>NC_051315.1:10353232-11603232 GCF_015220235.1 Choloepus didactylus
AGTTAATGCCTGATAGAGTAATAATAATTTTACAAAGATAGAGTTTATAAAACAACCATGCTCCCTGTGTTTAGAGGAAAAAATAAAAGACAACTAGCTTGAAAATTTCTCAATGGATGAGGAAATAAAGTGACTAAGTAGAATTGGAAAATACAAATCAAGTAGAATTTCTGAAAAGTACAATAGCCAGTATTGAAAACTCAATGGATGGGTTGAACAGCAGAATAAACAGTACTCAACAGAAACTTTGTGAAGATAATCAGAAGAACTTTCTAGAATTCAGGAAAGGGAACAAAAAAGCAAAAGACAGATTAAGAAACATAGAGGAGGAAGTGATAAAATGATTGGAGGAGAGAGGCAAAGGGGCAGAAGCAAGATGTGAATATATAACAGAAGCAAATTTTCCAGAAGGGCTGAGACATTGGGTTCGTTTCCTAGGGCTGCTGTAAAAAAATTACCGTAAACCTGGTGGCTCAAAACCACAGAAATTTACCATTTCACTGTTCTGGAGGCCAGAAGTCTGAAATCAAGGTGTTGGCAGCGTCGTTTTCTCTGATGGATATGGGAAAGGATCCCGCCATGCTTCTGCCTGTCTTCTGGTGTTGGCTGTAATCCCCCGTGTTCCATGGTTTGTAGCTGCAATACTCCTGCGTCGGCTGCCATCACTCCCAGCCTCCTCCTCTGTGTGTTTCTGCCGGCATGTGGCGTTCTCCTATTTTTTGAAGGACAACAGCCATATGGATTAAATATCCACCCTATCCAGTGTGGGCCTCATGTTAACAAATTCCATCTGCACTGATTCTATTTCCAAATAAGGTCACATTCTGCAGTCCTGGAGCTTAGGGGAGACACAAGTCAATCCATATCGCAAACCAAGTCATAGGTCTGATTAGCACTCCACCCTCCAACTAGGATAGATGTAAAGGAAGGGACATCTAGGAAAAACAGAAGACAGGACATCTTAAAAGGAGCCATGAGGGTGGGGGGGAAAGACGCATTCACTTCAGTATAATAAAAGCAGCTATCGAAGTCTGCAAACAGTGGAAAAGTATCTCCAATGATATGAAAGACACTGCCGACCTGGAATTTTATACCTACTGAAAATAATCTTCAAGAGAAAGAACAAATTAAAGGCAATTTAATTTGGTACCAACAGAACATCATTAATGGGAAGTCTCAAGTATGCACTTCAAGTAAAAGGATTGTGATCCTAAATGCAATACATGTGGCACAAAAATAAACAATGAGTAGGGAAAGGCATAAATTTATGGTTAAAGCGTAATGAACATTATGTGGATAAAACAATAATAATATCCTGTGGAGCCTTAAAACATTAAATAAAATAGTGAAAATAAATAATGAAAGTTGGGAGTGGGAAAAAGTAACAAAATTGTTTGAAGTTCTTAATTTGCCTGGAAGTTATTTAAAATATTTTTAAATATGCAAGCAGTATATTCTAGGATAATAATCTGAAAAGAATAAGTGCATAATTTCCAAATTATGTATAGGGGAAAAAGAATGGCAAAATATTCAATCAAAAAATTCAAGTAAGGAAACAAAAAGAAATAGCAAAGTTGAGACAAATAGTCTACAATACAATGCAGGGTTTAACCTCAAAATTTATCAGTAATGACATTAAAAATGCAAATGAACTAATTTTGCAGTAAATAACACATTTCTTCAGACTGGGTATTTTTAATGCTATATGCTCTTTAAAAGAGACACTTCTAAAAGTTAAGGTATTTTGCAAAAAAAAAAAAAAATTAGAGTAAAAGTTTGAAGGAAAACAATTGGAAAAAGATAAATACTAACCAGAAGAAGCCTGCATAGATTTCTTAATTCAAAAAAAAAACAGACTTCTAAGGTGAAAAAGTATTACTAGATATAAAAATGGTCACTTCTTTGTACTTAAATATTCATTTAATATAAAATATTATAATTTCAATTTTTGTGTACCTTATAATATAGTCAGAATATTTTTACCCAATACTTAACAGAAGTGCAAGGAAAAGTAGAAAACTTTATTATCACAGTGGAAGAGTTTATTGTTTCCCTTTCAGAATCACATAGAAAAAGCAGACAAAATATCAGGCAATTCATCAAAGTCAGTATAAAAGACCCATTTCAAATTTGACAAATGTGTATAGATCCATGTGGACTAAATTGTCCAAAACAGTTGATCAGACTGGCCTTCCAGGGATATAATTGACTTTCGTGCAAAAATACATGGAAATAAGGAAGAGTTGATGTGCTCAGTCGATCAGTCTTGGTAGAGGCCCAAGGTGAAGGATTAGGCCCCTGGTTTGATGCATCAAATTTCCCTATCAGCAATTATTGAATCCCAGCTTCCTGATCACACCAGGGCAGGGTCCGGAATTCCTGTAACGATGAATGCTGAAGTGGTGGTACAGAGTTGGAAGTGAAAGTTAGTGTTTAGTAGTGATTCTGGGAAAGATTGGTTGCTGGTCTGTGATTCTCCATCAATCATGCCACTTAAAAATTCCACAAACAAAGGCTAAGTTTCCTTTCCTGGAGTCTGATATCTGGTCTTGCTAGAATCCTTAGAGTTGCCCCAGAATGTGCTGGGCAGCGGAGAATCTGCTTATTTGTTATTCCTCATTCTGTAATTTCTAAATACGTATTGTCCAGAACACATTCTGTGTGTGATATCCACCCAATTGCAGTTATTGGCGCAACAATGTGTGGAAAACAGATTTTCAAACATAAACTAAACATTTATGAAAATTGACTGTTATACCGGGTCATAAAGCAAGTCTGAGCAAATTTCAAAGAATTTAAATTATGCAGAGTATATTATGTGATCACGATCCAATTAACATAGAAATAAAAATTCTAAAAGATAACCAGAAAGACTTGGAAACTTAGAAACACAATTCTAAATAACTCATGAATCAAAGATAAATTTGGAAATGCTTTTTAGTGAATTATAAAACAAATATATTATGAATGAAAACTT
Organism: Choloepus didactylus; assembly: GCF_015220235.1. Lineage (NCBI taxonomy): Eukaryota > Metazoa > Chordata > Mammalia > Pilosa > Megalonychidae > Choloepus > Choloepus didactylus. The sequence goes on from NC_051315.1 coordinate 10,356,210, forward strand.
GCAGGCACAATAATTAGAGAGCACATTGACCCTTAAATGTATATATTAGGACAGAAGTACATAATGAAATTAATGTGCTAAATATCTATTTCTAGAATTTGGAAAAAGAACTACAATGCAGGGTAGAAGGAATCTTAGGGGCTTCTCAGGTGTTTTCTGAGCAAAGCCTCAGACCTGCAATGGTGCATGGCTTTCTAGATTTCCAGGAATATGTGGGAATGTTCAAATCTTGTATTCTTCAAAGCACTGCATTCCCAAGATTTTCAGTTTATCTATATTTTGCCCCCAACTTTTATCCCTTGTCACAGGCAGCAGTGGCTAATACATTGCCATTCAAATGTTTTCAACAAATTCTCCCTGGCTAGCCACCTCAGCCATGGGGGAGTTCTGAAGTAGGTAAATAAGGCAAGTTCTTCAAGTGGGTCTTCAGGGAGCCATCAGACAGAAGAAAAGAAACACTCACAATTGTTTTAGAATAAGGTTCATTCTATTCTCTCCGGTGCTAGGAACCTATACCGACATACAGACCACTGCCTTCAAAGCTACCACCAAGCTGTGAAGAAAGTAAGAGGTAAGGGTAACGTAAAAGCCGCAAAACACTCTTACTGAGATACAGCTGTTTCTTCTTAATTAAATATTTTTCTCAATGCTGCAAACTTTCGATCAGTTTTCATAGTTCAAGAAAAGTTGGTCCTGACAATTTTTGCCAGTTTACTTGTTGTTTTTGTGGGGCAACAGGCTATTGGAGCTGCCCATTTCATCATTTTTGCTTATATTACCAAAGTGTTGCTTTTTCTGGTCAAACATATTTTAACATCAACAAAGTGGGTTAAATATCACACCAGTTTTATGTAATCTCAGGACTGCAAGCATGTTTTTAAAATTATGAACATATAATAATCTTTCATAGTATCAGATAAAAAGAGAAAAAGCATTTGATGGTATAGATTCCCAAAAACTGTTGACAAAATTTAGTACCTGTTCATTTTAAAGGAATTCTTGGTAATTAACAGGAGAAGCACTCTTTCTTGATTACACACAGGATCAGGATCACATGGATGAAGCATTAAATGATTTCTCTCTGAGATCAGGAACATACACTGTTGCTTGCCATCACCATTACTATTTAAGAGGTCTGATCAGCATGGAAGGGCAAGAAAAAGGAATAAAATGTATTAAGTTTATAAACAAAGATGGTAAAAGCTCTTGTTTATTCTCAGATAACTTCACTGTGTATATATAAAATACATTTTATTTCCATATACAAAAAAGTTAGCAAATGGAAATTTTAAAAGAAGATTCAATCTAAATTAACATACTGAAACATTAAATATTTCGAATTCTATCTTACAAAAGATATGTGATACAATACTTTCAGACTGAAAATTTTAAAGTTAATTCAAATAAAAAAATAGACTTTGATTGATATTACGGAAGACCCAAAATTCATGAGGAAACTTGCAAGTTTATAATTCCAGGACTCAATATTACAAATGCATTATTTCTCCCCAATTATATTTATAGATTCAGTGAACTGCAATAACTTGGCATGTTAGATTTTTATATCAAAAGAAGACAAGAAAAACAAGATACACTTGAAAAATTGGAACAAATAAGAGTAGTTGCTCTCTTGGATTATTAGAATTGTTTTAAAACTGCAGTATTTAAGACAGTTTGACATTGGCCCAGGGATTTTTTTTTTTTTTTTTCCTAATTTGCTAGTACAGAAATAAAAAGATCTGCAAGAAGCCACATGTGCCGGTTTGAATGTATTGTGTCCCCCAAATGCCATTATCTTTGTGGTCTTGTGGGACAGACGTTTTGGTGCTGGTTAGATTTGCTTGGAATGTGCCCCACCCAGCTGTGGGTGGTGACTTTGGTGGGATACTCCCATGGAGGTGTGACCCCACCCATTCAGGGTGGGCCTTGATCAGTGGAGCCATATAAAACATTCTGACTCAAGAGACTGGATGGATTGCAGCTGTGAGTGACCGTTTTGAAGAAGAGCAAGCTTGCTAGAGAGGAATGTCCTGGGAGAAAGCCATTTTGAAACCAGAACTTTGGAGCAAATGCCAGCCATGTGCCTTCCCAGCTAACAGAGGTTTTCCGGATGCCATTGGCCATCCTCCAGTGAAGGTACCTGATTACTGATGTGTTACGTTGGACACTTTATGGCCTTCAGCCTGTAACTGTGTAGCCAAATAAACTCCCTTTTTATAAAAGCCAATCCATCTCTGGTGTTTTGCATTTCGCAGCATTAGCAAATTAGAACACCACACTATTTTTAAAATTCAGTTTTATTGAGGTATTTTCACATATCATACAATCATCCATGGTGTACAGTCAACTGTTCCCAGTACTGTCATATAGTTGTGCATTCATCACCCCAGTCTATTTTTGAACATTTTCCTTATACCAGAAAAAGCAAGAACAGGAATAAAAAACAAAAGTAAAAAGAACACCCAAATCATCTCCCCTCCCACCCTATTTTTCACCCAGTTTTTGTCCCCATTTTTCTGCTCATCCATCCATACAGTAGTTAAAGGGAGTGTGATCCACAAGGTTTTCACAATCACACTTTCACCCCTTGTAAGCTATATTGTTATACAATCGTCTTCAGGAGTCCAAACTACTGGGTTGTAGTTTGATAGTTTCAGGTATTTACTTCTAGCTATTCCAATACATTAAAACCTAAAAAAGGTTATCTATGTAGTGAGTTTAAGAATGCCCAGCAGAGTAACCTCTGGATTCCATTTGGAATCTCTCAGTCACTGAAACTTTATTTTTTTTCATTTCACATACCTCTTTTGGTCAAGAAGATGTTCTCAATCCCACGATGCTGGGTCCGGATTCATCCTCGGGAGTCATATCCTGTGTTGCCAGGAGATTTACACCCATAGGAGTCAGATCCCAAGTAGGAGGGAGGGCAGTGAGTTCACTTGCCAAGATGGCTTAGCTAGAGAGAGAGAGGGCCACATTTGAGCAAGAAGGAGGCACTCGGGGGAGATTCTCAGGCACAACTACAAGCAGGTTTAGCCTCTCCTTTGCAATAATGAGAAGCCACACTTTTAATTGGTACTTGGTCACTGACAATGCACTGCAATTTATTAGGAAAAGAATAGAAGGCTTTACAATACACATTGCAGAGACATTTGGATATCCATGTGGGAATAAAGAGGCATGGAATTGGAACTGTACTTCATAAAAATACAAAAAAAAAAAAAAAAAAAATCAAGCCCTTATAGGATAAAGATTTAATGTCAAAAAAACCCTATAAAATTTTGAGAAGAGAATATAGGAGAATGTCTTCATCACTGTCACATAAGGAAAGTGTGGGCAAAGGGAAATGGCTAGAGTTTTAGGATATTGAAGTTTATTTTAGAGCCCCTCCTTAAAACAGTGAAACAGGCACAAAATTAGTAAAAAATTGTATAAAATTAGGCACAAAAGCAAATATTTACTTAGAATTAGAAAAAGTACAATATATTTTATATTTTCAAAAGCTGACAAATGCCATAAATTATCTCAAAATCCAGAAAATTAATGCATATTTTAATTAATTAACTCCCTGTCTCAAAAATTACATACTATTGCCCTACATTTGTTGATCACATGCTTTTTCACTGCCTCTTCATATGACACTGATTTTGAAATCTTTTCTACAGATAGATTACTAATAATTCAATCTTTCCTCTAACATTACTGATAAATATTTTTAATTGATAGTTTGGAAAAGTTTCTTTTAGCTTTGTGATTTGTCATGTAAAATTTTAGGATTGCTATCCAAATTGGGAAACATCTGTCAAATTCGTTTCATACATGAGCTATAAGATTTTGGGACATTTCAAATATATTTGTTCTGTAACTAATTTTAAATATTCTTCAAAAGATTCTCACATATGCCTTTATGGATCCACAGTATGAAATCTTTGCTGATCTCAGCATTCCTTGTGGAATTAGCAAGAAATGCATTCTTTTCCAATGTTTACATGATTTAATCTTTTTCATTAATTGCATTATCAAGCAACCAAAAGACCTATTTGCTAATTCTATTAGAAATCCATCCCTTATGTTTATTGGGATATATTTGAAGATTTTCTCTTAAATTTGTCTTTTAATGAATCACCCTTTTGATATGATTGTGGAATTAGCAAGAAATGCATTCTTTTCCAATGTTTACATGATTTAATCTTTTTCATTAATTGCATTATCAAGCAACCAAAAGACCTATTTGCTAATTCTATTAGAAATCCATCCCTTATGTTTATTGGGATATATTTGAAGATTTTCTCTTAAATTTGTCTTTTAATGAATCACCCTTTTGATATGATCTAAAAAAAATGGCATTACGTATGCTTTTGGGAATCAGAATAGTTTAAGTTAATTTAATCAATCATCTTTATTCCTTTTTTGTTTTTATTTCATCCAGTATTGTAAATTTAAATCCCTTTTTAATTTTTTTTTGACATTTCTCTTAGTCTTTATTAAATCCATGGAACTCCCAGCCTCAGGTGTTTAAGCTTCAGCAAGAACTTTGGTCCTGCACCTTCACTTTGTGCTACAGAGTAAATCATCACAAAGGCCACTGAGTCATTTCTTCACCTGGGTGGCTAGCAGTCATTTAAGTCACACATGGAAACGACTGCCAACCATACTAAGCAATTATCATTAAAAGAGGAAGCTCAAACTTCATTAGCTTGAAAGTAAATCTGCCCCTAGGGGGAAGCAAAAATATAGAAAAATAAAAATCTACAATGAAATATATCAGATTGGCAAAAGTTAAATTCCTGTAGCAAAGGGAATTCACATACACTGCTGGTAGGAGTGCAAACTAGTATATAAATTTTTGAAAGCAATATCCCATTACTTAGTGAAATTTTGAAGATTGTTTTACCATATGACTGAGCAATTCAACTCTTTGGTATACAGCCTGAAGAGAACTGTGCAAATGATGACCAATATACTCATGCTGGAATGTTTACAGAAGCTTTGCTTGTAAAAGTCAGCGCTAGAAGCTGTATCTGCCATCTGTTAAATGTCTATCTAGACCGAACAAATGAATTGTGAAATATTATATAGAGGAAGATGAATGAACTAAAGGAACAGTGCAATGAATCTTGCAAATAAATATTAAGCAAAGGAAGCAAGCTAAAATTGCGTATACATAGTATGATTCCATTCATGCAAATTTCAAAATCAAGCAAAACTAAGCTATACTGTGTAGGGATGCATTTACAGATGTAAACACTGTAAAGCAAACAAATACCACATTATATTTCAGGAGAGTGGTTTCTCCCAGTCGGTGGCAGAGAAGGGTTATGTTTAGGCACAGACATTCTGAGCAGGTTCTTTCTGGGGTTCAGGAAGTATTCTATTTCTGGATTTGGAGTGTGATTAATGGGTATTTGCTTAAGTGTACATATTTATTTTATGTACTTTTCAGTAAGTATGCTATATATTGCAATAAAAACAATGTAAAAATGTGCCCTGTGTATATGCCATTACTACCAACTGCTCATAAACTTGTGCCTTCATTTATCTTCTCAATGCTGCCTTGTCCAGTAAGCATGCCAAAATCAATGTGTTCAAATCTCAACTTCTGATTCTCTTCCTACACACAGCTCTTCCCTCAACATTTCCTATATTTCCTTAAATATAGGGATTTATCTTTAAATCCTCTTTCATTCACAGACCATTTCACATTCTCTAGCAAATACATTTAGTTCTACCTTTAAAATGTATTCTGAATTTGAACACTGCTAACCAGCTCACTGCTAACTGCCCTAGGTCACTTTCACCCATGATTGCATTCTGTCCAGTAAGTTATCTGCAAACTCTATTTTTTCAATCACTTCTCTGAACATTTCCTTACCTTTCTTGCTCTAATTAACTTGGCTTTCCATTGAGGACACTGTGGCTCTTTTAGCCCTCCCAAATGTTGGATCTTCTCCCTCCCACACTTCTCCTACCACCGGTGGGAGAGTAGGTGCCGTTTTTAATCTCCTTGATGATTCTAGAAAATTCTCCCTTTCATTTTCTTTCATTTTAAAATACTCAGTTTTGAATTGCTATCCAGGAGACCATGTCACTCAGTACCCTGGATTTATTTTACAATCAAAATGAGCAATCATGAATCTAGTTCCTTCTCTCTATTTCTTGAATGTTTTAAGCCTTGGGTCACTATTACTGTCTCCAACAAATCTTGTGTTGATTCTTGGTGATTTCAATATACATATACACAATCCTTTCAAAATTCTGGGTGTCAATTTCCTTAAAATTTTACTCTTGGCTTTGTGTTCCACTGGTTATACTTAGAACTTTTCCTTATTAATAACTATAACCCACCATAATCCTTATCCAAAAAATTCCCTATTCTGATCACCCTGTTCTGTAGTGAGCTATTGCAAAGAAAAGTTCACTACATCCAGCACTTCAATCCATCAATTCTAGGGTACCATAGAGAACAGCAATTTATTGATTTTGACACATTTTCCCTTTCACCTCTCTCATTTCCTCCCTTTCTCCTTAAAAAGTTTAAGTCCTATGTCATTGTGCTGCTTTGAATGTATTATGTCCCCCAGAAAAAGCCATTTTCCTTGATGCAGTCTTGTGGGGCAGATGTTTTGGTGTTGATTAGATTTGCATGGAAATGCACCCCACCCAACTGTAGGTGATAACTCTGATGAGATATTTCCATGGAGGCATGGCCCCACCCATTCAGGGTGGGCCTTGATCAGTGGAGCCATATAAATGAGCTGACGGGCAGAGGGAATTCAGTGCAGCTGTGAGTGATGTTTTAAAGAGAAGCTACAGCCAAGAGGGACACTTTGAAGAAAGCACAGGAGCTGCAGATGAGAGACAGTTTGAAGATGGCTGTTGAAAGCAGCCTCTTGCTCCAGAGAAGCTAAGAGAGGACAAATACCCCAAGTGCAACTAAGAGTGACATTTTTGAGGAACTGTGGCCTAGAGAGCAATGTCCTGGGAGAAAGCCATTTTGAAACCAGAACTTTGGAGCAGACGCCAGCCACATGCCTTCCCAGCTAACAGAGGTTTTCCAGACACCACCGGCCATCCTCCAGTGAAGATACCCGATTGTCGACATGTGACCTTGGACACTTTATGGCCTTAAGACTGTAACTGTGTAACCAAATAAACCCCCTTTATAAAATCCAATCCATCTCTGGTGTTTTGCATTCCGGCAGCATTAGGAAACTAGAACAGTCATCATTATAATCACTCCCTTACCTACAACTTCATTCCTTGCCCACTCTTCATCCTCCTGCAAAATTTCAATCCTTATTAAGTCTCACTCAAATCCTAGGGCCTGAAATCATCCTCTGAATGCAATTAAAGAAAACTCACAGTGATGCTAGTTGGTTTTGCCTTAAGCCCATCATCACTAACATCAAGTGGTCTCATAATTCTGACACTATGATCCTGGTCCATTATACTTTCCCCTCTTGCAGATGACAATTTCATCTCTTCTCCTTTCTGCTCAGCCCTCAGCATCTCCTCCCAATATTCTCACTCTTAAGCATTGACCTTATTTCTTATTTCAGGGATAAAATGGAAACAATCAGAAGAGAACTATGGGATTCTTCCCATGGATACAACCAACCACACACATGCCTCTTGATCCATGAAATCTGTATGCTCTCCTGTTCCTATGGACGAATCATCCTTGCTCCTAATTCAGTCTTTTTCATCTGTTTCCTGGCCATTTGAATAGCTATTTTTGTTGTGTATCTTTTCAATTATATTGGGCATTTTTCATTTAGCTTGTCTTTTTCCTTACTGACATAGAGAGGCTTTCTATATAGGCTAGATATGACCTTTTTTGCCTTTTCTGTCATTTTCTACAATGTGCATTTTCTTTCACTAAATGGTAATCTACTGATAAGTAGAGGTTCCTAAATTTGAAGTAAATTAATTTATCAGTTTTTTCCTTAAGATACATGCTTTTTGTGTTATGTCATGGACATTTTTATTGTTTTTATTTTAATATTTGCATCTACAATCCACCTCAAAATAATTTCTGAGAATGGTTTAAGGTAGGGATCAAGTTTCATTTTTTTTCCATATTATATCCAGTGGTCAAACCATTGATTGAAAATATTTTTCTATTTTTACCACTGAGCAATGCCACTTTTGTCACAAGTTGTATATGCACAACTTGTGTTTGTCCCAAGTTTTGTCATATACAATATCACAGAGGATCAGTGGCAATTGATAACTTGGTGGTAGGAAGCTTCAGAAGAATAGAAAAGATGAGGAAACAATGTTCATAAGAGCAGACCAAAAAAAAGCGATGAATTTGGGAGATATTAAATATGGCTACAGCATGGGTGCCTGGTACAAATTGACTAGAAGTGAAATTGAAGTAGAGAATATTGTAGCATACTTTACTTACAGGCTCCTGGTCAACATGTTTACTTACTGCTGTACAGTATAACCCATTTAATTTCTTTTTGGACCTGGCTAATAAACCCAGATGCATGTGCATTTACATATATGATTTTCTTCTCCTCGTCTCCTTATTTTCATTTTGTTTACTCTTTAATTTGAGTTAGTAGTTTTTGATCTCTCTTATCTGATATTTCATTGAAAAGTCCCAGGTCCTTTACTAGACATAGAGCTTAAATCAGTCAGGAATGTAAAAAGAAAAACAAAAGGTATTTAGTTTTCATCCCAAAGTTACTAATCTTAAAAATTATTCTACAGTAAAAGAGGGGCTGTTTGTAGAAAAGAAATCAACATTTCAACCACTGAGAATTAGTTTCAAGGTAAAACAGCTTAGCAATGTAAACATCTGTCTATCCAATGTTTACTATGTGAGAGGCTGGCTGATTTGTGTGTGTGGTTATTTCTGAGATGCTCCATTTGATTAGAATGAATTCTCCCTCTGGGTGCTCTTGCATGCCATAAAACAGAGATACACTGACTTCGATTAGAAAGTCAGGGTCTATAAATGCATTGAGAGTTATAAACAAAATATTGAGCACTGTCAACATTTTATTATTCAATATGTTTTTTGCTGGTGGCATATCTACTTATTCCAAAAGATCCATGTTCCTCTAAACCAGGCAAACATTTAATATCTAATACTTTAAAGCTCCCTTTATATAAACAAACATTCTAAGGTACTTAAAAAATAAAGAATATAGATCCTTGCAGAAAATACAAGAACGTAAGTTGGTGAAAAGAAACAATTCCACGTTCCACAGGGAACTGTGGCTAGGAAAACGAGAGCAGAAGCATTCATTGTTTTCTGCAAGTTTTGCTTTGTTTTATCTTTTACTGCTGTAGCATTCCCTTAGAAAAGTATTTGGTTGTATAGCACAGGGACTTTTAACATAAGATGCCCAGTGAAATATGGTGAAAATGAATTAAATGACTATTCCTGAGGGCAAAACTTGATAAAACTTAAAATGATCTTAGCTATTGAAACAGCAAAGAAATTGTCAAAGCATGGATTAAAAAGAGTTATAAAGACTACTTTCCAAAATTAGACATGGGGGTGTGTTATTTTTTGAGTGATTTTATTTGGAACAAATAATTTTTTTTTTTTTTCAAATTTTGTGCTATTGGTGGGTGACAAGGCAAAGAAATCAGGTGGGAGAGAGAAAGCAAATATCCCCTTGTTTAGGTTCCTGCAAGTTAATGTCCCCTTTTCAAAGCACTTCCAAAACTCCTAATCCAGGATTTGCTCATTCCTAGGAAAAGAAGAGTGATATTATGAACAGATCATGCACTTTGGAATGACATAGATTTATTTGTTGTGAATGGCGACCTTAACTGTGACTTTAGGTAAATCACTTAATATCCCTGAGCCCCAGTTTCCTCATTTATAAAATTGATATTTTAATGCAGAATTTATAATATTTTTTATGTTTTTAATACAGTTTTATTGAGATATATTCACACACCCTACAATCATCCACAGTGTACAATCAACTATTCACAGTACCATCATATAGTTGTACAAAAGAATAGAATCAACTTTTGAACATTTTTCTTAATTAAAAAAATAAAAATAAAAATGTAATATTTTAATATTATGAATATATATATGGGGATTACAAAACTCAATTTATAATATTTTATGAAAATTATATGAAATGACTTATGCCAAACTCCCATCACATAATAAAAATTTAGTCCTTTTATCCTTTTCTCTATTTATGTAGTTAGTTAGCTAGTCAGTTAATTAGTTAGTTAGTTTCTCCTTCTTCCAAGCAATGATCAACTAGATATGTTTAAAATAGAGGCTACGTAGATGTGTTGCTGCTTAATTGTTGTGTCAACAGTAATAGATTGTGCACACAAACTTAGGAAATTTGTTGTTAGGAGTACGGGTTAGCTCATTCAGGAAGAGAATAAAAACCTGTCCTTAGTGGAGCAGTGGGGCAGTGAGGAAACTGTCAGATCTGACCCACAAAGAAGCCCCCAGTCCAGGTTCTGTATTCAGGAAGGGGAATGGGTTTGCTACTGAGATCGACCAAAATATCTCTATGGGTAACTTACTCATGTCACTTATTCATTTCTCACGCATTCAAAAAACATGTGAGTGCTACTCAAGATTCAGGCATTGGCAGAAAGTGAAGATGATGGAACTGGGAGCAGCCCTCATGATGGAAGAGACACGGCCAAAAAGCCTATATTCACTTAATTTCTATAAAAATATATAATTACACACAGTGATGGATGAGGGTGCATGTGTTGTTTCAACTTGCTAACAAGATCTTGAGACCATCCTTAGATTGTCTCTGCTAATCTTTAATTTTGTTATGTACAGGCTTCAAGATTTTAAAGCTCAAAGATTTAAATCTCAGTTGACTATTTGGCTTTTAAAATGGTTCGGTGGGGGAGCTTCAAATAGTTAATAATAGCCACATTTCCCAGTAGAAGAGGGACAGAAAACTCAGTCATGCAAAAACCATTCCAATGAGTTAAGCACAAACACCATGTAAAAATCAGACATTGACATGCTTGGATCCACTTGCTTTAAAAAAAAAAAAAAAGAAAAAAAAATAATGAGAGATTTTGTCTTTTCTTAAGCACATTGTAAGCTTTGGAAAATAGAAGGAAACTGATTATTTTAACACGGAATTAGGCACTCAGATGACTCTTCCACTAATCCACTAAACCCAGCTGGATTTCCCCAACACACACATGGATATCCTGCAGATGTTGATGTCAGAGAACAACCCTGAAGACATCACAGGATTCATTTGCATAGTTTGAGGAAAGAGCTTGCTCATTTGCTGCTAACTGATACAAAAACAGTTCTGTGACAGCTGTCCAAATATTCAAATATTTTAGTTTGGAAGTGTCACAAGTCCTAGAATAATGATGGAAGCTACTATTTAATGACAACAACATCATGTTGTCTCTTTCTCACATCCTTTTAAATTAGGTATTCTTGGAGACTTATTTAAAGTCAAGGTAATTTGCCTTTTTCTATGTGTCATAGATCTTGTTCTTGTTCTACAAGCAGGGAAAATTTATGTCTTGGTTTGCTCAGGACAGTTCCATGTTATGCATGATGTCCTGGTGTTCTCTCTGGGTTAGTATTTATTCCCTCCTCTTTCACTTTCAAAGTTGTCATGGTAAGCCTATGACAATGAAACATAATTGTCTGGGTTTGCTAATGCTGCCATTATGCAAAATACCAGATATGGATTGGCTTTTATAAAGACGGTTTACTTGATTACAAATCTATAGTTCTAAGGCCATAAAAGTGTCCAAACTAAGGCATCAACAAGAGGATACCTTTAATGAAGAATGGTCAATGATGTCTGGAACACCTCTGTCAGCTGGGAAGGCACTTGGCTGGTGTCTGCTGTCCTTTGCTTCTGGGTTGTGTTTCAAAATGGCATTCGCCAAAATGTCTCTGGCCTTCTGTATCTCTTAGCTTATCCACGGCAAACTCTGAGCTAGCATCTCCAAATGTCTCCAAGCATCTCTAAGGATCAGCTCCCAAGTGTCTCTCCAAAAGTGTCTCTCCACTGCTCTCAGGGCATTTTGTCCTCTCTTAGCTTCTCCAGACTCAACTCTCAGTTGGGTTTCCTGGCTTACCATGTCCCAGGGTGTTTTCTATCTCTCTGCTCTCTTGTGAGCTCTCTTTAAAGGACTCCAGTAAACTAATCAAGACCTACACTGAATGGGTGGGGTCAAATCTCCACAGAAACATTCAATCAAGAGGTCACACCCTAATCAAAAACAATTAATCAATCTGCCTCCACAAGATTGCATTAAAGAATATGGCTTTTTGGTGGATACAACATATCCAAACAGGCACAATAATCCACACTACAAATTCTGACACCAAAGACATTAATTAAACCTGGTAAAGAGACTATAACAATTTTTAAAACAATTTTTATATATTAATCTTAAAATAAGGGTTCTTTAGATTAGACTATTAATAAACTTGAATTTGCAGGACAATTTGAGTGCCTTTCAGATGAGGAAAGGCTGCAGGGTTATGTGAATTAAAAATGATGTCTCCTAAGTTTTCAATTAACAAGCTGTGTGACCTTGACCAAATCACTTCCACTCTCTGAGCTTTGTTCCTCCATCTATAAAATGAGTGGCATAAATGCAATTTCATCAAATCTCTTACAGTTCTAAAATGTTACCAAGAAGTATTGTATATGGCTCTTAGCTCTGAACACTCACTTATTTTGGATGCATCATAATAATGCTGATAATATTTTTATCCAAGAAAGTGTATCAGTTAATACTCTTTTGGTTGTAAGGGATAGAATTCCCATTGAAACCTGGTTTAAGTTAAAAAAACAAATAAATAAAAATAAAAAAAGAATTTATAGACTATGTAACTGCTAGTTTCAGGTCCAGGATGGCTTAGGCACTGTGGGTTTAGGGATAAAATGATGACATTAGCCCATCTCTTGGGCTCTGACTTTTGTTCTATTGCCCATGGTCACTTCTCCTGTCTGTCATTAGTGCTAATAAGCATTGATTTATCCTGCTTCTGGTAACCTTGAGAAATACATCCTCAAACAGTTTTTCAGGAGGAACTTCTAATTTAGGTCTATGCTAATCACCCCCTCAAGTAGAAAGGGCAGCAGGATTTGCATTGGCCAGACTTTATATTTAAGTCCAGAGGAAAAGAGCAAGATGACTCCTTGGCCCAACATCCCCAAAAAAGAAGGATGCCAGGAACATACCCACTTGACAGTTTTGGTGCTGATTGGATCACTTATTCATCCCTGAAGCAGTTACTGGGTGCCCTATTTGCAAAGTTGGTGTAACAAATCCCCCAACATGGGTGTGTTAAAAGAGCCAGGCTCATTTACGACATCTCATGGCTTCTGTGGATCAGGAGTTCAGGAGAAGCTTGCTTAGGTAGTTTTGGCTGAGAATCTGACAGCTGATGCTGCTGTCATCTGAAGGCTTGACTGGGGAAGGATCCAAATATAATCACTTACATGGCTGGCAATTGGGTGATGGCTATCAACTGAAGACTTAAGTACCTCTCCATGAGTGCTGCTCCACAGAGTTGCTTGAGCACACTCATGGTGAAGTGGCTAGCTTCCCCCAGGAGCAAGCCATCCAAGAGACAAAGGAGAAAACTGCATGCATTTAATTCCCTAGCTTGAAGTCATGCCCAGTCACTTCACTATTCTAGAAGTCACAAAAGTTCTGACCTAAATCAGTGTAAGAGAGATCAAATAAGAGCATTAATACTGGGGGTCAAAGATCATTAGGGTTCATCTTGGAGACTGGCCACTGCCCTGGGATTGATTAGCATAGACCGGAGTTATATGTTCTTCCGAAAGGACACAAATTGAGAGGCATGGAGGGGCGGATCCCCAGAGGTTATCAGGAGGAGGATAAAAGGATTCTTATGGATATCCATAAAAGTAGTAAATAAATATATGCTGTATATTTTATTCTTTTATGTGTTAAAAAATATGCTCATACAATAGCCAATACAAATTTAATGTAACTGCATTAACTGGAAACAACTATATTTTCAGTACTATGTCATGTGGTGGTGAAATATTATATTGTATGCTAAGTTTTAACTGACTTTGTTAGAGAATGAAGTAAAAATACAAGAGATGGGGTAGAAACATTTTTTCTACCTTGAATATTCTTTCTAAATATTATATAACTGCTCACCTCAAATATTAGAGTTTTAATTTTGATTTTTCTAACATATATTATTCTCTCTGCCTTGATAATCTGAGGATGGATATTAAATACACTCTACTTTTGTACTGGTAGTTCATCATTAGGAACAAAAATTAGGTTGCAATGTCCTTGGGGACTACTGATGTTTGTAAGATTTGGTGCTACAATGGTAAGTGACCTTGTCTGTGGTCCTCTTTCCTTATTTTTGCCTGCTTCCACAATTAGCATAACCCCTTCTTTTCTTTTCTGAAGTATTCTGCACAAAATTTTACCAATACATGAAAATTTCTATGGCTTAAGAAATACATTTTTTGTTGTTGTTGTTCAGTTGGGAGATAACAGGACATTGTTTAGTGATCAGAATTGGTATTATACCTCTCCTGACACATAAAGTGCATGCATTATATCACCATTTTATTTTCTACCAGAAACCATTTGTTTTTCTTTTGCATTGATAAGTGGTTACAGACCAGGAGTATTCATCTAAGACCATAATAGATAGTGTCATTCTAGTCATGAATGAGATTACAATATAAAAACAGTGTTTTGGTTTGGTGAAATGTGTAGACGAATCTGTTGATGTCAGCTAAGTAATTAAATAACTCACATTCTCCTACCTCATCTGCTCTTCAGATTAAATAGTGTTCCAGTCAGTTCTTTGAATCTAACATGTATTACATGCTTTTTTCTCTTCCCACTGATTCTGCCCTCAGGGCCTCAAAGAAAACGAACTACCCTGGCTTGCCTACTAATCCCTTTATCTAAGGTCACCTGAGAATAATTTCCATCTATTTCTTCTCCAAGGTCTGAGCCATATCCAGTCCTTACAGACATTGGTGGGTCCTATCAAACCAAGGACTCGAGAATCCCCTGCTTGGGAAGGAAGAATCGTTTCTAATTTCAAGCCAGAGCATAGATATTTATAAGGTAGCTCCAGTCCTGGGCCCCTCTCCAGGACTTCCAATTTCATGACTATTTCAGTTATTTAAGTTTGGCAGAAACATGATCCCTGCACATGAGAATGCTATTTTCTGTATCTATGTCAATATGTGCATGTAAAACCAATTTTATTTACCAATGAATCAAAATGATAGATATACGTACATAATACATAAAAACATATATCACAATATTATTTCAAATAAAATTTCTACAGATTACGATTTTTTTTTTTTCAAATACTCAACAAATTCTTAACATTTATCAGTAGTACTCAGTTTTATTGGGGCTCTCTTATTGATCTGTCTGGTGTAATAGTGATAATGGTTCCTGTTTACTGAGTGGCAAGGCGCATCATCTGTTTGAATGTTCATCACATCCTGTTAAAGCCAAATCCTAATATCCCCATTTTATGGGAAACTGAGGCTTATACCATCTCTGCAAGGACACAGATCTAACTAGTGGCAGACTGGGATTGAAACTTACCTCCTTCTGATTATAGTAGCCTTATTCTTCTCACTACATATGAAACCCTATCCAAAAATAAAATGAAATTATGCTTAAACATCTATGTTTTGTATCAGTAATACCAGTTGTGTTATGTGCTTTGGAGGGTACATCAGTGACTGGGTCAGCGCACTGCTTGCAACTAGTTAGAAAAATAAAGCAGAATCAAATGTAAAGCTAAACAACAGAAACATACAGGAACTTTGCAAGCAAAGGGTGGAGTACATAAAGTCTTGCCTTCAGAGAGCCAATGGGCAATTCATATGTACGAAAGGTAATTAAGATAGTTAGATTCAGACCAGGGTATAACATAAAATGTTAGAAGAAATGTGGAATAAAGCAGCATTGTATGAAACTCTCAATGCCAGAATTATTCTAAGAAGGCACACCTGTATTTGTTTTTGTAGTAAGACAATTTGAATTTCACAATAAACCAACAGCCTAATTTTATTTTTCTCTCAAGTGACGTTTAATTTGTCCCTTGAAAATGATTTTTCCTTTGTGTTTTATGAAGGGATAAGACTAAAGGGAAAGGAGCAAATGTTGCCAGCCATTTTACACATATTATTCTATTTGTTCATTGCAACCAGCAGCATATTTCTGTCATTGTTTTATAGAGGAAGCGATGAAAACTTTCTGGGTGTCTTTCCCCTCATCTATAATAATCATCATTATTTTTCAGTGCCTGGGTGCCAGGAATTTTCCTACACATTCTACAAGGTGAACTCTTTTAATTTGCACAAAAAAAACTTGCTAGGAAGGTGAAATAATTTGCCTAAATGAAATTAAAAAATAAAAACAGCAGGATTTGAAATGACTGAGCATGACTTCCCGATCCACCCTCTTTTCCTGTTCCAAGCTGCTTCTGATCTATGAAATAATGGGATTAAGTCAAGAGCTCCCACCCAACTCCCCATATCTGTTATACCCCTTAATATATAACTTAAATATTTCTAAGTTTGCTCTCCGTCACTTTCTCTGTATCTCTCTCTCTCTCTCTCGCTCTCTCTCTCTTTCTCTCCATGTAAATATACACTTAATGAAACCTTTTACTTTTTATCCACACAGTTTGAGCACTGAATTTGTACTTCTCTCATAGGTAACTACATAGCTTCTTCTAATTATGCAAAACAAATCAACAAAGCAAACAACCAAAAACCCACACAAACAAAAATATCCTACTATCTCTAGCTTGACACAGTAAAGTCTCATGATGCAAATCAGTGTGATTTACTCTGAGAATAAATTTTTATATCCATAAAATCACAGCGAATAACTGCACATCTGTCATAGATCCAGCATTTGGTCTCTTGTGGCCAAAGATTTTCTTTCCAAGTCTCAAAGGTGCTTGATTTCCTGCTCTCGCTGCCTTACTTTCCATATCCATCTCAAGTTCAAGTGTCTCCAATTCCTTCTGGTGGTCTCTGACTTCTGGATTTCTAAACTTAAAAAAAAAAAAAAATGTCTGAGACCATATCAGAGAAAATGAAATGAAATATCCACCAAATCTGCTTCTTGCCTTCATGGATTTTTTTTTTTTTTTTTTTTTTTTGTAAAATTTACTTTGCCAAATTCTGAGAAACGGTGCCTGTGTAGAAAGTTTTAATCACTTCCATCTATGTAAGTCCATTTCATTTCTTTGACGGAAAAGGTTAGGACTGAGCAAAAATCTTTGATACGAAATCTCTGAAATGGAATATTTGTGATTATTACACCTTTTATTTGGTGTATATAGTTCATCAACTACTACCTATATTATATAAATAACAATTAAAATGAGACTTTTTCCCTAATGGATTTAAATCTAATGTTTTTCTCATTAAAAGAAAAACAACAACAGCAACAACAAAAATCTCTTATTTCATTTGTTTGATTTTGTTTGTTTTCCAAATAGAGTTCATAACTCGAATATATTGCTTGTGAACCCAGTTTTGCAAATACCTCGGATCCAAAAATGACTATTCTCAACAAAGGTTTTGTTTTAGGAGATGGAAGAATAAAACAAAGCCTAGCAATATCATTCCAGTTTCCAATTGTAATGATTCTAGTTTTTTTCATCAAAAGTCCTTATAGGTTTTGAGAGCAGTTTTGTAGAATGAGCCTAAGGTTCAAATTTAGACAGAAATGGGTTTGAATCCCAACTGTGAGGCTTATGGGAATTAAGTAAAATTCCCAAGTTATTATAAACCTTAAGAAATCAATTTCCTTATATGCAAAATGGAGATAAAGTGCCTATTTAATAATTTTAAAAAAAATGTGCTTTGTGCCCATGGGAGATGTATGCTGAATACATTTTTTCTTGCCAAATTGGTAGAGCAAGGCTAAGCTACGCTGCAGAAATAAAACAACTATGACATTTCAGTAGCTTGAAACAACAAAGGGTTATTTCCTTCTCAAGTGACAAGTCCCCTGGAAGGAGCCAGAGGCTTTGCTCCACGTTGTCTTCATCCTAGAACCCAACTGTCAGGGCAAGCTCTATCTGGTACTCTGCCAGTCATCAAGGCAAAAGATACAAAATTTGGCAATCCCGTGCCAGCTTCTGTCTGTCTACAATCAATGTTGAAATGCTATTGTTGCCTCTGCTCACATGGCATGGGCAGAGCTTTAAAAGGATGATGATGTGTAAGTCTACCTTGTGACTGCAAGGCTGAGAATGGGAATATTGGAAGAGCTCTAAGGATTTCCACATCCCCTCTCTCCACTATCTCCTGATTTTAAGACATCACTGTAAGATGGTGCAAGTGACACCAACCAGAAAACTTAAGGGTCTCATCACTGCTATCTCCATATCAACAACTTTTCAACACTGCTTATGGACTATATTTTAGTTCAGCACTCAATTCATATTAAAGGAGAAACATTTATTTTTGCTATTCAAGCTAATATAAACTTACAATAAATACTAGTATTTACATGACCCTGATAATGTACATCATCTGCATACATCTTAAGTTGTAGTTTGATCATCAAAACAATAGATATCACCATCAAGAAAGTATAAAGTCAATAAGTAGACTGGGAATACATACGTGTAAATCATATATCTGATAGGAGATTTATATGCAGAATATACAAAGAACTCCCACAACTCAATAATAAGAAGACAAATAACCCAATTTTAAAATGGGCAAAGGACTTCAATAAATGAATAGCCAATAAAAGTAAGAAAAGATGGCAATGTCATTGGTCATTATGGAAATGTGAACCAAAATTGCAGTGAGATACCACCTCACACCCACTTGGATGGGTATAATAAAGACAGACAATACTAAGGCTTGGCAAAGATGTGAGGAAACTATAACCTGTATACTTGGCTGGTAAGTATGTAAAATACACAGCCACATTGGAAAACAGTTTGACATTTTCTCAAAATGATAAATATCGCTTTACAATAAGAAGTGGCAATTCTTACCCAAGAGAAATGAAAACATATTTTTACACAAAGACACTTGTGCACAAATGTTCATTGCCTTATAATGATTACCAAAAAGTGGAAATAACCCAAATGTCCACCAACTGATGAATGGATAAACAATACATGATATGTCCATACAATTGAATAGTATTCAACAATAAAAAGGAATGAGTACTGATACCTGTGACAATATGAATGAACCTTGAAAATATATTTGCTAAGTGAAAGAGATCAATCACAAAAGACCACATGTTATATGAACACATTTATATAAAATATCCAGAAGATGCAAATCTACAGAGGCAGAAATTTCATTAATGGTTGCCTAGTGCTATGGATAGGGTGGGAAATGGAGAATAATGACAAATGGGTATGACAATGCTTTTGGAGTGATGAAAATGTCCTAAAAGTAGATTGTTGTGATAGTGGCACAACTTTGAATGCACTAAAAACCACTGAGCAGTGTTGGTCATTTAAAGACAGGTGAAATGTATCATATGGAAATTTTATCTCAGTAAAGCTGTTAAAAACTCCACAGACGTTTTCTGGGATTGGGGATGTCTCTTTTCTCTCATGTCTCAGTAAATCTACTCATTGAAGAGTCCTCTATACTGTTATGCAGATCTCCTTCACCCAATTATCGGTATGTTTAAAAACAGTAACATAAAAGCCACAAACAAAACTTGACTTCTATCTCAATTTGTTGACCCAAAATAATCTGATAGAAAGGAAACAGTTTAAATTAAATCTGACTTTATCCTCAGAATGTTATCAGCTTGCTTTTGGAATGTTAACATTAACTATTGAATTAGATCACTCTTCATTAGCATGTTAATCAGAAATAATAAAGAACTGTGAATTGAAGCCCTGAGGGAATTCATGAATCTGTCTTCAATATTTATGGGCACCTGCTGCAAATTTCAGAATCCTAGAAAGGAGGGCAGATGCTAATTCTACCTTTAATCAGTCCATAGCCTTTCAAAGCATTGTTAGCATTATTTTGAGTCATCTTCCTCAACTATTATTTCTAGCTTGCTCACCCAGAATCAATGGCAATATGAAATTTGCTTAAAACTGGCCAGCTCTGGTTCTTGGAAAGGTAAAAGATTTAGTCCCTCTACATGTGGGTTATTTTGAGCATATAAATACTATACTGATAGCTGCTAACATGAAAAGGACATGCAGGTGTTAACAAACAAAATAACAGGGAAATTGGTGATGGTGTTAGAAAATAGCATTTCTCTGAGTGTTTCACTTCATTTTTCCTTTAGGTGTTTTCTACATATTTCATATTCAACATAAAAATATTTATTTATTTGTTTGTTTGTTTATCTGTTTCATTATTTGTTTATTTTTAGTTATTTAAACTGTAGATACTGAATACTCTAGCAAAGGGTACTGGAGAATCACTTAAATTTGCATTGAACTATTTCCTCTAAATAGAGCTATTTTTAATTTTCTTTTTAAATTATCTTACCATAAAGCTTGCTTTTTTTGATGCATTTTTTATGAATTTTAAACACATGTATAGATCTGTATATCTACCATCATAATCAGGAAACAGAACAGTTTTATCACCCCCCAAAATTCTCTTGGGCTATCCCTTTATAGTCACATCCTCCCTCCCACTCACAACCCCTGGTTACCCAATATCTGCTTTCCCTAACTTTAGTTTTGTCTTTTTGAGAATGTCTTGTAAATGAAAACATACAGTATCTAACTTTTTGGAACTGACTTCTTTCACTCAAAGTAATGTTTGTGAGATTCATCAAATTGTTGTTGTTTTGTGTGTGTGTGTATACATATATATATATATATATATATATATATATATATATATATATATATATATATATATATATGTTCCTTTTTAATTCCTTAGTAGTATTCCATCATGCTGATGTACCAGTTTTTTAATGCATCTGTGCTGGTTTGGATCTCTTATGTATCCCAGAAAAGACTATGTTCTTTTTAATCTAATCTTGTGGGGCAGACCTGTTGTGAGTGGGACCTTTTGATTAAGTTGTTTCCATGGAGATGTGACCCTGCCCATTTAAGGTAGGTCTTAATCCCCTTGCTGGAGTCCTCTATGAGATGATAAAAGGCAGAGACATTTTGGGGAGAGCTCAGAGAAGCTAAGGTATGTAATCCAGAGTTCCCCCCCCCCCCCAGGAGAAGCTAAGACAGAATCCCAGAGACATTTTGGAGAAACCCACGGAAACTAGAAACTAAACCTGGAAGAAGACCAGCAGACTCTGGTCCTCTATCTTCCCATATGCCATCAGCCTTTCTTCAGAGACACTTTAGTAAACTGGAACAGATTCTGGAACCAGAAAGAGTGGGGTGCTGCTGAGTTTGTAAATACCAAACATTTTGGAATGGCTTTTTAAATGGATAAGGGGAAGATTCTGAAAAAAAATGTGGAAAGCTTGATAGAAAAGGCCTGGATTGCTTTGAAGAGACTGTTGGTAGAAATACGGATGCTAAAGTTACTTCCAATGAGACTTTAGACAGGAATGATGAATTGCAAACTGGAAGGAAGGAGATCCTTGTTTTAAAGTGGCAGAGAATTTGGCAAAATTGAGTCCTTATGCTAGATGGAAGGGAGAATTTGAAAGCGATGAGCTGGGATACTTAGCTGAAGAGATCTACAAATTAAATGTGGACAATGCAGTCTCACCTCTCCTTGCAGCTTACAGAAAAATGCAAGAAGGAAGAGATAAGCTGAAACTAAATTGAACTCTTGAGTACAAAGAAGCCAGAAATTGGTGGTTTGGAAAATTCTGGGCTTCTATAAAATGAGATCCCACAGGATAATGCCTCATGTGAGGATTTAATGAAACCTAGAAACAGCCAGCCATTTCAGTACAAGCCAGGATTGTAAATGGAGTTATCCAGGAAGAATTTGTGAACAATACTCAAGGACTATTGTCTGACGGTTTTGACACCTGTATGCTGCATGCCAAGTTAACCAATTTTTGCAAGATCCATATAAACAGAACCACTGTCAGTCTGGACTAAAAGGAACAGAAAAGGGACAGATTGAAGGAAAAACAACTTCAAAAGCTGAACCATGGATGCTAACATCTGGAGACAAGAAATCTTGGGAGCAGACCCACCCTTGACTGTGGAGAGGGTGAGTTTGCCCCAGAGTTCAGAGAGTGGAGCACATTCCCTGGGGTTTGGGGAAAGCCTGGCTACCATCCCATTGTTCAGAGAGAGGAAAGCTTATGACCCAGAGATGGCAGAATGTCCAGGTACTACCCTCATGCTTGAGGAAGGTGGGGCCAAGATCGTGGTAGTTTCTCCAAAACTGGGATGTGTTGGCCCAATCACCGCAGCATTTGGAATGAACAGGACCAACTGCATAAGCCCTTGGAAAGTATGGGACTGCTGTTCTCTCAAGCCCCAGCAATAAAATGTCATTCTATAAATGACTCCCAGACTTTAAAATCTAATGGAGTTTACCCTGCAGGTTTTAGAAACTGTTTAGGTCCTGTGACCCCTGTTTTCCTCCCAATTCCTCCCTATGGCAATGGGAATTCTATTCTATGACTGTCCCTCCTTTGTATATTGAAAGCAGGTAAATTCTAAGTTTCATAAGTCCACAACCAGAGGAGAATTTTGCCTTAGGAAAAACCATGCCTGTAACTGATTTTGATAAGACTTTGTACTTAGTATTGTTACTGAAATGATTTCAGGTTTTTGTGATATTGTGATGGAATGAGTGTATTTTGCATATGGAAAGAAAATATCTTTTGGGGGTCCAGAGGGTGGAATGTGTTAGTTTGGATCTGTTATGTACCCCAGAAAAGACTATGTTCTTTAAAACCATTCTTGTAGGGGCAGATCTATTGTGGGGTGGGACCTTTTGGTTAGGTTGTTTCCATGGAGATGTGACCCCACCCATTCAAGCTGGGTTGTAATTCCCTTGTTGGAGTCCTCTATGAGAGGATAAAAGGCAGAGGCATTTTGAAGGGAGCTAAGACAGAAGTTAAGGTATGTAATCCAGAGTTTGCCCCTGGTAGCAGCTAAAAGAGGACCTAAGACAATCCCAGAGACATTTGGAGAAAGCCATGGAAACCAGAAGCTAAACCCAGGAGAGGACCATTAGACTCTGGTACATGACCGAAAGATCTTGACCAAAGATGCCATTGGCCTTGCTTCAGAGAAGCTTTAACAAACTGAAACACCATTCAACAACCAAACATTTAAATTGTTTTCAATTTTGGGCAATAATGAATAAAGCTGCTACATGTCAGTTACTCATGTACAGGTTTTTGTGTGAATGTAAGTTGTCATTTCTTTTGGGTACATACTGACATGTGGTCTTTTTGAGATTTCCAGTTATTTTGCATTCTGGCCACAATTGGTAATACCAGTATTTTTTCCTTATCTTTCTAATAGACCATAAAGAGCTAATTGCCATACATTGAACTTGATCTCAGGACATGTGCTATCAGTTTTGCTATGAATCTGACTAATTCCTTCCTTTGCCACAGTTTCTTTTTGTGTCAAATGAGAACTGAGATACTCTTTCTAGTTTCAATATTTTGCTGTGTGTAGTCAAATTAGATGGATCCAGCAGCATTTGGGAAAAGATGAAATATATTTATGAAATATTTCTTACCACCATTATAATTTTTATAGTAACTGCCAATTTTCATTTTAAGGTAGAAAGAGTGTCAAAGATTAACTCTTAAGCAAGTCTGCTGAGGTTATATGACCTTGTAAGGAGTGTTAGAGGGAGATTTAACATGAATTATCATATTTTATCAGGTTTTTATTTAATCCAGAATGAATAAATATTCTTACCATGTTGAAGAATCTAAACTGGGAGGTGTTAGATATAACTGTGAGGGGTGGATAAGTTTTAGGAATTGAAAGTCAGAATAACAAATCTATTTAAACAGTAAATAAGTAAAAAAATGCATCTTGAGATCAGAGTTATTGCACATATGCAGGTTGTAAATATTGTACCACTAGGTCTCAGGATATTTATTTATTTATTTATTTATATTTAGATTTAGATATAATTCATATATAAATATGTTGATTTATTTGTATTTATATATACATGCTTCTACAAAATTCTAATTCTGTTTTTTCTTTTCTCTTCTTCAAAAAATTTCTAAGTGAAGGTCTGAGTGTGGGATATAAAGTAACAGATTCCATATCTTATGCTTTTCAGAGGTGATGATAAATGGAAAAACCCAAGCACACGACATTGCCATTTTGACCTGCATTGCAAGTTTTAAATTCTAATAAAGGAAATAAAAGCATTAAAAACAGTGTACTCTACAAATGTGTGTTTAAGGGTTTACTAGAAAAACAGATTTTTGCATATAAATATTTCATTGAGTGCACTGGACTATATCTGATAAACATCTTGCTCTGGCTTTTTGAACACTATTTTTCCTCTATATTCCCTAAGGTTTGTTGTTTATGGAGAAAATGAGGTTAGAAGAAATCTGTCACTTTCTAAACTAGGTTAAGAAAACTACTGCCACTTCCACTTGTACACTACAATTGAATCCAACAAGACATTTACCTAATTACAAAGCTTATACTTTTAGAGTTTAATTTTTCTTTTTCTTATTCCATCCCAGTGTCCCTCCTTATTTTTATTTCATGGTGAAGATTTGTACTCAAAATCCATCAAATGATGATGAAGGCCGAGAATAACACTTTTAAGGGATTCATTGATTATTGCAGTCACAATTTATTTCCAGTATTGGGTAGGCCACCTTCCCACCTCAGATAAATATAAAATCTCCTATCAGACTTTGCTTCTGTTTTGAGAAGAAATCTGGATTTAGGATTAGAAGAAGTAGTTTAAGACCTGGCTCAGAAATTTATTACCTCTTAAATCTTAGTCAAACCCCTGAATTTACTTAGTTTAATTATAAACAAAATGACACTAAAGATATTAGTAGCATTTAATGCACAACACTACTGCAAGGAAGAAAATTATATTATGCATCAAAATGTGCTCTCAACTGCAGGTTTGAGAATGTGGCTAATATAATGAATATTACTGAAAAAAAGTAAATCATATGTCTTAGTGGCTCATCTGCTCACACCTATCTATACTTCAATTCAAAATTGATATTTATGGAACACATATTAGGTTTCTAGTATCTTACAGGGTTTTCAATGAGTCATATAAGAGACCTCGATGTGGAAAGTGTTTAGAATCCAGTATTGGTTTGCAGGTGGGTAGTGGAGAAGGGCGAATTGGTGAAGAAAGGAGACCAGCCATAAATGCATGGAACACAGAAAAACATGTCAGCAAACTCTTAAATGATTAAGATAATCACTTAAGTGTTAAGTGACCAGAATCTTACTTTGAGAACTTTCACTTCTGTAAAAAGCATTCAGATTTTTATTATTTTTCCTTCCTACCCAAATGCTCTGATTCAGGAAAACTTTGAGATTATATATCGTTTCAAAATCCTTAAGATCCCCAAAGTATTCTTTTTGTCTATTTGAACTGCAGTGGAAATGGGCTCTATGAAAAAATAATATGCAATTCAGATAAGAGCATCTGAATGAGTGAAAAGCTTGGGGTTGCAGTTTCAAAATCTCCTAATTCAACAGGTCAGGATGTCAGAAAGTGGGCTCACATCAGGGGGTCAATGTGCTAGGCAGATTAGTGTGGCTCAGTTATGTGAGTTATCAGCCTTGGCAAAAGCTTATGCTGCCTACACAAAAAGCAATCCATCCATTTGTAATGAATGGAGAGGAGAAAACAATAAACATGCAAATGTACTCCCACTCTTTTCAAATACATTTCTATACTTCTTCAGTAGAAGAATGGAGGAACAAAAGCAAATTTTAATATTCTCTAGGATGTAAAAAGATAACTTTTGAAAAATTTATATCTTATAATCTGAAAGCATTGCCTGAAAACATTAGACTCCCTGTGTAACTAATGCATGTTAAGTTATAATCAGCTATTAATCTTTTGCTTCAAATTCTAAATTTCAGACAATGGAAGTATCCTCAAGCATGAAAGTTTAAATAGAATTAGAGAAGTTATGGTAAAAATGGGCTAATATTTTTATCCCATTGACATTTACCAAATTTAATAGAAAATCTTCAATGTACAACATGGCAAATTTAATAAACAAAATAGTTAGAAAATGGAAAATATGCCCTGTTGGCCATGTTATGGAACATAAGCAGTGTCACAGGAAATCAAAAATATAGTAATTTTGACATATTATCCACTAATCAAAACTAACAACATTTTTTAAAGAATGGTTTTAACAAAGGATGTAATGAAGCATATTTATTCATATGCTTCTCTTGGTTATGTAAATTGGTAAGACTTTTCAAAATAGATTGAAAATACAGCGCAAAAAGCTTTAAAATGCAAGGACTTTCACCTACCAATCTTCTTTGGGAAACTATTCTTGGGACATAATTCTAAATGCAAAAAAGAGGCATGAATATATTCTTATCATTTCTATGCTTATATAAATACCAAAAAAAGAGAGAAATAAGCCATATACCTAATGATAAGAATGTTTTACTAAGTGCAATATTTTCATAACTCTTAAAAGCGTATTGATGGTGACTTTTTAAAAACATGAAAAAGGTGTGTAGTGAGATGTTTTTAAATGCTAAATACTATATTATCAGAAGTTTGAGAACCAAAATAAGCATCAAAATCATGCATACAAATACATGAAAATACTTTTGTATCTGGGCATCTCTGAATACTTGATTTCCAGTGATTCTTTTTAACTTTTGAATTCCCTGGATTATCCATATTATTTGGTCTCTGTATATGGTACATCCACATTGAGAAAAATAGTTGCATTAAATAAAAATTGTTCTTGGTACTTTAAAGATATTTAGAAAGAATTCCATTACTTTTTTAATGTTTTTTTTTTTTTTAACTGGTATTTATATTTATTTTTCAAAGCATTTCTTTATAGATTTTCTTGTCTGGATCTTTGAGGGGCCGAACAGTGGGTATTACATAGTGACTTGATCCTAGGGATACAGGAAACTTACTGCCAAAGAAGTGGAATAAAATTTAACCCAATGCCTATGTTTTAGATGCTATTTTTAGTATACATGATAATCTGAGAGCACATGGGATATGCTAGCTTGCTTTTATCTATGATAAAAATCCATTATTTAATTCTCAAGTCATACAATCTATATTTTTGTGCACAATGAAAATGAAATACCATTAAGTATTTCCTGTTGGCTTCAGCCCTCAGGAAGTTTAGAACCAAATATCTTTAAAAACTGAGTTATTCTTTAGGGGTCGACATTTCACTTTTTTCAGGTGGTGTTCAAATCAATGGTTCTAAGTTTTATGTTATCTGGTCTAGAATATATTTTTAGCATCAATTTATAATTTGCTACATATTCTATATTTAAACAATTAGGCTCTATTCTTTTGTAAAAAACAAAACAAAACAAAAAAAAAATCAGCAAATAGATAACTACAAGCAATCCAGAAAACAATGTTTAATTAATTAATTGATAGTTTGGAAGGGATTAAATTCTTCCTCATTTTTCTACCTTATTAACTGTCCTACCCAGAGTCAATATTTATATAAAATGGAAACAGTAGGAACATTTTAATATTTTCTCTTGCATTTCATGAAAGTATTTATCCTCTGTTGGAAGCATTCAACAAGTTAGTCTATAGGTATTTCATAAAAGACTTCTGCCCAAAAAATGGAAGTAAATGCATATGTTACTTAGTCCAGTCGGCTTTCTCAGGAAGCTTCAGATGGTGACTCTGTCCCATTTAAGTGTCATTTGAATTTCTTTAGCCTTAACCTTAATTGACTCTCTACTCTACACATCTTCCTATTAAATACAAATTTCCAGGTAGATATTCTCTTATCTTAGGTTGTTGGCCATGGAAACTTCCCTCTCCTAACTTCTTCCTACACTTATTTCCTATTAGCTATTTTCTGAAATGCTATCAAAATTACATCTTCTTTTGTTCCATCTTTGCCCAACAACCAGCGACTGCCCTCAACCAAGCCTGTTAGGTTGCATTTGGAATTCTTGGACTGATCCCAAGTCAATCATCCCTGGCCTGAGTCTCGTCCAAGACACGTTTTACTTGAGCATTTTAGTCTGCAAAAGAATTTTATGTTTGGATTCATTACCAATTTAAAAAGCAGGAGTATTCACGTTAAATAAAGATTTCCAGTTTCTCTTAAAAGAATCAAAAAAGTCTGATAACAGAGGGCCCACATGGCAAGAATTAGCCAGAGATTTGTGGAGAATGCCCCTTAGGCCTGGAACCCTGCCCTCTGGCTCATCCTACTTGTCTCATTTGCAATCTGCTAAACACTTCAAAACCAATTGTCGGCATAGAAAATCAGTTATATTGTGAAGATCAGACAAAGCAATAATATATTTCAATAACTTTTAATAACAACCCTGCAGGGCTTATTTGATTTTCCTGGAACAATCTAATGACATTTATTCTTGTCTCACTTTGCCAGAGCTGATATAAAAGCAATACAACAGACTGGTTGACTTCAGGAAAAGAAATTTATTGTCTCACCATTTTGGAGACTAGAAATCCAAGATCAAAGTGTTGGCAGGGTCATACTTCCTATGAAGTCTGTAACCTTCTGGTTATGGTTTGCTTGCAATCAGTCCATGACTCATCATGGGGCCATGTCTCTCCCTGTCTGTCTTCTCTGATCTCTTACTGTGTCCAAATTTCCACTACGTACAAGAACTACAGTCATATTGTGTTAAGGTCCATCCTGATTGAGCTTGGCCTCACCTTAATTAATAACATCTTCAAACATCCTATGTACAAATGAGTTTATATCTACAGCACCAGGGGTTAGGATATACATCCGTCTTTTTTGGGGGGGCACAGGTAGTGGCAGTATTTTGTTTCTCCTCTCATCATGGACAGAGAATGGGACTCAGTATCTCCAAATCTGCTAAAATTAGTTAGGTTACCTTCCTCCTTATGAGCATATGTGTTTGAGGCATGGCTCAGAAACTCTCACTGAGGGATTTTAAAGAAGAACTCTCAGAAATTCTGAACTATTTTTGGCATCACTGTAATATTCATGGATTTTAAAAGAAGGAAAGCAACAGCAACTATTTGAGGTTGTGGGTTCTGTTGCATTTTTGAAAAGAAATTTAAGTTAAACATATACATATACAACTCAACAGTCTCATTACTTTATAGTGCCACTGCTTTCACTTTTATTGTGTTTGTGGTATTGCACAATCAAGATTATTGCATTTTCTCATGATTTCTGAGTGTAATATGAAGTATTAGCTGTGCATTGGGATGATAAGCTATGCAACAAATTCAGACAGGATGCATTATTTTTTTTTATTCATTTCTTTAATGTGCTTATTGCCCTGTCCCTAGAAATTTCAGTTTGTCTGACTTTTGGTAAGAAAATCCCTTTGTTGTGCTGCTATTGCAGTGTTGTTGGCATCTTCACACCTCAAGTGTTGCATGGTCTCTGCCTTGTGCTCCAAGAGGAAATCCGTGGATTTGGCCACTTGGAATTACTTGGTAAGACAGCCGAACTTTAAGTAGCTTCAGATTCCATTTTCAGCTCATCTTCAGCTTAGAAGTTTGAGTTAAAGATGAATATCATATAAGATTGTTAAAATAAACCTTTCTTTAAAGCATATCTTGCTGAGGAGTTTTCATTGACACTTCACCTTCTCTTTCTAATGTTTGGCTATTTTCTATTACTGCTCTCAATATTTCTATGTCTTTTCAGAGATGCCAAGATGATGGCTCTTGAATTCACTTAATCAAAGATACTAAGAATTATTGTCTGGGCATTTTGAGAAGAAAAAGAAACTACTGCCACTATGCAAAGATGATGAAAACCAAAATAAATGCAGTTAGATTGTCCTGGTATAAATAAAATCAGCCATACAATATTGTTATTAAAATATATTATGATCATTCATTGTGAAATCTTCAGAATACAACTTATTTCCATTGCCTGAGACAAGCCAGATTCTGAAAGGGATCCCAGTATAGATTTGAGCCTGTATATTAAATGGGGCCTGTAAGTTCCTGGTTAAATACAAATAGTTGTCTTTTAAAAAAAATTTATTTGCTTGATTTTCAGGTGTAGTCCCTCTAGTAAGAATTAGAATTTCCTAAGTCTCTGGTACTTCTGATGTTTGTAAGACATGAAGGTTTATATCCGGACTCCATTTTAATTCCTAAGGGTATTCAACTCATTTTAACAACTGAAGCTATTTATTATTTTAGCATTATATACCTATGTTGAACCAGGTCTTTTCAAATCATAAAGAGTAATTAGATTGCCCAGGTATGTGTGGTTGCATGTGTGTGTGTTCATGCAAAACAAACTCAATAAAGATTAAACTCCCATAGAGTGCTGTGTTAATCATTTATTACTATGTAACAGATTTCTCCAAAATCTAGTCGTTAGAAACAACATTTATTATCTATACACTTGGAATCAGGTGTGGCTGAGCCAGATCCTCAGCTTCAAGGGTCTCTTCAAGATGGGATCAAGTTGCCAGTGGGCCATGATCCCATCTCAAGATGTGACTGGAGAAGGAACTGCTTTCAAGCTTACATACATTGCTATTGGCAGATCTAGTTCCTTATGCGCTGTTGGACTGAGGGCTTCAGTTCCTCTTTAGCAGTTGACCAGAAGTTGACATTGGATCCTGACCACATGGCCCTCTCCAAACAGCAGCTAGCAAGAAGGCAAGCAGGAGGGACAAGGGTAGTGCATTACAAGGCAGAAACCATAATCTTTTATAAACCAAGTTGAAAGGGGGATCCACTCACTCTTTTTCCCTCTTTCACATTAAAATTATTTTTTCAATTAATTTTTTTTTATTAGAAAAGTTGTGAGGTTACAACACAATCATGCATAAAATACAGGATTCCTGTCAACCACCCCACCACCAACACCTTGCATTAGTGTGGAATATCTGTCACAATGGATGATAGCACTTTTTAAAAAACAATCATAATTTTTTTTTCACACAGCAAGGAATTTTACTAAGTTTCACAATGAGAAATGTAAAGTAAGATTATTGTAAGGAAACTTAACATCATAAAATAAAACCGTGTATCCATATATTAACCAGAATATAAAGTTAAAAAAATAATGATAAAGCTTCTTTTAGATCTCCATTCTGATTCCTTTGACATGTAGTATACTCTACTCATCTAGGTGTTCTGTGAGCATACTATTTTTTTAACAATACTTACCTTTGTTAAAATGGATGATTACTAAAATTAATAATATCCAGTATTTGCATTAAGTGTATTTTTTCCCATATACCAGCCTATTATCGCCATCTGGTATTAATATTGTGCATTTGTTATAATTTATGAGAAAACATTCTTATATTTGTACTGTTAACTATAGTCCATTGTCTACAATAGGGTTCACAATGTTGTACAGTCCTATGCTTTATAGTTCAACTTTTTTATTGGTAATAATTTCCTCTTTATTTACATGCCAATTTGATGCCACACATTAGTAAGATATTATGGTTATGTAATCAAACATAAAACATGACAAAATGTAAAAGGTTAGAACCTCCTGTTAATAGTTTATCTACATTTTACAAAAACATATTGTTACCCTAGGTGTCTGATTATAAATAACATAGGAGGTAATTTGGTGGTTTTCAACATTTGAATGAATACTCAAAGCATTGTTGGTTTAAAGAAGTGTTTCTACATCACAAGTAGAACCTAACCCCAGAGGAGATTGTATCTTATTTTATTTATTTACTTTTTTTATTTTTTAAAATCCAATTCCATTGAGATATATTCTTATACAATATAATCCATCCAAAGTATACAGTCAATGGCTCACAGAGTCATCATATGATATATCATACGATACAAACAATTTTAGAACATTTTCATTACTTCCCCCCAAAAAATAATAAAAATTAAAAGTAAAAGAAGCACCTGAAACATTCCATGCCCATTATCCCCCCTGTTATTTAATTATTTTTTTTCTTTATTTTATTACTCATCTGCCCATACACGGGATAAAGGGAGTAACAGTCACAAGGTTTTCACAATCACATGGTCACACGGTAAAAGCTATATAGTTATACAATCATCATAAGAATCAAGGTTACTGCATTACAGTTCAACAGGTTCAGATATTTCCTTCTAGCTATTCTAATATATTAGAAACTTAAAGGGATATCTATATAATGCATAAGAATAACCTTGAGAATGACCTCTCGACTCTATTTGAAATCTCACAGCCACTGAAACTTTATTTTGTTTCATTTCTCTTCCCCCTTTTGGTCAAGAAGGCTTTCTCAATCCCACGATGCCAGAGCCAGGTTCATCCCTGGGAGCTGTGTCCCTTGTTGCCAGAGAGGCTTGTCCCAAATAACAGGGAGGGTAGTGAGTTAATTGCAGAGTTGGCTCAGAGATATAGGCTGCATTTGAGCAATAAAAGAAGGTTCTGGGGGTGACTCAGGCATAATTATAAGAAGGCTTAGCTTTGCCATTGGAGAGATAAGTTTCACAAGGGCAAGCCTCTAGATCGAGGGCTTGGCTTATTAAATTGGGAGCACCTATTGCTCAAGAGAGTAGCAGCAATTGCTGAGCTGGGAAGTTAAATAGTTCCCCATTTTTCCCTAATCCCTCAAGAAGACTTTGCAAATATATTTTTATTTTCTGCCCAAAATAGTCTGGGATGTACTGGGGTATTACATTAGCCTGTACAGAGCAGAAAGATCTCAATCCCTATTCTACGTTCCATTTAACTATGTTGTTTAAATAAACTGACCCTACAGTTTATTTAAATTACAGGATATATAAATTTTGTACCAAATAAAGCTCTCTTCCTTTGGTCTCACAAAGAAACTGGAGTTTTAAAATACAGTCTATCTTTTAATTTTTATTCTAGTAATAGATACATTCTAAAGTTTCCTCTTTTAACCACATTCGCTTTTACAGTTTGCTGTTGATTACATACGAATAATGTGCTACCATCACTACCATCCATTTCCAAATCCTTGCAATCAGACTAAATAGAAAATCTGGACAAATTAAACATCAGTTCCCCATTCTCCTACCCCAATCTATCTCCTGGTAATCTACATTCTAGATTCTAACTCTATGGGTTTGCTCATTTTAATTAATTCATAGCTGAAATTATGCAATAGTTGTCCTTTTGTGTGCTTGGCTTATTTCACACAACATTTATTCACATTTGTGTAACCCTTAATACCTTCTGCAGTAGATTGAATTATGCACCCTGATTTAGATGTGCTCTTAGTCTTCATCCTCATTCCTGTAGGTGTGAACCCATTGTAAACAGGAGCTTCTCAAGATATTATTTGAGCTAAACTGTGGCTCAACTGAATGCCGTGGATTTCAATCCATATTACTGGAGGCCTTTATAAGCATAGGGAATTAAGACATAGAGAAATTCACGGGGAGGAGCCAGAAACTTCAAGTCAATGATTCTGGAAGAGAAAGGAAAGGACATTATCATATGACATGAGGCAGGAATACAGAGCAAGGAACCCCAAGGATCACTGGCAGCCAGCCCCAGATTGTTACAGACTTTGGAGTAAAAGCACTGCCTTCCTGATGCCTGAATTTTGAAGTTCTCCTAACCTCAAAAACTGTGAGCCAATAAATTACCATTGTTTAAGCAACCCATTGTGTGTCATTTGTGATAGGAGCCAGGCAAATTAAGACAGCTTCTCCTTGGAGAGTCATTCACTTCTACCTTAGGTAGAATAGATTCTCTATTTTGTTTCTCTACATAAATAAATGAATAAAGGGATAGTAAAGACATTAATTGACAGATTATAGATACATAAGTAGATAGGTAGTTCATTTTAAAAACTTATGTAGACAGACAGTTTATTTAAACTATCTATATGTTATCTATCATTATCTATCATCTGTCTAATGCTTGCTATGTACAAGGCACTGTTGAAACACTTAAATATATATAGATATGTCTGCTAGTGTATTGATTACCTGTTTTTCATTATCTCAAGGAGGAGCTAGATATTAATTTATCCTGTGCAATAAGGTCAGGCAATGTTTTAATACTAAAATGGAATTTGCCCCCTAAAAATGCTACAATGCCTAAATTCAATGATGGCATCCTGTGCAGTGAGAGAGGCAGTTTGTATGTAATTTTCACCAGGTGGGTGTCACTTATCACCTTTTACAGATGAGTGGAAGCATGGATAGGAAAAGAGCAAAAGGTCAGGACCTGACCAAGAACTCCGTAGCACTGTTCTCCCATCAGAGTGGTAAGGCCCAGTCCAGATTAGCCTGATGGCAAAGAGGAGACCCACATATCTGCAAGGTTAGGCAGGACCAAGGAGGAACCCAGGGGTGAAGGGCTCTGAGCGGCTGATGGCTTGTCTTTGGTTCCTGCCGAGCTCACATATGAGAGAGTTTCCTCTGTGCTTTATGACACCTGACCTGACTTACCAGTGTGGTCTGGGTATGGGAAACAAAGAATATGAATTTGGTGCTGGTGGTTCACTATAACAGCTTTTACTTATCTATCTAATGCAAGATTATCATTAGAACAAGGCACAGTCACCATTTAAGCCAAACAAATGCTTCTGAGGAATAAATTTACATGGGTGGAGAGAGTGGTGAATCCCATAATACTACAATAATGTCAGTTAGGGGCAAGTTCAGAAGCTGACAAAGACAATGGGGAAGTGTTGTTAGACAAGAATCCATGGCAAAACCCAAAGCCCTCTTATCAGTCCCTGAGTGATATCTGTTGAATTATATATAAGGGAAGACCAAGTTCATGTCCTTGGTTTATATGTATGTGCATGGAATGGAAACAAAACAAAGAAAACATCATAAAACCTTGAGGAATTTGGACTCAGAAAAACTTAGATTTAAGTTCTAATTCTTTTGCTTCGTAGCTGTTTGACTATGAGCTATTGTTTTTTTCTTTTACATATTTGATACTAATCTATGTCATTCGTTAATGAGTATGATATCTACTTTTTAATTTGTTTTTATGATACCTCCTTTGAGGTATCTATAAGGATTTAATGACAAGGAATATGTAAAATGCCTTGCACAGGGTGGAACAAACATACTTGGTAAGGAAGATTTTTCCTCCTTCCCTTTTTCCTGTGCGGGTGTTTGCCCACTATATCCATATCAGCAGGAAAACTGACTTTGCTGAGAACTGCTCAGCTGATATTGAAGTTGTGCAGACTCAGTGATGTCGGTTGTTGGAGCCTCATAAATCTTATTTGGTGGTAATCACTTGATAAAGATGGTGCTAATAGCATCTCATATTAGGATGCAGAGTGCCTGGCTTCCACGCAACTGTGAACCCCAGTGGTGCTGGCTGGCTTGGAGAGGGAGCCGGGTGGGTGGAGGTAGTGAGGCTTCCTCTGGTGATTTGTTAAAATGACTTTTTAATGATGGCACAAACTGTTTTCACATCTTAGGTACACAGCAGAAATGGAAACAAATAAATCACTTTCTTGAACTCTTGGCACAAAACCAACGAAAGAACTGCTTAAACAGACGAGGGAAAAAAGATGTAAAATTTACATTTAAATATGCTCACTGGTTTTTCATTTGCATACAATTAGTTAACTGAAGAACAAAGGATCCCAGAGGTCAGAAGACACCTTTTTTCAAATGCAAAATTCTCTTTTTCTAGTAATTGCAACTTAGAAAAAAAATTAGCGAGTAATAAAAGATTGACTTGATATATTCTAAAATGAGATTTGGTGACCTTCAAAGAGTTTCGAAGAGGCAGGGGAAGCGTTTTATTTCTCTCTGTTATTTTGTGGCATAATATAGGCCCATTTTATCATATTTCTCAAATAAAAATTACGTAAACAATGGAAATCTTGTTCAAGACTTGCTCTGTGTGTACCACATTCAAGAATGAATACTGACCTTACCCGCTTTCATCAATAATTTCACTGACACATTTGAGATTCAAATTTTACCTTGTGTCTGGTCAGTAAATCTTTTAAATGCAATGGTGTTGTCTCAGCTGGAGACCAAGTGGCACTCAGCTCAACTTTTCCACCTTTTTTTAATTCCTTAACCACGCTTCACATTAACTCATGATTTTCTTCCTATGCTATTTCTGGGCTTCTTAGATTCTTGTTCACTTGGGAAGGGAGACTTTTGATGGGAACACGGCTATGGCTTTTTCCTTGTGTGATTTTGCACAAGCTTTTTGCTTGACATTGACTCATGATTTTCTTCCTATGCTATTTCTGGGCTTCTTAGATTCTCATTCATTTGGGAAGGGAAAGGTTTGATAGAAACATGGCTGTGGCTTTTGGCTTGTGTGATTCAAATTCATGATCCATAGGAAGATACCCCTGAGATAGAGGTAATTTCTTCCCTCTCAAGGAGGACAGGTGATTCTTATACTTTCTGAGGTTAGAGAACATCAGTTATCTTCTGATAACATCTTATAATTTCCATTTAATAATGAATGAACATGGATACACGCGAATAAGACGGCTTTAAAACAAATGACTTGTCTCTTGCTCCTCACTTTCTTCTCTGGCAAAGTGTCAATATTCACACCTGCCTCAAAAGTTCCTGGTGAACATTGGGTGCATGGCCTTTTTAAGCAAAAGGTACAGTGTCTGCTTGATGGTAGATGTTTAGAATATTTTGGTTTAATTTTCTTTCCATTATGGTCAAAGAAATACTGAACTTTATACCAAGAGAAGGGGGTGGCCTGGGGAGGAAGCAGCACAGACATCAATTTCCCTGGGTTGAAAATATTAGAATAATCATAAAATAAAAGGAGTAATGTTATATATATGATCTCTTTTGAGAACTGGAGACACAGCTAAAAATGCCTTAACACAAATAAAATGTTAATATTTATATATTCTGGTAGTTGGTGCCTTTGGTTTGTCAGCAGTTTGAGAGAGGAACTACGCTAAATAAACCGCATAACTTTTTAACAAATCTCAAGACACACAATCAATATTTTCCACTAATCCAAGGAAGCACATATTTAAAAGCCACTGAATTAAGGAATGTGGCTGGTTTTAAAAATATCCAGATGCTTTACACTATTCTGGATAACTTATCTCTCATAAGATAAGACAGATTCCTTGTTTTGGCAAATTTCCCCATTCCAGCACCTGTCTCAGGGGGGCAATTTGAGAGTTATAGTAAACCATCAGCTGAGTCATATGATGTAGGGCAAAAATGAGGTTCTGACTAAAACAAACAGGATTCTGTGTGCCTGTGTGTGTGTGCACATGTGCAAATGCACATGGGTTTTATCTGAATAAAGTAATTCCAGAAGAGGAGTTTGAGAACATTTTAATCAAGACTGAAATATTACACTGAGAGCTCAGTGTTTCATTATACCTACTTGAAGAAAATGTTTGGCACATGGTAGGTTCACTCAATAAATAACGGTCATTCTTATTCACTGGAGTCAAAGGTTAGAGGTCAATGAGCAGCAGGAAAGAATTGATGAGGATACAACAAGATACTTAGGCTTTTTAGATGCTGCTAGCCTCCAGGAAGGCAACTCCAGGTCTTCAAAGCCAGCATTGGAGAGTCTCCTCCTTTAGAAAGAGCCCACTCCTTTTGGGGGGTTCACCTGCAGGGTAATCTCCCTCTCTTAAAGTCAACTCTGATCACACTCACAAATCCTAGGGGTTATTATACAGGGCATGTCTTCGTGGGAAGGGAATCTTGGGCGGATTCTTAAATTCTGCCTACCACAGACAGGATACTTTGAATTGTCTGCAGTAATGCTGCCATCTTCATCTTCACGAGGTGGGACATTTTAGTAACAGGAATAGAAATTAGAGCTGAGTACTGTCTTTGTGCTAGTAACACAAACAACTGATTCATTTTTAAAGGCAAAGCACATATACACACACACACACACATACACACACATATATATGCATATATATATATGATATGGTCTTTAGAAATACTTTAAGTATAACAAATGTTTTTGAGGTTATTCAGACTATGCCAAAAAAAAAAAAAGATAAAAGAAGATAAAGAAGTAAAAAGCAGTTCTGAAGAGTACCATGGATGCTTATGAACAGAGAGAAGAAGTTTGCGCCTTCTAAGGACTTGTACATGGATGCTACGGAAACTAGAGCCAAATACAAACAACGTTAACATCATGAACATGGATGACAACTTGTAGTTGTAGAGTATAGAATAAACTGCACATATTCAGGAGCAGTTGAGGATAAACACAAACATACCCAGGCACCTGAAATTTATTTCACCAACTATTAAATGCTAAAAAGATATATTTTTCAACTGATTCATTGGGATCCATATTTGGCTTCTGCCTGCCTGGAATGTCCTCCCTTCATCTCCCCTTCTCCCCGGAACTCTACGACATGGAGATTGTCTAAACATATTTTAATGTTCTGTTCAAGGAACTGGAATAAATGATACGTATTAACATTATACGATCACCGAATTTAAGTTAGATCACTTAGAAAAACATTAAAGAGAGAGATAAAAACCCAATTGGCATGAAATGTGGGCATATTCACCTACTACTAGTGGAGGTTTAAACAGTTACAGATGTTTGGGGATAGAATTTAGAAATATGTATTAAAAGCCCTAAACATTGCATACCTTTTACCTTAAATTTCAAATATATGACTTTAAAATGAGGAGATAGTGAGAAAGATCTTCAAAGATATTGAGACCTTTATGATACAGATTAAATAATTTACCTATTTAGTCATATACTTTTTAACCAGGAGGTAAATGAGGTTAATATGTGACTTGGTCTCTATGTCTTGATATTTTTTCCAAATACATCTGCTCAGAGAAAAAAAAATGAGAGAAGAAAGCATCCAGGACAAACATCTGATAATAAAATGCAAATAGAATGACTGGCATGTTCTCTCATCTACGTAGCTTGCTTGACTAGAAAGATGTTGACAATATGGTATCTTATAAAATGAAATGCAGGTTACATGATATTATGCATATATTAAATGCATATTTTATATGCATGTGTTATAGTACATATTATGCGCATACATTCTCTAAATCAGCTATGTCCAGAAGACATGATAGATATAATTCACATAAACAAAAATCTTTTGGAGTCCTCAATACATTTTAAGAATATAAAGGGATCTTGAGACAAAAAAAGTTTAGAAGTATATTCTAAGTGATTGAAGAAATAGAGGATATAATGAGAGACATCTATATATTTTCTCCTTGTAAAGCTTTCCCTTCCCCAGATATATCTTCTTCCAGTTGATCCTTTTATTTCTCAGACATATCCACATATTACACATGCTTTTATGCCTCCATGTCAACTAGATCATGAGCTCTCTTAGAACACACCATCCCTACCTAACACATCTTCATATTTAAAAGTGCCTATCAAAGTGCCTGTCATGAAGCATTTGCTTATTGAAGATTTGTTGAACTTAGTCAAACTTTTTTCAGGCTTATTCTGATTATTTCACAACCTATAGACATAGTCTCAAAGATTAAGTTTACCGTGCGGAAGGACTCACTTGATCATGGATAGTTAACTCCCTTTTGTACTCTCCCTAAAGGGAAAGATTACACAATCAGGCCAGCTATTCAACAAATATTTATTTTGGGTAATGACACTACCTGCTGGGCCTGTTGCTTTTTGTATCTTTTTGGCACAATACCATAACTCAAACAGAGCCATCTCCCTCTCTATTATATTAGCTCCTGTCTGCAAATCTACATAGTAAAAACTGCCCGGTTGTCAATGCGGCAGTGAACGTGACTCCCATGAATTACTCGTGTGCACACAGACCAACGGGGATAGGAGACATCATCTTCAGCCCATCCTTGGACTGCATCGCAGGGCCCAGTGGGGAGAACCTCCTCATTCAGAATCAGTGCTATGAGGAAAGAGGCTCAGCAGATTGGCACCTGTGGTTCCATCTGTGCTCAAGATAAGAAAAGATGACAAATATCATGTGAAAAGTGGTGTCTTTATGCATTGTCTATGATTTTATCAGTAAAATAGCTTCAGCCCA
Organism: Choloepus didactylus; assembly: GCF_015220235.1. Lineage (NCBI taxonomy): Eukaryota > Metazoa > Chordata > Mammalia > Pilosa > Megalonychidae > Choloepus > Choloepus didactylus. The sequence continues at coordinate 10,396,261 of NC_051315.1, forward strand.
GTGCACTCATTACAACTTTGAGCTTGCATGGTTGTCACTTTGTAAAGGTTTAGGAGTTCAAAAATATGTACGGCAAAAAGAGAGCTGATTCTCATTTGTTTCATCAGTAGGTATTTATCAGATACCTGTTCTGCATCCTGCTCTGTTCTAGATACTGTAGGAAACATGAAGGACATTAGACAGAACATAAAGATACACACATACATATTTGTACACATAGCCCTATCTATATATAGTCTATATATATTACATCTAACTTTTTCTTTCTTTCCCTTTCTTTCTTTCTTTTCTTTCTTTCTTTTTCTTTCTTTCTTTCTCTCTCTCTCTTTCTCTCTCTTCCTCCCTCCCTCCCTTCCTTCCTTCCATCTATCATCTTTCTGTCTGCCTATCTGTCTATCTATCTATCTATCTATCTGTATCTAATCTATCTAGCTTCCTTTAATGTAGAGATTTATCCTTAGTGAAAACTGTCTTAGTTTGCCAGTGCTGCGCTAACATAGTACCACAGCCTGGTTGACAAAAACAACATGAATTTGTTGTCTCACAGTTTTGGAGGCTAGATACACAAAATCAAGATGTTGGAAGGATCTTGCTTTCTCTGAAGGTTTTAGCATTCTGGTAGTGGGTTGCTCCTAATCCATAACTCAATCTGTGCCTCTGTCACAAAGCCACCTCTCTCCTTCCATCTCCTACTCTTAACTGTGTCCAAATTTCCTCTGCCTATAAGGAGCCCTGTCATATAGAGTTCAGACCCACTCTGATTGAGTTTGAACCCACCTAACTAATACCATTTTCAGAGATCCTATTTACACATGGACAAAGGCTTAGGATTTGAACATATCTTTGTGGGGACAAAATTCATCTGTAACAGCAGGGTTCTCCAGAGAAAAAGAAGATTAGATAGTTCTCCTGATAGATAGGTAGACCAATAGAGAGACATAAACAGATAGAATATATATATAAATAATGTAAATTTTAGACAAAAAAGATGCAGATATAAATTAGATTTACACACACATACACATAGATAGACAGATATAGACAGATCAATCAATCAATTAATAGATCAATAGATACATAGATTTAAGGAACTGGCTCATGCAGCGGCCAACTCTGATATCTGTAGGATAGGTTGGCAGGCTGGAAACTTGGCAGGAGTTGGCTTTGAAGTCTTGAGGCAGTATTTTTTCTTCCTCAATAAACCTCTGTTTTTGTTCTTAAAGCCTTCAACAGATTGGATGATGCCCAGCCACATTATCTCCTTCAGTTAAAGTAAATTGATTGTAGATGTTAATCAAATCTACAAAAAACCCTCATAGTTACATCTAGTCTAGTGTTTGACCAAACCACTGGGCACTCTAAGTGAGCCCAGACGGCACATAAAACTAGCCATTATAATCTACCCGTTGTCAACTTGTCATCCATACACACCTGCTTAACCTATGTGTGATCTCCAAATAAAGATGATAATCCATACTTCCTCTTAACGTGAAACAAACACCCTTTGTGCAATCCCAAACACTTCAACCCTTTCCTGGAAGAGGATATAATTCCTTGCATGATGTTCGCTCTTCTTCTTGATATACTGTGTCTCAGTTTTCCAGAGCTTCCATGACAAATATCATATAATGGATTAGTTTAAGCAACAGGAATTTATTGTCTCATAGTTTTGGAGGCTAGAAGTTCAAAATCGAGATGTTGGCAAGGCCATGCTTTCTGCCACTGTCAGTAGCAATTTGTTGATTGCGTTGATGGTGATCTTTCCATCACATGTTGCTCTCTCTCTCCTCTCTTCTGACTTTGGCTTCTACTCACAGACTGCAAACAAATTTCCTCTCTTTATAAGGTGGAAATTCATACAGACTAGGGCCCACCCTGATTCAATTTGGCCACACCTTAACAAATAACATCTTCAAAGGTCCTATTTACAAATGGTTTCACACCCACATGAACAGGGATTAAGATTTGAGCATGTCTTTTGTGGGAGACAAAATTCCATCCCCAATATCCTGTAACTTGAGTACTGCAATGTAAAATCAAGACCTCTCATATCATATGATAAGGGAAAAAGAGAGAAAGAAGACAAAGCTATATGCTATACACACATATTCATAATGAAATAAGGAAAAATCTCTCATAACATTTTCAGTCCTTGCTTCTGCAACTGGTCATATAGTTGTAGCTGGTATTTATAACTACTTTCTTCTACTACCCATTCCATGTTCAATAGGTAAACATTAGTGGACACAATAAAAGAAGATAAAGAGAGAAAACAAAAATGCTGCACACATGAACTACCGTCCATGGTTGGAAGACTAATAGCTCCCCGAAGATATCCAGGTCTTAATCTCCAGACCTGTGGACATGCTACCTTCCATGTCAGAAGGCGCTTGGCATATGTGATTAAAGTAAGGGCCTTGAGATTTGGAGACTATACTGGATTATCTGGATGGGATCAACCTAATCACTTTAATCCTTAAAATAGGAGAACATTTCCTGGCTGTGGTAAGAGAACACTGTGAGGGCAGAAAAAAGGTCACAGATTTGCTGACTTTGAGGATGGAGGAAGAGTATCACGTGCTTAGGAACCCAGGAAACTTCTAGAAGCTGGAAAAGGAAAGAAAACTGAGTCTTCCATAGAGGGTCCAGAAAGGAATGCAGCCCTGAAGACACCTTGATTTTAGCCTCGCAAGACCCATGTGGGACTTCTCTAGGACTTTAAGATTATAAATTCATGTTGTTTTAAGCCAGTACGTATGTGGGAATTTTGTTATAGCAGTGATAGAAAACTAATATACCTTCATTCTTTGTAGTTTAGGCAAACCCTGTTATTCCCTTACCTTACCAACACATACATCCTAGCGAATATATTCATTTATTCGTTAGCATAAATTTCCACCCCGTAACTGCCTCAAAGAAAGTCTTTGGATCACTTCACCTTTGAGTCATGCCTTTGTCATCTTAATTTTTTTTCCATATTTGGAAACATTTGTTTGTATGTCAGTTGCCTCTGTTGAACACTTTGATGCCAGGGCTGACTCTTCACCATCTTTTTACTGCCATCTTATAGCACAGTGTCTAAAACAGAAAAGGTCCTCTGGCAATTAACTTTGATAAAGTAAATGACTTCATTATTTACCTGTAACTTAAGTCAGTTCTTGCACATAAAATTATTTATATGGTTGTCCTATTTACAAATATAGTTTATTTTGTTTCACAAGAATCTCTCTTTAACCCAAACAGTCTAGCAGGCATTGTTTGCATTGTTTAGTATTGGCATTATTTATAGTGCTATAGTGTTTTCTAACTGCGTCAAATATTTTGGTTCTCCAATGAAGAAACAAACTGTTTGAAGATAAGGGTATGTTTTCCTTCTCTTGAATTATCCCACTTTAAACTTCACAAATAAAAAATAACGTTGTTTAAAGTTCCCAAACAAGAATAGGCATAATTCAAAGGCATTTTACTATTAATCAAGTGCAATTTAATGGTACAGCATAGTTGCTATTTTTCATAGGATGCTTAATTCCATTGAATCAACACATTCTCAAAAAGAATTGAATAGTTATCTTCAGTTTAGTGAACCCTCACTTGTACAGTAATATAATGACAATTCCTTAAGGATGGATGTTTGAAAAATTATCTAATATTCAATAAGGGAACTGCATAATAAATTATAAAGATTACAGAGTGAAAAATACCAATTACAATTGTAGAAGGAAAAACTACATTTAAAAATAGAGAAAGGGATGACCCTCATATTTATCAAGCATCTTTACTGAAGGTGTTCTAAATGCCTTATGAGTCATAAACAGGAGACACAGTAATCCATTAAGAGGAAAAAAATGTCATATGGATGCCAGCTCACCATTATGACTGCCAAGGTAATTGCAGAAACATATTTTAGTGGCTTGCCTCAACTCACTTAGGGGTGTGACCATTAGTCTCCTAAGGAGTACTTGTAAATTATGCAAATATGCTGCATTATTGATATCGCATTGTCACTTTATTGGATTTTGATAACATGTCAAAACATCTTTAGCCTCATCAATCCAAAGGGCTCTGTTCACTGCTCTTTTTCAATTTATGTGCAGCCTATTGGCTTCCAAATGCTGACAAATTCCAAAGTTTTTGCATTACACGGAAGCCTCTCCACAGTCAGTCATCAAACCACCATCGCTGTGCTGGTCCCCCTTATGAGAAGGGGATATAGTGAGAAAGAGGGACACTCAAGAGTGATATCCAGAAAGGGGATTGTTTTGGTTTGCTAAAGCTGATGAAATGCAATATTCCGGAAATGGGTTGCTTTTTAAAACGGGGATTTATTCACTTATGAGCTTACAATACTGAGGGCATGAAAAATGTCTCAATCAAGGCATCAACGGAATGAAACCTGGACTCTGAAGTCAGGCTGCCACCATCCTTAGCTTCTCTGTCAAATGGGAGGTCACAGAGTTTGATCTTTCCTTTCTCTCCTAGATTTCGTTGCTTCCATCCTCTGGTGTCAGTGGCTTCCTCTCTGAGTTTCTGCATGTTTCTCTCTTTTACCTTCTACCTCTCTTTGTGGGGCTTTTTTCTATGCCTTCTCTTTGTCTTTTATCTTCCTATAAAGGAGTCCAGTAAGAGGATTAAGACCCACCCGGGGCACACATCAACACAAATCACCTACTCAAAACGTCCAACCCACAATAGGTCTATATCCACAGGAATGGATTAGCTGATCTTTTCTGAACATGGTCTTTTCTGAGGGTTTATACAGCTTCAAACCATCACTGGGAGGCTATCAGATGATGGAAGAAGCCAGACTGGCCCTGTTCAGGAAGGCTCATGAATGAACAATCTCTTTTGGGATGCATGCTGCATACAGGATGCTTGTTTCGTGGGGATATTGAGATGCTTTATGTCTTCTCTGTATAACCAGGGACTACGCTTCTTCAGCAGACAGACTATACATTTGCATAATATTTTTTTTAAATCTCTCAGATTGCCTAAAACAGTAACTAATATACAGTAAACACTCACTGAAACCCAGTACAGAATTTATTTTGTTTTGCCTACACAAGTTATTCTCATACACAATTTAAGAATATTATTGTAATGAGACTGATCTCTTTCTATGTCATCTCTATTGGTATAGATTTCACCTAGAGGAAGTGCATGGGAGATAAAAGTTTCGTGACAGTAAATTGAAATATAGGTTTATCCAGGGAAAAACTGGTTTTGGTTACATTCGATATGGCCTAATAGAAGAGCAGAGAAAAATAAACTACATTGTTGAATAACAGTGATGCTCCACAACATAGCATACTGGCCAGCCTTTTGTGATTGGTTTAATGGGTTTGTCTCATTTATAAATGAACTCAATAAAAACCAAAAGAACACTCTGATGGCACTAGTGAAGGGACGCATTCCTGGTGACCATTGTCCCTAGAAGTGATACACAGTGAGGGAGCAGCACAAGACTGGGGTTGTTATCCCTTTTGTACTGTATTCTTTGGTAACCTCAGGGAGAAGAAAGTGCTTATTAGTGTCATGGAGTCACGTGGAAGGGATAGCACAGTTTAGAAAGAAACAACTGGAGTGATCTGATGCCCATGTTCCAATTTGCTTACGTATAAAACATGCATAAAAAATGAAACCTCCCTGAGCAATTTGTCTGCTCTCTGCTACTGATGTGCCTCAGCCCTGCCAGAGCAGCAGTCCTGGCTTGAGAGAACCCAGGGATACCTTTAAATAATAAATAATTTAGAGAACACGGCTTTTATAAATTTAATATTAATTTGACTACAGCATGGTAATTATGTCTGAACCATAAATATGCCCTCATGTTCAGGCCCCCCTTGTCGATGCCACTTGACCTCTTAACGGAAGCAGCAGGAAGGGGAGAGTTCTGTACCAGCTTCATGGAGTGACATCAGATTAAATTAAGCGCTCATGCATTTATGGATCAGCATAGAAAAGCAGGAATACATCCACAATGGATGAATAATGCATCAGGACGTTGCTCTGTAGTTTCTTGTTCATGTGTAGATAATGTGAACTAATGGTCCTGCATGGAACTCCCAATGTGTTCATAATATCAAGGGGTGTCCTTTAAAGTTTACATTGTGTGTTTCCATCTTTTTGTCAAAATTGCTCACCAGGAAAGGAATATTTGGGTCCATAAGGATAATTATCTATCAGTGATTTATTGTTGTTTTTAATTGAATATTTACTATGTGCTCAAGATTGTGTTAAGGACATGAGACAACAAAACTCAACCCTTAAGAGACTAAAAGCCTATATAGATATTTAAGTCATATATACACTTGATACAATTAGAGAACTATATGAGTTTATGCTTAGATACCTAACATATGTAAATGGTATATATGGGAATATAGATACATTTGCTAGGAAACACTGGTATCATAGTACCAGCTGTTCTGATTGATCTGAGGCATCCATTCTGATTGGTTATTGGCCATGCCTTATCAACATAAGCACACCCAAACATGAAACATGCCCATACACAGCCTCCTACTCCTGCAGAGCTGGAGAGAAAAGGGAAGGAGAGGGCAGATAGGAACAAAGAGGACTGATCCTACCAAGAAAAACAATGAGAGCTGAATAAACAAACTTCCTTGGAAAATCTGCCTGTGGCAGAGTGAGTGGGTAGGAAATTGAGCCGGCTGGACCCATCAGTTCAAAATACCAGGTGGCCAGAGGTGGGTTTAAATCCCACTGGATACCAAGAGGGAGAAAACTGAGGCTAGAGAGTAAGGAGGAGGGTTTGGGACATTTTAGAAAGAGATGAAGAGGTACCTGACAACTTGTAATAAGGGGGAGGTGGATCTGGATGGGAGAGAGAGAAGAAGAGGAGGGAGGGAAGGAGGAAGAGAAGGAAAGAGAAGGAGATGGGTGGTGGTGATTTGACATGTTTGAAAAATACAAATAAAGAACTTGAGATAATATGGATAATGTGAAATTACATCTGACCACTGAAATCTTATCCTTAAGTATTTCATATGCATCCTTCACCCAGAAAAAAATGAGTAACAAATCGCATTTGGAAGCTCTGCAACAGTTTTAGTTCCTTACGCATGTGGTATGATAGAGAGGCAACTGGTTTCAAGTTAAACAGACCAGTTGAACCCTCACTTTATATTTTACTATGCAAATGGCCTCTTATATCACCAGAGCAGGAACCAAAAATCTTCCTTGTAGTCAATGAGATCCTATGATCAGATGATGAACTTCTAAGGAAGTTCCTTTCTATTTCTACTTTGCTGGGTGTCTTTATCAAGAAAGTGTGCTGGATGTGCCAAATGCTTTCTGTGCATCTATTAAGATGATCATGTGTTTTTTTTCATCTTTTTACATTAGTTAATATGGTTGATGCATTTATTTATTTTCAAATGATAAACCAATCCTATATTCCTGGAATAAACCTCACTTGGTCATGACGTATTATAGCTTTTATATTGTTGGATTTGCTTTCCTAAATTTCACTTAGGAATTTTGCATCTATGTTCAACAGGAATATTGGTTTGTAGTTTCCTTTATCTGGTTTTCATATGAGAGTAATTCTGACCTCAGACAATGAGATAGGAGGTATTTCCTCTTCTTCCATATTTTGGAAGAGTGTGTTCAATTGGTAATATTCCTTCAATAATTGTTGGGCTCATTTCATCAGTTTTCTTGGGGGAAAGATTTTAAACTGTAAATTCAGTATGTGTAATAGGTACAGAGCTATTCAGGTTATCTATTTTTTCTCAGCTGAACTTTCATAGTTTGTGCCTTTTAAAGAATTTGTCCATTTTATCTAACTTTCATATTTATTGTCATAAAGTTGTTGTTAGTATGTCTTTATTATCCTTTTAATATCTTTAGACTCTGTAGTAATGTCGCCTCTATCACTCCTGATACTGATAACTTGTGTCTTCTTTATTTTTTTTCTTGACCAATCTGGCTAGAGGTTTATCAATTTTATGGATCTTCTTAAAGCTTAGCTTTTTGTTTCATTGATTTTCTGTACAATTTTTCTGTTTTCTCTTCCAATCATTTCTACTACTATAGTTCTTGTTTCCTTTGTACTGCTTTCTTCGGATCTAATCAGGCTTCGTGTTTTAGTTTCTTAAGAGGGAGGCTCAGAGATGTTGATTTGAGATCTTTCTTCTTGTCTAATATAGTCATTTAGTCACGTAAAATTTCCCTCATGAATTCCTTCTGTGAAATTTCTCAATTTTGGATGGGTTGTGTTTTCATTTTCAGGCCATTTGAAATAAATTCTAATTTACCCTTTGACTCATTTTTGGGGCTACTATAATGGATTTTTATTTTTAAATTTCAAATTCCAATTACACATTGCTGGTATAAAGGAAAGCAATTAAATTTTGTTTATTGACCCTGTATCCTGAGACCTTGCTATGCTTGCTTATTAGCACCAGGAATATATTAGATACTCCTGGGTTTTCTGCATAGATAATCATGCTATCTTCAAATAAGGACTCTGAGTAATTTTTGATGCTGTAAACTTTGAATTGTTAATACTTTCACATTTTTGTTTCCTGTGAGAATGCAAAATTACTAACAGTATTAATACCAGGCATAATAATAATAGCTAGAATATATAACATTTATTATGTGCCAAGCCCTATTCTAAACCCTACATATATGAGTTATTCATCTAATTTCTTCCATACTGAGATCTTTCCAGTTTTAATTGTGATTTATAATCAAGGAACAGGTTGGAAGAAGACAGTATATGTTGTACCACTTGCAAGTGAAAAATTATTTGCATTTGCCTAACTATGATTCTGAGGAAAGCCCATTTATTAAACCTCCACAACACTTCAAATCTCAAACACGTTTTCTAATATTCATTCATTTTTATGAATATGTATTCACTTTGTTCATTCAATAGTCATTTTTCATACCCACTACTTTCCAGGCTCATTAAAATATGTGTTATTTTCAGACTGTTTCCACACACAGGTGGCTATCAGCTATAAGCACGGACAAATTTTAACATATTTTTACTAGCCTGGTTGGATAAGGGGACTCAACTTTTCTTTGAAATAAATGTCTTGAGAATTTAGATTTTTAGAAATGTCTGGTCTTTACAACTGAACTAAAATATACCTGAGGTTTCTTAAATGGAAAATCACAGGGACACAACCTGTGTGTGCTGCTGAACTTTAAGTGATGTGTGGGAAATGCCACTTAAAGCCATGGTGCCAATGAAAATTGTTAATTAACAGTAAATTTGGGCCCAATATTCACTTTTTCCAGCATATATTTGAAACATTATGACTGAAGAATCACACTTCTAAGGTTTTTCATTGGCATGAAAACTGCCTTCCTGAATAGATTTTCAGGTTTAAGGAAAATGTGTCTTTTCATTTTGTGTTTACTAATAATATGCACATGAAAGACAGGGACTCCAAACATGCTGATTATCTGGGTGTCAAAGAGAAGGGAATAGAAAGTCACCAGCAAATATTTGTAACTGATATGAATCTCAGTCCATTAACCCAGGTGTACAAGGGATATGGCTTGCTTTATTCTTCTACGTAACTCAACAATTTCTAATTTCAGCTCTGACTCCACGAGGTAACCAAGACCCGATCACAATTAATTCAGTGCCCCCTCATTTCCCTGGGGCTGCTTCTAAATTTTGGCAATGTTACCTGGCACCAAAAGGTGGCAGGGTGTGGTGATAGGGGAACATCTGGTGTTGACATCTGCTGGGAATTATTCCGTCTCATCTTCCAGCATCCTAACTTGGCTGTCGTTGAGTTATTAGACTTCAACCCTGCAATTCCCTTTGTGGTCCCCATCTTACTGTGCTACTAACAGTTCCTACCTGGGAAATATTTGAATACATAATCCCAGACACAGCAAAGAAAATCAAGAGGGAAAACAATAAAGGAAGCAAACAAAAAATGCAATGTTTTTAATATCACTGTCATTTAAAAATATAATGTAAAAAATAACTGAGAAGGCATTGACCTTCCAAATTCTAAGCTAATCATAGAAAGATAGAACTGAAAGAGGCCCTATCTAACAATTGGCTGACTTTTTATTTGACAGATGTAAGACAAAGATCCGTAGAAATAAAGTGACATGCCTGAGACAACAGACAATATAGAACAGAATAATAGCTACTATTTAAATACACGCAACCTCATACACACTATGAATATACACATATGGAACACATAGCTATTGATTATTCACTATGTATCAGGTTAATGAGACAAAGACGAATGATATACAGCTTTGTCCTCAAGGAAGAGAAGATACATGTTAATCAGTGTAATGAGATTAGTCCTAAAAGAGAAACAAATTAGTGATTAAGAACAGCCAAATAGACCAGGATTCCAATTCCAATGCTTATATTTTCTAACCATGCAATTTCCAACCCCAGTTTTCTTATTCAAGAAATCTTGGGCTACTTATGAAGATTAAATGAGAAAGTAAAATGCTTAATTCCCTGTTTGGCACATATAGAAACTTAGCAGTGACAATTATTTTAGAAACATGCAAGGGTCTCCTACTCTAGAGGTTGAGATTTTGAGTAACTCCAATACCTGCATTGTCCAAGGTAAAATACTCCAGCTCCTATATGCTCAGATTAACAGAGAATCCAGACTCTCTTCCATTCCCCTGCTCCCCAACATCATATTCTTTCCTCCACTCCAGGCCTCCCTTCCCTCAAATACCCAAGAATCCTCTTGGTTTTTCCTATATCTGAGGCCAGTTCTGTTCTCCCCATCCCCCACCCCATCTCACCACTAAAACCAAAGCTCAGAAGCAATCCCCTAAAGCTAGAGAACTCCGCAACCACCTCCTATTTGTTCTGGTGACCAGCATCGGTGCAGCCATCAAAGTCAGAATCAATAGATGACCAGAAGGTACAAAAAGAAGTCAGCTCCTTTTGACATGGGTACACTGCACTGATGTGTGAGGCCTCAGCATGGAGGTGCAGCCACTCCTCGGGGCAGCCATGCCATCCAGGATGGAAAGACTAGCCAAACCTTCTTCCCCCAAGTCTCTTTCAAAGCAAGAGTAGCCTAGGACTCCAATACCACACCTCTTTCTCTCACACTCATGTGTAGAAAGGCCCAGTGGAAACGCGGAATAACTGGGATATGTTGTGTGGTGGAGACTAGGGATGGGTGATGTGGAAGGGAGGGAGAGAACACTGTGAAGCAGTGAAGCAGATAGAGAGAATTCTGGGAAGCTAGGATGGGGCTAGACCGTGGAAGAATGTGGGCCTGAAAGCAATGGGAGGCTGTCAAGTTTCAGCTACCTAGCCCGTCACATGAGCACCAGGGGGAAAATGAACATCCAGATTTTCCCAACTCTCAAACCAAGATTCTATCCACCATTCTGCACTGCCTCAAAAATAGCTGAATTTAGCTTTACTCCCAATTTCAGTGGCAACTGAATGCCTCAATAGCAGCAGCAATAGCAGGTCATTTGTCTACCGAAATGATCTTTTCAGTTTCAGCAGCATGTTGGGTTAAAGCTACATGATGGCCTACCTGTGTAGTGTCTGCCCATCAGTAAGCTGGGATTCAGAAGGTTCTGGGACCTTGCATTCAGGCAAAGGGTTGGCTTACAGATGGGACCAGGTCATGTTGGTGGTAATTAGTAGGATTTATGCATCAGACATAGCTGATATGGAAGCTGAAATGAATTTTGGAATGAATGAATGGCATTTAGAATAAAATACCTGTACCAGGGTTCAAATCCCAGTGCTACCATTTGATAATTAGCTCTAAACAACAACAACAACAACACAAACTCAAACCAAAGCCATAAAAGTGATCTCCTCTTCTGGGTCTCTTTAACGGGAATAAAGGGCTGTGCACCTTTGATAAATAAGGTACACACCAGGTACCAGATTCATTTTTCACAATTTCAAACCCAAAAAAGTAAAAGGTGCATTTGCATTTTAGCTGTTTACAGAATTTGAGTGCAAACAGGCTTTATTAACCTAATTCCTCAACTAGCTCAGCAACATAATACAAATGTTCTCAAGGATGGGGACTCTGTTGCTTACTCTGGGTGGCACAGTTGGGGCACCTTTGAAGTACTCAGCAAGTATCATTTGGTCTAAAATAAATTGAACTCGACTTCAACATGCAGAGGCAGGGATGATGGATTCCTGATAATTCAGTTAACAAGAGCAAATGGAATCGTTTATTACCCATGAGTGAACCAATAGTGCCAGGCAGGGGGGAAAAAAGACCTCGCAAAGCTAATCTAACTAACTGGATATATTTATTAGAAGCCTTTGGTGCCATTCCTCCAACAGCCTCCAGATGCTGTGCAAGAAATTTTTGAAGCATGGCATATTCAAAAATAGCACAGAAATGATAGGGGCAAGAAAGTTGGGAAGAGTAAAATCAGCGATGCTGAAGGAAAGTTTGGAAGAGCAGGCCACAGCAACTTTTAAAAATTAACTTTATACTGTGAACTTCAACACATACCGACAATTGAATGAACATATGTATAACTTCACAAATTAAAGTTAGCCCCTTTATATAACTACCTCCAAGAAGAGAGAGGACATTGCCAGCACCCCCAGGTGCCCCACCCCCCACCCCAAATACCACTTCTGGATCCCACTTTTCTCCTCTCCTGGAAGTAACCATATCCTGCCTTGTGTGGAAGTGAGGGCAATGTCTTCTTTTACAGGCTTACCACCTTATGGTGCAGCCACAAATCAAATGATTCTGTTTTGTATGTTCTGAGATTTTTACACAAATTGAAAAATATTATGGGTATATTTTACATCTGATTTTGAAGTTGTTACAATTTTAAGGTTATTTATTGTAGCTCAGCTCATCTATTTTTGGAAGCATATTACTCCATTTTATGAATATACAAAAGGTGTTTACTTGTTCTACTGCCAAGAGACATTTGGTATGGTTTAATGTGAGGCTATCATGAACAGTGCAGCTATGAATATTGTGACTTTTGAATTCTGGTACACATAACCACGCATTTTTCTACGGTGTATGCCCAGGACTGGAACTACTCAGTCATAAAGTATTGGTATTTTCAACTTAACTAGAAAATGCCAAAATGTATTGAAAAGCTTTGCCCACTGACAAGCCCTAAAAATAATGACTAAGCCAGCAGCCATGAGCTCCCAGATAACATATTTTACTAAAAGGAGATTCTTAAATAAATGGCCAATTCCAGGTCTGGAGAAGGAAATATATCAGATGAGCCTGGAATACCCATACCCCAAAATAAGGATGTTATCAAACCCTATGGAAAGGGAAAACACAGAGATAAGGAGGGGCATGCTATTTTTAAGGAATTTTTAAGGAATTCAGCATGGATGCACAGATAGGTAGATGAATGGATGGATGAATGGATGGGTGGATGGATGGATGGATGGGAAAGTAGATGGATCAACTGTTGAATGAATATGCACTCAGATAATCTTCATTCCAACCTTCCTTTGGGTCTGTTTATCCTACAGAAAGTTTTGAGGTTGAGTTGAGATATTCTTTACTCCATAGAACTTTCCTGTTTCCATGGTTCTTGTGATTGGGTTGCCAATTAGCAATTCCATTCCCAGTATCAGAACACCAGATACATGCAATGAGGAAAATAATTGCATAATATCACCACATAAATGTATACAATTACAGCATACAGCATGTTTCCAATATTTCCTAATGGTTATTTTTGGAAGCCTTAGTCCTTTGTTGTTGTTTTGCTTCCCTTAACAAAATAAAATCTTTATGTCTGATAATGTGGATTCCTCGGTTAAAAAACTTTCAATGGTTCTGCTTCACTCACAGGATATAATTCCAGCTTCTTCCTTAGCTCTAATTATCTGATTCCTTTTTACCTCTCATGCACATCTTCCTCTTGCCTTACATTTCACCAGTCATCAGCTCTGAACTGCTATATTAGTTCCTTGTGTATGTTGTGCAATATTTCTCTTTGATGGCTTTGCTGGGAAGCATCTCCACTGTCCTCTAGCCCTCACCTTTCCCAATTGGTTAACTGCTAATGTTTCTTTACTACTTGGGACTCCCTTCTCCAGGAAGCTGTGCTTGACCCTTCTGTTTGTTGGCAACTTGACATCAGAGATGATATTTCTGCCTCTAGGGCCCAGCAAAGAGGCAGGAGTAGAGAAAGTGTTTAGGAAATATCTGCTGCATGAATGAGTAAATGGATGTTGCTTAATAACTTAACTAAATAATTATATTCTAATTTGCAAATGTATTCCCTTTTGTAGTTAACAGTTCAGTTTGTTGTTTTTTTTTTAATTTTCAAGTCAGGAAATCTTATTTCAGTTAGTTTTGGTTGACTAAGTTATATTTACTTAATGTACAGTGCAGAATTGTGCATGGATTCCACACATCTATGTGTTTATCAACAAAGTCTAATCAGGCAGGAATTTTGGAAGTCATTCTACCTAGGAAGGCCCCAGGTCTCTGATTATTATAACAAATGCTAGTTTTCCAGAGTAGACCTGAAAACAAGCACCTGATTTAGGAGAAGGCTAATACTTGGTCACTAGTTACATACATGAGCCTAGAATGAGTTGATAGCCAGAAGAGGCACCTTTACATACAGCCATTTTGGCAAGCACCAGAAACCTCTACGTAAAGTAATTATTTTGTTTAAAACCAGGTGAAGTAACAAGCTTGAAATTCTGTTCCCAAATGGAGTAAATCAACCAGATTTTTGGGCATCCTGTAGTCATAGCGTTTAATGCTTTTTCTTTTGCCCTTAATTTCATACCTTTTTAAACCCAGTGGGAGATCTTAGTTGAACAAATTCTTTTTCCCTTTCTGTTAAAATTTATTATAATTGTTTTTACCGAAATTTGTTCTACCCCCTGAAGTGCTGAGATATTGGCCAGGTGTATCAATCAAAATTTCATTGCATTACCTTGTAACATTTTAAAATAATTGATCAGACAATAAAATAAAAATGGACATTAATTATGTTGAGGAAAGTTTTACTTCCTCTTCAACTTGATGCATTTTTCTTCCACAAACGCTTTGAAATTGCTAAGAACAATTTGTGGTACCAATAATGAATTTGGAGGAACTAAGCTGAGTAGATAAAAAATGACAAATTTAACTGCATTTATATTAAAGCATTTTTTTCTGCTCATCACAGTGAGATGAGAAAATTAATATGTAAACCGTTAAGCTATACCCAGATGCATTGTGTTCTGCAACTGAAATAGGTATTTGGTGATGTTATCACCAACATTTTATTGAAATCTCAAAGAGAAAATGCTTTGGAAAATTTACTTGACTACATTTCAAAGATGTTCATTAAAACATTGCATATTTTGGAAGATATAATCTAGAAATTAATGTTACCTTTTTTTCTATGTCCTTCTTTCGTCTTTTACACGTTTTTCTTATATATATACATTTTTTTCTTGACTGCTTTGTTACCATATTTCCATTAATAGTACAGAAGAGTATATAAAGTGATTCATCAGGAAAATTTTGATTAGTTCTGTAATTTTTAATTCTTGGCTTCCCTAATAGTAAAATCAATTTCTGCATGTAAGTTTGATGAGCTTTTATTAAACAGCAATTTGTGTGCTCTTTGGAGGATTTTAGGTTACAGTCAGATAGATGATCGTTCAACCTAGCTGAGAAAGTTTTGAGGCATGTTGGAGCTTCAGGTTTCCCATTTATAAAAGCAGATGTAGTAACACCTTTCTTAGAGTAGCTTCAGTATGAGTGTGGACACTCCTAGACATTGAGAACCTGTGAAGTCATAACTCTGGTTTTATCACAAAACACAGGGGCTCGGAAACCCCTTCTTTGCTCCTGGGAAAACAGCTTTCTATTAAGTTCTACAATGCTAGATATTTCTGGATGTGCCCAGGAGAGGGTAGCAAATGAGTTCTAGGTATTGCTTACATTTGACCATCCAACTGGCTATGAAGGCCAATCTCTTTCCTCTTGGCAGTCCTCGGATTGCATTGCTGTGATTGCTACTTGGAGGTCCTGGGCTGGTCTTTCCTCAAGATACTTCTTTCTTATGCAATTTCTGAGCATGGACAGGTATCATTTGCTTAATTCCATACAGTATCACCTGAAATCAAATTGTACCCTTTGATAAAGACTCAGTGATAAAAAAAGAAAATAAAGCCCACCTAGTAACTTATAACTAGACCTGCCTTCTCTTAGAAATCACAGGCTTGAACATGACATCACAACTATAGTTAGTTCCACAGCCACTTTCATTCAAGATTTAAGTTTCTACAGCAACTTTTATGGACTAGGCACTGCCATGGATGCTTGGGACACATCAATAAGCAAACGGGTAAAAATCCTTGCTCTTAGGAAGGCTGCTTTCCAGTGTGGGAAACAGACAACGAATGATAAACATAATAAATAAGTACCTTTTATAGTCAGGTAGAATGTGACATGTATTATTAAAAAATAGAATGGGTTCAGTTTGTTTGGGAGTTTCTGGGTTGGTGTTTAGCTAAGTTTGCCAGGACTTCTATAACAAATTCCACAGTCTAGTTGGCTAAAACAACAGGGATTTACTGTCTCATAGTTTTGGACGCTAAAATTCCAAAATCAACCTGTGGGCAGGCCATGCTTTCTCAGAAGTCTGCAGTGTTCTGGTGGAAGCTTATTGCTAATCCATAACTTAATCTCTGCCTCTGACACATGGCCATCTGTCTGTCTGTCTCTTAAGCCTCATTGTGTCCAAATTTCCTCTCCAGTCATGTTCCTAGAACTCCAGTCAAATTGGGTTAAGGCCCACGTGACTCCATTTGGCCCCTTCTTCATGTGATCTTCAGAAATTCTATTCACAAATGGGTTCACATCCAAAAGACCAAATGTTAAGCCCTGAATGTGTCTTTTGGGGAGGCATGATTCGATCCACAACAGTGTTGCAATTTTAAATGAGATGCTGAGGGTTGGACTTATTCAAGAATGACATGCAGTGAGACTAGAAGGGCTGAGATGATACACTGTGCAGACAATTGGGACCAGAGTATTCCAAGCAGAGGGAACTGGCAGGCACTTTTGAGGAAAAGCAAGCAGGCAGAAGTGGGGGGATCATAGTGAACAAAGAGGAGAGTACTGGGATTTGAGTTTAGAGAGGTAATGGGAGCCAATTAATATAGGGCTTTATAGATCACCAGAAGGATTTTTTTTTTTTTACTTTTAACTTTGGATAAATCAGAACAGAATGTCCCAACTGACCTGGGAATATAACAGGTTGTAGGTACCATATGGTCAGGTCCAGGTGGTGCCAGTGAATTGTTGTGAAGTGGTGGGATTTTGGATGTTTTAGAGCCAAGTGGCCTTCCAAAGGACTACAGGCGTGGTGTGAGTGAAAGAAAGGGATCTGTGATGGCCCCAAGGTTTTGTCCTGAGTAGCTAGAAGGACTGAGTTGACATTGATTCCAAATCAGTTTTGGCACATCTGGAATTGTCCTCAAGTTATTTCCATTTAGGGAAGGAAATCAGCTGATACCCATGAAAGTAAGTCCCTTTGAAGCATATAAACTCCAGGACTTCAACCACCTTTACATTACAGAGAGGAACTTTTTCTCCATGCATCTAGTCTATGGCTGGATTCTTCATTCCTCAATCCCCATCCAAGGTTACACCTCATTTCAGGATATTTGTGATAGAAAAATCTGTTTCCTTCAGAAAAAACCTAATTCCCAAGTTAGGTCCTTCCACAGTGACTCAATCCAATAATTTCATCAAAATTCTATAGTCCCGTCTGCTTTACTTTCGTAATTAATGCCTCCTGTAGGACATCAATGTTCCAGTGCAGGCTGAATTGTGGTAAACCTTTGAGAGCTCCTTGTCACAACCTCTTCTGTAGCAGGGAGGAAGGAATTGCACTTCTAGACTTTCTCCAGCCATTTCCATTTCAGCTTCTCATTTCCCAGGAATAATTGCTCAAACAGGAACACACAGATGTCTCAAGATTCCATAATGGAACAAATGTCATATCTGGTGCACACTATATATCCATCGGAAAAAAAAATAAACTCAACAAATAAGATCAACAGTTAGCTGGGGCAGCTGAAACATATACAAAACCTACATTATCAAACCACATCTGGCTGCTCAGTAAGCAACATTCAGGGTTACTTCCTATTTTGCCCAAGAACAGGTGGGTACCTGGTTTAAATATATGTTACTTTAAGATTCTTTTCTAATTACCCTGAACCCAAGATAAAGGAAAATTCCTCAAGGTTTAAATTTAGATTTTATCGCTTACTAGATAGAAACTGCGTATAACCCTTAGGTGTTTTTTTCCACCATAACTTCAGAATTATATTGAAATTAAAACTTAAGTTCTTAGTTTCAGGCTGGCCACCTTTTATGTAATGATTAGTAGTATTTGGAACATATGTAGCATAATTTCTGGTAATAAAATAGGTACTTAATTGAGTGATATGATGGTAGCAATTATAATTACAATTGTTTTTATGTAAGAAGTCTGTTTGAAGTTTGGCCTTATTTTTTTTTTTTTGACTTCTTTTTAAATTAAATTCAATTTTATTGACATCTATACCGTACAATCATCAGTCATCCATGGTGTTCAGAGTGCCATCATATAGTTGTGCACTCTTCATCCCAACCTATTTTTGAACATTTTCCTTACACCAGAAAGAATCAGAATAAGAATAAAAAATAAAAGTAAAAAAGAAGACCCAAATCAACCCCCCCCATCCAAACCTATTTTTCATTTAGTTTTTGTCCCCATTTTTCTACTCATCCATCCATACACTGGATAAAGGGAGTGTGATCCACAAGGCTTTCACAATCACACATTGTTATACGATTGTCTTCAAGAGTCAAGGCTACTGGGCTGGAGTTTGATAGCTTCAGGTATTTACTTCTAGCTATTCAATACATTAAAACCTAAAAAGGGTTATCTATATAGCGCACAAAAGTGTCCACCACAGTGACATCTCGACTCCATTTGAAATCTCTCAGCCACTGAAGCTTTATTTTGTTTCATGTCATATCCCAATTTTGGTCAAGAAGATGTTCTCAATCCCACGATGCCAGTTCCAGATTCATCCCTGGGAGTCATATCCTGCTTTGCCAGGGAGATTCACACCCCTGGGAGTCAGGTCCCACGTGGAGGTGGGGGGGTGGGCAGTGAGTTCACCTGCCGAGGTGGCTTAGCTAGAGAGAGAGGGCCACATCTGAGCAACAGAGAAGTACTCAGGGGGAGACTCTCAGGCACAAATATAAGCAAGTTTAGTCTCTCCTTTGCGGTAACAAGCTTCATAAGGGCAAGCCCCAAGATAGAGGGTTTGGCACACCAAACCACCAGTCCTCAATGTTTGTAAGAACAACAGCAACAATCCAGGTGTGGAAGTCCAACACTTCTGCACCTTCCCCCAGCTCCTCAGGGTGGGGGGGTGGGGGTGGGCTGTAAATATATTTTTTATTCTTTGCCCAAATTACTTTGGGATGTGTCACTATTTCACTCTAACTTATACAAACCTAGCATATCTCACTTCCGATTCAAAGATCTATGTAATTGTGAACAAACTGACTATAGAAGTTATATTGTTTAGAAAATATAGATTCTGTACCAAATAAACATCTCCTCCCTTGGTCTCACGTGGAAGTCGAAGTTTTAAAACACAGTCAGTTTTGACCTTTACCCTTTGGTCTGATTTTCCCTAGTCTTAACCAGATATGCTTCATTCATATCTCTAATTGAAATCTGGGGTCTTTTTCAGCTTTTTTTTTCTTTTTTTGACAGTTTCTGTATGCACTAATACTGACATTCATATCTGCTGAGCTCTAGCTCTGAGTTTCAGGTGTCACACAGATACCCAATGTTCCAGAGACCCATCAGGTTATACACAAAGGAATCAGCATCACAGTTTGGAGATAGCCATTATGCTTCAGGAATAGATTTGACTGCTAGAAGAGCTTACAATCTAGGGACCATTATAATTCCCGTGATAGGCTGTGCTCTAAGATTCAATTATGAGTTTATACATCGTAGTTAGTCTATATTGATGAGGCATTATAGTGTATGCCTTTGTTTCTGGCGTACATCACTCAAAATGCTGTATACAGGATCCATTCACTTCATTGTGTGGTTCACAACTTCACTCCTTCTCATAGTTGCTCAATATTGCACTGTATGAACACACCACAGTTCAGCATTCTGTTCCTAATTCTATGTTCCCTTAGGCTACCTCCATCCATTGCAAATCATGAATAGTACCTCCACAAACACCAGTGTGCAAATGTCCATTCATAAATCTGCGCTCAGATCTTCCAAGTACATACCCCAAAATGAGGTTGCAGGACCTTATGGCCCCTACATACTTAGCTTCTTGTGGAACCACCACACTGACCTCCAGAAACGCTACACTATTCTACCTCCTCATCAACAGTAAATAGGTACATCCCTCTCTCTATGTTTGCTCCAGCACTTTTATCCTTATTCATATTTTTCCTACAATTTTGTAGAGATATATTCACATACCATACAATTATCCGCAGTGTACAATCAGTTGTTCATGGTATCATCATACAGTTGTACATTTATCACCACAGTCAGCACTTGAACATATTGATTACTATGAAAAAAAGTTTTGCTTTTCTTTTAGCAAACAATAAAAAAAAGCAATAAAAAGAAAAATAAAATGTTATGCAATACAATGTAATAGTAAGGAGAGACAACACCACTACCAAGAATCCCATATCCCTCCCTTATATCCCCTTGTTATACAGATTTGGCTTTGGCATATGGCCTTTGTTACATTTAATGGAGGCATTTACAATGTTACTGTTGACCATAGACTCCAGTTTGCTTTGATTATGTTTTTTTCCCCAACACCATCCCTTTTTCAACACTCTGTATGGTTGATATTCATTTGTTGTTCCACATGTAAAAACCTTTTTATGTTTGACATTTAGTAGCAATCATTGGCCACTCCAGTTTTTGCTAAGTTATACAGCGCCAGTCTTCATCATCTATCTTTACCTCTGGTGTCATACATTCCCCTATCCCACCTCTTTCAGCTTTACTCACAGAAATCTTTGCTCACAAAGGTGCTAGTTTGTCCTTTTAATTCAATGTGTGTTAATATTTAGTAGAAAGTGGGGATTACTACATGTTCTGGGGGATAGTTTAACTTTTGGGTGCACTTTCTGAGTTGGAGATTTTAAATAAAAAGAGTGTGGGTCAAATACCCGGTAACAAGATCTGGTAGAGCAGGCTGGGAAGCAAAACCATTTAGATGAGTTCACACCCAAGAACAGTCATTAGGTCAGAGCTAGGGTAAGGGTCCAGGGAATGGAGGAAAATATTCCTTCTTCAGCTATAAAAACAATGTAGAAGCCAGACAAGGATGACAAACCAAATGGCTTATAAACATGGGAAGACTGATGGGTCCAGTAATCACAAATTGAAAAAGAAGGAGGGGCATGAAGGTCCCACGTCAAGAGAAACATATTGTGGATTTCTGCACCAGGGTTTCCTTCTTGGTTTCCTGTCTAAAACGGACCTGATCCTAGATGAAGGTAGGAAGCAGGGAGGGCCAGGCAGTTCCTAGGAAGATTGAGAGCCTAGAAACTGGGAAATTCCTGAAGCCACAAACACACACCTCAGTCTAATTGTGAGTTACTTCCCTCGGGCCTCTACAGCCTCTACATATCAATTCTTACATCTTCTAGAATTATTTTTAACCTTGGTTCTCTACTATTAAAGTGTGCAAAATGTTTTGTAAAGTAATTTGTAAGACAGCTTTTGAACAAAATAAAGCTTAAAATTTGGCAATATTACTGTTGGATAGAAAGTGAATGGATGGAAAATATTGTGAACTATATATTTTTATGGTGTGTGTATTTAAATGCTTAGATTTAATCTCCAAATGGAGTCAAGTTAGGCTGCTCACTTTGATTTAGGTTTGATTAATGGCCTTCAGTCTTTCATTTAGAGAGGATTTTACCATTGATTTGACAAAGTATTTGTGCTATGAAAGTGTTTTGTGGGGGAAAAACAAGACAATTTAGCAGGATATGTTGCAACCACCTCTAAAATTGCTTGCCAAATTGCCTGACTCACTGCATAAAGGTTCAAAATAATAGAAACTCAGAAGCCTGTGCTAAACGAAGAAGTCTGAAAAGTCTCACATGTAATATGAGTCACATGGAGGCAATCTGAGATTTTTAACACTGTTCTCTTCTGCTTTACAGTGTGTTTAAATATATTTATACACCTCTTAATCAGTGTGCCTTTTCAATTTTTGAGGCTTTCTAATTTCTGCAGTGGTTAGGCAGTGCCATACTTTCTGCCTGATTTTATGTCATCTGTTTTTTGAGCATTTTCCATAAGTGCTTGGTGATTTTTCTTTTTTTTAAATAAAGACATTATAATGTTAATGATGTAATTATATATTCACATTTACAATTCTCAGTAGCTGCAAGATAATGCTTTTTGGCAAATGTCTTTTATAAGCTTAAGTGCATTTTGAAAGCTTTGAATTTGCATGTAATGCAAACAATTTCATTTAGAAAGAATTTAGATGTCAGTTTACAATGCTTCTTTAAAAATGAATCCATTATTCTTTTAGTCTATTTAAGACTTTATCATTATTCTCCCACTTCAATTTTGCTGGATATTAATATTTTTCTTGTATAATTATAGCCAGGATGTATTTAACACTTTCTAGTATATAAAAGTACTTTCATATCATCTTTTAACTGCTTTAATCCACCCAACAAGATGTGAGTCAATAGTTTGTGGCATTTACATAACTGACTTAGGAAGGCTCTCTCTCCACTTTGCATGCACACTCACACACACAGGTACACATAGCACACTTCTTATCTTGCATAATGGCAGTTGAACTTCACCATTGATGTGGTTCTTTTTTGGGTTCGTATTCTCCTATTCAAGTCTTCTTCTAGATTAAACTTGAATTAGTTTAGAAATTTTTACTTGTTTTTTTTTTTCAGCTCTATTTTTCTGCCACCAGAAAACAAGCTCCCAAACATTCCCTTCACTCCTTCCAAATTCAAATAGCTGCTTAGGTTTCATCATTTTATTTCCACCATTTTTAAAAAATTTTATTTTATTGAGATATATTCACATACCATGCAGTCATACAAAGTGCACATTCAGTTGTTCACAGTAACTTTATATAGTTGTGTGTTCATCACCAAAATTAATTTTTGAACATTTTCATTACCACACACACAAAAATAATAAGAACAAAAATTAAAGTGAAAAAGAACAATTGAAGTGAAAAAGGACACTGGGTGCTTTTTTTTTTTTTTTTTTTTTCTTTGCCCCCACTTTTCTACTCATCCATCCAGGCACTTCAACCATTTTTTAAATCAAATATTGGATAACTTAATCAGTATCTTTTTTCAGATAGAAGGAAGAAAACTCCATTGGCAATCTTATCTGAAGTATTCATAGTTTTCTGGTATTTCTTTTGGCATTTGTCTGTAACCTATACGTTTTTTCTACTTAGATTTCAGGGTATGAGCCAGACTTGCTAGACTCTACAATTCTGATTTTATAAGTGATTCACTCAGGCTTCTTTCTATTCTAAGTAATAGAAAAAAAAAAAAGAAAAAAAAAGGAACAGAAAATAGACATAAGCAAAAAAACAAAAAACAAAAAAGCCAGAATTCACTTTCTCAGCAATAAAACATCTTTGGGTAGACTTCAGGTGTGCTGATTCAGAATTTGAAGGGATGTCAATGGAGCCCAACATTTCATCTCTGTCCCTCAGCCACACCTTCTCTGTGTTTACTTTGCCTTTAGATAAATTTTCCTCTAATGACAGGAAAATGGACAGTGGTTCCATACTATTTAGCTTCTCAGTTTCAAGGCCAATGAGAAAAATGAAATCTTCCACCATCTGCAAAACTCACCTGGCTCCACTGACCTGAAATGGAGCACATTACCATTGCCGAGCCAACTGGGTTGGAATATGTTGATTTGAAGACAACCCCATCTACTCCCAGTCTGGAGTGAAAGAAGGCAAGTTTGTATACTGATTTATAAAGATGCAAAGGTAACCTACATTCCCTATAATCACGCACATTTTCTCCTTTTTGGCCAACTTTTTGGCATTAGTGATTAAAACACTAATTTAGCGATAACAGTTTTATCAATTGAAACTTACCAATTGAAAGATAAAGTCATAGGAAGAATATGACCCTAGTAGGCAACTGGGCCAAAGATGGCAAACACTCATGCTTCCAATTCTATAGTGATGAGATGCCGGGAGATTTATTTCCCAACTCTGTCCTTGCACCCATTTGGCCTGTAACTAGTTGTCACTAACAGAATGCAGCACAATTTACATATACGGCAAAGTCCTGGGGTTTTTAAGAACTGTTTGCTCCATCGCCATCCTCTCTTCTTCTATTTGCTATCTGGATATGGAGAACTCTGAGGCACTAAAAGATTTCAGAGTCATGAAATGAAGAAAACTTGGGTCTTGGTATTTCCATGTGGAGGTAGGCCAACCCAACCAGAAATAACTGCAATGGACTGTTACATAAAGGGAAACAAACTTCCAAATATTTGAGATTTAATTATCAGGTGCCTGGTGGTACTTTAATACACAAATTAAAGACGGAACCATTTTTATATCAGCTATTTCTATGTATCACAGTTTATCCTATCATTAACATTACTAGAAGAATGAACAAGTCAATGGACCTTCTTTCCTTTTGTAATTGTTTTCTTTTGAAATGGAAATGAACTTAATTTTTAAACCTAAGTCCCCAGATAGTAAAAATAAATCTTTCATTTTACTATGCATCCTATTATAAGTAAATATTACTATATTAGAAAAATTATCTTAGCATTCTACTCTTAGCAACTTAAAATTGTCTTTTGTCAACATAAAGGAAATTCCAGACAGATGTCAGAGGCCTGGAAGTGTACAGGAATAGACACAAAAACTGGGAATCAAGAATAGATATGATTCAGGAAGTCTGACGCCTAGGATACAAAAGAGGAGTTGCGAGTTTTTGGAAGGATCAGCTGGGGTTAGATTGCGAAGGACACTGATGGTCAACTTAAGGTGTTTAGATATAACCCGAAGAGAGGTAAATGCCAAATGTCCTTGTAAGGAGCCTGGGGCCTATGAGACATTATTTCTCCCCAGGTGATTTCCAGCTGGCCCAGAGAGGAGCAAACTCACAGCATTTACAATTGATGACAGGGCCCAAAATCCAATGGTTTTGGGGCTCAGTTCACTCCCTTGGCCTCTCCACTGTCTTTCAACAAATGAGGGGTGCACACAAGACACCCCAATTTCATAATAACCAGAAATGTATCAGTGTGGGACCCAGGTAAAGATATTGCAAAAAAAAGGGGGGGAGGGGAATGTTGCATAAAAAATCCTTGAGAAATGAACCAGAAAAAAAAAAATGCAATGAAGTCAAAGTACAATTTGGACAACATTGCTTCCCAGAATCTGGCTGTAGACAGGGACATCTTTTCCAGGGTCCAGACTGGAGACAGAAAGCCCAATTAAAAACATTTAAATAACCTACAAATATCCCATATTAGGGTGGAGCAGTAAAGCTGGATAAACAGGTCAGGCCAACATTGACTGCACAGGTTTTTCAGGTATTTGTGTGCACAATACTTTGACTTATATTTGCCATAAGCTCAGGCTCTGAAGGGAGCAATAATTGTACAGAAACCCAACCCACTACCTGGAAGGTGGGATTAAATTCAATCGTTATTAAGCATTTAAAAATATATATGCACCAACTCTCAGATACGATACGATTGTCTCACTTGGGGCAAGAATTATAAAAAGCCCTTCCTTCCCCCCAAATGCCCTACCTTCATATTGAAGGTTACCCCTGATTTGTGAAAGATGCTCCACCCCCCAAACAACCCACACTTTTCTCTGGGGTCACCTCTCCTTGATTGGATTCATTTAATATTCATGTAAAGTTCTATAATTTTCGGAATCTTATTTAGAAAGAGAGACAAATCCCCTTGGATATTGTTAACTACTATTAAGTTTGAATCCCTTCAACCACACAGCTTCTAGGGTGATCCAGTTTTACTTCCTGTCTTCATCTGCTAGGGTTGCCATAATAAAGCCACAGAGGGGATGGCTTAAAACCATGAAAATGTTTTGTCTCATGGTTCTGAAGGCTAGAAGTCAGAAATGGAAGTGTTGACAGGGCTGTTCTCCCTCTGAACTCTGTAGGGACAGGTCCTTCCTTGCTTCTTCCTTGCTTCATGTGGTTTCTCCAGCAACCCTTGGTATTCCTTGGCTTGCAGCTGCAATATTTCAATCTCTGCTTCCATCATCCCATGGTCTTTCCCCCTTTCCATGGTTTTCTCCCCTTCCCATGGCCTTCTGCCCTGTTTCCTTGTCTGGGTCTCCTCTCCCCTTTTTCACATTCACCAGTCACATCGGGTTAGTGGAGGTTACCCCACTTTAGACTCATCTTCACTAATGACACTTGCAAAAACCCTATTTCCAAATAAGGTCACAGTCACAGGACTGGGAATTAGGACACAGATATGTTTTATTGAGGGACACAATTTAACCCACAACACTTCCTTATCAAATACACCTGGGGCCAGATGTGTTTTAGAATTCAAGAGTTCAGAATTTTCAGTAGTTTACAAAAGAGCATGGTTTCATTTATTTTGTGACAAGCCAGTTCAGTCTGGAGTAGCATCCTGTATTAATTAATATCTCTGCAGTAAATAATTAATTAATTAATTAATTAATATCTCTGCAGTAAAACAGATGATTGTACACTCCAAGTAGGACAAATAGGAACTACACATGGCCTGCACCATTTCGGATGAGGTACTATCATCAAGTGATTTCGCCATAAATGTTTTACTGATTTTTAAAAATTATTATGTTTGGATTTTGTAAAAGCAGATAAGAAAACAAAAAGGCTCCCAGGGTCCTTTTTTACTTTAATTGTTCTTTTTCACTTTAATTTACATTCTTATTATTTTTGTGTGTGTGGTAATGAAAATGTCAAAAACTAATTTTGGTGAGGAATGCACAACTATATAACGGTACTGTAAACAACTGAACGTACGCTTTATTTTGTATGATTGCATGGTATGTGAATATATCTCAATAAAAATGAATTAAAAATAAAGATGCCTGTTTATTTTAATCAGTGAATGCAAGTGATGAAAAATAGACCTATTAGTTCTTTTATTAAGATAAAATTGTACCTTATAATTATATAGAATAAAATGCTCAGATTAAAAAAAAAAATGGATAAGGATGGGATTGTAGACCCGTTTTCTAGGAATCTAATGTGGACATGATACTCTTTTGCTTCTTCAGTGGCTGCCCACTAAATGCATGATAAATAGTGAAACCCCTAAAATGGCAGAAAGATGATCTGTGACTGGTTCCATCTTACTCAGCCAGACTTGCCTTACTTTGTTCATGGCCTAGAAGCACATAACTCCTTATAATTCTCTCACATGACTTCATTCCTTACATTTCCAGGGAAGTATCATACTATTTATTGCCTGCTTTGGTTTGCTTTCTCTGGACTGCCGATTCTGTTACTGAGCAAGGGCTCGTTGCCCCATTTGTACTGAAGTTTATGCTATGAAACTAGGTTTTCGAGAAAAGAGTTTATTTGTTGCTTGGCAGCCAAGCAGGAGATAGGAGACTAGGTTCAAAGCTGTCTCCCGAGCTGAGGAAGCCTGGGATTTTTATATGATTGGGGGTGGGGGTGGGGGTGGGATAGGGGAAGAGGGGTAGGGTCTAGGAGGTGGAATGAGGTGACACAGGGATGGCACAGCTTGAAGTAAGTTTGGGGGCAGGATTGAGTCGTGCATGCACAGCAGAGATCATGCCAGTTTATATGTCAATTGTTGAAAATTGGCGGCCTTTGCAGGAGGAGGGACGTGTTTTTAATATTATAATTAGTTATAGGTAATTGAGGTCAGAATTCTGTTGCCTTGTGCCTGTGTGGGTAGAGGGAGCCAGAATTTTCTTACTGTACCCACTTTGAACTGGCTAAGGAAGAAGTTAAAAACAAACAAACAAAGAAACAAGCAAACAAACAAAAAAAAAACAGGAACCTGGCCTTCCATGAGCAAGTCACTTATTAATAAACATGAGTACGTGGGCCAGTGAAGGTGGCGGCACTTGCAAGCTAGTGAGGAACCGGTTAGGAAACTGGCTTGCTTCACAGCAGGTTACCACCCTCCTCTCTCCTTTGGTAACATAAATCTAGCACATCCTTTAAGGCTCTTCCAAGACATCCACACCTCCAGTAAGGGTGCTCCTGTATACACCCTGTCATTCACCCTTCCACTCTACTACCACTTCCCACCCAGCCATCCACTCACACAATACCCACTTCTCCACACAGTGGAGGCTGGATGAATTCAGCGTCCCTATTTTATGGTCCTTTAGGATCTTATTTATTTCTTGATCAGTATATTTACCACATTGTATCACATATTTTTGCTTCTATCTGTTTCTCTACCCTGATTGAGTCTTTATGGAACATGACTATATTTTTCGTATTTGAATCTCCCAGTTCTTAAAATAGGTCATGGTACTTAAAAGATGTTCATTGTTGAGAAAACAACAGCAACAATGACAACATATGAATGAACAAATGAGTGAGCCAATGAATGAATAAGTGAATGGATTTGCAATCATGAGAAATCTTGTGATTGTCTCTGTGGTGTGAGGAAACATGGATAGAAGCAACTGTCGCTGCTCTTCTTGGCAAAGATTGCATACCCCCAGAAATCTTGAGTCATGTGGGCAATGTTAATTACCTGATTCTATGATGGCCTCATCAATATGGTGCCTGCTCTGTGTGCCCAGTGTATACACAAGCAAGTCCCGGAGTCATCCATGTGTGTTTATTTCTTTAAAATAGCTTATATTAGCAATAACTGTCTCACAAAGGATATTTATTTGGAATTAATGGCCAGCTAGTGTACATGGGGTTCTGCTACCTGAAACCACGAATACCACCTATGAGGTCATTTGTCTCCCCAAATGTCTTACAGAACAACTGTCATCATTTAAATGCAGTGCATTGTAAATAATTGAGTTTTAATTTCAATAGATTTTCCATGCAAAAATAGATCAATATAACTACACAGAGCTAGACAGTAGGAATTGGTTGTATGCACTTCATGAGTTTATGGTTTTACTTGGCTATTGTCAGCAAAAAGGGTATAGACTGGGCTATTAAACAACAACAAAGCCAAAAAACTTTTTGTCATAGTAACATGCACACAACTCAGAATTTCCAATTTTAACCACTTTCAAGGACACAATTCGATGGTATTCATTACATCCCAATATTGTGCTACCCTCACCAGTATCCATTACCCAAACTTTTTCATCATCTCAAACAGAAACTGCACCTATCAAACAATAACTCCTCTCCCCCACACCTGGTCCCTTGTAACCTGTCCTCTAGTATCTGTCTCTATGAAATTTGCTTATTGTAGGTATTTCATATAAGTGCACTCATACAATATTTGTCTGTCTGGCTTATTTCACTGGACATAATATTTTCAAGGTTCCACCATGTTGTCACATGTATCAGAACTCCATTCTTTTTTACAGCTGAATTATATTCCATGGTATTTATATGCCATATTTTGTTTATCCAATCATCTGTTGTTGGACACTTGGATTGCTTCCACTAATGTGAATAAAGCTGTTACAAACATTATTGTAAAGATGTCAGTTTGAGTCTCTGCTTTTAATTTTTTTGAGTCTATACAAAGAAGTGGGATTTTCAGGTCATATGGTAATCCTGTGTTCAAGTTTTTGAGGAACCACCAAACATAGTGGCTGCCCTATTTTCCAGCACCACCAAGAAGGATTCCAATTTCTCTGCCTCCTCACCAACACTTGTTATTTTCTTTCTTTGTTTTTTTAATTGGATGGAATTTTTGCTTATAGGGTGTGTTCACAGTTCAAAACATCACCGTTTTATTTATTTTGCCTTTGGTTAAAGATGGTACTTAGCTCTACCTGGCTAGCTCTGCCGAAGATCTTATGACAAACACAATGTTTCCAAGTCTGAGGTTGAAGGGTGAGTGTTTGGGATCATAAAGCCCGGTAGATTGAGGTCTATGGTTTTATCTCGTAGAATCTCAAAAATGAATGGGTCTTACAGAATTTTACAGGTGATGGACCTTAGGTCCATAGAGGCCTCACGAGGTACAGGAAGTAAGAAGGTTCTGTGTCTAGCATGTGGCAAACTGACCTTTGCCCGCTGCTTGCTCAAAGTCCCTGCCTTACACTGTGCCTCCTTTGCAAGTCCACCATGTCAGCAGGAACTGGGAGAGGCAGATGTGTAAGAAGGATGTGTGAGATAAAATTTGAAGCTCCAGAGAGGAGTACCCCTAAGAGCAACCCCAGGTGGCAGATGCCACTGTAATGAGCACTGACTTCAGGATAGCATCTTTGTCGCAGTCCTTGTCATCTTCTCAGTGAGTTGTAAGTACCCACAGGTAATTCATCAGCCAAACCAAGGAAAGAATCAGATGAATGATTTTACCCCAGGGTCTCAACATACATGTTCTTTCCAAAGTAATGCTAAGCTCACCTAGATTTTAATTGAGCTATCTTTGCAGTAGTGACATTTAGAAAACAGATGATGACTTAAACAGCTGTGCAATGCTGTGAATCACAGAACAGGTGGCCTGATGGAGGAGGTCAGGACTGAATCTCTGGTGACAGACTTACAGACTTAGGCTTCGTGGTCTGAAATCTACTCAGGACATCGCTTTGATTTCCTTTCTTGATCCTTAAAGTAACCTACTGGGTTTCCAACTCTCCCTCTAGTCAGTCTCAGAAACACAAAAAATAGTTATGTCAATATTAGGTAAGCAAAGAGATGCTTGAGTTTCAAAAGAAGTGAGATTGCATCTATGGATAATAAGAGAATTGCTGCCAGTTAGACTTTCTAATTTTGAAGATGCTTGCAAATGGAGGGGAAGTTTCCAAAGTCAGTTCTAAAGTGATTTAAGGTACATGAAATTCCATCTCCCACTCTTTGTCCAGGAAGCTTTGCAGACAGCAACAACACATAGCTACAAGCCATAAGGAAGAGCAATGTTCATTTTTTCACTCTTTCTTGGCAAAATATAAAAATATATGTATTTCTTTGTCATTACCATTTTTCATCAGAGAAGTTCAGGAGCACATTCACTCCCCAACTGCCAAGGGTCCCGCTAATTCTTAAACATGTGTTTGGGTAGGCTGTTTCCTCGATCTGGAATCCTTTAACTTCTCTAATACTTTTGGGACATCTCCAGATCCTGTCCTCTTTCCCCTACTCTTCTCTTATCCTGTGATTTCTTCATCCTTTGACTTCTAACATCATTTGTAAAGTGTGCTCTCTTCCTTTAAGTTCCTTTTCATTTACCATGTTTACTTGCCATCTGTATGGTGTCATTGAATAGAGCGTGTAACTTAAAATCATGAAATTCTTGCTATGCTATGATTCTACCTCTATTCAGCTTTCTGGGACTAAGTTTTTCCAACTCCAAAACCGGGAAGTTATATGGATTGTATGTAGATTATATAGAAAACCTGAGAGAGTTTTTATATCTGTGTTTCATTGGACTAACTTTATTTCTCATTGCGTAATTTCAGGGGGAAAGAATAAACTCTCTCTGCCATTTATTGCAGTTCTGAGCAATACAGAATGCTCAATAAGTATCTGTATCATTTATCTAGTTACCCTAGATAAATGTGTAAAATGACAAAGTTTTTCTAGTTCTTCTTTATACTACCTCATCTTTGAATCTAAAAGTTAGAAAATGAGACTTATATTCTTCACCCTAACTTCTACCAGCACCTCACTGCCTTTCCTTCTTCTACATGCAAAAGTAGTTGAAAGACACACAATCCTGCCCTCACCTACCTCCTAATCTTAGAATGCAAGATGCATGGATCCAGCTGTATAACTTGCTTTGAATAACAAATTGGATACACCCAGTATGTGCTTTGGGAAAATAATGGTATTGATGATCACGCACATCAGACTGAGTGGAAGCTGTAAGGATCCAGTTTATGGAGGGAAATGGAAAGAATTAGCATGTTTATCATGACCCGGCAATAGCTGGGGGAAACTACTCTTAAGCATTCTCATTCCATTCCATTTCTGCATGTATGTGCTACTTATCATAACAGCCCCAGGCAAGTTACAGTAACAAGTGCAACATATGGCATTTGAAGAGTGTCAATGCCAAGGAGAGGACTTGATTTACAGGGGCTCTATCAGGGGAAGTAGCAGAGAGAATATTCATGATAAGATTAGGAAATTGGTTCCAGAAGATTGTTAGATCCTATTTCTGTGCTCTACAAAGTTTATTCTTTTATTCACTATTTTTTTCATCTTCTCCTTTTCCTATTGATACTTTCTTTATTTTTATATGGACTGACCATTGAAATATGTTGTGAGTATTGCCTACAAATAAAAGCTGAAGTTCTATAACTTCCAGCAAGATAGATTTTGGTGAGGTAGAAAGCACAGTCTCAGTTTAAGGTCTGTTGACATATTTCCATATGAGGACTAAAGAGGAGGTGAACAAGGTAGTTATAAATAATCAGTTCCGGTCAGATAAGTGATGTTAATGTAGTAAAACAGAATATAAATGGTTGTTTCATTTTTAAATGTTTAGACAAATTCATTTGAACAGGTAGCCATGATTATTGGGAAACGTTGTTATTGTGTAATCCTCATAGAAACCTAAAACTAATATAGACAACCATCTCCTTGCTAAATATCTACACAG
This sequence comes from Choloepus didactylus, assembly GCF_015220235.1. Lineage (NCBI taxonomy): Eukaryota > Metazoa > Chordata > Mammalia > Pilosa > Megalonychidae > Choloepus > Choloepus didactylus. Next base: position 10,429,045 of record NC_051315.1, read on the forward strand.
TGAGCTCACACAGCATTTTTAAGACTCGACCATCTTGGAAAAGTAGAAAGGTTTGAAATTAACACAAATTAAAAAAAAAAAAACCTCACTAGAAATTTTCTATACTCCATGGAGAGCAAAGCTGAATTATGGAGAGTATAACAGGGCTTGTATTAGAAAGAGGAGACTGTGGCCAAAAATGTTTGGGAAAAGCAGCTTGCTCCATGTCTGTCTTGGAGACTCTTTATTTTAATTTTAAATTCGGTTTTATTGAGATATATTCACTTACCATGCAATCTCTTAGAGACTCTTGCTTGCCTAAGACTCAGAAGTACCCAGTAACCAAACAGGCTTATTTTAGAAAGAGGTCTGGGTGTGGCCATACTCCACTGGGTCAAATACCAGCTCTACAGCTTGAGACTTCTGTTAGTGGGACATATGATCTTGAGAAATAGCTCTCTTTTTATAAACTGTAGATAAAAAAATCAACTTTCAAGATGATCAAGATATTTAGAGAAATTATAACTATGTGAACTTAAACTGGGGAGGTGATCTCCATGAGGCTCAGTTTCCTCATTTCTGAAATGGAGACAATAATACTTTATCTATAGAGGTATTTGGAGAAATAATTACATAAAAGCTGAACAGTTTATCTGGTGGATGGATATTAATTGATAATCGGCAGATGTTGTCATTCTTATCATCCTCCTCATGAATAAATATAATGATGAATGTACAAAGTGCTTGGCACATCTGGAACACTGAAGAAGGCTCTTCTTGTAATTGTTCCCAAGAGCAGGGCTTGTCCTTAAGGCTCTTCCTGGCTTTGATCTGCCCACTTACAACATGTTCTTCAAACTAGGTTCCACCAAAATTTGCACCCTGCAAATATCTCCAATAAATTCAGACAGTAATTATAATGCAATCCTGACTCTATTAACTGTGCAGGTTTAGATCAGACTCTACAGGTTAATGGCAATCCTCTACAAAATTGCCTTTCATATACTAGCTGACCAACTGGCTACAAATTTGGAGTTTCCCCCCTACCTGCTTCCCTACCCTCACCCCTCGCAGGTTCAGTATTTCCCTGAGATGAGTCCATAGACCTCAGGCGAGTGCTATACTTATGATTATAGTGCTATTACAGCAAAAGCAATACAAATCAGAAGAAACTGAAAGAAGATACATGTAGGGTGAGGTCTGGTAGGATCACAAATGCAAAGTCCCCTTGTCCTCTCCTCATGGAGTCAGAACGTGTACCCCTCTTGGCAAACTGATGTGTATTCCCAACCATGGATGCTCACCTGTGCTTCAAGTGTCCAGATCTGATATTGGGATTTCATTACATAGGCATGATGGATGCACTCCAACTCCAGCCCCCTCTTTCCCAGGAAGTCTGGGGATGACTCAAAGCCCAATCCTGAGTGATCTCCTTGGAATCCACTCCTGAGGTGCCCTCTGGGTCCACAATGAATAACAAAAGACATTTCTATGACAGGAAATTCCAAGTATATGTTACTGACCCTCCTGGGGTAAGACCCTGGAAATGGGCCTTCTCACCCATGTTGCTCACACCAATAGAATGAAACTAGATTTAGTGAAGCAAATCAGAACTTTATTCTCTGGCCAAAGAATGGAGAAGGGTGCACTCTGTCCAAAAGGTACCTTCTCCCCAAGGAAGGTGAGTGTGGTTCTTTTATAGGGGTCAGGGGATATGTGTGCAGGGGGCTGATGCAGGCGGGCAATGGGGTTTCATCATTGGTTCTGATCATGCACAGACCTTGGTCAGGCTGGAGCACACTTGTATCTGCATTGCATGCTCAGAAAATGATATCTAAAACTCCCCAGAGGTGGAGAATTTACTATTATAATGAGCACAAGTAAAGAAAGGTCAAGGTTGGAGGCTTAGTGTGCATGTTCTGGGAAGGGAACTTCTTCAGCTGTGGCAAGGCAGGAACTTGAGGCCGTATCGACATGTTCTTACTATTTCATTGGCTGGGGACTTTGTGGCTCACCATGGAGTGATGGGGCAATGACTGCAATTCTCAACTGCTTATTGCAGGTGTCTGCTTGCTTTATCTTTCTGGAAATAAGCACAGCTCAAGCAGAGACAGAAGTTAGATAAATAAACTTTTGGTCAGACTTCATCCTGGTGACAGATATAGAGGTCACCTCCCAGGATCCAGGGTGAAAGAGCAGCCAAGTTCCTTATTAAGCTACATGATCCATTTGCTAAACCTGTGTTGTTTACTGGGTTCCTCCTTGGAGACTCCATCCTAAGCACTATTTGTAGCTCAAGCCCAGATCCAGTGGCTTACAGCATTCCAGAACATGAACACCACGTGACAGCTTCTCTTACCCATGAAATTCTGTCTGATTGACAAAGCCTTGACCCACCCTGGTCCAGCCTGGCTTCTAAATACTCAAAGAGCATCTATTTCATGCCATTCAAGCTGGAGTTGTAAAGACAAGTAAGACTTGCTTGTTGCTTTCCAAGAGACAGAAAAATGCAGAATTATATACATGTTAAGTACATGCTTAGGAATTAAACAACATCATGGAAATAAAATGCAGGAATTAACTGACTCTTCATGGAAGAGCCAGGAGAGATTAATAGAGGAGCTGAAATTTGATCCATGTTTTGAAATAAATGTAATTTATCAACTGTGGAAAGGGGGAGGAAAGCCATTTTAAACTGAAGGAACAACATGAGCCAAATCTAGGTGGTATCACGTAAATATTTGGGAAATAATAAGTGATTAAGAGTATCCAGATATAGGATACCTGGGGGAGAATGACCAGGGGTGATGAACAATTTTAAGTGACACACTCAGGAGAATCACTTATGCTGCAGGCTGTGTTCAGTCATTTCACACATTTTCAGCAGTAGGGCAATGTGATTAAAATAATGTTTTAGAAAGACAATCTTGCAGCACTGGGAAGAAGACTTAAGTTTAAGTGAGCCACCTAGGAAGATGTAGGATCAGGTAAAAGATGACAAACGTTCAGTGAGGAGGTGGCAGAGACAAGAGAATGCTGGTTCTGAAGATATTTTGAAAGTGGAATCTATAGGGCTGTGTGACTGTTTGAACTGGGGGTGTTAAATAAAAGGAGGAGTTTAAGATGATTTCAGAGTTTCACTATTGGAGATGTTTCTAGCTCTAAGCTTTGAAAGTAAATCAAATGCCTCTCCTTTAAGATATATGTGTATAGTAAAAAATATTATTTTTGATCCATTTCTTGACAAAAACAGCAATGAGTCAGGGTATATGAAATGATTCAAATAAAGGTCTTATCTATTTAAAACCTCTTGTAAATTGAGAGCCGTCAGCAAGTTTAATCAAATGCCTCTCCTTTAAGATATATGTGTATAGTAAAAAATATTATTTTTGATCCATTTCTTGACAAAAACAGCAATGAGTCAGGGTATATGAAATGATTCAAATAAAGGTCTTATCTATTTAAAACCTCTTGTAAATTGAGAGCCTTCAGCAAGTTTAACAGTTTAACTGACAGCATAGAATCTGGTAAATCTTAATTTGGGGCTGATTTGTTAGATGAATATTAGTGTAACCAGTAATAACTGTTCCTATGAAAAACAGTTGTGAGTATACAGGATCTAAATATGCATTAGGTCATTTTGTTTCAGGAGCCATAACTCAGATTGGCATCTAAATTCTTCATGGAGATTGTTTTTGATTTGTAAAAGCTGGTGGGACAGAGCCAAAACTGGCCGGCTCTATTCAGGACTAATGAATATTTTATATCAGTTCATCTCCAAGTTGTAAAAGATTTACATCTTAAGGACATTAAAATTAACTTCAGAGATTAATGCACAATAACAAAAAGTAGCTTCACTTCGAAGTTAAAAATCATCATGAAGACCTTGTTCTAAGTTTGTCACTCTCTTCAGGGCTGCCCCAGCATGATTTTTGACTCAGGTCATAGATCAACGGAATTTTTTTGTATTTATTTAAATAATCATCCTGAAGATTGTTTCTCTGATGAAATAACTATTTCCAAAGGGGGCCCTGGGGCAGAAATGATGAAGCTGAAGACAGGGATGAGCTCGTCTTCCATAATTGCAGAGTACCTGGACAGCAAGGAAATCTCCAGACATTCAGAGTTCACATTTTGGTGTGTATCCCAAAGGGTGCTTTCTTTCTTTGAAATATCAGGATCAGGAATCTAACTAAAATTCCAGTGACAATACACTCTTAAAAGCAAAACAGTTTGGCCTGTCATGGTTATTTTGGCTCTGTGGTTTGCACAAAGGAAGAATTTATTTCAGAATTTCAAAGGATTGGATCAGGTGAAGAATAGTTTTGAAAAGTCAAGACCACACAGATTCCTTCAGTCTCCCAGCACGCGAAAGCAACATTTATTTCTGCAGCAGTTTCAAGAGGCATACCTGGATCCAGGGCATATTTTATCATGAGAACACGAGTGATGGAAGGCTTCACTCAAAAGACCCAACGTCAAATACAGGTATGATCCTGAAGAAATTGTTTTCCTTTCTGAACTCAATTTTCTCCTACCCCCATCCCCCCCAAAAAATGTGGTTATAATACTATTTACTGTGCCAGGTTAAATGTGAAAATTTACATTCACAGCACAAAGTAGTTTCTACACTGGTGTGGTAGTTTGAAGCTGTATGTACCCCAGAAAAGGCCATGTTCTTTTAATCCACTCCTGTGGGTGCAGACCTATTATAAGTGGTAACTTTTGGTTAGGTTATATCAATTGAGATGTGACCCAACTCATTCAAGGTGGGTCTTAATCCTTTCACTGGAGGCCTTTATGAGACAATAAGAGAGATGAAACCAAGAGAAGCAGATAGAGGAAAAATCCCCCATTGGAGCTGAGAGAGCTACTGAAGCCAGAAGATGAAAGCAGTGAAACCCAGGAGAGAAGGACCAGAAGACACCAGCCATGTGCCTTCCCATATGACAGAAGTGTCCCAAATGCCAGCAGCCTTTCTTCAGGGAAGGTATTCTCCTATGAATGCCTTAATTTGGACATTTTCATGACCTTAGAGTTTAAATTGTAAGCTAATAAATCCCTATTATTAAAAGTCAGTCCATTTCTGGTATATTGCATTTAGGCAGCTTTAGCAAACTGAAACAACTGGTAATGTGCACATAATTCAAAGCAGTCCCCTAGCAGTGAAATATTTTTAATTGATTTCAGGAGGAGATTCTCTTTGTAGATTTGAATGTCAGTATGTATGTGGGTGTTTACTTCTGAGTATGTGTGTGTGTGTGAGAAAGAGAGGCAGAGAGAGCAATATGAAAGAGAGAAGAAAAGAGGAGAGAATGAGAGAAAGAAAGTTGTTTTGATAGGGAGGATGATGAGCTATGCTGTCAAAACTATAGCTAAATAGTATAGTGTGGTGGACTGAATTGGGTACCCAAGTTAGATATGTTCTTGGACTTCGTCCACATTCTGATGGGTATGGACCCATTGTAAATAAAATTTCTTCAACGTATTACTTCAGTTAAGGTGTGACCCAACTGAATCATGTTGGACTTCAACCTAAAATACTAGAATCCCTTATAAGTAGAGGGGAAAGTCAGATGGAGGTAGAAACCACTGGGGAGGGTCAGAAGCTGGAAGTCAATGAAACCCAGAAGAGAAAGTTGAAGATGCCGCCATATGCATTGCCATGTGACAGAAAAGCCAAGGGGCCCCAAAGATTATTGGCCAGTCAGAAGATACCAACTCTAGTAGGAAGCCAACCTGCTGGCTTCTGAATTTGTAAGCCAATAAATTACTGTTGTTAAACCAGCCCATTGTAAAGTATTTGTTTTAGCCGCTAGGAAACTAAAAAAGATAGAAACATGCACTGTCTTTTTCTTCCTGATTTATCATCAGCCCCACTCAGGTTCAAACTTCTTGATGGAAATGGTGAAAAACCATTCATAGAATGCCCTATTTCTAATGTCATCCTACTCTTCAGCCTGTTGAGCACATTTAAAGTCTTCTTTCTATCCCTTGAGATGATTTTGAGACCTTTTTCTTTGTGGCTAAAGAATAAATGTTAGCATGCCTTTCAGTTTCAATATACTTTCAACTACTAAACTACATTGCAAAAGGACTTGGTGGGACCATCCTTAATTTTCAAATTAATAATAATATAGTGATGAAAGATAGGTATGGTCTCACATATCAACCAGCTCTGCAGTTTCCAATCAAGCAGAAAGAGGAGCATAGTTACCAAAGAACAGGGGTTTCAGGGAGGCCTCCTAGTCATAGCTTACTTGTTTCTGAAGTAAGTGCTCACCATGTTGACTCTGCCCTGCTTCACAACTCCTACTCTAACTCCCACTTGTCCTCAGGGACCACTAGCAGGCCCTTTGAAAGAGAGGTTTTATCAGTGTCTGCACCAAGGGTACAGATGCTAGATCATTCCAAGGCTCCCAGGACCCAGCAAGAAGTGGAGATGACAGTGGAGGTGGGACAGGGAAACGAGGTTGTGCAATGTCCTCTGATGAAGGGGATGAGGAGTGGGGAAGTTTTCTTTACAAGCCTTAAGTCACATTTTGTTCTTGTTCTCAGAAGAATTTCTCTACACCCAGAGCCATTCACACTTCTAAATATTTCTGCCATGCCCTCTTTCAGCAAGGAGCTCAAAATCAGTCCAGATTTCTGACCTCTAGGAGATGGATGTTAATACCTTTTCATCAGACTTCTGCTAAGATAAAATGTGACACTGCAAGGGGAAATTCTGAAACAGTGCATGGCATACATGGAGTACACCATAAATGGTAGAAACAATCCCACATCATTACTAGGATTGTCTTTGCAGCCAAGTAGCGTGTTGGCATTTTCTAAGAGAAGCTAAAATGTAGCCCAGAATACCGAGAAAAGAATTTGGTGTGTCTCTGCCTGGGGATATTCCTAAGGCCTCTGAGGGAATTTGTTCAGTATTATGACCTTATCTTCCAAGATTTTTCTTCTTTTGAATCTTTATTCAGGATGGCATTTCTAAAAAGGAGGTAAGATGACTCGTTAAGTATCTGCATTGAAGAAGTGAGAATCTTCACAGTGAATTATTTAGATTTCTTGAGAATGTGAGACAGGAGAATAGAAGTAGAGGAGCAGTTGGTTAATGATATCCTGTCTTTTGCATATAGAATGAACATCATTCATCTACCAGAAAGTGGCTTTTTATGTCAGATGTCAGAAACCTATTCAGTTTCACCCAATGTTTGATCTCTATCAGCAGCCTCAGGCCAACCTAACATTCAGGGGTCATCATTGTCTGGAAATCTCAGCAAAAGTTTTCCATAAATTTGTATCTCACCATGCAGAGTAGAATCTGCTTTTATTTTCCCATTTCCCCTGTTTGTCTTTATTCTGTCCACATCAAACAGTGACCTGAAAAATGGACACATTCAGTCACACAAGCATTTCATATACAATGGTGATAAGTATTTTCTGCTTTATTTATAAAATTTTCTTAGCATGGTGGTTCTCAAACTTGAAAGACTACGAGAACTCTCTGGAAGGCTTGTGAAGGGAGATTGTTGGCTCCCACTCCAGAGGGTCTGCTTTGGGAGGTCTGGGATGGACCTTGAGAATTTGCATATCCAGCATGTTCCAAAGTCAAGCTGATACTGTGGTTCTAAGGATACACTTGGAGGACCACTGTCCTAGAGGAGGTTCTTCCTGCATTTGGACTTCTAGAAACAGAAGATAAAGAGTCCAAGTTTCCTTTCTTGACGGTAACTACTCCATACTGACGTTGGATGTGTTTGCACATTAATTTCTCTCTGAAACGCTTTGGGTGGTCACATGCTGTGGACTTTTTGATCAGAGTAGGAGACAGATAAAGGATCAGTAATCATTTTTTGAAAGTGGCAGATATTAAATATTTTGGTCTTTGTGGTCTACACATGGTCTCTTCACAACTACTCAACTCAGCCACCCACAGCATGCAAGCAAACGGTTGTGGCTATGTTCTAGTAAAACTTTAAGGACACTGATATTTGAATTTTATATAATTTTAATGTGCCACAAAATATTGTTCTTCTTTTGATTTTTTTCAACCATCTAACAATATCAAAACCATCCTCATCTTGCTTGTAAGCTCTTGCAGCAGTCACATCTATTCCTGAAGTGTAATGGCTATCTTTGGATTCTAAGATGCTGATCCTTCGTGTATAAATCTGATGGATCCCTGGAACTTTGGGTATCTGTGTGACACCTGAAACTCAAAGCTAGAGCTTGGCAGGTATGAATGCCAGTATTAGCGCATACAGAAACTGTTTAAAAAGCTGGAAAAAGAGGCCCAGAATTTAATTAGAAATATGAATGAAGCAGATCTGGTTAGGACTAGGGCAAGTCAGATCAAAGGGTAAAGGATGATACTGACTGTTTTTTAAAACTTCAACTTCCATGTGAGACCAAGGGAAGGGATGTTTATTTGGTACAGGATCTTTATCTCCTAACAATTAAACTCATGCAGTTTGTTCAAACACCATAATTGCATGGAACTTTGAATAGGAAGTGAGACATGGTAGGCTTGTATAGGTTAGTGTGAAATAGTGACACATCCCAAAGTGATTTGGGCAGAGAATAAAAATATATATGCAGGGCCCCCCTGAGGAACTGGGGGAAAATGTGGAAGTGCTGGACATTTGTTTCTCACAAACACTGAGGACTGACAGTTTGGTATGCCAAGCCCTCTATCTTGGGGCTTGCCCTTATGAAGCTCATTACTGCAAAGGAGAGGCTAAACCTGCTTATAATTGTGCCTAAGAGTCTCCCCCTGAGTACCTCTTTGTTGCTCAGATGTGGCCCTCTCTCTCTCTAGCTAACCCAACTCAGCAGGTGAACTCACTCTCCTCCCCCACTATGTGGGAGCTGACTCCCAGGGGTGTGAATCTCCCTGGGAATGCAGGATATGACTCATGAGAATGAATCTGGACCCAACATCGTGGGATTGAGAACATCTTCTTGATCAAAAGGGGGATGAGAGATGAAACAAAATAAATTTCAGTGGCTGAGAGATTCTAAATGGAGTTGAGAGGTCACTTTGGTGGACATTCTTACGCACTATATAGATAACCCTTTTTAGGTTTTAATGTATTGGAATAGCTAGAAGTAAATACCTGAAACTATCAAACTGCAACCCAGTAGCTTTGACTCTTGAAGGCGATTGTATAACAATGTAGCTTTCAAGGGGTGACAGTGTGATTGTGAAAACCTTGTGGATCGCACTCCTTTTATCCAGTGCATGGATGGATGAGTAGAAAAATGGGGACCGAAAATAGATGAAAAATAGGGTTGGGATGGGGGGGATGATTTACTTTTATTTTTTGTTCTTATTTTTACTTTTTCTGGTATAAGGAAAGTGTTCAAAAATAGATTGGCGTGATGAATGCACAACTATATGATGGTACAGTGAACAGTTAGTTGATTGTACATCATGGATGATTGTATGATATGTGAATATATCTCAATAAAACTGAAATTAAAAAAAAAAAAAACACATTCTTATCTTGCAAGCTATACAAAACCAGAAGTGGGGCTGGGTTGATTCCATGAGTCTTAATTTGTTGACTCCTCAGATAGATTTTTATGCTAATGCATCAGTTATCAATAATGTACCTTTATATTAACAGGCTATAGAAGGCAGCCATGAGATCCTGCTTCTGTTGTCTAGTGCAGCAAGAAATTTGAATGCATCAGAAGATGGTGGTTTTGGATTAAGTTTTGTCTCCTGAAAAGATATGTGGATGTCCCAGCACCAGATACCTGTGGGTGTGCTCTTATTTGCAAATAGAGTCATTACAAATGGAATTAGTTAAGTTAAAAGGAGTTCATACCAGAGTGGGTTGAACGCTTAACCCAAAAATACTGGTATTCTTATAAGAAGAGGTAATTTATACACAGACATGGAGAGGGACATAAAGACAAGACGTCCATGTGAGCATGGAGACAAGAAAGAAGGTATGTGAAGTCAAGGCTGAGATTGCAGTGAAGCAACACAAAGCCAGTGAATTCTTGGTTTGCTGGCAGACACCAGAAGCTAGAAGAGGCAAAAAAGGATTCTCCTCTATAGGTTTAAGAGGAAGCATGTCCGTGCCAACACCTCGATTTCAGACTTCTAGCCTCCAGAGTTATGAGACAATAAATTTCTGTTGTATTAAGACACCCAGATTGTGGTGCTTTGTTACAAGAGCCCTAGGAAACTAAGATAATTGCTATAACTAAGCTAATTGCTATACTTCCAAATTCTATCCCTCTCACCACCATCTCCATACCAGATCCTGCTTGGAGGCATTGGGGCATCTATTTTGAAAACAAACAAATAAACATTGATGATTTCATGCATGATTTCAATGCTTACATGGTTTGGGGAATTGCTAGCCTTCTAATATCCAGAACAGTTCTGGGCACACAGTAGGGGCTTGATGAATATTAAACACTATTAAAATATGTCCTGGTAAGATATTCTCATTATCAATACATTAATATAATCATTCAGTTTCTCATATAAAAAGTCTGATGAAGTCCCATTGCTCTATCTACAAGAACCCTTTAATAGTCTTTATGTCCTCAACAATTTTTAGAATATTGCAGAACTTTTTACTTTCCCAAATCACTACACTGCCTCCTGGAAATAGCTCAGTGTAAACTCAAAATTCCTGAGAGCTATGTGTTCTCTGTCACTTTTTTTGGAGGGTGATAATTTTTTTTTTGTTTTTGGTCTGAATTTTTTTATGGGACTCTGCATTACCTTATTTTAAAACACAAAGGCAGGAACCAAAAACAAAGTGGATTTTGTTAATGTGTACCCAGCCTGAGATATAGGAATTTGGTAGAAAGAGTTGATTAGGCAAGTTAACTGTTCACATCTGAGTGGAATTAAACTTAACCTACCCAGTGACTTTTAATGTCAATTAAAAGTAAACTAGGGAAAATAAATTTAAGGAAAAAAAATGCTAACCTAAGCTGTATATTTGACAGTCTCTTTGAAATCTGTGGCAAATACTCAGAGATACAAGTTAACCTGACCCTATGCTTTAAGTTTGGTGTTTTCAGCAATGATGGCTTGGCCAAGTGATTTTCCTCAAGCTACAAGAGCCAACCTGAAGGAACATGAGGCAGAAAAAAAGATGCATGTCCTTGAGAAAATGCATTAATTAATGATGGCAAAACAATCTCACACCAAAGGACTCCATTACTGTTAAAAGTGTTGTAATTGAATTACATGTTCTGTGGGGGAGGAAAAGAGCTCACTCTGAAAGTTCAATTAAGTGTCATTTTATAATGCCTCTAACATGGTCACCAATCCTGGAACTCTTAATGAATATGAGTTGATGATGACAGTGGCATATTTTTTTTTTTTTTGCCGCTAAAGCCTCAAAACTCACCAGGAAGATAAGTTGTAAGTGGCAATTCTAATCTTATTTGGCAGCCTTTAATCATGGAACCTGGATATTAGGTGTCCAGTTTGGGCTATTTAATAGCCATAAGCATCAGCCCTTCTTTGTACTATTTCCTTATACAAACCATAGAACTAAATCATCTGTTCTTCCTACTGTAGGGAATTGTCTTAGTTTCACAGCTGCTAAAGAGATACCATACAATGGGTTGGCTGAAACGCTGGGGATTTATTGGCTCCTGATTTTGAGGTTAGGAAAAGTGCCAAACTGAGACACCAGTAACTTGATGCTTTCTGCCGGCACACTGTGATGTTCTGGGGCTGGCTGCCTGTGATCCTTGGGTCTTTGGCTTTTCTGTCACATGGCAACACACATGCCAATATCTTCTCCTTTCTCTTCTGTTTCCGGGTTCTGTAGACTATCAGCTTCTGGCTTCTTCCCATGGCTTTCTCTCTCTATGTCTAATTCAGACATGGAATGCAATTCACATTCTGTTTGTAAAGAAATCAGTAACCTGGATTAAAGCTCAACCTGATTCAGTTGGCTATACCATTACATCATCAAAATGTCCTATTTAGAATGGGTTCACATTCATAGGAATGGATTAACTTTAAGAACATATTTTTATCTGGGGTGCATAATTCCACCTACTACAGGATAAATTGAGAAAAGAATAAATTATAGAATTTATTACCATTGCTATGGTAATTCCTCTTTAATGAGGTTTATGGTGATTTGGGGCAGTTTGGGGGCTTAAACCTTGGGTGCCAGTTTTGAAATGGAGCTTCTTTCCTGTGGACAGTAGGAGTAGGTGAAGATAGAGGCTGAAACCCAAATTTCCCACACAAAGCTCAAAGCCAAGCCAAGCAAACCATGATTAGCTGCTGGGTCACAGAAATGGCATGGTCACGGATGAGGGACAATGAATATCAGTGGACATGTCAGACAGCTTGAAGGCACAGAGTTGGAACAAAAAAAATTATTTCTAAAAGCAAAATAATGGAGTGGGAAGAGTGCTGCTCATTTTCTCTCATTAATATGAAAAAAGGACATCTACTGCATTGCATCCACTTGTTTTGACTTTGCTAACCATGTGTTACATCTCCATTTCACTACAATGTCTCTTTTGGTCACGATGTACATCATTAATTGCTTTTTCAGTTGTACAAGCATGGAGCTCCACATATCTTGCTTCTTTTGTTGTTGTTAGTGGCAGTGGTTTTTATTTTATTTTTTATAGTGACTCCTGGTCAGCTTACTCTCAAGGTTTGGCAGCAGAGGCTGAAATGCTACCAGAACAAAACCTGTTTATCTCTCATTACTGTTTCAAGGTTTCCCATATCCCTCCATTTATATTTTTATGTACATTCCCATCTTTTGGCATAATTGCATTTTGCTGAATTAATCTAAGATATTCTTGCATGCTAAGAGGAACATATGCTCTCAAAACTTAATTTGCATTCTAAGGAAGTGATTCCACCATCCTTGTTGCCCTTCACTGAAAGGAAATATTTGGCTTTCCTTTGACTTTGGAATCAGTTGAAACAGGGTTGAGAGCTTCATTTAGCTTATTATTCGCCACATGCCATTGGGCAACTCGTATATTTTCTCTGAGTTCCAGTTTTCTTACCTGAAGAATGGAAATAAGATTATCAACCTCATAGAACTGAGATAAAAATAAAATTATAATTATTTTAAAACACCAACCATAGCTTCTTGGCAGGAAGAAAATATTCAAAAATATTTTCTTCTTCAGGGAAAGAAGATAGGTAAATGAGACTTTAATGTCCACTTTTCAGAGAGAATGTAAAAAATAAAAGCAGAGCTTTTTTGTTCTCTGTAGTTACTGAACATGATGTTGGATGAAGAGACACATTTCCCATCTTATATGCCAGTGTGAGATTTGCTAGAGCTGGAAAGCAAAGAGCCATTTTCTTTCATTTTCTCTCAAATATGATTTCCATTTCAAGCCCCAGGTCTTTCTGCCTATTCAATGCCTACTTGAACTCCCAGTCCTAGTGCCGTTTCATCTCCAATAAATTTTCCTTCATTACCTGTAGCCCCAGCCCTGTCTTCCATCTTTGCCCACGTTAGTCTACATTTTATAGCATATTGCCATATTAGTTACTGGTGGTTCCCAAACATTGGTCAGGTCAGAGGAATTGCCTGGATTACATAAAAAATACAGATGGAAATCAGGTTAGAAAAGAGGAGAACATGACCAGATAAACATGGCCATGCAATTAGCAAGACTGAGTCACATCTCCATACCTTACTCCACCAACCCAGAGATGTTGCTCTGGGACATGAGAACTGTCTATACAGCCCCAGGTTTGGGGCCTCTTAAGTAGGCATACATGTCAATTTGTTGTCTCCTAATCAGATTGTTAGATCTTGAGAGCAGTCCCCTCCTTTTCTTTCCTGTGTCCCCATCTTGCTGGGCACAAAGTAGATCAGTATTGTTCAACCCCAACTATAGATTTGAATCATCTGAAAAACTTTTACATGTATTGGTGATCAAGTCCCATCCAGAGTTAAATAGGAATCTACAGTGGCAGCGTCCACTCCTCCCCACGTGATTGTAGTGTGTCCAGAGGTGAATGGATATTCAGTAAATATCTATTTATTTATTCATTAGGGGAGCCATTTATCAGAAAGTATGCTAAGTTGGGCTGGGGTAGAAAGAGGAACCAATTCTGTTAGCAAGTTCCAAGAAAGGAGGGAGGTGAAGCTGTTCAAATTAGGAAAACTGAGGTATGATTAAGGGCTACTGGTTATTGACTGCAGTTGTTTGTCACGTACCCTGCTCGCCTTTCTCTCATCTCAAAGTGACACTCTGGATCATTGACATCCCCACTTTCCTTGCCTCACATTACCATCTGTGATGGCTATTTTCATACATCAAGTTGGCCAGGTTATGGTGTCCGTTGCTTGAACAAGCTAGCACTGGTCTGATTGTTACTGTGAGAATACTCTTTAGATGGATTTGCATCTATAGTCAGTTGATTGCATCTAGGGCAGATTGAATCTACAATCAATGAAGGAGATTGCCTGCAGCAATGAATGGAGCCTCCTCACCAATCAGATGGAGGTCTTAAAAACAGAACTGAGGATTTCAGAAGGCAGAAAGAAAAGCTCCTTCCTCTACTCCAGTTAGCTGGCTCTTCCTGAGGAATTCAATTTCACCCTCATCGAAGCCTTATATCACACCCAATGGAATATAGACTTGCAGTTTCATGAACTAATTCCTACACTAAATTCCTTAATATTAACACATATATACCAATATAAAATATTTTGGTTCTGTTTCGCTGGAGAACCCTGAATAATATACCACCATCAAAAGAAGTTGCTCTAAGAATGAAGACTACAGTTAGGTCATCAAAATGGTTTTTGTCCTTTCTTGTTGCATTAATGCAGAGTCAGCCCTCTTTATTCATTCAACAAAGAAAGTCTCAGAAAAACCACAGTAAGAACCTGAAAGGGAAGGAGATATTGAATTAGCAGAGTCATTTGGGCTTGAGATTGGCTCCAACAGAAAGTGGAGAGCAGAGGCGGTCACTGAAAGTTCCAAGCTTCTCAATCAAGTTTGCATCAGTAAAATCACATAAATATTTTGGATCTGATATCCACAAATGAATAAAGAGAGTGTGCATGCCTAGTGCCTCCCTTCTATTTCATGAAACAGGGCAAGGCAAAGATGACCACCAATTCTATTCAATATCATAGCAGAAGTCCTGGTGAGTGCAATAATTAAATAATAATAATAATAATAATAAAATAAAAAGAGTGAGAGAAATAAATGACATATAGATTGGAACAGGTAAATAAAAAAAAAAAAAAACAGAGAAAAAAACTGTCCCTGTTAGCACTCAACAAAATTGTATATGTGAAAATACCACGAAATCTTAAGAAAAAAAGAAAAAAACAACCAAACTCAGAACTATATGTGTTAGTTTAGCATTAACACAGGATACAAATTCAATAGAGAAACAAATTATTGTATTTCTTCATGCTAGCAACAAGCAATTAAAATCAAAAGAAACAATACCTTTTATAGTAGATTAAAATATGAAATACTTAGGTACAACTCTAAGAAAACATGTTCAGGTTCTTTATGCTAAAATCTACAAAAGGCTGACAAAAGCAACTGAAGAAGACCTAAGTAATTGGAGAAACCCATCCTGTTCATGTACTGGAAGACTCAACCTTTCAAAAATGTCAACATTCCCCAAATAAATTTATATAGATTTAATGCAATTCCAATCAAAATTCCTGAAGGAATTTTGTAGGTATGACAAGCTTAATCTAAAAATTAATATGGAAAGGTGAAGTAAATACAATAACCAAAACAATTTTGAAAAAGAAGAATAATGTTTTTTGGACCAATTAGACCACCTGTTTTAAGGCTTGACATAAAGTATAGCAATCAAGACATCGTGCTGTTTGCAAACATATAACTCTCCATCCATCTTGCAAATGCCATCCATAGTTCATATTCTACTAGTCTGGTTCCAAGCTACCTTTCCACAGGACCTTAGCTTAGCATGTTTCCTGTGTTTTAAAATCTCACATAAAATTAACTGATGTGTTGAGGGAGTGCTTTCAGGGAATAGTTTTGGAGATTGCTGGCTCTCTAACACCACCATAGCTAATTGCAGTTCCTTTTTTGGGTGGACTAGTCTCTCCCTGTATTAGGTATACAATCTCTGAAAGAGTTAAACTAGATAGTTCTCAAGATCTCTTTATTGAGAAAATCTGACTTCCAGCAAATTGCAAAGATGTTGGTGTGGGGCAATCTAACGTAACTCTGGTTCCAATATTTCCTAGTGGTTTCAGCTCCAGGTGCTCACAGAACGTAAACACTACTGCAGATAGCACCAGGTGTAAATAGTTGATTTGATATTTTTTGTGCATCACCATCTATAACTGCTGAACACATAAAATTTATCTGTAACCATGCACTACTCAGAAAACGTTAAATGTACTTTCTCCATTCACTTACGAAGCCAAACATTAGGTGAGGGCTCAAGTTGATTAATACTGTAACTTTCCTTTAACTATTCAACAAACATCTGCTGAAGTTCCACCAAGCGCTGGGCTTTAATGCAAACAGAGCATCTCTGCTGTCCTGGAATTCAGAGCCAAAAAGTGGGGCTGACTTTTTATCAAACAATCACAAAATAGATACAACATTTGAAGCAGTTGCATGTACTCAGAAGGGAAAACAGGGAATTTCATGCAATGTATTATACTTTCCAAAGCACTTTCTTACTTCTGGTTCATAATTAGCCACAGCAAGCAAAGGGAGACATCATTATTCCATTTTGGTAATGAGGACGTTAGGCACATGGAGATACAGGGGCTTGCCAAACGTCTGACAGACTGAAGCCAAGGCTTTCTCTCTCCTAATTCAGGCCCTTTCCACTCTGCCATATCTCCATAACCAATTTCAGAGAAAGAGAAATTGAACTTTTGCCCATCTAATCATCTGAATGTTTTGGAATTATTGTGGTATAACAATGAGTCAAAGTGTCCGGAACATTATACAAAATTTGGCAGGCAAAAAGGTGATTCAAGCAGTCAATTCCAGATGTGCACTTTGGCTTCAATAGCATTCACTGAGAACTGGGAGAGAGAATAGAAGTGAAATGGTCCCTCTACAAAAATGTAATATAATAATTAGAATTATAGAGATTACTTCCATTCTTGCTTTTGGGATTGGTAAAAGAAAAAAAAAAATTCTTCAAATCAATTTAACATACTCGCAATTACAGAGCATTTAGCTAGCTCCAATATTTCAATCCAGATGGTATTTCTCGAGGATTTGAGAAAGGAGATTTCTAACTGTAATACCAGAATAAATACTGGTAATTTTTACCGTCATTATATATGATTTTTGTTCTCCCTAGCCAAAGAGTTAAATGCAATAATGACTTATAATATAATCAATGTTAGTCTTAAGTCTCTAAACTTAAAAGGTTTATTCACTGCCAAATTGCATCTGTCTATAGATAATTATCATCCCTCTTAAACTAGCCTAAAGAATAAGCTGCCATAATTGAAATACATATGCATAAATCCAGGTTATTGTTTATACTTTGAAAGAAATAAATTTGCATGGGTTACAAAGCATCTTATAATATTACAGTAACAAGATCTCAAGAAAAGCATGCAGGTAAGCTCCCCTCAAAACTGATCTGACATTGACCAAGATATTTAATAGCTCATGGTTATTGACTGATAGATCACATGATCCAGTCCATGCATTCTCAGTACGGTGCTTTAGATGGTCAGTCAATAGGCAGCAAACCCCCCAGACATGGCTACTACTTCACTATCACAGACTGGGGTTGCAGCGGGCGATGGGGGATGCTCTCCTGTTGCAATGTGTCACTCATTCCACAAGCTTCCATGTGTGAAATTTGCTCTGCTGGGTACAGGGGATATGAACATTTGAAATACTAACAGCAACAACAACCAAACTATCCATGTCCTCTGGGGTTGGATAATCCTTGAGGGAGACAAGTAAGCCAAAGACAATTGTGATACAACGTGGTCTGTGTACGGTTAGCAGAAGCCTAAGTAACTTAGACCTGTTTTGGCAATGGATGGTGGTGATGATAGCACAGCATTGTGAATGTAATTAATAGAACTGAATTATATCTGTGAATTTAGTTAAAGGGGGCTATTTTAGGTCATATATATGTTATTAGTATAAAAATTAAAGAAAAAAAAAAAAAAACAGGAGTACCCAACAGAATGAACCCTATTGTAAACAATGGACTATAGTTAATAGCACAATTATAAATATGTTCTATCACGAATTATAACAAATGCACCTCATTAATGTAAGGTGTTAATAATAAGGTGGTATATGGGAAATTTGTATTTTATATATTTTTATGCGTGATATTTTTAAATTAAAAAAAATCCTTAAAAAAATAAGGCATCTCCAGAAGGAGGTCCCACACAAAGTCGGTTCTGAAGAATGGTCTTACAATGTAGGACCTATCTCTTTGGTAAGCTTAGGGTGTGAACTGAATAGGAAAGAAGGTAAAAGCCTATTAGGAGCTCTATCATAAAGGGATTTGCTTGCATGTTAAGGAATCGGCATTTGGTAACAACATAGATTCATTGAGTCCTATTCAAAAGGGGAATAGCACAGTAAAATTTCTCTGATATCGTAATGTGAAAGGTCTGAGAGAAGCTGGCAGAGCTTTGTAGTGTTAAAAGGTGAGAGAGATGCTAGACTGAACTGCACTAGTGTCTGAGAGGATAAAGACAGATGAACTGAATCAAAGAGTGTTAAGGAGGTGGACAGCTGCAAACTCAAAGGGAACTCAAAGTCCTTTTCCAGATCCCTGTCTTGGGAGGTGATTGATGGGAAGGCATAGTGGAGTATACACGAGAAAAGAAGGAAATGAGAAGGAAACAAGGATTTCAACTTTGAATGTATTGAATTTGTGGTTTCCGTGTGGTATCTAAGTAAAGTTGTTTAGAAGACAGATCTGACTTCAATGAAAAAGAGAAAGCTAGATTTGGGAGTCATGAAACTTTGCTAAGTCAGGGGTCATGAGGATAGATCTGATCATTCAGATAGAGAAAAATTATATAAGCCAGCGACTGCCGAACTGTGGTCCCTGAACCAACACCATCATCATCACCTGGGAACTTGTTAGAAATGAAATTTCTTGACACCAGCCCTGACCAACCAAATCAGAGACACTGTGTGGAGTCCAGCAACCTGTGTTTTAACAAACCCTGCAAATGATTCTGATATAAGCTAAAGCATGAGGAGTACTGATATAGAATTTGTTTGAGGTCACGTATTTTTTGAGTATTTGATGAAAAGCTATACACTTTCTGGGGAGCTGGATCAAGAAACATCAAACATCAAAAAAATAAATAAAAATAAAAATAAACACTTTATATCAACTATCCAAAAGATCATGAAAAGTTGAAGCCCATCCAGTGATGCTTTATGAAACACATGAGCCAGATCTTGTTTGATCAGACTATCACAATCTTCTGATGGCAAGATTTGGGTTACAGACCACCATTTGAAATGTTAAGACAAAACAAGAATTTCACCAGACTTCTGAAAAGAGACATTCTTCCTTGTCTTCTGTACTTTAACTTTTAGCACTAGGAATACTGGTAGCCTTTTGGGGGATTACATGGGAAAAGATTCTCTCAAAATGGAGTAATTTTAAGGAAGTGGAGTCAAGAAATAGGAAAAACAAAACAAAACAGTCGGTGTTGGGAGAATGTTTGGGGTTCTAGATCAAACCTTACTTGAAGCTACCCTTGGTATTTTAATTGCATGAATAAATCCCCATTTTGGCTCAAGGAAGTTCAAACTAGTTGGTTTTTTTTTTTTTTTTTAACTTAAAATGAATTCAGAGACACCAGGATTGGGATGGAAAGTCATCAGGTCCTCTCTGCCCTCCTAGGATGCATAATTTCCCCTTTCTCTTTCACTTTGCCCACCTGCTTTGCTCTCTCTCTCTTCATACCACCTGACTCAGTCTTCCGTGCACATGTCGGAAAATGAACTTTCTGGTCCTACAGTATCTCACTACTCCCAAACCAATAAGAGCAGTCCAGGTGATCCAAAGTTCAAATCTGATTAGCTACAATTAACTCAAAAGTCTGCCCTGGTCTTGGGAAGTGTGGAGTCATAAGAGGTCACCCTTCTGGAGGATAACCCTGTTGCTAGAGAATCTTGAGACTAGGGGGGGGAAGAAAACTCTTAATATGTGAAAGACGCTGATGGTGATTTCCAGCTCTGTCCTACACCCAGTAGGAACTGGGAGTTGTACTTAAGGTCTCCTCAGTTCTAACCTTGCCTCTTGCTGCAGTTTCTTAGGTGACTGAAGTCATTTTACCTGTCACCCACATCTTAAGAGTATGGACACCTAATGTGCAGAGACACAAGCAACCTATCAAAATCTGAATTTCTAATTTTTGAGGTTTCCATATGTGCTAAGAAATACAAAACACTCAAACCGCAATTTCCTTTTTAATGAGAACTAAATAAATAGTTTCTTCATTGGGTCCTTGAGCATAAAATTTGCTTACCTAATAATAGGTTCCCTTAAGAGAAAGAGAAAACTGAACACAGAGTTGGGAATAGTTAACGGAAAAAGAAAATCCATAACCCTGAAAAAAATACCCTCATTTAGCCAGTACCCAGAAAATATTGTATAAAAGCACTCTGTAGGTGCTGATGTGTGTACATTTAGGGTATGAGCAAGGGATGAGAACTACCACATCACCTGCAGCGATACAAAACAAGTGTGAAATGAGATATCCAAATTGGATATCTCATTAGAGGGAAACAAGGGAAAATGAGGGCCAGCAGCCCACAGTCACCGAATATAAGTTGCTGGGATATTACAAAATTACGCAGGCAGATTGTTCTGGTTCTTGGTCATAATAGCCCAGGAGCAAGCAGGAAATTGAAGCTTTCAGTTGTGTCCACACAAATTCTCCAGGAGAAGTGGATGAATAATTTCCTTTCTGCTAATGTCCATCATAAGAAACACACAGTCTCGCTAGGGTCCAGAGAGGCTGGGGCTGGGTGGCTGTATCTACTGAAATCCAAGAATATGCTGTAGTCATTCTCCTGATTCTAATATATCCCGTGCTAATACAAAAGGGGAAATCTAGCCCAGGACCACTGCCACATAACTATGACACCTGCATTTTCTTGAAGGTTATTAAAAATTACATTGTTATGAAATTATCAGCAGCACATAATAAAAAGAAAAAGAATCAATCTCCCTCCCAAGCTTGAGCCATAAATTTTATTCTGAAGGAAAAGCCCATTTACACATTAGATGAAACTTCACATATGTATGAGTGATTGTTTATAATTTTATTTTTCCTCTGGCTTATACTTTTCACTTACCGTAAGTTCCTCAGAAGTATATGTTAATGGGGAACTATAAATTCTCCTCATTCTTTTGAATGAATTTGAATGATTATAGATACAGTTAAACTTATAAACTACCCTTTTTTGATTACCATTGAGGTTATTTCCAGTTTTGTTTGTATTATGTCTTGAATTTTTTATTTGTTTATTTTGGTTTTATGTTTTAGGGTGATGTTTCAAAGGACATCCTTGTACACAGATATTTTCATTCACATGAAGGTGTATATGCAGGGCAAATTCCTAGATATGGAATTGTAGCTGTTGAGTCAGGCCAGATTTTGCTCTCCATTGAGTATATAAGTATAATATTCCTGTACCCACACCCTGGTATAAGTTGGGCTCTTAGATTTACTTTGTTAATTACTTTATAGAGATCTTCCAGATGCTTACTTACGCTTTGCCAGTTGATCCATCATAAAAGGAAATAGGTAAATTAATAACTCATTACACAATTGTGTTTTTTAATACTATTTTCCTTTATTAGTGCTTTTGATTTATGCATTTCATACAATGATGCATGGAAAATGAAGAGGCATGGAATTTAAATCTTTAATGGTGTTAGTACATTTGATTACGAGAAAGTAATAGTCAACAAATAGTTTCTGTACCAGGCCTGTTAATAAATATTTTATGCTTTTCAGACTCTGTGGTCTCCATAGCCAGTACTCAACACAGTTCTTAAAGGGAAAACAGTCATACACGATATATAAATGAACAGCTTGGCTGTGTTCAAGCAAAACCTATTTACCGAAAGCAGGTGGTAGCTGAATTTGGTCCGTTGACCATAGTTTGCTCCCTTCTACCAAAAAGGGTCCTTTGTCCCATTGCAGTCTCTTCACTTTAAACTTTACCTTGGAAAAGGCTGTGCCACAATCCCTGGTTTGGCTTGGTTTGCTCATGTCTCTGCTCAGAATTTCACTTACCTACATTTTCCATTCTTTATTTTAGACCAATCTCTTCTATACAATGCATATTTAGGGTTTAATTTTTTTGAACGAGTCAATTTGGGAAACTTTTCATTTAAATAAGTGAGTTTATTTCTTTTGCTTATTGATTCTGTTTTATTGCCTATTATATTTGAAATATTTTGGTTACAATTTATCTATTTGCTTTTACATTTTGTCATATTTCAATATATTGAATGGTTTAGTCTATTCCTTTTTCATTTTTTACTTAATTATTTTACAATTTTAAGACATATGCTTAAACATCTCTTCCTTATTTGTTATATTTAAACAATATTTGTGACTTTGGAATGAAAAATGAGAAAATAAGCAAACTTACACTAGTCTCTATATTCTTTTTTACTTATTGGTTTGACTAAGACTAAAAAATTTACATAGTGTTCTATAGCCATAATTCTCATGACCTTTGGGTCCCTAATTATATATTAAAATTAATTTAATTTTTAACCCACATCTCTAAATAAAACATGGTTGTCTAGATTTCAACAAAAAGCCATTTATCAGGAAAGAATCAGAGGTACTATGTTTGCTGAGTTTTTGCATTTTTGAACAATTCATGCACACATGGGAGAGTATTTATCACATTTCATCTTATGAAGTGTTTTAGTTCCATTTAAGATTAGTTCACTTCTAACCAACCTGTGAGGAGCTGAGTTATCAGTTGTTTTCAGAAGAGAAGTTATTTAAGGTGGGTTCTCGTCTTTGCAGTATAATCAGATGCTTTCTAAGTCAGATGCCTGCATGTAAAATGTGAATATTGCAAGGCCATCAGAGTGTCCCAAAACACCTTTGAGATTAGGAAGACAGGAAGAAAGGGATCTCCAAGCTCTGATTTCAAGGTCTCTTTTTACATTTGCAAACGTGACTTGTCTCCTTGACTTGACAAAAGCTGGAGGAGTTTATAGTTAGTTTTTCCAGCACAGCAGATTTACATCTCTGTTACAATGTTTCATGATTTTAATTGAGTTTTTCATATGTTATACAATTTTTATCCTCTGTATTGAATTATTTGTGGGTAGGGGCTTTAAAAAAATCCTTGTCAATGTGTAGGAAATACCTGACACTTAATAGGTGCCCAGTTATTGTTTGCTGCTTGAAATAGTGAATAATTAAACATAGGGGCTTTGTCTCACAGACAAAATAAAGTCCATTCAGAGTACATGTTTTTCGAAAGTGAATGTGGTCAGTATAAAGTGGTCTGAGTGAAACTTGGTTGGACTTCATTTCCTGTGCAGTATATCCTACAGAAGCCACCTTTCTTACTTCCTCTTATTCTCCCCTAACTTCTAATCTTGGTGTGTCTACAATTTCGATCATTGATTTTCTTCTCTTTTTTAATGACACTCAACACTGCCATTGATCTCATTTGGTCCCATGGTTTTAAATACTATCTTTATATGTGGATTCATGAATTTATGTTTCATCCCAGACCATTTCACATTAGATATCCATCTCACTACTCAACAAGTCCATTTGGACATGCTATGCATGTCTCAAACCCTATATATTCAAAACAAAACTCCCTGTTCATATCATCCCTTTGCCCATGTGCCTACCAACCTGCTCCACCTGGAACCATCTCCATCTCAGCTAATGTCACCCTTCCTTTTCCCCATACCAAAAGTTGGAGTCATTCTTTACTCCTTTCTTTCTCTCATTCCAAAAATCCAATTTTTTAGGCAATCCTCTTTATGCTACCTTCAAAATATATTCTCACTACTTCTCACTGACCCTACTGCTATAGATGAGATGTCAGAATAGCCTCCTAACAAATCTTCCTGTTTTTCTCCTTGTCGCCCTAAAGTTTAATCTCAACCCAGCAGCAGAGTGATCCTGTTAAAATAAAACTTAGATCAAATCATTCAAGTTCAAAGTCCTCCAGTAGTTCTCCATTTCACTGAGAACTGCCGGCCTCTGACTCCTACAGGGTGAATGTGTTTATGCTGTTATACATGAGGAGTGGAGGAGTCATATATAAAGATCTTTAATCTATAGGCAACTTCTGATGATCATCTCTAGTGACTCATTTCAAGGTGGAGGGAGGTGGCGGTATTGCCAACAGACTATGGATTAATCAGTTGGACAAGGTGGGCTTTGAGGTCTGATACACTAAGTGTATATTCTGGCACAAGCAGATTCCAGCTGAGAGAACTGGGCAGATCACTCAATATGGGAATAGCATCTCATAAGGGTAAAGCACACCTAGATGAGAACATCTGATTAAATTGTGCAAATCTAGCACACAGTTCAATGAATATTCGGTCCCCACCAAGCACTTTTTAATAGCTATTGTGCCAGTTTGGATGTTTTATGTCCCTCAGAATGCCATGTTCTTTAATGCATTCTTGAGGGGACAGACGTTGTTAGTGTTGTTTAGGTTAGAATCTTTGGATTAAGTTGTTTCCATGGAGATGTGACCCACCTAACTGTGGGTAATACCTTTGAGTGGACTATTTCCATGTGGCCCCACCCATTGAGCATGGGTCTTGATTAGTTTACCAGAGCCCTAAAAAAGCTCAGACAGAAGGAGCTCAGTGCTGCTGCAGCTTAGAGAGACGTTTTGGAGATGACCATTGAAAGCTGACGCTGACATTTTGGAGAACACCATTTTGAAACGCAACCTGGGAGCAAGTAGATGCCAACCATGTGACTTCCAAGCTAACAGAGGTTTTCTGAATGCCAATGACCTTTCTCTAGTGAAGATATACTCATGTTTATTCCTTGGTTTGGACAGTTTTATGGCTGTAGAACTGTAGATTTGTAACCAAATAAACCCCCTTTATAAAAGCCAATCCATTTCTGATATTTTGCATTCTGGCAGCATTAGCAAACTGGAACAGCGATCAAAAGCATAAAACCCTACATTCAAAATACAGAGGCAGGCTTTCCATTTGGAGATGACCTTGAAGCAACCCTGAAGAAAGGAGGTAAACAGTTGGAGAAGAGGTGGAACTCCTTCTTCCTTATCATTTTCTATCTGTCACAACTGATTAACTAGAGACTTGAGTGGGCATAAACCAATCATGTCATAAGGTTCTGGCTTGAAAAGGGCAAAGAAAGACAGAGAAACACTAAATCCTCATAACCCCAATGGCTTTGCTTTAGAGAATGCTTAAAAAATCCTCACAGTGAAGGTAGCTGATTCTTCTACCAAAATTACCTTCTTGTCTGTGATCCTTATGCCCTTCATTTCCTCTTCCTATTTTTATCCACTGCCTTAAGCTCTCATATTTCTGAATATGATTAATCATCATCGAAGGAAACATAATTTTATTAAAACAATTGGCAAGCTGAACCTATCTGAAGTAATGAATCATCCCCAAACTCTGAGCATAAAGTTCACACACGTTTTGGGATAAAGTTTTACAAAACAGCTTTCTTCCTAGGGGCCTAAAGGAACTGAGCAGTTATATTCTATATCCTTGTCACTATCTTTTGTGCTTCTAGATGCCCTGTATGGACTTATTTCTCAGGTGCATCAAAATAATTATGCAACAAATAAGTGACCTAGGTCATAAGAGTGGCTGGAGAAGCTGTAATGAAATTTTCAAATTCTTCATTGCACATGCTTCCTGGAAATGTCTTATAATTATGGAAAAACAGAATACTTTATTTATCCAAAGAGTCTAGCTAATAATTAGTGTGCTCCTCCCTCATTTATCTGGGCTTAACTTCTAAATTACTCTTATTACTTCAGGCATAATGGGCTCCATACTGCTCTCTCTATATGCCAAGCTCATTCCCTCTTTGGCCTCTGCTCAGCAGGTGCCTCTCCTGCCAAATCCTTCCACACATCCTTCACTTATCCTTCCAACTCTCATTGACTACAAACTTCTCTCAACTTCTAGTAAAATTACCATTGGTGTAGGTGCTACATGGACCAGGCAGGAGGTTACCATCTCAAGAACTTGGAATGGTGCCAATATGGCTATTAGCTAGGAAAGTAATTTGACTATTTTTAATAAAGGGCAACATATTCATGTCTTCAAGGACAGATGTTTACTTCTCCCTCCATCAAAGCAGTCCAAGCGTAAACAATGTAGGATCGATATGGGGGCTCGATTGTTTAGATTAGATTCCAGAATTATTCTTCAAGTTTATTGTGCCAGCAGTCTCAGTATGTGACTTACATCTTTTGGAGAAAGGTGGGTGTTATGGCTTCTGCCCCTGCTCCCCGCCATGGCCAGCCCCATGGCCAGCCCAACCAACCCGCTATGGTCAGCCCAGCAAGTCCCCCATGGCCAGCCCAGCCAGCCCCCCATGGCGAGCCCAGCCAGTCCCCCATGGCCAGCCCAGCCAGCCCCCCATGGCCAGCCCAACCAGCCCCCCATGGCCAGCCCAGCCAGCCCCCCATGGCCAGCCCAGCCAGCTCCCCATGGCCAGCCCAGCCAGCACTGCAGCATATGGATCCTTCCTCAGGAGTTACACTCATCAATTCCATTCACAAAAACATTGCCAAGAACTTGACTACTTGGAAAGTCAAGCTACACAGAAGTCTTTTGCTGGAGGGCCAGTTGTCTAGATGGAATTTAGGGTTCTGATTATATTAGAAAGTAGGAGAAATGGATATTGAAGTACCAAATACCATTTGTCTTCTCATAAATATAATTTCCTTCTATGGAGAGAATGTTCTGGTCTCTCCTATGCAAGACTGCAGCATGTTTTGCAGTTATGTTTCCATATCTTGTAAATTATTTAGTTGACATTCAAGTTTCAAGCACTGGTCTCACGAGCTTTGTTAGCCTCAGCTGACATCTCCAAATCCCATTAAACCAGGGACACTGGCAAAGCTGACTTCCAGAGCCTGCAGGGATGAGGGTCCACCGATGGAGAATTTCAACATGGGAGCTGTCACTTCACAGGGTGTCTTGGTGTCCAGGCAGCCTCTTCTGCCCATGCTTCCCCACAAGACCAGGAGCCAGGAGAACTATTTCAGCTTGTGAATTCTCTCTCTTCCAGACTTGTGGACACTCAATCATAATTGACCAAAACCCAGTTCCAAAGGCATATCCCCTTCTGGGAAACAGAATCCTGATTTCTTATTTAGCCTGCAGAGCTGGCTCAATTCTCCATCCAGTGTCTCTTGGATGCTAAACACAATAAGCCATTTAATAGCAAGTAAGTCTCAATCTATTACAGAACTTTGGAAACATAATATATATTGCTTCTTCCTCACCCTCCCTAGGCTGTTACACAGCAAGTTCAATAGTCATGGAAGCATGATTGATTGACCTTCATTGCTTTTGTGAATCTTGAACTAGTAAAGGTTAGTCTACGTATGTGTGTCTCATCTTTTCAAATACATCATAAACTGCTTTAGGAAAGAATGTCCCTGGTACTATAAATTGGACTCCTAATAGTTATCAATTAGTGCTGATGATGGAATATTTTATTTTATTTTTTATTCATATGGTCAGTATATAATAATATCTCTACCATGTAGTGAGATCTAAAAATAGAACCTGAGTTATCTAATTTAATGTTCAGAAAGGTTCTGTAATACATCCATTGGCACCTTGAAGAAACTGGAGTTCAGAGAAGATGTTATGTTCCATTCAGAGAGCACCTGGAGGTGCTCTGTAACTCTAAAGCCTATGCTTGTAACCACTATACAACTCTGCCTCTTTAATCTAATAAATCAAAATATGATTCTACAATTCTGCTAATGTTCATTTAATGTCTTTGTCAGCTTTCAAAACATTGGGCTCATCAGTGTATCTAGGATCAATAGTATGAGCAAATATTTTCCAGTATACATGAACATCCATCATCATTGTACTGAAATGCACTAAAGTCTGTATATTTATATTCTCATCTTATTTGAGATATCTTCAAAGAGCCATTGCAGAAAAATACACAGTGCTTGAAAAATAGAGAACTGGTATTGAAAAGTTGAAGAAAATAGCCTTTTGCAAGCTACATGAATTATCAATTGGCTTCTAGTAACAGATTTTAGAGTTAACTGCTTTGTGATGGTTTTACGTTTTGGTGCACTAGCTGGGCTGGGACTGGCTTAGATGTGTCTGAGGGTACAGAAATATACATTGGAGTTATTACCCTTGTTTGCTTTTCTGATTTATAAGCAGTTCCCACATTGAAGTGGGAGCTTTGCACACATGTCCATTCTCTGATTCTTTGGCGATGTTTGGTCTCAGTTCTTTAACTTCCTTATATCTCTCCAAGAATTTAGACAGAGGTATTAAAGGGTCTTTTTGTCCAGGAAGCCTTGAGAATGTGCTCCTTAGAGATGTATGCTTGGTCCACATCCTCATTCTGCCTCTTACTGGATATGGCAGTGGGCAAGTTACATATGTTTCCAAATCCCAGGTATCCCACAATGGAAAATGGTATAATACTAGTAACTGCTAACAGACATTTTGAGGAGATAAAATATGGTTGTGAATATAGTCTTAACAAGGTCCAGCATATTTTACTGTTGAACTAAATTTTAGGTGAAATCACTCTTATCATCAATTTCATAAATTGGACTGAATTAAAAATCCTTTCTACTTACATTCCTTTGTCCTTGTTTTTTAAAATAAATCTTTTCAAAGCTGACTCAATTATTAAAGTTTCCTTGTGCAATACAATGGTTAGTCAGTTTCTTTCAGGGCTCAACATTCACTTCCTTAAAAAAGTGAAAAGAAGGAAATTCAAGAGCATCTCTTGGTTGTGTAGGGACCCAGTGACACATCGGCTGTGTCCCACTCTGGAAAAGGAAGGCACGTCCAGTCTATGTGCCATGAACTAACTCCAAGGAGAAACTTTGAATTGACCTTAGCATGCTCTCAGTGTGTCCTCTAGCTTCAACTTTCTGTCATTTCTGAGTGTATATTTTATTAAAGATTAAAACACCTATTTTAGTTTTGTTCACAAAGGAAGAAGGCGGAAAAACATTAGTTAAATGCTTTTCATGAGACAGACACCGCTGAAGGCATTTTTATATGCTATAGTTTCACGATGTCAGAATCACTTTCTGCAGTGCATATTATGATACCGTTTTCCACAAGCTTGGAAGAATTAAGTAATTGGCCCAAGAACACACATCTAATAAGTAGTGAAACAGTATCTCAACCCTGAGTACAATATGCAGGGTAAGTCCTGACCTCGCCATTTGCAAGCAGAGTGATCTTGTTTAGTTATTTACTCTTCAAGATTTTGTTTCCTTGTAAGTTATATTGGGAACAGAATGAAAGATCTGTTTCAGAGGATTTGTTGTCAAAATTGAATGAGATAGTGTTTATTAAAGCACTTCGTCAACTGGAAAGCAAAATTTTAAGTGTCTTTATAACATGAGGACTCAGGGAGAGAACTTGCATACACGCTGTGCTGAGTATTATGAAAGAGGTATGATCAAAATGCTTGCCACGATAGAGAAGGGGACACTGAGTGAGATTACAAATATGGCAAAAATCCCTTGCCTCGTCACAGAAGGATACAGCAGTGCGCACTTCAGGTAGACGTCAGAGTGAGTAATAGAGAAGGGTTGATGAACTTGACATTAAATGCTGAGATTGGAATAGGAGATTGGGCCAGAAGATGACTACAAACCATGTGGCATCATTATGGACAAGGCACATTAAATTTTAAAATGCCGTATTGATACAGTTAACCAGGTATTTGCTAGACAATTTCAAATTTCTTTTAATAAACTCTTCTATGTCACTTTACAAATAGTATTCATTTAATCATGACAACCCTAGGAGGAAAGTATTATTTTTCACCATGTTAGAGGCAAGAAACCAAGGCACTTATGCATGCACCCGCATTCTTCAGTTACAAATATTCCCGTTTCTTCCTTTGTAATCTTTAAGAACCAATTATGCACAGGCAGATGCTTAGAGTTTCTCCAATGGTTCAGGATGTTTCAGAAAAAGTCTGATGCGTCCTTGTTTTTGTTTTGGTCTTTTGAATGTGATGCCTGTGGATTTTTGGCATGGATTTGTTTAAAGCATTGAATATGTTTTCTCTAAGCTCTCATGAATCTGGTGTTGGATGTCACACTTACCCATTTTGTTTTATTCTTCCTCACCATTCTCATTGAAAGAAATGAAAACAAAAATAATCGAATTGTTTCACCATATTTAGCTTAAAACAACATAAAAATCCATCACCACCACCAACAACAACACAACACAATTCTGTTAGCATTTGTTAATTCTTTGATTGACCTTTGTTAACTTCTCTTGACTGGACCTTGGGATTAACTGATCTTTGTTTGTTCACACTTCTTTTAGCTTTACCAAATCCCTAGATCAGGCGTTTCCTGACTTATGGTCATCCAAGTCCCCAGCTTATGAATATCATCTAGTAGGTAAAATCATTCACACACATGTACACAGTTCTCTCTTTCTACAGGTTTGAGAGAGAGAGAGAGAGGAGGAGGAGATAGAAAAATCTAGAATATTTTGTACAAACACAAATTCTGCCTTAGCCTCAGTAGGACTGCTTCAACTCAATTTCCCTCCATTGGAAAATGCTCAAGGGTCTGGTTAAGCTTCACTGATGGTTGAGTTTTCCTGGAGGGGAGCTCAAATGACTCAAGCAGAAGCAGTTCTTACTTTTAATAGGCAAAAAGCGCTTACAATGGCACCGTGGTACAGTGTGTTTTTGTTTTGTTTTGTTTTGTTTTGTTTTGTTTTAAGTGGGGAATAAACACAATATTTCAGAGGAGCTTAAAAAATGAAATATACAACGCCTATGAATCCATGCAGGTGGTGAGACTGCAAATAAATATCTACCCCCAAACCGTCTTAGAATACTCTTAGGTTGAATAATTGAGCAAAATAGAACAAATATAATAAAATGCATTTTTCAAAATAGCCTTGAGCCAGTGATAGCCAGCTATGATTCATTTTTGTCATTAGCAACTTTAGTAGCTTCAACTTTACGTACTTTTGTCCTCCTCCACATTTATCATCTGCAGGCTGATGAAAAGGAGGAGCCAATTCCTGTGCACAAATTAAGCCAAAGGGATGGAAAAAAATATCTATATTAAACATTTAAAACACACACACAATCAAAACACTCAGGTTTCTGCACTTCACGACACCTTAATTTCCATCAGCCAGTGCAGCTGTGTGCTTCCCACGGTGCAAAGACTCATGAAGGGTATATTAATTAAGTCATTATGCTCTGAGAGATAGGTATAATTATGAATCTTCTCACCATACTATTTTGAGTTTCAAAAATTCAATAAGTTAGAACCTGGTTGCTTTTTATTCCAAGATGCCACAGCAAAAAAAAAAAAAAAAAATTGAACAGAATAAATGTAGCAATAAACACAGAGGGAAAAATAGATTGTAAGAGAACAGTGTAAGAGTAGTACTGGGTGCAGAAAGAGGCAGATGTATTCATTTGCCCCTCCCAGGTTAGTTTGAGAATTACCATCACAAACTTCCAGCAGGAACAACCCCTACTTGGTCAGGTACACGCAGGTGGTGAGAAGATGAAACAAAACTGGAGAATCTCTCTCTTTCTTCCTTCTCTTTAGAAATGTGATGCATATTTTAGAATGGAGATAAAAGACAGAGAAAAGGGTTCACCTTCCCCTCTTTTTCTTTTCTATTAGAATTATTAGAAGTCTAATAAAAGGTTCTCCTTGCTATGGGTTGCAGGGAAAGCTAATACTGAGGACAGTGTTCTATTGGACAACCCACAGAGTTTGCTTGTATTTAATATCAGAAATTTTGAACAACCTGGAAGTAGGGGTGCTTTTTTGTCATAGCGTAAAATTATCACTTTTCTACAGGTAGAAATAAATCTAGGTTCTTCCAAGATGTAGACTGAAGCACTCAAGATGAGAAAGATGATCCTCTGATTAGGGGTAAAAAACTCACTTTACTACAACCAGACCAAACCAGTCTTACACGACTGGATATGGAGTTAATTACGAGCTGCTGCTTAGTGTGAAATTCAGAAGTAAGTTTCTCCCAGACCTTTGTCATCTATTTAGATTACAGAACAATTCATCTCAAACTTCAGTTCTTCTGGGCTTGGGTAAGAGGTCTTCCTCTATTTTAAAGTTCAACTTCAAGTTAAGTAACCTCCATATATATTACCTGAACTTGCCTGTTTACATATGCTTTTATGGAGCACATCTTTTGCTATATACTGTCTTTTTAGTGTTTCTTTATGCTCACCTCTCACAACAAGAATGTAAGTGTCCTAAAAGCAGGTTTTATATCTTTGGATTTGATCCAAATTCTTTAGCTTCTCATTTAATGTTCTCCCTTCAGTTGACTGCACTCTAGCTTTCCATTCTTACTTCTAAGCTGCCCCTTTCAAGAACTTTCAGTTAAGTTTACCCAAGAAAATATAACATAGTATATAAATTGGGAAGTCCTATTACAATTCCGTCTTTGGGCAAGTTTATTAAACTCATTTTGCCTCAGTTTTCACATCTATAAAAAGGGTCTAAAGAACCTACCTCATTTACTACAGAGACATAGGGCGTTTAACCCATGTAAAATGCTTACTACATTACTTTGCACATAGCATGCACCCAGTTGATGTTAGCTATTACTATTTTACTTCAAATACATGTTAGACCTAAACTTCCAAAATTTTGCTCACTCTACAACTTGATTCTTTGCCTCCATCAGCTTTTCCATCCTTCAAGGTGCAATGTAAATTCTCTCTCCTCTGTGAAAACTTTCCTGATATCTCTGGTCCAATGAACAATATTTGATCTCAGAGCTAGAATGCTTACTTAGAGAACTTGTTAGCCTTTTCTTTAAAAATAAGAAAATAAATAACATGGCTGGGTTCTGGGCATGCTACCAGAACTTTGGTATTTGCTGCCACGACTGTCCCTGTCAACAATTCATACTCCTCTTTCTCATATCACCTCCATGGACACTTAAATCCCCCTCATTCCCTGATGCCTTATGATATTTACTATCTGTGGCATTTTTTGCCAACTATATTGAAGTGTTTTCTGAGTGTACATGCTTTGCATAACAATTTGTTCTCTCATAAAACCAGCACCCACATTTTTTCTCTTGTATCCTATTAAGCATCTTTATTTCTTCTTCCCCTTCAAAATGGCCAGAAAAACCAGAACTGGACAAAATATTTGTATACAGGTAACTGCACACTAAGTCACAGGCCAGCAGTATTACGGAATTCACACTATTTAAAACTTTGACTTAGGGGCTTGCCTTTTCCTTTATCACCAGAGCTTGGTAAAAAACCAGCTGAGCCTGAGTCACTGGCTCTCTAATACCCCAGAGATGGGGCAGTGAGGGGGATTTGGCAACTGGCATGAATATCTGAATCCTTCAGGCCATTGGAGGTTGGCAGGGATTTATGAGGGAAAGTGAGTTAGGGAGCTGGCTCCTTTGTTTCTATAAACTGAATGGGGGAGGAATACAAGCTTCATGGGGAGCATGGACAGTGATTGTTTTAGGGATTTGAATCAATTCCCTGCACGTATGACCACATAACATCTTGGACGAGCAGCCCTTGGTGAATAATCCCTTTTCTAGAACATTAAGGATGAATTGTTCATTAAGTCACTCATTCATTCATTATTTCTGTAATGGCTGAGCACTGTAGGTGCATTGCTATCTGCAAAAGGAACACACAGATGTATAACACCTGTCCCTTTCTTTCCTCATTTCCTTCCTTTCTTCCTTCTGTCCTTTCCTTGTAGAACATACTACACATGTGGCAGGCGCTACTAGTTGCATTAAAAGGTATGTTCTGAGCACTGTGTGAGCAAAAACATATAAAACATATAAAACAGTGAAGGAGTTAAGCATGACCCTGAAGTTTGTATGCATCATTTCTAATACAGCAACCTTGCAATCATGTCTATTACTCAGTCCATTTCACAGATGGAGAGACCGAGGACCCATTGTATTAAATGTCATGGTACAAGGCATAGTGAGTGATTCAACTTCTTATTCAAATGAAGGTTGAATTCAAAATATGGTTCTCTTTTTCTTACACACTGGTGTGTATAGGAAAGACTATCTTGAAGATGTGAAGACACAGAGACCTTAGCTTCCAGATTACAATGGCAAAGAAGGCTTTAAAATTTGGGGGTTGTTATGGCTTAAAAGGTGGGTGAGATATTAATACGCAGATATTGGCAGCTTGAATTTGCCATGTTCTAATTGTCTAAGTGAATTTTCCTCCCTTTAATTTAAAACTCATGTTTCATCATTCATTCATTCATTCATTCATTTCTTCTGTTAGAATCAGTCACACTGTTAGTCTATGCTTGATATCAGCCACAAATCTCAGTGGCTGAAAACAACCAGAATTTATTTCTTTTTTATACTACATTCCCACTACTGATCACCTGGGACGGTGCTGCTCAGATACCCCCTCCCCCCGCCACCCCCAACATCAGGGGATGGAGACAGATTAGTGGACACCCTTGCAGAAAGAAAGAGACAACATGGCACATTGTGCATTATTTCATGATGCTTCCACCTGGTAGTGTCACTCACCCTCGTTTCCTACCTCATTGGCCAAAGCAAGTCCCACTTGGCTTTCTAACTTCAAAGGGTATGAAAAAGTGCAATCTTATCCTGTGCTTAAAAGAGGGAAATACAAAACTATTTGGTATAACAGCACCAAGGATAATTCTGTCAATTCTGTGTGCATCTTTCTGGCTTTGTTATTTTTTTTTTTTCAGAACCAAAATAAATAATAGAATTATGGCTCAAAATGGATAATTATTTACAGTCGTATTACCTATCTTTTCTCCCAACTAAATTTCTGAGTTATATTATCAGTACAGCTCCAAAGCAAGAGCTCCCTTCACAAGCAAATCATATAAGGAAAGACCAAAAGGTTCTTGACTATAGTAACTTGCTTCTTTTACAACTGTGCCTCCCTCCCATGTGATGTTCTGCTTCTCCCACATCTCCAAGTTTCCTCTGGACCAACCAAGCTATCACAAAGCATTTGAACAAATGATACTCCGCAGTGGATAAACTGCAGTGCTTGTCCCCATCCTTTTTAAGGCTATCATTTCCCAGGGATAGCAGACCGACTCATCAGCTAGATGAGACAGTCGGTCCATGGCGAAGGAGGCCAAACCAGGGATGTTTATGGGAGGAGGATTTATGGGCTTGACTTGGCTGCCATGCTATGAGACAGAGCTGGCTTAGGTATCTGACACACGTACTTTATCATTATTTGTTCTGGTTACCCAGGGACCATAAGAAAAAGACTGGCAAGCAATCGGG
This sequence comes from Choloepus didactylus, assembly GCF_015220235.1. Classification (NCBI taxonomy): domain Eukaryota; kingdom Metazoa; phylum Chordata; class Mammalia; order Pilosa; family Megalonychidae; genus Choloepus; species Choloepus didactylus. Next base: position 10,464,530 of record NC_051315.1, read on the forward strand.
AGATTTTTCTGACAGCTGAGAAGACATATATGAGTATGGAGAGACTGGTCAAGGTATTTTTTCACAGGATAGTTAATATACTATGTATCCTTGTGCAGGGCTCGAGGGAGTTTCACTAATGCTGGTTTGACTTTTCAAGTAACCCTGCAGAAAATCTCTTTGCTCCTTGGGGAAGACTTTATCTCATGCAGAGAAAAGCTCCTCTATAAGGTGATACACATATAGGACATATGCACACGCTCTCAATTTGGACTCATTCATCAATTTTATTATGGCCTGATTATTCAAGGCTCTAAAATATAATGAAAGAAATATCTTGTTAATACCAAAACGTCCAAGAGAGTACTTAGGGAAATTAAATAGACTGGAAAACATACGCTAGATGTCTCACAAATTAGAATTTGTAAATAAATGATTCTGGTTTAATCACATGGCAATTTACAGGGACGTTTTTGGTAAAAATGATCACATCATAGTCTCTGACAAGAATTTGATACAGACTGAGCTACTTCGCTTCCCGCATGAGTAGTTTTAGAGTTTTAATTCACCATTAATCTTTTTAAACACTTGGTTTATTATTTTACTCAAGGATTCTGATTTTTAAGTCAATTACACTGTGACTTTTAAAACTAGAGCTCAGGGTCTAAAGCCTGGTAATCTGTTATCAGCCTTAGTGTCCACAGCATGCCATGGAGCTGACCGTATCACGTGCCCCATTGTCGGATGGCAAGGCAAACTGTTAATTTATGGGGGAGAGTCCCAGTCTATGGCTAGAATTTTGTGCAGCTCTTTTGTAGACTTATTGGCTTTGACAAGAGAAGAGAAGCCAAAGATCTTGCTGACTCTAGGTACTGGAACACACAGAAGCAGATATGAACATTTTTACTGCAAGTTGACTTTTTACATCAATCTATTCAAGTGAGGAATACAATGCTGAATGCCTGTCTTAATACGGTGATAGACAGTTTGATGGGATGGAAGGGATTGTGGCTTGTGGAAGCAATATACAGATAAAACCCTGTGGCAGCAGGCTAGTAGCATGCAAAAGCTGTTTGCCCTTTCTTCCTCCAGCACATGGCTATCTTTTCCTCATTTCTCTTGCAGCTACATGGGACCACACAACTAGGCTTGTTTAAGGAAGTATGAGTGGAAAGGTTGTGAGCAACTTCTCAGCCATCTTGAGCTTAGAGAAAGGTCTCTCTCCTTGGACCTTGACATTTTTCCTCTTCCTATGGCCTAAAATACAAATGTGGCAATGAACCACTTTCCACCAGTCAGATAAGCACTTCATTCTGGGAGTATTATAGATATAAGGTGGAAGGAACTTGGGACCCTAAATAACCTCATGGAGCAAAACTTCCCACCCATCTTTGATGAACTGGACTTCCACACCAGAGAAATAAACTTCTACTATATCTAAACTACTCTATTTTGTGGTCTCATCTTTCCTTTTTACATTTATTTTTAATTTTACTCTAATAGTCATTCCATTCAAGATACTTACAATTTTTGTTTCTTTGTTAGTTTTAGCCTGATAGGGAACATTTAAACTTGGGGATCATACAAAAACTAATGTAAGGCATCAGTCTTTTTGATACCTAACAAGAGATCTTAAGAACTTCACATTAGCACCCAAGGGTTGTCTGTATAACAGGTTTGGCTTCTTGAATAGATAGGGAAAGAGCACTTATGGGTCCTAGGTTTGATTTCTAGAGCTTTTACTTAGCTAGTTGATTGACCCAACTTTTCACATGCTTCTTGCTCCTTCTGGCTTTCGTGACAACCTCGACAAATGAACTGAGTATTCATTCTTCTTTTATGATATAGTCTACCACCTTGACTTGATGGACAACAATGGATATGATAAAGAATAAAAGGCTGCTAATGATAATAAAAATGAGGAACTTAGGAAAGGCTATGCTTAAAATATAGCTCATTGTTCCAGTTTGCTAAAGCTGCTGGAAGTGCAACATACCAGAAATGGATTGGCTTTTATAATCGGAGTTTATTAGCTCATGCATTTACAGTGCTAAGGCCATGAAAATGTCCAAATTAAGGCATCAAGAGGTAGATACCTTCTCTGAGTAAGAGGCTGATGGCATCCAGAATACTTCTGTCAGCTGGGAAGGCATGTGGCTGGTGTCTGCTGATCTTGTTCTCTCGGGTTGCATTGCTTTCAGCTTCTGATTCCCCTGGCTTTCTCCTTAAGCATCTGTGGGTTCTCATTTAGCTTCTCAGGGGCAAACTCTGGGCTTCAAGTGTCTGGGTCTGTGTTGGCTCTCTTAAGGACTCCAGTAAACTAATTAAGACTCACCTTGAATGGGTGGGGTCACATCTCCATGGAAATAATCTAATCAAAATGTCCTGCCCACAACTGAGTGGGTCACATCTCCATGGAAACAACCTAATCAAAGGATTCCACCTACAATAAGTCTGCAGGCACAAGAGTAGATTAAAAGAGCATGGCTTTTCTGTGGTACATAACAGTTTCAAACTGGCACTGTCCACCTTCTATACTCCAGAAAGTCATGTTCTTTCAAAATGTAAAATACATTAATTCCATCACAATATCACAAAAGCCTTAAATTATTTCAGTAACAATGTTAAGTACAAAGGCTCATCAAAATCAGTTAAAGGTATGGTTTGTCCTAAGGCAAAATTCCCCTCTGGTTGTGGACCTGTGAAACTTAGAACAAGCTATCTGCTTCCAATATGCAAAGGAGGGACAGTAATAGGATAAACATTTCCATTGCCATAGGAAGAAATTGAAAGGAGAATAGGGTTCATGGGACAAGAACAGTTCCTAAAACCTGCAGTGCATACTTAATTAGATTTCAAAGTCTGAGAGTCATAGAAAGATGTTTTATCCTCAGGGCTTGAGAGAGCAGCAGTCCCTCTCTTTCCAAAGGCATACACAGTGGATTTCCTCTCTTCAAATGCGGGGGTGATTGCTCCAACATATCCAAGTTGGGGAGACCACCTTGTTCTCAGCTCCACCCTCCTCAAAGCATCTGGGTGACACCTGGTCTCTCTGCCATCTCTGGGGCAAAGGCTCTCCCCTCTCTAAACAGTGGGATGTTGGCTGGGCTCTCTCCAGTCCCCAGGGAATGTGCTCCATCTTCTTTGAACTCACCTTCTCCACATGCATGGGTGGGTCCACTCTCCTGGCCCAAGATTTCTTGACTGCAGCCCTCAGCTTCCATGGTTCTGCTCTTGAAGTCATCTTTCTTCAGTTTTTCCCTTTTCTGTCCCTTTTAGTCCCCACTGGCAGTGGATACATTTATAAAGATCCCCCAAATACATTGTCAGTTTCCCATGCAACTTATAGGGATCCCATCCAAGAGACAATAGAACTTTCCACAAATCCTTCCTGGATAACTGTATCTCCAATCCTGGCTTGTACTGAAATGGCTGTCACCTCTCAAATTTGGTTAAATCCTCATGTGGTGCACTATTCTCTGGGGTCTCACTTTCCAGAAGCCCAGAATTTTCCAGACCATCAATTTCTAGTTTCTTTGTACCCAAGTGTTCAGCTTATCCCTTTCTTCTTGCATTTTACCATAAGCTACAAGGAGAAGCTGGGCTGCATTTCCCATATTTAGTTCAGAAATCTCTTCAGCTAAGTATCCCAGCTTGTTTTTGGATTCTGCCTTTCATTCAACTCTAGGATTCAATTTTGCCATATTCTCTGCCACTCTAAAACAAGGATCACCTTTTTTCCAGTTTGCAATGACACATTCATCATTTCTTTCTAAGGCCTCATAGGAAATATCATTAGAGGCCATATTTCCACCAGCAGTCTCTTCAAAGCCTTTTCTATCAAGCGCCTCACACTTCTTCCAGAATCTTCCCCTTATCTATTGAAAAAGCCATTCCAACATGTTTGGTATTTGCAAACTCAGCAGCACCCCACTTCTCTGGTACCAAAATCTGTTCTGGTTTGCTAAAGCTGCCAGAATGCAAAATATCAGAAATGGATTGGCTTTTATAAAGGGGGGTTATTAGTTCACAAATTTACAGTTCTAAGACCATGGAAATGTCCAAATTAAGGCATTAAGAAGTTGATACCTTCTCTGAAGAAAAGACCAATGGCGTATGGCATTCCTCTGTCAGCTGGGAAGGTACGTGGCTGGCCTCTGCTGGTCCTTTGCTCCCAGGTTGCATTGCTTTCGGATTCCGATTCCACTAGCCTTCTCCTTAAACATATGTGGGTTCTCAGTTAGCTTCTCTGGGGCAAAGTCTGGGCTTCATCTCTTAGCTTACCATCTCAAAACGTCTGGGTATGTGTTGGCTCTGAGCTCTCTCATCCTCCCTGAGCTCTCTAAGGAATCCAGTAAACTAATTAAGATCTAACTTGAATGGGTGGGGTCACATATCCATGAAAATTATCTAATCAAAATGTCCCACCCACAACTGGATGGGTCACATCTCCATGAAAACATCCTAATCAAAAGATCCCACCTACAGTACTTCTGCACCCACAAGAGTGGATTATAAGAAAATTCTTTCCTGGGGTACAGAAGAGTTTCAAACTCACACACTCATGTATTCAAATTCTCTAACAATCAATTACTAGTCTTTCGTATCAACCCAACTAATTTCCTGAACTTTAACCAAATTTCTGTTTCGAATACATCACATAAATATAATACCAAGTGTACTCATGAAGTGAAGTTTTTATCAGATCACTTTTGACATTTTTGAATTCAGCTCATGTAAAAATATAAATGAGATAAAATTGCATTCACTTTAGTAATTGCATCAAAACTATAATTCACTCTTGCAGCCTTTAGCGAGATGGTGCATGATGCCAAATAATTAAGATATAGCTTAACAACAGAAGAATATTAGGTGGAAAAATATAGCTAAACAGCATGCCTATTTCTCCAAGTTTTTCCTTCTTCCCTTCTTTATACACAACATACAATCAATGAGAATCCACATGAGAATGCATGGATCCCTTAATTTTTATACTTTTTCAGATTCACTGTTGGAGCATTTAGCTTCTACGTAGATTCCTTCTTGTTCTTCTGCATTTAAATGAAATCCTTATCCCTCCCAGCCTCCTCTCTCAATATAACCTTAATTAGTGTGGCCAGAGATATCAGCCTCTGCCAATTACATGGTACTTCACTCATTCTACGTCCACAGTCTTCTTTCCTCCTCTCACAATCCTACTACTGTCCATCATTATCTGCGGTCATGAAACGCTGACATCCCAAGACTAGAAATTCATTTGAGAGGAGGGTGATGGTTAATTTCATGTGTCACTTTGGCCAGGTGATGGTTTCCAGTTGTTTGATCAATCAAGCACCAGCCTGGTTGTTAATGTGAGGCTATTTCATGGATTTAAATCATCTGTATGTTGATTGCATCTATGGCTGATTACATTGACTATCAGCTAAGGAGATTGCCTTCAACAACATGAGAGGTCTCATTCAATCAGTTGAAAGCCTTAAAAGCAGAACTGACGATTTTAGGAGTGAGAGGAAGAATTTGCATTTCTACTATAGCCAGCCAGCTTCTCCTTACAGGAGTCCTGGCTCATGACTTGCTCTATGGAATCAGACATACCCATACCCACAGTTGTGTGAGCTAATTCCTATAATAAATCTTTGTTGGTTCTGCTTCCCTGGAGAGCCCCAGGTAATTCAAGGAGAAATTCATGGGAATAGAAATAATTATTAACCTCTTCCTCTCCAATTCCTAATATATTTCTTGAGTATGTATAGCTGTGTGCATATGTAAAAACAATGACATAAGACATACTTTCAAATGACTTGAGCCAGAGACTTGTTTATTGTCTTGTCTTAGTCTGCCAGTGCTGCTATGACAAATACAACATGATAGATTGGTTTAAATGAGCATTTACTGGCTCACAATTTTGAGGTTAGAAGTCTAAAATCAAAATATAGGAAAGGCTTGCTCTCTCCTCCAAATCTATGGCATTCTAGTGCTGGCTGAAGACCATCTTTAGGCTTCCTTGGCTTGTATTTCTGCCTCCTATCACATGATGATGTACTCTCCTTCTGACTACTGTGACTTCTGGGTTCTCTTTATTAGGCTTCCTGTAATGGAAATAAGGCACACCCTGCTTTAGTTGGCCACATTTTAACTAAAAATAGCATCCTCAAATGATCTTTTTTACAATGGATTTATACCCACAGGGATGTAGGTTAAGTTTAAGAACATGTGCTTTTGCAGGACATAATTCAGCCTACCAAATTTGTGCTCTTGAAGCTAAAGAAATATTTTAAAAATCAGCATGAATATGCCCAAGGAGGAGATCAGTGCAGAAATTCATTGATAGGAAAAACATATCACAGACATCCTTCAAACACAAAGCAAGTGAGGGACTAAATTGAGACTTTCAGGCTGAGTTGAAACAGAAGGAACACTACATGTGGGGAAAAAAAATTAAATGTGTATTGCGTGGAAATACACGCAAAAACTGAAAACTGGACTTTGGCATTTCCTGGTTAGTAAGACAGCAGAGGAGGATGGGTTCGATTCTAAATTCATAATCTAAAAGTTATGCGTTCCAAGGGTAATTTGGTCATTACAATTACACTGAAAACAAATTGGTCTCTGATAATTTGGTTGAAATAATTAACGTTTATGTAAAAAATATTTTAAAAATAGGCATTATCTAAACCCCGTTTTTCTCATTATAACATGGAGTGATTCTATTCTCATATATGAATTCTGAAACATATTCATCAACTACGTAGAACTTTTCAGATTTTTATACATCATTTCTTATTTATTTACAGTTAAGTTTTTTACAATCATTCATCCTCTGGGTGTAATGTAAAATCCAAATAAATTAAGTACTTAGCCATAGGGAATGCATTAGAACCAACTCAAAACTTCTCAATAATGTACAAAAATAAGAACAACGTTGAATAATCCATCAGTTGTTGGAAATTTAGACTCTTCCAAATAATACTAGCATTTTGCTTGTATTCAATTGCTTTCAGAAAAATTGCATGTTAACTGAAAGACAAAAGTGAGTGAATAGCTAAATTGTAAAGTATGAGAATGTTTTCAAGTCTTTTGTTTTAGTGCCCTTATCCCTATGCAATGATTGCTCATTCCGGGTTCTGTGTTCATGAATTTACTTGGTGTATATGGAATAGAGTGGGGCCCCTCCTCATTTCCTCAGCCTCAAGCATCTAGTTAAAGTCCTGTGCCTAATGGTAGTCAGTGGTTCATAGAAGGAGGTGGCATAAGTCACTTTCAAAGCTAGTACTTAAAAATAACCCATGGGTTCCTTTAGCTCCCACTTTGTCTTCCATGGCACCTGGAGGCCCTGGGTTTCAGATGGTCCAATCAAGGAGGCATGTGGCCTGGGTCCAGAGTCCTTCCTTTAGAGGAGAGCAGCCAGGGGGAGTTTCAGTCCCATCTGAGTGTGATGTGAACAAGAAATAAGCCTTGATAATGTTAATCTATTGAAAATTCAGGTTCTGTCTGTTATAGGTGCTCCTTGTCAAAGATTGTGAATAATAAAGAAATGGTTCTAGAAGTGGAGTGTTGCCAAAATATTAACTCTGAAACATGTTGTATTTGGCTCAAAGGTCAGGTTGTGAAAAACAGTGAAAAACTGATTGTAAAACTGGAAATGTGGCAAATATTTGAATAAAACAACTCAGGGCTACGATCAGATTAAGAGTATGGCTTTCCCATTCAAGTCTGATCACCTCCAAAGTGCATCATTAAGTTTAGAGAGTGAGGAGTGAGTGTGCAAGTGGGGAGGAAACAAAGAATGAAACAGATTTGAGAATTGAGGTTGAAAAGAATTTAGTATGGGATCATTAGCACAAGCAAGGACTTGCACTAATAGTGTGGAAGCTCTTTAGGTAGTGGGAGAAAATAAAAAAGAAATATAAGAAAGAAATGAGCCAGACTAAAAATGTCATTAACAATTAGAAAATATAAAAAATATATATTTAGAAAATTTCTTATTAGGCATTGGAAAGCTATCAAAGTTAAAAGAGACTTGAAAAACAAAAATCCTGGGGAAAAAGAAAAGATCCAATAATAAACCTACCATCCTCTTCTACTTTTTCCCTCAAAACATCTGCAGATTCGTAGGTCATGTGGGCTCTGAAATCAGGTGCTAAGGGGCTGAGAAGCTGAGCAGACTTTACCAGATGCGGGAGACAAAAATTAGAATTGCAAATAATTGAGAGCCAAAGCTTGAAGAGTTAGGATGCTGGAGAGAATGAAAGCGTAGACAAGTGAGCCCAAAACTTGGCACAAAATTTCTTTATAGGACATTGGCTTCTTTTGTGACCAACATAGAGGCTGAAAAGCCAAGTATGAAGTGGTGACCATGAGACTTCTTTGTGGAAGAAGAGGATGTCCTCTGTTTTCCTCCTTGAGATATGAGATAACAGATGCTCCCTATTTCTTACACAAGCAAACTAACTATAGCTCAAATGATATTATTTATCTCATTCTACTCCCCCATCTCAGAATTACTTGGCTGTTGCCCATGGAATTAAATTTAAAGATATTCTGAAAGACTTATAGCAAGCAAGCTCTAGTTAAAATTCCTCCACACCTGCCCTCCATCAAAAAACTGAGATTTGAATTTGAATCACATATGCATGCCTCTACCTCTTCTTCATTAGATGAATTTCTTCCTCCACACTTCTTAAAGTACACAGGCTCCCCTTGTCCTACCAGCACTTCAAATGCATTTTACTTGATAGCTGGTGCTGAGTGTAGATGATCCACCTGGGTTCCCTGGTTACACTTACTTTTGTTGACTTGTTGATAGAGAGTAAACTTGGAGAGAAATCACTGGCCAACCCTCTTGAGTATCTTTCCCAATTACAGTTCACCATACAACATCAATTCCTTTATAAGAGCTAGATACGTGTCTTATGATGTGCAGTTGGGAGTTTGGAGTTAACTGATTTCAGAGAATTTGATGTTGTAGTAACATGCGAAGCAGCCTGGGGTCTACTGACAAAAATGATAAGCACACCCATTCAGCTCTCTGTAAGAGAGCACCCTTTCAACTTCTTTGTTGTATGGATGCAGCAAGGCCAAGCTCTGCAGCTTTGACTGCTTGGCTGCACTCATGACTTGAAGACAGAAATGTGCTCTCTCGCTAGGTGTGGAAAACAATGACCAGTGCCCCAAACCTTCGGTGGCTTGCCATGGTGTTCCTACTTTGAACCTCTCCATTAGTGGGCGCCAACAGCAGTTGCTTGGATGAGGATATGGGAACAGCTTTCAGGTGGAAGCCGTGCTTTCTTCTCTATGTGAGCCAAGGTATGGCAGAAGGAAGCTGTAAAAATGCTTGCTTAGGAAAGGGTGCCAATTCTCCATTTTTAGAAATGACCAAAAGTTAAAATCCTGAGCTGATCTGGAAGCTGGATGCAGCCTCAGACCATCACAAGCCCAAATTCTTATTTAGATGGAAGGTAAATCTTTTAGAAAAGAGGGGGAAAGCTGGTTACATATAAAGACAAGCTAGACTTTATAATGATCATTTTTTAATCACTGAATCATTTTCTTCTATTCCTGACCACATGTATTAGCAAATTAACCAGTCCTTTGCACTAGGTGAAATCAGGGGCAAGAAGGAAAGGAGACATTTGTTAAGGAAATTTAAAGTTGGCAAAAAGAGGATGGATTTTTTTTTTTTTTTCCATGTCCACTGAGAATAGGGTAGAAACATGGAGATTTAAAGAAGAGAGGATTAAGCCTCATGAAAGGAACAATTGCGAGATGTTTGCTCTTCTACTTATTCCATAAGGGACCTACGAAAGGAAACTCTAGTAATCCCTAAAAATGGTTAAGAATAGATAAGAGGAGATAAGCATGTGCCTGCCTCTGTGTTTGCATTGTATTCAGTTCAACGCAGCTTGAACAACACATGGAAGGGAGTCGATAACCTTAAGAGTTCATTTCTACTCCTTTGATTCAAAGGAGTTATTTAGGATATTACGAAGGAATTATCATTTTAAATGCAGCTAATGTGTGTCTCAGGAAGCACTGTTATTGCAGACGGTGGGGAGTTACAACTCCTGTTTGTGATAATAGCAATGGGATCCGTGCAATTCATCAGAGACGTTCCATGAGCAGGAAAAAATGCTGACGGCAGCCAAATGGAACGAGGAGATAAAGGACAACAGTGTGGCATGGGGAAGGATTCCAAAGAAAATTAATGTGCTCCCCAAGGGCTATCTGCTTCTTAATAATAAACATGCTTTGTGAAAAATGAAAGCAAAAGAATAAAGGGCAAAAGTTAATCAAAACAACTCCGCTGAATGGTGAAAGACATCAACTAAAGAGGCAAGGAACTATGTAGAATAAAAAATGTGGGGATTACAAAGGAAGGGATTAAGTCCCTTGCAAGGAAGGATTTTATTCTCCTTACATTTGCAAATCCCCCACCACCACCACCACTTCTGGAAGCCTTCCTCAAGTCCCACATCTTCTAGGAAACCTGCCCAGAAAAGTCAAACTCACTATAACTCATGTGGTCACTCATGAGGTCACTCATGAGGCAACAAGTCCTCTGTTTCTGGGTTTGAAGATGGGGTGGGAAATGTGGTGGTGGTGGGGGGAGAACAGGAAAGCAGTTCATGGTTACTGATTTGCACCACCCCCATATCTCTTTCTTCCACTGTTTTCCCATATTTGTGAGTGGTAGCTACAACTTCCCAGTTGCTCAGGACATAAAACTTGAAGTTGCTCTTGAAACTTCTTTTCTTCTTCTTTTTCTTAAAATATACTTTACTTTTTGAACCAGTTTTAGATTTATGGAAACATTGAGACTATAGTACTGAGTATTCTCATAGTTCTCATACTCAGTTTTCCTATTATTTAGTATCTTACATTTCTATGGTAATTCGTTACAATTAGTGAACTGAAATGAAACATTTTTTATTAACTAAAGTCCATAGTCTATTCAGATTTCTATAGCTTTTACCTAATGTCCTTTTTCTGTTCCAAGATCCCATCAAGGATCGTGTATTATATTTAGTCATCATATCTCCTTAGGCTGCTCTGGGCTGTGAAGGTTTCTCAGAGTTTCCTTGTTTTTGATGACCTTGAAATGTTGAGTACAGTCAGGCATTTTGTAGAAAGCCCTCCTAATGTAGTATGTCTGATGTTTTTCTCATGATGAGACTGGGGTTATGGGTTTTGGGGGAAGAAGATCACAGAAGTAAAGATGCATTTACATCACAGTATATCCTAGACTCTTCTTTTTGTCTCATGGGCTTTTGACTGGTATATTTCCAGAAACTCTTCAGTTAACAATGCTCCACAACTACTCCCCTGTTGCAAGATATCAGCATCTTTCTCCTTGATGATTTCCCTTTTTCAAACTTTTCCCCTACAGAGAAGCCAGAATGAACTTTTAAAAATCTTTCAGGTCAAATAGTAGTAATAGTAATAATAATAATAATGGTAATAATAATAATAATAATAAAAGATTAGGTCATTTCACTCCTCTACTCAAAACTCCAGGGAATTCTCTTCTCATTCAGTATAAAAGCCTTAAACTCCATGAAGGCCCACATACAGAGCCCCTGCTACATGTATGTTCATAGCTCCTAACCACCATTCCTTCACATAATGGTACCTCGGAATCAAGATTAATTGGGTATGTCTTCTCCTTATTTCCAAAGGGGAGGGTGGGGGAGGTGTCAGTGGGAACCCAGTGAGATATTAGATTCTGATACCTTTGCTCTTTAATCTAATTTATGCATTACAAAGACGGCTCATCAATTGAGATTAGGAGTCATATGTAGGAACTGCAAACTGCTAAACTAGCCAGACTCCAAACTTGGTTTGAAATCCCTCCTCTATCCTCACTGACCAGGTCCTATAGAAATAAGCCATTGAAAAGGTCCCCATGAAACCCTACTATCTACTGTAAAGAAAAGTGGTCATTGATTTTGACACCAACCATGAACCTGACACTGTGCTGGCCCTTTATCTACACTACATTTACTCTAAGATTCTGCAATGTCTTTCCATCTCACAGAGTATTAAACACACACTCTTTATCCAGACTGGCACAGGGCACATGAACTGGCTCCTCTCCACCTCTCTGACTTCACCTCCTTTCACTCTTCTCCTGACTCCTTATGATTCTTCCACACTGGGGCCTCTCTCTTCCATCGGATGCATTCGCCACACCTCTGCCAGGAGTGCTCTTTCAGGAAATTGACATGGCTTGCTTTATTTCACGTCATCCATCTGTCATAAAGTCTTCCTCTCAAAGAGATGTCCCCTGTCCACTTCAAACATAAACTCCCTTACCATCCCAAGTCAGAAGATGGTGGACCCAGTAGGTTGTTCCTGCTCTTTTCCTCTCTCTTCAGCAGCCTCCTTCTGTTTTCTTCAATACCATTAATTTCTGGTTTCCACTGCTAACTACCATGAAAACTTCCTGTTTTGAAGTTTCCTTCTCTTTTTCATCTCTTGCAATGTTTAGCAGCTACACTCACTTATGGGGTTTATTAGGTAGCTAACTTATTAAGTAGCTACTACCATCTTAGGCAGTAACTCTTTTCATCATCACTCTACTTTTTTACTAGATCAGATGAATTGTGGTGAACAAGACCATATTTTATACACATTTGTAATTTTCTCTGTGCCTAGAAATTGTTCTGCATATGGTGGTTGCTCAATCACGTTGTTTGAATTGGAACCTTTATGTTATGATATGGAAATTCTTCAAAATATATTTTAAGTAAAAAAAAAAGTACAGAACAATATACATACAATAGTAACAATTGGCTTAAAAAGAGGAAGATAAAATATATTCAGCATTAAATTGTATATGCATAACAATCTTTAGATGTATACACATGAGTATAAAAACGTGATTGCCTAGCTGGAATGGTCACATAGGGACAAATATTAGAGAGATTTTTTCAAAAGTTGTTTTCAATGTTTAACTGTATTGGCATGTTACCTATTAAAATGAGTAAATAGAAGAAGTTGGGAATATATATATATATATATATATATATGGAATAAATTACCATAACTTAACTTTGCAAGTTGGGAATATAGATATAAGAAACACTTTGACTTTAAATTCATACACTTTGAATTGTATTGTTGGATATTTTTCAAGGCATATCATACTCTTGTTATTAAAATGACCAAAATTTAAAAAAAAATGTATGTGACCTACATATACAAATGGCAGGCCAAAAAATTTGAGCATGAACAAATTTGAGCAGTACCTAATTACAAGGAACAGCAGTCAAGGGTCTACGTCCTTGAGTTTCTGTAAGTTTACAGCCTGCAAGAGTGAATAAGAGGCAATTCTTCTATATCTAATGCAAAAATTTCCATTTATTGGTTCAAGGTATTAGTTGTTTATTGCTGCTATAACAAATAACCATGCATTTGGAGACTGCAGTCAGCACCCATTATCATCTTACAGTTCTTCAGATAAGAGGTCTACATCCAGCATGGCTCTGCTGGTTCCTCTGCTCAGGAGTCGCAGCCCTAAACCAAGGTGTCAGCAAAGCAACTTCTTTTCTGGAACCTCTGGGGAAGAATAGACTTCCAGACTTATTCATGTCATTGGCAGAATCCAGCCCCATTTCACAGGTAGCTGTCACCAGTGGGTCGTACTCAGCTTCTAGACATCACCCACGTACATACCTTGGCTTGTAGCCTCCAGCAATGGCAGGTAAATCCTTCTCACACTCCACTCTGCCTAACACTTTTCCCGTCTCTTCTGCTGTGTCCCTTTGACTGAGGCCTGAGAAGTTTCTCTGCTTTTAAAGGCTGATGTAATTAGATTGGGTCCACCTGCATAACCTTCCAATCTCAATGTCTGTAACCTTATGTCCCTTTAGCTAGGTCACTTAACATATTCACAGGTTCTGGGGATTGGGACATGGGCATTTTTGGGTTCCATTATTTTGCCATCCACCTTCATTAATCGCCTTGTGCTCACCAGTAAACTCATTGTATTGGGAAGTCCAGGAAAAGGGACTTTATCTCTGAAATGTAAAATATACAGTACTAAGTAGACTGTTCTACAGAGAAGGCAGTAAAAATAAGGGGCAAAGATTATTGTAAATATTGGGCCTTTGGTTTTACTAGGATTCTTCCTCCATATTTGTTATGATTTGGAAAAATGCTAGAACAATAATTAAGCAATCAAGATTATTATAGCAGCTCTGCCACTGAATAGCTATGAATTAAAGTCAACTTTCTGAGCCATCATTATTTTTATCTCAGTTTGTTCTGAAAATAAAAATTAAATAATATGTGACAATTAGTTGAAAAATTAGACAAAATTAAAGAACTCGTACTTGTTCTTTTAAATGTCTCACATCAGGGATCAGCATTACATAGCATTATTCTCTAACTGCCTCTCAGCACTCTTTTCTGTTGCAATTTTGAGAGTTGACTCACTTGCTAAATCTTTTTTGTCTAATCATGTAAATTCCTTCAAAGCGTTAGACCTATGATAGCATGTCCAGTGTCTTTCAATTCACTATCATCAGAAAATTGCTAGATACATTGTTTTCTTCTACTTTGAGATCATTAATTAAGATGTTTGATAACTGTAACCCTTCACCCCAGTGTGCCTCATTAAGAATCTCCTGACACCAAAATCCTTGGGCCATTTATCAGTTCCAATTGTCCTCACTCCCTCAATCCACTGTGCAGCATATGAGAGCCTAATCAAATCTGACTGCAAATTTAGAGTAGGAAGTCCAGGCTCTGAGAGATTGTCAGAAAACACCACAGACTCCCAGAAGAACCACAGTGAACTCAGAACCCTCCAAATAAGAATTAGTTCCACTGGCAGATTTGGGTTGTACCTTTGCCCCACAGCTCTCCAGTCCACAGGACAGCAAGTCCGAAGTAGCAATGGAAATGGAGAAAGTAGGTGTGTTGGACGAATATGTAGGCTACAATATTAGTATGATCTGGGAATGGAATGGCTCTGGGAGATGAAGGTAACACCCAAGCTGTAGTTTTCTTGTCTTTAATATCAGGATGGATAGTGACACCATTCCCTTAGAAAATACAGAAAGAACATCAGTTCTCTGGTGTGTGTGTTGGTGTGTGCGTGTGTGTGTGTGTGTGTGTGTGTGTGTATAAGAGCAGTAAGCAGGTAAGTGTAGCCAGTTCATTTTGGTTCATGATTTTGCTCTGCCACAGGAAGATGTTAATGTTGATGGCAGGAGGCACTTTGAAGTCCAGAGGCACGGCCTGATTTTAGATTCGGATTTTGTCATTGTAACTAAAGGTATAGTGATGGATGAACTTCCTCAGGAGGAAGCTGTATAGAGTGAAGAAGAAGAAAGTGTTGCGGAGAACCCTGAGAAATACAATGACACTACAGATAGAGTGTTGCTCAGAGTGCAAACCTGTGACACAGGGAACAACAGTTCCAGAGAAGAGAGTGTCCATCAGCAGCAACTATTGCCAACTAACCTCCAGCATAACACACGAATCCAATTCTGAAAGTCTTCTTTATAACCTTCAATCAATTTTGAATGTAGAAAACGAGGATTGTACAAAGAGCTCTGGGTCTGGAACTAGGGTAGGCTTGGGATAGGATTATAACTCTGCCACTTAAGGCATGGCCTTGAGCAAGTGACAAAAGTTCCTTAAGCCTCAATACGTTCACATGCAATATCTAGAGGTCAAGGCCTCCCACGGAATGGAGAGGTTTACTGATGATGAATATGTTAAGCAGCAAATACAGCTTCCACTCAAATGTAAGTTGGGGGTAGAGACAAGACCAGTTTCATTCGCTGCTATAGCCCCAGTTCCTATAATGCTGTTTGTCATGTAGACATACTCTATAAACTTTATTGAATTAATAAGTGGTGAAGGCTCCTTGAATGAAGAATGTCATTGTTTGGAGCTGTCCAGTTTATAGTTATGATGAATTCTAGTGGCCAATGTAGTACCTGTTGAAATGTTTTGAGAAATAAATATGATTTAGACCTATCTGGAGGAAGACTGGTAATTTAATAATGAGGTTACTTGTATAGATTTACTGGCAATTAAAAACTGTAATGATTTAATAGGTGTCTTTTAATTCTCATTAGGTAGGTGAATATTCATTAAGGAATTCATGTATGTAGGGAAATGATCCAGGTATGTCAGGAGATGAAAGAAAAATAGGAGAGATACTGCTAGCAAATAATCTGTAATTTTTTAAATAAAATCATTATTAAATAATTATTAATAAACAGTAGAGTATGAGTACACAGATGCCTCTGTTATGATACATTATTTATTATATGATTATATGAATAGATAGTATTAATAAATCAAATTATTGATAAATTTAAAATATTAAATAGGAATAGAATGGCTTGCTGTTCTCCAAAACTTAGGTAAAGTGACAGTGTGAGCTTGACATGCAAAGTGAAGGTGGCAATTAAGCCCTCAGACACAACCCTTTCAAGGCCAATTTTACCCAATGCAATGGGACTGATGGGTCACTGGGAAAGGGAAATGTAATTCCCTCAAATGACACAACAACAACCCCTTGTTTAGTGGACTCCACTTAACACAATCTCTTTCTCTTACATCTTTTCATTTAAGCCCTACAATCATCTTGGGAAGCAGAGATTTCTGACTTGTCCCCTGTGAATGCTATGATCACCCTAAGTAACTGGACTTATAAAATCTTACACTAACACAGCTTGACAAATGTGAAAAATCACATACAATAGATGAAGAATGAAGAAACCAAAGCTTAATAACATTAAAATGCTTCTCCATGGGGTCTTATTTTCAGATTTGATATCTATATTTTTCCTGATTATAAAACACATACTTGTAGAAATGTTGAACAGGAAGGAAAAAATAGGACAGAGAAAAAAAATCACACTAAAAATATTAAAATAATTTATCTGATAAAAATAGATAAAACCCCAGTCCTGAAGGATCAACATAATAGAAGCCTCTATCTCGCTCATGGAAAACCCAAAATGATATCCCTGGTCAGGTTTCCCTTCAAGTAATGGTTCGGGCACGTTGGAAAGAACTGTCTTCCATAGTGGGTTTCAAGGTAAGAGCCCATAGGTAGAAGAACAAACAGAAAATCTTGGAGGAACATTCTAGAGAGCTTTGATGAATTGTAAGCCACTACACCTCACTTGGGTTCACGCTGTATTATCGGTTAGAACTGAGAAACCATCTAGCTGACCAGCCAACCCCCAATCTCCTTAAGGACGCCATGACAGTTTGACTACGAAAATGCAGTTCCCGAGTAAACTTGCAGCTCACATTTGTCCTCTCACACAGATTTATCTACAAGAGGAGGGTGTGAAAATCAAGGGACAAGAATATCTCATATGCTTGAAACTTTGATTTCTAGAATAGTGTATACCAACATGATGGTTTTATGAAATTGCTCAGCACAAGCCAATTTCCAGGAAACTGAGAAGCTCTGCAGATATTATCAACTGATTCTCTGAACTTTCCAAGATAACAGTCCCACCCAGACAGATTATTTCAATCAGTCACAAATAAAAGGGGGAAAAATCCCTCTAGTAACCACCCCCTTGATCTAGGAAATGCCAGGCCACAGAGAACCTTCTGACTCTTTGTTATATCAAACAACATTTTTCCTCTTTTGAATGCCCCTAACACTACTCACCACCCCGTACGATGAACCAAGGGTTTCCAAATATACTAGAAGTTCAAACAGAAAGCCTCCCACCCCTTGCCCCATCCCATCTTACCGTCTCCCACCTCACTGCTTCCACAACCCACACGAATAGAACAATTGACCGTGAGAGACTGGCTTAGACTTCCCTCCCTTTATAAACGTCTTTCTTCTTCAAACGCCTTTGAACCTCTGCTGAAACGGAAGTGATGGCAGGTGTTCCCTTCCTCGGCAAACTCATGAAAAATAGCTTTTCCTAATTTTGTCTCAAGTTTCATTTTATTTTTGACAGAACACAGTCCCATAACCTCACCCAACTGGAGAGGAGACCTAGGTATGTCTCTAGCTGTGAACACCAAGAGGAGAAAACCAGATTGGTCAGTAGCTAGACCACTCAGCTACAAAAAATCAAAGTACTGAGATGATGTCTATTTATTATAGCAATATTTACAACAGCAAAACCTTCAAATAAATCCAACACCATATATGAATGCAAATAGTTAAAGAAACAATTGTGTACTCATATAACAGAATAATTATGTAGAGATGAAATTTATTAGACGTAGAATTCTTTGGCAACATAGATATTTATGTTGTAATACGTAAACAAATAGAATGAAAAGCTCTACTTACAATCGAATCTGAAGTCCACAAATATATGCCTAGAAAGCAAGTATCCCAAAATACTAAAAGGAGTTATATCTTGTTACTGAGACCATGGTTTATTTTAGATTTCACATTTTCTGTTTTTTAATATTTTTCTCCAACAAACATGACTTTCTTGTCTAATCAAAAGAAAATTATTATATTAGGAAAATTATATTAAGAAAGTATATTGAAGTGTGCTTGATATTAATAATTTGAGCTTGAAGATCCTATAATAATATTAAAATATAGTTATGAAAGAGGTTAAACAACTAAGGTTTTCTCCATTTGTTACTAAACATTTGTAAAATATAGTGTGTTTCTTGGGACATAATTATGAATTAATTTCTTTTCTTATATTAGTTTATTTTAGTTAATATTTAACTTTTCAAGACTCAACGAATAAAGAGTCATTTAAAAATATAAAGTGGCATCTGTACAAGATACAAATAGCACTGTACAAGATCTTTCTATGATAAACCTGATGGAAAAATAAGCTGAGATTGGGAAAACACAGCTCAGGCTACTTTAAAAAAGAGTGATATTCAATAGCAATGCTTTTTAGTGAGTTCATTTCCATCCTACTTTTCTAATTCTTTAATTGTGAGATTCACCAAGAACCCAAAGCATGGGAACAGCTGATTTCAATGTTGCAAGATATATTTTCAGTTATTTGAACCAAGGTAAAAGATTAAAAATCATAAAATATTTGTAATTATATAATCTTTTAGAACCTCAAAGATTAATCATTTCAAATAGGGTTCAAAACTTTAGAGTTTGCATAGATTTGGCAAATCGCTGATGACTAATCAGACATTAAACGATTCTTGAAATATGATTAGCCTACACATCTTTCCTTGTCTTCCTCCTCCTCCTTTCCCCCCCCCCACTTTCCACACTTTGACTCTCTCTCTCACCCTCTCCTTCTCTTGCTTTCACAAATCTTTAACACTATCTCTTCCCCTTTCTTATATCCTCCCTCTTTGATTTACTTTTTCTTTACTTATTGTGACAACCAGGTGGGGTTTTAATCACATCTTCAAATCTGTATTTTTGTGATAAATAAAGAAATATTTAACAAGATTGCCTCATTTCTTTGTGTGGTGGAGACACTAAAATTGATATATACTTGACTATACGTGTATCCCCACACTTCTGATCTGGTGAAATGTGAAAGTTGGCTATGATGGCATGGGATGTTTTCTGTCTTTTTCTTCTCTTACTCTTCTGCCTCCTGCAAGCTAAATGGCTCCCCATCTCTAAGCCAAGGCCCTGACTAGATTTTGAGCAGGGTCTTCTACCTATCTGGCTTTAGAGAGCTCTTCCCCTCACTCAAACCCTACTACCCCTTTCTCTTCTTAAACTCCCATCTGGTGTCCCATGAAAATCAGATGCTCCTGCAGTCTTACTTGCATCCCACCTACCTCCTCTCTTAACAGAAACCTGAATCACCCCTGTGAACATCCTTTCTCAAATCTTCGCATGGTGAGCCCACCCTTTCACCCTCCTACATACTTCAGACTCCCTTTTCCTTCTTATCTAACCAGCTATCTAAAGAAATGACACCCACAAACTGTTTCCCACTCTAAAGCAAACTTCGGAAACCACCCTTCATTTACAGCCAAACTTATTGAAAATATGAACTTAACTTTGATAGCCTTATTCAATTCTCAAACCGGGGCAGCCTGGTTTCTTCTGCCACCACTCTGCTAAAGGTCCCTGACCACCCGTCTGTTTCTATGACAATAATGGATCCCACAGCAGCATTTGAAACTATGAAACTTTCCCTTTTTCTGAAGGGATTTTTCCCTTTTTCTGGTGGATTGAATCATGTACCCCAGTTTGGACATGTTCTTGGACTTGGTTTGCCTTCTGGTGGGTGTGGGCCTGTGGGAAATAAGATCTCTTCAAGATGTGACCTCAGTTAAGGTGTGGCCCCACTGAACCAGGTGTGGCACTAATCCAGATGACTGGAGTCCTTTATAAAGAGTGTGAAAGTCAGACTGAGAGCGAAGCCACAGAAAGCATCCAGAAGCTGGAAGCCAATGGAACCCCAGAAGTGAAAGGAAAAAACACTGGCACGTGCATTGCCATATGACGGAAGAGCCAAGAAGCCAGGATGCCAGCAGGCAGCCCCAGAAAGGCACAATCTTCTGGGAGAAATCATACCTTGCTGATGCCTCAGTTTTGGACTTCTAACCTTGAAACCATGTGCCAATACACTTCCCAATTTTTTTTAGCAGCTGGGAAACAAAATCACCCATTATCTTGACTTGTGTGGTTTGACAGAATTTTATTTATCCTTTTCTCGGGTCCTTGGCAGTCACCACTTCCTCTGCCCATCCTTCGTAGTATCTTTTCTCATATTACTTATTCTCCCTGGACAATCCCATCAACTCCTTTAATTTACTTTCTATGCAAATCTACATGATTTTTTAACATTCTTCTTCTCAGCTTTGTCTCTTGCATTTTTGATGCATGTCTCCAACTCTGTGGTGGACAAATGTAGGATGTTGCATGGGCAACCAAATTCAAAAAAATGAAGAAAGCAAGCTGGTCTTTCCATACCTTCAACAATCCCACATAGAATTCTGTGACATTCTAACTTTTGTTTTGTTGTTATGCCTGAGGTCCCCCTGGACTCTCTGTATCACCATCTGCAGTTAATCTCAAACCCTGCTGTTTTGACCTCCTCAGTGACTTTTTAAGTTATATTCATATTTCCACCCCCAATGTTGTTAGTTTAACTCCTTTTAATTTGCCATCACATTTACTGAGGATCATTGAAAAATTCTCTTACCTGATCTCCCTGTAAGCCTATCCATCTATAAATTATAATCCTTATAGTGCAATTGCAGTAATATCACTAAAAAATAAGTTTGGATTTGTAAATTTGCTGTACATCTGGTTTCTAACAGATAATCCGTGATTTGGCACTAACAATAGGTCTCCTCATAGCACAATTGTGCTAAAAGAGTAACTTTCTCTCCTTGTGACTTAAGTCTTATTTCCAAATGCCCTCTTTGGCTATTGGGGCTTCTGTATGTGTCAGAATCCAGGAAAAGAAGGGAATTGAGGGAGACAGGGAGCATTTAATCCCAACACAAAGATAAATCATAATTTAGTTAGTAAGTATAAAAATAATCTGGGCATTGAACACTCACCCAAGATAATTTAATTGAAAATGTGCTCACACAATGCACTGTTGATTTTATTCTCAAGTTTACACCTCCCGGAATCAGTGTCATTCATCCCAGGTGTTTTGAGTATAATTATTTGTTTTAATTGATTTCAGTTTCAATTCTATAATGGGCCCTTTTCTCTTATTAATAGAAGCAGTTGCCTTACTCAAAGGGGAATGCAGTGTTTGTGGCCTAGTTGTAAAGTCCCATTCCAGGGCATTCTAAACCAATATGAATAATTTTCCCTATGGTTTTTGTGGAGGCTTGTTTTAAAGGGGAACATGGAAAAATAGGAAGCAAAGCAAGATAGCAAAGGGAAAGCTCTCAAGTAGAGAAAAGGCTTGCAGTTGTGAGTTTAAGATATTGGAAAGTAAAAATTGTACTCTTGCAGTTTCATCCTTTTCCCACATTCAAGATTTGACGTTTCTATTATCAGGTATGTTAAGTTGATAGTAAATAACTGGGAAAAACCTTAGAAATTATGTGGCAGTCCCTTGTTTTTTATAAATCAGGAAATTTATGCTTGAAGGGTAAAAAGGATCTGTCCAAATTACTGCAGTTACAGTAACTATAGAGCTTTGCATCTGCGTGACTTACTCAATGTCATGCCATTGTTATTATTTTTCAAATCTCTATTAGTTTTCTATTGCTACATAATGAATTACCTCCAGATTAGCAGCTTAAAACAACATGCATTTTTTATCTCACAGTTTCTGTCGGTCAGGAGTTTTACGACAGCTAAACTTGTCATCTGCTCAGTCTCACGGGACAGCAATCAAGGGGTGAGCCTTGACTGTGGTCTCATCTGAAGCTTGGGGTTCTCTCCTAAGGTCACATGACTGTTGGTAGAATTCATTTCCTGGCAGCTGTAAAAATCATGGCAATTGGCTTCTTCCAGGACAGTCAGAGAAATCACTTTTAAGAATTCACCTGATTAGGTTTCACCCAAATACTCTTCCTTCAATTGACTCAAAGACAATCCATAAGGGATCTTAATTATACCTGTCAAATCGCTTCACTTTTCCATATAATGAAACTGATTAAGAAAGCACTATCCTATCATGCAACTTTCAAGGGTAAGTGCATACAAATTACCCTTTAGCTAAGTCTTTTTTTTCCAGAATTGAGATAAAACACATTCTTTTACCTGATACCTTTTCGGATTGTTGGCCTAGCTCGCAATTACTCCCTCTTTGTGATAATTCCCTCTCCTCAATATTGTAAGGGCCCAGCATGTATTATCTTACATAACTTTTCCAGCTACATAGGATTGGGTCAGGCTAAATCAAAACTCCCTTCCAGAAATTGCAAATAAGGATGCAAAGATCCTAGTTTATTTCGACTCTATTTTTTTTTTTTTTCCCTTGGAGGGGGTTCTATAAGGGTAACTGTCTCTTGCCATTGCCTAGGGGAAAAAAGGACAACTAATTTGCAAAGAGGGATAAATACTATTTATAAGTTAGAAGAAACAGAGATGAAAGATCCTTGAACAATGAGAGTCACTGGGAAAGCAAGTGTGAGTGAGTGTTAAACAGAGAGAGAAGAAAGAAAGAGCACAAGGTGGGGTGCAACACTGAAAAAGAGCTGCTTGAATTTAAAAAAAAATTTTTTTTTTTCAATTTTGGTTCCAGTTATTCCATTAGTCAGTCAACAGATATTTATTGAAGACATATTGTGTGCAAGACACATTCTCAACTGCTACAGAAACTATTGGATAAGACAGATGGAATCTTTTCCCTTGTAGGGGTCATATTTTCTTAGAAGCCATTGAGACAGTAAGTTAACATGCAGTGATATTAGATACAATAAATGCTATGTAAAAGATAAAATAGAATGACATGATAGAAAGTGACTGGTTGTGTGTGCGGAGGGGGCATGGGTTTAGGCCTTAATTTCAACCATAGTGTTCAGGGGAGGCCCTGAGGGCATTTGTATCAAGACATAGGCAATGAAAGGCAAGGAGCCACATGAAAATCTGGAGCAAGCCCCTTTGAGTTTCTTGAGATAACAGTATCCTTTTAAGAAATGCCACGGTTTAACCTGTGCCAACCAAATTGATGTCGTTCCTGGAAACCGGGATTCTTCACCAGATTATAGCTTGTATTGTGCTAAATGAACTAGAATAAACCTATCAACATTGTAGGAAGAGGTTAAGAGAACCCCATTCCTACATACACCGGGAAATGTCCCTTTTCTCAATAAAATATAAAATACTGACACTTGCTCTCCCCAATGTCTATGAACTAAAATGCTTGTATTTGGCATCTATAGGTATTAAACTTGAAAATGCTCCTTTTGATGAAAGGGCATGTCCTAGAGTGAACCCCCAGTTTATCCGACACTCAGTAGGAAAGGGGACTGGGCATGGAATCTCCCCTGACAGACATCCTCATCATCAATTGCCATTGATCTCAAGGCCTCCAAAACAGAGTTGGATGAACAGGCCCAGGACCTAAATAAAACTTTTCTGTCTTCTAATAGCCAGAAAGAGAGGTGACTGGAAATGGGTTGAGTCTGTGTTAGTAAAGGAACTTCTTCATCCACTCACATGCAGATCCAAAATTTTCTTGTGGAGCATTGGAAGAACATCTTCCCTCTTGTTACCTGCAGTTAGCTTTGAGGAAGCAGAGAAAGTTCTGATACGTAGCTATTACCTGTTCAGACCCTTCTTGTTTTCACAACTGAATTTGTTAGCCTGCTTTATCTTTCACTTGACATAAGAAAAAGTCAATCAATTCAAATGGAATATGATGAGAGTTGCGTGTCTTATCCTAGCCTGCCTCATTGGTAGGAAAACATGTGGCCAAAAGAGAACACATTTTATATTACCCATGGTGCTCTAAAATCTGGGTAGTGCTGGCACTTAAAACATTCAAATACAGTAGTTTTATTTATTGTACTGCTCATAGCTGATTCTGTGCACACAAGAATAAACATAGATAGTCTAATTGATCAGAGATAGAAACAGTTGGAGACAGTGATACAGAAAAGGCAAACAGCCCCATTCCAACATATATTTGACATGAAAGAAAAGGACATTTAATTAAAGACACTTAAGATTGGTGAAAGCAGTTTAAGGCCCTCTTCAACCTCATTTTCCCCTGTACATAGCAGCTGTTATGAGAAAAAAATTAAAAATCTAAATCCAGAATAGAAAACATATATTATCTATTTCTTGCCATCTGAGCAAATTCCCCACCTCTTGGCTGGTGTCTTAGTTTGTAAGAGCTGCTATGACAAACACCACAAAATGGGTTCCTTGGCTTGTATCTCTGCTTTCCAACCCCTGGCAATGTCCTCTTCTTCCATCTGCTCTCCCAGCTTCTGCTGATTGCCATATTCTCTCTGTGACCACTTCCAACCTCTGGCTTCTGTTTTCCTCTTTTTATAGAGCCTCCAGTGATATGGATTAAAAACCACCCACATTTACTTGAGTCACACCTTAACTAAAAACAACACCTTCAAGAGGTCATATTTACAATGGGATCACCCAGAGGAATGTGAGTTAAAATTAAGAACATAGCTAAAGTGGGGTACATAATTCAATTTATCACAGCTGAGTTCATTTTAAAGTGGATGCCACCTTTTTTAATTGTCTTTACATAGAATATGGTTCTTAATCTTTTCCCTTCAGTCCAGAAACTCAAATTTCCTTTGATCTAAAACTTCATAATTTTAAAAACTGTACTTATTTTTGTTTGTTTTATATGAAGGACATTATAAAACCAGCATGATTTTCAAAGATTGCTATGTGCTATGGAATGAATATTAGTGAATGGATTTATGGCCCATGGCCACATTTTTTGCCCCTAAAATATATATTTTATTAAAATATAACAAAATCACGACTTCTAAAGACTGACCTCAAAGTCAAAATGAAACTGTTTTGCACTTCTGGGTTTAAATTAAAAGTCTCCTAACATTTGTGGGAGCTGGGCAGGAATCAAGCCTTTCAAAACAGCTCTTGATTGGCAATTAGCAATTAGAAAATTTCAGAACGTTCAGCAGGTAATTTAGACAAGTATCTAAACCCATGGCTGCGTGTCTGTCTGGTCCTTTGCCAAAGTCTTCACGGTACCAGAGTTGTAAAGTTGAGAGGAAAATTTCCCAGTTACAAGTTTCCTCCAGGGATGCTTCATTTAAAGCAAAAGGATTTCATAGTTAGGTGGATCTGTGAAGCATTTTAAAGCAAGGGCATAGAAGTAAGTGAAAGGCAAATACAAAATCATAGTATCTACTCTGTGCACCCTGTGCATTTAATTTACAATGTCTGTCTCAACTCTGAAAACAAGGAATTATTAGTTTTGTTTTCCAGATGTTTTAAGATGCTCAATGACATACCCAGAGTTGAGCAGAGAAGTGTCTTAAGCAGCAAAAGATCCAGTTCTAACGGGCCTGTGAGCTGTGTGGTTCCCAATCACAAAAGCCCGTAGAAGGAAGCGGGTTTCATTCTTTCTTACGGAGACTACAGGTTAAAGGATAAATGAGCCAATCAATGTGCAAAATGAGAAGATACGGTGAAACAGAACTTGCTTAAATTCTGCTGCGGTAGATTCTGCTGTCCAGGAGGGGCATTATCCTTCTCATAGTCTATATTTTTCCATGCAGGGTCAACCTCTATAATAAGCAGGGTAGGTATGACTTGATGTGTGTGGAATTCTGACTGTCATCTTTATGAAATTCACATGGATTATTATTTTTGGGGGGCTCCTATTGCTTCTTCCAATTGTGTGCCAGATACTAGATTAAGTGCTTTATATATGTTATCTCATTAGGTCCACTCTACAATCTTGTAACAAAACTAAGGTTTAAAGAGAGCACGTGATTTGCCCAAAGTAACAAAGCTAGCAATTGGTGGAAATAGAATATTAACCAAGGTATATCTTAGATTTCAAAATCCATACTCTATCTGCACAAATTTTTGGAAAGAATTTCTTCAAATTTTTGGAAAGAATTTCACAAATTTTTGGAAAGAATTTACAATAAGCAGATCCATTCAAGTGACCCTGGATATATCTCAAAAGGTCATCAAAAAATTTGGTGAAGATTAATTCATCTTAAGAAACCCCAAAGAATAATGAGAAATGAAAGTTTAATAGAAGGGCAAAAAATTAGGAGGCAGATGGAAAGACAGGCTTTTCCTTTGAGTATAGACCTATGTCAAGCCATTGAAAATTTTAAGTCATCCTAGACTCTACAGATGAGCTAACTGCATACACACCATGTTTCTCTTGGGAAATGGAAATTTAGTTAGAACCATGCAGTTTTAAGAATTCTTGAGAATTCTTAAATCCTGCTCACTGCCAATGATCCTGATGAGTCATGATAGCTGGTAAGTGGGCTGCAGTGAAAAATAATGACAAAAACTGATATGAAAACCAAGCTCTGCCAACTTTACTAGCTGTTTGAGATTGGCTAAGTGTCGTCTTTTGCCTTAATATGGAAAATGGATACAAGAAGTTCTACTTAATATGGATTTTTAGTATATTAAGACAGAAATAACCTAAAGGAAAATACTTTTAAGGGTTTAAAATGTCATAAAATGTACAGAGTGATTACAGTGAAGACAAGATGCATTATCAGAAATACTGGAGATAAAGAATATCATCATTTGGCATTCTAAAAATCTGCTTCCACTCAGAGTAATTTATTCTTTAACTTTCTCAAAGCTATCAATTCTGGGGAACTTCATCTCTGAAGCCATAATGTTTATTGAGAGTAAACTCAAACTTGTCAGTGATCAGAAAATATATTTTTCTCTCTTAGCTTTCTGGCTAACATGACTCTATTTACCATTTCCTTTTTGGAGGTACAAAGGAGGTGAAACTCAATTATGAAACAATATAAGTGGGATAATATAAAGTATATATCATTTCCTATTATGCTACTTATCTGTGTCCTGACACCTTGACTCTTTTCAAATAGAATATGAAGTGAAAAAATAAAAGATACATAAAATAAGGTTATTGGAACAAAGTAAAACAGCAAAGTCATAAATAGAGAAGGAAGCAAAATGGGAGGACGAAAATAATCTTTTTACTTGAAAATGACTGTTGCCTCTGTACTTTTTGTCATCCAGAAAACATAAGGAAAAATCTAACTCATAATAAGAATGAAACCGGCATGAAAAAAAAGTCATCAAGATAAGCATTATACGTTTCTAGAGGTTTGGTGAAATAGTTTTGTTGTTTTTTTTCCCCTAATTAGAAAAGCAATAATATTTATTTATAAATTTCTATTTATTATAATTTAAGGTAATTTATTCTTGCTTCAAAGACTGCAAATGTAGAACATTATTTTTAAGATAGCACCCTTAATGTCAATACTCAGAAATATTAAGGATTAATATGGGACATGTGCCATATTTTCAAAATTGTTTTTGTACATCCATGTTTATAAGTATTGGATGCAACTACATACAGTGTTTGGTAAGCAGCTTTGCTCAAAACAATACGTAACAATCATTTTATGATATTTTATATCAGTAAATAAAGACAACCAATTTACTTTCTCATTTATTTCTTTATTTTCACTCTCATAGGAAAACATGCTCTATTAGTATTGGCATTGCATTTTTTTCCTGGAGCACATGAATATCTTTTCACATTTCATTTTTATGTACTTCACTTTGGTGATTAACCTGTTCATGCTCTCACCCTATTTTTCTATTAGTGTCTTTTATCCCATTTCTTATGCATTTAAAAAATGCTCAAAGATATGACTCATTTGCTGTTATATATAAATAAATTATCTATTGCATTTGTTAATTTACAATTTGGCCTTTAATTTGTTGGCTATGTTTGCCATAAGGATGTACAGCATTCGTAAATAGCTATATCTAACAATTTCTCTCTTTGTGCCTTTTATTTTATTATCAGTTGGAAAGTACTCTCTCCAATACCATGAAAATGTGTTTGTGTTTGAATGTGTATGTGTGTATGTCCATTCTAAATATTACTCACTAGGTCTGGAACCTTATTTACAATTTTTAATTATATTATACCTGCAATTTATTTGGTAAAAATTATAAAATAGCTACATAACTTTTGTCTGTTCAAAGTAGTGAACTAAAACTATTTTTAAGCAGCATATCCTTTTTCCTACTAATTTGAAAAAGTTTATTTTGTTGTTTCCAGATTCCCCTCTTTAGTTGAATCTATTTCTAAATTTTATAACCTCTCCTCTCTTCTGTATCAATATCGCACTACTGTACTTACTTTATCTATATAGCATACATTAGCATTTTCTAACACTAATTACTCTTTTTTTAAAAAGTATTTTATCTACTTTTCACTATTTGTTCTTCCTGATGAATTTTATATTTTTTTTGTCAAATTATAAAACAATCTTCAAAATTCCACTAAGGACTTTTCCTAAGAACTTTGTGTTTATTATATATCCTTTTGTCACTGAATTGAAATATCAAAATATTTTGAGTATATTAAATTTCCATCTACTTTAGTTCTGTTTAAAATTGCTGATTAGTTTGGGAAAGTATCCAAGAATGTATACTGTTTCTCAATTTACTCCAATTTTCTTTATGTCCATGAGTAAAATTTAGTATTTTCTTCATATAGGTCATCAAAATTATTGTTAGTGTGTCATATTAAATTACCTTATGTGGCTGTCAGAAATTGTATGAATCCGAGAAAAGCATGTTCTTAAAATTAATACATTCCTGTGGGTGTATACACATTGGAAGTAGGATTTTTTACATAAACATAAAATTATTTATTAAAATTAAAATATTAATTAAATGTGATAGATGGTGTTATTTTTTAAATTTAAATACCAATATTGAATTTAATCGTACAAATATGTATTTATTCTATGTTTCACCATCTTTTCTCTTAACTAATTATGTGATTTTTTTTTTTATTAGAGAAGTTGTGGATTTACAGAACAATCATACATAACACACAAGGTTCCCACATACCACCCCACCACCAACACCTAGCATAGGTTTTGAAAATTTGTTACAATTGATATCACTTTATTTAAAAAAAAAAGTTATATTTTTTAACAGTAGTGACTTTTGTTACACTTAATGAAAAATTGTTAAAATAGCATTAATAACCATCACCTATGGATTACATTAGGCATATTTTTCCCATATGCTATCTTTTTATTGACACTTTGTATTTATCTATTTTTCTATTGTAAATTGTGTTTCAGGTGTAAAGTCAAAGAAACCATTGCCTAACATAAGATCCTGAAGAAGCTTCTGTACACTATATTCTTGGAGTTTTATAGCCCTGGTTTTTATATTTAGGACTTTGATCCACTTGGAGTTAATTTTTGTATATGGTGTGAGATATGGGTCCTCTTTCATTCTTTTTCATATACATATTCAATTCTCCCAGCACCATATGTTGGAAAGATTATTCTTTCCAAATTTAGTGGACTTGGCAATTTTGCCAAAAATCAATGGTCCATAGACAATTGTCCAAATCAATTGTCTGAGCTCTCAAATTGATTTCATTTGTCAATGTAACTATCCTGGGGCCAGTGCCATGCTGTTTTGATCACAGTAGCTTTGTAATTTGTTTCAAAATCAGGAAGTGTGAGTCATCCAACTTCATTTTTACTTTTCAAGATGTTTTCCACTATTTGGGGCCCCTTACCCTTCCAAATAAATTTGATAATTTCTTTTTACATTTCTACAAAGTAGGGTGTTGGAATTTTGATTGGGATTGCATTCAATCTGTAAATCATTTTCTTTAGAATTGACATCTTAACAATATTTTGTCTTCCAATCCATGAACACAGAATGTTCTTCCATTTATTTAAGTCTTCTTTGATTTCTTTTAAAAATATTTTGTAGTTTTCTGCATACAAGTCCTTTACATGTTTGGTTAAATTTATTCCTATAATTTTTATTATTTTATTGGCTATTGTAAATGGAATTTTTCCTTCATATCCTCATCTCACTCTTTACAAGTGTATAAAAACACTACTGATTTTTGTGTGTTGATCTTGTATACCACCATTTTGTTGATTTGTTTATTAGCTGTAGCTGCTGTAGATTTTTCAGGACTTTCTATATATTACATCATGCCATCTGCAAACAGTGGAAGTTTTACTTCTCCCTTTCCAATTTGGATGCCTTTTTATTTCTTTTTATTGACTAAATGCACTGGCTAGAACTTCCAGTACAATGTTGAATCACAGTACTGAGAGTTGGGCATACTTGTCTTGTTCCAGATCTTAGGGGGAAAACTTTCAGTCTTTCACCATTGGGTATGAGGTTAGCTGTGGATTTTTCATATATGCCCTTTATCATGGTGAGGAAGTTTCCCTCCATTCTTATTTCTAAGCATTCTTATCAAGAAAGGATGCTGGATTTTGTCAAATGCATTTTTTGTGCCAATCAAGATGATCAAATGTTTTCTTTTTCCCCTTCGTTTTGCTAATGTGGTATATTACACTAATTAATTTTCTGATGTTGAACCACCCTTGCATACTTGAGATAAACTCCACTTGATCATGGTGTATAATGCTTTTTATGTGCTGTGGATTTGATTTGTTAGTATTTGGGGGGGGTGGGTGGGTGGGTTTTGCATCTATATTCATTAAAGGAATTGGTCTATTTTCTTTTCTTGTATCTAAGAGCTGCTTTGTTATTAGGGTGAACTCAGCCTTATAGAATGAGTTAGGTACCGTTGCCTCCTATTTGATTTTGTGGAAGAGTTTGAGCAGGATTGGTATTAATTCTTCTTGGAATGATTGGCTGGATTCACCTGTGAAGCCATCTGCTCTTGGGCTATTCGTCGTTAGAAGGTTTTTGATGACTGATTCAATCTCTTTACATGTAATGGATCTGTTGAAACTTTCTATTTCCTCTAGAGTCAGTGTAGGTTGTTCATGTGTTTCTAGGAATTTGCCCATTTCATCTAGGTTGTCTAGTTTGTTGATATATAGTTGCTCAAAGTATACTCCTATGATCATTTTTATTTCTGTGGGGTAAGTAATCATGCCCCTTCTCATTTCTGATTTTAATTATTTGGGTCTTCTCTCTTTTTTTCTTTGTCAATCTAACTAAAGCTTTGTCAATTTCATTGATCTTTTCAAAGAACCAACTTTGGTTTTGTTAATTTTTGCTTTTTTTTTTTTTGCTGTTCTCAATGTCATTTGTTTCTGTTGTAATTTTTGTTATTTCTTTCCTTCTTCTTGCTTTGAGATTAGTCTGCTGTTCTTTTTCTAGTTCCTCCAGGTGTGCAGTTGAGTCTTTGATTATAGCTTTTTTTTTTTTTAGTTTCTTCCCCATTAGGGTATCCTTCACTGGGGAGCCAAATGGGGTCAATTTAGAAAGGTGGGACACTCCAGAAAAATCTGTTTTGCATTTAGCAAGTCCCGCCAACAGTAACTGGATTCCGTGAGTGCAGCACTTGGCCCGAACTGCTGTGGTATTCTCTCCCCTAACCCCAGGGTGTCCTTTTGTATGCAGTAATGCTCAGTGGTTTGTGCTCTGCCCTGGGTCTCTGTGGAATTGTGACCCTGTGCCAGGATATGTGTGGGTTTCAGACTCACTGCTGTGAGTTCCCCTATAGTCTACATCCCCAGGGGAGGGGCCTGAGCTGCTGCCTCTGGAAAACTCCCATGCATTGCTCAGGACCAAGTGAGGGGGAGGAGAAGAGGACTGGCCTGTCTGGCATGGAAAGTTTCTACCTTATAGGAAACTTCAGTTCTGCATTTGTGGAGTCCTTCTCCAGTCTCTACCATCCTCCATGGTTCTAAGCAAGTGGAATTTGTCCTTATATTTATTGAATCCCTGGGTAGGTTTTTTCAGGGGTTGTCTTATGTCACCATGTTGATGTCACTCTGTAAGTTGCGTCTTTTGATGAGGTTACTTCAGTTAAGGTGTGACCCACCTCATTCAGGATGGTTCTTAATCCTCTTTCTCAACTTCTTTATAAACAGGATGAATACAGAGAAAGAGAGAGGAAACCACAAACAAAACCCAGCAAAGAAGGAAGAGTCCAGCAGATGCCGCCATGTGCCTTTCCATGTAGCAGAGGAGTCTAGGATCGGCAGCAGCTGATCTTTGAGAAGAAAGCTTAGCCTCAATGATGCCTTGATTTGGACAATTTTCTCAGCCTCAAAACTGTAAGCTAATAAATTCCCTTTGTTTAAAGCCAACCCATTTCATTGTATCTGCTTTCAGCAGTCTAGGAAACTAAAACAGATTTGGGTACCAAGAGAGTAGGATGCTGTTATTGCAAATACCGAAAATGTTGAAACAGCTTTGGAATTGGATAATGGTTAGAGGCTGGAAAAATTGTGAGGCACTTGATAGAAAAGGCCTAGATTGCTTTGAAAAGAATGTTGATAGAAACATGGGTGCTAAAGGTACTTCTGGTGAGGACTTAGACAGAAATGATGAATGTGACATTAAAAACTGGGTGAAAAGCAACCCTTGTATAAAGTTGCAGAGAACTTGGCAAAATTGAGCACTAATGTTGGATGGAAAGCATAATTTGAAAGTGACAAAATTGGATATTTACCTCAGCAGATCTCCAAATTGAACGTGAAAAGTGCAGCCTGGCTTCTTGCAGCTTATAGTAAAATGCAAGACGAAAGGGAGATGCTGGGAACTGAACTCCTGCGCACAAAGAAACCAGATATTGATGGTTTGTTATCTGCTTTAAGAAGCCTAGGAAACAAAAACACTTGCTATTGTAATTGGGACTTTTAATTGCATTTTAAAATCATTTATTGCTAACACATGGCAGCCTTTATATATTTGTATTCTAGCAGGGAATTTGTCTCCTTAGATCACACATACACAATTATTAACTTATTCTTAATATTTATGACTCTTCAATTTGCCAATGTGACAGTCCTATCCAATAGCAAATAATGCTTGTTTTTTCCCAATTCTTATGTTGACAAAGACATGAACTTCCAACAATGATGAATAACAGTATTGAGACCACAAGCCATTTTTACTGGGCATCAATCATTAACAAGGTATTTTAGTCTGCCTTAAATGTACAAATACTAAGGTAACAAACAATTCCCATATTAAGCCCAAATATTTAATTTTTCTAGTACATCTGCACAGACTCAAATCACCTATCACTCTTTAGATACTAGCTAAATTTTGTCTTTTTAACTTTTCAAATTCCTCTCAGGTGGAATGTAATAAGCCAAGTATGGTCAATGCATCTAAAAGATCACCCTCTTAAGAGAACACTTGCCAAAATTCTTTATGCTGAAATAAGAATATATGGAAAGGATGGATTGCTAGTGTCACACACAAAAAAATAATCATTTGTAAAGCTGAGGGCCAAAGTATTAGAATATAATAAATACTATCAACCCAAATTATCCATTTTATACAGTTTGTTTTTACAGTCGTTTATGCCAGCCAAACACAGGAAGCAAATATTTTCTTTGTTAGGGATGATTAAACTGCTGGAATATTTATTGGCATCACCTTGTCATGTGTACACTGTTCAGGAGGCTCACCTGAGGCAAGGATTTCAAGAAGATCTAAGTTTCGTTTGATCTCCTTTGACCTGTGTCTCTGGTGTCTCCTCTCTCCTGATAATGTAACACCCAAATCTGGGGATCCGGGATACTCATTACATTTTTTCTTCTCCATACTGGGATTCCTCTCTTGTTGGGCAGAAGCCTGTACTTCAGGATCCCCAGCCCACCCTTCATATCAGAATAAACCCACCATGACTTATTCCACTCATGCCTCTGTTTATTTTCCAGTGACCATATACATTATTTGGTTGATTGTGCTATTCAGCCCAGGTGGGGTACTAACCATCTAATGAGAAATTTGCCGGAGAAAATCCTTCATATGAAAGGAGTGAATTTGATAAAACTTATTTTAGAAATTGTTGTCATGACAAGCTTCTGTGACTTGCAGCACGAATTCCTTTTGAAGGT
Organism: Choloepus didactylus; assembly: GCF_015220235.1. Taxonomy (NCBI): domain Eukaryota; kingdom Metazoa; phylum Chordata; class Mammalia; order Pilosa; family Megalonychidae; genus Choloepus; species Choloepus didactylus. The sequence goes on from NC_051315.1 coordinate 10,498,901, forward strand.
GTCCAGGGGAATGCTGTTAGAAAGCTGCCCTAATGTATCGGCATTGGATATATTATTGAGAGATAGGAATGAATAAGACTGGGTGGTTCTTGAAGAGGCCAAAGAAGAAACAGTTTAAAGGGAAAGTTTTATCATCAATAATGATAAGGACAAAAGGAGAACACTGGAGAAAAGGAGTTCGAGTAAGAAGATAAGAGCCCAGAAACTGAGGAACAGTTAGTTCAGAGTGTTGGTCTTGACAGAAAGCAGGAGTCAAGGGTGTAGGATGTGAATAAGGCCAGATGGTTGGAAGAGTGAGAGAACAGAGACTAGGCATTGGAATCATAATCGTATCACGTTGGGATATGTGGAGACCGAACAGTGTGAGAGGCACTTAGGTGGAAGTGCATAGTAGGTATGATAGCTTGAATTATGTACCCCAGGAAAAGACATTTTCATAATCCTAATCCACATTCCTATAGTTTGAAACCACTTGTAAATAGGACCCTTTGAAGATGTATTATCAGTTAAGGTGTGGGCTCATTTGGCAAAAGGATACCCCAAGGTCCCATTTAGGTGTTGCCAAGTGAATCAGGGACTTGCAAACCATGGGACTGAAAGCCAACGAACCCCAAAGATTACAGAAAACTAGCACCAGAATGCTACAGACTTTGTGGAGAAGCATGGTCTTACCAAAGCCTGGATTTCACACTTCTGGGTTCTGAAACCTTAAACTAATTCCTATTACTAAGCCAACGAGTGTGTGGTATTTGCCATAGCAGTCTGGAAAACTAAGACAGTAGGTAATGCAGGTCCTTTCTAACTGGTGTTAAATTGTCACACTGTGTATCTCATGCTAAGCCCATCCATATAAAAGACAACCTTGTTAGAATAAAGAGGTTAAAGAACTCTCAGTTTCTGCCTCCAAGATAGCGCAAGTCCTGAAAAGCTTCAGAGACTGGGCAAACACCTGGTCATAATGTTCACGGGGGTGAGGATGGACAACATTTAATAACCCAGGCAAATAATATAAACAAAGCGCAAACCAAAACAAAACCAGGAGGCCATTCATACTGCTTTGTGGCTTGACAGAGTGGCGGGGAGCTCAGCTCTGTTGTTGGTAGAGTAAAGCTCCTGGACTTGGCCATTACTTTTCCTTCTATCTGGAATGTCCCTGTCCCAACCTGGCTTAGATAGCAACATGTGCACCTCCTGGTTCCAGCCAATCCTGGAGAAGTCTTATTTTACCCTCCTTTCTCCAGACATAGCTGATTATTTATCACATACTTCTACAAGTATACTTAATATTGTACATCGCAGACTGAGGACTTATTTAATTAGATAGACCTTGCATTCATTTTCCTTTGCCATGGCACAAATTTACACAAACTTAGTGTGTGAAAACAACACAAATTTATTATCTTACCGTTTTGGATGTCTGAAGTCCAAAATGGATCTGTCAGGGCTAAAATCATTGAGTTGGCAGGGCTGTGCTCTTTTCTGGAAGCTCTTGGGGAGAATCTACTTTCTTGCCCTTTCCAGCTTTTAGAGACCATTTGTACTCCTTGGCACATGGCTCCTTTCCATCCTGAAAGCCAGCAAAGACTGGCCCAGAGGTTGTCATAAGGCCTCACCCTGAAACTGACCCTACTGCCTTGGTTTTCCACATGGAAAGGACTGTTGTGATTACATTCAGATTACTGAGATAATCCAGAATAATCTCCTCAATTTAAAGTTAGCAGATTAGCAATTTTAATTCTATCAGCAATGTTAATTCTCCTTTACCATAAGTAACATTTTCACAGGTTCCATGGCTTGGGGTGTTCTTTGGGTGTTTATTATTTTTCCTACCACAGACCTCAAACTCTAATATCTAAGAGACCATCATATGTCTAAAACAAATAAAAATATGATTTAAGGGGATGAAATTATGGTTTAAATTAATTTGAGAAATACATATACATATACATATATATATATATACATATACATATATATATACACACATGCCATCTTCAGTATTTGCAGATTCCATGCTATAGAATTTACCTCCTTGCACAAACTTACTTGTAACCCCAAAATCAATACTTGTGATGATTGCACTCATTCATGGACATGCGCTAAGTGGAAAAATTTGAGTTGCCCTTTGTGTGCATTCCCAGCAAAGGTCAAACAAGGTGACATTCTACCTTCTTGTGTCAGCTCTGATATGTAAACAAGTATCCTTTTCATGGTATATTTAGTGCTGTGTTTTCCACATTTTTGTGCTTTCTGTGGGTGACTTCATTGTTTAAATTTCCCCCAAGCATAAAGCTTCAGAGATGTGTGGTGTTCCTAAGCAGAAGTCTCTGATGTGCCTTATGGAGAAAACACGTGTGTTAGATGAGCTTCATTCAGGCATGCTTTCTCGTGCTGTTGGCCATGAGTTCAGCGCTAATAAATCAACTATATATATATATATATATATATATATATATATATATGTGTGTGTGTGTGTGTGTGTGTGTATAAATGTGTCTTTAAACAGAAACTCATATAAAACAAAGTAATGTGTTGATGGGTTGACAAGAGTGTTGTGACAAGAGGTTCCCAGGAAGCTAGCCCTGTGTTTCACCTAGAAGCAGTGGTTCAGTATTCCTTGATTCAGTGTTCATGGCAACTTTATAGAACATTACCGCGAATGACAAGAATTGACTGTGTTTGTATATATGCATATTTTATATACACCTACATATGCTGGAATATATTCCTCTGCAAAAAGGTAATGAATGAACAAATCCTGCCTTTAGAAAACAAACACTGGGGTGAGCGTGAGTGGAAAACCGACCTCTGGGCAGCCGATAGTTTCTCAAGAGGGCAAAGCTACCTGCGGCAGTTCAGGGACAAGCTCATCTGGCCACTGTTTAACTTGTCCAAGTGTGAAACTAAACTAATGGCACTGATGCCCTGGATGGGATCCTCCAGCGATGGTGCCAGACATTTTATTTTGGAGCGATTTAGGCGCAACAATCTCATTGGCAGGGGTGGCTACACGATGGGTCCTGAAACTTTATTCTGTTAAAAAAGTATATTTATTTTACCATAATTATTGGTATACCAAGGATGGGCTTGAGAAGTCCTGAGAGGGATTTTTCTTTTTAGAACCTTCTCATCACTGAGTCCCTGATCTAAGAGCAACCCATGTTATCATGTTTAGGGTAAGAGGCTCCATCAAACACAAATCCACTCTACACAACCAACTGCACAATGATTTCTTCCTTTTATGCACCAATTTCAATTTATGGACTGATGAGAGAATTAAAACAAATTAATAGTGAAAATCAAAATAAAAAGAAAGTATGGGTAGAAGCTGTGCCTTTTGCTTCTGGGCCAGCTCAGATTCTGGCCACTGAGGCCAAAGGCTCAGAACTTCAGTGGCTACAAGGGGGTTATGGAAATATGCATATTTAGATAGCATCTTACAAATGGCACTAAGGCACTACCTTTTATATTTGAAGGGTTTATTCCCAACATTATATTTTTATTTTTTAATTGATAAATCTTGCCCTGCTCCAAAATTTCTTCTCTGTAAGAACTTCCTCTTTTTTCCCATTCATACCCTCTTTTTGTCTTACAGGAAAATGAAGAAAGGGAAAATATTTTGTTTTTTTCCCTGGAGGAAGAGATAGGCATTTAACTTTGCAGAAGGATCAGATTTTACGTATGATACCACTTAGAAGAAGCACTGCAAATGTATTTCAAGAATTGAGTGTTTGGGGGGAACTTATCTTTTGTTAACATATGTCAGCCTCTTTCCTGTAAATACAAAATAAACTCTTTTTTCCTCAAGGCTTTAAAACATATTGGAAGAACTCAAAATGGCTTAAAGTACTTGCAGAATGGCATTTTGATGATATAAGTGTAAACAAACTCAAACTACTTAGCTAATTTTTTTTCTTTAAATTACCTGTGATTCACAAAAGTTAAGTGAAAATACATTTGCGAATGTACTTGACGGTCTGAAGGAACTTAGCTGTTCTGAGGTTCAGCTGGAATTGGAAATCTATCCATTTCCACCCAACTGGTGAGCAGTACCTGGAATTTCAACTAGATCTTTCATCTGCATGGTCCAAAGTAACTTTCATTGTAAATTCATTAAGTATCAGCTCCAACATCACTCACCATTCCGTTAAATGTCAGTAGAGAGGAAGAACCACAGACCAAGGCTGTGTGTGTTTGATATAGGGAATGCAGATTTGGAAACAAACCCCCTCTCCTGCAAAGGGAAAAAAAGGGTCAGAAGCATGCCACAGGACTTGTTTCTGAGAACACCTGTAGAGGAGAGAAAGGAAGCTAACATTTCCTCAATGCAAATCATGTTACAAAAGCTTTAATGCGTTGCCTACTTAATCTGGACACACAGTAAGAATTATTATTCCTAGTCTATAGATGAAGAATTTCAGACTCCAGAGATGACGTAACTTGCCCAAAGTCAAAATGCCAGGAAATGATCAAGGCAAGGTCGAGCATGAATCAGTTGCACGCATTTAATGACCATGCTGCATTGTGTCATCGTCATTCTACTACCTGCAAAGAAGGTGCAAAAACTGCGTTTTTGTATCTTCTGTCTCTCTTTTTGAAATATTTTTGTCTCTAGAGCATCCCAGCCTTCCTTTCCGTGCTCTCTTCTTACGTCCAGTGATCCGGACTCCAAAACCCATACTACTTCTCGAAACTGTAGCCAGAATATGATTGGATATCATCACATCTTAATGTGATAGTTTTCCTAAAAGCATCTGCGTTTGAGAAGAGGTGAAGAAATGCATTGCAAATTATTAAATTTTCTGTGTTACAGAATTAGTGAAGGAAAATTTTAGGGCAAAATGTTCTTGCTTCAATTAAATCACTTTATTGCAGCTTGTGTGGGCTGGACAACTAGAAAGCTACATGTATTAAGAACAACCACGCAAAAATGACATTTTAATCCCTAATGATTTGCTAATTGACATGACGATTGAACTAAATATTTGAAAATTCACATTGAGAAAACTTTGAGATTACGTAACTGCTGCATATGTATTATGTCAAGAATCTCTGGCCTTTTGAATCCTGGCATTGATTCATATATTGATCTGAAGTCTTGGAATCCCTAATTTTATCATAGTTTAGAAAAATCGTGCTATGTCTAGTGCTGACCCTGGCTAATCTAGGAATATTGGAAATATTGAATCATACAAAAAAGAGTTAATACAAGTAATCAGAAATGTATATTTTTTATTTTGTAATTGGTTCATACAAATAATCAGTGCTTTTATAAACATATTAATGTTTTAGATCCCTAGAAAATCCTCTAGGGATTTGTTACATCCATATTGCTTAATATCTTTAAATATCTCCCTTGTGAATTTCAGTTATAAACAGGAGAATTGTGACTAATATTCTTTTAAATACTTTTCCATTCTCAAAGATGTCTTTGGGTTATAACTCTATTTGGAAAAGTACTTATGAATGGAGGATCCTATTGACACATCCAATCATTTATTCAATAAAAATACTGTATATTTTACAACTATATATCAGGCACTGTTCTAGGTAATAGGGAAACAGACAGAATAAAACAAAGTTGTACTCTTGCCAAACATTTTCTAGTGTCAGCAGATTTATTAATAAATAATTAGCAATTCAATAAGTACTACAGAGAAAAATAAAGGGGAGGGAAGAGGGTGTTCCAAGGGGATATGAGGGTTATTCATACTTTTTAAAAAACTTTTTATTGTGATAACATGCATGTAACTCAAAATTTTCTATTTGAACCCTTTCAAATGTATAATGCAGTAGTATCAGTTAGATTCACAATCCTGTGCCACTGTCATCACCATCCATTACTTAAATTTTTTCTTCAACCCAAACAGAAACTCTGTACCCATTGAGCAGTAACTGCCTAACCCACCTCACCCACCAAATGTTCCAGCCCCTGGTAACCTGAAATCTTTTGTCTTTGCAACTATTTTCTCTTGTTCAGTTTATTGATTATGTCCTTCAATGCACAAGGGTATTTAATTTTGATGAAGTCCATTTCATCTATTTTTTCTTCTGCTGCTATTGTTTTTAGTGTCATATCTAATACACCACCATCAAATTCAAGGTCATGAAGGCTGCCGTCTGTGTTTTCTTCTAAGAATTATATGGTGTTTGTGCCTATGATCCATTTTGACTTAATTTTTGCATGCAGACATCCTGTTTTCCATATTCGTTGTTAAAAAGGTTATTCTTTCCTCATTCAATGTACTTAGCACCCTTGTCAAAAATCAGTTGGTCAAAGATGTATGGGTTTATTTTTGGACTCTCAGTCCTATTCAATTTGTCACTGTCCTGGTTTGCTAATGCTGCCATTACGCAAAATATCAGAAATGGATTGGCTTTTATAAAGGAGCTTTATTTGGTTACAAAGTTATAGTTTTATTGCCATGCAAATGTCTAAGCAAAGGCATCGACAGTAGGATACCTTCACTGAAGACCACTGATGGAATCCGGAAAACCTGTTAGCTGGGAAGGCACATGGCCGGTGTCTGCTTGCTCCCAGGTTGCATTTCAAAATGCAGTTCTCCAAAACGTCTCTCTAAGCTGCAGTACCAAGCTCCTTCTGTCTGAACTTTTATAAGGCTCAAGTAAACTAATCAAGGCCCATGTTCAATGGGTGGGGCTGCATCTCCATGGGAATAATTTAATCAAATGTTTCACCCACATTTGACTAAGTCACATCTCCACGGAAACAATCAAAGGATTCCAACCTAATCAACACTAAAACATCTGTCCCCACAGATTGTATTAAAGAATATGGCTTTTGGTGGGATATGACATATCCAAACTAGCACAGTCGCTGTGTCTATCTTTATGCTGGTACCATACTGATTTGATTTCTGTGGCTTTTTGGCAAGTTTTGAAAACAGAAAGTGTGAGACCTCAAACTTTGTTCTTCTTTTTCAAGACTGAGTTGTCTAATCATCCACTGGAAATTCCATATGAGTTTGAAGATAAGCCCTTACAGTTCTGCAGAAAAGACTGCTATAATTTTGGTAGGAATTGCATTGTGTCTGTAAATGACTTTGGATAGTGTTGACATCTTAATGATATGAGTCTTCCTATCCATGGACACAGGATATCTTTGCCATTTATTTAGACCTTCTTTAAGTTCCTGTAGCAGTCTTTCGTAGTTTGCAGTATATAATCTTTTATCTCCTAGGTTATATTTATTCTTACATATTTTATTCTTTTAGATGTTACTTTAAATGGAATTTTCATTTTAGATTGTTCATTGCTGGTATACAGAAACACAACTGATTTTTGCAAATTAATCTTATAGCCGGTAACTTTGCTGAATATATTATTATTATTATTTATTTCTGCTAGCTTTCTTGTGGATTCTTTAGGATTTTCTGTATGAAGGATCTTGCCATCTATGAACTGAGGTTGTTTTATTTCTTCTTTTCCAATTTGGTTGTCTATTATATGTTGTTCTTGCCTAATTGCTCTGGTAGACCTTTTTATGGTAAGACTTGAGAAGAGATGGGGAGGTGGTTGGCAATGGGAGAGTGGCCGGAGGTGAGGTTAAAGTAGAAAGAAAGCAGGGGCAAGACCATGGGCCTAGAGGCCATCATAAGAGCTGTTTACTTTGAGTGAGGTGAGGCACCAGGGAGCACATGATCTGACTTATGTTTTGCAATAATTGTTCTGGCTGTACAGTGAGAGTTCAGTGGAAATATAGAAGCAATTAAAAGTCCAAGCAAGAGGTAACTGTGGTTTGAAAAAGTGGTTACACTGGAAATGTTGAGAGGTGTAAACTATATGTGCGCTTGTGTATATGTGTATGTGTGTGAGAGAGAGAGAGACAGAGAGAGAGAGAGAAAGAGAGAGAGTTAGTTATTATGAGGGAGCCTCTGAGACTTCCGGATGGATTAGGTGTACAATGAAGAAGAAAAAGGGATTAAGGATTTGACAAGATTTTTGGCATGATCAAAAGGAAAGGTAAATTTGCCACTGACTAAAATGGCAGATAACTTTAAAAAGAATGGTTTGGGGAGGCAAAAGAAGTTTGGTTTTGGATATATTACATTTGAGATTATTGTCATAAATTGATGATCAAATTGTGAATTGGTACCACTTTGGAAAACTATGTCTGTATCTATTAAACTAAATATACACATATACAGGGATTCCACACTGAGATACATGTGAAATCGTTGTGTGCATACATTTCACCAAAAGACATACAGGAAATTTTATAGTTGCACTATTTATATTATCCAAAAACTAGAAACAAACTGAATAACTATCAGCAATAAATTTGATATAAGTATTCAATATAGTACCATACTGAAATGTAAATATATGCCAACATATTGAATGCATCTCACAAAGGATTTTAAGTGAGGCAAACTAAGCATAAAAGAGGGTACACTGTATATTCTATTTATAAAAAGTTCAAGAACAGAAAAACAAATCCTTCGTATTAGAAATTAGAATATTGGTGTTTTGATACTTATTGGTAAGGAACAAAATGGGGGCTTTGGGGATGCTGGTAAATAGTGTGTTGTTTTCTTAGAATTCCATTGACCTGTACCTTTATATTTGAAATAATCTTATGTATGGGTGTTAAAATTCAAAAACAAAATTTATTTTAAAATTACTTTGAAGTGCCAAATATACATGCAAATGGAGATAATGAGTAGTCATGTCGGTGAATGAGCCTAGAGTTTACAGGAAGTCTGGGCTGGGATATAAAACTAGTAGTTGTTGATGTGTAGATGAGGTGCTAAATACTATGAAATCCCCAAGAATATACATAGATAGTGAGAAAAAAAGTGTAAAGATGTCTTGTCGCACTCCAAAATTGGAGTTTAGGGACATCTGTTATAATCTGCAAATGAAATTGAGAAAAGTTGATCCTAGTAGCAAGGAGAGAGCTAAGAGTAGAAAAATGAAGCTAAAAAAGTGTTTTGGGAAGCTAACCAACTGTGTCAAATGATATAGATAAGTGAAGCAAATATGACTTAGAAGAGAAAGAAAAAAACAAAGGTGATTGAAAAGAAAGAGGGATATTGTTGGAAGGGCTGAGGGAAAGAACCTTAATGCACAAATGAAGGCTCACACTCAGTTAGGCTCATGAAAGTTGATGCATAACAGTGAAAATGCAGGTAGAGCATATGGTGATTGGCAGGTGGAGGATCGGAGTTGCAGGTGTTCTCTGATGGCTGGGCTCAGAAGAGGTAGCAATGTCAGCACCTAAGAGTGGACGTGGAGGAGGAGGGGCTGGAGGTGTGAGGAGCGAGAAGGACTATGGAGAAGTCTTCTAGGAGAGTAGGGCATTGATGAGCATGGCGAGTGCAACAAGATGGCAGAGAGCACTTAAGTCTCACTTGCTATTGGAGATCATGTTTCAATTAAACAATCTGGAGAAAAGAATCAGAAATATATGTACTCTCTCCATTTCTCCCTACAGGAATAAAGTTATTAAAACATTAACTTCCTACTTGGTGGAATTGCTAATAAATAATTTTCCTGTTATTAGCATGGGGATGATAAACAAATAAGGATTAGTCTGACAAAGATTTACCATTTCATGAATGAAGGTGGTTTTCTCCTCATGACCTGTGCTTTTTCTCTTCTTGTTTACTTCTCCTTTCTTTTTATTATTATTATTATTCATATTATTTTACCTTTTATTATAGTAATATATATACAATGAAAATTTTCCCATTTCATCCACTTTCAAGTATTCAATTTAGTGGTATTAATTACATTCACAATATTGCACTACCATCACCTACATCCAATACAGACATTTTTTCATCACCTCAAGTGGAAATTTTGCACCCATTAAGCAATAACTCCTCATTGCCCTCAGCTCCCATCCCTGGCCCTGGTAATTTCTAACCCAACGTCTGTTTCTATGAAATCTATTTCTTCCAGGTGTTTCATAAATGCAAGATCATACAATATTTGTCTATTTGCATGTGGCCCATTTCACACAACATGATGTCTTTAAGGTTCATCCATGTTGCAGTATGCATCAGCACTTCATACTGTTTTACAAGTGAATAAAATTCCATTATATGGATATACTACATTTTGTTTATCCATTCATCTCTTTGATGGACACTTGTATTACATCCACTTTTTGTCTCTTGAAGATAATACTGTTAAAAATATTGGTGCACAAATATCTGTTTGAGTCGCTGTTTTCAATTATCTTGGTTATAAACCAGGAATTAGAATTGCTGGGTCATGTGATAATTCTATTTTCAACTTTTGGTAGAACCACCAAAACAATTTCCACAATGTCTGCTCTATTTTACAATACCACCATCAATGTATAAATGTTCTCATTTCTGTGCATCTTTTCCAGCACTTATTTTCTAGTTTTTAATAGTAGCCATCCCAGAAGGTGTGAAGTAGTATCTCATTGTACTTTTAATTTGCATCTCCCTGATGACCAATGATGTTGACCCAGTTTTCATATGCTTCTTGCCTCTCTGTATATCTTCTTTGGATTCAAACAAATGTCAAAAATTTAAGTGATACTGAGACAAGACCAAGTTCTGAGTAATTTTTTCGTCTACAGGAAGTTTTCTAATAAGAGAGCAGATGTTTTCCACTTTCAGGAAATTCAAAATAGTGTGATGTGTTTATGTGTATGAACATTTATCTGCTTGTGTTTTCACACCACCAATTTTAATTGTTTGTTTCCTTCACTGTAAAGAATTAAGAGATAATGTGATCTTCATTGTTCACTAATTGTGTACTTAAGAGAAGTCTCAGACAGCAATTGTAAATTGCTGCTTATTCCAATGTTTGGGTATTCCAGTGCAAATAATCACAGATACATCTGTTCTTGCATAAAGCAAAATGTTTCTGCTATGAAAATAAGCTGATGCACTGAGCCTTAAAAATCATCACGGTGATTTTGTTTGATTAGAATTTGGTGGCTTCAGCTCTTGCTACGCAGTATTGTTTTTTAAATTCATATCTCTATATAGTAGATCATCATTATTCTTGAATTCTGTATTTGAGAATTTGCCTACTTGCTAAAACTTACTTGTAACCCCCAAATCAATACTCTTGGTGCTTTCACAATCACTCATGGACATCTGCAGTGTGGCAAAAATGTAGTCACGGACATACATGTTCTCAGCTGAAGTTGAACAAGGCAACATTCTGCCTTCTTGTTTCAACTCTCATCCCGTAAGCAAGTGTCCTTTGTATGGTATATTTAGTGCTATGCTTTTTGCATTTTTGTACTTTTGGTCAGCAAATTTTCTGTTCACAATGACCCCAAAAGTAGTGCCAAGGTGTTGTCCTTAACTCAAGAAGGTTGTGACATGCCTTATGGAGAAAATGTGCATTAGTGAGTTAGACAAGCTTCATTCAAGCCTGAGTTATAGGGCTGTTGGCCATGACTTCAGTGCTAATGGATCATTAATATATATTAAGCAAAGCATCTTTAAACAGCAAAATACCTTTAAAAGTTTATGTACTGACTGATAAAAATGCTGTAACGAGAGGCTTGTTGGAACCTGATCTTATATTTTCCCCAGGAGCAATGATTCAGTATTCACTAGCTCAGTGTTTGTGGTGTCTTTATGGAACATAACTGCCATGATTAACAATAATTAATAGTATCTGTCTACCTACTAGATCTAGATCTATTTATCTATCATCTATCTATCTATCTATCTATCTATCTATCTATCTATCCATCTAATCTCTGTGTCTATTTCTATCTACAGTATTATGAGAAACCCTATTGTTAAGAGCACAAGTCTTTTTCTCCAGAAGAGTATATTAAAAAGAGATGTTTAAAAGTAATTAAGCATATTGGAATACATTCATGTATTTTGTGTAATGAGAATAGGAGTGGAAAATCTGGACTTGACTCAAACACTTGTTATAAAGGTGCTGACAACATGTGGAGATAAGTTTCAATTTCTTTACCAGTGAATAGGTTTTTTTAATTTTATTTTTTATTAGAGCCTTTGTAGGTTTACAGAAAAATCATGCAGAAAGTACAGAATGTCTATATATTCCTCCATTCACACATCATTTTCCCTATTATTAACATTTTGCATTAATGTGGTAGCTGTGTTACAATTGATGAAACACTATTTTAGTTTATTGTGTGTCTTTGCTGAAGCACATGTGTTTCTCAAGTGCTCTATTTAAATTAATTCTGCAGATTTTTATCTAGTACCTACCTTCCAGTTGCCATATTTATCCTTGGTGGGGAGATGGAGAAGTGAACAAAATAGATACAAATATTTGCTGCTTTGGAGAGCACATTCCAAATAGAGGAAAAAGACAATAAACAAGACATATAAATAAAATCCGTAGGATCTAGGGTAACGATAAGTTCTAAGATGAAACATGAACTTGGAAAGGAGGTAGCAAAGTGTGGTTTTTTTTGGAATTTAAAGGGGAGGTTGTAGAAAGTTTAGGTAGGGTGATCATGATAGTGTCTGAAATAGTTGTTGAAGGAAGGGAAGGAGTGAGCCAAGTGGAAGCTTGATGAAAGTGTGCCAGGCAGAGGGAACGTCAGCGGCAAAGACCCTGATTCGGGCACTTCGCTGGAATGTTCTGGAAGCATCAAGGAGGAAAATGAGGCTGAAGGAGAGCAACAGCAAGGGGGACAATGGAAGGAAATGACATTAGGGAGCTAGCCGGAAGCCAGAATACATAGGACCTTTTAGGGCATAGGGATACCATTGTATTAGGAGAATAAGCAGAAAGGTAGCCTCAGAGGTATTTGGGCAAAAATAAAAAAGAATGAATTAGGCATATTTTAATGGGATTACACTGATGTGATAAGAACAGGTTGAAGGTGGGTAAAGATAGAACACGGAGACCAGTTAGGAGGATTTGGGAATGATCCAGGTGAGAGATGACTCCCGTCACGGAGCAAGAAGGTAGTGAAGTGCCACCTTTGGTGGGACAGGACAGTATTGAACAGAATCTGCCGAAGGATAGGGTAAGAAATTTGAAATAAAGTGTCAGGAGTGTTGATTCAGGGATTGCAAAGGCATTTTAGCAAGTGGGCAAATCTGCACATATGGAATCGATGAATAATGAGGATTTGAGATATATATATATATATGCATGTTTACCAGATATACAGAGAGATGATATGTATCTGTTATCATCTACATCAGCATGAGAGAAGCTGTACACTATAAATTGTATCCTGAATTTTTATCATGGTTCTGGGCCTGGACTAGACTGCCTGGCTACAAATTCCAAATCTTCTTTTAACTACCATTGTGACCTTAGTCAATTCATTTGCCATCTCCATGCACCACTTTTCTAGATGCTAAAACATAGATGGTAATTGAGCCTACATCCTGGACTTACTGTGAAAATTGAATATGTTTATGTGGAGTTCCAAAAATGGTGCTCAGTGCCTAATAGAAGCCGTGTATTTATTATCATAAAAATTGAAACACTTGATAAGTTTAAGGGCCTTGCAATAACAGTGATGTAAAAAAAAGATGGGCAAAGGATGAGAAAACACTAGGAAGTGTGTTTAAAAACAAATTTGCATGAAGAAAATATTTTCAAATACTGTACAAAATTATTAGAATGCTTATAATCTAATTTATTCAATTATTCATTTTCAAATCCTAAATATTGAAGCAAAGTTACATTAATATATTGTTTAAGCAAGAAAAACAGATGGTATTTAATATAATGATAATTAATAACTAAGAAATTACCAACTTTCAAATATAAATTTTAATTAAAACATGATGTCTTATTGTTAGTAGATTTCCAGTGATGAAAGCAAAAGCAGAGTTTCGTTATATATTTTGAACACACATATAATAAACTTGTATCCATGTTATCTGAGATTCCATTTCAGGTATAGGAAGTATTTTATTCTGTGAAATATAATACTTATTACCCCATATGTTTTTCCAAAAAGTGGCATATTTTAAGACAGCAATATCAATAGGATGTCTTTTAAGACATAAACATTTTGGATGATGGAATTTCAAGTATTTATGATTCCTCATTCTGTGTTTTCAAACTTTTAATAGTGAGCTTCTATTCATTTTCTACTCAGAAACAAGTAAATATATTTTGAAATATAACAACAATAAAGAAAGTTCAGAACTAAGAATAGAAAATGATCTGCAACATATTAGAGTAGAATAATGACATTCTTTTAAAACTTAATGTATCTATATTCTGCTTTACTGCATTAAAGTGCCATCTCGGTGAAATGAAAAGAAGTGTGTGATTTTTGTTCTTTAATTTTTAAGGGTACATACAGGAAAAATTTATGTGAGAGAAAGAAAGACCACCTATAATCAGAATAAAGATTTTCGTACCAACGTATCATAATCGCCATGCAAAATTTTGTTGTAGAGTGTATATTTACCTCCAACATACAAAGTAAAAATTATATAATAAATAAATGATTGAAGCACTTATTTATACAAACAGTTTTGCCTCATAATAAGTAGCTTCTTGTCTCTAGGATGCAAATTAATCCTCTATAAAATAAAGTTAATATTCTGGGTTATCTTTGTGTATCTAAACAGTTTCATTAAATAACAATTCTCAGAATTTATCAAGTATAATCTCAAACTACAGTCCACTTGTTTAGGGTATGTGGACTTGTCTAGACATATAACAGAGATCAAGTGAATAAAATGTGTAAAGACGTATTTAGGGTTGTCAAGAACACCGACACATAAACACATACACACATCATACTCTGTGCACAATAATCTATATTTATTTAGGTTCACAAATTTAAGATGACTACAAAGTGACTAAAAATAGAAAGTAAGTACAGCCACAAATGAATTACTAAGTAATACATCAACCGGAATTAGGAAAATAAAGTGTAATTCTTTTCAATTCATTGTGCTTACATATAGTTCAAGTCATAGAGAAGAAAAAAGGTATTTTTTCATTCCAAGTAAGGCTTTATTGCTTCCTTGTCAGATAGGTCTTCCTGGGGAACGATATTTTGTATCACATGTGTGATGTTTCGGACTTTTTTAATGTCCACATGAAATCAAAGAATTCTTTTTCCCTTATTATTCAGCTTCCATTTCTAAGTTTATAGATACCCAAGACATGATTTTATTATGGATCAACTAGTGTTGTCCGATTCGACTGAAAAATAGGCTATGCCTGAGTCTTGTACGTGAGTCTGTGTTTTAGGCATTGCCCGTTGGCACTCTGGAAACATGACTGCCTATTGGGCACTTGTTGTAGTTGCTATCTTCATGAGACATCCTCCTGTCTACTTGGAATTTTAGCTACAGGAGTTGTTTCTCTGAATCAGACAACAAAGATAGGTGCCTTTGGCTTTTGTTTCTTTGTTCTTTTCAGAAGATCCCTGAAGGTATATGCACAATCCATCTTTGAAATATGTATAGAGAGAGAGAGGAAAAGGAGGTTGTGCTGGTTTGAAGCTGTTCAATACCCCAGAAAAGGCCATGTTCTTTTAATCCATCCCTGTGGGTGCAGACCTATTGTGGGTGGGACCTTTTGATTAGGCTGTTTCAATTGAGATGCAGCCCACCCAGTTCAAGGTGGGTTGGAATCTTTACTGTAGTCCTTTATGAAAGGATAACAGATGGCAGAAAGCCAGAGAGCTCAGAGAGAGAAATACCCAGGGAGTCTGGAGAGAAAGGCCCCAGGAGAAGCAAGCAAGGACACACAGAAACTGAAGGAGCCAGAACCTGAAAGCAATGAAACCCCGAGAGAAGGATCAGCAGAGCCAGCCACGTGCCTTCCCATGGGACAGAGGAACCATGGATGCCATCGGCCTTTCCTCAGAGAAGGATCAAGTAGTTGTCTTATATCTTACCAAATTTGTAATAGGCAATGAACCAACAAATACTTCTTTAGCTCTGGCTGGGAATAAGTCCTGATGATGATTACAAGTGGCAATAGGAAGTTTTGTTGTAAGAAAATGACACCGTATTATTAGCCAAATGTTTTACATAATTGAGACAAGTTTTATTATCCCCATATGACAAACATACATACTGAATCCCAGAGACTGAGTTACATGGTCATAGAATGTCTTATATGATAGAATGAGGAGCTGTACTTGAATTCAAACCCAGAGCAAACTGACCTCAAAGTTTGTCTTCTTAACCCACTACCCCCATTTCAGGTCAAGGCAAAATATCTGCCCTAAAGAAACTGTACCATAGTAAGTAAGATAACTGTATATACAAAAAGAGAACTAATATTTCTGAGCAAGGTATGCTAAGTGCAGAAGAAATGGCTTGGCCATTTCTAAAGTGATCAAAAGACCACTTAAGAACATTTCAGTGAACAGAGTCAGAGAAGGATGATTAGGTAAGGCTATATAAACTGAGCTTTGATGAATGTGTTGGATTTCTCATTGGCAAGGACTGTAGGATCTGGAAGAATTCCACAAGGGAAGAGTGGTTTGAGGAATGAAGCAGAGGATAAACAAAGCATATTTCAGTAGACAGTGAATTGAACAATTTGATTGCAACACCTGTTTAACTGGGGCGGTATTAAAAAAAAAAATAAGGCTGAAAAAGAAAGCTATTGCCAGGTTATTACTATTTTCTTTTAGGTCTTTATGGCATGGTTCTGTGACTTATAAGATAGTATCTGAGTCTTCAAAGAGTTTATAGAAATCAAATAGGATTAAAAGAAGGGGCATAAATATAAGACTGTGTTTAATTATAATGGGCATCTGTTCTTGTCTGGCCAGGATGTTTTCTTTGTAAAGCCACCTGCAAATCCATGGTATATAGTAGCCATGTGACTTAGGTTGATCAGCGTAACTCATTACCTTTAACATAGCCATTAGCCAGGGTGGGCACAGGAAGCAAACATATCCATTACGGGAACTTCCCCAGAACTGCTATGTGTGGAGTGCCAATTATTTTTCCACTACAACTGCTATTGGTCATGGAAGGAAAATTAAATTGCAGGAGGAAAGAAAGAGGCCAATGTAGAGGGAGGTGGACTCCACAGATGGCAATAAAATTGGAGAGAGAGAGAGAGAAAGAGAGAGAGAGAGAACTAAAGAAATTGCTTAGGATTTCTTAACTTAACAGTATCTAAAGCCAGGAATTTTACATACTTGTGTAAACATATTAAATTTCTTCCCCCTCCTTTGACCTAGTTTGATGTGGATTTCTATCATTTATAACTTTTAGTTAAAGAAGTCCTATTTGATTAAAAATGAGTTCTCATTGTGTGGCTCACTAACTATTTTAAGACATTTTAAAGAAAAGAAATTAAAGGGCATCATCTGAGAATTCTGAGGAAGTGTGAGCATCACACAACCTCCCCAAATCTGCTCTAAACACAAGGAATGAAAGATAAAATATTTCTAAACACACTAAACCAAACACATAACCAGCCTCACAAAGGAGAGGAGAAGATAAGAGGATGTGTCTCTTAGCCACGAAAGAATAAGATGTTCTGAAATTATCTTCCTGTTATAACAACTAGGCAACTGGAGAAAACACAGGAAATAAAACTTATTTTCAGACACTGAACCACAGGCAACAGGAGACTGTGATTCAGGAGAAAAGAGAAACAAACAAGATGAGCCAAACCATTGTTTACAGTCAACAATCTGATAAGTTCCAAAGGGAGCAGGAAGGAGGGGAGGGGTGAGAGGCAGCCAGGAGTGTTACTCTAATGGGAGTCCCCAGACATGGAAACACAAGGCAGGGAGACTAGTAGTTCCACCCTAACATAAAGCTAGTTGATAATAATAATGGCAGCTCAAATCAGTGGAGAAGGGACCAATTTGTCAATAAATTGTATAGAAACAACTGATTCCCAAATGAGAAAATACTGAAATTCAATTCTTAACTCATATCATTTGCACCAATAAATGTCAGGGGGATTAAATACCTTTCTAAAAATCATTGCATATATAGAACACAACTTTTGTAACTATAGCACAGGGAATGAGGTTTTTTTCTTAAAAAGATAGAAAAACATAAAACAAAAAATGAATATATATGGCTACACTAAAATGAAAACAAGTGCAAAAGACACCATAAATTAATTAAAAAGACAATATACTGGAAGTCACACACACACACACACACACACACACACACACACACACACACACACACCATAGGTTTAGGGAGTATCCAAATACCAGGATCTTATCCTCAAGCATTAAGCTATCTTGTGGGGCTCCAGATTATGTGAACTTAACCTTGCAAAAATGTTATGGGCACCCTGATAGAGTACGCCCAGAATGCAATGGAAGCACAGAGAGCCAACACTGAATTGGGTTTGGGGAGGACCTTAAATAGCATGTCTGGGGAAAAGGAGGTGGTCTGTAATCTGGATCTTGGAGGGAACTGATTTGAGCTTAGAAAGATATTCTAGCTCCAAGTTCAAACTTTTGTAAGTCATGAACATATAGGGTGACTTATTCAAGGAATCCAAATCAAACAGCATGGCTCATACATATGAGAATGTAGAAATTTTTGCCCCCAAAAGTGTGTTATCGGAGAGTGCATTCTTACCCCACCCCACAAACTTGACCACTTTCTTAGGTGCTAAAATAGCATTTAATAATAAATATCCACTCTAGCACTGCTACACTGCATTGAAAGAATTTATTTCCATGACTGTATTTCCTGCCTCCTGGTGAGCTTTCTTTGAGGACATAGATATTCTCTTACATATGTCTGTCTTCCACGCCTAGTAGAGAGAGGAATGAAAAGACGCTCCATAAATATTGTCCAAACACCCAATAGAGAATTAGAGCCCATATAAGTAAAATTATTCATTGAAACATAATAAATTTATTTTAATGGTATTGATTATATGTGACATATTCAGCAATATGGCTCTGCTGGTGTCACCTGGGTAATCAAAGGCTAAGAAAATGAATCAGGATTTAAACCTTGCTTTGGGTCACTTACTGGCTATGCAATATTGAGCAGATCACTTAATTTTGGAATCTCTAATATATAATCCATAAAATTTAGATTTAATCATATCTGCACTGCAACATCAATAGCAGGGTTCTATGAAATGAACTGCGTAGCTTTGAGTGCCAGGTAAATAAAAGCACCTGAAAACATTAGCTGAATTATAGAAGACTTCCCTCATCTTTTAGTACATTGCTGAAGAAATGTCTTCAATAAATGTATTAAAACAAAAAGAGAACAGTTGAAATGCACAATATATCTTTAGAGGCCAGCAAGGAAGCATATCTGACCAAAATGGAGATTTTATGTAGGAGAATGTGGAAGATAAAATGAAGTGTCACACTAGCTGTGACCAGGAGAAAATATATCAACTCTTTGAGTTTTGGCTTCTTTACAAGTAAAGTGATGTTTAAAAGATCATATAATGTTACTTAAGGTTAAATGAGATAGCACCTACACAACAAAGCACTTTTCAGACTGTGTTCAATCATCATTACCAGATCCAATTTAGCCATGAACAAAAGACCACTGTTAATTTGCTTATTGGTTTCCTCCCTTGCTGGTCTGTTTATTGGTGTTGTGGTTTATTGATTAACATAGTTTTTGTTTCAGTGCTAAAGAATAGCTCTGGTTAAGGTCTTCTTTGCATGTCTTCTCTTGAGAAATCTTACACACGTTTTGCCTTTTTACAATCTGATGTCAGAAGGGGGATTTCTGCTTTTGATAGTTATTGACGCAGATGACATCCTGTTCTCTAATGAATTAAACAAGCTCTGTGCATTTCCTCTCATTTCTGGAATCCATAAAGGCAAGTGTGTTTGGTTACCATGTGGATTAAACAAACAGCAGACCCATGGCTAGCAGCTAAATTCCCCAGGCCCTAGTGTGGAAAGCAATTGTTTTGCCAAGTGTGGAAAGCAATTGTTTTGCCAACAAAGTTGAACTTTTGGCCTTGCTTGTTTCCAGCAAAGTGTTACCTCCCTTGTGGAGGAAATTAGTTAAAGCTTATTAGGAAAACTAAGAGATTCTGCAACATCTGATAGTCTTTAAACAGTTTTTCTAGGAGAAAACTAATATGATTTCTATGATATTGAATAGAAACAAATGGGTGGAGTAACTTAATGCAATTTCTATGACATTGAATAGAAACAAATGGTTTTTAAAATCTAGGATATAAGCAGTCTACTTGCTTTCTAAAGAGAAAATTCTGCAGATTGGAAAAAAAAATGAAGAATGAATATTGAGACAAGTAAATATATTCCAGGAGAGATGATGAGAGGGAAAAGACAGTAAGTGGCAATTGAAAAAATAGAGCTTTCCAAGTCGATGTCATTATCAGAGGACTGGGTTTGCTACTGAGGTAATTGATTAAGATTCATTATGTCAGGAAATGTGAGAATGAAAAAAGATGCTAGAGGGGTATAGCTATGTAGAGGTTATGATGATGGTGGTAGTAGAGAGAAGGATGACGAATATTTACAAAATGCTTTGCAAATGCAGACCTTTGTTCTGAGGTAAAAACAAAAGCATTGAGACTAAACATTGAGAGGTTAGAAAGTGTAAAAATGCAGAAGAGAAATGGTATTAGAACTAAACTATAAAAGAGAAGGTAGGAGTATCTGTAAGTTGAAACAATCATCAGGACATGGAGGGGCTGACGAAGTAAAAGTTCAAATGAACTTCATTCAATCTTTTGACAGGGTCACTTAACCTGGGTAACTTGGGGGGACAGTGACAGACATAATATTTTTGAATTTTACAGAATTTGATGCAATTTCTTATGATTATTTTTTTCAATATCCAGAAATATTGGCTGGAGACTAGGGTTATTAGAAATGTCAATATTTAAGGGATTTATAACAAAGTTTTGAATGATATGTGACAAATCTCTCACTTCAGTTCTGTCATTAACAGAATAAGTAAGAGAAAGGTATAAACGTAAGATGGACATCAAATATGTTGGATGGTAGACATATCTAAAAAGATATTGAAAGGCTGGTGTGATAAAATAGAACTAATAAAATAATATTCTACAGGAATAAAACAGAAGAACCAGACCTGTATCCAAAACCCACTTTATTAGCTGAAAATGGGAGCAATGGGCTCTGTAAAAACTCCAATTTAATTTTTGAAAATTTTACATCAAATTCAGAACATTTCACATTTCATAGTATGCGACTAATCATAAGTAAGCAAGTGTGGAATTTCGGGGGTTTTACTGCCAACATCTCCAAATATTCCAAATTTATCATTGCCCACTGTTATACATTGATATTCTCCTAAGTCAAAATGGACTAATAAGGTCAAAAGTTACATTTTCCATAATATAAAAAAAAAATTAAAATTTTATTGATGGTCATAAAATGCTCTAGGCCTGGGGATAGAAAATGTGGTAGACTCAAGAATGTATTATATAAAGCTGCAGGGGATAAAAAAGACACAAGGAGCATAATTATGTGACCAATGGGACCAGTTAAAGGTTTTCCAACTTTGTGATACCTTATCAGACTTCTTGCTAGATGAGAGAGAAAATAGGAGAAAGAATATTGTAAAAGCAACTACCCTTCAACAGTTTATCTGAATTTGAGAACTAGGCCTCCTTATGTTTCATATTAGGTCTCTAAAAGTTTAACACTCATTAATACTCCCAAACTGTTCACTTTCAGTTAAACCCATGGGGTTCTCTGTTCTTGAATCTGACTCCTAAGGGCAACTTTCATTGGTTCTGGCATGGGCCTGATTGTCTCCTTTGTATCAGCCCAGAAAGATAGCAAAAGATAGGGAAGGATAGCACAAGGTAGCTTTTCTTAAGGTTATTAACTATGCTCTTGTAAGGAATTTGGCCTGTCTCTCCAGTTCCTTGATCTATCACCCTAGATCCTGGATGAAACAGAGCATAGCAAACCAAGGAATTGCACAATTCACTATATTCCATTACTATTTCAGCATTTTACAAATTAATCATAGGCCTGAGATTCCAAACCTTCATCAATAATCCCATTATGTGATGTTATTCTTCTCTCACTTTATACACCTACATTTCCAACCATCATACCTGTAGAAAATTTATAAGAAGTTTAGTATCTCTTAATAATTTGTAAATGATTGATAGGAGGTTACTTCCCTGAAAACAAACAAACAAACAAAAAAACCAAAAACCTATTCCTAATCTGTGGCAACATTACAATCCTTGATCCATTTTATGAATGGAATTCATAGACCAAAGAATATCCCAATGATCATATACATAAGTAGACTTTTTCATGTATCTAAATCCAAATTTAGATCTAAATCCAGAGGGCAAACAATAAAGTTAATAGTCATAATCTCTTTGAGTTGTGTTTAAATGTGATTTTTCTTTCATTTTCTAAAATTTTCTTCATTTTATAAATATTTTGCAGTGCACACTTGCAACTTCGATAATGAAAAAGTGGCAAACTAATTTTAAAGCAGAAGCATAGACATATAAAAAATATTGGATATAAATATATCCAAATTGCTAAGAGCAATAATTTAAAGGAGTGAGAATTATGGGTACCTTTTAGTCTTCAGCCATTACTAAATTTTCTAAAATGTGATTATACTACTAAAATAGTCTAAAAAAATATTTTAACAGAGACAAATAAGTTGAAATAGTAGAGCAAGTTAACGAATGCAAATTATTCTCCAAGCTTTGGCCCTTTCTTCAGAGGTGACTTTGCCAGCACGGGACATGTTTCATGGATTCCAGCGCAGGTTTTCACACTTTATGATGTGTCCGTGCTGAACCTCTTAGGACCGAGGCAAGTCACTTATCCTTGGCACAATGAAACCTAGGAGAACTAAAGTCCGAGGTTTAAAAATGTGATGTATCTATGTATACTACATTTAATATACTTTTATGTAGCGCTTAATATTCTGTATGCTAGGAATACAGAGAAGGGGACACCCCTTTCCTCCAGAGGCTCTGAGGGTGGGAAAATCCAGTAAGTCAATGGTAATACAGTATCATTAATGAGGTAAACACAAAGCACTATCTCTACTCAGAGGGGAAATACTGTTTTACAAGCAATGGTTTAACCAACTGAGTGAAGTTTGAGCTGGATCTTGATCCATGTCTATGCATCTTTCAATAGTGACCCCAAATGTGTTGTCCAAATGTTCAAAATGAATGGGCATTGAAAATATAAGATAAAAAAAAATATTCTCCCTTGAAAGATATATATATATATATTCCAGAAGTGGAACTAGAGCAGCTATTTTTCTTGCATGGTGAGTGAGCATTTCTATGGAAAATAACAAATATTCTTGAGGCTGCCAACAGACAAAGATAGGCAGTCAGGGGACAACATTAAGCCTTTTGGATTCCCACCTTTCCACCCATTCAGAAGAGATGACAGTGGAGAGAGGGGCTCCATGGAGGCTGAGCCCTTTCTCCTTCTGCTGAGAGTGGGAGATCATTTTCATCAGTGGGTCCCAACAGGAAAAAACAGCACTGACTTCTTGCATGACCGTGTGCCTAAAACTTGACTAGAAAATCTGACTCAGGACCTGTCGTTTTAGGGAAACTGCTGGCTTTGGTTGGAAGTGATCAAACAGATAGGGTCAGACAGTCTAATCACACTGAAGATGCCCAGGAGTCCGGGGGACATCTGTCCAGGATCATCAAGGACAGTCAGTGCCTGGAACAGCATTGCACACACTCACACTGCTGCAAACAATGTGCACTCGACCGTGCAAAACTCGTGAAAGCCTTTAGCCTCTAACTACATATGGCATATTCTAGCCTAAAGACAGGCAATCTTGTTAAAAAGCACCTCTTACTTGTAAGGGACGGGGCCCTAGAAGGGAATTATCTCAGCTTTTCTCCCTGAAATGGAAAGAAATCACACAAAGCCTTGGACATCCAAGTGCACTAGATGGTTAGATACAAAGAGAGGTGGGGAAGGGAGAGAGAGAGTTTCTAGGTGGTTTTGTCAGTCTCCTCAAGGGTGTAAATTATGACTTGTGTTTCTCTTTCTTATCTTTTCCATTTTAGGCATGTGGTAGGGTGTTTGGGACCACAGGATTTTTTTTTTTTTTGCGGCAGGGGGTAGTCATTGGTTTAAATGGCATCTTTGTGGCAGGTCATAATCAGTATAAGCATTACATGGTGATTTTGAACTGAGTGTGTGCATTCTGGCAAAAGAGTGTCTATCTGAGAAGTAATGTAGAGATTTTGGTGCTAGCTATAAATAACACACATAAAGCATCTACAAAAGTGCCTTGCAGAGGAAAGGTCTCCTAAAGCATTAATTTGTTATTACATTTAGTAAGACTAGGGTTAGATTTGCTGTTTAAAAAAAGAAAGGAAGGAAGAAAGAAAAAGAAAAAAATAGAAAAAAAGAAATCAGTTTGAGTGAAAGAAAGAACATTATTTTCTTATTGAATACTCTTTGGGAAGTGTATGATTTCACTACACTAAGATGTGATTTCTCAAGTCCAGTCAATATACTAATCCCTTGAAGTTGTACTATTTGTTGATAATGTTCCAAAAACATGTAACAGGATAAACAGAAAAAAAAAAAAAGAAAGAAACAGGAAAATTAAATAAATCAAAGAGGAAAAGAATTAAACATCTTGTGCTACTCATAATAGATGGAGAAAAAAATGGGAACTTCCCAAATACATTAAATAGAAGAATTTAAAAGTTTTTTTTTTCTCTTGTCATAATGCAAGGGACAAGAGGTTTTTTTTTGTTGTTGTTGTTGTTCACAGGTGACTATTTTCAAGATAAAACTGGTATAAAAAAGAGTGCTTTTCAAATACTTCATTTTCCCCAAATAAGAGAGTTGCCAGGGGCTCATGAGGGTCTCCTGGCAGCAACCCTATCTTCACAAAGAATTCTTGTTTCCAGGGAGAAGGGGAGCATCAAGCTCCAGCACATCTGCCAGATACATTTCTCTCAAAGATTTTCAAAAGGATTGTAGGTCTACAAAGCTAAAACCTCATGGAAGTGACAGAATACACCACCACCAGGAAAGAAAAAGTAGGTCATATGGGAAGAAGGAAAGATAACGATGATCTGATTTTACTGACTTCATGTCAATCCACGGTGGCTGTGTTCACTTCCTGTGGCCACTATAGCAGATAACCACACACTTATTGGTTTACAACAACACAAATTTACTACTCTTACAGTTCTGGAAGCCAGAAGTCCAACATGGGCCTCATTTGGCTAAAATCCAGGTGTTTGCGGGGCTGTGTTCACTGATGGAAGTTTTTGGGGAGAATTCATTTCCCCACCTTTTCCATCTTCTAGAGATTCCCCTGCATTCCTTGACTTATGGCCTCTTTTCTCCATCCGTAAAGCCAGCAACAGTGGATTGAGTCTCTCTTACACTGTCATGTAGAGCACCGTTTTCTTTCTTTGATCACAACTAGAAAAGTTTCTCTGTATATGAAGACTCATGTGATTAGATTGGACACACCTGCACAATCTAGAACCATCTCCCCACCTCAAGGACCTCAACTTTAAACACATCTGCAAATTCTCTTTTGCCACATCAGATGACATATGCACAGGTTCTGGGATTAGCATCTCTGGGGCCATTTTTCTGCCTACATCAGCAGTATTACCACCATATCATTTTATTTAAGTCCATATTGATCTTACAACCTCCACAGGTTATTATTTTTATTACTCCTCCAAGGCTACAGGGTAATATTTTTACCTCATTGAAACACACACTCACTTATCCAGACATTCAATAAATGACTCATTCTAAACTTTCCATCCTATGCTCTCATCCCACTAAGTTACTCTAATTCATGTTTACATTTTTAAAATTAATATCTGTCTCCCTTCCTCTGATCTAGAGAGCAGGAAGCTTGTTTCTCTCATTTTATGTTTTATCTTCAGTGGTGAAAATCTAGCATAGAGTGGGTTCCAATAAATATTTGTTGAACAAAAGAATGAATGAATACAAAAAGTATTTATTGTGCATCAACTATTTGCCAGGGAGCAATGCTTGTATAAGTGAAGGCAACAAAGTGGAAGGATTACAGGGGCAGAGGTAGTTTTCAGATCAAAGACTTGCTGCTACAAAACTTTTATAAAATACATCTACATGGTTTATTTTTTCCTACCCATAATCGTGGTCCATCATAAGTCACCATGTAGAATACCTTATTATAGTTTCGCTCTACAAGGGAGGACAAAACTAACTTCTGCAGCCAAGCAACATGTGCAAAGAATCTGCACGCAGAGATTAGGTGATGTAGGGTTGTAGTTACCCTTTTTGTTCCTCGGATGTGGGTTAGAGGTTAACCGCTCTGGAAATGGATGCAGTCTGTAGCTATAGGACTTGGAAAGTCTAAATGATTCTTTTCCTTTAACCCCATTTGGAAAACTGGCCCTGTGGCCTTGGCTGCATGGTCACAGTTCTCTGGCCTCATTTCACTTAGAGGCCAGATAGGCACAAGTTCTATGTCAAGACCAAAGGTAGGGAGGTTGGAAAGTAAAGAATCTGAGCTCAGGCACATAATAAAAGAACCACCCCCCCCCCTGCCCCGAGGCATAATATTTCTCTTGATTGTGCATCTGCCTCTGCACATAATTTATCTGTGTACCTGTATCTGGTGGATAATAAAACTTTATTTTGTATGACATCTCTCATACTGTACTTCTAAATATTTAATAGCATTAAATAATGCAGTTATGAAGGAGAGTGATAGGAGGCAACAGGGGAAAATTAAAAGGCAACAAGGAACAGTATGAGCTATGCTTTGAAAAGAGTCTAAGAATGAGCTCCCCCCCTACTTTCAGTGATTTCTCTGAAAGCAGTTCTGAGGCCAGGGAGAATCAAACATATGAAAAATCCCAGGATGGAATGAGCATTTCCTGGGTGTCAGTTTCATCTCTAACAATCCACAGGACTTGGGCAGGACATTTAAACCCTTTGAGCCTGCATTCCTCTATTTGTAAGAAGAGCAACACCTCAGTGTCTGATGTGAGAAGAAAATTAGCTAAAATATGTAAAATGACTTTGAAATGGATAATGCATCAAACAAATTCCTCCAATGAGGAATTTGGTAAAAGGAAAATAAGTGAGAAGGGCCGAACAGGATGTATACATAAGACATGAAGCGACTAGAGTAACAGCTGTAGAGATTAGCAAAATGAGAACTAAGATCAATTTTCACTGCAGCCAACCAGGAAATCAAATCCAAAGGGGTTTAGTGTTATTTTGTAAAGTGAGTGGGAGAAGACAAACTGTCAGCATTTACTCTGTGGGAAGTCTGCTGAAAGGCTGGCTTGTATTTTCCTCTGCAGCCTATTTTCTACTTCTGACCAATAGCAGCTTATTCCCAGAATAGTGTATTCTCATTGATTTTCCTACCCACCTCATTAATTCACACCTTCTCAACTCTTCTCATGCAGCTTTTGGCCAGTTAGCAATCCCCTTATTACTTACTATTTCTTAAAGTAGTATTTCTCCTTGAAATTGCAGCTCAAAGCCTTGCTCTTTGATGCGCCATCCAGATATCAGTTCCTCTGGGAAGCTACACTCATCTACCAAAACATTTTGTCTCTAGTCATAGAAACCTGTGTCCCTAAAGTGTGGTGTCTGGCACAGCAGCATCAGAATTCCATGGGAGTTTATTAGAATGCAAACACTCAGATCTGCTGCACCTGATCAAACCCTAATCTTCTAAGATGGGACACAAAGGAAGCTGAGTCACTTGAGGGAGCTGCTGGATGTCTTAGCCTTGACAGATTTTCCCTGGAGGATACTTTTTTCCCTTTAAGCACCTTTTCTCAAACTTTGGTGAATCTCAGCATCACTTTGAAGGCTTATGTTTAAAAGACAAATTTTCTGATTCAAGAGGTTGGGATGGGATGCTTGAGAATTTATGTTTCTAACTAGCTGTCAGAGGACACTGATGCATCAGTTCCTGGGACCATACTTTGAGAACCCCTGTCTCTGAGAATCTTGCTCACATCTTACCTCCCCCAACATTGGTGCAGACCTCAGGCAGACACTCTAGTCTGCTCAAGCATGGAATAGAAAGTCTTTCCCTTATTTCCCTTGGACATAATTGGAAAGAGTCTGGAACCATTTGAAAAGTCAAGGCAAGAAAAAGAAAGGGTAAGCTAGTAAGATTCCCTAGTTAGATAATACCTGACTAGTTAGATATTATCTCTCTTTTCCCATTTTCAGTTTAGTTTCCCTGCATTGCAACACCCAGCTTAGCTCCTGGAATACCCCCGTTAACAAAAGCCATCTCTTCCCTATAAGTTACAGGTATATCCAGTATCTTCTTGCCAAGACCAGGTGCCCACTTTTATGATTGCTTCAATTCTTTGTCCCAACTTCATAGTATTCATCATATTGAATTTTTTATTGAGATATGGTGAACATGCAACAGATTGCAAAAATCTTAAATATTTTCTGTTTAATGAGTTCTGATGACTGTATAAAACTCTGAACCACTTCTAAAATGAATAAATAAATAGAACATTCCCATCTCCCTTGAAAGTTTGTCATGCACTTTTCCCCACAACAACTATATGATATTTATTACCATAGATTTGTTTTGTGTGTACTTTGATTTTATATAAAGGAAATCATAAGATATGTGCTCTATATGTCAGGCTTCTATCACTTAGTATAATATTTTTGGTATTCATCTATGTGGTTTGCTGACTTAGCAGATTTTTAAAAACTTGCTATCAGTATTCGACTGTTTGAATATAGCCCAACTTACTTATGCAATCATATGCTGATGGAATTTTTGGTTGCGTATGTACATGTACTTTTCTCCATGTCCACTATTCTTTTCCTTGGATTTATGGATCTCTCCAATAACACAATCTCTTGATTACTGTACTTACATAATACATCTTGAAACTGGGCAGACTGACTCTTCTCATTTTATTCTTCTTTGTCAAGTTTGTTTTCACTATTCTAGAGCCTGTACCATTCCACATACATTGTAGAATAGCTTATCGATAACCACAAAAAACAAAAATATCATTGGATTATTGATAGAAATTGAACTAAACCTGTCAATAAATGTGGGGACAGTTGACATCTTTGCTATGTTGTCTTTGAATCCAAGAAGGTGTTGTGCCTCTCCATTTTCTTAAATTTTCTTTTCTTTCATGAACATTTTTGTAATTTTTAGCATACCAAGTCTATATACGTTTTCTTAAGAGTATAGCTAAGTAATGCATTTTTGGAGCAAGTTTTAATGGTATTGAATATTTAATTTTGCTTTGTGCGTGTTCATTGTTAGCATGTAGAAATTTGATTGGTTTTTGTGTGTTGATCCTCTAACCTGCAACCTTGCTGAACAACTCAGACAAATTAACAGGATCTACTTGACATATATAGAACATTATATGGGTGCAAATACATCAGAATATGTATTGTTTTCAAGAGCCCATGGAACATTCCCCAAGATAGACCATATACTGGGTCATAAAACAAGACTAAACAATTTAAATTATTTAATATCCAAGTATATATTTTGTGAACCTATTGGAATCAAACTAGAAATCAATCATAGAAAGACAACAGGAAAATTTCTAAGTACATGAAACTAAATAACACACTTCTAAACATTCCATGGGTCAAGAGAATGTTTCAAAGGAAACAAAAGATTCATAGAAATGAATGAAAATGAAAACACAACATATCAAAATTGGTGGGACAAAACTCAAGCAGTGCTAAGAGGGAAATTTATAGCACTAAATTTGTACACTAGAAAGGAGGGAACCTAAGTTACTACCTCAAGAAAGTAAGGGGAAAGAAAAGGCAAAATAAACTAGGCAAGTAGAAGATTAGAAATAGTGAAGATAATTGCTGAAAAAATGAAATTCAAAATAGGCAAACAATTGAGAACATCAATGGAACAAGAATCTGGTACTTTAAATAAATCAATAAAATTGGTAAATATCCAGCAAGACTATCAAAGATTACAATGAGAGAAAACACAAATTGTCAATATCAGGAATGAAATGGGGGAATATTACTATATATCCTGCAGCTACATAGAGGGATAAGGGGATACTCTGACAAACTTTACACTCATTAATTAAACAACTTATAAGAAATGTGCCCATTCTTTAAAAAATACAATTTACAAAAATGAAACAGACACTATGAATAGTCCTATAACCATCAAAATTTTGAATTCATAATTTGAAAGCTCTCAAAAAAAAAACAAATCTCCACACTGAAATGGTTTCACTGGAGATTGTATCAAATATTTAATGAATTACTACCACTGTTACACAATCTTTATTGGAAAATAGAAGATGAAGGTACAACTCACAAGTTATTTTATGAGGTCAATACCATCCTGATAGCAAAACAAAGACAGTACATATTATGCTTCTGAGTCACTCATTCGTTCTCTTTGTTCTCAAGTTCTGACACCAGGTTTCTGAACTTAGAGAACACTGTCAGCCCTGCTGCTTTACCCCTGGTCTTTGGAGAAAGGCCCCCTAAATACACTTTGGGGAGGCCCTAAATTTATTGGAGGGGTTTCTCTTTTCTCTCCTCTGCCTCTTTCCCAGACTTTGGCAATTGAAATCCCAAATGCTCAAGGTGATTTTCTCAGCAATCCTGTATTTCTTTCTTTTTGCTTTGTTTTGCTTTCTTTTGTTTTTGTTTTTGTTTTGTTTTGTTTTTAATTGTTTGCTTGTTTAATTTAGGACTCTCACTTTGGGCATGTCACCTCCTAGTGGTCTTTTAATTACAATGTAGGAAAGGTGATGGGTGGGTAGAGACATATTCTGTAGCTGGGCTTCTTAGGATCTTCATTTGCTATGCCAGTTCTCACATAGCTGTTTCAAGTTTGTTGAAATTTTGACTGCTTTCTACCTACTTTGCCTCCAGAAAGTTCCTTATCATCAAACGCTTATATCTGGGAGAGAGCAGTCCCCTCTCTCAACAAAGATCTCCTCATGTGCTAGATTTTGTGCTTGGAGTTTCTTTTTGTCTTTGGTATAAAACTGGCTTTAAGGAAAATCTGTTTTGTAACCTAGCCACTTTAGTTTGGATGAGTAGATTGGCCTTTGGAAATGTCTACATCTGAAGATGTGGAGTCATCACGCTGAAAGGAATTCTCTCTTTATGTATAACCCAATTGCCTCCCTCAATAGACTCCGAAATCCTTGAGGCCAAGGAGTGTGTTATATTCATTTTTGTGTCCTCAGCAACTAGCAGAAGCAGGGAGCAGAGAACATAATGAGTAAATATTTGACAAATATGTGAAGGTCACACTTAGATAAATTTCCATACAAGACAAATACTACAGTCACAAAAATTCCTAGTTCCAGTTTCATTAAAAGAGCCTTGTAAAATTTCTATTTCCTTTGAGAACTTGTAAATCACAAAACGGAATTTAAAGGGACAGGGCTGTACTAGTTTTGTAGCTGGTACTCAGAATTTTTCACCTAGCTCATTCAAAGTTGGTGAAAAAAAATTTAAATAAATAATTTCCTCAACATTAACTTTCCTTAAAACTTCCTCCATTCCAAGGCCTATCAGCCATTTCTACAAGCTTTTTCCTTCCATGTTAAACAATATAATCCCCTCTTAAAATATTCAGAGTAGAAGAACATCCCATTGTTCAAGAAGTAGATGTGAGAATCTTAAACTTAGATTATTGTTGTAAATGACAAAAAAGAAGTTAGGAAACTTGAGAATACCTTGATAATTAATCCCCTTCTCTGGAACTGGATCAGAGAAAACATTGCTGGCAAACGACTTGAGCATTTCTAATCAGGCAAATAAGGAGGAAGAATGAATTTAGGGTGTTTTTAGTTTGTTTTTCATTTCCTAAATTTCAAAATAATTTTAATGAATCAGAATAAGGCTAAAAGCTATACATTATTTATCTCCTTCTTGCATGATCTTTATGTAATGCACAATTCTTTACTTGAAACAGACATATGGACACAAGTCCAGCAAATACCACAGCAAAACATTTTTATTTGTAATCTTTCTCATTGCCACTTGGATCTGGACAAATTCCAAAATAACTTTCTCCACTGACAATGATATCCAGGTGTGGTAACTATAGAATATCCTGATGAGGAAGTAAATCACAGATTTTTTATTTTTTATTTTTTTTGTAAACACAAATGTGCTCAGCTTTATTTCTGATCCCAGTGATAAAATAAAACCCTTTTATTATGAGAAAATATCACTGACCTCCAGCTATTAGGTTATCTTAAACCTATTTCCTTATACCAGTTAGTAGCAAGATTGACCTGCCACCATTGTGTCACATACATTGTGTGGACATCCACCAAATGCATCCTAAAAGATGTGACAATGGGAATCCGCTGAGACCAAAGGAGCCAGCTGACCACCCAAGGCCGTCTACACTGGATAAGCCAGGGAAGGAGTCCAGAGCAAGTCTTTTAGGTAGAGCTGACGGTTGCCACTGAGAATACCAAAAGCAGAAACAAACAAAAAAACTGTGCAGGACAAGGACCAAGAGAAAACTTGTCTAGAATGAAAGCCTTTAATACAAGTATCAAACAGAATCACTGCCCTTCCCCTTCCTTCTGTATAAAGTTCAAACTCTTCAGCATGACAAACAAGTCATTTATTATCTGATTTCTTCCCCAGCTTCATTTCCTGCTATGAATACAGAAATTAATGCTGAATGTTCTCATAACTGCATGACTAAAACCTGTTGCTCCATTTGACCTTCCTTATATTTTAGAATTTATATAATTCTTATTCATCCTTCAAAACTGAACTCAAGTACTACTCTGATTCCCTCATCTGGATCTTTCTTCTTTCATATTACCTCATGACTTTGTTGTCACTGTAATATAATTTACCACAAGGTGTGGTAATAATATGATTACTTATATAAAAAAAATCATATGGGGAACTCACCTTTTTCATTGCTTTGGAGTCCCTTCTTGAATTCAGCATTGTTGCTGGTTCCTGACTGAGTTTTCTGACACCGAATCTGCCTGCATCTAAGTCAGTTTCATCTTCACTGATTCCTTAATCTGAATTTATGGGGAATGCCCATCTCCAATTATGAAAAGAAAGAACAGAATTTTGCAATCGAATTTAAACCCAAAATGGAAATCAGAAGATCAAAAGGATAAAGTCAATGCATTGTTTAGGTTTTCAATTGTGAGAAATCAGTTGTGAATTAACCTCCCAGAGATAAAAAGCAACACACAGCCACTGCTGGTTTAATCCATTTTCACAGCCATCTGCAACGATTTATCTTCATGTTTTACATTTAAGTTTCTTTTTCTTCTTTAGTTATCCCCCTTGGTGTAATAGTAAGTATTCTTCTAGGAAGAATTTAAATACACAAACAACAATGGGAATATGGCTAAAACCTGTTGCTGTTCTTTATTTCAATGAAATAGTGGTTAGGAATTAATGAAGGCTTAATTTATCCATGTGGATTGTTGTATAATAAGGATTTCTGAATTTACATTTGAATCAGTGAAAATAATGGCTGGTGTTTTTTGCCTTAAAAAGAAAAGTCCTGATTTCTTTATCATCTTTTCTTTGAAGAAAATGATGTATCTCTTTTTTTTTTCCTTGCTTATTTCTCAAGGTTTATTGTGAAAATGAATGCATAATCATATGGGAAGTTTCTTTATAAAGTAAAGGTCACAACTGTCTTATATCCTCTCCATTGGCTATGGGAAGACCAGGAAATCTTTCAGTAAACTGGGTGGCAGGCAATCAGATTTTGAATAAATGGAAGCTATGTCACAAAACAATCAGAAGCTTTCAAATGGTCAAAGTTAACAGTTAACATACTGAAAATATCTCACTAACCCCAATGACTGATTTCTTCTCTCTTTGAGGCTAAGTTCGGTGGGCCTTCTCAAAGTCCAAGATAAAATTTGGACATTCCTGCTATCATTTCTTCTTCTGAGCATTCCAAAACCAGTCTTCATGTTTTAATCCTTTGTGGCATGATTTAAAGCAGGAACAGAACACTACCATGGTTACAGAGTCAGACATGGAAATAAGTGTATGGATCTGCCAGCATGAAGTACATGGTAGCCTGGGAAGTGATCATTTTGCACAAAGGCATCCAAATGTATGGGCAAAGAAAAAAATCTCTAAGAGTCTAATCAATCAATTCTTCTGAAGATTGGAATTTAGGTGCAAAGTCTTCGACTTCCTAGTTGTATGAACTTGGATTATTTAGTTATCCAAAAAGCAATCAATCAACCAAACAAAAACACAGGTGATAGCATCTACTTGGAGAACATTGGCATTATCTGAGCTAATATGTGAAAATCGTTTAGCACAGTGTTTGTTTGGTATATAACAGGAAACTCGGTAATTACTAATTTCATACTTGGTTTCCTCTTAACCATCTTCCCCCAAATTTTCTATGTCTGTTGGGTGCATATAAATCATCCTATCTCCATAAAACCTAACCCTGACCACTGCAGCTGTCCCTATCTTCTGAACTCTTTCAATCTATTTTACTGAAAATAAAATGAAGACTATTCCTTATATAACCTTGTGCATTCAGCATTACTATCAAAGGATCAAAATACATATTTCAGTTAGACTGTAGGATCACTGAAGAATAAACACCTAAACTTTAATGCATTTTTACCTAGTTCTTAATTCTCCTCCTCATTGTTAGTATGTAATAAACACTAATACATGCCAACATCACCCCAAGAGGTTGAATAGGTGTTGTTGACCACACTGTAAGAAAGAGGCAACTGCTTTATCCTAGAATTCTCCGTAGTTTTACCTTAATTTTCTTCCACCTAGTTCTTATTTGCACCTAGCCTACTATGGATTTACTTGTTTATTAACTATTTCCTCATCAGTCTGCATGCTAGAATGTGAGTTTCATTAAGGCATACATGGTCACATTCACCATTATATCCCACATACCTAGAAGGGTGTCTGGCAAATAGTCAGCAGCCATAAAATATTTGCCAAATGAATTGTTATGTTTCATTACTTTGTAACGTACGAATATACATACATATGTATGCAACGTATGTAACATAGATACCTGACTTGCAGGTAATTCTCTATCTAAAGTATTTGCCCTTTATTTCTTCATGTCCTTCATTTCTCCAAATATAATCATTTAGGAATAACTTCAAATTTTCAAACAAAAGAAATCAAATTTATGTATAAAATGCAGTTATTTTCTAAGGTGCTTTTTAATGGAAAAGAATGATTTGGGGAAGAATTGCAACATATCTTAGTTCTTGGGAAAACAACCTCAAGTATCCAAAAATAAGGCTGAAGGCAAAATTCATGAAAGGTCTCTAACATATATGGCTCCTACTTCATATTCAATGCTTCTATTAATTCCCATTCCACAACTCTCTGGTTTAAATGAAACATTTTCAAGACTACAAATGTGCCATCGCTTTGCCTTAACTTCATGACATTGTTCTTGCTGGTCTCTCCAAATATAACTTCTTACCTTATGTGTCTTCACCTGGTTAATTTAATCACTCATCAAAATGAAGCTTAGGTTTGCATTCTGGGGGAAATTTCTCCTTCCATATCTTTACCTCCGGATCACAATACAACTTATACCTTTCCTTGGGGTAGTTTTTATTTATTCATTATTGATCACTTCAAGAATCAAGGCTACTGGGTTGCAGTTCAACAGTTTCAGGTATTTCCTATGAGCCAGTTGTCACGTGACAATCATGGTGAGTTTGAAACCTACTGGCTTCACTGAGAACACTGATAGTCTTTTGGGCTGGGTGAGTCATGCACAGACAAGCTTTCAAAAAAGCTATCGTATAAAAGCATACAGATGCAATTATATAGGAAATCTCAGAATAAATGCAACATGCTACCTGGGATTATCTCAGAAAGCTTCTTAAAGGAGCAAGCAGATACACTAATTTTGAAAGGTAACAGAAGATAATAAGGTAGAGTGTTAGGTTCTTAAAGAATGCATTATAGGTTCATTTTTTTTCTTGTTTGTTAAATCAAGCTTTATTGACAAAATGGAATTTAGAATATTTTACTAGGAACAGCAGCAGGCCCAGCCAATCATGATACCAAAATGTGGCAGTTTCCTACTATATGTAAGAAGCTGCTGCTTATTAATTAGTAATTTAATGTAAGGAAGGACTTGTAAAACAGGTGCAAAGAATCAAGGCATTCTAGCCCTATTACTGATATTCTTATAAATATACTGTATTAACTGCAATACTCATGGCAACAAGGAGAGAACATTCTAAAAGACAGTTAAATGAAGGGACTAGCTTTATCAATGATGCCAATCTCACTGCCAAGAACATTAAGACAGCTTTCAATAAATCTCTGGATATTCAGCTTTGTTAAGATTTTGAAGTTATTCTCCACAATCATGTTCATGTTTGAGCATCTGCTGATATGGCTGCTGCTCTCCCTATCCCAACCCCAAGTCCAAAACACAACATGACTCAGAAGAGCTATATAACTGTTGCATCACCCAACAAGCCAAACATTCTTGTAACTTTGATAGTGATTTAAAGCAGTTCATAATTAAATATGAGCATTTGGCACAAGGACAATTACTTTACAAAAAACAAAACCATACAACAAAAATTGCTGGAGTCTGATTTACAACATGAATTATGGTTTGAAATCACATTTACATAAGTCTCAAATTTACAAAGCAAAAACAAAAACAGAAAAAGATCAGTTCTGGGCTAGCTGTTGTTGTACTGCTGAAGTTCTCTGGTGTGATCACTCTCACCCATGTCATATCGTTCTTTAAAGTTGAGGATGGATGTTAAAAACGTTCAACGAAGTTGAGCTATACTCTCCTTTGGAGGTGACGGTAAACTCCATAGCTAGATGAGGAATTTTATCACATAGCATCAGTTGATGTAGAGTCAGCATCATCATTTTTGTAAGGATTCAGTCTATTGTAAAGGACTTCAATTATATTCCGCTTGCTTGCCAATTCACCCCCTGGTGGGAGGCTGGGGATGTTCTCACTGGTTAATGTGAGCACCACGTGGACTAAGTCAGGAATGCCGTCCCCCTGCTTTTTTATGATTTCTTCTACTCTGCATTCCAGGTACTTGTCCAACTCTGCCTCCTTCTTCACTGCTTTGGGTGACACTTTGGGTGCATTTGGAAAACAGATCAGTATCATGCTCATGTTGTCTTGACTTCCCTTATACAGACAGGTGTCAACTACTTCATTGCAAACTTTCTCAAGATCATCAGTGACTTGAAGTCTGGATCTTACAAAATCACATAGCTCTTCATTTCCATAACATCACAGATACCATCACATGCAAGAATAATGAACTGAGTATCTTCTTCAGATCTTTCAATATCATGGCCTTCAGGCTCTGGTGAGACAAGCTGCTCTGTGGGACCTTTTCCATGGGCACATTTGTAATCAAAGTCCCCAAGGGCCCTCGACACAGCCAGAGAGCCATTCACACGCTGAATCATCACAGAACCACCTGCATTTTGAATTCGTTCTTTTTCCAGTGGATTACTTGGTTTATGATTTTGTGTGAAGAAATGAACTCTTCTGTGTCTACAAAGTAAACCTCTTGAGGCTCCACAGTTAATGAAGTAAGTATCATGGGGAGAAATTAAGACACCCACAGCTGTTGACCCGCTTCTATCTGCACCATGTTTCTTCTCTGACATACCTCTCATTTGTTCATCAATCTCCAGAAAACATGCTCTAATTTCATTCTTTACATTTTCCACAGAAAGTGCTCCTGCAGGCCCTTTAAAATCCTAGTTATTGTTGATGTGATCTAACAAATGCTCACAGCACTATTTGGCAACCTGAGAACCAGCATGCCCATCATACACAGCAAAAAATGACCATGTTTCAAGTCCACTTGGCAAACCGATCACAGCTGTATGTGGATCCTCCATTTCAACGCTCCAGCCTTGCATGCTGCTTAACCCATATCGCAGCCCATTACCCTGCCCCTGGACATTATTCCTTTGCATCTTCGGCTTGTCTAAAAATGCTCCCATTATGTCTTGATCCTCTGGGTCCGGAGCAGCCACGGGCGGGCAGGTCCCTGGTTGGCAGAGGCGGCGGCGGCGGCCGGGGAGGGGGCGGAAGAGGAGAGGAGCTGGCTGCGTCCAGGCCCGCGGCTCCAGGCGCTCCTCGCGGCTCAGATCATCTCGGAACGGGAGGCGGAGAACCGGTCCCGGAAGAGGAAGAGCCGAGGATTCATCGCTTTCGCTCCCACCCCGCTCCCCAGCTGCAGCCGCCGGAGCTCCCCCAGCTCCCGGCCGGGCCGGCGCGGAGAGCACTGTTCCTTCGCTCCCGCGCGCGCTCCCCTCCCTATAGGTTCATTTTTAGAAAAAGAATAAATGTGCTTTCATTTTACACTTGGTTTAATCAAAGGAATCAATTAGATCACTTTGGTCATCCTAATGGCGTAGATGGATGCCACATCTTAGTCGCTTTTTAAGTAAATTGTGTAAGCCCATTTCATTAATGTAGTTCTTTGGGGATAACTTAGCGAATCTCCTATGAGACAACTGGAAAAAGAAGTTTTCCAATTGCCATTGCCTAATCTACTAGAAGCTTACCATTCTTATCTGAAAAGACAAGAATAATCTTTTTTTAGGAACTTCAAAAATATTTTTCCATGATGACTAGACATAACCAGACTGATACAATATTCCTCTTGAAAATCAAATATAAATCTGTCTTCCCAAATTTTCCTTCACTATCACAAGTATACATCTAATGGCAAAGAGATTCAAGAGTAAAAAAAAAAAAACAAAAAAAAAACCATGATGCTTGAATTCTGGAGTCCAGTTTACATCTATATTTTTTACTTTAACATATCATGTTTTATGTTTGTAAATACTTTTTTAGAAAATGCTCTCCAATGCCCTTGAAATTCATAGTAGAAAGACTGTGGTGGTTAAAGTCAATCAAACTGGATTTAAATTTCAGCTCTGACTCTTCCTGGTTGTATGGGCTTGCATAATTTTGTTTTTAGTTTTCAACTGTTAAATATTGATTATGCAAACATTGCAGGGATTTTGGGTTATTGACTGAGGTAACATATATCACACAATTGCATTTTTCTCAGGACCACCAAGAAGCAAATGTTAAAAAATGAATTAGAAATACAATGTATTTATCTGGTGTGGGGAGAGAGGAAGCATAAGGTGGGGAGAAATTTCACAGCAAGATGGAGGTATGAAAACTGAGGGAAGAGGAAAGGGAGGGGGATTGAGCAGAAAGAATCTAAAACTGTAACAGTACAGTACTAAGAAAGGTGTGGACAGCTCAATGGGGAATCCTTAAAGGAATGTTGCCTATTGGATGTTCCTTGCCTCCTCAGATTGGGTCTCTATTGGTAAACACACTTGCTCAGTCTCTGGCTAGCAATAGCCCACCAGAAGAGTGGACTCTGGGTGAACGTGATGGGGGAGCCAGAGGGGCAGCATCTGGGATTATCAGTCAGTTATGCTCCCCCAACAGGGGAAATGAGTACCACATTTGTATGACTGCCATAACACTCTAGATTTCAGCCCATGATT
Source organism: Choloepus didactylus (assembly GCF_015220235.1). Lineage (NCBI taxonomy): Eukaryota > Metazoa > Chordata > Mammalia > Pilosa > Megalonychidae > Choloepus > Choloepus didactylus. The sequence goes on from NC_051315.1 coordinate 10,538,331, forward strand.
CATGTGATTCATATTGAATATATGCTTGTTTCTAGACCTTGCCACTTTCATTCCACATTTTAGAAAGTAAGTCAGATTCCCTCCCCTGTCCTCCTCGCCTCTCTTCTCCCCTCCCCTCCCCTCCCCACTCCTCGCCTCTCTTCTCCCCTCCCCTCCCCTCCCCACTCCTCTCCTCTCTTCTCCCGAATTCAACTTCTTTCTTTCAACTTTCTTCATTTTAATGATTATCTCAGACAGTTTTCAATTTATTATACTTAGAAAATATAAACCTCCTTGGCATATTTATTTTGGAAATGTTTTAATACTGCTTATATGGGTAATGATTGGAACATGACAAAAAAAAAAAAAAAAAGCTAGAGATTTTTCAGGAATTGCCTTAAAGTAATTGCTGTTTTGCTGAGGTGTTGCCACAATTCCAAAAATATATTTTACCTCCTATTGGGATTCAGTGCTATTGAGAAAAGAGAGCAAGAAGTGCTCAATGTTCCATATAGCATAGAATAGCTGAAAATCCAAGCATATTGGATGTAAATTCATATGGCAACGATGAAAAATTTCTATCCTGTAGAACCTTTTAGGTGCATCTTGATCACTCTCACACATGGACACCTTGGAGCTTTGGACATGTGATAGCACTCCACCCCTCAGTTTATCCAGACAGCTTGACACTTTCACTGCAGTTGTTGCTAAATTTAAATTTTTACTATTTTCCATTGAATCCTACCACTCAGTATTCCCTCCTGTCTGCTCACATGGATAACCCAGCAGGTGTGATGGATTTAATACCTTTTTAGACTTTACTTTTCTGTAGTTTTTATTCTTCTTCTTTTTTTTAACCTTGGGTAACTCAGATAGGAAACATAAGCATTATCTTCTGTTCTTCCTGCCCTATCCCCTCACCTCCCACTTCATACACATTCTCCCTATCCCACCAGGCTCCACTGGACGAACAGTTAGGCAGAGTCATTTACAACCTCTTTGGAGAGATAGATAGGGTGTCTGTAAGGTGGTGGTGCTGTATGGAAGGACATGGGCTTTCAGTCAAATGCACCTTAGTTCAAATACTGATTTCAAAACTGATTTGATGTGTAAATTCAGGAGTCAGGGAAAGTCTTAACCTATTTGAAGCACTTTGGAAAAATGGTGAAAGACAGTACCTAACTCTCACATGCATATATCCATATAAATACACACACATACACTATATGCATTTACATATAATTAAGTATTAACACAGAGAACATTGGTGTTTCATTATTCTCAATGCCTGTGTGCTGGTTTGAATGTATTATGCCCCCCAAAATGCCATTATCTTTGATGCAGTCTTGTGTCAGCAGGAAATGTATTGGTGTTGATTGGGTTGAAGACTTTTGGTTGGATGTTTCCATGGAGATGTGATCACTTAACTGTGGGCGAGATCTTTCATTGGATAATTTCCATGGAGGTGTGGCTCCGCCCACTCAGCATGGGCCTTGATTAGTTTACTGGGGCACTGTATAAGCTCAGACAGAAGGAGTGAGCTTGCTACAGCCAAGCGGGACACTTGGAAGAACGCTCAGGAGCTGAGAGTAGCTGCAGATGAGAGACAGTTTGAAGACGGCCATTGACAGCATACTTTTGCTCCAGAGAAACTAAGAGAGGAAAAACACCTCAAGAGCAACTAAGAGTGACATTTTTGAGGAACTGCAGCCTAGAGAGAAATGTCCTGGGAAAAAGCCCTTTTGAAACCAGAACTCTGGAGCAGACACCAGCCATGTGCCATCCCAGCTAAAATAGGTTTTCCAGAGACCATTGGCCATCCTCCAGTGAGGGTACCCAATTGTTGATAACTTACCACGGACAGTTTATGGCCTTAAGACAGTAACTATGCTACCAAATAAACCCACTTTATAAAAGCCAATCCAGCTCTGGTGTTTTACGAAAAGGCAGCATTAGCAAACCAGAACAGCCTCTTTATTCATTTATGAATTATAATAATTTTTCCATCTTTCTATACCATTGCATCATTATTATTCTGTGTAGAAAAAGTCATGGTTTTAAAACAGCTTCTTTGGGGATTGGATATATTAGAAAGAAACAAATACTTGGGTTATCATCCGTATAAAAGGCTTGTGTTAGACTGAGTAAGGAATGGGAATCTGTGTAAATAGGATCAGAATCCCTGTGCCTAAGAATTTACTATAACATGGCTAAAGGGACAGAATATGCAAACATAAAACCACAAGGCACAAGGCAGTAAGTATTGGGCCCCTGATTTTTAACAAAAAATATTTATGAAGTCAAAGGATAGTGAGTTCACTATAAAAAGGGGTGGTCAAAGAAAGGCATCATGAAGCCACAGTGTATTGGATCCGGGTTGTTAAATTTTCAGGAATTTTTTTACCTGGACTTTAAAAACAGTTGTTGTGATAATAATTTATCAAAATAAACATTGTGGTAAATCACCTGCTTCAAAATGGTAAATGTTTGGGATCGGGCTCCATCATACAACACTCTAGCTTTGGTCTGGTGGTCCTTGAGGACAGTTGCTGAGAGGCAACTCTACTGAACAAAAGCAAATACATTATATAAACTTATATTAAATAAATTAAATTACAAACTTGATACTCAAAACTCACCACTGCCTAATGATTGTATTACTTTTTTTTTTCTTTTTGGTAGTCTCTATTCTTTCTATATTGTACCTGGTTAGTAGATGAACTATATAATTCTATGTTACTGCACATCTCTTGCTGGGTCCACACTCAGTCACATCACTGTGGTAATTAGAACTCAGCCATGGTGGGAGTATTTACAAGCTAGACTTGCAAAAAGCTACAAATCAAGGCCTGCTTTATTGTTTTGCTGATTCTCTAGACTTAAACCAATGAAGAAGATGCTAATAAAGGAGATTGACTTTAAAAGATTCTTAAATTTCAAGCTGATGCTGAAAGTGGTTTTGGTTTAATGAATAGTATTCAGTTTAATGAGAAATAGTATAGCAGTAGATCACAGATTTAATGACAGTAAATTTATTGGGAGTAGAATTAGCTGACTGGGATGTAAGTACATTTGTCAAATCATTGTTGAATTACAGTCATAGGTTGGTTACAGTTACAAGAGGTAAGCAAAAATCAACAGAAGCATTTTATGAGATACAATGGGTTATCTGGAATTTATAACGAAAAGTATCATAGGATTTATTGTTATTTGCATTGTGTGCTGCACATTCTTTTTATCAGTAAAATGTATCTAATCATTAAATATTTACCAACACAGTCACTACAAGAAGGTTAAAGGAAAAAGGGAAAATTTGTGAACTTACTTTACTTTTATCCCTCTTTTCATTTAAATACTTTTAGTGTGGATTCATTTTTATATCTCAACTAAACTATTACAAATGTATCCTAAGAAATGAACTAGGATTTATCCTATAAGTCATAAGAGACAAAAAAAAATAACATTTTTCAATGCTTCCAACTTTCATTTATTTTCATATGGATGTCAAATGAACTCAGCACCATTTTTTGAAAAAGCACATTTTCAGTATTGTAGCACTGTGCCAAATTTACTGTAAATCAGATGCTTCATTCATTTCTAAGATCAACACACTATTCCATTCTTCTATTCATTTTATCTTGTGCCAATGCCATACTGTTTTAATTACTCCTGGCTTTATAATGATTAGTGATACCTGGTAGACAAAGCCCTCCCACAAGGTTATTTTTCTAGAGCAAATTAGATAATCTTGGCACTATGCATTTCAATTTAGTTTAAGCATAAGCTTACCAAACCACTTTGTGTTTTCAATAGTAGAAATGACATCTTTCGAGTAATGAATCTTCCAGTCTGTTTACATGGTACATTCCACCTAATTTCCTATTTCTTTCAATGATTTTAATTTTAGAATAGAGGGCATGCTTATATTTGTTAGATTTATTTTACAATATTTGACATTTTATGACATTGCATAATGTCAATATTTAATTTTAATTTTTAATTCTTTTGCTAATATAGACTTTGTGTCTAAGGGGTCTTTCTAATTCACTTATACAATTATTAAATTAATCTGTTCTAAGTTTTTTTTTAAATATTCTTAATGTACACAACATTGCCATTTGCAAATTAAATGGAAGTTGTATTAAAGCATCTCCATCCTTATAACTTTCACTTCTCTTTCTTGCCTTATTGTACAGTTTAGGATAATAAGTACAAGGGTGAGAGCAGAGACATTTGTCTGCTTCCAATCTTACCAGGAAAATTTTAATATATCACTATTTATTATGATGTATACTGTAAATTATTGAGGGGCATTCCTTATCAGATTAAAAGAATTCCTTTCTATTCCTAGTAAGAATATTTATAATGAATATTTTTATGAATTTTATCAAATGTTCTTTCTGCCTGCATTGGGTTGTGCTTAGGGGTTTTCTACTTTTCTCTTTTCAATGTAGTGAATTACTTGATTGATTTCAAATTTTTGAACCATGTTTATATTCTTGGAATATTAACTTAATTAGGCAGGATGTATTATCTTTTTATCATTGTGTTTGATTTGCTGATTAATATTTTCTTTAGGAATTTTGCCTCAGTGTTGGATTTCTTGTAAAACCATTGTGAGATTCTGATACCAGCATTAGGCTGGCCTCAGCCTGGCTCCCTTCTGCTATGGATGCAGACCCAAGAGCCACTCACAGCAGCAAGGTAGAAGACACACATGTCCAGCAGCAGGGACCAAAGTCCTCAGAGACAAAGGGTGGAACACAAGAAGCTGAGCAGTGCCACATACAGAAGTGCCCTGTGGGTAAAAGAGACCATGGCACAACTGCTATCAAGGGGTGGACACACTCAATCCAGCCTTTGTTTTCTTGACCACATAAGCACAAAATGGATTGATACTATCTGGCTCGCCAGAGCAGGATACCTAATTGGGGAAGAAACTTGGAGTAGACAGCCTCAAGGTAAAAAAAAAAAAAAAAAAAAAGAGGGGGTTGACTGAACTGCTGTAAGAAAACACAGGTTCCCAGACTAAAAAATGTCATGAAAAGGTGGTGCTGAGTGAAAGAGAGAATTCAAACAATCATAGGAGCTGGGAAGAAAATTCTACACAAAGACAAACAGAATAGATCAAGGCTTCTGGAGAAGGAACAGAGAAAAGGAAGTTATATTCTAGAGGTGAAACAATTGTAAAAATGGCATTCTTCAAAATTGTACAACATATCCAGAGCAAGAATTAGGTGCAAAACAGCTGAGCAAAGCTGAACAGTTAAAGGGTCCAGAATAAGTTGGACCAAATGGCAAGAGACTTAACATAAAGGCAATGAACAATAAAACCCTAGGCAAGAAAGAGAAATTGGCCTTCAGAGTAAACACATAAAAAAAAAAAAAAATCAGATGCCTGGGCATGGCAAAAAATTGCAAGCATCATAAGAAATAGGAAGATAAGACTCAGTTAAGGGAAAACAATTAAAACTTTAGAGGAGACAAAGAATTTGTAACAACTAAACAAAGAAGCTCAAACAAATCCACATCAACTTAAGGAGATGAAAGAAAATATGGATAGAAATAAACTAATGGTGGAAATAGACCTAAAGGATATTAAGATGACAATGTGTGCCCATGAAGAAGAATTTGAAAGATTAAAAGAAACATAACAGAAATTATGGGGATGAAAGGCATAATGTTGGCTATTAAAAATATAGTAGAGGCATACAAAAACATATTTAAAAAGGCAGAAGAAAGGATCAGTGAATTAGAAGATGGGACAATAGAAATCATACATTCAGACAAACAGATAGAGAAAAGAATAGGAAAAGTTGATCAGTATCTCAGGGATGTGAGTGAAAATGCGACATGTACCAACATACACATCCTGGGAGTCTCAGAAGGAGAAGAGAAGGGAAAAGGGGCAGAAAGAAGTTTTAAGGAAATAATGGCCAAAAGTTGTCCAACTCTTATGAAAGACATAAATATACATGTCCAAGAAGCATATTTTACTCCAAACAGAATAATTTATAATAAATCTACAGTGAGACACATACGAATCAGAATGACAAATGCTAAAAGTGGACAATTCTGAAAGCAGCAAGAGAAAAGCAATTTGTCGTATACATGTTATCCTTGATAAGACTAGGTTCTGATTTCTCTTCAGAAACCATGGAAGCAAGAAGGCAGGGCAGTGGTATAATATATTTAAAGTGCTGAAAGGGAAAAATTAAAAAACAACCAACCAAACAAACAAAAGCCTGCCAGCCAAAAATTCTTTATCTGGCAAAACAGTCCCTCAAAAATGAGGGAGAGTTTGAAATATTCACAGATTAAAAAAAAACTGAGAACTTATCAAAAAGAGATCTCCCTACCAGAATTACTAAAGGGAGTTCTACAGAAAGAAAGGAAAACACAGGAGAGAATGGCATGGAGTATGGTGGAGGAATGAAGATTACCAGTAAGGGTAACTAAAAGGGTAAATGCAAAACCCAGTAGTATGGTATCCTCAATATACAATTTTACTCTTTAATTCCTACAAGAGTCAGAATACAATCGATCAAGAAAATTATATTTCCTGATAATGGATGCACAAAATATAAAGAGGTGATGTTGGGCAAAAAATGTAAAGAGGGAGAATGAAGAGATATGGAAACAGATAATGTTGTACGCTCTTGAAGCTAAGTTGGTATCTTTCACATATAGTAGACTATAGAAGTAGGTTGTGTAACACAAACTCCAGGGTAAACACAAAGAAAGTATTTTAGAAATATTCAGGAACAGGAGGAGCTAAGATGGCAGCATAGAGAGGGACTGGAAGCTAGTTAGTCCCCTGGAACAATTAATAAACAACAGAAAAATTAGTAAATAACCTGGAATATCTGTGGGGAGACAAACTTGACTGTCCACTCATCACACACCAACCTGAATTGGGAGGAATGCCCAAGATCGCAGCATAAAATCTGTAAGTAAAAACTGCGGATCCGAGTGGAGAGCCCCTCCCCCATGGAAGCCTCCCAGTGCTAGAGAGCAGCACTCTCTGAACAAGCAGATATAATTTAGCCCAGCTCCAACTGGAGTTTTAATGTTAACTGCTAAATACAGACAGCGAATCCCCAACAATCAGACAGAGGCTTTTGCTGATGACTGACCTTGGGAGAGTCAGGGGACATATCTGTCTCAGGATTGGGAGCCCAAAGCATCGAGTGTTATCTCTGACTGACAAGTGAATCTGGGAGCTTTCTGTCCCTTTCTCTCTCTCTCAACCTAGGTGGCTCAGTGGGGAAAGCCTCAGCCATTTTCAGCTCGCAGTGCTTTGCAGTAGGAAAGCCTCAGCGATTTTAAACTCACAACACTCTGACACAGACAAGGGTAGAGATATCAGAGTCAGAGAAAAAAAGAATCTATTTATATACAAATGACCTCTCTGTAGGAGGCATAGCTTCCCAAGAGGAAAGAGGAGGGGCCCAGCTCTACTATCTGCCTTACATTCAGAACCAGACCCCAGAGCCTGAGCCACAGGCCACACCCCCTTACACCAGCCAGTGACAGGCTGACAGGCACCACTTGCTGGGCAGAAAAGCACAGGGTACGTCAATCCTCTTAAGACACACCATCAGAGAAACCAGATACTGAATATTTCCTCCTTCTAGGACCTGAGCTTCTTCTCATCTGGGAAAACCTGATTGGGGTGGCCTAGGAGGGTCAGATGCCTAGACAACAGAAAACTACAACCTACACTAAGAAAAATGAAGTTATGGCCCAGTCAAAGGAACAAACTTACACATCAACTGAGATGAAAGAATTTAAACAACTAATACTAAATCAATTCAAAAAGTTTGGAGAAGATATGGAAAAAGAGATAAAGGCTCTAAAGAAAACACTGGGCATACATAAGGCAGAAATAGAAAGTTCAAAAAAAAAAAAAACAACTGGCAGAATCTATGGAAATGAAAGGCACAACACAAGAGATGAATGACACCATGGAAACATACAACAGCAGATCTCAAGAGACAGAAGAAAACACTTAGGAATGGGAGAAACAAAATACCTGAAAACCTACACACAAAAGAATAGATACAGAAAAGAATGGAAAAATATGAGCACGTTTCTGGGAACTTAAGGATGAAATGAAATACAAGAATGTACATATCATTAGTGTCCCAGAAGGAGAAGAGAAGGGAAAGGGGCAGAAGCAATAATAGAGGAAATGATCAATGAAAATTTCCCATCTCTAATGAAAGACATAAAATTACCAATCCAAGAAGTGCAGTGTACTCCAAAAAGAATAGATCTGAATAGGCCTATGCTAAGACACTTAATAATCAAATTACCAAACATCAAAGACAAAGAGGGAATCCTGAAAGCAGCAAGAGAAAAGCAATCAATCATATACAAAAAGCTTAATAAGACTATGTGCTGATTTCTCAGAAGAAACCATGGAGGCAAGAAGGAAGTGGTGTGATATATTTAAGGTACTGAAAGAGAAAAACTGCCAATCAGGAATCCTATATCCAGCAAATCTGTCCTTCAAATATGAGGGAGAGTTCAAAATATTCTCTGACAGACAATGAGAGACCTTGTCAGCAAGACACCTGCCATATAGGAAATACTAAAGGGAGCACTACAGAGTGATAGGAGAAGACAGGAGTGAGAGGTTTGGAACACAATTTAGGATGATGGCAGCATAGCAATGTAAGTACAGTGAACAAAGATAACTATGAATATGGTTGAAAGAGGAAGGTTAGGAGCATGTGAGACACCAGAAGAAAAGAGGAAAGATAAAGACTGAGACTTTGTAACTCAGTGAAACCTAAAGTGTTCAACAATTGTGATAAAATGTACAAATGTGTTTTTTCATGAGGGAGAAGAAACACATGTCAACCTTGCAAGGTGTTAAAAATAAGGAGCCATTGGGGGAAAATGCAATAAGTAAACTAGAGACTATAATTAACAGAATCATTGTATTATGCTTCCTTTAATGTAACAAAGACAATATACCAAGGTAAATGCAGATAAGAGGTGCACATAGGGGAGGGGTGTGAGACTCTTGGCATTGGTGTTGTTGTTTGACTCTTTAGTCTACTTTGATTTAAGATTGTCTTTCCTTTTGCTGCTTTCTAGCTGTCATGTTTTTTTTTTCCTCATTCTTTTTTCTTTTTCTTTTGCTTCTCTACCTTGTTTGACTCTTCCTCCTGCTTTGTGGAAGAAATGTAGATGTCCTTAAATAGACAGTGGTGAGGGTGGTGAACACATTAATATGTGACTATACAGGGAACCATCAATTGTTTGCTAAGGATGGAATGTATGGCATGTGAACAAAACCATCATTAAAAAAAAATGGGTTGATGATGAAACTTGAGGGCAATATATTGAGTGAAATAAGCCAGGCACATAAGGACAAATATTGCAGGGTCTCACTGATAGGAACTAATTATAATATGTAAACTTATAGACATGAAATATAAGTTACCAAGATATAGAACAAGGCTAAAGAATGGGGATCGGTTGCTTAGTATGAGCAGAATGTTCAACTAGGATGAACTTAAATGTTTGGAAATGAACAGAGGTGACAATAGCATGTTGTGAGAATAACTAACAGTGCTGAATGGTGCATGAATGTGGTGGAAAGGGGAAGCTCAGAGTCATGTATGTCACCAGAAGGAAAGTTGGAGGTCAAAAGATGGGAATGTATAACAGTGAATCTTGTGTTGGGCAATGCCCATGATTAACTGTATAAATATTAGAAACCTCTTTCATGAACTGGAACAAATGTATGACACTACAACTAGAAGTTAATAATTCAGGGGCATATAGGGAGAAGATATATACCTATTGCAACCTATATACTACCGTTAGTAATATTTCAACAGTCTTTCATAAACAGTGACAAATGTACTATACCAATACTATGAGTCAACAATGGAGGGGAATATGGGGGGATTTGAGTTTCCTTTTCTCTTTTTTTTTTTCTCTTCTTTGTCTTTTTTCTTGTCTGGAGTAATGAAAATGCTCTAAAATTTGAATAAAAATTAACTGTGATGATGGATGTACAGTTTTATGAGGTTACTGGGAGAAATTGATTGTACACTTTGGATCTTTGGGCAATTGTATGATAGGTGAACAATCTCAATAAAATAAAAAATATATATATACAGGAACAAAAATGAGAAAGTGATCCATCAGATCTATTACAAAGGGGCAACAATAAAGAATAATAGTCTGCAATAAAGGGAGAGAAAAAAAAGAAATATTTATATGTTTAAAGTAATAAAACAGAATGTTAATGGATTACCCTCCTGATTGAAAGACACACATTGGCACAAATAGGATGAAAGTGAAAGGATGGAGAAAGATATTTCATGCAAACTGTAATAAAAAAGAGCTGGGGCAGCTATACTAATATTGGACAAAATAGACTTTAAGTCAAGAGCTGTTATAAGAGACAAAGACAGACACTATAAATTATTAAAAAGGGCAATCCACAAGAAGAAATAACAACCATAAATATTTATGCACCTAAACACAGTGCTCCAGATACTTGAGGCAAACACTGGCAAAACTGAATGGAGAAATAGACACATCTACAATAATAGTTGGAGACCATAGTACACAACTGTCATCAATAGACAGAACATCTAGACAGAGGATCTATAAAGAAACAGAGAACTTGAAAAATATGATAAATGACCTAGACAGATACATATAGAACATTGCATATCATAACAGCAGGATATACATTCTTCTCAAGTGCTCATAGATCCTGGATAGACCAGATGTTGGGTAGCAATAAAAGTCTCAAAAAATGTTAAAGTTTGAAATTATACATGGCATCTTCTCTGATCAAAATGGAATGAAGTTTGATATCAGTAACAGGCAAGAAACTAGAAATTCCACAAATACATGGAAGTTAAATGACATACTCTTAAATAACCAATGAATGAAAGAAGAAATTGCAAGGAAAATCAGTAAATATCTTGAGACAAACAAAAACAAGAACAAAACAAAACAAATCTTTTACGATGCAGCAAAGTCAGTGCTGAGAGGAAAATTTATAGCCCTAAATGCATATATTTTAAAAACAAGATAGAGCAAAACCTAAGGCCTAATGACACATGAGGAAGAGTTAGAAAAGAACAGCTAACTAAACCCACAGCAAGCAAAGAAAGAAAAAAACAAAAACTAGGGCAGATGTAAATGAAATTGAGAATAAAAACAGTAGAGCAATTTAACAAAACCAAAAGATGGTTCTTTGAAAAGAGCAATAAAATTAACAAATACTTAGCAAGACTGACAAACTAAAAAAAGATTGAAGGTGCAAATAAATGAAATCAGAAATGAGAAGAGGGACATTATTATTGACCACAAAGTGATAAAAAATTATCATTAGTGTGTACTATGAACAACTAGATGCCATCAAATTAGACAGCCTAGATGAAATGGACAAATTCCTAGAAATACATGAACAACCTGCACTGACTCTAGAAGGAATGGAAGTCTTCAACAGAACAATTACAGGTAAAGACATTGAATCAGTCATCAAAAACCTCCTAACAGAAAATCCCAGGACAGGATGTCTCCACAGGTGAATTCTACCAAACATTCCAAGAGGAATTAATACTAATCCTGCTCCAACTCTTCCAAAAAAATGAGGAGCAGGGATTGTTACCTATCTCATTTTATGAGAACAATTTCATTCTAATACAAGCACCAGCCAGAAAAGATATTAGAAGAAACGAAAATTACAGACCAATTTCTCTTATGAACATAGATGCAAAATCCTCAACAAATTACTTGCAAATCAAATCCCATGGCACATTAAAAGAATTATACAACATGATCAACTGGGAGTTAACCCAGGTGTGCAAGGGTGGTTCAACATAAGAAAATCAATTAATGTAATATACCACATTAACCGAAAAACAAACAAACCAAAAAACACATGATCATCTCAATTAAGGTAGAAAAGGCATTTGACAAAATCCAACATCCTCTCTGGATTAAAACACAAAACAAACAAAACACTCAGTAAAAACAGGAATAGAAGGAAGCTTCCTCAACATGAGAAAAAACATATATGAAAATCCCACTGCTAATATCATACTTAAGGGTGAAATACTTCAAGCTTTTCATCTAATATCTGGAACAAGATAAGTATGCCCATTTTCCCACTGTTATTCAACATTGTATTGGAAGTTCCAGCCAGAGCAATTAGGTAAGGAAAAGAAATTTCTTAGGTAAAGAAAGAAAGAAGTAAAACTTTCACTATTTGCAGATGACATAATCTCATATATAGAAAGCCCTGAAAAATCTACAACAAAGCTACCAGATACAATAAATAAAATTGGCCAGATGGCATAGTACAAGATCAACTCACAAAAATTAGTAGTGTTTCTACACACTAGTAATGAGCAATCTGAGGACAAATAAAGAGAAAAAAATCCATTTACACTAGCAACTAAAAGAAACAAATATCTAGGTATAAATTTAACCAAAGATGTAAAGGACTTATACATTGAAAACTACAAATCTTTGCTAAAAGAAACCAAATAATATCTACATAAATGGAAGGGTATCCCATGCTCATGGATTGGGAGACTTAATATTGTTAAGATGCAAATTCTACCCAAAATGATTTTAAAATTCAACACAATCCCAATGAATATTGCAACAGCCTACTTTGCAGAAGTGGAAAAGCCAACCATCAAATTCATTTGAAAGAGCAAAGGACCCTGAATAGCAAAAAACATCTTGAAAAAGAAGAACAAAGGTGGAACACTCACACTTCTTGACTTTAAAAATTATTTTAAAGCTACATTGGGCAAAACAGAATGGTACTGAAAAAAGGCTAGATTTATATACCAGTAAAACTGAGTTGAGAGTTCAGAAATAGACCCTCACATTTAAGGCCAATTGATTTTTGAGAAGGATGCCAAGTCCACTCAATTGGGAAAGAATAGACTCTTCAACATATAATGTCAGGAGAATTGGATATTCATATGCAATGTATGAAAGAGGACTCCTATTTCACACCAGAAAGTAACTCAAAATATATGAAAGGCATAAATATAAGAACCAGGGCTGTAAATCTCCTAGAGGAAAAAGTAGGGTAGCATCTTCAGGATCTTGTATTAGACCATGGTTTTTAGACTTTGTACCCAAAGCACAAGCAACAAAAGAAAAAAAGAAAAATTGATTTATGGAAGCTCATCACATTAAGGAACTTTGTACATAAAAGGACTTTATAATAAAAGTGTAAAGATAACCTATTCAATGGGAGAAACCATTTGGAAACCACACATCTGGTAAGGTTTTAATATCCAGAATATATTTTAAAACTCCTACAACTGAACAAAAAAAGGGAAAAAAACCCATTTGCAAAATCAGAAAAAGACTTGAATAGACATTTCTCCAAAGAGGAAATACAAATGGATTAAAAGCACATGAAAAGATGCTCAACATCATTAGCTATTAGGAAATTGCACATCAAAAAACTACAGTGAGATACCATTTCACATCATCTAGAGTGGCCATTATTAAGAAAATGGAAAATTACAAGTTTTGGAGACGATGCAGATTCTATTAGTCAGGGTTCTCTAGGGGAACAGAACCTACAGGAGATAACTGTAAATATTATTGGATTTTTATAAGAATTGTCTCACATGACTATGAGGATGCACAAGTCCAAATTCTGTAGAGCAAGCTGCAAACTGGGAACTCTGCTGAAGACTTCTGATGAATTCCCTCGGAGAAGCTGGCTAGCTGAAGTACAGATGGAAATTCCCTCTTCTAACAGCTGAAATAATCATTTCTCCTTTTAAGGCCTTCAACTCACTGGACAAGATTTCTTTCATTGTTGAAGGCAATCTCCTCAGTTGACTGTGGTTGTAATTATATATAGATCCAACAAACTTACTGATGATTTAATTCCACAAAATGTCCTTTCAGTGACAATCAGGGCAGTGCTTGCTAGATGAAACAACTGAACAGCAAAACCTGGACAAGTTGACACATGAACTTAATCATCACAGTCAACCCCTTGTCAACATAATAGCCATACACATCTCTTTAAACTATACTTAATCCTAACATGAAAACAGTAACAGTCATATTTTTGCCAAATAATACTCAACTGTACTGCATACTACCAGAAATGCACTAAATCTCCCCAGAATAGGGTGTAAGTCCTTTGGTAATATTCATTCTTAAAATTGATATCCTATAATTAAATACAATGACATGACACTAATGCATCTTATGTCATATGAAAAGGGAATGATGGTATAAAATAGGGAAGAAAACAAAATACTTGCTTTGTGTATATACCCATATATATTCATAACAAAACAAAGAAGAAATATTTGTAACCATTACAATCCTCATTTCTGTAACTGGTCATGTAGTCATAGCTCATATTTATAACTACCTTCTTCCTCTATTCATTCCATATTCCTTTTTACCCTCAGCAAGGCAAGCACCTCAGTTTTGCCTGGTGGGATGACCCAAACCATCATTCCTGAAGTTTCTTGGCCATCGGTAGTCCTGCCTGGATTGGGTTGTTGCAGCTGTCCATTGGCTTTAATCACAGGGCATGGTTGACTAAGAGACGCCCCAGGGGATCTCCTGTATTCCAAAAAACTACCTCCATTGTGTAGTGCAGTCCCATTTCCTCTTATTAGTTGTGATTAATCACCCCAGCCAGTACAACAATTCTCTTCTTTCCTTGTTGATTCAGAGGTGTGAGGACCTAAAATGGCCAGATGGCAGTCTTAACTTCCAACTCAGTGGAATCATTGTTGTGTCTTCTGGTGGAAGCCCTCTTGGAATGAAAACATGTAGGCCAGCAGAGCTTAAGTTTACAGGTCCAGGAAGCAAAATGTTTTTCTAATGGCTCACTAGGGTCAGTAGTGAGTGGTGTCACTCCCATTTCCATCTCTTGATTCCTGGACCCATAAATGCTAGCTATGGGAGAAACAGTACCATAGAGTGGATGTTGGTTGAGAGCATACACAGCATCCTCAAGAACACTGCCCCAGCCCTGTAAGGTATTGACATCTAGTTGGCACCATAACTGAGTCTTCAAAAGGCCATTCCACCATTGTATACATACAGCTGCTTCAGAATGATGGGGAACATGGTGAGAAGAAGTGAATTCTATGAGCATTTGCCCATTCTCTCACTTCATTTGCTGTGAAGTGGGTTCACTGATCAGAAGAAACCAAGTGTGGAATACCATAATGGTGGATAAGGCATTCTGTCAGTCCATGGATGGTAGTCTTGGCAGAAGCATTGATGCGAGGAAAACAAACCCATATCCAGAGTATGTACCTATTCCAGTTAGAACAACTCACTGCCCCTTCCATGATGGAGGTGGTCCAATGTAATAAACTTGCCACCAGGTAGCAAGCTGATCACCTCTGGGAAAGGTACCATATCAGGAACTGAGTTTGATCTCTGCTTCTGATAGGTAGGACAGTCAGCAGTGGCCTCAGCCAAGTCAGCCTTGGTGAGTGGAAGTCCATATTGCTAAGCCTAGGCATAACCTTCATCCCTACCACTGTGGTCACTTTGTTAATGAGTCCATTGGGCAAGGACAGGGGTGGCTGAGGAAGGCTGACTGGTATATACAGAATGGGTAACTTTAAACACTTGATTATTAAATCTTTCTCTGCTAAAGTCACCCTCTGGTGGGCCATTCACAAGGGACACAAATATCTTCATATTTTATTTTTTTGCCCACTCAAAAAAGTCATTCAGCATACCTCTTCCCTAGAACTCTTTGTCACCAATTTTTCAGTCATATTCCTTTCAAGTCCCTGGCAATTCAGCCAAAGTAATTCAGCCCATGAATCGGTATACAAACACATCATTGGACAGATCATCCAAATAAAATGAACAACCAGGTGCACTGCTTGACGTTTCACCCACAGGGAGGATTTCCCTTCACCACTGTCCTTCATGGATGTCCCAGAAAGGGTCTGCAGTGCTGCAGTTGTCCACTTTTGGGTGATGCCTGCATATCATGCAGAACCATCTGTAAAGCATGCCCTAGCTTTATCATCCTCAGTCAGCTGATTGTAAGAAACTCCTAGAGAAGCCATAGCTGTGAGCTGGGAAAGAGAAGGTAATGTGGCAGGAATGGGGTGGTCATGGGCATTTGGGCCACTTCTTCATGCAACTTATTTGTGCCTTCAGGGCTTGCTTGAGCCCCATCTCATATATACCATTTCCATTTTATGATGGAGTGCTGCTGTGTATGCCCAACTGTATGGTCAGACAACACCCAGCCCATGATAGGCAACTCAGATCTCGTGGTAACTTGGTGGCCCATGGTTAAGCATTCAATCTCTATTAAGGCAGACACATTCATTGAGTGTACCTTAGGAAAACTCATTCATTGCTGCTGGCAATATAAAAATAATGCAGCTGCTTTGGAAGACAGCTTGGAAGTTCCTCAGAATGCTAAGTTTAGAATTACCATATGACCTGGCAATCCCACTATTAGGTATGTACTCAAAAGAATTGTTAGCTGGGACTCAAACAATTATTTGCACACCAATGTTTATAACAGCATATTCACAGCCGCCAAAAGATTGTATCAATCCAAGTATCCATCAACTGATAAATAGATTAACAAAATGGGTGCATACATACAATGGAATATTGTTCAGTTGTATAAAGGAATGAAGTTCTGATACATGTGACAACATGGATGAACATTGAAAACGTCACACTGAGTGAAATAAACCAGACACCCAAGGATAAATATTGTATGCTCCCACTGATATGAAATAATGAGGATAAGCAAACTCATGGAGTCAGAATCTAGAATGTAGGTTACCAGGGGCTGGGTTGGGGGTAGGGAAGTTAATGCTTAAGTTGAACAGAATTTCTCTTTGGATTGATTATACATTTTGGTAATGGATGGTAGTGATGGTAGCACAACATCACAAATGTAATTAACAGCACTGAATTGTATGTGAGAATGTAGTTAAAGAGGAAATTCTAGGTTATATATGTGTTACTAGAATAAAAATTACAAGGAAAACCATAGGACTGTACAGCATGGTGAACCTTATTATAAATGATGGCCTATAGTTAATAATATAATTATAATAATATTCCTTTATGAATGAACAAATGTACCACACTAATACAAGGTGTTAAAATAGGGTAGTATATGGTAACTCTGTATTTTATGTATTTTATGCATGATATTTTTGTAAGTTTACAATTTTTCTAACAAAAAATATTAGTAACAAAAATATTTAGGAGTTAAAAAAATTATGCTGGCCTCATAAAATAATTAGGAAATATCCATTCTCCTATTTCCCTGAAGGATTGAAGGTCAACGTTATTTCTTCCTTAAATTCTAGAAAAATATTTGGTAGCCATTTGGTATGACTGTGTGTGTGTGTGTGTGTGTCTGTGTGTGTATGTGTGTTTTGCAGTGATGTGTGATTAATTTATCAATTAATGTGTCTATATATCTATATTTAGATATATAAATTATGAATTAATTTATTAATAGATTTTTATTTTCTTTTTCTTCTATCAATTTTTGTGAGTAAATTCTGTGGATGTAGAGTTGTTCAAAATACCCTTTAATTATGTATTTTTTTTGTCTGTAGAATCTCTGCATTCCTAATACCGATAATTGGTATTTATTTTCTCAGGCTTTATAAACTTTTAACTGTTTTCTGTAGCACCAACTTTTACATTCTATTTCATGTCTGTTTCCTATTCCATTGATTTCTGTACTTGTAAAGCATTTATTTTCTTCTAATTTGTTACCCTTATTTTTTTGTTCTTTTTCTACCTCATTAACATAGATGCTTCAATTATTGATTTCCAAACTTCTTTTGTCTCATATATGCATTTGAGACTATATATGTTCTTGTAAAATGTGCTTTTGGTATATTCCACTATTTTCAAAATATCATAATTTAATTGTCATTAATTGCTCTTTTGTCTTAGTTTTATTTTATTTTCTATTGAAAACCCTATTATAAATATTTTTGGAATTCTCTCTATAACTGTGCAAGAATTTCATTAGAATATAGATCTAAGAGCAGAAGTACATTTACAATATGTGCTACTTCAGATTTGCTGGTTATTGCCACTGTTTTCCTCAAAATGATTTTATCCATTAACTACTTAAATATGTATTAAAATCTTTGTTGCTTCAACTCTTACCAATACTTACATTTTAAAGAATTTTTGTTGTTAATTTAGTTTAATTTAATATGACAGGTAAGCAATGTCTATTTTGTTTTTAATTTGTATTTTATAATTATTCATATTTTCCCTTCTGTAATTTGCCTGTTTATGCATTTTACTCATTTTTCTATTGGATTGTTTTTAATTATTCTTAATGATTTTTAGAAAATTTTAAGTTCGTTTTTTATAATTAAAAATTGTGGGATCTTTACTTATTCTTGGAACCAATTTTTTGCCAGATATGTGTCTTTTAAGCATCTTTCCACAGAACATGCTGTTTCCCATTTGTGCATTTTGAAAACTTAAATTCTTTAACATACTCATGTTTGCCAAGGATATAATTTATGTGTATAGATATTTTATATGAAATTTTTCTTTTCCAGAATTCATAGAGATGTTCTCCAATATTTTCTTTCTAAAACTTTAAAAATATTGTCTTTCCTCTTTATACTTTAATCCATGTAAAACTGATTTTCTCTGATAGGATGCAAGGATCCAAGTATTTTTCCATATAGTCAATCAAATAAGAAAAATGTGTTGAACAATGCATCCTTTCCTAATAATCTTTTCTTAAATACATTTTTATTGTAAAATTTAACATATATCAAATACAGTGATAACTTCCAAAGTACAATTTAACAAATAGTAAGAGCAAATTTCAAAGATCGTTATGAGTTACAGTTCCATTTAAGTTATTTCCTTACTGTAAAATGTAACATACATACAGAAAGGTAATAACTTTCAAAGTACAATTTAACAATTAGCTATAGAGCAAATTTCAGATAATGTTATGGGTTACAGTTTCAAGTTTCAGTTCTTTCCTTATTGTGGAATATAGGGTAGAAAGATGATAACTTTCAAAGTACGATTTAATGAGTGGCTATAGAGCTAATTTCAAAGAATGTTATCAGTTACAATTCCACCTTTTCAGTTATTTCCTTCTAGCTCTTCTAATATTCTAGCATATATGTGTGTATATATGTATATATATATAAAAGATTCAGTATTTGTAATCCTTTGTTTAACTCCTATCTTGTCCGCTGCTACCCTTTCCTCTTATTTAATCATTTTCTCAATCTTCAGAGATGTCTAAGCGGTGACCACCCTAATTTGTTCATATTGAAAGAGGTATCAACATTATGGGGAAGGGGGCTGCATCTGATTGTTGTTCTTAAAGAGGCTGTTGCCTTTGGGTTTTAGGACTTGTCTGGTATAAGAATGCTCTGGTAGAATTAAGTTTTTGAGGGAGAAACATAGTGAGTAAAACATTTATAGAATCTCAGGGACCTAGGTATTTCATGGCTACTATTGGCTGGAGCATGGCATATTGTGGTCATTTGGGATATCTAGCTGGAGATTGCATAAGAGAAACCTCTAGCATAGGCTCTTGACTCTATTTGAAATCCCTTAGTCACTGCAACCTTATTTTGTAAACTTTCTTTTCCCCCTTTTGGTCAAGAAGGCATTTTCAATCCCTTGATGCCAGGACTAGGCTCATTCCCAGGAGTCATGTTCCACATAGGGGGGAGGTTAATGAATTTATTTCTTGATTTGGGCTTAGAGAGAGAAAGACCATATCTTCCAATCATCATGTTTCCATTTAATGTGGTTCTATTCTCTTAGTTCATGGGTTTATATGGTTGGTAATGCAATGTACCAAAATAGATTTATATAGTTTGATATCATGTTCTTACTTGAAATTATATTGCTTAATATTGCCCCCAATTTTTTTCCCTATATGTTAGGAGTAGTCAATTTTACCATTATTAAAGGAAATTAATTAAAATTTCTCCCAATGATATATTAATTTTTAGATAATTGACATGTTTATAACATTAATTTTTCTTAACCATGATTGTGCTATATCCCTTTAGTTTGTCTTCAATGTTTCTAATAAATTCAAGTTTTTTCATTGTGTCATGTACATATTTTCTAAGATTTATCTACAAATGCTTTAAATTTGTTGTCACATTTTATAGAATATCTACTTAAAACTTTCTCCGCTATGTAGTATTTTTAATAACAATGCCATTATTTTTATCTATTTGGACCTAGAGAGCAGGTCCATCCACATGTGTAGAAAGGGTGGGTCCAGTCCTGCACTTGGATGGGGCAGGTTTTCTGTCCTGGTGCTTGAAGGGGGAAGACATTGCACCTCTGTGTTCAGGGGGAGTGACACCACCCCAATGCTGGGCCTGTGTTCCAGGGTTCACGGAGATCCTGGCTGCCATACTGATGCTCAAAGATGATGAGATCTGAATTAGGCATCCTCAGAGAGCCTACCTTCTGCACAAACACCTGGAAGGGTGGGACTGACACCCCATCAGGCCTAGAGGACAAAACATCAAACCACAGGTGACACTGAGAACTAGAAATAGAATGGAGTTTGCCCTGCTTGGGTTTCAGACAGTTTGGGACCTATGACCACTGTTGTCCTTCCAATCTCTTCCTTCTGGAATGGGGGAGTCTATGGATGCCCCACTATTGTATATTAGAAGCAGATAATTTGTTTTCTAAGTTTCACAGGTCCATCAGATGGAGAAGAATTTTGCCCCAGGGTGAATCATAGCCTTTATTGATTTTGGTGAGACTTTGTAATTAACATTATTATAGAAATGGCATGAGATTTTTTTTTTTTCTATTTTTTTAGGATGTTGTGATGCAATGAATGTATTTTGCATGTGGGAAGAGCATGTCTTTTTGGGTCTGTAAGGTAGATTTTGGGGGATTAAATCATGTTCTCCACAAAAGGCATGTTCAGGTTCCAACTCCTGGTCCTGTAGGTGTGAACCCATTTGATATAGAGCCTTTGAAGAAGTTAATAGTTTAGGTGTGTCCAAACTGAATAGAAGTGGGCTTTAATCCAATATGACTGAAGTCCTTATAAGCAAAGGAAATTGGACACAGACAGACAAAGCCATGAGTAGGAACAAGAAGCTGGAAGTCAATGAAACCAGAAGAGAAAGGGAAGCTGGAAGTCAATGAAACCAGAAGAGAAAGGAGAAGGAGAAGCCCTATGTATCACCTTTGGCAGAAAAGCCAAGGACCCAAAGATGGATGGCAGGCAGCCCCAGAAAGCCACAGCCTTGGGGGGAGTGGGGGACATCAATTTGCTGATGCCTTGATGCTGGTCTTATCTGGTCAAAACCAAGAGCCAACAAGTTCTGATTGTTTAAGCTAAACCATTTTATGGTATTTGTTTTAGCTGCTGGAAAAGCCAACAAGTTCTGATTGTTTAAGCTAAACCATTTTATGGTATTTGTTTTAGCTTCTGGAAAAATAAGTCAAGCATCAAAAAAAAAAAAAAATACTCAGTAATCAATTTAACAAAAAGAGTTCAAAATTATTCCATGAAACATAAAAACAATTGTCCAAATGAACTAAAGATATCCTAAATAAATGGAAAGACAACACATGTTCATGGATTGGAAAACAATAGTGTTAAAATGGTAATACTTCCCAAACTGATGTACATATTAAACAAAATCCTCATCAAAATCCCAGATAACTTCTTTGTAGACACTGATAGGTGTATTTTAAATTTTTAAGGAAATTCAAAGGACCCAGTGTTACAACATCAACAACAACAACAAAATTTGACAAATAAGAACATATTTGGAGGCTCCACTCTTCCTTATTTAAAAATTAAAAAAAAAAAAATTGAAGCCAGGATAATTAAGGCAGTGTGGTAATGCCATAAAGACAGACATATGGATCATAGAATAGAACTGAAAGTCCAGAAATAAACCCTCACATTTATGGTCAGTTGATTTTCAACACGAGGCCAAGGAAATTCATTGGGAAATGAATAGTCTTTTCAGTAAATTTTGCCAGGACAAATGAACAACTACATGTAAAAGAAGGAAGTTGAAATCTTCCATCACATCAAATAAAAAAAAATAATAATAATTTCAAGTTCACCAAAGACCTAAATGAAAGAACTGAAACTCTAGAAGTCTTAGAAGAAAACATAGACATAAATCTTTATTACCTTGGATTAAGTAATTGTTTCTTAGGTATAATACCAACAAAAGAAAAAAAACAGGTAATTTGAAATGTATGAAAATTGAAAAATGCATTCTTCAAAGATACCATCAAGGAAGTAAAAACAAAAAGGGAGGAATTATTTGCAAATCATATACCTGATAAGGAACTTGTATCTAGAATATATAAATAGTTCTTACAATTAAGTGATTAAATGACAAATAACCCATTTCAAAAATAATCAAATGATCTGAGGAGACATACATCAAAAGAATATGGGCCAATGCCCAATTAGCATATGAAAAGATGCTCAACATTATTAGCCACATCAAATGTTTTCAGTTCAAACCACAATAAGTTACTACTTCATACCCAGTAGGATGGTTGTAATTAAGGAGACAGATAATAACACATGCTGTCAGGGATGTGGAGAAATTGCTCCACATCTGCTGGTGGAAATGTGAAATGATGCATCTACTTCTGACTTAGTCTGGCAGTTACTCAAAGGGTAAAACTTAGAGTTACCATAAGACCCAACAATTCCACTCCTAGGTATATACCCAAGAGAATGAAAACATATGTCCAACCAAAAACTTGTACACAAATGTCCATTGCAGCATTATCCATAGTAGCCAAAAGATGGTGTTTTGGTTTGCTAAAACTGCTGGAATGAAATATACTAGAAATGGATTGGCTTTTACAATGGGTATTTATTAGCTTACCATTCTAAGGCTTTGAAAACATCCAAATTAAGGTGATGATACCTTCTCTGAAGAAAGGCTGCCAGCATCTGGGACACCTCTGTCATGTGGGAAGCCACATGGCAGGCATCTGCTGATCCTTCTCTCCCAGATTTTGTTGCTTTAGGCTTTTGGCTTCAGTGGTTCTCTCAGCTTCTGTGGGCATGTCCTTGTCTCCCAGCTTCTCTGGGGCTTCTCTGAGCAATCTTGTTTTTTTTTTCTGTGTGTCCTTTATCCTTTTATAAAAGACTACGGAACGGGGATTAATTGAAATAATCTAACTAAAAGGTTATTTGAAATAACCCAACTAAAAGGTCCCACCTCTAATAAGTCTGTACCCACAGGAATGGATTAAAAGAACATGGCTTTTTCTGGGGTACATAACAGCTTCAAACTTCCACAGATGGGAACAATCCAAAAAGCCATCAGTTAATGAATGGATAAACAAAATACAATGGTATATTATTTAGCAATAAAAAGAAATGAAGCACTTATATATGCTATGATATGGATGAAACTTGGAAACATTATATTAAGTGTAAGAAGCCAGTTACAAGAGACCACATATTACATGATTTCATTAATATCTAATGTTCAGAATAGGGAAATCTACAGAGACATAAAGTATACTAGTGGTTACCTAGGACTGGAGAGGTTGGGTGAAGATGGGGGACATGACTGCTAAAGTGCATAGCATTTCTTTTTTGGGTTGATGAAAATGTTCTAAAATTTATTATGGTGATGGGTGCAAAACTGTAAATATACTAAATATCATTCAAATATAGGCTAAATTGGTGAATTGTATGATGATACGGGAATTATATCCTGACAAAGCCATTACTGGTATGGGGATATTTATCCCATCTGTTATATGGAAGGAGAACAAAGATTTTGAAACTGACCATGGGATAAGGTTCAAACTTATGAGCCTGAGCTAGGCTTATCATGTCTCTTTAGCCTCATTAATTTTCACAGCTTTTACCTCCCCCTCCTTACAAAAACTTCTCCCTATTGTAATAAACTATTTGAAGATTCCTCTTGAAATGCCATCCACCACTGAAGATTATCGTCTTGCAAAAAAAAAAAAAAATCAAACTTCCTTATAGGAAATAATTTCAGCAACAGGTGCATCTCCCCCTTTTGTGCCCCACACCTTGTATTTTCTTCACAGTTCTGTTGTTCATTCTTCAAACTATTTGGTCCACTTTTTATCATGCTACTATCCTTTTTTTATTTTTGGCTTTTTCAATGGAGATTTATTAGGTTGCAAATTTATAGTTCTGAGGCCATGAAAATGTCCAAATTAAGGCATCAAGAGGTAGATACCTTCTTAGAGGAAAGCTCAATGGCATCCGGGGTTCTTCTGTTACATGGGAAGGCACATGACTGGCTCTGCTGAAACTTCTCTCCTGAATTATCTTCTGGTTTCAGTGGCTTTTTCCAAAATAACTCCTGGCTTCTCTCTCAGCTCCTGTGGGGCCTTGCTTGCTTCTCCCGGGGGCACGCTTTGTATTACATATCTTAGCTTCTCTCTAAAATGTCTCTCTCAGCTTCTCTCTTAGCTCTCTCTCTGTGAGCATTCTTAAAAGACTCCAGTCAAGGATTAAGACCCACCTTGAATGGGAGGGGTCACATCATCTCCATGGAAACAATCTAATCAAAAGGTCCCACCCAAAATAGGTCTGCCCCCACAAGATTGGATTAAAAGAACATGGCTTTTTATGGGGTACATAAAAGATTCAAACCAGCACCCTCTATCCTCTGGACCCCAAAAAGACATGTTTTTACCATATGCAAAATACATGCATTCCATCACAATATCACAAAAGCCTTAACTCATTTCAGTTAACAATAGATAAGTACAAAGTCTCTGGGTTTAGATATAAGCTTAAATCCCAACTCTACCACTTACTAGTTGTGTGAACCTAGGTTAGTTACTGTGCTTTCTGAGCTTCAGTTTCTATAAAATAAGAAAACTACCTACAGAATTATCTTCAGGCTTATGACACATGTATAATACCTTAAGTAATTTTAAGTTGTAAGTACTTGATAAATGTCAATTCCTTCCCTTTGATTCTTTTTTATAAATTTTTAAATTTAATTTTATTGAGATTGTTCACACTCTATACAATTATCAAAAGATCCAAAGTGCACAATTAATTGCCCTTGTTACCATCATACAGCTGTGCATCCATCACCACAATTTTTTTTTTCCAATTTTTAGGACATTTTCATTACTCCAGAAAAGAAATAAAGTCAAAAAAGAAAACTCATTTCCTCCCCTACCCCTAATCACTACCCTCCATGATTGATTCATAGTATTGGTACAGTTCATTTGTTACTGTTGATGAGAGAATGTTAAAATACTACTAACTGTAGCATATAGTTTGCAATAGGTATATTTTTCCCTATATACCCCTCTATTATTAGCTTCTAGTAATAGTGTCATACATTTGTTCTAGTTCATTAAAGAGATTTCTAATATTTGTACAATTAATCATGGACATTGTCCACAACAAGATTCACTGTTTTATACATTTCCATCTTTTAATCTCCAACACTCCTTCTGGTGACATACATGATTCTAAGATTCCCCTTTTCACCACATTCACACACCATTCAGCACTGTTAGTTATTCTCCCAATAATGTGCTACCATCACCTATGTCCATTTACAAACACTTAGGTTCAACCTAGTTGAACATTCTGCTCATGATAAGCAACTGCTCCCCATTCTTTAGTCTTGTTCTATATCCTGTTAATTTATATTTCATGACTCTGGGTTTGCATTCTATAGTTAGTTAATATCAGTGAGGCCATGCAATATTTGTCCTTATGTGTCTGACTTATTTCTATCAAAGTAGTGCCCTCAAGGTTTCTTCATCAACTTGTTTTGGTTTTTTTTTTTTGTTTGTTTGTTTTTTAAGATGGTTTTGTTCATCCACCATGTTTTCCATCCTAAGTAAACAATTGATGGTTCCCTGAATAGTTACATATGTATGTATTCACCACCATCAACACTATCTATATAAGGACATCGCTATTTCTTCCACAAAGAAGGAGGAAGAGTCAAACAAGGTAATCGAGAAAAGAAAAAAGAAAGAGAAAAAAAAAACTGACAGCTAAAAAGCAATGAAAGGAAAGATAGAATTAAACTAAAGTAGAATAAGAGTCAGACAATATCACCAATGCCAAGAGTCCCATACCCCTCCCTTATATCCCTCTCTTATAGGCATTTAGCTCTGATATACTGCCTTTGCTACACTAAAGGAAGCATAATACAAAGTTTCTGTTAACTGTAGTCTCTAGTTTGCATTGATTGTATTTTTTCCCCAATCCCACCCTATTTTTAACACCCTGCAAGGTTGACATGCATTTGTTCTCTCTCATGCAAAAACATATTTGTGCATTTTATCACAATTGTTCAGCACTCTAGGTTTCATTGAGTTATAAAGTCCCAGTCTTTATCTTTCCTCTTTCCTTCTGATGTCCCACATGCTCCTAACCTTCCTCTTTCAATCACACTCACAGTCATGTTTGTTCAGTGTACTTACATTGCTGTGCTACCATCACCCAAAACTGTGATCCAAACCTCTCAGTCCTGTCTTTTCCTATCTGTAGTGCTCCCTTTAGTATTTCCTGTAGAGCAGGTACCTTGTTCACAAACTCTCTCATTCTCTGTTTGTCAAAGAATATTTTAAACTTTCCCTCATATGTGAAGGACAGTTTTGATGGCTATAGGATTCTTGGTTGGTGGTTTTTCTTTTTCACTATTTTAAATATATCACACCACTTCCTTCTTGCCTCCATGGTTTCTATTGAGAAATCCGCACATAGTCTTATCAAGCTTCCTTTGTATGTGATGGATCACTTTTCTCTCGCTGCTTTCAGGATTCTCTCTTTGTCTTTGATGTTTGACAATCTGATTAATAAATGTTTTGGTGTAGGTCTATTCAGATCTATTCTGTTTGGGGCACACTGCCCTTCTTGAATCTGTAATTTTATGTCTTTCATAAGAGATGTGAAATTTTTATTGGTTATTTCCTCTATTATTGCTTCTGCCCCTTTTCCCTTCTCTTCTCCTTCTGGGACACCCATGGCACACACATTTCATGTTTCATGTTATCCTTCAATTCCCTGAGATGTTGTTCATATTTTTCCATTCTTTTCTCTATCTGTTCTTTTATGTGTAGTATTTCAGGTGTCTTGTTCTCCAGTTCCTGAGTGTTTTCTTCTGCCTCTTGAGATGTGCTGTTGTATGTCTCCATTGGGTTTTTCATCTCTTATGTTTTGTCTTTCATTTCCATAGATTCTGCCAGTTGTTTTTACAAACTTTCAATTTCTACCTTATATTCGCCCAGTGTTTTCTTTATAGCCTTCATCTTTTTTCATATATCTTCCCTGAACAAACTCATTGATTTGTTTTTTTATTTCATTTAGCATATTTCTTTGAAAATATTTAATACATTGTTTCATCAAAGTGAACCAATATCTCAACTGTATCTTGACTGAGGTGTAAGTTTGTTCCTTTGACTGGGCCATATCTTTGTTTTTCCTAGTATAGTTTGTAGTTTTCTGTTGTCTATCTGTCTGGTTTCCTTGGTTACCCCAGTCAGATTTTCCCAGAGCAGAACAGGTTCAGGTCTCAGAGTGGGGTTATATTCAGGGTGTATCTTAGAGTCTGACAGACTTTCCTGTGAGGTTTCCAGTCCCTATGCTTTTCCTAACCTGCCAAGCAGATGGCACATGTCAGCCTGTCGCTCCCAACTGACATAAGGAGATGTGGCCACTTCAGTTTCTGTTTTGGCTGTTTTCCCCCAGGCTCTGGGGTCTGGTTATGAAGGGAAAGTCGGGCCCCACCTCTTTCCTCTTAGAGAAGATAAACCCCCTCAGGAGTTTTCATCTGCATTTGAAATGTTGTCTCTCTGACTCTGTTATCTCCTCCCATGTCTGGGTCAGAGCGCTGGGAACAGAAAATGGCTGCAGCTCCTCTCTTCTGAGCCCTGAGGTTGTGAGAGAGGAAAAGGGACAAAAAGCCCACTTTTGGAGCCAGTACCTGGCCCCCAGATTCATTTGTCAGCCAGAGGTAACACCTGGTCTTCTAGGCTCCCTCTCCCAGGTCAGATGAGTCTTCTGGTTTCTTAAGGTCATTCATCACCAAAAGCCTCTGCCTGCTTGTTGGGGGTTTGTAGCTTGTATTCAGCAGTCAACATTTGTTAACTAAAACCTCTGCTGGAACTCATCTGAGAAATATTCGCTCGCTCCACTTGGAGTGTGCTGCTAGTTTCTACCACAGTGAGGTTTTGCAGCAAGGCCTGACTTGGGGGAGGGGCTCTTGGCATGGTTCTGCAGTTTTACTTACAGATTTTATGCTGTGTTTTCAGGCATTCCTCCCAATCCAGGTTGGTGTATGATGTGTGGACAGTCACAGTTGTATCCCAGCAGTTATTCCAAATTATTTGCCTGTTGTTCTTTGTTGTTTATTAGTTGATCCAGGAGACTAAATTCCACTCCTCTCTATGCCACAGTCTTGCCCCTCCTTGCTACTATCCTTTTTTACTGAGGAACAGAAAAGAGTGTGAATTATTTGTCTTTTATCTTTGGGGCCTTTGTACTCATCCTTGTATTCACAGAGTTTGGCAGAGAATAGATACCCAATGCATGTATACTGGGCAAACAAATGGCCATCTTTATATAATAAATGACATCACTCATGGCCATTTGAATTTCTCTGATTTGAATTACTTTATAGAAAGTCTGTTAGCATATTTTATGTAACAGATATTATCATTGTCTAATAACTGTGAAATTGTCTAATTTCAGTTCAGTACAATTAATTGAGTGCATTCTAATGATCAGTTACCTAAAGGGTGCAATGTTGCACTATGATATGGCCATTTTAAGACTTTATATATTGTCTTGCAAAACTCTCCATTTACTTGGAAGGCCTTTCCATTTAACTGCTCCCCTGACCTGACATTTACTCTCTGAAAAGGAATAATCTGAAAGCACACACAGTTTGGTTAATCGTACTGAGATGCAAGTATAAAACATTGTAAATAAATAACAAATTTTGTAAAAGAAATCTTATTTTAATGTTTAAGGAACTCTACTTAAAATAATTCTATATTGAAACTATGTAATATGGTAATGAAGACACAAAGAGTTTTAAATCATAACTGCAATTCAGCTACTGTGAAACATTCAATATTTTTCTAATGCTCACTTTCAGGAAACAAAAGGAAAATCACAGGAAATCAACTTTATATTAGGATGTCTCTAGGTCTAAGGTAAATATTAAATCTGCTGTAACCGCATCTTCTAGTTCTTGTCATATAAAATTATATGTCTAGAACAGTGACCTGAGGGCCCACCAGTATTTTCAGTTGTCAAATATGATATGAAGTTTTACCCAAAATAGGTATGTCAAAATATTTTACATGAATGAGGTAAATAAAAAATTCTGCAGATGATTCAACTTTAATTACTCAGAAAATGTCATGGCCTAGAATTTAATTTCTGTTGAGTTTTTCTAGACATTTCAGGGTTAATGATATTAATGTATCTAATATTACATATATAACTTCCAAATAATTAGAAGTAACACAACACCAAAGAGTAGTGTGGTAGGGATATTGAGTGATGCAATAAATTGGTGGTTACTACAATTACTTTTTTTTATACTTAAGAACAGTGTAGTGCCTGAGTTAAGAGAATCTACTGAGGCTTCTGAAAAAGAATGTCCCTTGTAATTCTGTAGGAAGCAGTGAGTAGGAAAGGGGTGATTCAGAGCCTCTACTGTGGATAAAAATTTACCCAGAGTGAATATCACATGAGAAGTTGGGACCTACCATTTATCTATTCAAAATGAAGAAAAAGACATACTGAGGTCTTGGAAACAAGACTGTGATGAAATTATACTCCAAATGAAAAGGGACAATAAGGAAAACCATTATACATGTCCAATGACACAAAAATTTCTATTGAAAGAATAGTAAACAATTAAGGCTTCTTATTTTCCCTTTACCCCTTTCAGTTGCAGACATGTCCTAGAATCTTTCAACTGATTTTCCATTTCTTATTAGAGCCCCAGATTTTCAGGCTCCTGTGAGAAGACAACACTGTTTTTTGCAGTTCCAGTCTCTATATCATCTATAATCAGAACAAGATTTTAAGAATAGATGCATAAGGTGATGGAAGAGAACACCAGGCTGACAGGCTGCCCCAGAATATCTTTTTCACCCACTCTGCCATCTGGTATTATTTTGAAACCTAGAGCCTGCTCAGTTTTATAAACTTAGAGAAATTTCATCCGGATTAAAACAAGATAGTTTATAGCAAGTCTTTAGTGCATTGTGTAAGCACTCAATAAATGTAACAATTCTTCTTCATCTTCTATTTAAAAAAATATATATAAATATACATGTTTACTTATATACACATGTGCAAGGCGGTGACTAAAATGAATATACAGGTGAAAGAAATAATTTAAGTAGTTGGAGTTAAGCAGTATCTGGACCAGTTACATGATGATGAAATACTTATTCTGGGTGCCATGGCTGAAGAGAATTATTGAAATTGCCAGTTGTGTTCAGATATATAATTCTTACTTTATAGAACATCATTTATATATAATTTGACTTAGTACATTATGATAGTTTTCTTCTTAGATAGATAGGTATACATAGGTAGGTAGATGGATGAATTGATGGATGAATAGAGAGATAGACAGAAAAATGGATATTTGACTGAATAATAGTTCAAAATATTAATATATATGCCACCTTACTCATTAAGTCCCCTCCCAGGTACCTGCCAGCTCTCCCTTTTACTATCCCAGAAAGCTGGATATGAACCACTCACTAGTTTGGGAAGAAGGGGCTATAGTGTAACCAAGATGTAAAGGAAGCATAGCTATAAATGAACTTCAAAATCTTGGTTTCATTAAAGACCAAAATTTGGATGCACAATTCCAGAGAGAAGTTTTCCCCATCCTCTGACTCAACAGTAGCTGGTGGAAAAGGGGTCAAGGAGAAAAAGGCGGCCACACATATAGAAGCTGCATGGGACAGGTGGGAAGGTTCTGCCCATGGCAGTGCCACAGAAGTGTGGGTTGCTGAACCAGCACCCGGTTTCCTTCTGGATGCCATTTGGTGAGGAATCTTAGGTAACAGCAGACATTCCATCTATTGGGGGCCTTGCAGAGGGAATGAGGCTCACCTGCTTTCTAAGACCCATTCCCAGTGGATCAGTCCCCTATTTAATAGCCAGAAATACCGTTAGTGCTCTCATAATAAAGACCAGATCTAGGCCTGGACACCTGGAAGGCTGAGTAGTAGAATAAAAGAGGTTCTCTACCCCAAGTAGCCAAAGTAGGATTAAACTGTCAGCTGTGGATTCTGAGCAAAGCCAGTGGTGGACTGAACAATCCCATAATGTATCCAAACCAGTGCCTAGAGAACTGTACAATGAGGAAATCCAGTTATGCCTAAATTTCGTATCTAACCTGATCCCTTGAATCTTCCGTTTTCTCACTTATCAAAGAGTGGAAAAATATTGGAAGAGGAGCATAGAACCAAGGATCAAGGTTGTGTACTTCTGTGTATTAACTGTCTGTTTTCAAACAAAAGGATGGTCATTGCAAAATCTCTTTTTAAGATGTTTATTGTAAATCATATTGCATTATTAGGGTTCTCTAGGGAAACAGAATCAACAAGAGAAATTTGTAAATATAAGATTTTATAAAAGTGTCTCACCTTCATTGGCAACTCCGATGAAAGTTTTCAATGAATTTCTCAGGAATCGCTTCCCTCGCTAACCAAAGAAGAAGTGAAGGTCCTCTCCCTCTCTTCCTTAAAAGTCTTCAACTTATTAGATTAAATCCAGCTGACTGAATTCTCTCATTGCAGAAGACACGCCCTTCATTGATGTAATCAGTCACAGCTGCAGCCAAATGACTGATGATCTAATAAACCAGCCTTCTGATTTATTAACCCGCCACAAATGTCCTTGCAATAACGGTTAGGCCAGCGCTTCCTTGACCAGACACCTGGGCACCATCACTTGGCCAAGCTGACACATGAACCCAACTATCGCACATATGATTTCCTTGCAAGAAGACCAAAAGATAAAGAAATCACTTTAAAAATATTCTTAGGATGCCTGTGCTGGGCGCTCCGAGTAAATTCCTCATAGGCTGTGTGCTGAGGTGAGGAGGAAGATGCCTTCAGATGGGATTTGGAAAGATGCCCAACCCTCCAAATCTTCCACTTGAGCACTCCTGCTTTTTGGCTTGTCCAAATCAAGATTTCAAATAAGATTATACATGAAAAAAGTTCACTTCTAAACAACTTCAAAAGCCATGGAGACAATATATTTAAGAGTACTTATTAATTAGAGAGCACTGCAAAATGTAAGAAAATTATTTTCTTTAGAGTTCTCTGTAGAATGGGAATGATAACCATCCCAAAAATTATCATGAAAAAATTTTAGATGAAATTAAATAATGTGTTCAAAAGGGATTTGAAAAGGTTAGTGTTCCATATAAATTGGAAAGTTTATTTACTGGGTTTTCTGGGCCCACTTATTGGTCACTAATTGCTACAATGGGCTTTCTTGGGATTGCTTATGGTAATACTTTCAAAGTGCTTAAAAATTTAGTTTTATGTTACTTACTGACAGATGCTAGATGCAGGTTTCTGAGTTTCTAATTTTTATTCTACTTAATTTAATTGAGGTCCCCAAGCTGTCCCTACACACAGATGTCCAATTATAATTATATATATATATATATATATATATAAAACTTAAGCATATATAT
The DNA here is from genome assembly GCF_015220235.1 of Choloepus didactylus. Lineage (NCBI taxonomy): Eukaryota > Metazoa > Chordata > Mammalia > Pilosa > Megalonychidae > Choloepus > Choloepus didactylus. The sequence continues at coordinate 10,571,057 of NC_051315.1, forward strand.
ATATAATTTAAACATATATATATCTTAATGATATTATATATACATTAAACTTAAACATATATATGTAACTTAAACATATATGTAACTGAACTACAGGTACATCAATTATATATAACAAATATATATGTGTGGTCATGTGTGCATACCTGCGTGTGTATATATATACATATATGATTTAAAATTTCATACATGCATTGCCATGTTAACTGGAGGTTTGAACTTTGAAGAAAAGCCCTTTTTAAATGCAAAGTGCATTATCAATCCATCTGGATCAGCTAGCTCAATTGTTAGATTAGGTGTTTAATGAGGCCAAGATCTAGCATTTGTTTCCTTAGAGTCCTGTTAGCTTTGCACAGTCTATGATTACAGACTTGATCTTACCTAGAACTGCATGCAGCTGTTGCTAACAGAAATCACTGAACCAGAATCCAGTGGCAGAGAAGGTGAGATATCATGGCTTCCCAGATATAGTCCATTCCATTTGCCAAAGATGTTTAAAAAGACATGGTTGTAAGTGCCCCTGCAGCAGCATCTCTCCATCTGAAATAAACACATTAAAAATATAAAATTCCCATAAGTTTCTTATTAGCTTTCCAAACAAAAATGAGGGCTACTTTACTTAACTAGCACTTATCAAATGCGGTAATGCATATGAAGATATTTTGAAATGGCATCCACTATGCAAATGCAAAGTATTCTTATTATTATTAGTGTTGATGTAGTTAATAATGGTGATGCTAACAGTGCTGCAAAGTAGCCATTTACTAATGTGCTCTTTGGATTTTAAGGCCAGAACTGAAGAAATTTATTAAATAATTAAATATATTTTATTTTCATAAATACTTAAAAAAATCATTTCGCAGCTACCTATCAATATCTAATAGTACATATTCATAAAGCTTGTTGCCTACAACCACAGTATCCTTCCAAAGAGTTGATTTTCCTCCAGGACTCGAGTTCATCCCCCAAATGCAAATGCAAAATTACTATGTACCATTTATCCTAAGGGTTTCCATAAAATTTATCATTCCAACTGGGGCACTTTTGAGAATGAAAGGTAATACTATTAATAAATAATTTGAGGACATCAGAGGTAAACTGGGAATGTCCTGGGCAAACTGAGTCATTTTCTTTACCTAGTTATAGCATAAGTTTTCAGAGTCCATAATTTTCCCTCCAAAGCTCTAGCTTGTTTCAAACTTATGGTCCAGCTAAGGGAGGGAGGCTGTTGAGGCTAGCCTTGGAAATCCAGAAACTAGAAACTAGTCTTGGTAATGAGACTGAATAGAGAAGACCAGCAGCTGTTAATTTCCTGTGGAGTGTTGTCCAGTAACCAGTGTCATCCTCAGTGCAATGGTGACTGACCCAACCAGCATGTTCTCTTTGAGTTTACACTTTTTCTATTCTCAGTCTCTTCAATAGCCTGACGTGGTAGACAATGAGTGCCTTGTCCTCTTTAACTTCAAAGTTCCACCGACTCTGTTAAAGTCATCTCAGCTTCAAAGTGGTCAGTGAGTCTCTCTGGTGTAAGACAAGAAGTGGTTTGGGACAGATGCAACAAAAGAGTTTCTCAAGAAAAGTATCTGGGCTACAGCAAGGTGACTAAATGCCCATGCAATAAAGCTGGCCTTAAATCTGGGCCAAACCCAGTAGTGGAGCATGGGTCCTTTCCTCCAGCTTCTATCATCATTGGCCAAGAACAGCTTCTTCATTTCTTTAAGAAAAGGCAATTTGGAGGATTGCCCTAACGTCTGGATGAGTGATACAGCTCTCAGTCTCTATAGAATTGTATTCTGAGTAATCTGTATGGTTTCCTATCTTATATTACAACCCCTCTGCACAAAGGGGTACAGGAGAACCAAATATGAAGTAATTTTAATGCTGCTAACTTACACATCTAGAAATACCTACTAGGTCCTCAACTTTTGTTTTCACTTAGTCATGATTCATTCAGTAAACAGTAATGCTTCCCTTGATCTAAGGTTCATTCCATACCCTGGGGATACAGCAATAAACAAAAGGAAATGCTCTTTGCCCTCATGGTGCTTATATTTTAGAATAAAAGACAGATAAAGAAATATATAAACATGGTGATTTCCAATAGTTTTCTAAGTTATGAAGGAAAGGAGGTGATGTGCCACAAATTGTTTTGTGAACAGTTTCTTTAGGAAGGTCAGGGAAGGCATTTATGAGAATATAGTATTTGAGAGTAGGCCTAAGAAAGCAAAAGGCTGCCCATATAAAAGCCATAGAAAAGAAACAGCATGTTCAAAAGTAACCTTATGAGAGTAGGCTGGCTGGGTTAATAAAATGAAAGAAAGGACCAGTGGGGCTGTAACAATGAGTGAGGGGAAAGAGTATATACGGTGAGGTCAGAGAGAGAGGCAAGGACCAGAAAATCTGGAGCCTTGGAGATCCTGGTAAGGAGTTTGGATTTTATTCTAAGTGGCAGTTGGAAACTTCTGAAGGATTTTTGGCTTGGAAGAAACATGATATGATTTTTGTTTTTAATGTGAAGAATGATTCAGAAGATTATTAGTGTGGGCCTATTTCTTAGGCAAGAGAGGATATTAATAGAGACTAATATGGTGGCTGTGAAGAATGGAAGATCAGTGGAGTCAGCATATTTAAGGTTATCTTACATTTCATGTAGGTGGTTCCATGGGGTAGTGCAAAGTACAAGGGTGAAATCAGGGATGGACTAATTGACTTATAACTCCTCTTTATTTAGGAGTCTAATATCAGTGAGTCTAAGACTCCTTTCTGAACTGAATTATCTTTTGCACCTCTTTCACTAAATAAGAGGAAACTGAATATTTACTCCCTTGCAGGATGGCCATTTGCTGTCTAAGACACTTCACTCTCTACAATTATTCCATTAGGGTTACAGCTTGGACCTTCCTCCAATCAGCTGTGGAAGAGTTAATCATAGTTTAAAATTATAGAAAGATCAAAAGCAAAGCCGAATTCTAGGATAGCAGAAGCATGTAAGCAGAATAGATGGTGTACATTGAAGGAGAGAAGATATTTATGTTTGTTTTATATCTGAGTGTTTGTCTATGGTGTTTGATAGGCAGGGGCTTACATGATAAGTTATGGTTGTTCACTTTTCTGTTACAATAGCCATGTCCTCTTCCTTTGGCTCTTCTTCCTACCTGAGTATTTTATTATGGTGAAGGCTAAAACCCTAGATTCAATGGAGACACATTTTGATGACTGATATATGGCATATGATAAGATGTCAATATTTCTCAATAAAAATAAAAATATTTGAAAGAAACCCATTGTGGAGGCATTGGAGTTGGAGCACACAGATTGCCCTTCAAAAGAACCTGCTGCCCCAGGAGTTGATGCACAGACTAGAGATACTGTAGACAGTATCTCTAGATACAGCCTGGAGGTCTGCCCCAAGGGTCACATTGAGAACACACATCCCTGAGCCATTTCCAGTCAATGACTGAAAACAGCTAGAGTACTGGCACCAGGCCATTTCTGCCTGACATGGAACAAGCTCTCAGGTCACTTTTGCCCAGATACTTATACCATCAACCTGACCAAGACTCTAAGAGCTGTGCCGCAATCTTCTCGATTGCTCTTTTAGTATTGCTCTCCTTACCCAACCCTCCTCCTGTCCCTCTCTCCTTTCACAGATGTCAGATCCACATGAGGCTCCCCACAACTCCTGCTCCCTCACTTTTTATCCTTTGCAGGGCTTTCCCCATAAACAACTATTGCACATATAATTTAGTCTTGACATCTGTTATTTAGAGCCCTGAAATGAAAATCTCCAAAAGGTATCAAAGACTCTTTCTTTGTGGAAGAAATGGAAATGTCCTCATAATAGACTGGAGGTGAATGCATAGCTATGCTACCATACCATGAATCATTACTTGCTTACTTAGAATGGAATGTATGGTGTGTGAATAAAACTCTGTAAAAAATAGAGAGATACAAGTGCTGGAGAAAATTTGGAGAGAGGGATGTATCTATTCACTGTTGGTAGGGAAGTAGAATGGTGCAGCCCATCTGGAGGGCAGTGTGGTGGATCCACAGGACGCTGACTATGGGGTTGCCATATGGTCCTGCAACCCCATTCTTTGGTATATACTTGGAAGAACTGAGTGCAGGGACATGAATGGTCATTGCACGCCAGTGTTTATGGCAGTGGTATTCATGATTCACAATGGATGCAGGTTACCTAAGGGTACATCAACTGATAAACAGAATGGTGAACTGTGGTGTATACATTCAATGGAATATTGAGTAGTGGCAAGAAGAAATGAAGTTGTGAGGTTTATAACAAGGTGAATGGACTTGAGGACAGTATATTGAGTGAAATACATGAGAATCAAAAAGATAAACATTCTAACACCTCACTAATTTGGACTAACTCTAATGTGCAAACTCTGAGAATTGAATCTGAGAGCCCAGGTTACCACAGGAAGGCTTATAAAAGGCTCCTAGTTTGTAAGCTCTTACAGCAGTCACATCAATTCATGAGCTGTAATGGTTATCTCTAAATTCTGAGATGATGAACTCTTTGTGTATAACCTGGGTAGTCCCTGAAACTTCAGGTATCTGTTTGACACCTGAGACTCAGAGCCAGAGTTCAGGTTCAGCAGCTATGAATGCCGGCATTACCCCATACAGCAACTGTTAAAGAAGCTGAAAAAGAGATCAGACATTAATTAGAGATATAAACAAAATGTGCTTGATTAGGACTAAGGTAAACTAGACTAAAGGGAAAAGGATGACATTGATTTTGCTTTAAAACTTTAACTTCTGTGTGAGACCAAAGAAACTGATGTTTGTTTGGTGAAAAATCTAAATTTTCTGTAGCACATTATGTAATTTAACTTGTTTTATCACTTTATTCAAATACCATAATTACATGGAACCTTGAATAGGGGGTGAGATCAGGTTGGCTTGTACAGGTTAGCAGAAAACCTGATACATCCCAGAGTAATTTGGGTAGAGAATATAAATGTATTTGCAAAGTCCCCTTGAGGTAATGGGGAAAAATTGGAAATGTTAAACTTCCCCACCTAGGGAATTCTTGATACTCTTGCAAGCATTGGGGATTGCCATTGTAGTAGGCCAAGCCCTTGATTTTGGGGCTTCCCCTTATGAAGCTTGGTACTGAAAAGGAAAGGCTAAGCCTACTTATAATTGAGCCTAAGAATCACCCCAAGAGAACCTCTTTTGTTGCTCAGATGTGGCCTTTCTCTCTAAGGCAATACTACAGGGTAAACTCATTGCCCTCACCACTATGTGGGACCTGATTCTCAGGGGTGGAATGTGGCAATGTGGGACATAACTCCCAGGGATGAGCCTGGACCCAGCACCACGGGATTGAGAAAGTGTTCTTGACCAAAAAGGGAAAGAGAAATGAAACAAAATAGTTTCAGGGTCTGAAAGATTTCAAATGGAATTAAGAGGTCATTCTGATGGTCATTCTTATGCATTTTATAGATATCTCTTTTTAGTTATTAGTGTATTAGTATAGCTAGAAGGAAATACCTGAAATTGTTGAACTGCAGTCCAGTATCCTTTATTCTTGAAGACAATTGTATAACTATATACACAATACAATGAAAGGATCAGACACCACCACCACCAATAATATATTATTGTGAAAACCTTGTGGCTCACACTCCCTTTTTCCAGTGTATGGACAGATGACTAGATAAAAAGGGTACAAAAAGTAAATGAATAATTGGAGGGGAAAGGAGTATGAGATGTTTTGTTTGTTCTTTCATACTTTTATTTTTATTCTTATTTTCATTTTTATTTCTTTGACTAATGAAAATGTTTAAAAAATTGTGTTGATGAATGCAAAACTATATGCTGATACTGTGAACAACTGATTGTACACTTTGGATGATTGTATGTTATCTGAATATATCTCAATAAAATTGCATTAAAAAAGTCTGCTAAACTAATCTACTTCCAGCAATGCCAAAAGGCTAGTAATAATAATGAGAGAGAGGGGTGCCAATCAAACCCTGAATACCTATAAAGATGGAACTAAAGGAAATTTCTTCAAAATAGAAATATAGCCTTACCTTTAGCCACTGGGTATGTCTTGCATAGTGGGTGTTTTCATATGTTTGTTGGAAATTTTGCTTCGTTTTCAGTTTTGTTGTTTTGATTTTTTTTATAGCACACACATGATTTGACTTGGGCAAGACTTGACTGTGAAATTTTGTGTGGCTCATGAAGGTATTTATTTTAATTGCCAAGTAGTCCATTCATGGCTAATGCCCTCCCCACCAAAAGAAAACACATTTCACATATATTGGGTTTACTGTTCTTTGGTTGGTTAAATTTACATCTTCCACACTGAAGAAGACATTATCTGCACCTCAAATATTTCCTTACTTTGTGAATATCCAACACAATTTATCTGAGAATATCAACATGTCTATTTTCCGATCTAACAGGCTAGTTGTTTAATTGCTTAACTAGCTGTTCAACATTTTTTCCAGTGACTTTTTGTTGTGTATTCCCTTCCTCATCACACAGAAACAATGTATGTTTCTTAGACAGATTGCTCTGTGTTTCAGCAGTATTTGAAGAAGTGTTCCTACACATATTAAATGATTATTTAATCAAGGATAAAAGTTAGACTAACATAAGGAAGCTGTTATTTTCATTGTTTTTTTTTCCTACCACAGTACAGAAAATACTGAAGAGGCTGAGTGTCTTTAGAAAGGGTAAATACCTCAAAGATGATGTATTTCATTATATGAAAAGCCCACGGATATTGAGGACATAGACATCTAACTAACTCTGAAACGTAAATTTGATGTGCGTTCCATTCTTGGGCCTTCCCATATGAGTGCATGGCTGTGCTTTCAACTACTTCTGCCTCATTCCTTCTCCTTGCGCACCCCCGTCCCCAACCAAGGAATTTCATAAGCCATGACAGTACCTTCCTTTCTAGTTTATTACATTGTCCACAGCAGTGAATAACATAGCTAAGGTTGCAATACTGTTTCTCTTATGATACTTTTGGGTTTGATTCTTTCAATGTGTGCTTTATTTAAAAGTGTGCTGTATATATACATAAGGAAAACTGGGCAAAAGCTTCAAAGGATGAGGTGATCAAAAATTGGTATATCTTTTCACTGCAGCTTAGTATACTCCTTTACAGAAATTTCAAAATGGACTAAATTGGAAGTCTTCAATTATGCATTGCACTAGCCTACAGAGTGCATCTATTTTAATTATGTCTAGGCTATGCAATTGTACTAAACTGAATTCAGTGCCAGCATCATCAGAATATTTGCTGTGAAGATTTTCCAGTGCTAGAATGGTGGATGAAATTTCTCAAAACTTGTAACTGCTACAAGAGATTAGAAAATTCTGTAAGGGATATCCACCAATATGTTAACCACAGATATCTCTGTGGGTAGGAGTAGGGTGATGATTTCCCATTTCTAATTTTATGATTTTCAGCAGCAAGTATACATATATATAAAATTTTATTTTTACATACAATTTATTAGTCTTACATACAATCACTGATGAAAATATGATTTAAAAGTAGTGTTCTATACCACCATACTCCTGTATTTAAGATATGAAAAAGTTTCCTTACGGGTTTTCAGAAAAGTCCAAATTGCTAGCATTGTTCAAATGCCCTGTCTAACCTGGGCTTTCCTACTCATCTCACACTTTTGCCACTTCACCACTTCTACCTATGAATTGGATCATCTATGGTCTATTTTCTTTTCCATAGCCATCACCTTCAGAACTAGCTAGTCATTTCCCAGACCCTACATTTGACTTTAACACAACCAATCCCTACCAAATTAAATTAATTATCCTTTGATTTTTTATTGAGAGTCTCAATAGCCTAAATATTGTCTCATTTTGCTTCTTCTGTAATTTTTCCTCAATAAATTTCACTCACACTCACATATTTTTATATGAATTCTTCTCTAATTAGTTGGAGATGATACCATACAATTTAGCCAGTCATTCATTTAGTCAAACCATTACAAATTATTCAATGTTAATATGTTCCAGATAATATACTGCTTTTGCTCAAGGAGTTGACATCATAGCTCTTATGAAAACAGGATGGAAAAAGAAAAAGAAGGGAAAAATGTTTGTCCCATAATCACTCAGCTCCCCGCTTTGGGGCAATTTCTGAGGGCAGTGGGGAGCCAGACCCAGCAGGTGATTATAAATTCTGAAGATCTGTGGATGTAGAGATTAGAGCTTGAGGAATCTAATGCAGCTGATAGTGCTGGGCAGGGAATCAGAGAGGATGGAGCTGAAGGGAAGTAGGTGCCAGAAATTCATGTGTGGTTCATATTATAAGTTCATGGTTGAAGGCAATGATGAAAATGAACAAAGATTAACTTAGGCTTGCTACCAAGCAGCTACTATAGGGTTGAGAGTGGTTGAAAGAAACTAGAGATCAAGCAGCCCTGGGAGGAAAAAGTACTAGGGGAAATCATAGCTCAGGCATTGTCAGAGGGGATAGATCATTTTAACACTTCATTGATATCCTTGGCATCCATCTAAGACATGACAAGCATGCCTTAGGGTGAGATCTACTATCTAAGCTGTAACAAGATTAGCCAGAGAAATAAAATTTGGAGGTTGTATAGTGTCAAGTTAGAAGAGCTTGCCAAACACTGTGGAATTTCCATCCAGACAGACTATAAAAGCATAAAACTAAGTTGATAAAAGTTTAAAATGATGAACCAATAAGTCAAACGCCGGCTAAACCAAGAATCAAACCTCTCCTAACAGAGAGAGCAGACTAAGCGCCTTTACAGCACATTAACACAACGTACAGTGGCCAATCAAATTATTAGATACACAAAGAAACAGGAGTGGATGATGTAGATTCAAGTAAAATAATTAAAAGAAGTCAATAGAAACTGAGCATGAGATGGCCCAAACGTTGATCTCAGAAGACAAACTTCTATGCAGTTTTTATAAAGATTTTCAAAGAATTAAAAGAAATTTGGTCCTAATGAATGAACAGGTACAATATATCAGCATTGAAAGGAAAACCATAGACTAGGACTGAATTCCAATTCTAGAACTGGAAACCAAAAACAATGAAAGAAAATAAAATATTTAGCAAAATTAAGAATCATTCAACTTGAGCACAGATTAAAATGAAAATCCAATTTTAAGAACAAAGAGATTGAACAACAATGGGCAAATGCTTAAGTATCTGCTGAACATTATCTAATGGTGTAACATGAGTGCGTTGCATTGTGAGTCCTAAAGGGAGATGAGTGTTAGACTGGGGAACAAAAATATTTGAAGAAATAATAGTTAAAAATTTCCCAAATTTCATAAAAATTTGATAGCTTAGAGATCTGACATCATGAAGTCCAAGGAAGACTAAAATAATAAATAAATAAATAAAACACAACCAGTAATAGCATAGTCAAATTGCTGAAAAACATGAAGAAAAAATCTGAAAGTATTCAGCTTTTCCCCCTCTAGCTTTTCCAAAGAATTTCTCTTTGAGTAGTCTAAAGATTGATTATTACATACCTAGTTGTAAGTTTTGACTGATTGATTCATTCACTCATTTATTCATTCTGATTTGTGTTCACTGAGCTTCCTGGGTCTGTAAGTTTTGATTGTTTGATTCATTCATTCATTTATTCATTCTGATTTGTGTTCACTGAGCTTCCTGGGTCTGTAGGATTTCATACCTGGCATAAAGTTCTCAACCATTATTGCTTCAAATATTTCCTGTTTTCTCTTTTTCTCATTCTGTTATTCTAATCACATATATGTTACCTCTTTGAAATTTTTCACACAATTCTTTGATTTGCTGATTTTTTAAACATTTTGTATGTTTGTGTGTGTGTGTGTTTGCGTGTATTTCAGTTTGGGTAGTTTCTACTGGTTTATCTTCAAGCTCTTTGCTTCTTTACTTGTCCATGTCCAGTCTACTGATGAGTCCATTAAAGGCATTTTTGTTTCTGCTATTGTTTTTTTAATGCAGTTTTATTGAGATATACTCACATACCATACAATCCATCCAAAGCATACAGTCACTGGATCACAGTGTTATTGCATAGTATAGTGCATTCATCACCCCAATCAATTTTAGAACATTTTCATTACTCAAAAAAAAAGATAAAACCCAAAACATTCCATACACGTTATCCCCTGTATCACTGACCCCTAGAATTGGTGTGGTACATTTGTTACTGTCGATGGAAGACTATTAAGATATTACTGTTAAGTATAGTCCATAGTTTGCAACAGGTACATGTTTCCAATGTGTCACTCTATTAACTCTTTGTAATTGTGTTGTACATTTGTTTTAGTGCTATTATTTTTGATTTTTAGCATTGGCTTTCTTTCTAAGAATTTCCATATGTCTCCTTGTAGTTCTTGCATGTCATCTGTTTTTCCATTAGATCTATTAACAGATTAATCCTAGTAATTTTAAATTCCTTATCTGATAATTCCAACTTACATGTCATATCTTTGTCTTGTTCTGGTGCTTGGTTTTTCTCTTCATTCTGTATTGTATTTGCTTGCCTTTTAGCATGCCTCAAATTGCTTTATTGACAGCCAGACATGGTGAATTGGTTACTAGCAAGTGAGGTTAATGGGCCTCTAGCTGAGGTTTTATGTTAATCTACGTAGGGGTGAGGTTTGTTTAATGTTGGCTTTAGCTATAGGTCTTGAGTCTTCAAATTCCTCTAGTGTCCTTGATCTTTCCTTCCCTCTTCCCTTTGGGCTTCTTTCTTATGGCTCCTCAGGGACAATCTGTGGTTTGCAACTCTCTCAGCTGCAATTTCTGCTATTATACTGAAGCCCTATTGATATGGAAGTAAGTCATGGGGGAGGAGGTTCATATTCTTCAAATTCAATCTTGGTCTCTTTGCGGTCCTTTGTCTTTGCCCTCTGACCTTCTCAGGAGTTTCTTCTTTTATGGCTTCTTCCCCACCTTTGCATGAGACAGAGGATTGGAGAGAGGAATATCCTTGTCTTGGGGTTCTGGGGCAAGGCTCTGGTAAAGTCGTTTCTCCGGAGAGCAATCTTCTGTTATGGAGAAGGCTCCAGGCATATTTCACAAGGATTTCTTTCCTTTTCCCATATCAGACCTCCAAGGGGATATTTTCAAGATCTCTGAGAGAACGTGGTGGGGGTCCTGGACATAAAGGCCACAGAAGTGGGTGGGCTTCTGGAAGACTGCAGCCCCCAGGGTTTCTCACTGTCAGGCTGGTACGCATTCAGCCTCAGCAATTTATCAAAATTATCATTTAAATTTTTATGGGTCTAGCTACTCTGCCCCAGGTAAGCAGATCTCATATTGGCTGCACCTCCTGGGTCTCCTGCCTTTCTAGATTTCAGTGCACTTTGCCCTACAAACTCCCGGATGTATTCAAGAAAGTCATTGGCTTTCAGTTGATCCAGGCTCTTACATGGTGATGTTGAAAGCAAAGTCTTATATTTTTTAAATTTCATTTTTTATTGATTATTGATAATACATAGAAATGCATATCAATGCATATTGATAATATGTAAAAATGCAATATATATAATCTTTTTAGAAATTTTGACCTTTCTGCAACCTTGCTAAAATAATTCTAACAGCTTTTATTTTTTGAATCCATGTGTTTTTCTATGTATCCAAACATCTTCTGAAAACAATAAGAGTTTTGCTTTTTCTTTGAATTTGTGACCTATTTATTGCAAATTTGATCTTTAGAAAATGAGAAATTGAGGAGGTGGGAAATATAAGCAAGTTTTTCATATTCTGTATCATGAGGAACAAAAAATAGAGAACATGTTCTCCCAAGCTGTCAGATCTTGCTATGGAAGGCAGACTAGCCTTCAGAAAGAGAGCATTCAATTCTCAGCTTTAAAATTATACTACGATTATCTGCCTCTACCATACTGCTTGTTAGAAATAAAAGCAAATCCTTTCTAGACCAATATAGCATCATTCAGGTTGCTAAATTATCCACACATTTCATTCACCATATCTGATATTTGATTTACAATAGCCAGGAATCTAAAAAGATACATGTAAAAAACAAAGAAAAAAGATAACAATAGGCCTACATACACTATAGAAGAGGTAAAGAGTAGATTTATAAAAAAACAGAATTTAAAAGGACTGTGACTTATTTTCATGAAATTACACATCAAAAGAACCAGAAAACATATAAACAATCAAATAAATATTGAAGACCCACAAAATATGGTAAGTGAAAATAGAATATTAGTTGAAAGTTTGGACAGTGCTGGCAGGTCAGCTTTTTCTGCAAAGAGAGGTTGTTACTAGAAGATAAATAGCAATATTAAGTTTGAAATAGGATGGAAACTAAAAGGATATAATGCAGAGAAAAAAAAAATACCATCAGTTCAAGAAATTGTAAAGGAATCTAAAGTATCCTAACCCAGATATATATCCTGTCCAAAACTTTTCATACCCTAACTTCATGAAAACAGCCCACTATGGTTTCTTCTAGAAGCAGTTGACATCACCATATTCACAATTTTCCAAAACCAGTGTACAAGATCAAGAGAAACAAACAAGACACCATGGTATTCTTATTAAAAGGTTAAAAAAAATCTTTAAAAGTGACTGAAAAGAAAATTACTCTTCAAAAGAGCAAAAATAATACTGACAAATAACTTCTCAACAGAAATAGTGGAAGACAGAGGAAATGACTATTAATCAATGTCTTTTAAATACCCAGGGGATAAAGGAAAAAACAGTACAATCAAAAACTATTTTAAACTAAATAATAAATATACAATAAATAAACATATGTCAGATGCTACATAAATCATATCTAGAAGAAAAAAGTATGTTTAAAACCATATATTAGAAAGAAAGAAATTACAGGATCAATGATCTATGTGTCTATTACAGAAACATAGACAAATAAAAATAAATTAATTTCAAAGATAATAAATTGATGGCAATAATAATATTAAGAACATGGTAAAATAGAAAACCAAACATAAAATATATAACCTAATAAAAGTTGGTTCTTTGCAAAAAGACTCATAAAATGGATAAACCATTAATATATCAGAAACCAAAAAAAGTGATTAGGCACAGATACCCAAGAAAGGGAATGAAAAATGGAAATAAATACAGGTCCAAAAATTATTGTAAAGTTTAAAAGGTATTGTGAACAATATTTGGGCTACGATCCCCGAAGGCTGGAACAGGATTTTTTTTTACCTCCCACGCTTCCAAGTTAAATCTCTTAACAATTAACCAATTATCCTTTAGGTGTTCCTATCAGGCTCCATTGCTGTTTCTGCCCCCAGGAAACTGTAATAATCTGTATTTGCCTGTTCTCCAGTTTCCTGGGCAGGTGGTTTGTCTTGTGACCTCAATTCTATGATGGATCTAAGAAGAATTGTTTATTTTCAGTTTTTTTTTTTTCAGTTTATTTCTTGATGTTGGATGGAAGTGATAACTTCTGAGTTCTATATATGTTGGGCCAAATAATTAACTGATCTTTGACAAAGGAGCAAAGGCAATTAAATGGAATAATGATGGTCTTTTCTACAAATAGGGATGGAACAATTGGCTGTCCATAAGAAAAAAAATGAACCTAGGCACAGAATTCACATTTTTTCCACATTTAAATAAAAATGGAATATAGGCTTGCAGGAGCTAAGTTGGTGCCATAGAGAGGAGTGGAAGCTAGTTAGTTCCCCTGGGACAACTAATAAACAACCAGGAAAAACTAGCAAATAACCTGGAATAACTGCAGGGGGACAAACATGACTGTCCACTCACCATACACCAACCTGAATTAGGAGGAATGCTCAAGGTCGCAGAATAAAATCTGTCAGTAAAAACTGTGGACCCAAGCTGAGAGCTCCCTCCCCAACAGCCAACTGCAAAGCATGAGAGACCCCTCCCCCATGGCAAACTGCAAACCCTTGCTGTGCTAGACAGCAGCACTCTCTGAGCAAGTGGATATAGCTCAGCTGAGCTCCAGCTGGGATTTGAATTAACAAATGTGGACTGCTCAATTCAAGCTATGAAACACCAACAAGCAGACAGAGGCTTTTGGTGATGACTGACCTTGGAGAACCAGAGGACCTCTCTGGGAGAGAGGGAATGCCCAGAGGACTGGGTGCTGTCTCTGGCTAATGGATGAAACTGAGGGTGGCTGCAGACTTGGCCCTGAAGGGGGGATTTCTGTCCTTATTTCGGCTCAGTGGAGAAAGCCTCAGCCATTTTCAGTTCCCAGCACTCTGACCCAGACAAAGGTGGAGATAGCACAGGCAGAGTCTATTCAAATTCAAATGACCTCTCCCCAGGGGGTGTATTTTCCCTAAGAGGAAAAAGGTGGTGCCAAGGTCTACTACCTGTCTTCCATTCAGAACCAGACCCCAGAGCCTGGGGGAAAACAACCACGGACCACACCTCCTTACACCAGTCTGGAGCTACAGGCTGACAGAGGCCACCTGCTGGGCAGAAAAGCACAGTGACCTGAGGCATCACAGGGTGTTATCAAGCTTCTAAGACTCACCCTCAAGGAGACATGATACTATTTCCTCCTTCCAAGACATGAGTCCATTCTGGTCTGAGAGAACCTGATTGGGATAACCAAGGAAACCAGATGCCTATACAACAGAAAACTACAACCTACATTAAGAAAAACAAAGTTATGTCCCCACCAAAGGAACAAACTTACACTTCAACTGAGATATAGGAATTTAAACAACTAATACTAAATCAATTCAAAAAATTTAGGAAAGATATGACAAAAGAGATGAAGCATGTAATGAAAACACTGGGCAAACATAAGGTAAAAATTGAAAGTTCGAAAAAACAACTGGCAGAATCTATGGAAATGAAAGGCACAACACAAGAGATGAAAGACACAATGGAGACATGCAACAGACATCTCAAGAGGCAGAAGAAAACACTCAGGAACTGGAGAACAAGACACCTGAAAGCCTACACACAAAAGACCAAAGAGAGAAAAGACTGGAAAAATATGAGCAATGTCTCCAGGAACTGAATGACTACAGGAAATGCAGGAATGTATGTGTCATGGCATCCCAGAGGGAGAAGAGAAGGGAAAACGGGAAGAAGCAATAATAGAGGAAATAATCAATGAAAATTTTCCATCTCTAATGAAAGACATAAAATTACAGATCCAAGAAGCACAGCATACCCCAAACAGAACAGATCTTGATAGGCCTGCGCCAAGGCACTTAATAATCAGGTTATCAAACATCAAAGATAAAGACAGAATCCTGAAAGCAGCAAGAGGAAGGTGTCCATCACATACAAAGGAATCTTGACAAGACTATGTGAGGATTTCTCAATAGAAACCATGGAGGCAAGAAGGAAGTGGGGTGATATATTTAAGATACTGAAAGAGAAAAACCACCAACCAAGAATCCTATATCCAGCAAAACTGTCCTTCAAATATGATGGGGTGCTTAAAATATTCTCTGACAAACAGACAATAACAGAGTTTGTGAACAAGATACCTGCTCTACAGGAAACACTAAAGGGAGGACTACAGACAGATAGGAGAAGACAGGAGTGAGAGGTTTGGAACACAATTTTTGGAGATAGTAGCACAGAAATGTGGGTACTCTGAACAAAGGTGACTGTGAGTACGGTTGAAAGAAGAAGGTTAGGAGCATGTGAAGGAAAGAGGAAAGAGGAAAGATAGAGACTGGGACTGTATAACTCAGTGAAACGTAGGGTGCTCAACAATTGTGATAAAAGGTGCAAATATGTTTTTACATGAGGTAGAACAAATGACTGTCAACATTGCAAGGTGTTAAAAATAGGGTGGGATTGGTGGAAAAATACAATCAATGCAAACTAGAAACTATAATTAACAGAAACATTGTATTATTCTCCCTTTAATGTTACAAAGGCAATATACCGAAGCTAAATGCATATGAGGTGGGAGCATGGGGGAAGGGTATGGGACTCTTGGCAATGGTGATGTTGTCTGACTCTTTATTCTACTTTAGTTTAATGCTATCTTTCCTTCTGGTACTTCCTAGCTGTTGTGTTTTTTTTTTCTTCCTTTTCCCTCTCTCTCTCTCTCTCTCTCTCTCTCTGTTCTCTTTTTCGTTTGTCTCTTTGCCTGCTTTGACTCATAATCTTTCTTTGTGGAAGAAATAGAGATATCCTTATATAAATAGTGGTGATGGTGGCAAATACATAGATACGTGACTATACAGTGAACCATCAATTGTTTACTTAGGATGGAATGTATGGTGTGTGAACAAAACTGTCTTGAAAAAATGGTTTGATGAAGAAGCCTTGAGGACACTATACTGAGTGAAATAATCCAGACACATAAGGACAAATATAGCAGGGTCTCACTAATAAGAACTAATTATAATATGTAAACTCACAGACATGAAATATAAGTTACCAGGATATAGAACAAGGCTAAAGAATGTGGAGCAGTTGCTTATTATGAGCAGAATGTTCAACTAGGGTGAACTTAAATGTTTGGAAATGGACAGAGGTGATGGTAGCACATTGTGAGAATAGCTAACAGTGCTGAATAATGTGTGAATGTGGTGGAAAGGGTAAGCTCAGAGTCATGCATGTCACCAGAAGGAAAGCTGGAGGTTAAAAGTTTGGAATGTATAAAACATTGAATCTTGTGGTGGACAATGTCCGTGATTACCAGTACAAACATTAGAAATCTCTCTTATGAACTAGAACAAATGTATGACCCTATAACTAGACGTTAATAAGAGAGGGGCATATAGGAAAAAAAATACCTATTGCAAACTATATACTATGGTTAGTAGTATTTTAACATTCTTTCATCAATGGTAACTAATGTACTATATTAATAATATGAATCAATAATGGAGGGGAGTGGTTAGGGGTATGGGAAGATCTGAGTTTCCTTTTTTTGTCTTTATTTCTTTTCTGGAGTAATGAAAATGTTCTAAAACTTAAAAAAAAAATTGTGGTGATGAATGCACAACTCTATGATGGCACCATGGGTAATTGATTGTACCCTTTGGATCTTTGGATAACTGTATGGTATGTGAACAATCTCAATAAAAAAGACTAACACTTTTAATGCTAAAGAAACTCATAAAGAATGGATTTTAGACCTGCTTGTAAAATATGAAATTATAAAACATCTAGAAGAAAACACAGGAAAAAATCTTTGTGACCTTGAGTTTGCTGAAAGCATTATCCATGAAAGAAAAAAAAAAGGAAGTTGGTCTTTATTGAAATGAAAACATGATCTATGACGGATGTAGTGAAGAAAATGATAAGACAACACACAGACTGGTAGAAAATATTTGCAAATCACATATCTTACAAAGAACTTGTACCAAGAATCTATATACACAACTCTTAGGACAACTAAAAGAAAAAAATCCAATTTAAAATTGGGCGAAAGATCTGAACAGATATATTTTCAAATAAATATACATATGGAAAGTGAGCATGTGAAAAGATGTTCAATAATTATTAGGGAAATGGAAATTAAATCAATTATATACCACTATGTACTTATTGAATGGCTACAGAAATAAGCATATAAACAAAAACAAGCAAATGAACAAAAACTGAGAAGACCAAATGCTGGTGAAGATTCAGAATAATTATTCTCCTTCATGCTGGTAGGAATGTAAAATGGTACAGCCATTTTTGGAGACAGGATTTCAGTTTCCTTTAAAGCTAAACATCATTTTATCAAACAATCCAGCAATGGTATTTCTTGGTATTTGTGATGGCTAATTTTTGGTGTCAACTTGTCTAGGTTATGGTGTACAGTTGTTTGGTCAAGCAGCTACCGGCCTGATGATTACTGTGAGAGTACTTCAGTGATGGATTTGCATCAATCAATATTTGATTGAAACTATGACTGACTGCATCTACAGTAAACTAAGGAGATTGCCCACAGCAATGAAGGGAGTCTCCTCATCCAGTTAGTTGAAGCCAGAACTGAGGATTTCAGAAATCAGAAAGAATTCCTGTCTTAACTTCTGCCAGCCAGCTTCTCCTATGGAATTCAACTTCACCTTCCTCAGAATTTCCAAATTGTAGCCTTCCAAATGGAATTTGAACTTGTCAATACTCATGGTCCTGTGAGCCAATTCCAGTAATAAATGTCTTAATATTTCATACATATCTTGTCAGTTCTGTTTTTCTGAAGAATCCAAATACAGTTTTATCCAGTTTATTTGAAAACTCATGTCCACAAAAACAAACAAACAAACAAAACAAAACACTGTGCATGAGTGTTTATGGTAGCTTTATTCCCAATCATCAAAGATTTGGGACAACCAAGAGGTGCTCCAGTAGGTGGATAGATAAACAATTGTGCTACATCCATACAGTAAAAGACTATTCAGTAATAAAAAGAAATGAACTGTCAATCATGGCAATAACACAGATAAATCTTAAACACATATTTCTAAATGAAAAAAGCCAGGCTGTAAATGCTACATACTGTGTGATTCCATTCTATGATGTTAAAGAAAAAGCAAAATTATAGATATTGAAAACAGATAAGTAGTTTCAATAGGATTGGGGATGGTTGAATAGGTAAAGCACAGGGGACATACTTGACTATGATACAATTTTGTGGATACTGTTTTAGCAAATACATGGCATTGTGCTTTTGTCAAAAGCCATAGAAACTTGTAGACAAAGAATGAACATAACATATGAAAATTTAAAACAAATCAGTTGCTAGATTGGAGGACTGCAGGATGGTAGGCAGACTATGACAAAAACAAAAACAGAAACAAAAAAATCCACAAAAAACAATCAAACTTGTTGAAAATGTGTGACATACCTCATTGAAGAGAGTAAGAAGCTAGAAACAATAAAAATCCAGTAGCAACAGGCACGTCCAGAGCCCAGACCTTGGTTTCTGATACCATTCTCCAATAAATGGGACAAGTGCTCATTGGAGAAATGGCTGATGCTAGGGCTGAATACACAAGATAACTCTGGAGCATATTATAGTGCCAGAAAGTAAGGAAACGCTCAAAAAACAAAGCAATGATGATGCATCAAAGGAACACAGAAGCCAATTGAAGGAACTCCCAATGGACAAAGTTTGAAAAAAAATTGACTGACACAACAAATAATGTGGTATTAGATCATAATCCAAAGAATAAAATATCTTTGTGACCATACTGATATAAACAAATGATTTCATAAGCAAATTATGGGGGATAATAGATACAGCTCTCAGTACAGAATTCCAGATGGTTTATATAGATAATCCCCTCTTGAGAAAGAGGATCCTAACTCCTCATCCATTAAGTATGGGATTTGCATAGTGTTCCGGTTTGCTAATGCTGCAGGAATGCAAAACACCAGAAATGGATTGGCTTTTATTAAATGGGGTTTATTTGGTTACACAGATACAGTCTTAAGGCCATAAAGTGTCCAAGGTAACGCATCAACAATCAGGTACTTTCACTGGAGGATGGCCAATGGCATCTGGAAAAACCTCTGTTAGCTGGGAAGGCACGTGGCTGGTGTCTGCTCTGGAGTTCTGGTTTCAAAATGGCTTTCTCCCAGGATGTTCCTCTCTAGGCCACAGTTCCTCAAAAATGTAACTGTCAGTTGCTCTTGGGGTGTTTGTCCTTGCTTGGCTTCTCCAGAGGAAAAGTCTACTTTCAAAAGCTGTCTCCAAAATACCTCTGTAAGCTGCAGATCCTCTCTCAGCTCCTGTGTTCCTCTTCAAAGTGTCCCTCTTGACTATAGAAAGCTTGCTCCTTCTGTCTGAGCTTATATGGTGCTCCAGTGAACTAATCAAGGCCCATGCTGAATGGGCAGGGCCACACCTCCATGGAAATTATCCCATCAGAGTCATCACCCACAGTTGGGTGGGGCACATCTCCATGGAAACACTCAAAGAATTACAATCTAATCAACACTGATACATCTGCCCACACAAGATTGCATCAAAGATAATGGTGTTTCGGGGGACATAATACATTCAAATCAGCACACATAGTGACTTCCTTTTTAAGGGTAAGGTATGGAAAGGGGGTTGGGAGAGTGACTTTATGGTGGAAGAACCTGGCAAGCAGCTCCATGGCCAGATGGTCAAGGTTAGCATCATCAGTCTTGTTGACAGTATGTAGCCTTCATATGATGCAAGTAGATTCACATATTGCCTATATGGTCTTCCTCCACATAACCCATAACCTCATCATAGTCAAATCAAAGCATGTCAAACCAATCCAAATTGATGGATGTTCTACAAAAGATGTGACCAGTCCTCCTCCATCTCTCAAGGTCATCAAAAATAAGGGACATCTGAGAATCTGACACATGTCTAGCTAGAGGAGCCTAAGGAGACATGATGACTAAAAGTGATAGTATATCCTGGATTGGGTTCTGGAAAAGAAAAAGGACAGTAGTTATAAAAAAACAAAAACAAAAACAAAAAAAAAAAACTAAGGAAGTAAACATAAAATATGGATTTTAGTTAATAATAATGTATTAACATCAGTTCATCACTTGTGATCAGATATATTTTATAGCAATGTTAACAAAAGAGAAACTGGGTATGGGGTATACAGAAACTCTAATATCTTTCAAATTTTCTAAAAATCTGAAACTTCTAAAATAAAACAGTTATTTTAAAAATGCATTTGCCATTTACTTGGCTCTATTGTGCTAGGTAAGATGTGGATCTTTCCAGTACTTGAGTCTTTTAATCTTTAAAATGTAGATAATTTTGTAAAACTTACAATATTGTAGTGGAAAGTAAGTACAAAATATTTTGGAAAATGCCTCTTAAATTACATAGTAAAGGTAAGTGCCAGTGATACACCAAAAAACAGAAAAATGCATGCCCTACCTGGAGCTTGACAACAAGAGGTACTGCTTTCACGTCCTTTATACAAAATGTGTTGATGTGGGAAACTATGTGCACACTTCTTAGACTGTGTATGTTTGTGTGTGATTAGTATAATTTATTTAAAGAAGGAAATTATAAATGCCAAAAATAAAAAATATCTTCCAGCTTTATTTATGAACAGATTTATTCAGAACAGCAATGAATGACATAATAACTAAAAGTAGATGTTATAAAATAACAAAACTCTTCAGCGATTTGACAAATCATGAAGATTTCCTGTCATGAAATATATAAAGCAATTTGCTGTTTGAAATACTGCAGCAATCGGATATGGTCAAATCTATCCTGAGTTTTACAGAAACCACAGCAAATGACTTATCAATCCATAAACCCACACATGACAGTATTTAAGCAGGTTTCATAAATGATTTGCAATAGGAGAGTTTTACTATAATTGTTCTCCATGACCATAAAAAGCATTATGGAGTAGAAAAAAAAATGGCAAGGCTATGTTCAAGAAAAATGTTTTCTTACCAACATTTTGTAGAGTCATGGAAAGAAAAGCTTTTAATGAGCTAAAATAAATGCATTTTATCTATACAAGGAAAGAAAAGGATCTTCCCAATCAGCGCAGTTATGATCCCTACTTTTCTGAGCAAACTGTTCTAGCTTCTTCCTATTTAAACTACAAAATTGGTGGTTCTAAAGTTTGGCATATAAGAATTTTGGGTGAGGGGAGTGTTTGTTAAAAATGTTTCTTTATAGAATTGCCATATGACCCCGCAATCCTGCTATAGGTATATACTCAGAAGAACTGAAAGCAGGGTTGTGAACAGACAATTGCACACCGATGCTCATGGTGGCACTATTCACAATTGCCAAAAGATAGAAGCAGCCCAGGTGTCCATCAAACGATGAATGAATACACAAAATGTGGTATATACATACAATGGAATATTATTCCGCTGTAAGAAAGAATGAAGTCCTGAGGCACGTGATAGTATGGATGAACCTGGAGGCATTATGTTGAGTGAAATAAGCCAGTCACAAAAGGACAACTATTGTTCAGTCTCACTAATATGCACTAATTATAATGAGCAAACCCTTGGAGTTAAAATCTAGAGTATATGTTACCAGAAGATACAATGAGAGTAGAGAATGGGGAGCTGATGATTAATTTATACAGAATGTTTCATAAGGTTCATTGTAAATGTTTGAAAGTGGATAAAAGAGATGGTAACACATTACTGTGAGTGTAATTAATAGTGCTGAATGATGGGTTTGATTATGTTTGAAAGGGGAAGTTTAGGGTCGTGTATGTACCAGAAGGGAAGCTAGAGGATAAAACATGGACTGTATAACATAGTGAACCCTGTTGTGGATGATGACTGCTGTTAATTGTACAAATACAAGAATATTCTTACATGAACTAGAAAAAAATATATGCCACTGTTACAAGGTGTTAATAAAAGATAGTACATGAGAAAAATACAACTCATGCAAACTATGGACTATAGTTAACAGTAATATTGTAATATTCTTTTATCAATTGTAACAAAGTACTCTAGCAATGTTAAGTATCAATAATAGGGGTGGAATATGGGGGCTGGGATTTTTCTTTTGGAAACAATGAAAATGTTCTCAAATTGATTGTGGTGATGAATGCACAACTCTGTGCATTCAACTGAGAGCCACTGATTGTATACCTTGGATGGACTGTATGGTGTGTGAATAAAACAGTTTAAATAAAAAAAAAATTATTGGTCTCTATCTCCAGAGTACCCAACTGTGTAGAACTGATTAGGCCCAGAAATCTGCATTTTAATTATGGACTCCAGGATTTTTCTGTTGGAAAAATGTCATATATAGTCACAAAAACTCAGTGATGTGCCTACACACGACATACACACACATACACAGTATCAGAATACACAGCAACACATAGGAAAGTCAACAGATCTAACCTGTTAAAGATTTTGTTGGGAGCATCTTTTCAGCACTTATGCAAATACAGATTCTAAGCATTCCCAGCTTGTGTATTTCTTGATAACTAACAAACTCTGAAGCTTGTTAAAAATAAATCAACACATAACAAAACCCCAATAGAGAATGCATTATAATGGTCAGTTCTCCATGAAGAATGGGGAAATTCAGTTGTTGACATCTTGCTATGTAAAGTGTAGTAGACAAGTGTAGTTGGACACCCAAAATGCCTTCCTTCCTTTCCCCTCATTACTTCAATTCAGAATATGTCTGGGTATCCATTCATCTTCCCACAGAGCCAGGACAGCTTTGGAGAAAATAAACTCTGCTCCATACTCCCAAGGAAGGCCATAATTGGGCTATGATCCTGGCTACAGTTAGGAATGGACATCCATTCAAAACCAGATCATTCTGGGTAAATCTTAATATTTTTGCTTCTAATGTTTTTAGAAGGATTCTCTCTCCTACCGAATGTGAATGGGGAGTCCTGTAACCCCCGTTGTTACTTGTCTAATATACATGATTAACATAGGAGCTTGTCTTAGATTGAAGCTAACAGAGCAGAGCCATACAGAAGAAAAGTGAACAAAAGTGTATCCTTGAGGACATTGATGAGCCACCAGACTTCCAATTCTAAACCTTACCTTACCTTTGAACTTTCTATTAACACTAGATGATTCACCCAATTTACTATTGCTTAAACCACCTTGAGTTAGATTTTCCTAACTGGTAAAGTGATTGGGGTTACTTTAAGAAATAGATAATCCTTCCTTTAATAGTCTGTTTAACTAGTTTATCCTAGGAACCTGAAGAGAAATAATGATGTGATATATTAATAATACATCAACAGCTGAGGATCTAAGATGGTGGCATAGAGAGGAGTGGAAGCTAAGTAGTCCCCCTGGAACAACTAAGAAAAACCAGAAACAACTAGTAAATAATCTGGAATAACTGCAGGGGGACAAATGTGGTTGTCCACTCATCATACACCAACCTGAATTGGGAGGAATGCCCGAGATCACAGCATAAAATCTGCAAGTAAAAACTGTGGATCCAGAGCGGGAGACCCCTTCCCCACAGCCTGAGCTACAAAGCCTCATGGTGCCAGAGAGAAGCTCTCTCCCAGCAAGCGAATATAGCTCAGCTGAGCTCCAACTGTGGTTTTAATTAGCAAGTGTGACCTGCTCACTAAGAGGTACGAGTCCCCAACAAGTAGACAGAGGCTCTGGGTGATGACTGACCTTGGAGAGCCAGAGGGCCGCCTCAGACTAGCTCTGTTGCTTTTTCAACTCAGTGGAGAAAGCCTCAGCCATTTTCAGTTCCCAGTTCTGTGACCCAGACAAGGGTATAGCACAGGCAGAGAGAGACCATTGAAATGCTAATGACCTCCCCCTAGGGCATCTATCTTCTCTAAGAGGAAAGGGGTGGGGCCCAGCTCTGCTACCTGCCTTTCATTCAGAACTTACACCAGTCAAGAATTATAGGCTAACAGGCGCCACCTGCTGGGCAGAAAAGCACAGTGACCGGAGGCATCAGAGGGTGTACCAATTTTCTAAGACACACCCTCAGGGAAACCAGATACTGAATATTTCTTCCTTCTGGGACCTTAGCCCATTCTGGTCTGGGGAGGCCTGATTGAAGTAAACAAGGAAACCATGCCTAGACAACAGAAAACCACAACCCACACCAAGAAAAATGAGGTTATGGCCCGGTCAGGGGAACAAACTTGCACTTCAGCTGTGATGCAGGAATTGAAACGACTAATAATAACTGAGTTCAAAAAATTTAGGGAAGATATGGCAAAAGAGATGAACCGTATAATGAAAACATAGGACGTACATAAGGTAGAAACTGAAAGTTCAAAAAACCAACTGGCAGAATCTATGGAAATGAAAGGCACAACACAAGAGATGAAAGACACAGTGAAAACATACAACAGCAGACCTCAAGAGGCAGAAGAAAACACTCAGGAACTGGAGAACAAGGCACCTGAAAGTCTACACACAAAAGACCAAAGAGAGAAAAGAATGGAAAAATATGAGTATCGTCTCTGGGAACTTAAAGACAAAATGAAAAGCGAGAATTTACGTGTCATTGGTGTCCCAGAAGGAGAAGAGAAGGGAAAAGGGGCAGAAGCAATAATAGAGGATATAATCAATGAAAATTTCACATCTCTTATGAAAGACATAAAATTATGGATCCAAGAAGCACAGCATACCCCAGACAGAATAGATCTGAATAGGCTTACACCAAGACACTTAATAATCAGATTTTCAAACATCAAAGATAAAGAGAGAATCCTGAAAGCAGCAAGAGAGAAACGATCTATCACATACAAAGGAAGCTTGGTAAGACTATGTGTGGATTTCTCTGTAGAAACCATAGAGGCAAGAAGGAAGTTGGGTGATATATTTAAGACACTGAAAGAGAAAAACCACCAACCAAAAATCCTATATCTGGCAAAACTATCCTTCAGATATGACAGAAAGCTTAAAATATTCTCTGACAAACAGACAATGACCGAGTTTATGAACAAGAAACCTGTTCTACAGGAAACACTAAAGGAGGCACTGCAGACAGAAAGGAAAAGACAGGAGTGGGAGGTTTGAAAAACAATTTTGGGAGATAGTAGCACAGCAATGTAAGTACACTGAACAAAGATGACCGTGAATATGGTTGAAAGAGGAAGGCTGGGACCATGTGGGACACCAGAACAAAAGATGAATGATAAAGACTGTGACTGTGTAACTCAGGCAAGCCTAGCATGCTCAACGATTGTAATAAAAGGTACAAATATGTTTTTACATGAGGTAGAACAAATGAACGTCAACATTGCAAGGTGTTAAAAATAGGGCGGGATTGGGGGGAAAATACAATCAATGCAAACTAGAGGCTAGAATTAACAGAAACATTGTATTATGCTTCCTTTAATGTAACAAAAGCAATATACCAAACCTAAATGCATATGGGGGGGGTGGGGAATTGGGGAAGGGTATGTGACTCCAGGCATTGGTGATGTTGTCTGACTCTTTATTCTACTTTAGGTCAATGCTATCTTTCCTTTTGTCACCTTCTAGCTATCAAGTTTTTTTGTTTGTTTGTTTGTTTTTCTCTCTTTCTCTTGCCTTTTTCTTTTGCCTCTCTGCCTTCTTTGACTGTTCCTCCGTCTTTGTGGAAGAAATGTCCTTATATAGAGAGTGGCGATGGTGCTCAATACATAAATACATGACTATATGGGGAACCAATGATTGTTTACTTAGGACGGAATGTATAGTGTTTGAACAAAGCCATCTTAAAAGAAATGGGTTGATGAAGAAACCTTGAAGGCACTATGTTGAGTGAAATAAGACAGACACATAAAGGTAAATACTGCAGGGTCTCACTGATGTGAACTAATTATATATTATGTAAACTCATAGACATGAAATATAAGTTACCAGTATATAGAATGAGGCTAAAGAATGGGGAGCGGTTGCTTATTATGAGCAAAATGTTCAACTAGGGTGAACTTAAATATTTGGAAATGGACAGGGGTGATGGTAGCATGTAATGAGCATAACTAACAGTTTTAAAAGGTGTGTGAAGGTGGTGGAAAAGGTAAGCTCAGAGTCACGCATGTCACCAGAAGCAAGGTTGGATGTTAAAAGATGGGAATGTATGAAACAGTGAATCTTGTGGTGGACAATGTCTGTGATTAACTACACCAATATTAGAAATCTCTCTCACAAACTAAAACAAATGTATGTCACTATAACTAGAGGTTAATAATAGAAAGACATATAGGGAATAAATATATACCTATTGCAAACTATATACTATAGTTAGTAGTATTTTAACATTCTTTCATCAACAGTAACAAATGTACTATACCATAGCTATGAATCAATAATGGAGGTGGGGCGTGGTTAGGGGTATGGGAGGATGTGAGTTTCTTTTTCTTTGTCTTTGTTTCATTCCTGGAATAGTGAAAATGTTCTAAAAATTGAAAAAAAAAATAATTGTGTTGATGGATGCACAGCTGTATGGTGGTGCCATGGGCAATTGATTGTATACTTTGGATCTTTGAATAGTTGTATGGTATCTGAACAATCTCAATTAAAAAATAAATAAAAAAAAATACATTGACAACCCAAATTCTCTACCTTTCCTGACAGTCAACTCCCTTTGCAATGTGACTTTGAAGCTCCTCCCATCAAATATTGGAATCCACCTTCTCAGTTCTAAATTCAGCCAAGGGATTTTCTTTGGGCAATATGTTGTTGACACTTGTAGCACAGCAGAGGCTTGGAAACACATCTGTACATTTCTATTCTACTCTTTACTCTTTGTCTCCACTGTGAGACCATGCCTTAGCTAGCCTGCTACAGAAAAAAATATATAGGACAGAGCCAAGACCCTTCATGTATCTTCACAGAAGGATCTTAGGTCATCCAACAGTCATCTGACATTCAGATATGTGGGGAAGTCCAGCGAAGACCAAAGAAAACCATACTCAGACTTGTTAACTAAAACTGGCAGGCTTAGGAGCTAATAATTAACTTATGCGTTATGCTTTATGCCATAATAATTATGCTAATAATTATTTGGGGCTAATAATTAATTTCTGCTATATGTTTTATGTCACTGAGATTTGGATAGTTGCTTATGCAGCAATATTGGGACAACAGATATATGCATTCATACCAGAAGTGAGATGTTGCCACATTAAATACTTAAAAAAAAGTGTCATTTGTTAGGGGTCAGGGGGAAGGTGGTGAGGAAACTGCTATAGAAGGCTGGATAATTGGTGACCCATGTTATGTAGGGGAGAAAATTCTGGCAGTAATTTTGTCAATGATAACCTAGAAGATTCAAACATAACTACTGAACTTTTGGATTTGAGCAAGATTTCCAGGCAGTACTTTTAAAGCAGCATCTAGCTTTTACTAGCAGTGCGTGAGATAAGGTATTACACAAAAGAGATAAACTCAGAAAATAACTGACAATTTTGCAAGTAAAATTCAAGGAAATATATGATGGCCCAAACTTCCTGTAACGGACAATAAAACTCTCATTTCTGGTCTCTCTAGTAGGCAAAAGAATCTCAAATTATGATGCCTCTAGGGAGAAGAGGCAAAATGAAGCCAATGCCTTTGTTAATACCTGTGCCTAATGGATCTCTCAGCTGGAAGTAAGGATCCTAGGAATCTTAAGGACACGGGCTCACAGAAGCTTGTTATGCCTAAAATAACAGGTGAGAATGTAAGTGAGAAAGGCCTAGGGATCAAAGAGGTCTTCTCAAATGACTGTTCTAAGAGTTAGAACCTATTTCACATGTGATTACATTAGGCATGGGTTTAGAGGGGAAAAGAAGAAATGCTTTATCTTGAAAAGTTAGATGTGTTCCAATTTATAAATGTGTGCACATGACTTGTCTTAAACAAATAAAACCAAATTAACAAATATTAGAAATAAAATGTACTACATGATAGCAAAAGCATTGATGGCCAAGACCAGTTTTTTGCCTCAGATGGGGTGGACAATCGTACCTGAAACATGAGCCCAAGAAGTATGGTCGTGGCTTTCTGGTCCATAACATGGAATTTGAGCATGGACCCAAATTTACAAGAAACAGCACTCATTTTCTGCATCAGTAAGGGTGCCAACAGCCTGGGCTAAAACAGACTGAAAGCATTAGACATGGAAATGGATCTTTGGAGTCTCCAGATTCCTCCAGCAGGAAGTGGGATGAGGATGTTGTTCAAAGAGAATACTTTCAAATTTCTTCCTCAAAGTCACAGAAGATAATGGTAGGTTGAAAATGGCTCTCACATCCTAATCCCAGGAACCTGTGAATGTTACTTTTTTTGAAAAAAAATTATCTTTGCAGATGTAATTAATTAAGGATATTGAGATGAAAAGATTTTCCTGGATTATCTGGGTGGAGGTCACATGCCATCACAAGTGCCCTTATCAAAGAGAGGCAGAGTGAGATTATACAAGGCCATGGGGAGACAGAGGTAGGGATTGGAGTGATGTGGCCACAGCCAAAGAACACCCAGGCTTGCCAAAAGTCACCAAGGCTAGGAGGGGTAAAGAATGGATTCTCTTCCAGGCTCTCCAGTGGGAACCCAGCCTCACCAAAACTTGATTTTGAATTTCTGGCTTCCAGAAGTATGAAGGAATACATTTATGTAGTTTTAAGTCACAAACGTTGTTGTTAATTTGTTACAGCAGCCACAGGATACTAATACATCATGATTAAGGCATTTGTATCATTGTAATTGGTTGTTTCTATCTTTTCTTGAAGTATACAGCAAGACCCTTAAAAGCAAAGAAGGAATCCTTTCATCATTTGCTCCTTAGTGTTTTGACCAACCCTACCTAGCTCTACAAAGTGTCAAATGAAAACCTACTCAAATAATTAACTAATTTAAAGTAATAGTTTAAAACACTTTCATGCATATATATGAACATATATGCATACCTATAATTACCTTACTCTTTCATGCCGAAGTTTCTGATTGTTTTGCCTAATGATGTGTACAGAGAGTTATATTAGGGAATAAGAAATTTATTTTAAGTTCATGAGGATACTGAGGCTTTCACCCCATTGTTGCTAAAGACCAATGTTTATTTTAAAGGGGTGTCATTTTAGATGGGGTCAGTCAATGAAATCCATTTATGGACCAAAATTTATTTATACACCCATCCCTTTAATTTTTGACTTGGCAAAATACCCTCAAGAAATTGGGGGTACACATATGATTAAGATAGGGTTAGTGCCTTCAAAGAACTAAGCAGCCAAACAAATATTGTTACAAATATTGTAAATGTTATTGTAAATGTAATTACAAGATGCTATGGAGGCAGAAAAGAAAAATGAGGCAACTTATTCTGATTGGAAACCAGAGCATAGGGATCAAAGAGGTCTTCTCAAATGACTGTAAAACCTGCTTTCAGTTTTGAGGAATAAATAAGATTTGGACAGTTACTGGAAGGAAAAAGATGTAGAAGCAAAACAACTTATGCAAAGCTTCAAAGATTAGAGAAAGCATGGTGCATTCTGAAAATGCAAGTAGCTCATATAGTGTAAAGGGAATGAGTTCGGAAAAGTAGGAATGGAAGAGCTTTTTATTCCATGTTAGAGTTCTCAACAAACTCTCTTCTTTAGTCTTTTCAGGTTTAGCTGGAGATTAGACAAGCTTTAAGATATGTTTTGAATTCATGGAACTTCCTTTTGGACTAACCCTGTTCCTGGGGGATATGGTTCCAAATAATCATTATTCAATGAGGCCATATTGTCTTCCTGCTAACACTTAGAACAAAAATATGCCACTAAACACTGATGTCAATGAAAATTTCATTGAGTTATGGGTTATATAATGCATTAAGCAGTGCATTGCCTAGCAGCTGCCAGTTACCAGAACCTATTTCACGTGAACTCATGAAAGTGATTAAGGAAAGTAATGGGTGGAGCTAATTTAGTTTAATGGCTAAATGGCTGTATTTCTTGGAAACAGACATATCAAAATAAATCATTGCTTTTGAAAATCTTCATTCACATAACAAGAGAAAACAAATATAATGAAAAAAGGCCAAAGAAACATATAAATGTTCATAACTTAGTATTAGCAGTTGATTTTTCGTCAAGAAATGGGTTAAATAATACCGCGTGTGTTATAATCTCATTTTTGCTAAAAAAGGAAGTAAAATTAAACTCACACATGCCCATGTATATGGTTATAGTGATTATGTTAAGGCATGGGATTAGCAGGGGAAAGAAGAAATGCTTTATCTTGAAAAGTTAGATGTGTTCCAATTTATAAATGTGTGCACATTACTTGTCTTAAACAAATAAAACTAAATTAACAAAGATGAGAAATAAAATGTGCAACTTGATAGCAAAAGCATTGATGGTCAAGGCCAGTTTTTTGCCTCAGATGGGGAGGACAATTGTACCTGAAATATGGGCCCAAGGAATTGAAAAGTCTCCCTTGTGCTGTTCAGTCATTATGCAAATGGTTCCAGAGTTCCATCTGATCGAAAATACATAACTTGGAATGGATTACACGCAGATCTTCTGGTTCCTCCATTAAAATAAATCTGGGTTTCATGATGGGTTTTAAGACTTAAATCTTCACTCTGTTAATCTATTGTGTATCTTCCAACACAAGAGACAGAGGACTGGGGAGCCCAAATCACCTTTTGGAGATTGGAGGAGAGAGATGGAACAGAATAGGAAAGGGGAGGTTATATTAAAGAAGTAAAAGCAAAATTGCTGGTAGAAAATCATTGGACGCTTTCTCAATTTTATAAACACCAGCTTTCTAAGAAGCACACACTATCACCTACCTGGTTCTAGCCAAATACGTAAAGGTATTACAAACTTTTATGTAAAATAATTTCAAAGTTGTCATATACCTTGTGATACTTTATCAGTATACCATGCACAAAATTCAAAGAATTTCAATTAAGAATGGAAATGTTTTCTGCTGCTGGATTGAAGTACATCGGCCTCAAAGCACACTTCCTCAAATCTAAAACAAACAAACAAACAAACAAACAAAAAACACAATGAAAAAACACCAAACCAAAAACAATCTGCATTACTCCTGCATTTTGATGCAGGTGCTTTATAGAAAACTAAAGATATTGCACAACCCAATTTCTGCCTTTAGAGACTTTCAAAGTCCTAGTAAATATTTTACAGACCATTTTATGTTTTTTAGTAAATGAAGTGTATAAAGCACCAGAGAAACCAGAAAAAAAATTGTTATTCTATTTCAATTTTATAACCCTTCTCACATTAGTGGTATATGAGTTTATCTATAATATGTAATGATACAGTACATCGATTCTAATAGAGTATTAAAATATTCAGAATTCTCAAAGCACACGGTAATAAAACTGCCTCCTCTACACCTATAATTTGAAACTTCAAAATATAAACAAGATTATATACATAATAGAAATAAATCTTTTAAAATACTCATATCTGGTGCTTTGATAAACAAGAAAACTTTTTTTACTGTCAGTGGTTTGGAATGTATAATTAACTTTAAATATTAAAACTGAAACATTTTGTCGATGCATTAGCTGAATCAACATTACTACAAAATAATTCAGGTAAAAAACTGTCCTAGGATATGAGTGTAGTTTCTTTGCATAAGTCTGGTAGCTACACAGAACTGAAACAACAGGGGATGATCATTTTTGAAATATTTGTCTATTTTATTGTATTTCCTGAAAAAGACATTGGATAGCTGTAAATAATAATATTTTAGCCACAAGATACCTAACTAGTGATATTGTAATTTCCCATAAAGATCTTCAACCTATTTCTGTGTATTTGTAATATTGTTTGTAGTGGAAAACAAAATAGTGAAAATGTCAGGGATGAATAAGTAGAAAAGAAAAGCAATTGTCTCATTAGGTGGAAAAAAAAAGACCCAGGAAAAGAGGAAAAGAAATACAATGTTCTTAGCACTAAAGTTCATGGAGTCATAATCAATGCACAGGAATTTTTGTTCATTGGGTGGGTTTAAAGAAACAATCCAGAGCAGCAAATTTGAAAGATGATGAGGTTTAATTTTTGTTGGAAATGTTCATTTTAAAAGCTTTTCTGTTTTCTTCTTATGATATTGCAACTAGATTTGATGGTCTTCTTAAGTCAGAATGCAACACTCTTACCAAATAAATGGAGTCATTGACAGATGGTTAATTCAAAGGAATACCTATCAGTGACAGTAGTGCACTTCGGTATTTAAATGGGTTCATCTGCCAAATTCCATGTCTACTTTCCATCTTTGGCAAGATGCAGCTTTAAGATGCATATCAGTTCTGAAGGGCTTCATTCACATGAATAGCAGGCAAGGAAGGGAAATCATATTAACTGCCGCTTACTAGCTGTGAACCTCGCACAATTATTCAACCTCTCTGCCTCTCTATGCCTTAGGGTTGCTCTCTTCAAACAGGGAAAATGATACCTAAGCCATGGGGCCACTGTGAGAATTAAATGAAATGCATCTAAAACACCTTGTCCTGAGTCTCACACAATGTACCAGAGAAATGACGACCTCTTGGAGTGGAAGTACATAATTATTGTGATGATGTGGTAGCAGATTGCCCTCATCTTTTGACTACAATGCAGTATGTGTAAGAGAAACATGTGGCGAGTGGCTAGGCAGCCTTGGAACACGGTGAAGGTCAAGCATATGACCAATTTAGTTGTGAGGGATGGTAGCTGGCTTCGTGTATGAGGCTGCAGAAATGCTTTGAAGACACACAAGGGAGAGAGCGAGATGCCGTGGCTTTTGCAGTACGTAATCAGGTGCTCATACAAACTCTGCCGTGACTGCTGCAATACAAGCCTTGCAACAACACCATGGGGATGCTTTTCTTAAACAATCTTCTCTCCATGGCTCCATGTGGGCTGTCAGAATGTCTCAGGGTGGCTATGGAAGGCACTTAAAGTGACTTAAACAGGAGTTTCTGAAAGTTCACCGTGCTTTGACCCCTGGACTTGAGAGACTGGAAAGGCATACAAGCGTCATTCCTCTTTCCTTGCAAAATGAAGTGACTGGATATGGATTTTCTCCTTCTGGGACAGGAAGTCACGGGTACTTGATTTTTAATGTGTTTCTTTGGCCACAGCACTGACACTCTTTCTTGACTGTTTTGCTAACTTCAGATGTCTCCAAAGTGCTCTTCTGAATATGTCCTCTTTGATGCCAGAGGAGATTTGTGTGATTCTCATGGATCAGGGAGCAGGAGACGGCTGTGTGAGCAAACAAAAGGTGGACAGAATTAGGAAAATTGGTAAAACAGAATGAAAACCAGATGGAATGCAGGAGGCCTGGGCACTGGGCCAGGTTCTGATATTCACATGCTTTGGAACTTTATGCAAATCCCTGTAATGTTCCTGGGTTTCATTTTCTTAGCTGTAAAATGGACCGATGGTTTCTGGCAAAGCATTTATGGCATTCATTCTGCAATGGGGAACATGTTTACACTATTCCTCATTTACAAGTATGATTTCATGAGGCCTGAGACTGAGTGTTTCCAAAGTACGGTCTGTGTAAAACCCGGGGTGCTTGCTAACATGGGTTAGAAACCTTGACTTTACTGAAGTAGAAGCTTTGATTTGTCTACACATTGCGTTTTAGAACCACTTCTTTATCAAATCAGTTAGCAGAGAATCTGCGTTACTGCTCTTCACCCTTGCAGCATTGCTAGGCAGAGAGAAGAAATTAGCTGCAACAACTTGTGCCACTCTTCCCCAAGAAAAACAGCAACCAAAATCGAACAAACAAAAAACCCCAGAGGTTGCACACACTGAAAATGAGTGCATGAATTCCTCTCAATCACAAGGAACTTAACTGATTTATCTTCTAGTTTTATTCATAACCTATAGTCCTCATTTAAACCTCATTGATACTTAATAATAATAATAACAATAATAATGATTCAGTTATGATGCTGAACACATTTTAAAAAAGTTTCATGAATTTCCCACAGGACATACCCAGTAGGTAGCAAAGCTGGGATTTGAACTCAGGTCCAGCATACCCCAACCTGTACGCTGTTGACCACTAAATGAGTTTCCCAGTCATTCCACCATGAGATCCTCTATTGAATCTTCTCTCAGGGTTGCAAAATGTCCAAGGGTAAATTATAAACCCCTTAACTTAGTGTATCAGGACCCTGCTTTCCTTTCCAGACAGAAGGCTGCCCTCAGAAAGTGTGGTTTGATTTGAGATCGGGAGGATGGTTTCTTGCAAATTAGGGTGGGGTGCATAGGGGATAATTTTCCATGTGGAGCTAACAGCATGTGTGAATTTCCTGAGAGGTGATAGTTTGTCAAATTGAAGTGAAGGACGAACAGTATAACTACATAAAACTGTATAATGCTGGAACCTAAAACACGAGAGCAGCAGTGATGAGTATAGCGCGTAATGTGTGGCTTTGCATAACATAGGAAAGATTTGGGATTTGGACTTTGGCACAATGGGAAGCCAAAGTTGTCACTGTACTCACATTTAAAGAAAAATATGAATGCTTGCATGGAATACCAAATATTGTGCTAACACTTCTCTAAAAAATATATTAAACACTTGTATTCAGCAAGATAT
The DNA here is from genome assembly GCF_015220235.1 of Choloepus didactylus. NCBI lineage: Eukaryota > Metazoa > Chordata > Mammalia > Pilosa > Megalonychidae > Choloepus > Choloepus didactylus. The sequence goes on from NC_051315.1 coordinate 10,605,978, forward strand.
TCTACCTATCTAGTAATGCATTTCTAACTTCCCAGCCATAAGGAACACTCATAATTAAAAAATACTATCTGTCATTGCACATATTGCACATAAATTCTAGGTCTCCTGTTAGGACTCAGGAGGAAATTGTCAATTCTTCTTTAGGAGGTAGCAAGGATTAAAATACATGTGGTAACGGAGACTGCAGGTTTTAACGTGGAACACGTGAAGCCTAATGTTATCAGAACTGTATTTGCTAGTACAGCAGCCCCTGTCCTTTTGCTGACTATTGTCAAAGCTCATAAAAGAACTGATATTTCCGTAAGCATGATGCTATATCATAAATGCTCTGCACAGGTTTGACTGTTGGCCAAACAGATCTGTCCAGGATGCCGTGTTGTATAAAAATTCAGATTCTCTCTCTGGTTTCATGACAAGGTTGTATTAATAGGAGCATTACTAAGTTTGGTGTTGCAGAACTGAATCATGGAGCTCCAAAAATCTTTTGTGAATAATTTATATCTTCATACTCTGGTCTTCAGTGCTTAATTATTCACTTGGAGAATGTGAAAGCAATTTATTCATTTATGAAGACTTGTTCCAAATATCTGAAAAGGTTCTGACTCTATCATTAACAAATTATTAAAGATTTGCAGACTGAATTGTCAGGTATTTTATAGCATTGTCTCATGGGGATAGTCAAATGAAGAATGTGATAATAAAAAGGATATATCTTTTTAAAGTTCCAGGGTGTTTCTCTTGACATTTTTTCAAAGCAGGGATTCTACAGTTTTTTCACAAGAAATGAAAAAAGTTGACCATACAAGCAGGAGAGTGGTTAGACTTTTAATTGACTACCAGTAAAGTTGAGAGACCATTGTGTCCAGAAAAAAAAAAAAGTACGCATCATCTAAAGAAAACTACTTAATCTTTGAGTTAAACAAAAATTGTCCTCCTAGGAATTCTTTCCAGAGTTTCATGCCCAATCAAGGTAGAGCTGAGGACTCTCTTCTACTCTTCCACTACATCTGGACAGGTATTTTTACCCAGTGCCTTTGACGCAACATCCATATCTACTTCCTGTGTGTCACATCAATTTTGCTGCCATGGCTTTGTAATCCTAAAGCTGAGTCCTGTAGTTGACACCCTGATGCTTCTTTCTTGACTTTACACTACCTTGCTGGCTGTCTCTAGTGTACTACCCATTGCTCTGAGGAAAAGAAAGAAAAGAGAATAAACAATCTTTTACTCTGACTGCAGGACCTTTGAATCTATTAGCAATATTGACCTCTAAAGTGACCTGACTTATAGGAGGCAAGGCACAGGTCATTAACCAGATAGAGCAAGTGCTAATCTCAGCCCAACATTTACTGGATCCTTAGAGTTACCCAAGTGGATTACCTGCTGTCCCCCTCAACTTATTTTTAACCCCTCATGGTTAAAAATGAGATGAGCATATAGAGCTCATATTCTCTTCTGAATTAAACATCGTATCATAAGTAAAGTTCCTGGTACTTAGCAAACACTCAAAACAAGAGCAAGGAGAGATTATAAGAGGTGTAGAAACTTGAGGGATGTTCAAAGACGATTGGAGCAAACCACGCTGAGTGTCCAGGGAGATGTCCTCACACAAGACTGAAATTGGGTGGAGTATTTGTTTTGTAATTCCTAACCTATTTTGTTCAAATTTTCTTTACGTGTATTTCATTAGAAACAACAAAATCCATATCTATCCAATAACATTAATATCTGACATTTTTAATTGCTTAGCCTAAGTTAAGCACAGTGATTCACATTTTATACTCATTATCCTCTTCTTCGAGGTGAACTTTCCCATCTCTGATTGTATACTTGGTAGATCAATTTGCTAGTCTGATCTCAGAAGCCAACTCTAATCCCTTTGGTTTACTGGAGCTTTCTGTTTAGCCCTTTGTGTCCTAATGGTCATCTTTGGAGAAAGCCATGGGAGTGGATAAAGCTGTTTCATCATAAGAAGAGCAGTGTGCAGTTTCATAGTGGGATACATTGAAAATAGGTGCATGAACTGATGAAATGAAAGGAAATACTATTATCATACCCATTTTACACAGACAGAAGGAAAAGCAAGAACATGGTTGGCTTTCTCTCCAAAGTCATATATGTAGTGGCAGAGCCAGGATTCCAAGAAACCCATGCTTTGAAACACGAAGCAAAAAGTGCAATAGCACCACTGTCACTTTGTGGACACTGTCACTTTGTGGACACTGTCACTAAGTGGATGACCTAAAATGAAATTTTAGTCTCCGATACTCTTCTTCACTAAAATGGAGCAGGCAGGACTGCTGTGCACGGTTGTGCAGTTTGTGCACTGCACAAAGACACACTCCTGCTCCACACATCAAGCCCTGAGACTTCACAAGAAGCTGTGTCTGCCAGGTGGAAGATCCACCTATTTATAATTCTTGCAAAGACTCCATATAGATTACAATGCACCTGGAAACAGGGATCTTTGGAGAGTAGCTTGAAATCTTTGGATCAATATCCTGTAATTACCAAAATATAAGGACACTTTAAAGAAAGGAGAACACAAAAAAGAGAAAAGAGCTTTGAGAGGCCACGCTATGACAAATGCATTAATAATAATAATAATTAATAATAATAAATTCATGTTATTTTTATGAAATGGCATGAGTTTCTAATGATGCACAAAATGGCAAATTTCATATGGAATATACAAAAAGATTAATTGTAACATAAAAGAAAGGTGAACATGCATATATAAACAAATATTTTTAAATGATGAATACAAGAGTGGTTTTATATATGTGTGTATATAATATGTAAACACACACATATATATAATATAGAGATGTATAGATATATATGGGTTTTTGTTCTCCTTGTAGTGTATGTAAATAGGAAGGAGTGAACATAAAATGGTGTGAGTCAACTCTTCTGAGTATGAGTAGGACCCACAGAAATGGACTGATCAGCACCGATGGTAACATACAGTAACCACTTGGAAAAGGGTATGGCAGACAATTATCCCTGATGGTGACGGTCCAAGAGGGTACAACCATGAGTTCCAAAATGAATTAGCCAATTGCTTCCTAAATGAGAGTTGCCTAAGAAGATTTGAACCTTCATCTAGTAGTAGATGATAGCTCTGGGGACATTATTATTTATGATGAAAAACTGATAATGCATTCTTGAATTTCCAGTTACACAAACAAATTGAATTAATATATCACAATGTACTATGGCGGCATGTTGAGTTAGTAATTAAACTATGGTAAAAAAACAAACAAACCAAGCTGTAAGATCTAAATTCTATATGAAACATATGAATAAATTTTGCTTGAATATCACAAGTGAAACCTTATAAATGATCAGTGGCTCAACTCGGAACCACATTGCATTGTACCCTAAAGCCAGGTCAAGACAAGAATCAATCCATTTTTATTCCCCAAATCCACAGCCTGGGCAATTCTCAGGTTTCACTTTTTATCTTTGGCTACTACAATGATTACAGAAACAATGGAGAGGTATAGAAATGAATACCTGATAAAATTACTGCATCCTGCAAGTAAAAATAACTAAGAATAATGATGGAAATAGAAGTTATAAAGAAACTATTTAAACCCTAGAAGTTAGCAATCTTTATAATAGGTTTATGTGTAAGTACATTAAGGAGTTCTTAATTATTCTGACATTTTTGTTTCTTTTGTCTGCTTAAAGGTAATAAACTTTTCATTTGAATTAATTACTGAGAGAAATATGATTTTGTAAGTTCAAGGAAATGCAGTGTGTAATTAATTTTGATTCATGAGTTGTTTAAGTAGTAGAACAGTCTTTGTTTTGGTTTTGCTTATTTAATATATGAATGAATTTTGTATCATGAACTATTTAATATATACATGAATGGTAAACTCTGAAATCTATTTGTAAGTAAATTAAACCAAGTGCATGTAGTACGAATAGTTTTGCATATACAAAAATAACCCTCAGAAATTAAGGAATTCCTGAAGAATTCTTATTCAAATACAAAGAAGAACATCTTTTATTTGGCTGAGAAAGACAGAGAAAAGCTACCAAGTAGAATTAAGTTAGGATTTTTGATGCCAAGGCTAAATAAAGGTCAAATAGAGAAGAGAAAGGCAGCAGGCATTGCAGGCTGGGTCTCAGAGACAGAAATTATAAAGCTTGTCTCTTGAGGATAGAAACACAAGAAATGCAGGCAGTAGCACAGTTGGAAATAAATGCAGGTAAAATGGGTACAGACATCACAGCCTTGAGTGACAACCTATTTCACTTTCTTCCTTTCATTTGTGCATCTCTGTTCTTTCATTATTTCTTTTTTCTTTCTTGGTAGTTGGGTCCATGAAATATTTTGAAGGTAGAATTAGAGCTGAAATATTTGAAAGGGTGATTTTAGGTGATGTACAGAAGTAATTTAGACTGGGAGACATCAGAGACAAAGAGATGAATTTGGAGGCATTTGTCATAATTGCCAATGCCTGGGCTTGGTTGATAAAAATCGGACAGCTAAGGAAAAGACATATATGGACAATATTACAGCAGAAGACTTGGCAAACTTCCCTGTGTGGGGATGGAATGGCAGACAAAAACTGCTCTTATACTTGGAGCCTGGGAAATAGCTATCCAGAGTTCCATTCATTTCCCAGGCAGAAAGTCCCCTATTATTCCTCGGAAGGATTTATCTTAGCAGCTTGGCACTCACAATGACACATATTTAAAGGCACACAAACATAGCCCTGTCATCTTCATTGTGAGTCCCCCTGGGAATTTCAGGTATCCCGCAGTAAAATCTACAGCACAGGAAAATAAATGTTTTCCTTTAATCTTCAACCCCACAAGGAGATGTTTGTTATGTCAGAGAAAAACATTTTTACTTTGGGTCTCTGAGTTCATGTTGTGGACAATCGTTTCCTAGGGTGCTTGAGTGTGATGAACTATAATTCTGAAATCTGTGACATTTTGACAAGTGGCAGCCCAGCAATTCTTTGCCTGAGAACAAATGTACGTGTAGAGATCAGGTATTCAAAGCATGGTAGCTTTGAGAAGGTCTGGGGCCTCAGGATATGGAGTCGATTAAGAAACAAAATGAATTTAAAAGAAGTAAAAAGCAATTGACCTGCTCTCTCTCAACATGGAGCTCAGTTTGAAGGATGAACATACATATGTGTATTTTAAAAATCTGTGCTTGCTCCAGGCTCCCTTTGTAAACCTGTCTTTTAAATTCCACTCTTCTTTGAAGCTGAAGTTGACAACTGGTGGCTCTCAGGCTGGATCCAGAACCCAACCCAACCCCTGCCCCACAAAAAGAGTATTTTATCTTCTGTTCAGTGTTAAGAAAAACAAAAATAATTTTTAAAAAGTGTTACCAATATTTGAAAATCAGAGAATTTCATGTATGCATGCAAATTCCTGTCTTCTCTTGGAACAAGGAAGATCTGAAAATATCTGGATACCTTTGTGGCAACAACTGGCTGAACCTGAGTAATGGGGGCTTCCTGGAGATGCAGCAGGAGGACCCAGTTTGGCTCAGCCTCGGAGCCCTCCCTGCTGTCTTCCATCTCTCCCAAGGCACCCATTTGCGTCACCTGTCTGGTGTGGTAGAGCATGTGGATCTGAATCCCTGCTTTCATGCAAACAGCTCCATTCCTGCCTCCTCCAGGAAGCCTTAGCCACACGGGCCACTGCTGAACATTCCTGAAACTTGCAACTCCTGTATCAAGGACCAAGCATGCCATCATCGTATAGAAGCTTGAGAAAGATGTGGAATCTCACATCCCACCCCAAGGCACCTCCATTGCAACAAGATCTCCAAGTGGGTTGTTTGTGACTGACAAACTGCTGAATGTGTTTTGAGCTCTGAGTTCTCAATTCTCTTCCCTAAATGTAAATGATACGTTTTTTAACTATATCAATCCATTTCTTTAGATTATATGAACAATAAACTTGTTGACTGTTTATTTTATTTATTCAATCACCAGTTAATTCAACAAGAAAGCACCATGACTGTAATATGTCCGCAATGCTACGCTAGGTACAGTGGGAAACTAAACCCAAACTGGAAACATGAGTTGGAATTCTCAATCTTAAAAATATTTACAATCCATATAGTTTTATATGAGCAATTTGGCTATAAAATCTCTATCTCCATTGATTGCCAGATTCAAGTAAGCTAACCTGGCTGGTCAATGTCCATTTTTTGTGTTCTAGGTCAATTAAAGATTTTAACCTTGATAGAATATAGTGATTTTGGTTAGTCTAGGCTCCAGTGAACCACAGATAAATAGTTGAATGTCATTGTAGAAACTCAGCATGGTATTGATGGAAGAGGACAGGGCCTGCATGAATGACAGAGTAGCTAGAAAGGAGATTATGGGAATGGGTGGTTTCTGTCAAAAATGTATGCTCCTGATACATAAAGAATGTAGAAGTGGTATCCAGTCTTCAGAGATGGCCCCCAGTAAACATGACTCAGTATTCACACTCTTGTGTAATCCTCTTCCCCTTGAATATGGACCATCTCAAAAATTTATTTTTGAGCAATAGGAGGAGGCAGACATTGTATATACTGCATGACTTCAGAGTTAGGTCATAAGTACTTTGCAGTTTTTGTCTGGGTCTTCAGAGAACTCATTCCAAGCACAACTGGCTACCAAGCAGGAAATCTTACTACTGTGGGACCACCTTGATGTGATTGGGAGGCTCTGATGTGGAAAGTGGAGAAGGAACATTGAACATGAGACATGTGAGTGAAGAAACCCTCATGGAAGTGGCTCCTGCAGCCCTAGCTGTCCCCAGCTGATACCACACAGATCAGAGATAAACCAGCCAGCAGAGCCCTTCCTAAATTCATGAACCATAAAATTGTGAGAAAAAAAAATGGATGTTTTCAATCAGTTTGGGGGAAGTTAGTGATACTTGAATACAAACCAGGAAAAACTGATGAACAGACATCATTTTTTTGCTGATGTGGTCAGGGAAGTATGAATTGAGAAGCACAATAGGAGCTGGACCCTTTACGATGGTTGGGATCTGATTAAGCATAAATGTGAGGAAGAGGTAACTGATATTAAATTATGAAGAGGGTCCAGAGAATGAATTGGTAGGATCAGAAAAGAAAATATGAGCAAAGTCATTGGCCCCAGGAAGCTTATAATCTTAAAGATGGAGATGGATATGCTAATTAATAAAGTCTCACAGGCATAGTAATAGCAATATGGTTAGAATAAAATGAAACACAAGGGAAAGAGGTGTTATATTGAGGGTGAGGGGTAGCAAGAAATATTTCTTAAAGGAGGTGCCAAGATGATCTAAACCAATCAGAGTGCAGGTGCATGTGTGTGCGTGAATAATCAAAGCTCATTGAGATATTAATGAGAGGGTCAGCCTGGCTAGAAGAGTTCATCAGTGCTGGAAGTAATATGAAAAAAAAAAAAAATCATATCTCAGAAGGCAAAGAAACAGCCTCACATAAAAATCTCTTGAGTATTTGGGTCCCTCTGAGCCCTTTTATATCATGTACTCTTTTCTGTTCACCGTGGGAAACACCTGGGGTGCTTTAAACATGTCTTGGAATTTATTATGAACAGATTCTCTGAAATCTACCCTAAGGACCAAAATATGTTTCCAGGAAGGCAAGGAAATTTGTCAGACATTTATGATTAGGTAACCCTGATGAGTGGATACAGTAACTCGTTAAGAGGAGCTAGAAGGTAGAATTGGGGATCTGCGTGAACCACAGCACCTACTACAGAGTGTCCCTAGACACAAAGGGACAATTAAATGTTGTATGTATTTCTGTTCTTCACAAGAGCAGAGATGTAGAATGTTAGAGATGAATTGCCTGAAATAAAAACCCTGAAATCCTTTTAAGGCTACTCCAGATCAAAACAGTAATGGAAAAAGATTATTCCACTTTTCTGAAGAGGCATTGAAAAGGACCACAAGCAGAGTGAAGCCAAACAAGCTTCTTCTTTAGATAGTGAATCCATAAAGAAATGATGGCTAAAAATACAGTAAATCCTTCCATTATAATTACAGCACTACTGTAAGGAGTGTATTTCATTTGAAATAGAGCTTCCAGTTTGACAGATGACCAACTTACCTGATGGTCAATCTCCAACTGATTTTGTTCTTCCTTAACTCCAATTTATTCTCCTTACTGGTGCCAGAGAGATGTTTTGGAATGGAAATGTTATGGCACCATCTTTCATAAGACATTTTGATGGAAACTGCCCAATTCTTACCATGCCATACAAAGCCCCTCAAGACAGGGGTTCTGCCTACCGCTCTATCTTTCTCTTGCACTAAGGATCCCTCCATGCCCCTAACGCACAGAGACACCCCCCACACACACACACATACACACACCCACATTCACAAACACTTGGGCTCTGCTGTTTTTTTTCAACTTCTCATATTTACCCACCTCCCGCTGAGCATTTACGTAAGATGCTTTCTTCCACCTCCCTTCATTTAGTAAATTCAGTAATCTGAACTTTTTAACTCAAACTTTACTTCCTCTAACAGATTATACTCATGCCTGCCAGACTAATACAGACGTCTATATCACATATTCTCATGATGTCACATCTTCTTTATCGAACTTGTTACTGTGGTTGCCTTCCATTGAAACATATGATTATTTAAAAAATGCCCTGGAGGTTACTAGATTATAAGCATGATGAGGGCAGGATATCCTGATTTTGTTGGGTGAAAGAACTGAATGATTCATTCAACCCAGGGCCAAGCATAACCAGGGAGCAAACAGCTAGTTTGCTGTTCTGGGTTCACTATTTAACATTCTGGAGATTTTACATGCGTTAAGCTTGAATCATGGACTCTGATTTTACTTATTTGTTCCAAAACCCAGTGGGCAGTGTAGGGGAGGCATAATTCCCTCTTTTTGCATATGATGAAAGAAGCTGAGGCAGAGCAGGGAAAAGTCAGTTTTCCAAGCAAGGAGAGTAAAGTTGATGTGGAAGTAGAACTCACATCTGCAAATCCTAAATGCCTTCTTCAGCATTTTCCTTGGAGTCTAGCTATGATCTTAAATTTTCTTCTTAGTCCCCTTTAGCAACAAAAATGTCAAAATATCTTTCTCTGAGAACTCCATTAGGATTTAGAAGAAAATTATGAAAGAGAACAAAGTGGGAGTCCGTGAAATGCACAGGGGTCTAATGAAAGCAACCTAAACTTTGCAATCAGAAAGGCATGGGAGTATCTAAACCCGTTTTGTTTTTTTTTTTTTTTCAAATGATAAAATAGTATCAATACCTTGCATAGCTTGTAATGGAAATCAGATAAATGTTTATATAAGACCAATGAAAATTATTGGCACATTGCCAATTGTTAATACATTTTAGAGTTCCTTGACTATATTTTAATTATAATGCACACCAATTAGATTTCCTGGACCCCATGGTCAGAGATTCATTCTAAAACTGAGGTGAGCATGTCAGGTGTCATAAAGATGAGCTGGGCCAGTGGGATTTATACCTGACGTTGATAGCAGGATAAACTTACTGTGCTTCATCAACCAAAATTAAGTCAACAAACTCCTACTTGTAAACCAAAGAGGCAGCTTAACATTATATATTTTCTATTGACCTTTGGATAATAGTTTTTTCTGAACCAATTTTTTAAAAGTATTTGTACTGTCATGAATCAATTTTCTAGATTAATCTGCTCCATTATCTAAGTACTCAGAGAAAGAACAGAAACTCCTCCAGTGAGAGCCACAACTGAAGGAAATTTGCACTTGTCTAATTCTAAATTCCTTTGAAGACAAATGGAGGAAGTGCAGGGAACTATTAGAGAAAGGATATGACCCATTATTTATCAATCTGTAGGTAATGTGTTTATAATATAAGGTTTACTGGAGATAATACCGGAACATTTCCTGAGTCATCTGTCTATGCTTAGTTATTGCTAGTTTTGAACCAATCTGGGGAGTCTAGATTCACATAAGATGAATTCAAAGTTAAATAATTTTGGTAGAAACAGGTGGATTTGTTTTTCTCCTAAGCGCTTGAGTTAAAAATAAATTGAAAATATATTCACTTACTTGTATATGGAAAACAAATATTGGGAGATTAAACAAAATTCATTTTCTCTTTATTATAAACATTTTTAAGAACTATTGGATAATCAAATTTGACTGAATAAGTTTGCTATGGAAGTCAGGAGCATGAAATTTCATCTGTTGAAAGCACAGCTTATTATTGTATCCTCCAATTCAAACAAGTTTATTTAGTCTCTGAACTCTCATTTATTTTTGCCATTCCTTGGAACTCAGCTTTCAATATGCCACTGACTTCCCTTTTCTTCTTGTTTCTTTTAGAATGTAAGGGCCACATAGAAGAAGTAAGGATATGAAATTAGGGAGGCAGGGAGCAGAAAGAGAGTCTGGGGATTGAATTAGATCATAGCAAATATTTAATGTGTCCATCCTTATTAAATACACTCCTTTTGCATTTATTACATAAACAACAGTGCATTTTGGAAGGCCAATACACTGCTATAGCAATACCACAAAATAAATGTTTTCCATCTTTTGATAGATGGAAATCATGTAACTTGGTGTGCTGGTTTGGCTCTGTTATGTACCCCAGAAAAAAACTACGTTCTTTTAACCCAGTCTTGTAGAGGCAGAACTATTGTAGGTGGGACCTTTTGGTTCGGTGTTTTCATGGAGATGTGACCCTGCCCATTCAAAGTGTCTTAACCTCCTTGCCAGAGTCCTCGATGAGAAGATAAATGGCAGAGACATTTTGGAGAGAGCTCAGAGAAGCTAAGATATGTAATCCAGAGCTTGCCCCCAAGAGAAGTCAAAAGAGAAGCAAAGACAAAAATCCCGGAAATATTTTTGACAAAGACACAGAAACCAGAAGCTAAACCCAGGAAAGGGCCAGCAGACTCTGGCCATGTGCCTTCCCATGTGACAGAGCAACCCCAGATGCCATTGGCTTTTCTTCAGAGAAGGAATATCCTGTTGTTGCCTTAACTGGGACATTTTCATGGCCTTGGAACTGTATATTTCTGAATTAATAACCCCCCCCCCCATTGTAAAAGCCAATCCATTTCTGGTATATTGCATTCCAGCAGCTTTATCAAACTGAAACACTTGGTTTTTCTTGTAAGTGTAAAGCTGAGATTTGAACCTGGTTCTATAAATCCTATGTATTTGCTGTTTCGATGTTGATTAAAATATTCAATGAACAGTGCCAATAAGAAAATATGTCTTCATAGTCATTAAGTTCACACTTTGAGAAATGCACATTTATTATGATCAGTAATTATAATAAATGCAAAGGAATTAAAGTAAGTGATATACTGAAAAAATACTGATTCAGGCAGAGGTTATCAAAATGGATAAAATAACAAAAGAGTAAAAGTAAATCCTGTGGTTAGAAGATGTGTCTTTACAGAGAAGCTACTACAGATCCATGAACTGTCAATATCCAGTCAACATACAGGAGCTGAATGAGAGGGATAAATGATGGCCAATGAGTTGGGCAAAGGTTCCGCAGCCATGGGATCCACACGAAGCAAAAGGGTATGAGGTTTGCAAGACTTTGTTGTTGATAAAGAGATGGATATTCTAAAACTGGAACCAATATTTGGACTAGGGGTTGGATACTGACAGGTGTTCTCAGGTTTATAGGCAATAACAACCCATATTCAGTTCTTCAGTTCATGTTCTTGGCTCTCCTTTCAAAATATATTTAGAATCTGACAGCTTCTCATCAACTTGACTTTTAGCGCTGCTTTCCCAGTCACTGCATCTATTGCTTGGCTTATTTCATCAATTCCTACTTCCCCCCTCCTCCCCCATGGTCTATTCTCAAAACACCCTGAGAGGTCCTCTTAAATGTAAGCCAGGTCTTGAAACTCTCTGTTCTAGTTTGCTAATGCTGCTAGAATGCAAAACACCAGAGATGGATTGGCTTTTATCAAAGGGGGTTTATTTGGTTACACAGTTACAGTCTTAAGGCCAGAAAGTGTCCAAGGTAAGTCATCAATAATCAGGTACCTTCACTGGAGGATAGCCAATGGTGTCTGGAAAACCTCTGTTAGCTGGGAAGGCATGTGGCTGGCGTCTGCTCCAGAGTTCTGGTTTCAAAATGACTTTCTCCCAGGAAGTTCCTCTCTAGGCTGCAGTTCCTCAAAAATGTCACTCTTAGTTGCACTTGGGGTATTTGTCCTCTCTTAGCTTCTCCGGAGCAAAAGTCTGCTTTCAACAGCCATCGTCAAACTGTCTCTCATCTGCAGCTCCTGTGCTTTCTTCAAAGTGTCCCTCTTGGCTGTAGCTCCTCTTCAAAATGTCACTCACAGCTGCACTGAGTTCCCTCTGCCCGTCAGCTCATTTATATGGCTCCAGTGATCAAGGCCCACCCAATGGGTGGGCCAACACTCCTTGGAAATTATCCAATTAGAGTCATCACCCACAGCTGGGTGGGGCACATCTCCAAGAAACACTCAAAGAAATCTATCAAAACTGATAACGTCTGCCCACACAAGATTACATCAAAGATAATGGCATTTGGGGAAACATAATACATTCAAACTTGCACACTCTCTTCCTCAAAACCAGTATGCACTCACCCTGGGGTTTCTGTACCGGCATTTCCATCTGTGGTCACCAACACATCCATCATGGTTAACCCTCTCACTTGATCAAGGAAGTCTATATTCTCACTCCCCTGTTTTTGCAAATCCTCTCTTCATTTCCATCACCATCCTCCTTTTTTTCTCTATTTTCTATGGCTTTTATCACATGTAGCTTACTTTGCAATTTGCATATCTGTTACTTTACTCTTATCACCTATCTGTCATGTCACTAGAATGCACATATCATGAATGCAGGAATCTCAGTTGGTCATGTTAACTGATATGATCCAAGCAGATAGAATCCTGTATCCCACAAAATGAGTGAGTCTGTTTGTGTGTGTGTGTGGGGGGGGGGGGGGCAATCGCTAAAGGTTTATTCAAAATGGGTGTTCTTATATGTTTAAAATTTAGGTGAAATAGACCCATTCTTAGGAAAAAAACAAACAAACAAACATAAATCTGATTCAAGAAGAAATAGACAAAGTAAAAGATCGTATGTACATTAAATATAGGTGTGGCAACTCGTGGCCTGAGCAAAACAGGCCTGCAGATCTTTGGTGCACAGCAGTCTGCATGACCTAGGCAGCTAAATGTTTAACCTATTGTCTTTCTAAGCCAGTAAAAAGAAAAAGGGTAAATTGACCTTAAAATGTAACTTTATGCAAGCAGGCAGGAAGTGAGAGGCTCTCAGTCTCACAAAAAGAGCAAAATGTAATTGTTCAAGTGTTATTCTAGTCCTTCCTGCACCACCCCCCAGGGCAGAATGACCTATTCCTGCATCTATGCTCCTCCCACCCTTAGGAGGGCCTTTGTCTTAAACCCTTATAAAAGGCTTTCTGCCCTTTTTGCATTGCTTGGTCATCTTCCCTGTGAACATGATGCCTGCCCAGCCTGAGAGAACAGTCATGATCTCTCCACGACTTCTCACCCTGTAAGTAAGCCCTGAATAAAGTTTCAGGTATAAGAAAATGCTTGCTGTCTTCTTTGGCCTTTGGACTGGCCTGCCCTCTTGGGCTGAGACAGTAGTTAACCACTAGTGTATTGTCATTAGCAGAAAATCTGTACTAAATGTAAAAGGAACAGATGATTCCAATCTTACTCATATTCTTTCAAAAATATCCCCAACTTACTTTATAAGCTAGTAACATCTTGATACCAAAACCAGAGAAGGATAGTATGAGAAAGGAAAAATTTTAGTACAAACTCACTCATTGACATAGATGCAAAAATCTTAAACAGCCAGTAGGTATCTAACTATGTTGGATGTGTGATTACCGATTCTCAGGGAAATTCCTGCTTCCAAGCAATGAAACCAAGATACAATGCACTCTTTAAGGTATGCCTGTTCTCAGCCAAGTTCGGAGAGTTGTCCAGGGATCATTAACAATGCAAACAATCAAATAAACAAGCAAACAAATGAGAGCTGACCTGTGGATATACAAATGTTGCAGTAACCAGTAGTTTGATCTTAGGTGTCTCAGAGCTGGGGCAGCAAATCCTAGGACCCAGACAGGTGCAGCAGAAGATAAGGTCATGGTGGCTGGGAGTGTTATAAGGAGCTGGTCTGGTTCGGCTGACAGCAGGGGGTGGTTCTGCTCTAGGCTAGAAACTCGAGACAACAAAATTGTGGGCATGTTTACATTTGGAATAGCAATTAGCAAGCTAAACTAAGTCTGAAAATCCCACACATAGGGGTGTGTGGTGAAAGTAGCCAAAAGATGGGTCAGGTTACCTACTAAAGCTGATCTTTTGCAGAAAGTTTCCAAAAATATACACACAAAGGACTCCACAGATCAAAACCAAACCTATCCTTACCAACAAAAGTTGCAAAACACATGAGAGGGCACACCTTTAAGAGAGTTGAAGCAAGAAGTAATATACTTATATCTAGGAACCGGAATGGTAAAGTACGAAGATAAAATAGATATGTAAGGAAAACTTAAAAATCTACAAACTATAATTACAGAGAAGAATGCACAACCAGAAATACTGGCAATAAACAGATAGACTTGGGGAAAAAACAACAACATACAAATGGAAAAAAATCTAACACCAAGTGGTAGTGAGGATTGAGGGAATTTGAGGCATAATAGTAAATTTCATACACTACTGGCAAAACTGAATATTGACAGAATTTTTGAAAAGTTTTTTATTATGTTAAATTAATATGAATATAGCCTATAACTAGCATTTTCATCCCATGTTATTTATGCGTTAGAAAATGTCTTACATTCATATACCACGTGACAGGTTCAGAATTGTTCAAAGCAGCATTGTTCTAACATTTTAAAAATATTAGAAATCACCCAAATTGCCACCAACATTAGAATAAAAAATATTTTATGGTGTAAATAATACTAAAAGCAGTGAAAGATAATTAAGCTGCATATGCCAATATAGATAAATAACAGGAACATAAATCTGCATGAAAAGCAAACAAGTTACACAATAATATATACAGTGTGAGTCCCTTCAAAACAGGCAAATCTAAACTATAGCACTGGGGATAATTAGCACAAGTCAATGATGGTGTTAGGAAGCAAGCAGGGGGATGTGAAAGAAAGAGGGGCACTAGAAACTTCAGATGTTGGAGTAAAGTTCTTGTTTTTAAAGGTGGTGATGGTGAACACACGGGCATCTTTTTAATTTGTCTTTGTTTTCTTATTCTTTATGTTTGTCTATTCTTCAGCATGTATGTATGCTATATTTCATCATTTAAAATATTTTAACGAAGAGCTGCTTGTGGCCAGATAGTGACAGGAGAATTGAATGTCAGACAACACATTCTGAGCAAGTGGGCAAAAGGTCATACCTCCAGGAGCAAAGGAAGTGAGGGAAGAGATGAGCATGCATGTGCATGTACTGTTTGGCCGGCAAGGCCATGCGAACTGGGGAGTAGCAGCCCTTCTGGATGGAGAAGCTGCTCCTCAGCCCCAAATAAATAAACCCATGGAGATCAGGGGCCCACTACTATTATGTTTCTCAGCATTTCAAGAGAGCCCAGAAATCTGAATTTTATGATGAAATCTCTGAATTTTTAAAGGTTTCGATTTTTATAAAGTACATTGAGATACGCATGGCCAGGTCTGACTTACAAATAATGAGTTAGCTCCCTGGTGTTTGATCCTTACCCTGCATGGACTAATCCAAGAGGAATCCTAGAAATCTAAAGTATGAATCAGATCTAATCTTAAGTTATGAGAACAAGAGAGAAGCTGGGCTTTGAAACAAATATCCTGATAAAAGTGTGTAGAGCAGATCCCAAAGGAGGGTGAACAGGTGATTGCACCAGCTCAGGTAAGACCCAGCGAGGAACACATGGTCTAGGGCCATGGGGATGCAGTGAGGAAGGCAGGTGTGGTAGAGGGTAATTAAACAATACCCAACAAAAGGGATGTTGTTAACGTTAATACACATTCCTGTGTTGGAACCCATTTGTAAACAGAACCTTTGGAAGATGTTATTAAATTAAGGTGTGGTCAATCGAATCAGGATAAGTCTTAATCCACATTACTCGAGGTCTTAGAAAGAGAACCCAGAAGCTGGAAGTCAGCAGAAAACTGGAAAAGAGAGTGCTCTGTGTGATGGGAAGCAGAGATGCAAACCAAGGAACCCCAAAGATTGAACCAAGCCAGTACCAGAAGGCTAGAGACCTCAGGGAGAAAGCATGGCCTGGCTGCTGCCTTGATTTTGGACTTCTAGCCTATGAAACCATGAGACGATATATTCCTGTTGTTAAACCTTCTGGCAACCAGCAACCTAAGACAGTGAGTACTATGAATATTTCGGGGCTGCCATTTGGTAGCATTTAGGCGTTGTGTTCCAAGAGGAGGGCCTCTCAAGATTTTCTGGTGCATTCTCTAGGTCAAGAATTTGGACAGAGTGTAGAGAGGAAAACTTTTCTCTCATCCACAGTGTCTGGGGCCTCAGCTGGGCCCTTCTGAAAACTTGCTCACTCTCAGGCTGGGAATCAATACTGAAGGTTGGGTGGAGGCCTCGGAGCTTCTCCTCATGGGCTGTAGGAGCTTCCTCACAGCCTAGTGCTAATTTCAAGAGGAAATAAGGTGGAATCCCCGTGGCCCTTTGTTGCCTAGACTTGGATGTCACACACTGTTCTGTCACATTCTATTCAGTAAGGCAGTCACAAAATTCCATCCAGTTTCAAGGGGAGAGGAAATAGACTTTGCCTCTTGATGGGGAAGAGTAAGGGTCTGGAAGAGCATGTGGCCAGAAAGAGGATTTCAGATACTTGTAATTGAATTTTTTACTGAGATAGTTGTAGATGCATATACAGTTGGGAGAAATAATACAGAGATCCCACCTGCCCTTTACTCAGCTTTCCCCAATGGTAATGTCTTGCAAAATTATAGTACCATATCACAACCAGGAAATTGATATTGATGTATTCCTCTATCTATTCAGATACCCCCAATCCTTCTTTGTTTCAGTTTTGGAAAATATACTCTACAACACATGTAGATGACAAAGTTGGTCCAAAGTCCTAGCTGTCTGGTCCAGAAGCTATGTTCTTAACCACTGTGTTATTAAACATCTGATCACTATATTATTGCGAAGTCTTAAAAAGAAAGCATGTTGGCAAGCCTGGCATCCAACACTGTTTAGATGGAATAGTTTATTTTTGTATTTCCAATAATAACACTCCAAAAACCTCCATCCATCCATTATTTCCCTAACCCTTCTTGTCCACAGCTATGTCAAATTGATTAATTAGCCTAATAAAGACTATAAAAATATAGGAAATACAAGAACCAGGACAATGCTATGACGTTTTACTACATTCTTTTCATTTGCTGGGGTCTATAACTCATACTCACTGTTCCCATTTTCTAATCGTCACAGAAGTCCCTAATGTTAGGTATTATTACTCATTCCCTTTGAAAAGATGAGTAAATCAATATATGGAGGGTTTAAATGATAGGCAGAGGGTTTTATTCTTCTAGGTCATAGCCTGTAATAGAGCCTAGATTTATCTACAATCAAATCCTATGATCTGAAAATGTGTTTTTCTCTCCATCTGGAAATAAAATATTCAAATAATAAAATGAAGAAAATCTTAGTTTAAAAAGAGCCCACTTTCTTATTTTCCACCTAAGATCCATTTGGCCCATCTTGAGTCACCATAGGTCAGAATTACAAGTTGATTTTCACAGTGCAGGTTAGATGGTAATGACTTTTGTATATTAGGTTGCTTTTCAGATGACTCTCTCCATAGTCATGAAATATTGAAGCCATTCTTGAAGGATATTTGAAATTGTGTTGAGCCTCCAGATGTCTGTGTTGAATAATGGCAGATTTATTTTCATCAAAGAATTAAAAATATCAGCAAGAAACTTCAATAGTTAAAATGGTAGGATTGAGCATTGTCTCTGACTATCAGGGATTTATAATTGAGAAAACTGTAAAACTATATGTATTTTGTTGTCAATATGTCAATTAAAGGAGGCTTAAGCTCAAGTAACTTTACAGAAAATCATGACATTTCAGCAGGCTACAATTCCTCCAAGAAAACAAAATTCAACTTTTGTAGCAACTTGACCTTTTCAGCAAAACTTTTTCTTCAGAAGCACTCTCGTTATGGAGAAAAAGTCAAAAATTAATCAACCAACAAACGTTCACCAACAACCTAAAGAACTGTGTTTTGCAATGCAGGGTGCATCAAATACATGGTTCTAGTTCATTGCCATAAATAAAACCATTACATATAAACACACAAATGTAAGCTAGTACATAAATAAATAACATAATTCCCTAAGGACTTCAACTACCATAGGTAATAGATACAAAGAAGAAGTGACAGTCAGAAAACTTATTTGAGGGTCTTTCTTTCCACCCTTTAAATGTTGATATGCTTTCAGGTTTTGTCCTTGATCTTATTTTCATTTTACACCTATTCTCTCCTATGAATGAAATCAAATCAAAGGATGCCAGCACAATTTTTGCTTATTTTTGTTGGAACAGCGGGAGTGCCAGGCTTAAAACTCTTAGCCCAAGTTGAGAAGGGATGGATTGTCAGTGGAAGCACACAGCCAGTGACACACACCATCGGTAACCTTCACCTCCCACATTGTTCATCCACTCACCCATGATGGGTGGATTGAGGTCTGCCCTCAAGAATTATGAGGCGTCTGTGACCCTGTAGCTATAGCTCCCTGAATACTGCTTCTGCTTTTTCTATATATCCAAATTGGTGAGATTGTGCCTCCTGTCTTTATATATTTAAGATCATAGTCGGTTTCTTTAGATGAAGGACTCAGGATCTTCATTTTGTGAAGATTTTATTCATGTTGTGAACTTAGTATGTTTACAAGTTCAGACGTAGAATGTTTCAGCAACAAGGAAACAGAACAGTTACTTCAATAACCACTGATCATCTATGACTCGGAAATTTGAATCTCCAAACCAGAGCTCTATTCTATTCTGTTCTCCATTTAAGTGACTGCATGTATCTAATCCCTTTCTGCATCTGATCTTTGTGGCAGGTAAGTGCCTGATAATACCATGAAAAAAAGGAGTGTTCTTAGCTCACTCTGTGATTTTGATTTAGTCTTTCAGTCCTTTAGCCTGAATCACCTTGTCTGAAATGTGATGGGATTAGACTGTCACATTCCTATGTGTTCTTCACTTTTGATATTCAGTAATTCCAGTTCCAAATTACCAGATATTTAAAGATGGTTATATCATATGTTACAGGGCCATCACCGTTCTCTCTACCTCAATTAGTGATAGAGTAATTAAGTCCTAAAATAATATGAATTCATTAACTCTATGCCTTGGAATAATTCTCATCTAAATACCAACAAAAGGCATAAACTACTGTCAGAGGCATTCTCTGAGATTCTTCCCCTCAACTAAGAGCTTCATGTCTCTTTGGGGCTTGACGGTAATCTTTCCAACCATGCCAGGGAGGAAAATTGCCAATATCACATGTTTAGTTTTAGAACATTGTTGAGAAAACAAGCCTCATTTTAGAAATGAAAATAGATGCGCTGCAAGCTCACCTTCTTAGGAGTTTCATAAATGGATTTGAAAATGATTTTGTCATATTTAATAGGCTCTGCTCACTTATGAGAAAGGAAGAATTCAGCTGCCCACAGACAATTCTACTTTATACAACTCAGTGAGCCATGGTTAGTTTCTTCTGCCTAGTTCATTCATTCAATCATCAGAGAAACAGAGAAGGGGATTTTTTAAAGGAATTTTTAAAAAAATTTTAAGCCCATTAGTGCCTTGTATAGGCATATTTTAATCACTTTATTTTCTTGTTTATTATTCATATCCACTCCTGTAAGCTATTGGAAAATACTATCCTAATTCTTGAAGAGAGCTCCAGGAAATCACAGCTTAGTACAAGAAACGGCATACACAAAAAGGAATCTAAGGGAGTATTTGTTGAAATACCACATCAGGGCAATAGTCAAAGAGTCCTTTAAAACAGTGATTTTGAAAAGGGGGTAAAATATGGGGAGAAGCCCCCCTAGAAAGAAGTGTCAGAACAGTGAACAAGAGAATGTTTGCATACTAGGTCCCACTCTTTGCAAGCTAAATTGCAAATAATTAATAATCACTTCATCTTGAAAACCTAACACAATAGTGAAAAAGTATGCAATTATTTTAGTGTTTCCTATCTATAAGATATAAAAGCTAACCAAATTGAATATAATATTTCTATTAATCATTACAAAACTCTCTGAGCTTAAGAATCATTGTTAGATTAGAACCCCCCACCTTGCCATGGGAAAAGCCCAGGGCTGGTCCTCAAATCCTGTTTACAGGTGATGCCACAAGGGCCTGGATTCAAAGCTGACCCAGCCCTGCATGGCAGTGGCTCTAGAGCTTAGACAGGTTTGAGAATCACCTGGGAACTTTGCTGAATTTCCATGGTTTTGGCCTCATACTAGGTGGTGATGCTTATTCAGTAGATTGGCTTGGGGCCTCTGATTTTTCATTTTCAAATCTCCCAGGTAATGAATGCTACTAGTCCTATGGTCACATTTTTGTTAACCCTTGTTAAATGGACCAGCCAATTGGAGGTATGAGTCCTGACTCTAGCATTAACTAGCTGTGTGGCTTCAGGCCCCAGGTGTCTCATCTGTTAAATGGGGTTATTGGGGCTACATATACCTCGTAAGTTGTTAAGAGGAGTCAGTGTGTCAATACAGGTACAATGCTTACAACAGTGCCTATGATGCACACACTAAGTGTGAAGTATTACTACTACCATCATGTTCACCATCTCCTCTATCATCTCCACCTCCACTTCCACCATTGTCAATACCACCATCATCACCCCCAGCACCACCATCACCTCCACACTCACCTCCACCATCACCTTCACCATCTCCTTCACCTTCACCTCCACCTCCTCTGTCACCTCCACCAATATCACATCCACCATCACATCCATCTCTACCATAGCACAACTATCATCACTTCCAGTACCAACAGTGCATCCACCTCCACCATCCCCTCCACTATCACCTCCACCTCCACCATCACCTCCACCTCAACCACTATCACCATCACCAACAACACCATCATCACCACCATCAGCTCCACCTCCACAACCACCATCACCGCCAACACCACTATCACCTCCACCTCCACCACCACCATCACCACCACCACCATCACCATCATCACCTCCACCACCACCATCCCACCATCACCTCTACCTCCACCCTCACCTCCACCATCACCTCCGCTTCCACCATCACCATCGCCATGACCATCAGCAGCACCACCACAAGGCGTTTATAACACAAAGAATGCCCTCGCCTTTGATGAATAGGCAGATAAGACACAGAGAAAAGGATACAGAGCCTGCTGTAACATAAACCATCTCTAAATCACTTCTGTTTGCTCAAAACTGAATGTCAAGGGTATTGTAGTGACAGAAATGCAATATAGTGACAGAAAAAGAATCTTTATGTATCTTGATTTGATGACTCAACCTCAAAAAAATGTATAGACCACATGTTTCCCAAGGATAGGACTGTGATTCTCCCATCTCCAAACTCAAATTTCCCACAGGGCCTGGCATAGAATCAGGGCTCATTTGCTGAATGAATGAGCCACAAGCTCTGACTTTGGAAAGTCACTTCACTCCTCAGTTTCTGCCTCTACAAAATGGAGAAAATATTTGCATAAACATAAACAACAACACACAAGATTCTCCATGCTATCTCCATCTTACAAATGAAATTTCAGAGGCACAGAAAAGTCAAGTCATTTGTCCTTCAACAAGCAACTAAAGGGTAGAGTCAAAATTGAATTGCCATCCTCTCAATTTCCATGGGTTGGCCCTTATTTTATTCTGCTGTTAGAGTCACAAAATGTAGCTGGAGTGTGGAAGTAGAGGCACTTACGTATTATTTTTTTCTTGGAAATAATGTTGTTTGCTGTAGGAGGTACGAAACTTACTACATGTGCATCGGTGCTTCTTTCTTGTTTTAAAGGATTTCTGAAACTATCTTC
Source organism: Choloepus didactylus (assembly GCF_015220235.1). Lineage (NCBI taxonomy): Eukaryota > Metazoa > Chordata > Mammalia > Pilosa > Megalonychidae > Choloepus > Choloepus didactylus. Next base: position 10,628,079 of record NC_051315.1, read on the forward strand.
TCTTTATTCCTACTGCCTAACTGAGGCAGTGCATATAAGGAATCCTGCTGCAGAAATTGCCAAAAGGGTCTAAAAAGATAGAAAATTAAAAATTATTCAAAGAACGGATCATATTGAAAGGCTGGTTATCAGTCTATGTGTTCTATGGGCCTATTTAGAACATATATTTAGAATATATTTCTTTGTGGAAGTTCTAGGCCTGTCTGAAGAATGGAGGACTGGGCTAAATGAATAATAGCATCCTATAGGTTCTTCTCAATCTAGTATCCTCTGGGATTTAAATCCTGGAAATCCCTTATATTTTATTACACAGGCATAGTCATAAACATTTATATAGATATTCCTTATTAAATAAATGTCTTTTTCTCCCCACATCCAGTAAAACTTCAGCTTTAGTATTCCTCAATTAATGCAGTTTCATCTTTTTTTTTTTTTTTTTTTGGTTGAGTGTTCACCATATATTTAAAAATTATAGCTCTTTCCTCCTTCTGAATCACAAACCCCAAATATCACCCATGAAATCCTATTGAAAAATAGAGTCTAGACCCATAAGAAACTTTAACCATGACAACCCCACCTCATCATTTAAACGACAGGTACCATTATTTGCCCATTTCCAGTGTGCAGCACATCAAGCCATCTGGTTTACCTGTACTCACACTAATTGTCACCTACTTTGGAAAACATTTCCTTTCCTTTGCAAATGAAAAAAATCAGATGCCGAGAATTTAGTGCTGGGCTAAACAAAGTATTCTGACTTCCCAAACTATGATCTTTCCTGCATATCAGGAATCAACTCACTTAAGGTCCATGAAGGTTATTTCATTCTTTGAATGCCAGTGAGCTATTTAGCACCAGAGGCACAATTAGAGGGCTACATGTCATCTATTTACTGCAGTGGAGCACAGTTTAATTTTAAGTAGGGGATGTGGATTTTGCATACACCCTCCTTGTAATTCAGTCAAAGAAGTAAATAATTCATACTCACAAGTTAGCTCTTTCAGGAGTCAATAACACTCCTTTTTCCTCTTGAAGAGTTGCTTTCCACTCTAGTCTCTAAGGGCTGGTTTCATTTGATGACAGCTCATTGGAGACAATTTACCTGTGCACCTGTAAACTTCTCCTGTCATTTTGTCACAGAGATAGGTCTGTCTTGTCTTCCAGTCTAAGTTGTCATTTATCTCAGTGTTCCCAGCTTTTCTGAAATTATTGCTTAATGAAATGCAGCTTCATCTGAGATTTCTTGACATCTGGGTCAAGGCTGAAGTTAGGTGGTCCCTTGGGAATACATGGATAACTTTCCAAGGCTTGCAGTTGGGATGGTTTGGGGAGATTTTCACCCAGAGTCAGCAGAATTATTTAAGGTCACAAAGCTAATTTAGTGGCAGGACTGAAACTCTGGACTCGACTCTCAATTCAGGGTTCTTCTCACTAAGTGCCTGGTTCTATGTATTTATTAGAGGTTGCATTGTGTTGCCCCAAATGACGTATTTAAATCCTAACACCCAGTTCCATGAACATGACCTTATTTGGAAATGAGGTATTTGAAGATCTTAATAGTTAAGACAAGGTTTTATAAAGCCTAGTGACTTAATAAGCAGGTAGAATTGGACACAGAGAGACAGAGGGGACAACTCCATGAGATGATAGAGGCAGAGAATGAAGCTCACAGATTGCTGCCCCACCACCAGAAGCTAGGGAGAGGAAGGAAGGACCCTACCCCAAGGATTCTGTGCTTCTAACCTCCATAACTGTGAGACAAGGAATTTATTTGTTTGCAGCCATCCAGTTTGTGGTACCTTGTTGAAGTAGCCCAAGGAAACTAAGGCAGACCTAAGAAGTTAAACTTTGTTTCCATTATCTCTCTATCCCAATTGTTGGTCTACTCTCAACACATCTAAGGGGCCCTAAATAGATGATTTTTTAATATATGCTGGCAGGAATAAATGTAGTGAAGGAGTGAATCTGGGCCTGGGGAGCATGGACTGTGAGCATTAGTATTGCAATGAATGGGGAAGCTGCTTACACCCTCAGTGCTGCTCCTGTCATACCATCCATGTCCTACACTGTCCGGCGCTGCCCCGCTCGGTCCCCGGTTCCCGGCCGGCGAGGGGAAACAGGGAAGGAGAGAGAGAGATGCAGACTGCGCGAACTAACCTGGTCATGAATCACGACTCGAACCACACGGCAGTTGTGAAAGCAAGCCCTTTACTACAGCTAGATGAACATTCTGTGTTACTGGTTCCCACATGGGGCACGGCGCCTCGTGGGAGAGCAGCCTCGATGTGGCCGTCAGGCACGGCTCCTTGTGGGCTGTCTCACCCTACCCCGTCCGGGTAAGACCTTTTATACACAATTAACAACCAATAAGCTTCTAGGCTAGTATCGCGTATACAGGATTTCGATTGGTAGGAGCGGGTGGCGGATACATGCGTCACTATGCGGAAACAGGATGCAGGCGCCATCTTGGCTCACTCGATGGGCGGGGGTAACTCTAGAGCAGGCTGCAGCGCATACGCTAGGCCCGATTCGGGAGGCGGCTTTCCACATCTCCCCCTTTCTTATTTATTTTTGACCCAGTGTCTCCAGTGATGAGCGTGCTCCCGTGAACCCAAATGGTTCACAACCTCTTTGGTGCTTTGGGGAGTCTGGACTAGGCCTCAGCCATCCAGCGGCGGAGCCTCTAGCACCAACCAGAATGCTCACGTCATATGGAGACCGGAGAGTCCGTAAGCTGGAAGCAACGTGACTCTCCCTGCAGTGCTTTGCCTGGCAACTGGGGAACAACGACGGGGGCAGGAACAGCAGTAACCAGAGTCGGGGGTGTCACTAGGTGTCTCTGTGCAATGGCTAGGGTCCAGTCTGGCCACAACTAGGACTCTGCCCTAGAGACCCACCTGAGACAAAATTATGACTACTGGTGTCGCCTTTTACACCCGAGAAACAGCCATGCGATTCGCTACAAATTTTGCTCCAAAGCGCCCCACCTGAGGCGACCAGGAAGGGGTATGGTTAATAAATCGGTCACTATCGGGGGTAACAGAGGTGGGAGTCATAGCCATCATAGTGGTAACACGCAATTGCTGCTGCGCTTGAAACAGGCGTTCTAGCAAACATTTAACAACGACTAATCCCACCAATAATCCCACTGCAATGAGGATCCAATTAGTTAAATTGGGCCAAGAGAACCAGGAAGAAACACTGTGCAATAGTTTCTGTAGAACCTCGCCTAACCCGGAGAGATCGACTTTAACGGGTTTTAACTTGATCCCCCCAATTGTGTCTAAACTAGATTCCACCTGTTGGGAGAGATTAACAAATTCAGGAAAATATGACCTTTTCAGCCAATCAGAGACTCTGGAAATGCTTCCGGTCACGTTGGCCCTGACAGGAGTGACACAGAGTTTAACCGTAAGCCACCGGGTGTCACATGTTTGCTGAAGCACTCTCCAGAGTCCATCTGTTTCCAGTCCAAGTTCATCTATCTCCGCTTGGAGTTTCTGAATGGCCTGGAAATTTAAGTTCAGCATCTGATTGTGGCGGTGTAGCACGTCTCGGGTAAGGTTGACCAAGCCATTTACCGTTTCCATCGTTATGGCGAGCTGCCGATCTGTCCATGCTTGTAGCACAGCCTGCCCGATCGTTGGGACAAACAAAGAGGAAGCTACACTGGCAGCATTCGATAGCCATTCTTTTATGCCTCTTGGACGCCTAGACTTAGAGAAGGGGATATTGTTAAGTGAAACAACTTGAGAAACAGGGCCAACCCAGTCGGTTGCCTTGATGGGGAGCCAGACATAACTTGGGCGATACACTAGGATAGCGGGGCGGCGAGGCATCCGGGTCTTTGGAACGGTTGCAGACTGTAGGAGCAAGCCCTGGAAGGAAAAGGCACCTTTGAGTCTCCTTTTTACTCAAGATCCCTTCACAAGACTGGCGGCTCTTCCCTGTAACGTTAAGAAATTCAAGCAAGACTCCCTTACTTAACTCGCCATTACCAGTTTCACAAGTAGCATTCGCCGCAACTGTGGTGTTGACAACCTTGACAGAGAGGTTAGCAAAAGAGAGGATCAGTGTGTCATTGGTGAGGGGGAAGGACTCGTTGAAGCTTGTGGAGGAAATATAGTTCCACTAAAAAGAAAAAGGCAGATTAGAAGGATTGCTATAGGAGAGCAAAGAACAGAGTTACCGATCCTCTTTTTGGGCAACCGCGGGGTGGTCAGTCCTACTATTATCGTCTTGTCGGTCGTCGCCATCATCAGCAGGGTCGGAGGCTTGGTCTAATGGTTCAGGTTGTATATTCGTTGGCGTTTCTGACAGCTGTTCCTTGGCTTCTTCAGGTGATGTCACGGTTCTCACCAGTCTTTCCGGAACCCACACTGGTTGACGTCCTGGTTCCTGGGGAAAAACACAAACAGAGCCTCTGGCCCAGCTGAGCACCGGGTCAGGGCCTTTCCACTGCCCCGACAGGACATCCTTCCAACGGACTAGACCTCTATGCGGAGGACTCGGGGTGGTGTGTTGCAGGGCAGGTGTCATTCCTTGTGAATTTTCGTTTAAAAAATTATATGTGAGCAAGGCTACAGACAGTCGAGCTTTTGGGGACAGGCCGTGGCCTATACCCTCTTTCTGTTTTTTAAGCAAGTCTTTGAGAGATCTGTGTGCTCTTTCAATGATTCCTTGCCCCTGAGGGTTATAGGGGATGCCATGTTTTAATTGGACATCCATGTTGTCACAAAATTTTTGGAAGGATTTACTAGTGTAGGCAGGCCCGTTATCCGTCTTTAACGTCTTTGGCTTACCCCAAGCTGCCCATGCAGCAAGGCAGTGTGCAATGACGTGGGAGACTCTTTCTCCTGGTTCAGCAGAGGCAAATAAAACTTGGGAGCATGTGTCCACCGACACATGTAAGTACTTGATCTTACCATACTCTGAATGATGAGTGACATCCATCTGCCAAGTATCCCCTGGGGTGAGACCCCTAGGGTTGACCCCAACCGAGGGGACTGCTCTCTGCTCTGCACAATTGTTGCAGGCTCGGACAATATCTCGAGCAGCTGCACGTGGTATGCTGAACCGCTTAGCTAGGGTACCTGCATTGATGTGAAACTTGGCATGGAATTCTCGGGCTTGTTGATACGGTACCAGCGTCGGAAAGATGTGCAGCTGTCGAGTGGCTACATCTGCGCTATGGTTCCCCTGGGCCATAGGGCCAGGCAAACCTGTGTGGGCTCTAATATGGGTTATGTAAAAAGGGTGTTGCCTGGTCCATATAACCTCCTGTAGTTTGGCAAAGAACGTCCTTACTGTAGAGGAATGTTTAACAATGCCCACCGTTTCTAAAATTTGTACAGAGTTCACAACATAAGCAGAATCCGAGACGACATTTAAGGGCTCGGAAAGGCTTTCCAGGACTGCAATGATAACCTGCAGTTCTACCCATTGAGGCTTTTGTGGTTGGAAGAGCACTGTTTTAGGAGTGTCCCCCTCCACACAATACGCCCCTGTTCCAGAGCTGGAGCCGTCCGTGTATACGGTGGGGGCGCCTGCTAGTGGCCTAGGAGAGGTTACTTTGGGAAAAATCACTGGGTGCCGGGTGACAAACTGCAAGAGAGGAGCCTTAGGGAACTGATTGTTAATGGGACCAAGAAATGTACACCGGAGAATGGCCCATTGATCTATGCATCCGGTGAGTATCTCAAGCTGCTGGGAAGAATAAGGCACCCTGAGATTTTTGGGCTGCTGACCGAAATGCTGCACAGCCCTTTTAATGCATTCTAGGGCCAAGTCTGCAACCGCTGTAGGATAGTGCTCTAGGACTTTTTTGGGGGAAACTCCAGGGTGGACCCAGAGCAGCGGCCCCCGCTGCCACAGTACCGCAGTGGGCTGTAATTCTGTCGGCAGCACGCAGGCTTCAAAAGGCTCATCAGGGTCTATTCTCTTCAATGCAGCGCCACTGAGCGCCTGTTCCACCTGGCATAGTGCTCGCCTTGCCTCTGGAGTGAAGCTTTGAGGTGAGTTTATATTAGAATCCCCCTTCAACAGGTCGAACAAAGGTGTTAGTTTGACATTGGGTATTTTTAGGTATGGACGGATCCAATTGATATCCCCCATGAGTTTTTGTAGATCATTGAGAGTGTGTATATTGTCTAGCCTGAGAGACACCTTTTGGGGGGAAACATGAGTGGGTGCGACTTTCGCCCCCAGGAAAGTGGTAATGTCAGTCATTTGGATTTTTTCAGGGGCAATCTCTAGGTTAGCTTCTCTAAGACTAAGGACTAAATGTGACAAAACTGTTTTAAGAAGATCTGTGTCTCTATGGGCTAAGAGAATGTCATCCATATAATGGATGATTTTCACTTGAGGGAACGGCTGCCGAGTGCTAGCTAGCTTCGCAGCGACATACAGCTGGCACATGGTAGGACTATTAGCCATGCCTTGGGGCAGGACTGTCCATTCAAAGCGTTGACAGGGCTCCTCTTGATTACTAGAGGGCACAGTAAAGGCAAACTTAGGGGTGTCTTCAGGGTGGAGCGGAATAGAAAAGAAGCAATCTTTCAGATCTATGATGAAAATCGACCAGTGCTCCGGTAATGCCGAGAGGAGGGGCAGTCCCATCTGAACGGGCCCTAAAGGCTCCATGCAATCGTTAATAGCTCTTAGATCATGTAGCAGTCTCCATTTACCAGATTTCTTTTTTATTACGAATATAGGGGTGTTCCACGGTGACGTGGAAGGGGCGATATGGCCCTTTTCTAGTTGTTCTGATACTAGGGCGTGCAACGCTGCAAGTTTTTCCTGTGGCAAGGGCCACTGAGGCACCCACACCGGAGCCTCGGTTTTCCATTTTAGTTTTATAGGTGTGGGTGGGAATCTCTCCTCAGTGGCCCCTATGAAAAACCCAAGCCTCGTCTGTCAGACTTGGGGGCAGCTTGTATAGGCTCCGCACGTCCGTGCAGTGAAGCTCCTAAACCCTTGCCGGGGGTATACCCCATTTCTTTTAGCAGTCGCTTAGAGGTTGGGGAGTAGCCGCTAATTAAAGTAACGTCCATTTGGGTCAGAATGTCTCTTCCCCACAAAGACACAGGCAGGGCTAATACATAAGGCTGGAAACTGCCTTGGTGTCCTTCTTCATCGGCCCAATGAAGGGCAGCTGCACTGAGCATGGGCGCTGAAATTTGGCCTATTCCTCTAATGGGCTCTTCCGCCCTGCTCGTTGGCCAGGTGGGGGGCCATTCTTGTTGTCTTATGATAGACCGATCGGCCCCTGTATCGAGCAGGCCCAAGAAAGATCTGCCTTGCACCTTAATGGTTAGCATAGGTCGAGACTCCAGGGACATATGGAGTCCCTCAAAAATCGCTCCACTGGATCTGAACCCTTTTTCCCCTCTCTGTCTGATTCTGCTTGGAAAGACTGCATGTAAGCTGGGTAAGAGCAGGAGCTGCGCCAGCTTATCACCTTCTGCAATGACTAAGGTGCCCCGCTGAGATTGAACCATAACTTGGGCACGGCCTGTGAAATCTGAATCTACAAGTCCTGGTATAACTGTTAATCCTTTCAGGGCCGTGGATGCTCTTCCCAATATGAGCCCTACAGTACCAGCCGGTAAGGGCCCCTTGAAGGAGGTCCCTACTAACTGGACACCCATGGAGGGGGTTAGTACGAGTCTGGAGGTGGCACAGAGGTCCAGTCCTGCTGAGCCGGGGGACGCACGAATTTGATCGGATCCTGTGTTGTCGAATGGCATGCAAGGGGGTCCGTCGAAAGGGCGGACCCCCTCTTCCCGTTTTTTGGAATCTGCTCGGGGCGGCCAGAGAGGCGTCTACCCTGCGCATCGAAAACCGATTTACAGTCTTCTGCGCGGTGGGGGCCTTTGTGGCAACGGCCACACGGCCTGGTTGCTGCACCTGGTTCGCCAAACCGTTGAGTGGCAGGGGGTTGACGTCTATTGGGACAATCTCTCTTAAAGTGCCCTGATTGGCCACAGCCATAGCACCCGTTAGACTTTGCCCCTAAGGTTCTCGGGCTTTTTGTAGCCACCTGTAGGGAGCTGGCTAGCATGGCAGCTAGACCTGCATTAGTTAAAGGGCTGCCAGCATCTCTACAGAGCCTGACCCACTCTGTCAAATTTTTTGCTCTGTTTTGTGCCAGGAAAACTTTGCACTCCTTGTTGCACTGCTCAAAAATCATTTGCTTAACCACAGTCTCTGCTACTCCTGGATCTGAGAAGATTCTCTCAGCTGCGGTTTGCATCCTGGCTACAAAATCCGCAAATGGTTCTGTGGGGCCTTGGTGTATATTGCTGAGTGAGGCCTGAGCCTCTCCCTCACCTGTTAGCTTTTTCCAGGCACCCACAAAACAGCGGAAGATCTGGGCATAGACCTCTTGTGGGAAACCCGTTTGGTTCTGGGCATGGGCGCCTCTCCCCAACAGCATGTCAGCATTCCACCCGCCACGTCTCCCCGCCGCATTCCTTGCGGCCTGCTCTTCAGCTAACTCCTCAAACCATGCTTTCCAATCTATGAATCGGCCTGACGGCAAGCAAGCACGGGCTAGCTGAAAAATATCTGCGGGTGTATGATTTAGAGCAGAGAGGTTCTCGATCATGTTCAAGGTATAAGGGGCATTGGGGCCATACTGATGGACGGCCTGCCTCAATTCCCTCAATAGTTTGTAATCATATGATTCGTGCCGATTGCCACCTTGGGGATTGATAATAACCGGGTACATTTCTGAGACTGGCTGCGGCTCAAGTGGCTGGTAGCCACCCAGCATGCCAAAAGGTCTAAATGTTGTGAAAGGGTTCCATCTCCAGAAATGTCTCCCACCACTACCTAATGGCAAAGGGTCCTGAGGGCCTGTATACTCGGGCGGGGGGTACGGCAAAGGTTGCCCCTCCCCTGACCGACCCATCGGGGTTTCCGGGTCTGGCAGCAAAGGATAATTACATTTACTGGGCATGGCCACTAGAGGGAGCTCTCGGCAAGGTCCTTTGGTGGGACCGCCCAAGGCGTCAGTTGGGAGCTGGGGTGTCCCTGGGGGTGCAGCGGTAGACATTGGCGGGGCGGAAGGCCGCACGGGTGTGGCGGGAGGCTCCTCCCACTCAATTAGCGGGGATGCTTCCGCCTTCTCGTCAGTATCGCTATCTGACTCTGAGTCAGAGTCACTGGACTCCGGCGGTTTGCCCTTACAGGAGCCGTCCGCTGACGAAACTGACTGGGTTTCTTGGAGCGCGCACCGTGCTTCTTGCAAGACAGAGGACGGGCTTAGGCCGGTAGCCGATTCTAGTTCAAGGACCGCACGGATGGTCTCCCATATGGGTACTAGAATCGGGTCCATACACACGCCCATCTGGCGCGCTCGGTCTATGTCGCGACCGAGCTTCATCCAAGAGGGTAGGCTAAGGCTGCCGGTGCAGGCAAACCAAGGGGCAAAAGTATCAACATCATCAAGAAAACGCTGAAGGGAGCTTTTCCTGACCGAGATACCCCGTTGTTTCAAAAGGTTCTTTAAGGGAGCTAAGAGAGGTGAACTTCCGGACTGCCCCATGATTGCAGTCGGCACTATACTTCAGTCACTCGGAGAGCTCTTCCGAGTCCCCCGGGGTCACCTGAAAACCCACGGGCCCTAACTATCATGTAATAAGACGCACTCACCTTCTCGCGTTGATCAGGCGCGGGAAGTCCGCCGTAAGCTCGACGCGCAGCGCTGCTCTCCTCACAGAGGGACCGTCGAGAGCGAGGCAGGAGGAGGAGCTTCCCCGTACGGGCCACCACTTGTCCGGCGCTGCCCCGCTCGGTCCCCGGTTCCCGGCCGGCGAGGGGAAACAGGGAAGGAGAGAGAGAGATGCAGACTGCGCGAACTAACCTGGTCATGAATCACGACTCGAACCACACGGCAGTTGTGAAAGCAAGCCCTTTACTACAGCTAGATGAACATTCTGTGTTACTGGTTCCCACACGGGGCACGGCGCCTCGTGGGAGAGCAGCCTCGATGTGGCCGTCAGGCACGGCTCCTTGTGGGCTGTCTCACCCTACCCCGTCCGGGTAAGACCTTTTATACACAATTAACAACCAATAAGCTTCTAGGCTAGTATCGCGTATACAGGATTTCGATTGGTAGGAGCGGGTGGCGGATACATGCGTCACTATGCGGAAACAGGATGCAGGCGCCATCTTGGCTCACTCGATGGGCGGGGGTAACTCTAGAGCAGGCTGCAGCGCATACGCTAGGCCCGATTCGGGAGGCGGCTTTCCACACTACACATCCATGGAGGCACAGCAGGGCTCTGTCCATGCCCAGCAACGCAACCCTGAGGAGTCTTGTAAATGGTGGGTACCCGACAGCTAACTTATGACTATTTCTGGGAAACACCCAAGTTCTTATTTTAGCCTTCATTTAATCTTTTCGATATGGATGGAATTATATGCCAAAAATCATTGCTTCTCCTGCATTGTCCTTTCGTTTAAAAGGGGGAAAAAAAATGGAATGGGGAGCCATTGAAATGTTTTGAATGTTTTAAATTTTGATTTTGTTTTGTGGCCTTTAAAATTGTTCCCCTTATCAAAAATATCCACTGTTACTTGCTAACTGCCGTGCTTAGTCTAGGTATGGTGCAAAAGAATCAAAAGTAGATATAAGATTTAAAATTCTGCGGAAGAGGGAGTCATGGAATGCATGTTTTGTTTTCTTTTGTTTTGCTTTAAATTGGGGTGTGGAGAGTGATTGAATGAGACTATAAACAGAAGGGTGTGAGTATCACCCATTGGCAGGTTTTGTCCCTCGGACTAGATCGAGTGTTCTTAATACAAATTATCTCCACAGCTTTTATCACATTTACAAATCCATCTCTCTCTCTCTCTCTCTTTCTCTCCCTCCCTCCCTCCCTCCATTTATACATGCCTACCTCTATCTCTTTACACATCATCAATCTATTTATCTCTATATAGACCTATCTATATCTATACAATATTGATTTAGATAGATAGATAGATAGATAGATAGATAGATAGATAGACAGTAGATAGATAGATTCATTTGTGAAATTATTTGTCCAGCGTCAGTCTCTTCATTAGCATGCAATGTCCAGAAGGACAAGTAGCTGTCTTGCTCAACAGAGCCTGGCACAAAACCCATCTACTGAAGTTCCCATTATTATCTAACCCTTTCCTCCTCTTGATAGAATGTTTAAGATAAGGACCTAATACTTAGAGCATACAGCTGAGCAGAAAAAAAATTCATCAAAAATATTCATTAAAAAATGTGGAGTTATTGTAGTGAGACTTTGATCTTCAATGCCCCTTTCCCTGGGAGCTCTTCTCCTGCCACCTTGAGCCCTCCCGCTCGCCATGTCTGCATGACGCTTTTTTAATACAGCCTGCTCATATAAAGTCGTTAATGCAGGATTTTCCCTCCACACATTTTCCCCTGCCTCTTTCCCCCTTTTCTCTAACACATTCAAAGAGTGTTTATTCTTGGTCTGAGTCCCTTAGGCCCTTGTTAAATGCCTGGATAATGCAAAGGGTTTAATTCCTAGTTATACAATAATGGTTGATGGTGATAAACAATTATCCCTCTTACTTAACATTTGAATCCTGACAATTGTATCAATGTTTTCACATCAAAGAAAACCCAGGGGTGACATTCAAAACATTAAAAGATCAGTATGGGAAGGTAATTAACATATAAATCAACATAGGGTTTTCAAATGTATTAAAAAAGTCTCCCACCTTTTCTTATAAACAAATCAGATATTGTAAATTATAACATTTAAATGCATTACAAAGTTACATGCATTCTAGTGCCATTTGTTCATTAAATTGTTCCAACACTTTTTGAAGCATCTATCGATTTTTATAAACCTTTATTTGATGTGACTTTTACTAGCTAAATAAAGCCCCTGTCTGAGCTATGATTTGACAGCGCACAGCAAGTCCTCCTAATAAAAACTTCCCCATTCTGCTGAAGGTTATTAGGTGATGGGACCCTATTGGTTGTCTGGGAGTGGGGAGCCAGCTGCTACCTGCTCTCTCAGGTGTCTGCTCTCCCAGCCTGCCCAAGCTTCAGCCCCTCTATCAACACTGGCTCTCCCCAAACCATCATTCCAGATAGTACTTGCTAAGAGTCAGTGTCACACCAGCAGCCACGTGAGAAGCAGTGAAAGACTCAAGGCGGATGAAAAGGGAGTGCAGGAGGCCATGCCCATGTGTTCCAATGAGGTGGCAACTGAACATGGGAGAGGAGAGAGGGAAAGAGGGAGGGAGAAGGGAGGGAGAGAGGGAAGGAGGGAGGAAGGGGGAGGGGGGAGGGAGGGAGGGGGGAGAGAGAGAGAGAGAGGGAAAGACACATGTATGATTTCAAGCTGCCCAGCTTTCTAAATAAAGAGGACTCAATAAAACATTTCAGGTTGTTTACTTGCCTTCAGTTACATCCATGGATTGGATATCTTAGCTTCTCATTTCTACTAATTCTCAGAAGGAGGGGGTCATCACACTGAAACTAGTGGTGAAAGTGAGGATATAACCAATCATTTCTGTAGAGAGATGAAAACTAGTGTTTACTTATCTCCTGGGGAGAGTTGAGCTGGGGAACTGGGCACAATTCTAAATCAAGTTTATTTCATGAATCAAAATTACATACTGAAAGGGCATTACTTGAAATGATGGATAACTATTAGACTTGTTCGGATGTAGGAAATTGTTTATTGTTTTGATTCATCCCATTTTTTAACACATAAACTTAATAGCTTTTGTTCTTGAGGAAGCTACTTAATCTACCTGTGTTTCATCTTTCATAGTTGCAAAATGGAGATGATAGTAGTGTCTATTCCAATTTGTTTTTTCAAAAAATGAAACAAAACAAAAAACAAGAAACAATACAATGCCTGACCCATTGAAAGCAATTATTTAATATTATAAGTATTATCATTTCTTCTACTACTAACTGCTACTACTACTACCCTCTATATTTCATTTCAGTAATGGGGTATACACTTTTTATTAGGGTTTCCTAATCATCTGCTTTCCAATATTAACCACCCACATTTTTCCCCCCATTTTCCTCTTTATACCACAACTTAGGGAGTCAATGTTAATTCTAAATCTATTCAGACTGACAAGCACATGTGAAAGTTGTTTATATTGTTTTTCTGGAATATATACTTTCTTCATACTAATTTTTATTTATAAACACTCCAAATGCTATACTCACCAGCATCTCCCTCTTCCACTTTCCATAATCTCTGGGGACCCTAATCTCTCCTCTAGTTTGTTTTTCTTTTTCTTTTCAAAATGTTATAAGAATAGAATTGTACACTACATAACCTTTTGAAATTTGCCTTTTTTTCCCACTCAGTATAATTCCCTGGAGACTCATCTAAATTGACATGTACATGAATAGTTCATTCTTTATTTAATTTTTTTTTAAATTACAGGAGTTGTTGGTTTACAGAACAACCATGCATAAAATACAGGATTCCCATATACCACCCTAGTATTAGCGTTTGGCAGTGGTGTGGTATATTTGTTACTATTCACAAAAGAACATTTTAATAATTGTACTATTAACTATAGTCCATGGTTTAACTTAAGGTTCATTATTTGTTTAATGCAGTTTCATGCATTTTAAAAAAATGCTATTCTATTACCATACATAAAACCTAATATATTTGAACGTTGTTAACAGTTCATTCTTCTTTAAAGCTAAATAGTAATCCATTGAATGGGTGTTCCACTGTTTAACTTTTAATCCATTGAAGGATAACTGGGCTATTTTTACTTTGTTGGCTATTATGAATAAAGCTGGCAGGAATATTCAGGTACATGTTTTTGCATGAACTTAAGATTTTTTTTTTTTGTTTGTTTGTTTGTTTGTTTTCATTTCTCTAGGATAAACACCCAAGACTTCAATTTCTGGAACATATGATATTAACATATTTAGATTTGGAAGAAAACGTGATTAAATTTTCTAGAGTGGCTGGACCATTTTAAATTCCCACAAGCAATGCATGCATAATCTAGATGCTCTGCATCCTTGCCAGCATTTGTAATTGTCAATTTTTTTATTTTAGCCATTTTGACAGATGTATAATGATATTTCATTGTAGTTTCAATTTGAAATTCCCAAATGGTTAATCATTTTGAACATCTTTTCAGGTGTTTATTTGCTATCTATATACCCTACTCAATGAAACGTCTATTTGTGTTTTTTTTGCCCATTTTCTCATTAGCTTGTTTGTTGTTTTTACCATTGACATTTGAGAGTCCTTATAAATTCTAAATACCAGTCCTTTGCTGAAAATGTTACTTGCAAATATTTTCCCCAAGTCTGCACCTTGACTTTCCATCCTTTTCACCTGGACTTTCATAGGGCAGAATTTTTAATTTGGATGAGATTCAATTACTGTTATTCCCTTTAGTGGGTCACCTTTTGGCTGTCAAATCTAAGAACTTTTTGCCTATCCAGGGATCCTAGAGATTTTCATCTATGATCTTTTCCAAAAGTATTAGAATTTTATGCATTGCATTTAAGTTGATGATCAATTTGAGTTTAAGACTGAGGTTCTTTCATTCCTTCTTTCCTTTTTTCCTTCTCCCTCCCTCCCTCCCTTCCTTCTTTCCTTCCTTCTTTTTTTCTTTCTTTCCTTCCCTCCTCCCTTCCTTTTGCCTGTGCATTTCCAAGGACTCCAGCCCTATTGGTTTTATTCCTTTGTCAAAAATCAGCTGAGCATTTCAGTGTGGGTCCATTTCTGGGTACCCATTATAGTTTGAATGATCTATCTTGTATTTTCATTTTAATTTCGTTTGAGTATTTTTGTTTAAATTTCATTTGAGACATCCTTTTGACCCCTGGATTATCTGGAGCATGTGGTTTAATTTTCATGTTTACATATTTCTTATTATCTTTTTGTTTTTGCTTTCTAGATTGATTATATTGTGGTCAGAGAATATATTCTGCATGATTTCAGATTATTTAAATTTCCTGAGATTCATTTTGTTGTCCATTGTTCTAGTTTGCTAGTGCTTCACTGGAGGATGGCCAATGGTGTCTGGAAAACCTCTTTTAGTTGAGAAGGCATGAGGCTGGTGTCTGCTTTCTCCTAGGTTGCGTTTCAAAACGGCCTTCTCCGAAATGTCTGCATCAGCTTCCAATGGCCGTCTTCAAAATGTTTGTATCAGTCCAGCTCACTCTCAGCTCCTTCTGTCTACAAGAATGCATTAAAGAATATGGCTTTTTCTGGGGGACATAAATATACAAACCAGCACATCCATGATATGGCCCATCTTAATGAATCTTTAGGGACACTTGAAAATACTCTGCTCTGCTGTTGTGGGGTGTCTTGTCCTGTACATGTCAATTAGATTCTGAGTTTTAATTGCTTCATTCAGATCTTCTCTGTCCTTAACTTATATTTTGTCTACTCATTCCATCAGTTGCTGACAGAGAAGTGTGGAAGTCCCCAGTTGTATATGAGAGTTTGTCTACTTTTCCTACCACATCTATCAGATTGTGCATCACATAATTTGAGTCTCTTTGTCATTTGGAGCGCACACACGAGTATTATGTCTACCTCGTGGATTCATCCTTTATCATTAATTAGTACTTCTTTTGTCTTTAGTAACTTTCTTTGCTCTAAAGTCTACTTTACCAGATATGGATAAAGCCACCCCTTGCTATATTAAATACCAAAGTACATATATGTTTGTACATATATAAAAACACTCCTTTATATAGACATATATATATATAAATCTATTTATATTTACAAAATGTTTGCAAGATGTATCTTTTTCTATCCTTTTATTATCAACCTACCTATGTCATTACATTTTCAGCCAATTCTTGTAAATGGCACATAATTGGGTCATATTGTTTTTATCTACTCTGTCAATCTCTGTCTTATAATTACTGTATTTAGACCATGTCATTAAAGGAAATTATTGTTAAATTAACACTGAAGCTTGTTATTTTATTAGTTTTCTATTTGTTTTTGTTTTTTTTCTTCCAGACCTCCTTTCTATTTCTTCTTTCTTGCTTCCTTTGGGTTATCTGAATGGTTTTAGGATTCTATTGATTTTTATAAAAAAGTAGTGAATTGAATATATCTCTGTACACTTTGCATAGTGGTTGCTCTATATATGAAAAATACATATGTGGCTTATCACAGTATTGGTATGAAAATTTTCCCACAACAAGTTAAGTGTGAAAATCTCATTTCTATTTAGGACCATTTAAATATAATTGCCTTAAGAATGAGATGCTGTTATAATTTTTATTTCAATCATAGAATATGATTTGTAAAACTCAAGAGGAATGGGACAATCTATTGTATTTGCCCATATTTGTATTCTTTCCATTATTCTCCTTCCTTCCTCATGCTCCAAAATTCCTTCTTTTATCATATCCTTTCTTTTTGAAGAATTTCTTTTAGCCAATCTTTAAGGGTAATTCTACTACAGACAATTTTTTGTTTGTTTGTTTTTCTCTGTCTTGGACTGCTTTAATTTCACCTTCATTCATGAAGTATATTATCACTGGATACACAATTCATAGATGACAGTAATTTAGCAGGTGAAAAAGTAATTTCCCAATTAATTTCCCAATTACTTCTGGCTCCTGGTTTAAGATGAGAAATCAACTTTCATTTGAGTTGGTCTCCCCCTATTGAAAACATGTTTCCCCCACTGCTTTCAAAAGGTTTTCTTTATATTTAGTCTTTGCAAATTTAATAATCATGGGTTCTAATATCAATTTCTTTTGCAGAGGGAATTCTGCTAGGCATTTTTTAGTCTTTTTTTTTTCTATTGAGATTGTTCACAAACCATATAATTATCCAAAGATCCAAAGTGTGCAATCAATTGCCCACAGTACCATCATACAGATGTGCATCCATCACCACAAATAATTTTTTTCAATTTTTAGAACATTTTTATTAGTCCAGAAAAGAAATAAAGACAAAAAAGGAAACTCAAATCCTCTCATACCCCAACCCGCCCCCCATTACTGATTCCTACTATTGGTATAGTACATTTGTCATTATTGATGAAAGAATGTTAAAATACTACTAACTGTAGTATATAGTTAGCAATAGGTATATATTTTTTTTCCTATACACCTCTCTATTATTAACTTCTAGTTATAGTGTCACATATTTGCTCTAGTTCATGAGAGGATTTCTAATAATTGTACAGTTAATCACAGACATTGTCCACCAGAAGATTCACTGTATTATACATTCCCATCTTTTAACCCCCAGCTTTCCTTCTTGTGACATACATAACTGAGCTTCCCCTTTCCACCAAATTCACACACCATTCAGCACTGTTAGTTATTCTCACAACATGCTGCCGTCTCCTCTGTCCATTTCCAAATGCTTAAGTTCGTCCTAGTTGAACATTCTGCTCAAAATATGCAACCACTCCCCATTCTTTAGCCCCATTCCATATCCTGGTAACTTATATTTTTGACTATGATTTTACATGTTATAACTAGTTCATATCAGTGAGACCCTCCAATATTTGTCCTTATGTGTCTGTCTTATTTCACTCAATATAGTGCCCTCAAGTTTCCTTCATCAACCCATTTTTTAAGACCACTTTTGTTCCATCCTAAGTAAACAATTGATGGTTCCCTGTATAGTCATGTATTTATGCATTCACCACCAGCACCACTATCTATATGACATCTCCATTTCTTCTACAAAGAAGGAGGAAGAGTCAAAGAAGTTAGAGAGACAAAAGAAAAAAAAGGAAGAGAAAAAAAAACACATGACAGCTAGAAAGCAGCAAAAGAAAGGTAGCATTAAACCAAAGTAGAATAAAGAGTCAGACAACATCACCAATGCCAAGACTCCCATACCCCTCACCTATGCCACCCCCCATATGCATTTAGCTTTGGTATATTGCCTTTGTTATATTGAAGGAAGCATAATACAATGTTTCTGTTAATTATAGTCTCTACTTTGCATTGATTGTATTTCTTCCTCCAATACCACCCTATGTATAACACCTTACAATGTTGACATTCATTTGTTCTCCCTCATATAAAAACATATTTGTACCTTTTACCACAATCGTTGAGCACCTTAGGTTTCACTGAGTTATACAGTCCAAGTCTTTATCTTTCCTCTTTCCTTCTGGTGTCCCACATGCTCCTAATCTTCCTCTTTCATCCACACTAACAATCATCTTTGTTCAGTGTACTTACATTGCTGTGTTCCAAACATCTCACTCTTGTCTTTTCCTTTCTGTCTGTATTGCTCCCTTTAGTGTTTCCTGTAGAGCAGGTATCTTGTTCACAAACTCTGTCATTGTCTGTTTGTCAGAGACTATTTTAAGCTCTCCCTCATATTTGAAGGACAGTTTTGTTGGATATGGACTTCTTGGTTGGTGTTTTTTTCTTTTTCAGTATCTTAAATATATCACCCCTCTTCCTTCTTGCCTCCATGGTTTCTACTGAGAAATCTGCGCATAGTCTAATCAAGCTTCGTTTATACGTGATTGATTGCTTTCTCTTGCTGCTTTCAGGATTCTCTCTTTGTCTTTGATGTTTGATAATCTGATTATTAAGCGTCTTGGTGTAGGCCTATTCAGATCTATTATGTTTGGGGTATGCTGTGCTTTTTGGATCTGTAATTTTATGTCTTTCATAAGAGATGGGAAATTTTCATTGATAATTTCATCTATTATTGCTTGTGCCCCTTTTCCCTTCTCTTCTTCTGGGATACCTATGACATGTACATTCCTGCCTATTGTGTTGTCATTCAATTCCCTGAGACATTGCTCATATTTTTCCATTCTTTTCTCTATCTCTTGTTTTGTGTGTAGTATTTCAGGTGTCTTGTCCTGCAGTTCCTGAGTGTTTTCTTCTGCCTCTTGAGATCAGCTATTGTATGTCTCCATTGTGCCTTTCATTTCCATAGATTCTGCCACTTGTTTTTTTTGAACTTTCAATTTCCTTATGCACGCTCAGTGTTTTCATTATATCCTTCATCTATTTTGCCATATCTTCCCTAATCTTTTTTAAGTTATTTAGCATTAGTTGTTTCAATTTCTGTATCTCAGTTGAAGTGTAAGTTTGTTCCTTTGACTGGGCCATAACTTAGTTTTTCTTAGTGTAGGTTGTAGTTTTTTGTTGTCTAGGCCTCTGTTTTCCTTGGTAACCCCAATCAGGATTTCCCAGACTGGAAGAGGCTCAGGTCCCAAAAGGAGGCAATAGTATCAGGTCTTAGAAGACTGATACACCCTGTGAGGCCTCAAGTCAATGTGCTTTACTGCCCAGCAGGTGGCTCTTGTCAGCTTGTATCTCCAGACTGGTGTAAGGAGGTGTGGCCCATGGCTATTTTCCCCCAGGCTCTGGGATTTGGTTCTGAATGGAAAGTGGGTAGTAGAGCTGGGCCCCACCTCTTTCCTCTTAGGGAAAATACACCCCCTAAGGAGAGGTCATTTGCATTCAAACAATCTCTCTGTCTTTGGTATCTCCACCCTTGTCTGGGTCAGCTTGCTGGGAACTGAAAATGGCTTAGGCTTTCTCCACTGAACCAAAAAAGGGACAGAAAGTCCCTTTAGGGCCACCTTCAGTTTCACCCATTGGCCAGAGACAGCACCTGGTCCTCTGGGCTCCCCCTCCCTCCCAGAGAGGTTCTCCAGCTCTCCAAGGTCAGCTATCATCAAAAACCTCTGTCTGCTTCTTGGGGATTTGTAGCTTGTACTGAGTCAACATTTGTTAATTAAAACCCCAGTTGGAGCTGTGCTGAAGTATATTTGCTTGTTCAGAGAGTGCTGCTGCCTAGCACAGCAATGCTTTGCAGTTTGTGCTGCCATGGAGGAGGGGCTCCCAGCTCAGATCCACAGTTTTTACTTACATATTTTATGCTGTGATCTCTGGCATTCCTCCCAATCCAGGTTTGTTTAACCCCCAGCAGTTATTCTAGATTATTTACTAGTTTTTCCTGGTTGTTAATAGTTGTTGCAGAGGGATTAACTAGCTTCCACTCCTCTCTATGCCATCTTCTGCTTTCCTCTGCTTGGCACTTTACTCAGTGTTTTGGATCTTAAATTTGTATCTTTTGCCCAGCTTCAGAAGTTTTCAGCCATTAATTATTCAAATAATCTCAGTCCCACTCTTCTTCTTCTGACACCTCAATGATATGCATTTTGGATCTTTTGTTATTATTCCACAGATCCCAGGGGTTCAAATCATTTTGCCTACTGAATTTTCCCTCAGTTTCTCAGATACTATGAATTCAATTCTTTCCTAAAGTTCACTGAGTCTGTCCTGTGTTAACTCCACTCTATATTTAAGCCCAGTCAGCAAGTTGTTTTTGGGTTGTTGTAATTTTCAGTCCTATAATTTCCTTTGGTTCTTTTCTATAACTTATTTTTTTGCTGACATATTTTTCATTTTTTCCAGAAAATTTGTAATTCATTTTTGAAAATCTTTTATGATGCCTCCTTTAAATTCCTTGTCAGGTAAGCCAAAATATGATTCATTTCAGCCTTGATATTAGTTGGCTGTATTTTCTTATTCAAATTATTACTTTCATGGTTCTTGATATGATCAGGGATTTTTATTATATCCTGGATATTTTGGTTATCATAAACTCATGCATTTTTTTTTTTATTTCAAAATCTTTATTTTTTTTTAATCATCATTTTATTGAGATATATTCACATACCACGCAGTCATACAAAACAAATCGTACTTTCGATTGTTTACAGTACCATTACATAGTTGTACATTCATCACCTAAATCAATCCCTGACACCTTCATTAGCACACACACAAGAATAACAAGAATAATAATTAGAGTGAAAAAGAGCAATTGAAGTAAAAAAGAACACTGGGTACCTTTGTCTGTTTGTTTCCTTCCCCTATTTTTCTACTCATCCATCCATAAACTAGACAAAGTGGAGTGTGGTCCTTATGGCTTTCCCAATCCCATTGTCATCCCTCATAAGCTACATTTTTATACAACTGTCTTCGAGATTCAGGGGTTCTGGGTTGTAGTTTGATAGTTTCAGGTATCCACCACCAGCTACCCCAATTCCTTAGAACCTAAAAAGGGTTGTCTAAAGTGTGCGTAAGAGTGCCCACCAGAGTGACCTCTCGGCTCGTTTTGGAATCTCTCTGCCACTGAAGCTTATTTCATTTCCTTTCACATCCCCCTTTTGGTCAAGAAGATGTTCTCTGTCCCACGATGCCGGGTCTACATTCCTCCCCGGGAGTCATATTCCACGTTGCCAGGGAGAATCACTCCCCTGGGTGTCTGATCCCACGTAGGGGGGAGGGCAGTGATTTCACCTTTCAAGTTGGCTTAGCCAGAGAGAGAGGGCCACATCTGAGCAACAAAGAGGCATTCAGGAGGAGACTCTTAGGCACAAATATAGGGAGGCCTAGCCTCTCCTTTGCAGCAATCGTCTTCCCAAGGGTAAAACTTATGGTAGAGGGCTCAGCCCATCAAACCACCAGTCCCCTATATCTGTGGTCATGTTAGCAACCATGGAGGTGGGGTAGGCGAATACCCCTGCATTCTCCACAGGCTCCTCAAGGGGGCACTACATCTTTTTTTTTTTCCCTTGTTTTTCTTTCTTTCTTTTTTTTTTTTTTTTAACTTTCCCTTCTTTTTTAAATCAACTGTATGAAAAAAAAAGTTAAAAAGAAAACAAACATACAATAAAAGAACATTTCAAAGAGACCATAACAAGGGAGTAAGAAAAAGACAACTAACCTAAGATAACTGCTTAACTTCCAACATGTTCCTACTTTACCCCAAGAAAGTTACATAATATTGCAACATTTCTGTGAACTTGTTCCTACTATATCCATCAGAAATTAACAGACCATAGTCATTTCTGGGCATCCCCAGAACGTTAAATAGCTGATCTGTTCTTCTTGGATTATTGTTCCCCCTTCCTTAATTGCTCTCTACTGCTAGTTCCCCTACATTCTACATTATAAACCATTTGTTTTACATTTTTCAAAGTTCACATTAGTGGTAGCATATAATATTTCTCTTTTTGTGCCTGGCTTATTTCGCTCAGCATTATGTTTTCAAGGTTTATCCATGTTGTCATATGTTTCACAAGATCGTTCCTTCTTACTGCCGTGTAGTATTCCATCGTGTGTATATACCACATTTTATTTATCCACTCATCTGTTGAAGGACATTTGGGTTGTTTCCATCTCTTGGCAATTGTGAATAATGCTGCTATGAACACTGACGTGCAGATATCTGTTCGTGTCACTGCTTTCCAATCTTCCGGGTAAGTGCAATCGCTGGATCGAATGGTAACTCTATATCTAGTTTTCTAAGGACCTGCCAGACTGACTTCCAGAGTGGCTGAACAATTATACACTCCCACCAACAATGAATAAGAGTTCCAATTTCTCCACATCCCCTCCAGCATTTGTAGTTTCCTGTTTGTTTAATGGCAGCCATTCTAACCGGTGTTAGATGGTATCTCATTGTGGTCTTAATTTGCATCTCTCTAATAGCTAGTGAAGCTGAACATTTTTTCATGTGTTTCTTGGCCATTTGTATTTCCTCTTCAGAGAACTGTCTTTTCATATCTTTTGCCCATTTTATAATTGGGCCGACTGTACTATTGTCATTGAGTTGTAGGATTTCTTTGTATATGCAAGATATCAGTCTTTTGTCAGATACATGGTTTCCAAAAATTTTTTCCCATTGAGTTGGCTGCCTCTTTACCTTTTTGAGAAATTCCTTTGAGGTGCAGAAACTTCTAAGCTTGAGGAGTTCCCATTTATCTATTTTCTCTTTTGTTGCTTGTGCTTTGGGTGTAAAGTCTAGGAAGTGGCCACCTAATACAAGGTCTTGAAGATGTTTTCCTACATTATCTTCTAGGAGTTTTATGGTACTTTCTTTTATATTGAGATCTTTGGTCCATTTTGAGTTAATTTTTGTGTAGGGGGTGAGGTAGGGGTCCTCTTTCATTCTTTTGGATATGGATATCCAACTCTCCCAGCCCCATTTGTTGAAAAGACCATTATGGCTCAGTTCAGTGACTTTGGGGGCCTTATCAAAGATCAGTCGGCCATAGATCTGAGGGTCTATCTGAATTCTCAATTCGATTCCATTGATCTATATGTCTATCTTTGTGCCAGTACCATGCTGTTTTGGCAACTGTGGCTTTATAATAAGCTTCAAAGTCAGGGAGTGTAAGTCCTCCCACTTCGTTTTTCTTTTTTAGAGTGTCTTTAGCAATTCGAGGCATCTTCCCTTTCCAAATAAATTTGATAACTAGCTTTTCCAAGTCTGCAAAGTAGGTTGTTGGAATTTTGATTGGGATTGCATTGAATCTGTAGATGAGTTTGGGTAGAATTGACATCTTAATGACATTTAGCCTTCCTATCCATGAACATGGAATATTTTTCCATCTTTTAAGGTCCCGTTCTATTTCTTTTAGTAGAGTTATGTAGTTTTCTTTGTATAGGTCTTTTACATCTTTGGTTAAGTTGATTCCTAGGTACTTGATTTTTTTAGTTGCTATTGAAAATGGTATCTTTTTCTTGAGTGTCTCTGCAGTTTGTTCATTTCTAGCATATAGAAACATTACTGACTTATGTGCATTAATCTTGTATCCCGCTACTTTGCTAAATTTGTTTATTAGCTCTAGTAGCTGTATCATCGATTTCTCAGGGTTTTCTAGATATAAGATCATGTCATCTGCAAACAATGACAGTTTTACTTCTTCTTTTCCAATTTGGATGCCTTTTATTTCTTTGTCTTGCCGGATTGCCCTGGCTAGCACTTCCAGCACAATGTTGAATAACAGTGGTGACAGCAGGCATCCTTGTCTTGTTCCTGATCTTAGAGGGAAGGCTTTCAGTCTCTCACCATTGAGTACTATGCTGGCTGTGGGTTTTTCATATATGCTCTTTATCATGTTGAGGAAGTTTCCTTCAATTCCTACCATTTGAAGTGTTTTTATCAAAAACGGATGTTGGATTTTGTCAAATGCTTTTTCACCATCTATTGAGATGATCAATTGATTTTTCCCTTTTGAGTTTTTAATGTGTTGTAGTACATTGATTGTTTTTCTTATGCTGAACCATCCTTGCATGCCTGGAATGAACCCCACTTGGTCATGGTGTATGACTTTTTTAATGTGTCTTTGGATTCGATTTGCAAGTATTTTGTTGAGGATTTTTGCATCTATATTCATTAGGGAGATTGGCTGGTAGTTTTCCTTTTTTGTAGCATCTTTGCCTGGTTTTGGTATTAGATTGATGTTAGCTTCATAAAATGAGTTAGGTAGTGTTCCATTTTCTTCAATGTTTTGAAAGAGTTTCAGTAAGTTTGGTGTCAGTTCTTTCTGGAGAGTTTGGTAGAATTCCCCTGTGAAGCCATCTGGCCCTGGGCATTTATTTGTGGGAAGATTTTTGATGACTGATTGGATCTCTTTCCTTGTGATGGGTTGATTGAGGTCTTCTATTTCTTCTGTGGTCAGTCTAGCTTGTTCATATGTTTCCAGGAAATTGTCCATTTCTTCTACATTGTCCAGTTTGTTGCCATACAGTTGTTCATAATATCCTCTTATACTTTTTTTAATTTCTTCAGGATCTGCAGTTATGTCACCTTTTTCATTCATTATTTTGTTTATATGGGTCTTCTCTCTTTTTGATTTTGTCAGTCTAGCTAGGGGCTTGTCAATCTTGTTGATCTTCTCAAAGAACCAACTTTTGGTGATATTTATCCTCTCTATTGTTTTTTTGTTCTCTATGTCATTTATTTCTGCTTTAATCCTTGCTATTTCTTTTATTGTATTTGGTTTAGGATTGGTTTGCTGTTCATTTTCTAGCTTCTTCAGTTGATCCATTAGTTCTTTGATTTTGGCTCTTTCTTCCTTTTTAATATATGCGTTTAGTGCTATAAATTTCCCCCTTAGCACTGCTTTTGCTGCATCCCATAGGTTTTGGTATGTTGTGTTCTCATTTTCATTCGTCTCTATATATTTAGCAATTTCTCTTGTTATTTCTTCTTTAACCCACTGATTGTTTAGGAGTGTGTTGTTTAACCTCCAGGTATTTGTGAGTTTTCTAAGTCTCTGATGGTTATTGACTTCTAATTGTATTCCATTGTGGTCAGAGAATGTGCTTTGAATAATTTCAATCTTTTTAAATTTATTGAGGCTTGTTTTATGTCCCAGCATATGATCTATTCTGGAGAAAGTTCCATGAGCACTAGAAAAGTATGTGTATCCTGGTGATTTGGGATGTAATGTCCTGTATATGTCTGTTAAATCTAATTCATTTATCAGATTGTTTAGGTTTTCAATTTCCTTATTGGTCTTCTGTCTGGTTGATCTATCTATAGGAGAGAGTGATGTGTTGAAGTCTCCCACAATTATTGTGGAAACATCAATTGCTTCCTTTAGTTTTGCCAGTGTTTCTCTCATGTATTTTGTGGCACCTTGATTGGGTGCATAGACATTTACGATTGTTATTTCTTCTTGCTGAATTGCCCCTTTTATTAGTATGTAGTGGCCTTCTTTGTCTCTCAAAACATCCCTGCATTTGAAGTCTATTTTATCTGAGATTAATATTGCTACACCTGCTTTCTTTTGGCTGTGGCTTGCATGAAATATTTTTTTCCATCCTTTCACTTTCAGTTTCTGTGTGTCCCTGTGTCTAAGATGAGTCTCTTGTATGCAACATATTGATGGTTCATTTTTTTTGATCCATTCTGTGAATCTATATCTTTTAATTGGGGAGTTTAATCCATTTACATTCAACGTTATAACCGTGAAGGCATTTCTTGAATCGGCCATCTTATCCTTTGGTTTATGTTTGCCATATTTTTCCCTCTCTCTATTAATATCCTTTGTTGTACCCATACCGAATCTCTTTAGTACTGAACCTTTCTCCAAGTCTCTCTGTCCTGTCTTTGTTTCTCTGTCTGTAGGGCTCCCTTTAGTATCTCAAGTAGGGCAGGTCTCTTGTTAGCAAATTCTCTCAGCATTTGTTTGTCTGTGAAAAATTTAAGCTCTCTCTCAAATTTGAAGGAGAGCTTTGCTGGATAAAGTATTCTTGGCTGGAAATTTTTCTCACTCAGAATTTTAAATATATCGTGCCACTGCCTTCTTGCCTCCAGGTGGCTGCTGAGTAGTCACTACTTAGTCTTATGCTGTTTCCTTTGTATGTGGTGAATTGCTTTTCTCTTGCTGCTTGCAGAACTTGCTCCTTCTCTTCTGTGTTTGACAGTGTGATCAGTATATGTCTTGGAGTGGATTTATTTGGATTTATTCTATTTGGGGTTCGCTGAGCATTTATGATTTGTGTATTTATGTTGTTTAGAAGATTTGGGAAGTTTTCCCCAACATTTTCTTTGAATTCTCTTCCTGGACCTTTACCCTTTTCTTCCCGTTCTGGGACACCAATGAGTCTTATATTTGGACGTTTCATGTTATCTATCATATCCCTGAGGTCCATTTCGATTTTTTCAATTTTTTTCCCCATTCTTTCTTTTATGCTTTCATTTTCCATTCTGTCATCTTCGAGGTCACTGATTCATTGTTCAACTTCCTCTAGTCTTGTACTATGAGTGTCCAGAATCTTTTTAATTTGGTCAACAGTTTCTTTAATTTCCATAAGATCATCCATTTTTTTATTTAGTCTTGCAGTGTCTTCTTTATGCTCTTCTAGAGTCTTCTTGATTTCCTTTATATCCTGTACTATTGTCTCATTGTTCATCTTTAGTTCTTTGAGTAGCTGCTCTAGGTGCTGTGTCTCTTCTGTTCTTTTGATTTGGGTGCTTGGGCTTGGGTTATCCATATCGTCTGGTTTTTTCATATGCTTTATAATTTTCTGTTGTTTTTGGCCTCGTGGCATTTGCTGAACTTGATAGGGTTCATTTAGGGTTTGTAGACCTATTGAAGTCCTTATCTCTAATTTATCAGATCTACAGCTTCGTGGAGTACACTTTCTCTAACTAACCAGCAGGTGGCGTCCACGAGCCACCTGTTCTCCACAAGCCAGTTCTCCCCTGCTTAGCCTTTTTGGTGAGTGGGGGAGTCAGTCTTGTGGGGCCCAATTGGTGTACCAAGCTTGCGTGTGTAGTTGGTGTTGCCTGCCCTGTATGTGGGGCGTGTTTCTGGGCAGTCAGGGAGGAGGGGTGGCCCTAACAATCAAATCTCCCTGGTGATCCTAGAGTTTTAAAGCTGCTGCAATAGTCTAATCCTTCAGTTCAGTCCTGCCACAGTTTGTCTCTGCCACTGACCCACAAGTCCTTGGTATTGGCGTATGGCTTCTGAGACTTGCAAGTGGGCCCCTCTTCCAGGCTGTGCACCCCGGGTCCTCTGTTGAGGGATGACTGTGCTATGTCACAGGTGAGTGCCATCCCCCCAGGGCAGTTCTGGGCTGTTGGGCTGTGTAGGGAGGCTCCCAGTCTGCTCAAATGATGGCTGAATGGGGCTTTGTTAATTCACACTGCTCCACCTTCCCAACTCTGGGACAATCAGCTGAGGTTGCAGGGAAGGCTAATGTCCACGCCCAGTTTTGTGGTGTGTGCCTGTTATTTGAAGCACTTCCGTCACACTGGGTTGTCTGGGGCAGCTCTGGGGTATGGGGCTGGCGATGGGCAGGAGTGTTTCCTGTCCACCAGGATGGTGGCTGTGAGTGGACACCCCCCTTTTCTTGGGAAGTTGTGGTGTTTAGTGAATTTTCTCAGCCCCTGGATTATTGCCTTTTGTCTCAGAGCTCTCTTAGTTCTGCTCTTGACTTGACGTGCCCAAATTGCAAGTCTTTGAAGCTTTCTGTATTGGGCTTCTTAGAGTAATTGTTTTAGAAAAAGAAAAAAGGATTAAAAAAAAAAAAAAAAAAAAAAAAAAAAGGGCCCTCCTCAGAGATCTAATGGGTTATTGAAATGCTAATAGACAAAGCAACCAGGGCCATTAAGGAAAGGTCCACAGGGCAGAGAGATCAGCTTTTCTTCGGGATTTGCATATGCGCCTCAAGGCCTGATCTCCGCCCTTCCCCTTTCTGTGTTCACCAGAACTCCAAAAATCCTCTGCTTTTATTTTGGAGTTTTTCGTGTTGTTTTTTTTTTTCTATGCCTGTCTCCTCTCTGCTGGGCTGGCTGCTCTCAGATTCTCTGGTGTCTGGTCTCAGTCTATCTATGGTTGGAGTTTGGATCAGTAGAATGAGTTTCCGATAATGGCTGCCACTGCAGTTCTCCCTTTTCCTTCCCGGAGCTGACAGCCCCTCCTCCCACGGGACTGAGCCTGGCAGGGAGGGGCGCGGGTCCCCTGGCCGCAAAAACTTACAGATTTCACTGATCTTAGCAGTTCGACATTTTCATAAGTGTTGTATGAAGTATGCCCAAAGTCAGATTGCTCTGTGGTGTCCAGTCCACGCAGTTCCTGGCTTTTTACCTACTTTCCTGGAGGAGTAACTAAAACATACAGCTCACCAGTCTGCCATCTTGCCCCGCCCTTCATGCATTTTTAAGGAAATAAATTCCACCTTTTTAACAAGATTGAATTCTCCTCCACTTTCCCAAGATTTAAATATACAGTTTGCATTTATTTGAGCCCACTGAGGTAAAAGGAGAATGAATACTAGCAGTTCCATTTGTTTCAATTACACTTTGAATCTTCTTTATATTTTATTTAAAATATTTCTTATCATAACAGAAGAGTTCAAATTAATGATGCCATGTTTCACGGCAAGTTTCCTCAATGTTTTAGAGTGTTTTATACCCTCTTTTCACAAATTCTCTTTACAAGGCTTTCTGTTGTCTACCTGCCTTAATATCACAGTACTGTGCAACCTTAAACATTTACTACCTTTGTATTGAATTTACTAACATCATTTTAAAGCACCATTCCTCTAAACTGGGATTATTTTGGAGGCTCCATTGCAGGCAAAATAGATATAGATGTGATAAGCTATATTGAAGATATGATACCACAACTGAAAGCTGGCTTGGCCATAAATTTGTCAAAAGAAATTACCAGTAAGATCAGCTAAGCTTTTCCCTCTCCTTTCTGGCACCTACACAAGTTTACTTCACCTAGATTTGAATGAAGAACTTTGCAATTCCCCAAAGTTATTGATTCTTTCTTCCCACAAGTTATATGGCTGTAAGTTTCTCTCTTGTGTTTCACATGAGGGGTAAAAAATACATATGGACAAATTTACCAACCCACGGATTTTGACCTCTTCTAAGAAATTATCTAGGCAGTATAAAACAGAGAAATATCATTTTGTTTAAATTTTCTGTAACTTATTGCCATTTGCCATTCGGGGGTATCCTTTCTTATATTATTTAAGTTCATGATTTCCAGTTTTATCTTAAATGACAAAGGATTAACAACTTCTTAAGGGCTTCCATGTTAATCACTTCTTTGTTAAACTCCCCCTTTCAGTCTAGCTTTGTTTGTTTGTTTGTTTCTGTTTCTCTTTCCTTAATAGTCAAAGGAAAAAATATTAGTTTCCTTTATTCTTTTTATACAAACTGATAGTATTTTGTTTTATATTCCTTGCTCTGTGTGTGTATAAAGAGCAACAGCCCACTAAAG
The DNA here is from genome assembly GCF_015220235.1 of Choloepus didactylus. Classification (NCBI taxonomy): domain Eukaryota; kingdom Metazoa; phylum Chordata; class Mammalia; order Pilosa; family Megalonychidae; genus Choloepus; species Choloepus didactylus. The sequence goes on from NC_051315.1 coordinate 10,657,620, forward strand.
TGGTAATGAGCGTATCAGTACTAACATTAAATTAGAACACGTAAGATAAAATAAAATGAATACACAATATATAAAGTGGGAATAAAACTGGACAAAAACTTCCTCAGTTGGTCACCATCAGATTTGATTCTGTTTTCACGCATTGGGGAAATCATACTGTTTCCTTGGAGTTTATTTATCTTCTGTAATAGATTGGCCTAAGGATCCACAATTCCTTATGTCTATAATTCATGTTTACTTACATTTGGGGGGCAAAAAGTGTCTCTCCTTACTTTTAATGGCAGGAACCCCAACCTTCCAAAATAGTTCAGATAGTCTTGCAGTCCTCAGAAGGAGACTCTTATTTCCTAAAGAGGTGATTTGATAGGCTACTCAAGGAGGACTGGTATATTCCCCTTAGACTCCTCTAACAATCTCTTCTTATGGCAGTTCCTCCTGGTGGTATCACTTGTGGTAGAGTCCAACATGTCCAAGGTTTCCAAGATGCCCCTAATGCCCCTGGATCATGATGTCTTCTCATGTAAGTCCTGTTTGGCTTGCTTTTCAGATCACCTTGTCTTCTCCATGTTTCAGTTATTGAAAATGATGACTATCTCCTTCTTTATCATGTCGACTATGTTTAGATAAGAGGATGTTAAAGAGTTTTAAGCCTATGTTCCTTCTTTACTCTCTAAGAGATGTAAAAGTAATAGCTGGTTTTGTTCCATGGATGTTGGTAAGGGAGATATTCCAGAAGACACTCTGAGAAATAGGTTCATACTGGACTTATAATGCCCAAGGCTCTCCTTTGCCCACATCCCCGCCCACTCTGGTCTCCTACCCCTATCCCTGAGTCAAGCTCTGTTTTCATAAACATGAGTTCTGAACTTTTCTTTGTATTAGGAAAAAAGTATTTTGCAGGTTGCTCTATAACCACATATACAGATAAAACTGGCTGGACAAACTCCATGGTCTCCAGTATGATGATTTTACAAGATGATTTCCAAATTGGGACTGCCTCCTCAGGGCTCTCTGTCTACTATATATGAAATGAAAAAGAATGTATTCTTTATTAGCAGTGGTAGTGGGAGATGAAGGAGAGAATGTAACTATGAAGAAAACAATAACTATGAGTCATACCACCACTAGCATTCATTAAGTGCCTATTACGTATTTTTGTATATTTGTGTACACACATGTATATATGCTTACATATATGTGTGCATATGTATATGTAATTTTAATTCTTATATTGATGAAGCAGTTATTAGAACCCTGTCATATTGGAAGTAGAGACATCAAATAAGGTAAGGACATCCAATCTTCTCTTGATTATGGAAGGTCTTACAAACATGAATATCAAGATAATCATAAGGACCACTGAATGTCATGAGAATTTTTGTCCTTTGAATTATGATCTCTTGCAACAACACAAGCTATAGACATAACAGGATGCTACTTGATTAATGAGGCCATCATTCTGTCCCACCAAATATTCTTACTGTGTTCTTCACTGATCACCATCATCAAATCCAATGTAATTATTTTTATTAGAGAAGTTATTGGCTTACAGAAAAATCAAGCATAAAATACTGGGTTCCCATATACCATGCTATTATTAACACCTTGCATTTTGTGTTACATTAGTCATAATCAATGAAAGCATGCATTTATAATCATACTATTAACTATAGTCCATGGGTGAACTTAGAGTTCACTGTTTCTGTTGTGCCTTCCATGAATTTTTTTAAATTTTGATTCTAGTAACATACATACAACCTATAATTTTTTTCTATTAACCACATTCAAATAGGTAATTCAGTGCTGTTTTGTTACCATCACCACCATCCATTACCAAAACATTTCCAGCATCCCAAATAGAAACTCTGCACATATTAAGCTTTAACTCCCTATTACCCACACCCAGCTCATCTCCTAGATTCTAACTTCATGAGTTTGCTTATTATAGTTAGTCGATAACAGTGAGGTCCTACAATGTCCTCTTGTTTATGGCTTATTTCACTCAAAATAAAGTCCAAAAGATTAATCCATGCTGTCACATGTATCAGAACTTCAGTTCTTTTAATAGCTGAATATTATTCCATTTTGTTTAAATACTTGGTTTATCTATTCATCAGTTGGTAGACACAGGAGTTGCTTCCATCTTTTGGCAGTTGTGAATAATGCTGTTGTGGACATTGGTGTTCAAGTATCTGTTTGAGTCCCTGCTTTCAATTCTTGTATGTGTATACCTAGAAGTGGGATTGCTAAGTCATACGGTAATCCTGTATTTAACTTTTGGAAGAACAGCCAAACTGTTCCACAGCAACTGCATCATTTTACTTTTTTACTTTCCCACCAGAAATGAATGAGTGTTCCTACTCCTCCACTTCCCCTGAATCACTTGTAATTTTCTCTTTTTTAGTTGTTTTTATGTGTGTGTATATATATATATATATATATATATATATATATATATGTATATATATATATATATACATATAGTAGCCATTCTAGTAGGTATGGAAAAATATCTCACGGTGGTTTTGATCTGCATTTCCCTAATGGCTAATGATGTTCAGCATCTATTCCTGTGGTTTTGATCCATTTTATATCTTCTTTGGTGAAATGACTATGCAAGCCTTTTGCCCATTTTAAAAATTGAATTGTTTGTCTTTTTGTTGAGTTGAAGGATTTCATCATATGTCCTAGGTATTAAACACTTATCAGAGATGTGGATTCCAAATAATTTCTCCCATTGTGTAGGCTGTCATTTCACTTCCATGATAAAGTCATTTGATGAACCAAAGTTTTTAATTTTGTTGAGGTCCCTATTTATCTATTGTTTGGTGGCTTGTTCTTTGGTTGAAAAGTCTAGGAAACCATTATCTAGCAGAAGGTCTTAAATATGCTTCTGTAAATTTTATTCTAGGGGGTTTATAGATCTGGCTCTTAACTTTAATTCTTTGATCCACTCTGAGTTGGTTTTTGAATATAGGGTGAGGTAGGGACCCATCTTCATTCTTTTGCAAACAGAGATCCAGTTTTCCTAGCACCATTTGTTGAAGAGACTGTTTTTTCCCAACCAACTGGTCTTTGCCACCTTGTCAAAAATCAGTTGGTCATAAATGTGAAGGTTGATTTCTGAGCTCTCAATTTTATTCCATTGGTCTATTTGTCTGTACTTGGGGCAGTGTCATACTATTTTGATTTCTGTGGCTTTGCAATAAGTTTTAAGATCTGGAAATGTGAGTTCTCCAACTTCATTCTTCTTTTTCAAGATGTCTTTGGCTATTTGAGACCTCTTATTGCTCCACATAAATTTGATGATTAGCTTTTCCATTTCTGCTTTTCGAATTTTGATAGGGATTGCATTGAATCTGTAAATTGCTTTGGGGAGAATTGACATCTTAACCATATTTAGTCTTCCAATCATATCCTTCCATGTATTTAGGTCTTCTTTGATTCTTTCAGTAATGTTTTGTCATTTTCTGTGTAGAATTCATTTTTACACCCTTGGGTAGATTTATTCTAGATATTTGATTCTTTTAGCTGCTATTGTAAAGGAAATTATTTTGATTACTTCTGATTGTTTATTGCTAGTGTATAGAAACACCAGTGATTTTGGGGTATTGATCTTGTACCCTTCCACTTAGCTGACTATCATATATAGAGGCTTTGTTGTGGATTTTTCAGGATTTTCTCTTTATAGGAGCATGTTATCTTCAGTTAAGGGAAGTTTATGCTTTTCCTTTCCAATCTGGATGCCTTTTATTTCTTTTTATTGTTTAATTGCTCTGGCTACAACCTCCAGCACACTGTTGAATAACAGTGGTGATAGTGGGCATCCTTGCATTCTTCCTTGCCTTAGAGTACAAGTTTTCAGTCTTTCACCATTAAATAGGATGTTGGCTTTTCATGTATGCCTTTTATTATATTGAGGAAGTTTCCTTCTTGTGCTGGTTTGGCATTTTATTCCATGTACCCGAGAAAAGGCCATATTCATTTAATCCATTCCTGTGGAAGCAGACCTATTGTGAGTGGGACCTTCTGAATAAGTTGTTTCCATAGACATGTGACCCACCCAATTCAAGTTGAGTTTTAATATCCTTGCTGGAGTCTTTTATGAGAGAATAAAAGATAGATGAAACTGAGAGAGCTCAGAGAAGCTAAGAGATGAAATCCAGAGTTTGCCCCAGAGAAACTAAGAGAGACCCCACAGACTCTTCAGAAAGAGAAATGTCTAGAGACATTTGGAGATGGCCACTGAAACCAGAAACAGGAGAAAAGGACCATCAGACATCGTCATGTGCCTCCTGTGTGGCAGAGGAAATCCGGAAGCCAGCAGCCTTTCCTCAGAGAAGGCATCTTCCTCTTGGTGCCTTAATTTGGACATTTTCATGGCCTTAGAACTTTAAATTTGTAACCTAATACATCCCTATTGAAAAAGCCAACCCATTTCTGGTATACTGCATTCCAGCAACTTTAGCAAACAGAAACATTTCTCTTCTTGGCTTTCTAAGTGTATTTTATCAAGAAGTGGTGCTGGATTTTGTCAAATGCCTTTACTTCATCAAATGTGATGAGCGTGTGCTTTGTTTTTCCCTTCATTTTGTTAACGTGCTGTATTATATTATTTGATTTTTGTGTGTGTATTGAACCACCCTTGCATAACTGGGTTAAATCCCATTTGATCATGGTGTATAATTTTTTAATGTACTGTTGGATGTGGTATGGTAGTACTTTGTGAAGGATTTTTATATCTATATTCAAAAGAGACATTGGTCTGTAATTTTTGTCTTGTGCAATCTTTATCTGGCTTTGGCATGAGGGTGATGTTGGCATTGTAGAATGAAATAGGGAGTGTTCTCTCCTCCTCAATTTTTTGGAAGAGTTTGAGCAGAATCAGTGTTAATTCTTCTTGGAATGTTTGGTAGAATTTTCCTGTGAAGGCATCTCATCCTGGGCTTTTCTTTTTTTAGGAGGCTTTTAATTACTGCTTCAATCCCTTTACTAGTTATTGGTTAGTTGAGATCTTCTATTTCTTCTTGAGTCAGTGTAGAGAGTTGGGGGTTTTAAGTCCATTTCATCTAAGTTATTTAATTTGTTGGCCTACAGTTATTCATAGTATCCTATTACAGTCATTTGTATTTCAGTAGAGTCCGTATGTTGCCCTTTTCATCTCTGATTTTAGTTATTTGTGTTCTTTCTCTTTTTTTCTTTGTCAGACTAACTAAAGTTTTGTCAGTTTTATTGGTTTTTTCAAAGAATCAACTTTTGGTTTTGTTGATTCTCTATATTTTCTATTCTCTATTTCATTTATCTCTGCTCTAAACTTTGTCTCCTTCCTTCTTCTTGCTTTAGCTTTAGTTAAATCCAGTGTATTTTTGACTGATGATTTTTATAAAATGATTGAAAAAAGTCAAAAGAAGAATAATTTTTCATGATATATAAAACTATATGAAATTCAAATTTCTGTGTCTGTAAGTAAAGTTTTATAGGAACACAGGCACACTCAGTTTATTTATGTATTTGGGACTGCTTTTGTGCTACAACATCAGAAGGAAGTAGCTGCAAAAGAGACTATCCAGCCCACAAAGCCAAAACCATTTACCATCTTGCCCTTTCCAGAAAATGTTTGCTGACTCCTGAGTTACAGCATGCTGACTGTCAGGAATGCCAACGAGCACACCATAAAGGACTTGGCAAAGGCTGTTTGCCATGCTGACATTGTGTCATGCATGGGTCAGTAAATATAGGGTAACTATTTTTGTTTTTCATACAGAAGTTTTTATTTTTCATGATGTAGATATTACCATAGGGAAGAGAATGCCTCAGCAATCTTTAATAGTAGGCACAGAGAATTAATAATACTCACAGAGAATTAATTAATGCATATATTTAGAAGTCACTGAGCAAAGTGTAATTAACTAACAAAGCAATGAAATATTTATAAGAAACAGACAGAAAACTATAAACAAAGTAAGTACATTACAAAGTAAATATAACACACTAACCATTATTTAATATCTTAAGATACATTTTTAATTTCATAATTTGCTTGCTGGTTTGTTAATTTTGCTTAATTGTATTGTTTGCTATTTGGGGAGGAGGAGACCATTTTTATTTGCTGACTTAAAACCTTTATTTGGAATTAGCAAATTGGGAAGTAATTTGCATTTAATATTTATTGAGGGGGTTTTAAATTTAATATATATTAGAAATGAAAGCAATTACTCAAGATTGTAATTCTGTAGGAGAAATAGAGCTTGACGTATTTATTTTTCATCACACGGCAATCCCCATGTAATAAATATATAACATTTAAATATGTACAAAACTTACCTGCAGATTCATGGAGCTTTCTTTTATTTTTAAGCAAAATCTCAAGGATATAAATGTCCAATGAGTGTTTCTTCCCCTGAAATAATAGGATTGACTGTGCTCCCAGCTATTGTATAACATCAATTTTGGATTGTTTTAAACCTCCCAATAATATTCTTTAAATAAATGACCAAATTGAACTTTTGAAGAAAAATGCAAGCTAAGCCGAGCTGAATAAAGTGGTAGATCAAAATAGGTAGTTCTGTGTTTTATTCAAAATTAACATGTGGCTAGCAAATTTGTAATCATTTTAACCATTTGCCTAAAGGAAGATGAAACAATTTGGGACAATTGCTGGGGAACAGCAGTAAAGATGTGGGCTGTCTTGCTAATCCAGTAGAAGGAGGAAAGATAGTACTGATGGAGGACCTAAATGCTCAGATAATTTGCAAGGAGTCTCATTCTATTATAAAACATTCTCTGCATGTGTTCTTGATTTAGGGAATAAAAAGGAGCCTTCAATTAGAGAGCAGGATATTTTGAGGATGCAGTTTTGAAGAAAGAGGGCATTGACCTTAGAGAGAATCAGTCACAAAACTTTAAGAAATTGAATTTCCAAACTCCAAATTAAGTAAGAATAAATTAATTGTCAGATCCTCTTACAGATTATTATTCTAGAGGATAGGAGGCTAAAATACTGACATGCTGCCCATATAATTTTGAATAATTTCATTAGAATGAAGCAAAAGGAAACAAATTGGTAGCAGAAGCAGCTTTCTGGCTTTGGGATTCATGGTTGTTTACAGAAAACGTGTTGACTAATAGAGAGGTGTCAGCTTAGAGAAGCATTACTGTTAGCTATTTTAATTGAACGTAGAGTTTATTCTTCTTACTGTTTCAACAGCTACTCTATCCCATCTGCAATGATATGTCCTGCTACCTCAAAGAAATATTAGCGTACTAGTGTTTTGCTCTCAATGACAGAATTGTGAGACGTCTCAAAAAACATTCATTAATTTAAGAATTGGGTGAACTGGGAATGCTTATCAGAAAGAGTTGAAGGAAATCATTAGCTGCCTTCCCATACTGAATTTTAGTATAAGCTGTGTTGTCACAGAGTCAGCAGGAGGCAGTGGATCAAGGTGAATGGAAGGAAGACCTTGGCTCAAACAAAGCAAGGATTCTCCCACATCAGAAACTACTTTGCTTCTCAAGGTAGTGAGCTTCTTATCACTGGAGGTGTCTGAGCAGAGCCAAGGGACAATCTATGCAGGAAATGTGTGCAAGAGCTCTGTATTGTGGTGAAACCTTGACAAAGGGATATCTAAGGACTACTTAAGCTTTAAGGATTTATTTATTTTTAATGAAGCTATTTGTCCTGGCTCCTAAGCAGGGTTATTGATTGGAATTTTTAAATTAATAGAAAAATTAATTTAATGAACATCAATATTTGATTCAAATTATAAAAACAATTTTCCATAATTCTAACATTTTAAAATTTATTTGCATAGGCTCTTGACCAGTCTGATTACCTTAAATTCACATGATTTTACTGTGATTTCAAGAAGAGATTGCCAGATGATCTTACCCAAGTGTGCAACCCATTTAGCTAAATATAGGCTCTGAAAGTTAAGACTCAATACTGTTTCCATTCAGAAACTTCCTGCCATGCCAACCACTCCTTATAAGCACCTTATGACACTTTAACCACAAAAAAGCATCTCATCATCCCCCACAAAAAGCTCTCTGCCTCTAACATTAAGAAGTCTTTCTCTTTTGACATATCCACAAACTGCTGACTTCCCTTCCAGCTAACCAAGCACTGTTAAATGTACTTGAAAAACAATTAAAATTCCTCCCCCCACCTTCCAAAATTCGCACCTTAATAGAACACTTGTCCATTGGAACTGTCTCTGTTGAAAGGAAGTTCATGAATTATATGCTGTAAATTTAATGATAAACAACCATTGAAACCAGCGTTCATTTTGTCTCATACTTAGTTTTGTCTTTGACAGCTCCTTCTTGAAGATGTTGAGCTTTGTTATTAAATGGAGTCCAAAAGTGTGCAGTAATTTCCTAATATCACTAATGCTCCCTTTTCCTGAAAATGTCTTCCCTATAACTTCTGGCTAAAACTTGATATGTCAGGGACATGTCCTTCCTTTCCACATTGAGTAGTAAAGTGTAGGGAGTGAGCTGGGGTAAGGATTTGTACTGAGAGCAGTGGTGTGCTGACAAATGTGTAGGAAGCAGTTCTCTGGGAAAAGAATTAAAATAAAAAAATAAAAACAAGCCCTGATCCATAGTATTTGTATGTAACTATTCCCACATCGCTTATAAATGATAATACATGATATCACATACCCTTCATCCTTTGTGTCTTGCTTATTTCACTGAGCATGTTTTCATGGTTCTTCCACGTTGCATCATGTCTCAGAACTTTACTTTTTCTTATAGCTGAATAATATTGCATTGTGTGAATGTACCATATTTTGTTTATCAATTATTTGTTGATGCATACTCAGGGTGGTTTCCAGATTTGGGCTGTTTTATCTAATGCTGCTGTAAACATTGATGTACACGGATATGTTTGCTACCCTGTTTTCACCCTCTTTGGTAATATAGCTAAAGGTGGGAATGGACCTCTTCTTGAGCACATTCTATGGGAAAGGCAATTTCTAGTGCATCATTTCATGCCCCCCTTCTGAACTCTTGGTTTTATTACTTTCAAAAATGAGGAAAATGCCAGCTCATTCAGTGACTTGCTTAAGGCTGCACTACAAGTATGTGTTATTAGCCTCTGCTCTTACCCCTGTGCATCATTTGCAAAAACCTCCCTTGGCAAAGGGGCCTAGTAATCTAAACCTCTACCTAGATGTAAAATGAAAAAATAGCACGTTTCCCTCAAAGGACTCATTTTGGCTGGCTCTGGATGCAAGAATAAGGGTTGTTAAAAAGAGGTGGAAGTGTAGAAGGCACACTTCACTATATTCACAATTTTATCAAGATCTAGGCATGCCATAATAAACAACCCAACTGGGATGTATGCCATCCCATCATATAATCCATAATAACTGAGGCACTTCCATTTGCCCACCCATGGACTCTGCAGTGTGCAGGATCCTTACCTTCAGCACTAGGGGTGATCAGCCCACCCCCAACTCTATCCCCAGTTGTGAAAAACCATCTGTGTCTATTCCTATCCAATTCTAAGCTTTGTTTGCATGAGATTCAGTTTGCTTAGGATTTGATGTAATTGGAGGGGAGGAACACACACATACACACACACACACACACACACCCCACATAAACACATGAGGCTTCACACCTGCTGTTTCTTAATTGGAACCACCTCTCATTCTCTTTATCTCCACTAAAGAAGATGTAAGCTGGGGCCTGTGGTGACATGGATATTTAAGACCCTACACTTTTGAACAGATAGCAGTTTTCTGACTGAAGGCAAGGTCATGGTTTCAAAGATCCCTTGTGAGGGAGAAAAGACCCCAAGAGTAACTACAGTTTCAAGAGAGTGCAAAGCAATGAGAACATCTTGTTTTGGTAGAAGATTCGGGGTGGGCATTTTACTGGGGAGAGTGTGCTTTCCTTTGGAACAATTGTGAACATACTGGGGGAGAGTCACTGGCATTGAGCACGTAAGCTGTGCCAGTTCTTTTACATAATGCTGTCTCACAAAAAAACCTATACGAAAATATTAACTCCGTTTTAAGAGTGAAATTTAGGTTCAGTACGTGCCTAATTCCTGAGGCCCAGAGCTAATATGGCGGAATTGAGACATTCAATAAAGACCTTTCCAGAGATCACACTGTTCTAGAAACTACAACAGGAGTTGGCAAACTGTGGGTCAAATCCAGTCCACCACCTCCTTTTTGTACAGCCCCAAGGCTAAACATGCTTTGTTTTTTTTTTTTACATTTTTAATAGTTGAAAAAAATTAAAAGAGAAATAGTATTTTTTGACCCATGACAATTATTTAAAAATCAAATCTCAGTGTCGTGTGCCTAAAGAAACTTTTATTTGAACACTTTCACAACCATCCATTTATATATTGTCCGTGTCGTATTATAACAACAGAGTTGAGTAGTTGCAAAAGTCATTATTTGGCTCCCAAAGAATAGACCATTTACCATCTAGTACTTCATGGAAAATGTCTGCTGATTCCTGCTCAAAATTGAGCGTGCATTGGAATCACCTGGAATCACCATTGGAATCACCAGATTTCTGGTCTTACCCCAGAGTTTCTGATTGGTAGGATTGGGGTGCAGCCCGAGCATTTGCATTTCTAAGGTATTTCCTGGAGGTGCCCTTGCTGCTGTTTGGGGACCTACCCTCTGAGAATGGAATTAGAGGGGGTGAGGACAAGTTCTAATTTGCTAAAATGATTTTGCTGATAAGATTCTTTAGCCATTAGGTCAACTAGTGGAATTTTCAATTACAGAAGAAATAGTAATTAGCTCTAAAACCCACCTCCATCCCTGTCTTCTCTCTGTAACATGCACTGAGCATTTATACTGCAGGGTAATTCTTGTATAATCGTTTAAATGCTCATGTGTCTAGATTTTCTCCCCTCTATGCTTACATTCCATGAGAGCAGGGTTCAAATAACCCACGCCATTAGTCCGGGGCTGGCTGTTGTTACACTGTGGTGACAGGCAGGGAAGCAGAGCGGAAAGACCACAGACATGCACACTCTAAATTCTGACTCACTTCCTTGGTGCCCAAATTTGAGCACATTACTCTCCCAAGGCTTCAGTTTTTTTCCCTCTGTGATATTAGCATGATAATATGTGTCTTACAGTGGTCCTCTGATTTTGATACCAGGTAAACTATGGAATGCATATTAAATGCCCAACAAATCATACAGAGCTAGGAAGTTCTGAAGGGGTTCATCATACAATAGTGAATAAAGGAATGAAAGTTCTGGGTCCTTGTGACACTAATGAAGAGCAGGAAACGAGAAGTCTTTTCCTGTGCCTCATCAGTAGATTGAATCCCCCAAATTTCCTCATGAGAACAATGAACCTATGACAATTTAGCGACACATGAATTCCACTCTATTCCTGACTCACCTCCTACTGGGCTGGTGGACTGAAGGAACTCTGGAGGCATCCAAAGCAGAACAGAAGCTATCTGGGGAAAAATCGGCCACTGAAAGGAGAGTTTCAGATGCTAGAAAGGAAAAATAATGTAATCCACCACAGTGTCAACATCTGTATTATTTGATGCAATATCCCAGAAAAGTGCAGAGATTAAGAATGCCAAATGTGGAAAATGACCACCTGTGTTGGCACCCTGACTCCATCTTGCACCCACGGGGTAATGTTAGCAAGTTACTTAACTTCTCTGTCTCAGTTTGATCATTTCTAAAAATGGAGAATCACAGAAACAATCTCGCTTGATTGTTGTGAGGGGCAAATAAGCAATAGTGTGTAAAACCCATAGAAAAGGAACTGGGCCAAGGTAAGTGCTGATCAGAGTCCATCATCATGTGTTTCAGGAAGCATGCCAAGTGTTTTCCTTATATTACCTCCTTTGGAAAGCTGGACTTAGAATGTATACATAATAAGAGCTCAAGAAAAATAGAGAGAGGACTGCCCCAATCAAGATAGCAGAGTGAGACACTTTAGGGCTCTGTTTCCCCACAAAGTTTTGAATAACCAGTAAAAACTAGCAGAAGCATCTTTCTCAAAGCTCCAGAAAATTTAAAAGACTGTAGTAATGAGGCGATTGATGAATTCAGATAAAGGCTACATAAAAGGGGTAGGAACTCGGTACCACAGCTATCCATTTTGTGCTCATCCCAACCAGCTTAGCAGATTTGGTCTGTGTTCCCAGTGTGCAGTTCTCTGGTCCTGGTTCCAAAGGGAGCAGAGTAACCCTCATGCACATACCGGTAGCTTGTATGTCTGGCACAATCTGTCTGAAGGTGGCCCAAGGGACACCTGCCCTGTCTGGAGAAGGCAACTCATAATAGAGCCTAGAGAATGCTATAGAAGAGCAGTCAGGTGGTGCTGCTTAGGACAAGAGATTGATGGCTGTAGGACATATAGGACATGTCCAGGACAGCAAGGAATCTGTTTCCTAGGTATTTGGAACAGTGTACTATCAGGAATTACTAGGGCCATCTGCGCATTCCCAAGATAAGACACATACACAGAAAGAATCAGGGAGGCCCCTATGCTTTGGTCTTGAGCTATTCTCTAAACTCATTGTTTGGATAAGCCTTGAAGGAGAGCACTTGAACATGTAACTATTCAAGGACTGGGAAAGGTGTTTTTTTTCCTCCTCGTCCTCCTCCTCCTCTTCCTTCTTCTTTTGTTATCTCCTGGCATTCAAGGAAAAGCCCTTTCATAACACTATCTGGAAACAAGCTTAAGGAACAATGCCTCCAAGTCAAAATTCCAGTGATAATGCATTAAAATAGCAAAATGTCCAGGTTTCAACAAAAGGTTATAGAACCCACAAAGAAACAGGGAATTAGGGCCCAGGTACTGATAAGATTAAAGCATTAGAAACCATCAATATAGAAGACCAGACCTGGATATATCAGAAAACATTTTTTATTAGGTCTAGAATATTCTCAAAGAGCTAAAGGAAAATGTGGACAAAGAACTAACAGAAATCAGGAAATGATAGAAGAGTACAAAGAGAATATCAATAGATATATGGAAATTATTAAAAGAACCAAACAGATCTAAAGACTACAGTAACTGAAATTAAAAATTCCCTAGAGGGTTTCAATAAAAGATGGGAGTTGGCAGAAGAAATAATCAGAGAACTTGAAGATAAGACAATTGAAATCATTCAGTCTTAAGAGCAGAAGGAAGAAATAATGAAGAAAAGTGAACAGAGGCTGAAGAAAATGCAGGACTCCATCAAGTATACCAATTATGCATTGTAGGGGTCCCAGAAGGAGAAGAGAGAGAGATTATTCAAAGAAATAATGACTGAAAACTTCCCAAATTTAACAAAATAAAAGAAGAATATGAATGTCTGTGATGCTCAATGAATTCTAAATAGGATAAACCAAAACAGACCCACATCTTGGAATATTATGGTCAAACTTTCAAGAAAAAGAAATCAGCCTGAAAGCCTCAAGAGAGAAGCAATGTGTCACTGTCAAGGGATTTCTCATTGGAAACCATGGAGGCAAGAAGGCAGGAGGATGACATTTAAAGTGCTAAAAGCAAAAAAAATTGCCAACCAAGAATTCGTTATTCATTATCCAGTGAAACATTCTTTCAAAAATGAGGGAAAGATTTAAGGCATTCCCAGATTAAAAAAGAAAGAAGAAAAGCTGAGGGAGTTTGTCACACTAGACTAGTACAGCAAAGGATGCTAGAGAGAGTTCAACTGGTTAAAAGGAAAAGACAATAGAAAATATATTGAAACCACATGAAGAAATAAAGATTTCCAGTGAGGGTAATGACATGGATAAATAGAAATTCCCATATTATTGTATTTTTGGTTTGTAACTCCACTTCTTACTTCCTACAGGATCTAAAAGGCAAATGCATAACATCTGATGATAAATCAGTGGTTTTGGACTCACGAAGATTTAGTTTGTGACAAGAACTGTATAAAAGTGGGGGGACTGAGAAGTATAGGAACATATAGCTTGTGTATGCTATTGAAGTTAAGTTGGTATCAAAGCAATGAGATTGGTGTGTATTTAGGATGTTAAATTTAAGCCCTTTGGTAACTACAAAGAAAATATCAGAGAACATGCAAGCTCATGGGGAAGGAAATTAGGGTACAAATTGCCAGGTGGTGGGCAGATGGAATCAGGAATTAATACATAATGGGTATAAGGTTTCTATTTGGGAAAACAGGAAAATTTTAGTAAATGGAAGGTTGTGAGGGCACCACAATATTGTGAATGTGATGAATCCCATTAATTGGTATGCTTGGGAGTGGCTGAAATAGGAAAATTTATATTGTATGTAAGTTTCCACAATATGTTCCCACAAATAGAAAGAGCACCTAAAGAGACATTGACAATTAAATGCAATGTATCATCTTGGATGAGATCTAGCAAGGGAAGAGAAAAGACTCAAAGGGATATTATTGGGACATATGAAAAAATTGGAATATGGACTGTATGCTTTATATCAATGTTAAATTTCTTGAACTTGATAGCTACACTTAAGGTGGTTATATAAGTGAATATCCTGGTTCTTAGGAAATGTACATGGCAGTATTAAGTGTTCAGGAGCATGATGTATACAACCTACACTCAAATGTTCAGAAAATGATTTATAAATAGATATATAGACAGGTGATTGAAAGGTGATGAATGATAGATGGATAGATATATAGATAGATAGACAGACAGACAGGTAGGTAGGTAGATATGGTAAACATGGCAAAAACTTAAAATTATTAGATCTGGGTATCTGGTGGGGGATAGGTGTATGTTGTACTTCTCTGTACTCTGTATGGGGTTTGTATTACTTTTGTCATTGTCCTGTAAGTGTAAAGTAGTTCAAAATAACAAGCTAAATATATAGGAAGAAATGTGGATTATGTCAATAGGTTATATGTGTAATAGTTGTTAGTATATTTACATGCTTACATGTGCATATGCATATGTATCTCTTTTGTCTTTAACATTATATGTCTTACAAAATATTTTATTATATATATAATATATATTATTTTTGTTCATTCTCAGTTTTCATAATGTCATCATGACTTCTTCCCTTTATTTTATACCATTCTTAGGGCTTTGCTACTTTGTCCCTAAAAGCTTTTGCTCCATCTGGAACATCTTCCTCATTGACAGTGTAAGGGATATGGGTAGCAGCATACTTTTTGCATTGTTTCAATTTTGTTAATTTGTAGGAATTTTAAAGAATGAATCCACCAGCTATAATCCCATTTTTTATTAGAGAAATTATGGGTATACAGGAAAATCATGCATAAAATAGAAGGTTCCCACGTACTACCCCATTATTAACAACTTACATTAGTGTGATGCATTTGTTACAATTGCTGAGAGAATATTTTATAATTATACTATTAACTATAGTCCATGGTATAGCTTAGGGTTCACTATTTGTGTTGTACAGTTCAATGGATTTTTTTAACTTTTATTCTGGTAAAATATATACAACCAAAAATGTCCCCTGTGAACCACATCGAAAATATAACACAACCCTATAAATTATATACACCATGTTATGCTACCATCACCACCATCCATTACCAAAACTTTTCAATCATCCCAAATAGAAACTCTATACAAGTTGGTCATTAACTCCCTAATCCCCATCTCCAGCCCATCCCTTGGTAATCTGTAGTCTATATTTTGACTCTATGAGTTTGCTTAGCCTACTTATTTCATATCAATAAGACCATAGAATATTTCCACTTTTGTGTCTGGCTTATTTCACCCAACATGATGTTTCAAGCTTCATCTATGTTGTCAAATGTATAAAAAGTTCATTCCTTTTTATGGCTGAATAATATTCCACTGTGTGTGTATATACCACATTTTATTGATTGATTCAGTGGTCAATGGGCACATGATTTGCTTCCATTTTTGGCCAAGTGTGAATAATACTGCTTTGAATATCAGTGCATAAGTATCTGTTCAAATCTGTGCATTCAATTCTTTTGGGTATGTGCTTAGAAGTGGGAAGGCTGGGTCTTATGGTAAGTCTGTACTCTGAGGAACTGTCAAACTAAGTTCTACAGTGGGTGAACCATTTTACATTCCCACCAATGATGAATGAGTGTTCCTATTTTTTCACATCTTTCCCAAAACTTTTAATTTTCTGTTTATTTTTAATAGTAGTTATTCTATTGCATGGGACATAGTATCCTATTGATTTTGTTTTGTTTTGTTTTGTTTTCTTGCACTTTTATTGAGATACAGTCACACACCATACAATCATCCAAAGTGTACAATCAGTTGTTCACAGTATCATCATATAGTTGTGCATTCATCACCACAACTTTTGAGCATTTTCATTACTCCAATAAAAATAAAAATAAAAATAAAAGTAAAAAAGAACACACAAACAACCCATCCCACCCATCCCTACCTATTATTCACTTACTTTTTTTGTCCCCATTTTCCTACTCATCTGTCCATACACTGGATAAAGGGAGTGTGAGCCACAAGGTTTTCTACAATCGCACAGTCACACAATATAAGCTGTATAGTATACACTCATCTTCAAGAAACAAGGCTGCTGGGTTGCAGTTCAACAGTTTCAGGTATTTCCTTCTAGCTATTCTAATATACTAAAACTAAAAAGGGATATCTACGTAATGCATAAGAATAATCTCCAGAATGACCTCTTGACCTCAGGAAATGAACTGGCAACTTCATTTGAAATCTCTCAGCCCATGACACTTTACTTTGTTTCATTTCTCTTCCCCCTTTTGGTCAAGAAATCTTTCTCAATCCTATGATTCCAGGTACAGACTCATTCCTGGGAGTCATGTCCCAGGTTGCCAGGGAGATTTATACCCCTGGGAGTTATGTCCCACATAGTGGAGAGGGCAGCAAGTCCACCTGCCAAGTTGGCTTAGAGAGCCGCATGTGAGCAACAAAATAGGTTCTCTGAGGGTGATTCTTAGGCACAATTATAAGTAGGTTTAGCCTTTCCTTTGCAGTAACAGGATTCATAAGCACAAGCCCCAAGACTGAGGGCCCAGCCTTCTAAACTGGTAGTCTCCAATGTTTGTGAGAATATAAGGAATTCCCTAGGTGGGTAAATTTAATATTTCCACATTTTTCTCCAGTCCCTCAAGGAGGATTTACAAATATTTTTTTGTCCTCTGCCCAAATTACTCTGAGATGTACGGGGGCTTCACACTATTTTGTACAAACAAACCAGATCTCACTCCCTATTCAAGGTGTCATGTAATTATGGTGTTTAAATAAACTGACCATTGTGATGGTTGGGTTCATGTGTCAACTTGGCCAGGTGATAGTACCCAGCTTCCTGGTCAAGCAAGCACTGGCCTAACCATTGCTGCGAGGATGTTTGTGGCTGGTTAATAAACCAACAGTCAGGTTTATTAAATCATCAGTTAATTGGCTGCAGCTGTGACTGATGACTCAATGAAGGGCGTGTCTTCCACAATGAGAGAATGCAGTTGGCTGGATTTAATCCAATTAATCAGCTGAAGACTTTTAAGCAAGACAGATAGAGGATCTTCACTTCTTCTTCGGCTGACCAGCGAAGCTTTTCCTGAGAAGTTCGTTGAAGTTGCCAGTTTGTTTCCTGAGGAGTTCATTGAACATGTTCGTCAAAGATCCCAGTTCATTTCCTGAGAAGTTCATCAAAGTTGTCAGTTCATTTCCTGAGGAGTCCATCGAATATCCTCACTGGAGTTGCCAGTTTGCTGACTGCCCTACAGAATCTGGACCTGTGCATACCCACAGTTGTGTGAGTCACTTTTATAAATCTTATATTCATAGATATCTCTCATTGATTCTGTTTCCCTAGAGAATCCTAACTAATACAACTATACAAGTTAAATTATTTAGCATGCTACAGAAAATAAATATTTTCCACCACATAAACATCTGTACATTTGGTCTCACACAGAAATTGAAGTTTTAAAAACACAGGCAATATCATCCTCTACCTTTTAGTCTGATTTATCTTAGTCCTAACTAAGGACATTTCATTCATATCTCTAATTGAAGTCTGATCTCTTTTTTCAACTTCTTTATCATTTGCTGTATGGAGTAATGTTGATATTCATAGCTATCAAACTCTGGCTCTGAGTCTCAGGTGTCACAAAGATACCTGAAGTTCCAGGCACTGACCAGGTTATACACAAGTGCTGAACTTCACTGGGCATTAGGGAAATGCAAATGAAAAACACAATGAGATATCATCTCACACCTACTAGAATGGTCATTATCAATAAAACATAAAACTACAAGTGCTGGAGAGGATGCAGAGAAAGAGGCACACTTATCCACTAGTGGTGGGAATGTAGAATGGAAGGCTGTGTGGCAGTTCCTCAGGAAGCTAAGCATAGAAATGCCTATGGTCCAGAAATCCCTTTACTAGGTATTTGGAGGAACTGAAGGCAAAGGCATGGACATTTGCACACCAATGTTTATAGCAGCATTATTCACGACTGCCAAGAGATGGAAACAGCTCAAATGTCCATCAACGGATGAGTGGATAAACTGTAGGATGTGCACACAGTGGGATATTACACTGCTGTAAGACAAGAAGAAAGTCAAGAAACATATAATAACATGAATGAAACTTGAGGATGTTATGTTCAGTGAAATTAGCCAGAAACTAAAGGACAAATACTGCATGGTTTCACTAATATGGGCTACCATTAATGAGCAAACTTGGAGAGTTAAAGTTGAGAACACAGGTTATCAGGAGATAGAAAGTAAAGATTAGGCGTTTTATGCTGAAGGAGCATAGAATGTTCAACAGCATAGATTGTACAGATCCAGAAATGGATGGCACAATACTGTGTGATGGTAGCACAATATTTTAAGTACAATAAAAAAAGATGAGTGTGAATACAATTGAAAGAGGAAAGCTAAGGGCATATAGGAACACCAGAAGGAAATAAAGAATATAAAGACTGGACTGTATAAATTAGTGAAAAATAGAGTGGTCAATGATGGTGATTAAATGTACAAATATAAGAATGCTTTTACTTGAGAGAGAAAAATAGAATGTCAACTTTTCAAGGTGTTGAGAATGGGATGGTATTGGCAGAAAATACAATAAACGCAAACTGGAGTCTATAGTTAACAGTAACATTGTAATATGCCTCCACTAATTGTAACAAAGGCAATATACCAAAGCTAAATGCCTATCAGAGGGAGATATAAGGGAGGGATATGGGATTCTTGGTGGTGGTGTTGTCTGACCTTTTTGATGTATTTTATTTTATTTTATTTCTTTTTTTATTCATCAGATTTTTCTTTTATTTTTTTCTTTTGTCTTTTTTCTCCTCTTCCCCTTTTTTTGTGGAAGAAATGGAAGTATCCCCCCATAGATTGTGGTGGTGTTTGCATAACTATGTGATGATACCAGGAACCACTGATTCTTTACTTAGGATTGAATGTTTTAAAAATAAACAGAGGGGCAGAGAGCTGGAGAAAACGCTGAGAGAGGGACGTACCTAGTCACTGCTGGTGGGGAAGCAAAATGGTACAGCCTATCTGGAGGACAGTGTGGTGGTTCCACAGGAAGCTAAGCATGGGATGGCCACCCCATTATTAGGAATGTACTTGGAAGAAATGAGAGCAGGGACATGAATGGACATTTGCACGCTGGTGTTTATAGCAGCAGTATTCATGATTCGCAATAGATGGAGGTGGCCTAAGGGTACATCCACTGATGAACAGAATGGTGAACTGTGGTGTATACACACAATGGAATATTGAGTGGCTGCAAAAAGAAATGAAGTTGTGAGGTATGCACCTAGGTAAATGAAACTTGAGGACAGTATGATGCATCTAATAAGCCAGAAATGAAAAGACAGACATTACAATGCCTCACTAATATGGACTAACTATAATGCACAAACTGAAAATTGAATCTGAGAGCATAGGTTATCAGTGGAAGGCTTATTGTAGGTTCCTAGATTGTAAGCTCTTTCAGCAATTACCTCTATTCCTGAGTTGTAATGATTATTTCTTAATGTGATTTTTGCCTTGGATTTCCGTAATAGCTAATGATGTTCAGCATCTTTTCATGTGCTTTTTGTCCATTTGTATATCTTTTTTAGAGAAATGGCTATTCAAGTTTTTGCCTATTTTTAATATTAGGTGGTTTTTTTTTTTTCCATTTTTTTAAGATTTAGGATTTCATTATATACTGGATATTAAACCCTTATTGGATATGTGGTTTCCAAATATTTTCTGCAGTTGTGTAAGTTGTCATTTTACTTTCATGTTAAAGTTCTTAGATGCTCAAAACTTTTAAAAATTTTGATGAGGTCCCATTTATCTATTTTTTTCTTTCATTCCTTGTGCTTTAGGTATAAAGTCTAAGAAACCGTTGTCTAACAAAAGTTTCTGAAGATGCTTCCCTATTTTTTATCCTGAGAATTTTATAGTTTGACTCTTATATTTTGGTCTTTGATCCATTTTGAGTTTATTTTCGTATATGGTGTGAGGTAGGGGTCCACCTTCATTCTTTTTTTTTTTTTTTTTTTTTTTATTTTGCTCAGCATTATGTCTTTTTTTTTAATCTTCATTTTATTGAGATATATTCATATACCACGCAGTCATACAAAACAAATCATACTTTCAATTGTTCACAGTACCATTACATAGTTGTACATTCATCACCCAAATCAATCCCTGACACCTTCATTAGCACACACACAAGAATAACAAAAATAATAATTAGAGTGAAAAAGAGCAATTGAAGTAAAAAAGAACACTGGGTACCTTTGTCTGTTTGTTTCCTTCCCCTATTTTTCTACTCATCCATCCATAAACTAGACAAAGTGGAGTGTGGTCCTTATGGCTTTCCCAATCCCCTTGTCACCCCTCATAAGCTACATTTTTATACAACTGTCTTCGAGATTCATGGGTTCTGGGTTATAGTTTGATAGTTTCAGGTATCCACCACCAGCTACCCCAATTCTTTAGAACCTAAAAAGGGTTGTCTAAAGTGTGCATAAGAGTGCCTACCAGAGTGACCTCTCGGCTCCTTTTGGATTCTCTCTGCCACTGAAGCTTATTTCATTTCCTTTCACATCCCCCTTTTGGTCAAGAAGATGTTCTCCGTCCCACGATGCCAGGTCTACATTCCTCCCCGGGAGTCATATTCCACGTTGCCAGGGAGATTCACTCCCCTGGGTATCTGATCCCACGTAGGGGGGAGGGCAGTGATTTCACCTTTCAAGTTGGCTTAGCTAGAGAGACAGGGCCACATCTGAGCAACAAAGAGGCATTCGGGAGGAGGCTCTTAGGCACAACCATAGGGAGGCCTAGCCTCTCCTTTGCAGCAACCGTCTTCCCAAGGGTAAAACTTATGGTAGAGGGCTCAACCCATCAAACCACCAGTCCCCTATGTCTGTGGTCATGTTAGCAACCATGGAGGTGGGGTAGGCGAATACCCCTGCATTCTCCACAGGCTCCTCAAGGGAGCACTACATCTTTTTTTTTTCCTTGTTTTTCTTTTTTTTTTTTTTTTTTTTTAACTTTCCCTTCTTTTTTAAATCAACTGTATGAAAAAAAGTTAAAAAGAAAACAAACATACAATAAAAGAACATTTCAAAGAGACCATAACAAGGGAATAAGAAAAAGACAACTAACCTAAGATAACTGCTTAACTTCCAACATGTTCCTACTTTACCCCAAGAAAGTTACCTAATATAGCAACATTTCTGTGAACTTGCTCCTACTATATCCATCAGAAATTAACAGACCATAGTCATTCCTGGGCATCCCCAGAACGTTAAATACCATATCTGTTCTTCCTGGATTATTGTTCCCCCTTCCTTAATTGCTCTCTATTGCTAGTTCCCCTACATTCGACATTATAAACCATTTGTTTTACATTTTTCAAAGTTCACATTAGTGGTAGCATATAATATTTCTCTTTTTGTGCCTGGCTTATTTCGCTCAGCATTATGTCTTCAAGGTTCATCCATGTTGTCATATGTTTCACGAGATCGTTTCTTCTTACTGCCGCGTAGTATTCCATTGTGTGTATATACCACATTTTATTTATCCACTCATCTGTTGAAGGACATTTGGGTTGTTTCCATCTTTTGGCAATTGTGAATAATGCTGCTATGAACATTGGCGTGCAGATATCTGTTCGTGTCACTGCTTTCCGATCTTCCGGGTATATATCGAGAAGTGCAATCGCTGGATCGAATGGTAACTCTATATCTAGTTTTCTAAGGAACTGCCAGACTGACTTCCAGAGTGGCTGACCATTATACAGTCCCACCAACAGTGAATAAGAGTTCCAATTTCTCCACATCCCCTCCAGCATTTGTAGTTTCCTGTTTGTTTAATGGCAGCCATTCTAACCGGTGTTAGATGGTATCTCATTGTGGTCTTAATTTGCATCTCTCTAATAGCTAGTGAAGCTGAACATTTTTTCATGTGTTTCTTGGCCATTTGTATTTCCTCTTCAGAGAACTGTCTTTTCATATCTTTTGCCCATTTTATAATTGGGCTGACTGTACTATTGTCATTGAGTTGTAGGATTTCTTTATATATGCAAGATATCAGTCTTTTGTCAGATACGTGGTTTCCAAAAATTTTTTCCCATTGAGTTGGCTGCCTCTTTACCTTTTTGAGAAATTCCTTTGAGGTGCAGAAACTTCTAAGCTTGAGGAGTTCCCATTTATCTATTTTCTCTTTTGTTGCTTGTGCTTTGGGTGTAAAGTCTAGGAAGTGGCCGCCTAATACAAGGTCTTGAAGATGTCTTCCTACATTATCTTCTAGGAGTTTTATGGTACTTTCTTTTATATTGAGATCTTTGGTCCATTTTGAGTTAATTTTTGTGTAGGGGGTGAGGTAGGGGTCCTCTTTCATTCTTTTGGATATGGATATCCAACTCTCCCAGCCCCATTTGTTGAAAAGACCATTATGACTCAGTTCAGTGACTTTGGGGGCCTTATCAAAGATCAGTCGGCCATAGATCTGAGGGTCTATCTCCGAATTCTCAATTCGATTCCATTGATCTATTTGTCTATCTTTGTGCCAGTACCATGCTATTTTGGCAACTGTGGCTTTATAATAAGCTTCAAAGTCAGGGAGTGTAAGTCCTCCCACTTCGTTTTTCTTTTTTAGAGTGTCTTTAGCAATTCGAGGCATCATCCCTTTCCAAATAAATTTGATAACTAGCTTTTCCAAGTCTGCAAAGTAGGTTGTTGGAATTTTGATTGGGATTGCATTGAATCTGTAGATGAGTTTGGGTAGAATTGACATCTTAATGACATTTAGTCTTCCTATCCATGAACATGGAATATTTTTCCATCTTTTAAGGTCCCCTTCTATTTCTTTTAGTAGAGTTATGTAGTTTTCTTTGTATAGGTCTTTTACATCTTTGGTTAAGTTTATTCCTAGGTACTTGATTTTTTTAGTTGCTATTGAAAATGGTATCTTTTTCTTGAGTGTCTCTTCAGTTTGTTCATTTCTAGCATATAGAAACATTACTGACTTATGTGCATTAACCTTGTATCCCGCTAATTTGCTAAATTTGTTTATTAGCTCTAGTAGCTGTATCGTCGATTTCTCAGGGTTTTCTAGATATAAGATCATATCATCTGCAAACAATGACAGTTTTACTTCTTCTTTTCCAATTTGGATGCCTTTTATTTCTTTGTCTTGCCGGATTGCCCTGGCTAGCACTTCCAGCACAATGTTGAATAACAGTGGTGACAGCAGGCATCCTTGTCTTGTTCCTGATCTTAGAGGGAAGGCTTTCAGTCTCTCACCATTGAGTACTATGCTGGCTGTGGGTTTTTCATATATGCTCTTTATCATGTTGAGGAAGTTTCCTTCAATTTCTACCTTTTGAAGTGTTTTTATCAAAAACGGATGTTGGATTTTGTCAAATGCTTTTTCAGCATCTATTGAGATGATCAATTGATTTTTCCCTTTTGACTTGTTAATGTGTTGTAATACATTGATTGATTTTCTTATGTTGAACCATCCTTGCATGCCTGGAATAAACCCCACTTGGTCATGGTGTATGATTTTTTTAATGTGTCTTTGGATTCGATTTGCAAGTATTTTGTTGAGGAATTTTGCATCTATATTCATTAGGGAGATTGGCCGGTAGTTTCCCTTTTTTGTAACATCTTTGCCTGGTTTTGGTATTAGATTGATGTTAGCTTCATAAAATGAGTTAGGTAGTGTTCCATTTTCTTCAATGTTTTGAAAGAGTTTGAGTAAGATTGGTGTCAGTTCTTTCTGGAAAGTTTGGTAGAATTCCCCTGTGAAGCCATCTGGCCCTGGGCATTTATTTGTGGGAAGATTTTTGATGACTGATTGGATCTCTTTGCTTGAGATGGGTTGGTTGAGGTCTTCTATTTCTTCTCTCTTCAGTCTAGGTTGTTCATATGTTTCCAGGAAATTGCCCATTTCCTCTACATTATCCAGTTTGTTGCCATACAGTTGTTCATAGTATCCTCTTATAATTTTTTTAATTTCTTCAGGATCTGCAGTTATGTAACCTTTTTCATTCATTATTTTGTTTATATGTGTCTTCTCTCTTTTTGATTTTGTCAGTCTAGCTAGGGGCTTGTCAATCTTGTTGATCTTCTCAAAGAACCAACTTTTGGCGATATTTATCCTCTCTATTGTTTTTTTGTTCTCTATGTCATTTATTTCTGCTTTAATCCTTGTTATTTCTTTTCTTGTATTAGGTTTAGGATTGGTTTGGTGTTCATTTTCTAGCTTCTTCAGTTGATCCATTAGTTCTTTGATTTTGGCTCTTTCTTCCTTTTTAATATATGTGTTTAGTGCTATAAATTTCCCCCTTAGCACTGCTTTTGCTGCATCCCATAGGTTTTGGTATGTTGTGTTCTCATTTTCATTCGTCTCTATATATTTAGCAATTTCTCTTGCTATTTCTTCTTTAACCCACTGATTGTTTAGGAGTGTGTTGTTTAACCTCCAGGTATTTGTGAGTTTTCTAAGTCTCTAATGGTTATTGACTTCTAATTGTATTCCATTGTAGTCAGCGAATGTGCTTTGAATAATTTCAATCTTTTTAAATTTATTGAGGCTTGTTTTATGTCCCAGCATATGATCTATTCTGGAGAAAGTTCCATGAGCACTAGAAAAGTATGTGTATCCTGGTGATTTGGGATGTAATGTCCTGTATATGTCTGTTAAATCTAATTCATTTATCAGATTGTTTAGGTTTTCAATTTCCTTATTGGTCTTCTGTCTGGTTGATCTATCTACAGGAGAGAGTGATGTGTTGAAGTCTCCCACAATTATTGTGGAAACATCAATTGCTTCCTTTAGTTTTGCCAGTGTTTCTCTCATGTATTTTGTGGCACCTTGGTTGGGTGCATAGACATTTACGATTGTTATTTCTTCTTGCTTAATTGCCCCTTTTATTAGTACGTAGTGACCTTCTTTGTCTCTCATAACATCCCTGCATTTGAAGTCTATTTTATCTGAGATTAATATTGCTACACCTGCTTTCTTTTGGCTGTAGCTTGCATGAAATATTTTTTTCCATCCTTTCACTTTCAGTTTCTTTGTGTCCCTGTGTCTAAGATGAGTCTCTTGTATGCAACATATTGATGGTTCATTTTTTTGGATCCATTCTGCGAATCTATATCTTTTAATTGGGGAGTTTAATCCATTTACATTCAATGTTATAACCGTGAAGGCATTTCTTGAATCAGCCATCTTATCCTTTGATTTATGTTTGTCATATTTATCCCCTCTGTCTATTAATATCCTTTATTGTACCCATACCGAATCTCTTTAGTACTGAACCTTTCTCCAAGTCTCTCTGTCCTTTCTTTGTTTCTCTGTCTGTAGGGCTCCCTTTAGTATCTCCAGTAGGGCAGGTCTCTTGTTAGCAAATTCTCTCAGCATTTGTTTGTGAAAAATTTAAGCTCTCCCTCAAATTTGAAGGAGAGCTTTGCTGGATAAAGTATTCTTGGCTGGAAATTTTTCTCACTCAGAATTTTAAATATATCGTGCCACTGCCTTCTTGCCTCCATGGTGGCTGCTGAGTAGTCACTACTTACTCTTATGCTGTTTCCTTTGTATGTGGTGAATTGCTTTTCTCTTGCTGCTTTCAGAACTTGCTCCTTCTCTTCTGTGTTTGATAGTGTGATCAGTATATGTCTCGGAGTGGGTTTATTTGGATTTATTCTATTTGGAGTTTGCTGAGCATTTAGGATTTGTGTATTTATGTTGTTTAGAAGATTTGGGAAGTTTTCCCCAACAATTTCTTTGAATACTCTTCCTAGACCTTTACCCTTTTCTTTCCCTTCTGGGACACCAATGAGTCTTATATTCGGACGTTTCATATTATCTATCATATCCCTGAGGTCCATTTCGATTTTTTCAATTTTTTTCCCCATTCTTTCTTTTATGCTTTCATTTTCCATTCTGTCATCTTCCAGGTCACTGATTCGTTGTTCAACTTCCTCTAGTCTTGTACTATGAGTGTCCAGAATCTTTTTAATTTGGTCAACAGTTTCTTTAATTTCCATAAGATCATCCATTTTTTTATTTAGTCTTGCAATGTCTTCTTTATGCTCTTCTAGGATCTTCTTGATTTCCTTTATCTCCCGTACTATGGTCTCATTGTTCATCTTTAGTTCTTTGAGTAGCTGCTCTAGGTGCTGTGTCTCTTCTGGTCTTTTGATTTGGGTGCTTGGGCTTGGGTTATCCATTTCGTCTGTTTTTTTCATATGCTTTATAATTTTCTGTTGTTTTTGGCCTCGTGGCATTTGCTGAACTTGATAGGGTTCTTTTAGGATTTGTAGACCAATTGAAGTCCTTATCTCTAATTTATCAGATCTACAGCTTCGTGGATTACACTTTCTCTAACTAACCAGCAGGTGGCGTCCACGAGCCACCTGTTCTCCACAAGCCAGTTCTCCCCTGCTTAGCCTTTTTGGTGAGTGGGGGAGTGAGTCTTGTGGGGTCCAATTGGTGTACCAAGCTTGTGTGTGTAGTTGGTGTTGCCTGCCCTGTATATGGGGCGTGTTTCTGGGCAGTCAGGGAGGGGGGGGGTGGCTCTAACAATCAAATCTCCCTGGTGATCCTAGAGTTTTAAAGCTTCTGCAATAGTCTCATCCTTCAGTTCAGTCCTGCCACAGTTTGTCTCTGCCACTGACCCACAAGTCCTTGGTATTGGCGTATGGCTCCTGAGACTTGCAAGTGGGCCCCTCTTCCAGGCCGTGCACCCCGGGTCCTCTGTTGAGGGATGACTGTGCTATGTCACAGGTGAGTGCCGTCCCCCCCAGGGCAGTTCTGGGCTGCTGGGCTGTGTAGGGAGGCTCCCAGTCTGCTGAAATGATGGCTGAATGGGGCTTTGTTAATTCACACTGCTCTACCTTCCCAACTCTGGGACAATCAGCTGAGGTTGCAGGGAAGGCTAATGTCCACGCCCAGTTTTGTGGTGTGTGCCTGTTATTTGAAGCACTTCCATCACACTGGGTTGTCTGGGTCAGTTCTGGGCTATGGGGCTGGCGATGGGCAGGAGTGTTTCCTGTCCACCAGGATGATGGCTGTGTGCGGACACCCCCCTTTTCTTGGGAAGTTGTGGTGTTTAGTGAATTTTCTCAGCCACTGGATTATTGCCTTTTGTCTCAGAGCTCTCCTAGTTCTGCTCTTGACTTGACCTGCCCAAATAGTAAGTCTTTCAAGCTTTCTGTATTGGGCTTCTTAGAGTAATTGTTTTAGAAAAAGAAAAAAGGATTAAAAAAAAAAAAAAAAAAAAGGGCCCTCCTCAGAGATCTAATGGGCTATTGAAATGCTAAGAGACAAAGCAACCAGGGCCATTAAGGAAAGGTCCACAGGGCAGAGAGATCAGCTTTTCTTCGGGATTTGCATATGTGCCTCAGGGCCCTTCCCCTTTCTATGTTCACCAGAACTCCAAAAATCCTCCGCTTTTATTTTGGAGTTTTTCGTGTTGTTTTTTTTCTATGCCTGTCTCCTCTCTGCTGGGCTGGCTGCTCTCAGATTCTCTGGTGTCTGGTCTCAGTCTATCTATGTTTGGAGTTTGGATCAGTAGAATGAGTTTCCAATAAGGGCTGCCACTGCAGTTCTCCCTTCTCCTTCCCGGATCTGACAGCCCCTCCTCTCCCGGGACTGAGCCTGGCAGGGAGGGGCGCGGGTCCCCTGGCCGCAAAAACTTACAGATTTCGCTGATCTCAGCAGTTCCACATTTTCATGAGTGTTGTATGAAGTATGCCCAAAGTCAGATTGCTCTGTGGTGTCCAGTCCACGCAGTTCCTGGCTTTCTACCTACTTTCCTGGAGGAGTAACTAAAACATACAGCTCACCAGTCTGCCATCTTGCCCCGCCTCCTCCACCTTCATTCTTTTGCATATGGACATTTGTTGTTGAAGAGACTATTCTTTCTCAAGTGAGTAGTCTTACAAGATAAACAAAGAAACAGGAAAAGATGGCCCATCAAAAGGAGAGGATACAAATCCAGAAAACATCAACAAAAAAGATCAGACCATGGACATTCCAGACAAAGATTTTTAAAAGTGATCTTCATTATGCTCCAAGGAGTTGAAGAAAAATGCAGAGAAAGAATTAAATACTAGGAAAACAATGAATGACAATTATGAAAATCTCAATTAAGAGATATAAATTTTAAAAAAAGGTCTTTATTGTTAAAGACCACAATAAACTGAAATGAAGAATTCCCAGGAGGATGTCAATAGCAGAGTGGAGCAGGCAACTGGAATGAGTCAAGATGAGAAACGCAAAAAAAAAAAAAAAAAAAAAAAAAAAAAAATTACAAAAAGTAAAAAAAGCCTAACAGACCTTCAGGACATCATCAGAAGTACTGATATACACATTATGGGAGCTCCAGAATGAGAAGTGAGAAAGGGTCAAAAGGAATATTCAAAGAAATGACAAAAAACTTCCCAAACTTAGAAAAAAGATGTGAAAATGCACATCTAAGAAACCTGGGGAACCCCAAACAGGATGAACTTGAAGAGAAATATGCCCTGACACATTCTGGTCAAACTGTCAAATGCAAAGGACAAAGAGAGGGTTCTAAATGCTACAAGAGAAAAGCAGCATGTTATGTACAAAGGAAGCCAATAAGATTAAGTTCCAATTTCTCATCAGAAACGATGGAGCCATAAAGGCAGTGGGTTGAAATACAGTGCTGAGAGAAAATTATTGCCAACCAAGAATTTTATATTTTGAGAGACTTTCCTTAAAAATGAGGGAGAAAGGGGGAAGAGAAATGAAACAAAATAAAGTTTCAGTGGCTGACAGATCTCAAATACAGTTGACAGGTCATTCTGGAGGTTATTCTTAGGCCTTATATAGATAACCCTTTTTAATTTTTAGTGTATTGGAATAATTAGAAGAAAATACCTGAAACTGTTGAACTGTAACCCAGTAGCCTTTTTTCCTGAAGACAATTGTATAACTATATAGCTTACACTGTGTGACCATGTGATTGTAAAACTTTGTGGCTCCCACTCACTTTATCCAGTATATAGACAGAAAAGTAGAAAAATGAGGACAAAAAGTAAATGAATAATAGGGAACAGTGGGGGGTATATGTTTTGGGTGTTCTTTTTTACTGTAACTTTTATTCTGATTCTTTTTTGTGTTTGATAATGAAAATGTTCAAAAATTGATTGTGGTGTTGAATGCACAACTATATAACGGTACTGTGAACAATTAGTTGTATGCTATGGATGATTGTATGGTTTGTGAATATATCTCAATAAAATTAAATTATCAAAAAAAAAATGAGGGAGGGATTAAGACATCCCAGATAAACAAAAGCTTAGGGAGTTCATTACAGCTATGCATGCCCCACATGCAATGATAAAGGGAGTTTCCTCAGTCTGAAAGGAAAGGACCAGACCGTGCTCAAAGTGGCATAAAGAAATTAAGACCTGTAGTAAAGGTAGCCCTATGGATAATTATAAATGCCAGTACTGTTTTATGGTATTTTTTTTTTTTTTGGTATGCCACTCCACTTCTTACTGTGTACAGATGCTGAAATGCCAATGCATCTGAAATAATGATAAATCTATGGTTTTGCACACACAATCTACAAAGACATAGTCTGTAACTAGTATAAAAAAGGTGGGGGGGATGGAGAGGATTAGGACCAGTGCATGTGGATGCTATTGACATCAAGCTGGTATTAAATCAAATATGATTTTTATATATTTAGAATGTTGATTCTAACCCCATTACAACTACAAAGAAAATATATGAAAAACAGATCCAGAAAGAAATGAGATGGGTCTCAAAAACAATTGAAGCAGGAGGCCTGGGGCAAAGGCTCACCTGCTGTAAGACCTGTCCTGGAACACCCAGGAGAGGAAGAAGGTCTGTTTCCTGGAAAGTGGAGTGTTCACACTCCTGCAAACAGGGGGATCTCCTAAGGCCACTGTCAAGCACAAGCCAGGATAAGACACAGGACTAGATGGGGGGGCGGGGCACTTTGCATCTGCCTTGGGGATAATTTAAGACAATGACAATGGTTACAAATTTAGTCAGCCAAACAATGCCAAAAAGGACTCCATTTGATGTCAGGCATGGGAGGATACAGGCAACTGGCCATAGGAATAGCATTCCCCAGCCCCCCGCAAGATCCTGTTTTTCATCTGCTCTTGGTTTATGTGGATCCTTTCCTTCTTCTCCCCAACCTCACATCTAAGTGAGTTTTACTCACATTCTAAGACTGTACAATATCACTTTAACCAGGAAGTTTTCCTTAGCCTCCACGTCCCTGGGATTTTTTCCTGCCTCCTGTTCCCTTACTGGATCTGAGGCCCACTTCTTCCCTCATGCGGATATTGAGGGATAATGCTCTATTTATGTGATTATGGGCTAGCTGAAAACAGGTGCTGTCTTTTGTTCTATTTTGTTCTTTGTCCCTTTTAATCTCTACATCCCAGAACAAAATTTTGTAGCACAGTTGGATGGATATATGGGTAGTAAAAGAATGAATGATTGAATGAATGAATAATTGAATGTTGAAATGATGGAATAAAGAGCTATGGATAATTTTGACTGTACTCTTCTCTTTGTGCAATCAAGCCAGAGACATAAGCAAGACCTGAACAGGACCCGTCTGTAAGAGCTTTTCTAGTTTTAAGCTTACCTAAGGGTGATTATAGGGGAAAAGCTGTTGTAGGGGGATAGGACAATTTTACAGAGCCAACAATGCATTACGTCTGTGATCCACATTAAAAACAGATTAAACATTTACTTAAAACTCTATCCTGAAGTTGATGGAACTTCTTCTTTACTCTATGTATGAGAGTGATTCATTAAGAGCTTACCACTTTCAGCTGATTACCAGAAAGTAATGCATTCTTCCTCATACCAGGAATACTCCACTAGTAAGAAGCTTCCAGGGAGAAAAGAGAGAGTATCAGATGCATCATGCAAAAACTATTATAGTACTACTCATTCTATACTAAAATGATTATGAGTGCTTCTTTATTTATGTTCTTTACCACGAATGTGTTTGCAATTTCAGTAATGCTAGATTAAGATGATTTCAGACATCCAAATATTTGCAAACTAAAAATAATGGTCTAAATGTATAAATTGTCATTTTTAATTTAAATCACATCTAAGCAAAGCAATAACTCTCTTTGAGGTTGGTATGTGAATTTTTTGAATTGCTCCTCAGCTGTAAGGTGCCAAATCTTCATTCTGAAATTCTACATGGCATTATTATTAGCATTATTCATTGAATAATTATATACTAAAATGTTATCATTTTCAAATGCTATTGAGAATGTCAAAATCATATTTGCCTAAATTTTTATCATTAATAATTACAGTCAGCTTTAGAAATTATGATTAGTAATGCAAAAATTCCAGGGAGTTGTGCTAATGTAATAATGTAAATTAGTGTTTTCTTGCCCTTTGGGGGAATTTGGTCATATATAAAATATAAATATATTTGCTTTATTCAACTCTGGGAGGCAACCGAGTTCAGTGGAAGTATTATCTTGCTAGATGCTAAGAATCTTGGTTATTTTGCCAACTTGGTGACCTCAGACAAGATATTTCTTTATCTTAGCTTTTCAGCTGTAAAAATGGGGACTGTTAGATTTCTAAGGTGGATCTTAGATGGTTCTAAGGTTTTCTATACCTCTAGTATGTAATGTATGTATTTCATTGTGACAGACACTGTTTGTTGCTGGCTACTCAACCATTATCCATCACACACACACACACACACACACACACACACACACACACACACACACATTCTCATACTTCTTGGTTGCATATAGAGCCCATTTCCCACTAATGAGCCGAAAACATCAGACTCATTTTCTGTGAAAGAAGGGGAACACACTCCGTCCTCCATGTCCATGCAAAAAGAAAGTTTTATTCTACTCTTTTCTACAGGTCTTTATAGCATACAAGGTAGTCTCCTACGTGACTGCTCTCAGGTACATTTTTTCTAAAGCCATGAGGTGTATTTACATATCTTTAGTCTCAAGGGACAATTTCTTTGGGGGCTAGACAGGAAACAGCAGGGGCAGGGGGCAGGAGGCAGGAGGCAGGAGACAGGAGCACGGAAGGAGCCCAGCAAGAGCTCAGAGATTATTCCCTCATCTAAATTGCAGTCTGCTTTCAGACGTGCAAGGCTTTTGGCCTTTCCCTAGCTCCAGTGTCCGCCTTCAGACATCTGTAGCTTTGGGGAGGCCCTGCTCTATAGTTTGTTAAGCCAGAGGGCCTTCCATGTCTTCACAATTTTATCACCACCCACTCTCCCCTTGCTAGGGAATAGAAATGGATTCCAGTCCCGGCCAGTGCTATTTGAGAGGGAGTCTGCAGTTGGAAATCTGAGAAGACATTCCTGCTCTAATAAAATGGGGGGCATAGGAAGAGATTTATTTTCTTTGCTGGATCTGTTGTGACTAGAAGCGTCACCTGGAAATGCGGCCGTAATGCTTTGGGAGAACAGCCACCGAAGTTGGCTGGTGGAACTGACAAACACAGATTCTTTCATTCATGATGGCATTGTTGAGTAGATGAGCCAATTCTGGATCCTCTTTACTCTGACCTATTTGTTTTAGACATATCAAGTGTCTTAACTGTCTGCGGGGCTTTAGTTGGCTGTTCTGCCTATAGCCAAAAAATGACATGTGCATATTTGCCCTTCAGATAATCAGGTAGTTTTCCTCTATTTGAAGTTGGCCTGAGATCTTTCATGGCTTAATCCTTTATACAAATGAGGTCTCTATTCAAATGGCTGTCACCTCAGAGAGTTCTTTCCTGCCTATCTTATCTAAAATAGCCACTCTCCCATCACTCGTTCTTCCCTTACTTGATGTTAATTTTCTTCCAAAGATTATCAGTTTCTGCAGTTATTTATTCATGCTACTTTTGCTTACTTGTTTACTGTCTTTCTCCCTCTAGAATGTAAGCTTCCTGAGGGCAGGGCCATCAATTTCATGTTTCTCCTGCTTTCTTACCACCTAGAACAGGGTCTGGCACAGAACTGAAATTCAATACATGTGTGTCCAATACACTAATGATCACCTCAATTAAAGAGGGCCAATAAAATAGACTTGAGAAGAAAAAGTTTCTTATGATTGTTAATTGAAACTTTGACAACCTATAAACACATAAAAAGCAAAGTAAACATGACTTATCTTTTGCAGAACAAATAGTTTGTAAAAGGTGAGTTATTTGGATACATATTTTATGTACACATCTGATATATTTGTTTACATAAAATGATCTTAAAACTTTATTATGATAATATGTCAGACAGATATTTTGTGTGTTTAAGAAAAAATGAGTAAGGGAAGAAATTGAAATAAAATAAAATTAATAGATTCACTTCTTTATTTTGTTTTATTGAGCATAGATATTTATATAGTATAAGCACTAAAAGATTCAAAGATATTAATATAAATTTTGGGGTGATTAAATGATGGAGGTACAATAATGTTACTTTTACTTTTTATGTGATTCACATGTAAGTTTTTCAGTGAGCAGAAATTTTTACAGAGTACAAGGTTTCAGGCATGATGCTAATTGCTAGGGAGAAAAGATAAAGCATTTGCCCATATGGAACTCAATGTACAGTTGGAGAAATGAGCATTTAAGCAAATGAGTGCAAAACATGTTCTGATACTTAGAATCTGTACTGATGACAAGTTATAACCAGTAAAAGCCTGCTCAAAGGGGATGTTCAGACTTATCCTTTACTACAGAATGGTCTCTGCCATTTTTCTATTGCCCTAGGGAGGAGAAGATGTAGTTTATTCATGGAGCAGTGGAGCATCCTTACTAACCTATGACTAGACCCTTCTTGTGTGCAGGTATCTAGGTGGACACTACCACCCAGGGCTGGCCCTGCAGCTCAGCCCATCTACCAGCCATTCTCACCTCAGTTTCCACCCAAACCATGGCAGGCAAGAGGATGACAAGCCCCAACGTTTAATTTAGATGGGAGATATTAGCAGAGAAGGAATGGGGTCATATTAGGGGAAAGGTTTTACACTTTAAGCCCAAACCTAACGTTTAGCAAAGTTCTGCTTTAAGGATTATTGGGAAATACAGCATCTTCTAATAATGTGGTTAATTTCTATAATTAACTATTAAAACCTCAAGAAGATAAAGTTGAGAGTTAAAGGTGACAGGCAGGATAGAATTAGGCAGTTCCAGATCTCTGATCACACTAGACAAACTATTCAACAAAAAAATAAGAAATCTCAAACTCCACTGGGATTCTGAGTGCACAAATCTGTGAGTGGATTCAGGAAAGCCTTCCTAGCGGAGCAGGGGTAAGGCAGGCTTGAAATTTGTTTTGTGGTTTCTGAAAAAGATCAAGGTGTTGGAGAGAAAATTATTGAGGAGGTAAATATATTTCTACCAATTAAATTAAAAAGACCTCAACAAATGCAATGCTAGGCACTAAAAAAAATATAGCATGTTGTGCCGGTTTGAGTGTATTGTGTCCCCCAAATGCCATTATCTATGTGGTCTTGTGTGGGGCAGGCGTTTTGGTGCTGGTTGGATTTGCTTGGAATGTGCCCCACCCAGCTGTCGGTGATGATTTTGATGAGATGTTCCCATGGAGACGTGGCCCCGCCCATTCAGGGTGGGCCCTTATCGGTGGAGCTATATAAATGAGCTGACTTGGGTGGGGGGGGGAAGAGAGTGCAGCTGGGAGTGATGTTTTGAAGAGAAGCAAGCTTGCTAGAGAGGAACGTCCTGGGAGAAAGCCGTTTTGAGGCCGGAGCTTTGGAGCAGACGCCAGCTGCCTTCCCAGCTAACAGAGGTTTTCCGGACACCACTGGCCGTCCTCCGGTGAAGGTACCCGATTGCTGAGGTGTTACCTTGGACGCTTTGTGGCCTTAAGACTGTAACTGTGTAGTGAAATAAACCCCCGTTTTATAAAAGCCTGTCCATCTCTGGTGTTTTGCATTCTGCAGCATAAGCAAACTAGAACAATGTATAAATAGGATCAGTGGAAATTCAAGAATCAAAATGTATTTGTGTGAAGAATCAAGTTTGAGGACATTGGATAGGCAAGACTAAAGACTTAACAATTCTCTTCTGAGTCAGTCTAATTAATTATATAAAAACTATTTCTAAGATACATGTAATTAATTGTGCTCAATGTTATGCTAACTTTTACATAAAACTACAAAAAGCCAATTAGATCTATCCAAATGTAGTTTTAAATATGTTTCCCACTATCATTTTGGTTTTAGCTTCATTTAAAAAAAATTTTTGTTAAGATTTAGTCACACACCATACAGTCATCCAAAATATACAATCAATTGATCACACTACCATCATATAGTTGTTCACTCATCACCCCGATCTATTTTTTAACATTTTCCTTGTACCAGAAAAAGTGATAATAAGATTTAAAAAATAATAGTGAAAAAGGAACACCCAAATCATCCCCCCCACACACACTATTTTTCCTTTAGTTTTTTGCCCCCATTTTTCTACTCATCCATTCATACACTGAATAAAGGGAGTTCAATCCACAAGGTTTTCAAAATCACACTGTTACCTCTTGTAAGCTACATTGTCATACAATCTTCTTCAAGAATCAAGGCCACTGGGTTGCGGTTTCATAGTTTCAGGTATTAATTTCTAGCTATTACAATACATTAAAAACCTAAAAAGTATTATGTATATAGTGTGTAAGAATGTCCACCAAGTGACCTCTCGACTCCATTTGAATTCTCTCAGCCACTGGAGCTTTATTTCGTTTCATTTTGCATCCCCCTTTTGGCCAAGAAGATGCTCTCAATCCCATATGCCAGGTCCAGATTCATCCCTGGGAGTCAAATCCTGTGTTGCCAGGGAGATTTACACCCCTGGGAGTTAGGTCCCATGTAGTGAAATCATCTGCCGAGGTGGCTTAGTGATAGAGAGAGGGCCACATCTGAGCAACAAAGAGGGATTCAGGGTGTCCTAGTTGGCTAATGCTGCAGAATGCAAAACACCAGAGATGGACAGGCTTTTATAAAACGGGGGTTTATTTCACTACACAGTTACAGTCTTAAGGCCACAAAGCATCCAAGGAAACACCTCAGCAATCGGGTACCTTCACCAGAGGATGGCCAGTGGTGTCCGGAAAACCTCTGTTAGCTAGGAAGGCAGCTGGCGTCTGCTCCAAAGCTCCGGCCTCAAAACGGCTTTCTCCCAGGACATTCCTTTCTAGCAAGCTTGCTTCTCTTCAAAACATCACTCCCAGCTGCACTCAGTTAGTCTCCTCTCTCTGAGTCAGCTCATTTATATAGCTCCACTGATAAGGGCCCACCCTGAATGGGCGGGGCCACGCCTCCATGAGAACATCTCATCAGAATCATCTCCCACAGCTGGGTGGGGCACATTCCAAGCAAATCCAGCCAGCACCAAAAACATCTGCCCCACACAAGACCAAAAAGATAATGGCATTTGGGGGACACAATGCATTCAAACTGGCACACAGGGGGAGACTCTTAGGCACAATTATAAGCAGGTTTAGCTTCTCTTTTGCAGTAACAGGCTCCCCAGGGGCATGTCCCATGATAGATGTTTCGGTTCGTCAACCTGCCAGTCCTCAAATGTTTTTGAGAACATCAGCAACCATTCAGGTGAGGAAGCCCAACACCTCTGCATTTCCCCCAGCTCCTCAGGGGAGCTCTGCATATTGTGTTCATTTTTTTTTTAATTAACTTTATCAAAAAATTTAAAACACAGACAATAAAGAACCATTTCAAACAAAACCTGAACAAAGGAATAAGAAAAAACAAATATCCTAGAATAATTACAGTACTTCCAACATGTTCCTATTTTACCCCAAGAAAACATACAGACTATATCCTAGGAAAGGAATGAGAAAAACCGATAACCTAAGATAACTACATTTCTGTGATTTTGTTCCTATCATACCCACCAGAAATTAACAAACCATGTTCATTCCTGACCATTCCCAGAATGTTAAATTTACCCACAATAACTTATCTGTTCTTATTAGATTGTCATTCCCCCTTCCCTAATTGCTCTCTATTGCTAGATCCCCTACATTCTACATTATTAACCATTTATTTTACATTTTTCAGTGTTCACATTAGTGGTAGCATATAATATTTCTCTTTTTGTGCCTGGCTTATTTTGCTCAGCATTATGTCTTCAAGGTTCATCCATGTTGTCATATGTTTCACGACATCGTTCCTTCTTACTGCCGCACAGTATTCCATCGTATGAATATACCGCATTTTATTTATCCACTTATTTGTTGAAGGACATTTGGGCTGTTTCCATCTCTTGCCAATTGTGAATAATACTGCTGTGAACATTGGGGTGCGGATATCTGTTCATATCACTGCTTTCAGACCTTCTGGGTATATACCGAGAAGCGCAATTGCTGGATCAAAGGGTAACTCTATATCTAGTTTTCTAAGGAAATGCCAGACTGTCCTCCACAGTGGCTGAACCACTATACAGTCCCACCAACAATGAATAAGAGTTCCAATTTCTCCACATCCTCTCCAGCATTTGTAGTTTCCTGTTTGTTTAATGGCAGCCATTCTAATTGGTGTGTGATGGTATCTCATTGTGGTATTAATGTGCATCTCACTAATAGCTAGTGATGCTGAACATTTTTTCATGTGCTTCTGGGACATTTGTATTTCCTCTTCAGAGAACTGTCTTTTCATATCTTTTCCCCATTTTATAATTGGGCTGTCTGTATTATTGTTGTTGAGTTGTAGGATTTCTTTATATATGCAAGATATCAGTCTTTTGCCAGATACATGGTTTCCAAATATTTTTTCCCATGGAGTTGGCCACCTCTTCACCTTTTTGACAAATTCCTTTGAGGTACGGAAGCTTTTAAGATTGAGGAGTTCCCATTTATCTATTTTTTCTTTTGTTGCTTGTGCTTTGGGTATAAGGTCTAGGAAGTGACCTCCTAATACAAGGTCCTGAAGATGTTTCTCTACATTATCTTCCAGGAGTTTTATGGTACTGTCTCTTTTGTTGAGGTCTTTAATACATTTTGAGTTAATTTTTGTGTAGGAAGTGAGGTAGGGGTCATTTTTCATTCTTTTGGATATGGATATCCAGCTCTCCCATCCATATTTGTTGAAAAGGCTATTATGTCCCAGTTCAGTGGCTTTGGGAACTTTACCAAAGATCAGTCATCTGTAGATCTGGGGGTTTATCTCTTAATTCTCGATTCAATCCACTGATCAGTACGTCTATCTTTGTGCCAGTACCATGCTGTTTTGAGGACTGTGGCTTTTCAATAAGCTTCAAAGTCAGGGAGTGTAAGTCCTCCCACTTTGTTTTTCTTTTTTAGAATGTTTTTAGCAATTTGAGGGATCTCCCTGCTCCAGATAATTTTGATAACTAGATTTTCCAAGTCTGCAAAGTAGGTGGTTGGAATTTTAATAGGAATTTCATTGAATCTGTAGATGAGTTTGGGTAAAATTGACATCTCAATGACATTTAGCCTTCCTATCCATGAATATGGAATATTTTTCCATCTTTTTAGGTCCCTTTCTATTTCTTTTAGTAGAGTTATGTAGTTTTCTTTAAAAAGGTCTTTTACATCTTTGTTTAAGTTTATTCCTAGGTACTTGATTTTTTTAGTTGCCATTGAAAATGGTACCTTTTTCTTGAGTGCCTCTACAGTTCAGTCATTTCTAGCATATAGGGACATTACTGACTTACGTGAATTAATCTTGTATCCCATGACTTTGCTAAATTTGATTATTAGCTCTAGTAGCTGTGTCATTGATTTCTTAGGGTTTTCCAGATATAAGATCATATCTGCAATAATGACAGTTTGACTTCTTCCTTTCCAGTTTGGATGCCTTTTATTTCTTTGTCTTGCTGATTGCCCTGGCTAGCACTTCCAGCACAATGTTGAATAACCGTGGTGAAAGCGGGCATCCTTGTCTCATTCCTGATCTTAGAGGGAAGGCTT
Organism: Choloepus didactylus; assembly: GCF_015220235.1. NCBI lineage: Eukaryota > Metazoa > Chordata > Mammalia > Pilosa > Megalonychidae > Choloepus > Choloepus didactylus. Next base: position 10,697,039 of record NC_051315.1, read on the forward strand.
TCAGTCTCTTGCCATTGAGTACTATGCTGGCTGTTGTTTTTTCAGATATGCTCTTTATTATATTGAGGAATTTCCCTCCAATTCCTACCTTTTGAAGTGTTTTTAACAAGAAGAGATGTCGGATTTTGTCCAATGCTTTTTCAGTATCTATTGAGATGATCATTTGATTTTTTCCTTTTGATTTGTTAATGTGTTGTAATACATTGATTGATTTTCTTATGTTGAACCATCCTTGCATGCCTGGAATGAACCCCACTTGGTCATGGTGTCTGATTTTTTTAATGTGTCTTTGGATTCAATCTGCAAGTATTTTTTTGAGAATTTTTGAATCTATATTCATTAGGGAGATTGGCCTGTAGTTTTCCTTTCTTGTAGCATCTTTACCTGGTTTTGGTATTAGAGTGATGTTAGCTTCATAAAATGTGTTAGGCAGTGTTACATTTTCCTCAATGTTTTGAAAGAGTTTAAGTAAGATTAGTGTCAGTTCTTTTTGGAAAGTTTGGTAGAATTCCCCTGTGAGGCCATCTGCCCTTGGGCATTTATTTGTGGGAAGCTTTTTGATGACTGATTGGATTTCTTTGCTCTTGATTGGTTGGTTGAGGTCTTCTATTTCTTCTCTGGTCAGTCTAGGTTGTTTATATGTTTCCAGGAAATTATCCATTTCCTCTACATTATCATACAGTTGTTCATAGTATCCTCTTATTATTTTTTTAATTTCTTCGGGATCTGCAGTAATGTCACCTTTCTCATTCATTATTTTGTTTATATGGGTCTTCTCTCTTTTTTATTTTGTGAGTCTAGCTAGGGGCTTGCCAATCTTGTTGTTCTTCTCAAAGAACCAATTTTTGGTGTTATTTATTCTCTCTATGGTTTTTTTTATTCTCTATGTCATTTATTTCAGCTTTAATCCTTGTTATTTCTTTTCTTCTACTTGGTTTAGGTTTAGTTTGTTGTTCATTTTCTAATTTCTTCAGTTGCTCCATTAGTTATTTGAATTTAGCTCTTCCTTCCCTTTTAATGTATACATTTAGAGCTATAAATTTCCCTCTCAGTACCACTTTTGCTGCATCCTATAAGTTTTGATATGTTGTGTTCTCATTTTCATTTGTCTCTCTATATTTAGCAATTTCTCTTGCTATTTCTTCTCTAACCCACTGTTTTTTTAGGAGTGTGTTGTTTAACCTCCAGGTATTTTTGAATTTTCTAAGTCTCTGATGGTTATTGAGTTCTAATTGTATTCCACTGAGATTAGAGAATGTGCTTTGCATAATTTCAATTTTTTAGGCTTGTTTTAGGCCCAGCATATGGTCTATTCTGGAGAAAGTTCCATGAGCACTAGAGAAGAATGTGTATCCTGGTGATTTGGGATGTAATGTTCTATGTATGTCTGTTAATTCAAATTCATTTATCACATTCTTTAGGTTTTTAATTTCCTTATTGGTCTTCTGTCTGGTTGATCTATCTATAGGAGAGAGTGATGTATTGAAGTCTCCCACAATTATTGTGGAAGCACCTATTGCTTCCTTTAGTTTTGCCAATGTTTGTCTCATGTATTTCGGGGCACCTTGATTGGGTGCATAAACATTTATGAGTGTTATTTCTTCTTGTTGAATTGTCCCTTTTATTAATATGTAGTAGCCTACTTTGTCTCTCATAACATCCTTGCATTTAAACTCTATTTTATCTGAGATTAATATTGCTACTCCTGCTTTCTTTTGGCTGTAGCTTGCATGAAATATTTTTTCCATCCTTTCACTTTCAATTTCTTTGTGTCACTGTGTGTAAGATGAGTCTCTTGTATGCAACATATTGATGGTTGATATTTTTAATCCATTCTGCCAATCTATATCTTTAATTGGGTAGTTTAATCCGTTTACATTCAGTGTAATTATTGTGAAGGCATTTATTGAATCAGCCATCCTATACTTTGGCTTATGTTTGTCAGATATATTTTTCCCTGTCTCTCTTAATGTCCTTTAATGTATCCATACTGAATGTCTTTAGTTCTTAACCTTTCTCCATGTCTCTCTCTCTCCTTTCTTTGTTTCTCTGTCAGTAGGGCTCCCTTTAGTATCTCAAGTATGGCAGGTCTCCTGTTAGAAAATTCTCTCAGCATTTGTTTGCCTGTGAAACATTTAAGCTCTCCCTCAAATTTGAAGGAGAGCTTTGCTGGATAAAGAATTCTTGGTTTGCAATTTTTCTCTTTCAGGATTTTATATATGTCATGCCACTGCCTTCTCACCTCCATGGTGGCCACTGAGTAGACACTGCTTAGTCCTTATGCTGTTTCCCTTGTAAGTGGTGAATTGTTTCTCTCTTGCTGCTTTCAGAACTTGTTCCTTCTCTTCAGCATTTGACAACCTTATCAAAATAGGTATCGGAGTGGGTTTATTTGGATTTATTTTGCTTGAAGTTTGTTGGGCATCTATGATTTGTGTATTTAAGTTGTTCAGAAGGTTTGGGAAGTTTTCCCCAACAATTTCTTTGAATATTCTTCCTAGACCTTTACCCTTCTCTTCTCCTGGGACACCAAAGACTATTATATTTGGATGTCTTATATTATATATCATATCCCTGAGGTCCATTATGATTTTTTTTTAAATTTTTTCCCCATTCTTTCTTTTACTTTTTCACTCTCTGTTCTGTCTTCTTCGAGGTCACTGATTTGCTTCTCAGCTTCCTCCAATCTAGTACTGTGAGTGTCCAGAATCTTTTAATTTGATTGACAGCTTCTTTTATTTCCATAAAATCATCTATTTTTTATTTACTCTTGCAAATTCTTCTTTATGCTCTTCTATGGTTTTCTTCATGTCCTTTATATCTTGTGCCATGATCTGTTTGTTTGTCATTAGTTCTTTGATTAATTGCTCCAAGTACTACATCTCCTCTGATCTTTTGATTTGGGTGATTGTGTTTGGGTTATCCATATCTTTGGTTTCTTCATATGCTTTAAAATTTTCTGTTGTTTTTGGCCTCTTAGCATTTGCTTATCTTGATAGGGTTCTTTTAGGATAGGTAGGCTTATTTGAACAATTATCTCTAATTTGTCAGAGCTAGAGCTTGGTGGAGTAGACTTTCTCTGACTAACCTGCAGGTGGCTCCTGCAAGCAACCTATTCCTCTCAAGCCAGTTCTCCCCAATTTTGCCTTTGTTGTGAGTGGGGGTCTGAATCTTGTGGGGGTCCAATTGGTGCACCAAATTTCCATGTCTAGCTGGTGCTGCCTGCCCTGAATGTGGGGGTTGTGACTGAGCAGTTAGGAAGGGACGGTGGCTTTAATAATCAAATCCCCCAGGTGTTTCTGGAGACTTGTAGCTGTTGTAGGAGTCCAATCTTTCTGTTCAGTCTCCTCACAGTCTATCTCAGCCACAGACTCACAAGTCCCTGGTATTGGTGTATGGTCCCTGGGACTTCCATGTGGGTCCTGCCTCCGATGGCCTCCGCAGGGGGAAGACAGAGCAGCACCACAGGTGAGTGCAGTCTGCAAGGGAAGTGCTGGGCTGCTGCATCACTCAAGGGCATTCCCAGCCCACTGAAAAGATGGCTATATGGGGCATGGCAATTTCCCCCCTTTCAACAGACCTCCACCTTCCTAGCTCCAGGACAATTAGCTGCAAGTGTGCAAAAGGCCGTCACCCATGCCAGATACTGTGGCACGCCTGCAGTTTTTAGGAAGCACTCCCACAGTACTGGGCAGTGCGGTGTAGCTCTGGCCTGCAGCACCCTGCAGGGGTGTTCCCAGCCCACCAAGAAGATGGCTGTATGGGGCATGGCAATTTCCCCCTTTTTCACGGACCTCCACCTTTCTAGCTCTGGGAGAATTAGCTGCGGGTGTGTGAAAGGCTATCATACACACCAGCTACTGAGGCATGTGCATGTTTTGTGGAAAAGACCTCCCACTGTACTAGGTTGTGTGGCTCTTGCTGCTGGATCCACAGCTGCTTTTGGAGATTTAAAATAATCCATCTGTGAATGCAACCCCCAGTTTCTCCCAAACACGGAGTGGCTTTCAGTTCTACAGCAGGCTAACTCACTCACTTCAGAATGCAGACTCTGGGTTTCACCAAGTGCACCAAGTGCACGGTCCCTGTGGATTTAGCAGACCTTGACCAGTCAATGAGTCACTGGAACTTTCTGTCTTCTATCTAGTATCTTTCATGGAGACTTTTTTTGTCCTGTCTCTCCTAATCTGCCATCTTACTTCACCTCTTTAGCTTCATTTATGTGCTTCATCTTAGTATATACAGATACCTGCTTGTTTTTACAGGTATCTCAATGGTTAGGATGGACTTGTTTTCATAATTTCTTAACTGATTGAAGTAATCACAGAGAAAGCAAGCTCAGCTCAACTAGGGGAATATTTTATTAGTTTCCAAACTGCTAAAACAAATAGTATACAATGGGTTGACATAAATAATGCGAATTTATTGGCTCACTGCTTTGAGGCTAGGAGAAGTCCAACACTGAGGTGTCTGAAAGGCAGTGCTTTCTCTCTGAAGACTGTGGCATTCTGGGGCTGACTGACAGTGAGCCTTGGTCTTTGGTTTTTCCATCACATGTCAATGTACATGAGAGTCTTCTTTCTCTTTAGGGTCCCAATGACATCCAGTTTCTAGCTGTTCCCCAGGGTTCTCTTTTTGTGTCTAATTTCCTTTGCTTATGAGGAGTTCCACCATATTGGATGAAGGCTCACCCTCATTCAGTTTGGGCACAGCTTAACCAATAACATCTTCAAAGGTCCTATTCACAAATGGTTCACACACACAGGACCAGGGCTTGGGACCTGAATATGCCTTTTATGGGGGATATGATTCAATCCCCAACAAACATCAATGTTTCTTTCATTCTTAATAATTGATAGAAAATACTAAACACCAAATAAATGCCAGAAATTTAAATAAACATTGGAAATCAAATTATACTGAGTATACTCATTGAATCTTTCTGAAGCTCCCATAACAACTTCCCCCAAATAATCTTCAGTTTTTCTCTAGTGATGAGATCTATTTCTGGTGTAAAGTGGATGGGGAATGTTAGAGCAGGTAGGTGAGAGCAGGTGCAGGTTCAGGGACCCTCTCAGACTGTGACACAGCTGACCATATTGTAAAGATGTTTTGTAACATTCAGCTGGTTACAATAAACATGAGCTCATTCAGTTGTCATATGAAAACTACATATATGAATTTACACCTCCGAGCTATTGCAAGTGACAGTTAAGTGATGACTGTGAGTAAGAATTATATGGTTCTATGCATGTTCATTTAGTTTATCAGTTTTTAAACCTAATCTTAGAATTGCTACAACACATGAATTTAAACATTATGCATTTTGAATTTAATTTACTGAATAAAATTCTTCATAAGATTGCATACATGAGAAAGTGTAGGAGGAGGTCAGCAGAAATGCTGGAATAAGGAGACGGACTTCTTAATAGCCTATCCTCAGCTGGGCATATGCACATTGGCAGAGTGAAAAACAAAAGGAGCTGGAAAAACAGACTGCAGTTAACTAGGTGTAACCCTGGAACCAGAATTCACATTTAGAACAACTACAGGCTTGACAGAGGAAGCGAGAAGCTGCCGAGAGTTCAGCTTTTGTAAGTGAACGCACGGATCATTGAGGAGCCTGCCCGGCACCCTGGCAGCAGCTGTCGCAATGGCTGTGTCTGGGGCAATGAGGCTCTGATTCCGAGAGCAGCTGGCTGGAGCCAGGGCTGGCGGAGAACACAATCTCCTCTAAAAGCTAGGGTTGAGTTTAACATGGATCTGGGGAATCCCTGGGCTGACACCAGAGTCTACCAGGGCTTAAACACCTGGTGCGATTTTTAATTCATTGTTGCTTCTTCCTCTTTTTTGGGTTATTTACTCTGGTGGATACCTAAGGATCCAGTGCAGATACAAGCCTCAGTTTCAGAAGCAGCAACTTCTAGCCTTACACAAGTATATACAGCGTAATAGGGCTAGTCACCTCTTTTTCCTTTTTTTCTTGTATTTTTTTCTTTCATTTATTTATTTTATTTTATTTTTTGTCCTTCCCTGTGCTGTATATTTTTGGGTCTGGCAGATCTCTGAGGGATGACCACGGGTGACAGCTTGAGTTTCAGCTTCAAGAGCTGTAGCGTTTGACTTCTCAGAAGAACACAGAAAAAAGCTTGGGGATTTACTGGATCAACACCAAAAAAAATATTTTTTTTAGTTGTGCTTTATTGTTAAGTAACTGTTGCCTAATCTAAGGTCTCAAAGATTTACACCAATGTTTCTTTGTAAGCATTTTATAGTTTTAGCTCTCACATTGATGTGCTTGAACAATTTTGAATTAATGTTTTATATGGCATAAGGTAGTAGTCCATATTCAGTCTTCTGCATTCAGGGTTTCTTTACAAGGTGATTACAAATTCTGGAAATAGATGTGATGGTTATATAACCTAGTGAATATGCTAAAAACCACAGAAGTGTGAACTTTAAAAATTTTGTCACATGTAAAACATATCTCAATATGAAGAAGCGCTTATTTACTTAAGATTTTTTAATTTTTATTTTCAAAAAGGGTATATGCTAAAAACAGTGGAAAAATGACTAAATGCTCAGGTGAAATTTAGAAGACAATAATAAAATGTTTATAAATATTAAAAGATAAATGAAATAGATTTTGTCACACAAATTTTTACCCATAATAATGGTATATATGAAAACAGAAGAAGGCATAAAAATGACAAATGAAATACCCTAGAATTAATAAGACAGAGAAACGGAATTCAAATACTCAACAAGCTAAAATCAATATGGAAGGAAAAAAAGATTGCAACAATAAACAACGCAATGCAAGAGGTTAGAAGCAAGAATTAAATACCATAGAAGATCAATGAAATGCAATTAATTTTAAAATTTACCAAAGAAAAGTACATGTCATTTAGAAACAAAATTATGTCATAGTATCTTCTTGGGTAACAGTAGTCCTAATCCCATATGGATGTGTTTACTTTCAGCTTTCTTTGCTAGTTACCATAATAATTCTACTTAATGTGCTAATATATTGTTTTATAAGTATTGAAATTAAAAATATCTAATTAATTTTTTTGCTATGAAAAATGAATGTTTAACTCTCTTACACTTTGAAAAATCTCTGTTTTTATGTAATATATTATCTTGGATAAAAGTTAATTGTTAGAAGCCAGATCAACCCAGGATTGTATAAAACCCTGATATTTGCTAACTGTTTTTACCTTGGTCAAGTTACAGAGATGTTATGAGGTTAAAAGAGCTAGTTATAGGAGGCAGGGCAAGATGGCGGACTGGTGAGCTGTATGTTTTAGTTATTCCTCCAGGAAAGTAGGTAGAAAGCCAGGAACTGCGTGGCCTGGACACCACAGAGCAATCTGACTTTGGGCATACTTCATACAACACTCCTGAAAATGTGGAACTGCTGAGATCAGCGAAATCTGTAAGTTTTTGCGGCCAGGGGACCCGCGCCCCTCCCTGCCAGGCTCAGTCCTGTGGGAGGAGGGGCTGTCAGCTCCGGGAAGGAGAAGGGAGAACTGCAGTGGCAGCCCTTATCGGAAACTCATTCTACTGATCCAAACTCCAACCATAGATAGACTGAGACCAGACACCAGAGAATCTGAGAGCAGCCAGCCCAGCAGAGAGGAGACAGAAATAGAAAAAAACAGCACGAAAAACTTCAAAATAAAAGCGGAGGATTTTTGGAGTTCTGGTGAACATAGAAACGGGAAGGGCAGAGCTCAGGCCCTCAGGCTCATATGCAAATCCCGAAGAAAAGCTGATCTCTCTGCCCTGTGGACCTTTCCTTAATGGCCCTAATTGCTTTGTCTCTTAGCATTTCAATAACCCATTAGATCTCTGAGGAGGGCCCCCCCCCTTTTTTTTTTTTTAATCCTTTTTTCTTTTTCTAAAACAATTACTCTAAGAAGCCCAATACAGAAAGCTTCAAAGACTTGCAATTTGGGCAGGTCAAGACAAGAGCAGAACTAAGAGAGCTCTGAGACAAAAGGCAATAATACAGCTGCTGAGAAATTTTACTAAACACCACAACTTCCCAAGAACAGGGGGGTGTCCGCTCACAGCCATCATCCTGGTGGACAGGAAACACTCCTGCCCATCACCAGCCCCATAGCCCAGAGCTGCCCCAGACAGCCCAGTGTGACGGAAGTACTTCAAATAACAGGCACACTCCACAAAACGGGGCGTGGACATTAGCCTTCCCTGCAACCTCAACTGATTGTCCCAGAGTTGGGAAGGTGGAGCAATGTGAATTAACAAAGCCCCATTCAGCCATCATTTGAGCAGACTGGGAGCCTCCCTACACAGCCCAGCAGCCCAGAACCACCCTGGGGGGACGGCACTCACCTGTGACATAGCACAGTCATCCCTCAACAGAGGACCAGGGGGTGCACGGCCTGGAAGAGGGACCCACTCACAAGTCTCAGGAGCCATACACCAATACCAAAGACTTGTGGGTCAGTGGCAGAGACAGACTGTGGCAGGACTGAACTGAAGGATTAGACTATTGCAGCAGCTTCAAAACTCCAGGATCACCAGGGAGATTTGATTGTTAGAGCCAACCCCACTCCCTGACTGCCCAGAAACACACTCCATATACAGGGTGGGCAACACCAACTACACACGCAAGCTTGGTACACCAATTGGACCCCACAAGACTCATTCCCCCACTCACCAAAAAGACAAAGCAGGGGAGAACTGGCTTGTGGAGAACAGGTGGCTCGTGGACGCCACCTGCTGGTTAGTTAGAGAAAGTGTACTCCACGAAGCTGTAGATCTGATAAATTAGAGATAAGGACTTCAATTGGTCTACAAATCCTAAAAGAACCCTATCAAGTTCAGCAAATGCCAAGAGGCCAAAAACAACAGAAAATTATAAAGCATATGAAAAAACCAGACGATATGGATAACCCAAGCCCAAGCACCCAAATCAAAAGTTCAGAGGACACACAGCACCTAGAGCAGCTACTCAAAGAACTAAAGATGAACAATGAGACCATAGTACAGAATACAAAGGATATCAAGAAGACCCTAGAAGAGCATAAAGAAGACATTGCAAGACTCAATAAAAAAATAGATGATCTTATGGAAATTAAAGAAACTGTTGACCAAATTAAAAAGATTCTGGACACTCATAGTACAAGACTAGAGGAAGTTGAACAACGAATCAGTGACCTGGAAGATGACAGAATGGAAAATGAAAGCATAAAAGAAAGAATGGGGAAAAAAATTGAAAAAATCGAAACGGACCTCAGGGATATGATAGATAATATAAAATGTCCTAATATAAGACTCATTGGTGTTCCAGAAGGGGAAGAAAAGAGTAAAGGTCTAGGAAGAGTATTCAAAGAAATTGTTGGGGAAAACTTCCCAAATCTTCTAAACAACATAAATACACAAATCATAAATGCTCAGCGAACTCCAAATAGAATAAATCCAAATAAACCCACTCCGAGACATATTCTGATCACACTGTCAAACACGGAAGAGAAGGAGCAAGTTCTGAAAGAAGCAAGAGAAAAGCAATTCACCACATACAAAGGAAACAGCATAAGACTAAGTAGTGATTACTCAGCAGCCACCATGGAGGCAAGAAGGCAGTGGCACGATATATTTAAAATTCTGAGTGAGAAAAATTTCCAACCAAGAATACTTTATCCAGCAAAGCTCTCCTTCAAATTTGAGGGAGAGCTTAAAATTTTCAGACAAACAAATGCTGAGAGAATTTGCTAACAAGAGACTTGCCCTACTGGAGATACTAAAGGGAGCCCTACAGACAGAGAAACCAAGAAAGGACAGAGAGACTTGGAGAAAGGTTCAGTACTAAAGAGATTCGGTATGGGTACAATAAAGGATATTAATAGAGAGAGGAGAAAAATATATATGACAAACATAAACCAAAGGATAAGATGGCTGATTCAAGAAATGCCTTCACGGTTATAACGTTGAATGTAAATGGATTAAACTCCCCAATTAAAAGATATAGATTCGCAGAATGGATCAAAAAAAAATGAACCATCAATATGTTGCATACAAGAGACTCATCTTAGACACAGGGACACAAAGAAATTGAAAGTGAAAGGATGGAAAAAAATATTTCATGCAAGCTACAGCCAAAAGAAAGCAGGTGTAGCAATATTAATCTCAGATAAAATAGACTTTAAATGCAGAGATGTTTTGAGAGACAAAGAAGGCCACTACATACTAATAAAAGGGGCAATTCAACAAGAAGAAATAACAATCATAAATGTCTATGCACCCAATCAAGTTGCCACAAAATACATGAGAGAAACACTGGCAAAACTAAAGGAAGCAATTGATGTTTCCACAATAATTGTGGGAGACTTCAACACATCACTCTCTCCTATAGATAGATCAACCAGACAGAGGACCAATAAGGGAACTGAAAATCTAAACAATCTGATAAATGAATTAGATTTAACAGACATATACAGAACATTACATCCCAAATCACCAGGATACACATACTTTTCTAGTGCTCACGGAACTTTCTCCAGAATAGATCATATGCTGGGACATAAAACAAGCCTCAGTAAATTTAAAAAGATTGAAATTATTCAAAGCACATTCTCTGACCACAATGGAATACAATTAGAAGTCAATAACCATCAGAGACTTAGAAAATTCACAAATACCTGGTGGTTAAACAACACACTCCCAAACAATCAGTGGGTTAAAGAAGAAATAGCAAGAGAAATTGCTAAATATATAGAGACAAATGAAAATGAGAAAACAACATACCAAAACCTATGGGATGCAGCAAAAGCAGTGCTGAGGGGGAAATTTATAGCACTAAATGTATATATTAAAAAGGAAGAAAGAGCCAAAATCAAAGAACTAATGGATCAACTGAAGAAGATAGAAAATGAACAGCAAACCAATCCTAAACCAAGTAGAAGAAAAGAAATCACAAGGATTAAAGCAGAAATAAATGACATAGAGAACAAAAAAACAATAGAGAGGATAAATATCACCAAAAGTTGGTTCTTTGAGAAGATCAACAAGATTGACAAGCCCCTCGCTAGACTGACAAAATCAAAAAGAGAGAAGACCCATATAAACAAAATAATGGATGAAAAAGGTAACATAACTGCAGATCCTGAAGAAATTAAAAAAATTATAAGAGGATACTATGAACAACTGTATGGCAACAAACTGGATAATGTAGAGGAAATGGGCAATTTCCTGGAAACATATGAACAACCTAGACTGACCAGAGAAGAAATAGAAGACCTCAACCAACCCATCACAAGCAAAGAGATCTAATCAGTCATCAAAAATCTTCTCACAAATAAATGCCCAGGGCCAGATGGCTTCACAGGGGAATTCTACCAAACTTTCCAGAAAGAACTGACACCAGTCTTACTAAAACTCTTTCAAAACATTGAAGAAAATGGAACACTACCTAACTCATTTTATGAAGCTAACATCAATCTAATACCAAAACCAGGCAAAGATGCTACAAAAAAGGAAAACTACCGGCCAATCTCCCTAATGAATATAGATGCAAAAATCCTCAACAAAATACTTGCAAATCGAATCCAAATACACATTAAAAAAATCATACACCATGACCAAGTGGGGTTCATTCCAGGCATGCAAGGATGGTTCAACATAAGAAAATCAATCAATGTATTACAACACATTAACAAGTCAAAAGGGAAAAATCAATTGATCATCTCAATAGATGCTGAAAAAGCATTTGACAAAATCCAACATCTCTTTTTCATAAAAACACTTCAAAAGGTAGGAATTGAAGGAAACTTCCTCAACATGATAAAGAGCATATATGAAAAACCCACAGCCAGCATAGTACTTAATGGTGAGAGACTGAAAGCCTTCCCTCTAAGATCAGGAACAAGACAAGGATGCCCGCTGTCACCACTGTTATTCAACATTGTGCTGGAAGTGCTAGCCAGGGCAATCCGGCAAGACAAAGAAATAAAAGGCATCCAAATTGGAAAAGAAGAAGTAAAACTGTTATTGTTTGCAGATGATATGATCTTATATCTGGAAAACCCTGAGAAATCGACGATACAGCTACTAGAGCTAATAAACAAATTTAGCAAAGTAGCAGGATACAAGATTAATGCGCATAAGTCAGTAATGTTTCTATATGCTAGAAATGAACAAACTGAAGAGACACTCAAGGAAAAGATACCATTTTCAATAGCAACTAAAAAAATCAAGCACCTAGGAATAAACTTAACCAAAGATGTAAAAGACCTATACAAAGAAAACTACATAACTCTACTAAAAGAAATATAAGTGGACCTTAATAGATGGAAAAATATTCCATGTTCATGGATAGGAAGGCTAAATGTCATTAAGATGTCAATTCTACCCAAACTCATCTACAGATTCAATGCAATCCCAATCAAAATTCCAACAACCTACTTTGCAGACTTGGAGAAGCTAGTTATGAAATTTATTTGGAAAGGGAAGATGCCTCAAATTGCTAAAGACACTCTAAAAAAGAAAAACGAAGTGGGAGGACTTACACTCCCTGACTTTGAAGCTTATTATAAAGCCACAGTTGTCAAAACAGCATGGTACTGGCACAAAGATAGACATATAGATCAATGGAATCGAATTGAGAATTCGGAGATAGACCCTCAGATCTATGGCTGACTGATCTTTGATAAGGCCCCCAAAGTCACTGAACTGAGTCATAATGGTCTTTTCAACAAATGGGGCTGGGAGAGTTGGATATCCATATCCAAAAGAATGAAAGAGGACCCCTACCTCACCCCCTACACAAAAATTAACTCAAAATGGACCAAAGATCTCAATATAAAAGAAAGTACCATAAAACTCCTAGAAGATAATGTAGGAAAACATCTTCAAGACCTGGTGTTAGGCGGCCACTTCCTAGACTTTACACCCAAAGCACAAGCAACAAAAGGAAAAATTGATAAATGGGAACTCCTCAAGCTTAGAAGTTTCTGCACCTCAAAGGAATTTCTCAAAAAGGTAAAGAGGCAGCCAACTCAATGGGAAAACATTTTTGGAAACCATGTATCTGACAAAAGACTGATATCTTGCATATATAAAGAAATCCTACAACTCAATGACAATAGTACAGACAGCCCAATTATAAAATAGGCAAAAGATATGAAAAGACAGTTCTCTGAAGAGGAAATACAAATGGCCAAGAAACACATGAAAAAATGTTCAGCTTCACTAGCTATTAGAGAGATGCAAATTAAGACCACAATGAGATACCATCTAACACCGATTAGAATGGCTGCCATTAAACAAACAGGAAACTACAAATGCTGGAGGGGATGTGGAGAAATTGGAACTCTTATTCATTGTTGGTGGGAGTGTATAATGGTTCAGCCACTCTGGAAGTCAGTCTGGCAGTTCCTTAGAAAACTAGATATAGAGTTACCATTCGATCCAGCGATTGCACTTACCCGGAATATTGGAAAGCAGTGACACGAACAGATATCTGCACGCCAATGTTCGTAGCAGCATTATTCACAATTGCCAAGAGATGGAAACAACCCAAATGTCCTTCAACAGATGAGTGGATAAATAAAATGTGGTATATACACATGATGGAATACTATACGGCAGTAAGAAGGAACGACCTCGTGAAACATATGACAACATGGATGAACCTTGAAGACATAATGCTGAGTGAAATAAGCCAGGCACAGAAAGAGAAATATTATATGCTGCCACTAATGTGAACTTTGAAAAATGTAAAACGAATGGTTTATAATGTAGAATGTAGGGGAACTAGCAATAGAGAGCAATTAAGGAAAGGGGAACAGTAATCCAAGAAGAACAGATATGCTACTTAACGTTCTGGGGATGCCCAGGAATGATTATTGTCTGTTAATTTCTGATGGATATAGTAGGAACAAGTTCACAGAAATGTTGCTATATTATGTAACTTTCTTGGGGTAAAGTAGGAACAGGTTGGAAGTAAAGCAGTTATCTTAGGTTAGTTGTCTGTTTCTTACTCCCTTGTTATGGTCTCTTTGAAATGTTCTTTTATTGTATGTTTTTCTTTTTTGTTTTTTTGTTTTTTTGTTTTTATTTTTTTTTTTCCATACAGTTGATTTAAAAAGGAAGAAAAGGTTAAAAAAAAAAAAAAAAAAGAAAAGAAAAAAAGGAAAAAAAGATGTAGTGCCCCCTTGAGGAGCCTGTGGAGAATGCAGGGTTATTGGCCTACCCCACCTCAATGGTTGCTAACATGACCACAGACATAGGGAACTGGTGGTTTGATGGGTTGAGCCCTCTACCGTAGGTTTTACTCTTTGGAAGACAGTTGCTGCAAAGGAGAGTCTAGGCCTCCCTATAATTGTGCCTAAGAGCCTCCTCCCGAATGCCTCTTTGTTGCTCAGATGTGGCCCTCTCTCTCTAGCTAAGCCAACTTGAAAGGTGAAATCACTGCCCTGCCCCCCTACGTGGGATCAGACACCCAGGGGAGTGAATCTCCCTGGCAACGTGGAATATGACTCCCGGGGAGGAATGTAGACCTGGCATCGTGGGACGGAGAACATCTTCTTGACCAAAAGGAGGATGTGAAAGGAAATGAAATAAGCTTCAGTAGCATAGAGATTCCAAAAGGAGCCGAGAGGTCACTCTGGTGGGCCCTCTTACGCACAAATTAGACAACCCTTTTTAGGTTCTAAAGAATTGGGGTAGCTGGTGGTAGATACCTGAAACTATCAAACTACAACCCAGAACCCATGAATCTCGAAGACAATTGTATAAAAATGTAGCTTATGAGGGGTGACATTGGGATTGGGAAAACCATAAGGACCACACTCCCCTTTGTCTAGTTTATGGATGGATGAGTAGAAAAATAGGGGAAGGAAACAAACAAACAAACAGACAAAGGTACCCAGTGTTCTTTTTTACTTCAATTGCTCTTTTTTACTTTAATTATTATTCTTGTTATTTTTGTGTGTGTGCTAATGAAGGTGTCAGGGATTGATTTAGGTGATGAATGTACAACTATGTAATGGTACTGTGAACAATCGAATGTATGATTTGTTTTGTATGACTGCGTGGTATGTGAATATATCTCAATAAAATGAAGATTAAAAAAATAAAAATAAAAAAAGAGCTAGTTATATATTATATATGGAACAGTGTTATTTATTACAGTAATATATATTAACTGTATTAGTTGAATGACTACCTTGATATTGCATGAAAAGTTATCCATATATTCCTATATCTAGTTATTCATTCAAGGCACACATTTTGACATGAATCAAAGGAATAATAACACTTTAAATAAGAAAATATTTGAAAATGAAGGATAATGATATTCAAATATGTCAAACACTGGGATGAAGCCAAAGCTGTGGTTAAAGAAAGTGTTACAGCCTTAATAAATAGATTAGAAAATATGTTGTAACCAAATATTTAAATTCTTCTTTGAAGAAGTTAGAAAAGGCAACACAAACTGAACTCAAACAAGAAGAAAATATTACAGAAAAAAACAGAAATTAATGATATAAGACAAAAAGGAAAATTATCTATATTAAGAGTAAAAATCACAAGATTTCTCTTAAGATAATAAAGATATTTAAAGGATAATAAAAAGTTATTATGCACAATTCCTGCCAACATATTTGGCAATTTAGATAAAATAGGAATACTCTTATGAATATAAATGTTTTCAAAACTGACTCCAGATGAAATAGAAAATTTGCATAGTTCCAAGCCATTTTAAAAATTGACTTTTTAGTTAACATCTTCATTTAGATAAAACAACTTTAGGCATGGTGCCTTTACTCTTAGGTTATTACAAAAATTGGGGATTGAATTAATACCTTTCATACACATTTTGTTTTCCCAAAGAAAAGAACTGGAAAAACAATTAACATTTTTAAAATGTCAATATAGCATAGATACCAAAACCTAATACAGTATTACAAGCTGTGTATCATATTTATATTACTATAAACTTATGTATATTTAGTTTATAATTATATAGTATTATAAATAAGTATATAATATTATGTACTGCATAAATATTATATATTACAATATATAATTATATATACTACTAAATATAATTGTATATTACATTACATATAATAAAGAATACATATTATATAATTACACATCTGTAAAAATTGTAGCAATCTTAAAGCTTCTACACCAAGCAGTCAGATTTAGGAGGACAGCATCACCAATAATTTGAAAGACATCTCATCATGTTTACCTCTCTCTTATCAGAAACCTTAATTTTGCCTTTGCTTTTCTTCATATTTTTCCATACGTGTTTGTATTTGTTATATTTTGCATGTTATTGAAATTTATGTACATGCAATTGAGTGTAGTTATTTGTCTATAACTTACATATTTTGTTCTCAAACTAATCATGCCTGTTACTGATTTACTTCCTGTCAGTTCCAAATGCATCCTTTTGCCTGCTCTGTGAAAATGAATCTGGACTCTAATTTTTTTCTGTCAGCTGGTGTGATTTTAAGCTTTGTTAGTAGAGGGTTGTGGTGGTTTGGAGTCAAGCAGCCCAGAAAAACATGTTCTTAGATTAATCTACTCATATGGATGTGAACCTTGGAAAGAGGACCTTTTCATTGGTTAACTCAATTAAGGTGTGGCCCAACTGAATGAGGATGGTTTTTAATCCTGTTACTGTAGTGCTATATGACAGAATGAAATTCAGACACAGAGAGAGAAAATGTGAGGGAACAGCCAGAATTTTGAAAGTCAACTTTCCCAGTAGAGAAGGAAGAAGCCAGGGAGGCTGCAATGCGTGCTGTCATATGACAAAGAAACCAAGTAGAAAGAATGGCAGGCAGCCAGCCCCAGACCTCCACAGTCTTCTTGGAGGAAGCATCACCTGATTTGGCCTTGATTTCGGACTTCTCCTAGCCTCAAAGTCATGCCAATAAATCTCTATTGTTTAAGGCAACCCATTGCATGGACTTTGCTTTGACAGCCAGGAAACCAAAACAGGGGTGCTAGGGATACTTTGCATAAGGAAAGGTTTTAGCTTCCTGGTGCCAGTATGTTTCTCTAGGCCAGCTGCTGCAGTGTCCACAGATTTCCTAAGGCCCAGCTTCTGTGCATGCACAGCTTCTCCAGTGCCCACTCCTGCAGTTCCTGGTAGTCAGAAGCACCAAGCGGCCAGCGGGTTCCCCTGGTGTCCCATCCCAGGCAGTTCTACCATAGATTATCTATGGTGAGATATTTCCTTGAGTACACTTCTACATGGCAATCTCAAGGGCAGATTTCCATCAAGTTCCAAAGGGCAGATTTCCAGGAAGTTCTATGGCTCAGCATCCCAGTGTCTTCTCTGTGTCAGAGGCTATGGCCATGTACCTCTCTAACAAGATCTGGATTTCAGCCCTGAAGGGCATTGTGGTGTCCGTCAGTTTTAATGGTATAAGATACTCTTTATTAGCCTTTACTCTACTTTTTATCAGAAAATACCTTGTTACTCCATTCCCATGTTCTTCTAGTTAATGGTTCTTTCTGTTAAATTTTCCTTGTTGAAATTTGTGGCTTCTCTCTTCTTCTTATACCTATCTGATATTCTTTCATTATAAGAATAGCTACAGCTCATTCATTTTCACTAACCTATGGGATTCTTATTTTTAATTTGCATTTTAATTTTCAGTTTCCTGTTCATGCATAAATTTGCAAACTGATTTTATGGTTATTGGGAATTCATGTTTCCATCTACCAGACCATTTAGACGGGTCTTATTTAATATCATTTAATCCTCATCCCAACTTTGGGAGGTAGATATTATTTTCCCAATTTTAAACTGAAACTCTGAGAAGTTAAGTGATTTCTTGGGTTAAGTAAGTTGCCTAAAGACCAGGAGTGGTAGATCTAGAATTTAAAATGTCATCTTTAATTCCAAATCCATTGTTATTTTACCACCTTTTATTAAGTAATCATGGATGTGATATAAAAAGTGGCAGTTTACTATTATAGTCTGACAAGAAAATGCTTGATTTGTTTAGAAATCAACTAGGAAAATATTACAAGCCTTCATTACCAATATAGTAAATCTTTGGTCTGGGCAGTAGGACTAGGAAAAGAAGAAAAATCATCTCTTTTCCTTTTAGTAATCTAGGAAGGACAAAGGGAAAATATAAATCTCTTGAAAACTGGTTTCCCTTTGAGTTTCTGAATGAATTAACCTAGTCTGAAAGTCATCACTAACCCCTAAATATAGTGTGTTTCACATAATATTGGGTCACTACATTTTTGATCATCTTCAAAGGTAATGATGAATAATATTTTTGAAATTCAATCTGCTGAAGAAAGGAAATATCTTAAATTCAAATTCAGGTTGGACTTCATTAAATAGGCAAAGTAAAATTCCCAAAGCTGGAATTGTTCATATTTTACTTTACAAATGAAGATTTAACATCCTGAATGACAGAGAGATCAATGTGGGGCAAAATTTTAAAAATCAGCACCTCAAAGGAATTGACTGTAATATAATTACATATCAAATCCATGAGCTGGACTCTCAGATCTGTAGGTAGGAAATCAGCCAACATTATTCAAAAGGACAAGAGGAATATTCTACCATGCCCTATGTTCTCCCTCTCTCAGTTTTATTCCTAAGGAAATATTCATAAGAGCCAGTCCCAAGACCAATTAAAAATCTATGCATTTTTCCTTTCTACTCTATTCTTTTATCCTGTCTGTCCTCTTTCTTTTGTGTCCTCTACTCTTGAATTCAACATTAACCTCTCAAAGTTGGTAATGGAAAGCACTTGATAATACTTAGCAAGTGAAACAATATTCAGGTATAGAGGAATAAACATAAAAAATAATTAAGACACTAGAACAGGGAATTATTTGAACAGCATTGCTTCTTGATATCTTTCCAATTATTCTACATAGGTAGCTGCTTATTTGTCTTCAGTAAAGTTTACAAAACCAAAGATGATGCAATACATCATGGGATGGAACTCTCACTCTTTAAAACTGCACTGATGAGACCAAAAAGATAATACTGTGAAATTGCATTAGGGTAAGATAGGATTGCTGCTGCTTTTTTGCACAGACGACACCTTCCATATATCAACAAACTTACCACCACACACATAAAGCTCGGTCTTTTGTTTTCCAGTCGGATTTTCTACACATGCACCCTTTGAACAAGTTGGCAAAGAAATTTCTTAGTTGTTAAATTGAAGGGTTTCTATTTCCAAAAATAGAATCATTAAGTAAAACTTGCTATAACTTATAAGTCTATAATATACATATTTTTATCTGCAACTCATTTGATTAATTGTTCTTGTGTATATTTCTCACACAATCTTCATTTATGAGACCACAATTTCTTTTCTTTTTTCTTTATTACACGTGCAACATTTTTGAAATCACTTGTTATTCAGGATTCTCTGTCTAGAGTTTTCAGAAGACTCTACTGCATTTTTAAAGTTGGTGAGTCTTGCTGCACCTGAGGATAAGAAAGAGAGCTGGAGCACCCCAAGTAAATTGGACAATGTTCATTCTTCTGGGTCCCAGGCAAACATATCCCATGTTGCTATTTGGAAATAGCTGATGTCTCTGGTTTACTCCTGGATTGTGCCATTATGTTTGATGTTTCCTATCTCTAGAGTCATAACTGTCCAACTGTTTTAATGTCAAGTATTGGCTTTATCCTCATGTGATTTATCATTAGCCGCCCAACTAAGCCCCCACTGCTAAATCCCTACCCTCTGGAGCCTGACTTAAGTGGAAGATAGCCAACAATAGAAATTCAGACCTGTTTCACTTTAGTCTCATAGACTCAGAAATATTCCCCCACCCCATTTGAAAACTGAATTTACTATCCACAATTCCAGTCATTCATATCTACCTAAATCTAAATGTAATCTAAATCTGAATCCAAATTTAAATATCATCTATATGGCATTTCTTGATGAACACATATAGTGGCAAAAACAATTTTAAAAATTATTTATCTCCCTAATAAGATGAAAGCAGAACACTCATAAATCTAGCAATACAGAGCTTGAAATATTAACTATGGAATCCATGCTACATATTTTAAAGAAACCAACTTTTTGGGAAAACAAAATTTGACATGAACCAGGCAGCAAGGAAAATCTTCATGGACCTTTGAAGAGAAAATGGATCAGTGACTAATGTTTGTTAATTGCTTTGAATTTTACATCTTGGCAAACAAACCAGTTTGCCTGTCAAAGGACTCCATACTTTTTTATCAAACCAAGACTTGAAAGAAAGAAACTAAGAATAACCTTTGAGAGAATTAAGTCAACCTGTGAACATTATTCATAATTTTAATATGCATAACAACTAACATTTCAACTTGAAATCTACATCAGTTCGAGAATAATTTACTTGCAATAGTTTGACCCTAATAAATTCCTCACCCTAATAAATTCCTCAATATGAAAATAAGTAATATGGCATAAAGTACAAGTGTATAATTAATCTCATTAAATGTGCAATGGAAATATTGAGGAAGAAAGGATAGTCAGTCATCCAGTTAGCATAATTAAAGACATTGAGTCCATCCGTAAGCTCAACTCAGAATATGGGAAGGCAGACTGTTCTAGTGAAGATGAAAAATGTATGTGGCCAATCTGATGGTCATGAATTTTTACCTCATTCATTCACTCATTTATTTAAATAGTAAATTTATCATTTATTTAATAATTGACAGATTCTTTCATTTAATAAACATATGCTGTGAAATCACTGTGTTCCAGCTCTGCTTGAAGGTGAAGGAGTATTTTATGGAGGAAGATAGAGTACTAGCCTTTGCTTTGTCACCTGTCTGCTCGCGTTTCAGTATCCCTGGGATCATAGCGTAGCTTCAATGCCATTCTCCAAGGACATTGCTTACCTACTATGGCCCATTCTGCTCAATAGAATCCCATTTGTCCTATTCAGGAGTCATCTACCCAGTCATCTGTCTATAATAATATTCAGAGGAGTTATGTTCTTATGTGCTATATAAAGACAATAAAACTGTATGTTAAGGATGACTGAACTACACTTTTTAGTTATGAATGTATGCATTTCAGATGCTAGATAAAATTGTCTTATAGCAAATTGAATTTACAATGAATTAATGAAGTAGGAAAAACTCTCAGACAGGGAAAATTTCTGATGTTGTTCCATGAACATGTACCTTGTAGTCTCTTTGTTCCTCTTTGGTTTGTCCAACACTCTGCTTCTTTAAAGAAGAAAATAAGAAGAATCTCTAATTCCAGACTCTACTTACAGACAAATGTGTTAGAGAGAGTTGGACCAAAGAGTTCTGGGGGAAAAAACTAATTGACCTATTTTGGTGTGAACTTGAGACCATTCTCTCTTTCTACTTTCACAGCTGTATAGCTCTGTGTCTCCCTTCTATGTTGTGTATTCTCTGGAGCTTTGAATGTTAAGGGAATATTTTAGTACCCTTGATGAGAAGTATTACTTCAAAATTAGGGTCTCAGGTGAAAATACAGCTGCATTGGGTAGAAACACGAATATCATGACTCTTCTGTTGTAAGACCATTTTATTTTCACTCTAGAAATAAGTTTTTGGAGGTGGTGCTATTTAATCATTTCATGCACCACATAATTTAGAGAAAATACATTGGAGACCAGTGGGAAATAAGATGATGTAACTGAGGTGGATTAAGCTGATGACAGGTCTCAAACTCTAGCAGATACAGACACCATGAAAGCCATGAACAGCACATCAGGATGTTAACAGTGGCATTATGCATGAGTAACTCTAATTTGATGGAAATAAATAGTTTAACATCAAAGCTCCCTTGATGCATTTCTTGATACCAGGAAGATGCTTCAACCGGAGATAATGCAGCTAAAGTACAAGTAATAAAGAAAACTACTAGGAGGTTATAGATGAAAATGCATTTGAAAAATAGGGAAGAACTTTCAGCCAAAGTATATTATTTTTATTTAGGGGAGGACTAAACTCACCCTTCCTAAAATTATTCTCAGAAAGCAAATATTTGTAGAGGGCATTCATGTTTGAAGAAATGCATAGAATAAGCTTTTCTAAAATATGAGAAAAAAGGAACAATATCCGTAACAACTACAAAGTATTATGTGTTAAATATATTTCTGAAATTATGAGTACATTTTAAAAAAACTTTCTTAGCTCATTGTCTCAGTAATTTACTAATATACTAATGTTCATGTGTATTTCCAAGACAGGGATATTCTATAAGGTTTCTCAAACTTTTTTGGCTACAGAATCCCTTTATTGCATGTAACATCTTTTGCAGTTTGTGTTCTAAGTAACATCCATTTGGGAAATAATGGCTGAGAACCTCATCATTCCAACCTATATTGCTTTTCTTTTATTTGTGTATTTGCAATTAGGAACTGAAATAGCACCAGAAGAATTTTCTGAATTGTGTACAAAGCAAAACTTTGAGCAATTTCAGACCAATTCTTCAGAACTCTTAGCAATTTTGTGTTTGTATGTCAGCATGTAATCATGTATTCTTACTATTTAAGAGTGCAGAAGTGGGTACTACAGGTCAATTCAGACCTCTTAATCAAAATAAATGTGGTTTCATAATCTTGGTTAAGGAATCCACCAAACATTATTTTCATTTTAATTATCACACCTTTATTGGGCATATATCATATGCCAGATGGAGTTCCATAACATATGGTCATACAACAGATATATCAATGTCTTACTTGTAAAAATGTAAACTATAAGGACCAATCTGAAGGGTATGTTTACTTGCTCTCAATGTATCCTTTGTGGCTGTTATAGAATCATGAATAAGAGCTATCTTCCTATGAGAATGGCCGAGAACAGATATCTGGATTGATTTTGAGAAAGAGACACATACCATGGTTATGTTCATCCATGGGTACATCCCTGAAGCAAACATGCTATTCTTTTCCAAGTGAATGTTGCATCCTTGCTGTCAAGGGTAAGGATGGGCCTTTATAGTCAAATTGATCAGGCTTTGAACCTTGGCTCTCCATCTCCCAACTAGGTGATCTAGGGGAAGTTATTCTCCTGCTTTGAGGCTTTAATTAATATCCTGGTAAATGGGGCAATAATGCTACGCTGGTAGAGTGAATTCTGTATGTAAAACCTTTAACATTTACCATAGAGTGGATGTTTAAGATAAATGATAATGATGATGATGATGAAGAAGAAAATAATGATGATAAAGAATTGAAGTTTAATCTGCGACAGGCTGGATGGATTAGGGAGGGAATATTGGCTACAAAAAGAAAGTATCTTAGAGACTTTGATAATAGGAAGAAGAAGACACATTTGACATATATTATGTAATAAATCATCAACATCTCTTTGTGATAAACATTTTTTAGGAGAGGGAGATGTGAATTTAGTTCACTCCAAGCTTTTTCCAGAGGGTGTGCACATTGGCAGTAATGGCAAGATTGGTTTGGAGAGCTTGCTCAGGTAGTATTTAGTGTGATGAGATAAACAATATCCAGATGCATTCTGAGGAGATAAATCTTGAATGGTTTCCTACTCCTGGCTCAGTTACATCCTCAAAGAGCTGTCAGCAGGTACCTAAAAATGTCAACATCTAATTCCTTATGGTCATTTTTTCTCTTTTCCTTCCCATTTTGCATATTGTTAAATCTTGCCAGTATCCAGAACAATAGGGAACTTCCTCTTGCACGTTATGTTTACATCTAAAAGCCATTCAGATAGATGCATTAGAAAAATAAAGATTATTCACTAATACCATGGGTAAATAGATGTCTGGTGTAAGGAGTAGAGCCTTCAAGAATTAGCATGGCTGAACAAAGTGCACATGTCTGTAATCCAAATGAGTGTAACTGCAAGGGAATTTTATGAGCTGTTAAACTCTACTCATAAACAAGCCTTCAGGATAACAGCAGTGGTGATTTGTCCAAAAAGTTCAGGACTTAATATGCTGTGCGTAACCTCTTGAGTCCATAAAAAGGGCTTGTAAACATTAGCTTCTGATTCTTGAAACTTGCATTCAGGGAAGCAGAGTTGTGTGCAAAGAAAATTAAAAGTGTAATGCGACAGTAGAGGAGGAGGAAATGTAAAGCTTACTTTAACGCAATGTTTTCCTTGATTACTTCTTTTTTCCCTTTCTTTCCTTCTGGTTTTGCTTTTTTATTTGTTTTTTGGGTGGTGAGCATTTTATTTGGGAAGGATTCAAAATATTAATTTTTGATACAAACTGAAAAACAAGATATAATAATCTTCTGGCCATTCATATTCTTTTTTGTAGTTCGGTATTTAAAATTGAACATATTATGGCATTCAATTAAAAAGCAATGATAACAGAATGAAATAATAATGGCTGTGCAAAAGTATAAAACATGTTGCATTTCTGCATTTCAAATTCAGTGCAGGTAGAAAGAGCTTGGTAAAAGCTCACTGAATTCAGAATAATGGCTCATTTGACTATCATAAAACCTTGTAAATGATTATAACATTGGTAGAACAATTATTATTAAGGCTGTCATTTTCAGACAAGGAAACGGAGGTATAAATGATGAATTATCTTCCTCAAAGTCAAATGAGACAATTCCCACCAGATATATTCTATAAGGAAAAACCTATAGTGATTTCCACCCTCCTCCCTAATTAATTGTTTTAGAAACCTATTTAAATCAACCTTAGAGAAAGTGAGGCCATTGCTCAGGATAGCAGTTACTGCTTTTGCTTTGGCTATGGTTGGTGTTGAGGTTATCAGCTGTGACTGCTGAATTCAGCTTACTGTTCTCTACTGCTCCTTCTTACCTTCCACTTTAGCAGTTCCAAAGACACCTATGGAGCCCTCTTTGCCTTCAGTGAGCTTTTATCGAGCTCTTCCGATCTGCACTGAATTTAAAAATAAAAACATAAGAAAGAGACGGGTACTCTTTTCCCTTGAGATATTACTGTATCTGGACATTGCACTTAGAAATTTGAAAGCCATTTTACAATCATGTGTAAGGCTAGCTGTAGGGCAACCAACATTGCAGTCTATCCTACTCCTGAACTACTTACAGGATATTACATTCCCTGTGTCCAAGCCAGTCAAAAGGCAACCTAGCTATAGTTGGAGCTGCCCAATAATGCCAGGTGAGGCCCACTTGACTTTCAATGCAATGGGATCTGTCTACATAATTATAAACATTAAGAGAAAATTGGAAAAATTCAGTAAATTATCTGACCCTTGAGCTTTAGTTTTCATGTTTAAGTATGATGCCATCTAGACACAACTTAGCTGATGTAGAATGTATTCCAGATGCCTAACAGGTGGGTTCCATTTTTTCTTGAATGACACTAAATACTCATTGAATTAAATTGAATTAAATCTATCCTATGCACTGATATTTCAACTAATTTCCTCTTTCTAGTACATTTGGAACAACAACTCATCTATGAGAATTGAAAAGAATAAAGAACATATTGCCCAAAGGCCTCAAAGTAAAAGACATTGAGGATTTTGTAAAACTTTTTGAAAGCTAGTTTTACTACTGTTCAGATGTTACACGCATTAGAGGCATTATTCTTTTGCTTAGAAGTTTGACAAGATTTCTGTTTTGGCAGATGTTTGATTCGGTTTTTGTTCCAATCATGTCAGAGCTTGATTTAACTAAAATCTGTTGCATTGTGTGACTGGCAGTCAAATAGCAATTCCCTAGCAATGGTGCTATATATCTGAGCTGTTAGAACAATCCATTGCCATTGCTCTCTTAGAATCTGTTTCTGTGGTTAATCTCATGAGATCTTGCTTCATGAGTTAGAGCACAAGCAGCAGTGGCACAAGCAGGACTAGAAAGGAGAGTGTAGAAATTCATGTAAGTGTGAAAAATCTGACAAAAAACAACGATCTAGGCAGGTGGCCGTTTCAAACAGGGAGACAGAAGCCAGGGCCCTAAAGCCAAGTAGAAAAGGTGAATCCAGGGGGAATAATCTGTGTCAGTAATTGAGAAGGGTGTGGATTTTGATATAATCAATCTGGATGGAAATCCCAGCTCTATTTTCTAGCCTCTAACCCTTTCCAATTTTATTTCCCTACCTTAAGCCCCAGTTCTTACATTTTTAAAATTGAGAAAATAGCAATTATCTCAAAGAAAACTGTGATGAAAAGAAGATTTCCTCAGCAGGCTGTGTTTACTCTTATATGTAAGTCATTACTATTGTTTGGGAAGTCTCCCAAAGTAGGCAGAACACAATCGTATGCCCAGGAATTTCAGAAAAGATAAAGCAATGCAATCAAGTGAAGACTTTTTTTGATCTCTCCGCCTAAGGAAATTGTTGGCTTGCTTTCCCCTCATTCACGACCCTTGTCATATATGGGTACTAAAGGCCTGTAGAAAGCAAATAGCAAGGCATACTATTAATTTTGCTTCCAATAGGTGAGAACTGCTATGCATATAATGGTTTTTACTTGATGATAGTAAACACTGTTATTAGGAATATTAATGAGGTCAGATTGAGTTGGTTTCCTAGTATTGCTAATTCTTTTCATAATTCACACCCATCAAATATTGCATCACTTGTTAGTCTCAAAGCAGTGGCAGTGATATAAGGAGACATGAAATACAAGACCTGCTCAAGACCGTAAAATACCCTAAAGCCTCTTGAAGGCAATGCACTCTAGCTCAAATCAATAACTAGAAAAGTGTTGCTCAACTGTATAATAGAGTGCCCAATAACTATGTAGCCATTGAAATGGTATTAAACAAGGAAATGATCAAAAAGGAACAAAGTTAGCCTGGAATTATACTCTGGAGGCACTTCTGTTGTCTCCATGTAATACAAAAGAAATGTTGCAGACACAGGCTGCTAAAAGGCAGAACTGGGATTAGCACTCTGGTTGATCTAAATCCATGGGGTTCAATTCCCCACACTACGATAAGTGCCCTACATCAAGGGGGCAGTTGGTGAAGTTAGGTGGGCAACATTTCTGGAACAAAGGGTACAATTAACAGATGTTATGAGAAATATAAGAGCCAATCCAAGAACTTATCTGGATGAAATGATAATCTAATTTCAATAATGGAGAAATAAGTTTGGAGTGGGGTGGCGATGAGATAATGCACAGGCAGCCACATTAAATAGATACAGAAATATAGTTAAAGCATATTTCTGTGAGTGCATTTTTGTGATAACAGCTCCTAATTTTACTGGTAAAATATCAAATTCAAAGGAAATCAAAGCATAAAATTCTGGTAGCTCTAGCAAGACTCTTTTTATTGATCCTTGTTCTAGTAATGTGTTGTACAAGAGAATCCAACACGATGTCATTCCATGGTCTATCCATTATCTGAGTATTTCTGAAAAGATCTTATTTTCACTAACTAGTTCAGAGTTTCTCATCTAGACCATAGCATGTGGTTTCTCTTTCCTTATTAGACTGGCAAGTTATTTATATGCAAAATTCTTTTATGTCGGGAGTTAAAATTTACTTGCAATAGTTTCTGTAATAAAATGTAATCATTCTCAGGTAATGGGAACTGGGGAAGAAAAAATGTGAGTTCAGTAATTTATATAACTCCTGCCTCACTATCTCTGATCTATTCTGAGATGTCTTGAGAAAAGAGAGCATGGATGGGAAATGGGGAACTCTGTAGAAAGTACTTTGATGAGGTCTATATTTCCAAATTTCTTAATTTGGAAGGGAAATTGAAAATCATGGGGTGATAGTATATATTTAGTTTGCATCTTTATAGTTATTGGAAATTTAAGAATCATGAAACATGAGTGAAATGCTCATCACCAAACACATGAGTGAAACTCACACCAACTTACAAAAATGTTGCCTTCCTTGTGATTCTCTCAAAACTTTAAAAAACTTTTTTTAAGCGTCTTTAAAGTTGAGGTTGCAGCATGGTCTGTGGGCAAAATCCATTCAGAAAATGTGTGTGCATTTTTTTTGTTGTTTGTTTTTGTTTTTTTATTTTGTTTTGTTTTGTTTTGGTCTGTGCAATTTTTATTTAAATTGATTTGACTGTCGATATTTAAAACTTGGAGTATACATAAAATTCTGAAGAGGTAGCCAAGTCTGTATAATAAGATCTTGGGAAAACATAGTTTGAATTAAGCTCTTCTTAATTTAAAAAGATAAAGGGTGTGACTGTTTAAATGAAATGCTGATGTGGACTTTGATGTCCAAAGGAGAGAATCACAAAAAGTTGAAACCTGGGAGAGACCTGTTAGTGACATTTGTTGAATTCCTGTGTTAATTTTGTAGACAATGTTTGTAACTTGTTGAAACAAAAGGCAGCCTTCCCAGCCTGATAAACCAGAGCCCATCTTCTGTAGATATGTTCTTGAAGAGAGTGCAAAGAAAACCAGTGCCAACTCCAGTCTGCATCTCTTCATCTCAGTTTGTTCTTAAGGTTGCTAGAGTCTGGTCATCTTGTAGAAGGTTGCAAACTCTCTCATCAGCTCTGCACATCTACTTATTTTTGTCTTTAGTATTTGGGGTAAGAATAAAATGGCCAAAGATTTCTGTGCCCTAATCCTTGCTAACTGTGAATATGTAAGGCTGCATAGCAAAGGAGAATAAAGGTTACAGATGGAAGTAAGGTTGCTATTCGGCTGACCTTAAAACATGGGGCTTATCTTGGATTATCTGGATGGGTCAATGTAATCCAAAGGTCCTTAATAGTGAAAGAATGAGGCAGAAGATAAAGAACCAGACATATGACACATGACAGTGAAAGAAGGACTTGAAATGGCAGCATGACAATGAGTCAGCCCAAACTTGCTAGCTTTGAAGGTGAAAGAAAGAGCCAGGAACCCAGGGAGGTAGGTGGCATCTACAAACTGGAAAGGACAAGGGGGACAGATTCTCCTCTCAACCCTCCAGAAAGGAATAAATCTTGTAGTTCCTCAATTTTAACCCAGTGAGACCTGTGTTGGACTTTTGACCTATCTGTCACAGTTTTCTTTTTATTAGAGAAGTTGTTAGCTTTACAGAAAATTATGTATAAAATTCAGAGTTCCTATATGCAACCCTGTTATTAATACCTTGCATTCATATGGTATATTGCTAAAATTCATGAAAGAACATTTATGTAATTGTACTATTAACTATACTCCATGCTTGGTTTACATTAAGGTTCACTGTTTATGTTGTATTTGTCACATTTGATACAATATTATCGACGAAACAGGAGAGAAGGGAACACTGCCCAACTCATTATTTGAAACCGGTATGATCTTGATACCAACACCAGACAAAAACAAGCAAAGTAAAACATAAAAAACAAACACACAAACAAATAAAAAATCTACAGACAATTAGCTTTCATGCAGATAGATGCAAAATCCTCAATAAAATACTGGAAAATCTGATCCGGTTACATATAAAATTAATTAATTATACACCTTGACCATACGATATTTATTCTAGCTATGCAAGACTGATTCCAAATTCAAAAGTCAAACAGTATAATCCACCATATCAACATCATATCAAAGGAATACTATATTCCTTTCTAAAGAGGAAAAATCATGAGTTATATCAATTGAAGCAGAAAAAGCATTTGACAAAATGCACCACCCATTCATGATAAAAAACCCCATCAATGTAGAAACAGAAGGGAAATCCCTCAACTTAATAAAGGCCATCTACAAAAACCTTACAGTTAACATCATTCTAAATGGTAAAAGACAAAATGATTTCCCTCTAACATTGGGAATAAGGCAAGAATATTTTCCCTCATCAGTCTTATTCAAAAGAGTACTGGAAATGCTACCCAAATGCAATAAGGCAGGAAAAATGAATAAGAGGGATGGTGACTCCCAAGGAGGAAATAAAACTGTTCCCTATTCACATATCACGTGATTATCTGAATAGGAAATTCCAAAGAATTTACCAAAAAAACTTGGAGAAGCAATAATTGAGTTCAACAACTTCCCAGGATACAAGATCAACACTTTAGAATCAATAGAATGTCTATAAACTAACAATGAACACGTAGAAACCAAAATTAAAAACATAGCATTTATAATCGCTTTAGAGTAAATGAAATACTTAGGAATTTACACTTAAGAACTATACACTGAATCTGTATGTTGAAAATTACAAAATGCTGATGAATGGACTCAATCAGGGCCAAAATAGAGAGCTTAATTTTTTCATAGATTGGAGGACTCCCCCAGGTAAAGATGTAATATTCCTAAATTGGTCTATAGATTAAAAAAAATTCCCATCAAAATTCCAGCAAGGATTTTTGTAGACATAAAACAGCTTAGTTTACAATTTGTCTGGAAAGCTGAAGGCAAGAAAATAGTCATGTTAATCTTGGCAAAGAAAAATAAAGTGGAATGAATCAATTTACTCAATATTAAGAACTATTTTATAGCTACAATACACATGCAATTGTGGTATTGTGGAGGGATAGACCTACAGATCAGTGGAACAAAATAGAGGACCAGAAATAGTTGCACACAAATATGCTTAACCAATGTGGGGGGAAAGGAGTAGGTGTGATTCAATGGGAGAAGGAGAGCTTTTTCAACAAATGGTGCTGGAACAATTGTAAATCCACAGGTAAAACCATGAACTCCCATGTAAACCTCATACCTTACACAAAAATAAAGGTAGAGTGGATTTTGGAATAACTATAATCCATAAATTAAATTTTATTTTTAAAAAGGGGGAAAACTGTGGTGTGTAAGTCAAGGCAAAACTTGACACTAAAAGCACAATCTATAAAAGGAAAAATTGATAAATTGAACCTCATCAAAATCGAGAACATTTGCCCTGAAAAAAAAAACCCAGGTGGAGAGGAAGAAAAACAAGCAATGGAATGGGAGAATACTTGCAAACTACATATCCTACAAAGGAAAAATATATGGAGTATATAAAATCTTTCAGAACCCAACAATAAAAAAGAAAAAAAATTAGAAATTGATATGAACAAACATTTCATTAAAGAGATATACACATGAAAATATATTTAGCATCATTAGCCAGTAAGGAAATGTAAATAAAAACCACAATGAAGTATCCCTGCACACTTATTATGACTAAAATAAAAAGTGGCATTGCCCAAGGCTGGTCAGGGTGTAGAGGAACTGCATCACTCATACATTGCTAGTTGGTATGTAAATGGCAGCTTCTTTAAAAATTAAACATAGAATAATATATGACCCAAAAGCAAAAACAGCCCGGAGATCCTTCAACAGGTGAATGGTTAAACAAACTAGTATATTCATACCATACAATACTACTCAGCAACCAAAGAATGAGTAATGCATGTAATTACTTGGATGAATTACACTGAGTGAAAAAAGCCAACCCTGAAAGGTCACATATTATACGATTCCATTTATATATCATTCTCTAATTGACAAGACTATAGAACGGTGAACAGATTAGTAGTTACCTGACATCAGGGACAAAGGAGAGAGGTTGGATGTGGTTATAAAATGTCAATACCAAAGACCATTCTGGTGATGAAAAAGTTGAGTATCCTGATTGTATTAATGTCAACATCCTGGTTGTAATATTGTCCTATAGTTTTGCAATCTTTTACCATTTGAGGAAACAAGTAAAGGGTTTGCATGTATACTCTCCATATTATTTCCTACAATTGCATGTGGATCTGCAATTACCTCTAACAGATGATTAAAATAAAAGAGGTGAATGCCATCTCCTAAGCTTCTCTTTCTCAACCCAAGGTTAACATTAAGTGGATGTTTCTTGGTAAATGATGCACTGCAAACATAAAGCATCATTCATGGAGAATCATACAGGCCAGGACATCTGGTAGTGATATAAACATCTAGAAGACAGGAGAGCAGCCAACCATCCCCTGGCCAATCAAAATAGGATGACATAGAGATGTAGTTATTGGTGTGCCCTCAGCACACCGTATCTCCTGCTAGTTTATACATTCAGACTGGCTATTGGATATAATCAGATGGGCACATTCTCAGTGCTCAATCCTTGACAACCAAGGGTCTGTTTGTAAGACTTTAGCCAAAGTTACAGACACAGTATATTTCCCAGGGGCAACAATAACAATAAGGGTGATACTAATTATAATAGTACTTCCCAGATGCTTACCGTGTGCCAGTCATTATTCTTAGGGCTTTAATTACCCACTAATTCCATGAGCTGGCTAACATTTAGATCACATTTTTTAACTTGACGTAACTGATTTAGAGAGAAAGTTAAGTGATTGTCCTTACAGTCAAACAGTTTGCAAGTGGTGGATGCAGAGTTTAAATTAATCTAATCTGACTCTGGAAAACTTTTATCCCAACCAGTTTGCTCTGTTGCCTCACAGGACAAAACCACATAGTTCATAAAAAGTTCCCTGGAGAAACATATTCAGAGGAAAAAAAACAGTAACATGTGACATTGGTAACAGATGTACGTAAAAAAGAATAAACATTAAAGACCTGGGCGTGTTCTGTAAGTCTGAGATTTAATTTTGTAGGGATTCTTCTAAAAGAAAACAATTTTGCAGCCCATCTAGAGATTGAGAGAGGACCCTCATTTGTGAGGGGTTCTACATTAGAGGAGGTCCATTACAGTGGTCAGTTGTGCAGCTTTCTGGCATCAGTACATCTGAAACTGAATTCTGGCTCTGCCTAAGATCACTTACTTGCTCCTACTTTGCCTTGGTTGACCCATTTATACAATGGGATTAAAAGTGTGTAATTGGGAGAATGAAAAGTGATAACATGTGAAAAACAGTTGAACTGTTGATAGACAACCAGCTATTTTAGCATGTAAAATGTGCAGTGCAAATTAAGTTTTGAACCCTGAAGAGGATGGAATCACATATTTTTAGTTAGCTGGGTCCTTGTAGTTCTATAGTAGCACTGAGCTAAAATGAGTACAGGAAGTAAGAAAGTGTGCACTTTGTGTGTGTGTGT
This sequence comes from Choloepus didactylus, assembly GCF_015220235.1. Taxonomy (NCBI): domain Eukaryota; kingdom Metazoa; phylum Chordata; class Mammalia; order Pilosa; family Megalonychidae; genus Choloepus; species Choloepus didactylus. The sequence goes on from NC_051315.1 coordinate 10,729,905, forward strand.
GTGTGTGTGTGTGTGTGTGTCCTTTGTACCTGGAAAAACTAAATACTGGAAGATTTAAAACTTTTTATACTAATGTATAAAACTACAATACTATACACTTAAGTATGTTTTGTTGTTGTTTTGCTGATTTCTGTTGCCCTTAAACTTTTGTTTCTTCCAATATTCGATTTTCTTTGTCTACCCCACCACCTTTCTCCATGTTTTACCAAATTTCTAATGATTCTTGGCTTTTTTACTCATGTTTTAGACAGAGACAATTGAAATGCTGACTGGGCATTCTATATTTGGGAAAAGGACTTGCCAATTGGAAAGCTTCTTTTTTGGGTGGGCCTTTAGGAAGACAGGTAGTAAGCTGTTTCCATCTGCCATGAAGGATGAGAGTTCATGGCTCTGCAGCAATGACTAACTGTACCAGTTGGCTTCATATTTGGTTCATTTTTAGAGAATTAACTTCTTTTGTATGAGCCTGAGGGTTAACCCTGGGTATTGGACTCTTTGTAGCTGAAGGTGGGTCAAGGATTTGAAGCGGCCCACTGCTCCATAAAACAGCATTAAATTAATATGTGTATTTTCTCAGCCATTTCTTACTTCCACATTTCATCCATCTTTCTTGCCTTCCCAATGCCCAGAGTCTCTGGGCAGAAGGAAAATACACCCATTGTATAAGAAGTCTATGCAGATAGGAAGGTGCCCCTTCTTCTGCTCTGTGCTTTTTGCCAAGTCTCCTCCAAGCGTGTATTTATATTTTTAGTCTTTCCGAAATTCATGGAATTTCTTTCTTGCAGGGGCTCCCATCTTTTTACCTCTTCTGTTTGTTTTCTTTTAAACAAATACTGTATTTCTTTACAAGAAATAAATGGTTTGGAAAGGAAAATGATATACACGTGTGTTCTCTTTTTGCCGTTTTGAAAGAAAAGACCATTACTAGTTTCGGTCTGAAAAATGTAAATTGTAATTTGAGGGATTTATGTATTTTTGTATTTATTTTTAGTATTTGGTTACCATTTAAAAGGCTCTCAGGGATCTAATCTTGTCAGATGTGCCTCTTCTAGGACAGCATCTCTTGTGCAAGGATGGATTGCACAGCTTCTCAAGGTGTTGGTTATGAATTGGGCTTTGGGAATAAAGGGAAAACTCACAAAGTCGGGTTGGCAAAATAAACAAACACGGGTTCTCCAGTCTCTTACTAGATCTTGGAGAGTTGGAGGGAAGAGGGACTCCACTAGACGTTGTATAAATTTCATTCCAGTGGAGAGACCCCTTACACCAAGGCACTACCTTCCTAGAGAGCCCAGAGAGAGGCTATATGCCTGCTTGGTTCCAGGAGTTTGGATTAGGCACCAACTGTATTGAGTTGTCTGAGAACTCAATGCTATAGAGTCTATGAGGTTTGTAGCTGGGCTTGGGAGAAGCCCTTTACTCTGAGAAAAGGGGAGGCTGCTCCCCCCTGATCTATTGTCCAGACAACCCAGAGTGAAGTGCCAAACCACTTCTGCTCGTTGCATCAAACTATGCAAAGAATAACCCAGTGTCATAACTACCAATTTTTTTGTGTGTGCTGCCTTAGCGTCCATCTCCTTTTTATGCAAAGCCATTCGCCTCAACACTGATCTTTGGCCTAGTGAATAAGCATCTTCTCCCTACCGGGAGCCTGACTCCCTAGAGCCCAAACCCACATTTGTGGTTACCACCCTACACACGTCTTCCAAAACCCACAGCTGGTCCCAAATGATAAGCTCACCATTCCTATCTGTTCATAATGGACAATAAAAGCAAATCTGATATTCATTAAAGTTCATGCTGTAAATGTAGCCTCCATAGGCTTGTCACCTGCCCTTGGCACTTCCAAGTCATCTAGCTGAGAGTTCCTAGGAGCCTTGGCAGGCCTTGGCCTATTTGAAAGGGAATTCAATTGATCAAAATGCATCACTCAAATCACCCTGGAGACCAAAACCAAGAGTTAGAGTGAATAGGAATTTCATTGACTTTTCCAACAAGGGACACTAAAGCCACACACAAAACCATTTATCACAGACAAACTTAATGCATCTTTTTGAGATCTTCTTTATCAACTCTTAATCTGATGGTTCTTCCAGATAATGTAAGAAGCTAGGTGAAATGCAGTTTGCAGCTCCTTTCCTCAGGTGTGATATCACAGCAATTTCCAAAAATGTCAGAGGTGGATAACTTAACATTGACTCAAGCTCATATTTCTTCTACAATAAGGAATTCTGGTTGACCCCTTTCAACTCAATGTCTTTCATAAATATAAATTCTAATTCAGAACCCAAATGCAATGCAAGAAGTAGAAGACAATTGGGGATGGTTTATGAAATTCTGGTTCAAAATGTTTAAAGCAGCAGAAAAGAAAATACAGGTCAGAATCTGAATAGACAATGAGTAAAGGAGGAGGCTCAGTTTCATCAAGTCAAACACTTCATATCGGCTAGGCCCTTCAGTTTGTTCATGTGGAGCAGAAATGTGAAATTTAATTCTCAATGTTCACTCTCAAAATCTTGGTGAACAGACTGGCTGTTTTATAGGGGAAAATTGTTTTTCAATATCATTTATTTTCATAGGTTTCTTTTAGTACTTGATTAATTTGTCCATGGGACAAAGTTGAGTTATTTTATGACTTGGTGTTAATGTTTCCTAAATGAGCTCCACTTGACCCGCAATGAAATTGTGACAGAGATCAACACTGCTCAGCTCTGCTCCTTCAGACTTAATTCCAACAAAATTGGCAAAAGTATCTCAGTGATTTTCACAAAGAAAGGGGGTAAAGTCTGCACTATTAGACTTGCCTAGATTATATTTAATTTGTTGATAATCAGTACGCATAGTATTTCTCTGAGCAATTTGAAGTTCACCAATTTTGAATAAACATATTGGAAAATGCTTAAAATGTCACTTTTTTTTTTCCTGGATACTGCAGTGTTTTTTTTGTTGTTTATTAGTTTTGGTTTGTTTGTTTGTTTACGTCTCCCTCTTCCACCCTGTTGTCTTGCTTCTCTTCCTCTTCTTCTTTCTCCTTCTTTCTGTTGGCTTTTGCTTTTTCTTTAAAAACCATACTTTACTTTGTAAGTCAGTAACCATTTATATAAATAACACATCACATAAAATGAGATGCCAAACTATTTTGTATTTTTATTCAGTGGATTTTTCTATAATGCTTGATCTGTGTAAATAATATTCCAAATGCTTTATTAATTTTAAATAATTTAATCATTATAACAGCTCCAACAAGCAGATATTATTATTATTACCTTTTTGCAGATGGAGAAACTGTGGCACAGAGTTTTGAGACATCTTGTCCAAGGTTACCCACCATGTGGTCAGTACATTGAGGTTTCAAACCTCTGTTGCTTGGCTCCAGAGCCTGTTCTCACCATGTTATGTAGCAAGAACCCCTTTCTTACAGGATTCTAAGATCATTCCACAAATGTATCCTGTATCCAATAGTGCCATCTTTTACATGCAATCAGAAAAGAAAAAAAAAAAAAAAAAATGGGAGTTTTCCTGATTTCATGAATGTCACTTTTATGATTTATCTTGTTTAAAACTCAATTTCAGGAAAATTAGATCTTGTATCCCTTTTCAAATGTGCTACTGATTAATATTTTTTCCAGTATTGACTTATGATTTACCTTTTGGATATATTTTTAGAAAGTAGCTTATACCCAGCATGTGGCCCTTCTAAATAGGGGTTTTGGTCCCTGGATTTAATTTGTCTATCTTTTGGTAATCTTGAAATTTTTTAAGTCATTCATTCAATCAAGCAACGATTGCATGTGCAACCCATACTAAATAGATATTGAAAGAATTAAACAAGGATTCTACCCTCAAGTTTACCTACCAATAAAGTAGACAGAAAAGAAGTTGCTTATGAAAGATTCTTGTGGAAGATATGCAGTATGAACAAAGGTACAAGTCTTAAAACTCCATGGTACATAGAAACAGTTAAAAGATATTTATATGCTGGAATAAAGTTCCGTAGAGAGAGAGTGACAGAGATGAAGCCAGAGAAACAGGAAAAGCAACAGATCATGGGGTTCTTTATAATATGCTAAACAGACATTGAAGGGTTTTGTCTGTTTGTTTCTGACAATAGACAATGATAATAGCTAATATTTATGGACCCTTTACTATATGCCAGGTAATTCTTTAATTGTAGAAACTCATTAAATACTCACAGGAAGTCTATGAGCTGGGTGTGAAGAGTGTCTTGTTTAGGGTTAACAATGAGGTTATTTTATTTGTTCAAGTTCACAAACTTAGAAAATGGTGATGTCAAGACTCAAGCACAGAAGGTCAAGCTACAAAGCCCACACTTAAATCTACGCAATATTGCTTTTCGTGATGCCTTACATGATCAGATTATTAATAATTTCACCTATTACTCTGGTGGTCATGGTGGAAAATGGATTTGATAGGCTCAAGTTTTACATTTGTAGGGTTGGGTCAGAATGACGGCACAGCCAAAGCCACATGGGATGAGAAACTTAAGAACACCTCTTGTTAAGGAGGAACAGAGGAGGAAATGTTTTCAAGGTAGACCAAGAAGAACAAAAACTGGAAGACAGACGAGCTAAGAGGGACTCCTAAGGGTCTAGTTTAAGTAACTGCATGGATGTGGGGACCCCAAGAGAGGCAAAGAATTTGGAGGGCTAACATATTGACCACCTTCTTGGCTCTGCATCACCCCACTTTTTTATTAACATTCCATCGATGTCCACATTATGAAGAAAAATGAGGAAAAATTAGTAAATATAATTTCAAAGTCGCAGCCCATCTCTAGCAATTGTTTTATGACTTATGGTAGTAATTGGGGGTAGTAAAGTAACTCCTGATCTTATTTTATTTTTCACATTTTATATTATTTTAGTCAGAATCTCTTCATCGATAATTTTACCCTGTTTTATTTGATAGACAAGCATCTCAATCTTTAAGAGAAGTTTAAACTTTCTCTGTTATTTCCCATGAAAAAGTTTTGATAGAAACTGAAAACAAAACATTATAATAGGAATTGGGGAAGATTTTAGGAGTAAATGAAATTGGCATAGGGTCACTCTTCGTTGAACTTTTCAAAGAGCAAACCTTTGATTTTTGCTGATTTTATCATTTTTATATTATTTTTAATATAGTTATTTCCTTTCTTCCAGTTACTTTGGGTTTTAATTTCCCTTCTTTCCAGATTTTAATATATAAGCCACTGACTTTAAGACCTTTCTCCTTTACATACTTAGGCATTCAAAGCTATAAATTGTTCTTTAAAGATTCCTTTATTTATATACCTTTTGATATGTTGTGTGTTCAAAATCATTCTCTCCAAATTTTTCCAGTAGTTTTTGTAGTTTATTCTTTGGCCCATAGGTCAAATGTAATGATTTATTTCCAATTACATGTGGATTTTCTAGATATTGTTGTTTATTTCTAATTTAATTTCATTATTGTATAAGAGCCTATTATATATGATATGGATAATCTGAGATGTACTGGGACTTGTTTTGTGGTCCAATATAAAGTCTAACTTGGTGAATGTTTGGCATGTTCTTGAGGATAGCACGTATTTTTCTATTTTGGTGGTAATATTCTATGATTATGATTTAGGTCAATTTGATAATATTATTCAAAACTTCTGTAGTGTTACCAACATTTTTTTCTACTTACTCTATCATATTCAAGGGAAGTAGTAAATGATCCAGCTATGATTGTAAATCTGTCTATTAGTTCTATCTAATAGATACTTCTATCTATTTTAGTTCTACACATTTTAGTATTATTTGAGGATTTATTATTAGGTACATACATATTTGAATCATTCTGTATTCATTATTGATTGATCTATTAATCATTAAGAAATGTCATTCTTTTCCTCTGAAAATGTTTCACTTTAAAAACCATTTTAAAATAATATTAATATAACCACAGTAGCTTTTAAGTGCTTAGTGTTTTCATGGTATATCTTTACCCATCATTTTATTTTCAACTTGTCTGCATATTTTCACTTAGCATGTATTTCTTGTAAACAGCATATAATTGGTTCTTAATTGTTAATCCAGTTTTATATGCCCTTTCATTTGGGTACATTTTGATATATTTTGGTTTAAATTCAGTGTTTGTCTCCTATATGATCTATCTGCTCTATATCTGACTGTTCCTGCCTGCCTGTCTGATTTTTGGTAATTCAAATAGTTTCTCTACTATTTCATTTTCTTATATTGCTTTTATAGGTATGTGTTTGTGTGTGTGTGTGTGTGTGTGTGTGTTAGTAGTTGCTCTAAGCATTACAGATTGCATCTTTAATTCATCATAGTCTACCTTTGAAAATTTTCTACTACTTACCAAGCAATATAAGTACTTGGTATTATTTTATTTCCAATCACCAACATTCCACCTTTTTTCATTTATTGTATTTCTACCTATCAATGCTGCCTATATTGCAGTATATTTTTATTATTTTTACTTTAAACAAATAGGCAGGATTTAAAATAACTATAATAAATATATCAAAGGATCTGATAGGAAGAGTAAACAAATGGTGATTAACTAATATGCCCTTTTCTTCATTGCTCCCTATCACTTTAGTTATTTTATTAATAATTTATTATTTAGTATCCAAAATTGATTGTAGTTTGTCTATTTTGTCTCTATCTTCTGAGAAATCTAACTTACATTAAGAAAACAAAGAATTTTCAGATGTTCTGATTTGAGCAAAGATGTAATTTCTCTTCATAATTGATATTCTCCATGATGTTCATATGTGCATTATAACTCAATTCTTACGCCAACCTCAGATGACCTCCTATACTTCCAGCACCAACTACAATGCAGTTCTGACTCTGATTTCCTGGCACTGGGTCAGACACCAGAGGTCAGATAATAGCCATGAGTCCAAAGGCCAGTCCATCTGTACTTGTGACCCACTGTCAGCAGTGGGAGTTCCAACTTCCCCTTGGGTTAAGCAATTTGCTGGAACAACTCACAGAACCGACTGAAAGATTATATGATCATAGTTTTATAGTTTTATTATAGTATCAAAGCATACAAATCAGAAGATGCTAAAACAAGAGATTCCTAGGATGAGGTTTGGTAGTGTGTCAACCACAAAACTCCATGTTCTCTGCTCATGGAGGAGTCAGAACACATCACTCTCCAAGCACATTGATGTGTATTATTGATCATGAAAGCTCACCTGAGCCTTGAGTGCCTGGGTTTTGCATGGAATTTCATTGCATAGGAATGATTGGTGGAATCAATGTCCATGTCACTGAACTCTACCACCAGTCCTCTCTCCTCCCAGAGCTTGGGCTGATATAAATTGAACCAAAGCCCCAAGCGCTTCATCACACAGTTGATGTTGGTCTTTCTGGTGGGGCCAGCACCCACTCTGAGAATATGGATGTGGCTGGTCCTGCCCTGCAGATCCTTAGCATAAACTCTCAGATGTGGTCTGGAGGGCCTACCATGAATAACAAAAGATACTCTTATAACAGGAAATTCCAAAGATTTAGATGTTACCTCTCTTAGGTTGGTACCAAACCAAATTCTTTTTGGAGGCCAAATTCATTACTATACAATATCTTATTGGAGTAGAGAGAATAATGACCTCTAAGGATGCCCATATCCTAATCCTAATTTACAGAATTTGAGATGGGGAGATTACCTGGATTATTCCAGTGGCCTTGATGAAATCACAAGGGTCTTTACAAGAGGCAAGCAGGAAGGTCAAAGTGAGAAAGAGTCAAAGAAAAGACACATGATGATAGAAACAGAAGTTGGATGATGGCCACTGGAAATGGAGGTAGGGGTCAAAAGCAAGGAATGCAGGTAAAGCTGGAAATAACTGGAAACTGATTATTCCTGGAGCCTCCAGAAGGAACAGTCATTTCAACACCTTGATTTTAGCTCTGTAAAATTCATTTCAGATTTCTTACCCCTAGAAATGATAGTGCATTTGTACTAATTTAAATCACTACGTTTAGGGCAATTTATTGCAACAGCAGTGATAAGACACCAATGCACTCATCTTCGTGTAAGGCTTGCTATGTCTATTAGAATTGCACTGGCTGCAAAATCAGAAAATTCACTAACAGTTAGATTCATCTCAGAACTCTTATTTCTACAACCTCAATACCACACAAAATGTGGATGGGCCAGGAACTAGGATTTGGAACATTTAATTGGAGAAGGAATGGAGTTAAAGTACTATAATTACATGACCTCTAATTTGGTTTAGAGAGATTATTCAGGAAGCCATTTTATTGATTTTATATTAGCATCACCAACCTCTCTTGTGACTTACAAAACATAGAAAGGGATTTGGAAACCAGTTACTTCCCACATTTTTTTCATAAAACATTTTAGAAGAAATGCAGAAACTACTGGGTGATCCAGAAGGATCAAGGCTAGAGAGTTCTAAACTTTCTAGAGAATCCATCCTTAATATTTCCCTGAAAACCACTTGGGTGTTACTAAACTATTATCTGCTTCCAGAACACCATGATGTCCAAGAAGAATCGAGTGATATAGAATGGGAATACAATGACTTTACCCCGTGTTTTTATATTTCCTAAGAATGAATGATTCTCACCACTTAACCATCTCATTCTCTTCCTGTACATAGGAGAGAACAAGCAGGTAGAAAGGAAACCTGGACGTGTTTACTCCTATACTGTGCCTTCACCCCTGAAAACTAACTAGAAGTTCCATGTTGGTATACAATAATAAACGAGAATCAATGATACACCTTAATAATAAATTCAGAGACAGATTTGTATATGCAAAATGCAAGGATACTAAGTGCTAAAGTGTAAAAAGTAATATAGATATTTTTCCAAGAATAATTTTAATGAAGTTTGAAAATCAAGCAATTCTGAATGTCTTATCATTATATTATTAATATCAATAGAATAAGAAATAATTTCAAGTAAATATTATCTTTTACATGTTTTACTCAGAGGATTGTATTGTGAAGGAAGAAAGAAGAAAATAAAACATAGTACTGGTATACAATTTGCAACTGTAAGTAAAAGGAGTTGAAAGTGAATGTGTTTGGTGTTCAAGCAGCATTCCTTGTTTCATAAATATCAAGGAGAGATTGAACAAACCTTGAAAAAGAAAAGAATCATCCAGCCCTATGAATAAATGAGCTCAGAGCCACAAATTTCCCCAGGACTTTCCTTTCAGCCCTCATCTGTGCTTCTTTCCACCAGGTCTTGTAGCTCCCGGAAGATCAGAACTTTATCCCCAAGTTCTCCATCACTAGGAAAAATGGACTTTCCCCATCCCTGCTAAAAATTCCTTAAGCAATCCTCTTATTGGCATGTAGTAGGATGTTTGTTAACCTCTGAATAAATCACTTGAACATTCACTTATCGTGTAAGAAAAGGCTTCTCTATGGGGATCAAATCATCAGAGTGGAGTCTGGAATTGTCCCTAGAAGATTTGGGTGCAGTTCCCAGAGGAAGAGGAGTCATCATAGTGAAATCAAAATCCACATGTCCTAAAATTGCTCTAATATCCATGGAAGATGAACAGGGAAGAAGAGTTTAGAAGTAGAAAGAATTCCAGAAACCTAACTTAGATCATCTATAAAACAACAACAACAACAAAAATGTTTATAGAAAAAATTACAACCTGTGAAGGAAAGGGCAATAAAAGGTAGAGGACTTCAGACCTTCAAGCAAATGGAAGATTTGCTTCTCCCCTGCTGGCACAGCTCTTCAAACCTAGTGGGCCAAGTTACTGTTTCTATTTGCCAGTCATTTATCATACTTCATTGCAAATATCTGTTTACTCATTGGCCCTTTCTCTGAACAGTGAGATGCTCACCCCCAAAGGCAGAGAACGCCTCTGTCCTGCTGACTGCTCTACCTTGAATCCCTACCCCAGTGCCTAGTAAAATGTAACGTCCAATGGGTGGTTATAGCCTAATACTGTAATCCATCAATGGGCACAATTATTGTAATGTTATCGATCCTCAGCATCTGGCGCAGTGCATTGAAAAGAGTCGATATAGAGTTATTTTTTTTAATAAATTCAGTTTTATTGAAATACATTCACACACCATACAATCATCCATGATATACAATCCACTGTCCACAGTATGATAACATAGTTATGCGTTCATCACCACAATCTATCTCTGAACATTTTCCTTACATCAGAAAGAACCAGAACAAGAATAAAAAATAAAAGTGAAAAAAAACACCCAAATCATCCCCCCATCTCACCCCATTTGTCCTTTAGTTTTTATCCCCATTCCTCCACTCATCCATACACTAGATAAAGGGAGTGTGATCCACAAGGTCTTCACAATCACACTGTCACCCCTTGTAATCTACATTATTATATAATTGTCTTCAGGAGTCCAGACTGCTGGATTGGAGTTTGGTAGTTTCAGGTACTTACTTCTAGCTATTCCAATACATTAAAGCCTAAGAGGTGTTATCTATATAGTGCATAAAAATGTCCACCAGAGTGACCTCTCGACTCCATTTGGAATCTCTCAGCCACTGAAACTATTTCGTCTCATTTTGCATCCCCCTTTTGGTCAAGAAGATACTCTCAGTCCCACGATGCCGGGTCCACATTCATCCCTGGGAGTCATACTCTGCATTGCCAGGGAGATTTACACCCCTGGGAGTCGGGTCCCATGTAGGGGGGAGGGCAGCGAGTTCATCTGTCGAGGTGGCTCAGTTAGAGAGAGAGAGGGCCACATCTGAGCAACAAAGAGGTACTCAGGGGGAGACTCTTAGGCACCATTACATACAACTTTAGACTCTCCTTTGTGGTAATGAGCTTCATAAGGTCAAGTCCCTTGCTCGAGGGCTCAGCACATCAAACCACCAGTCCCAATGTTTGCGACAACATCAACACCAGTCCAGGTGAAGATGTCCAACACATCCGCACCTTCCCCCAGATCCTTGGGGCTGGTGGGGGGAGGCTGTAAATATGTTTTTTATTATCTGCCCAAATTACTCTAGGATGTGTCACTATTTCACTCCAGCCTATACTAACCTACCGTATCTCACTTCCTATTCAAAGTTCCATGCAATTGTGGTGTTTGAACAAATCGACTGTAGAGTTGTACCGTTTAGAAAATTTAGATCCTGTACCAAATAGATATCTATTCCCTTGGTCTCATATGAAAGTTGAAGTTTTAAAACACAATCAGTTTCAACCTTTATCCTTTGGCCTGGCTTGCCCTGGTCTTAACCAGACCTGCTTCATTCATATCACTAATTGAAGTCTGGGCTCTTTTTCAGCTTTTTTTTTTTTTTTTTGACAGTGGCTGTGTGCACTAATACTGACATTCATATCTACCATGCTCTACCTCTGAGTTTCAGGTGTCTCAGAGATATGCATTGTTCCAGAGACCAATCAGGTTATACGCTAGGGGATCAGGATCTCAAAGCTTAGAGATAGGCCTTACAATTCAGGGATAGAGTTAACTGCTGTAAGACCTTACAATCTAGGGACTATTACAATTAGTGTGTCCACGTTAGGCTATGTTCTAAGATTCAGTTCTGAGTTTACACATTGTAGTTAGTCCATATTGGTGAGGCATCATCCCTCTCACCATGTTTTCTCCAACACTTTTACTCCTATATATATATTTTCCTACAATTTTATAGAGTTATGTTCACATACCATACATTTATCCACAGTGTACAATCAGTTGTTCATGGTATCATCATAAAGTTGTACATTTATCACCACAATCAGCCCTTGAACATACTGATGACTACAAGAAAAACTGTTGTTTTTTTTTTTTTTTTAGCAATAAGAAAAAATGATAAAAAGAAAAATAACATGTCATACAATACAATATACTACTAAGGACAGCAAATAACACCACTACCAAGAATCCCATATTACTCCCCTATATCCCCCTCTCATATACATTTAGCATTGGCATATTGCCTTTGTTACATTTAACGGAGGTATATTACAATGTTACTGTTGACCATAGACTCCAGTTTGCTTTGATTATGTTTTTTCCTGAATACCATCCCTTTTTCAAATTTCTACATGGTTGACATTCATTTGCTTTCCCACATGCAAAAACATTTTTATATTTGTATATTTAGTAACAGTCATTGGCCACTCCAGTTTTCGCCACGTTATACAGCCCCAGTCTTTATCATCTATCTTTACCTCTGATGTCATACATTCTCCTATCCCACCTCTTTCAGCTTTACTCACAGACATCTTTGTTCAGTGTATTTACAATACCATGCTACCATCATACAGTATTATGCTATCTATTTCTGGATCTATGCAATCAATCCTAAACATTCTGTAGTCCTTCAGCATCAAATGGCTGATCTCTGCCCTCTTTCTATCTCCTGGTCGCCTGTGTTGTCAGCTTTTAACTCCCAAAGTTTGTTCATTAATGTCTGTTCATATTAGTGAGACCATACAGAATCTGTCCTTTTGTTTCTGGCTAACTTCACTCAACATAATGTCCTCAAGGTTCATCCACATTATTACATGATCCATGTCTTTGTTCTGTCTTACAGCTGCATAATATTCCATCATGTGTATATACCACAGTTTGTTTATCCACTCATCCTTTGATGGACATTTGGGCTGTTTCCATCTCTTGGCAATTGTGAATAATGCTGCAATAAACATTGGTTTACAAATGTCTGTTTGTGTCTTAAGTTTCAGTTCCTCTGAGTGTATACCCAGCAATGGAATAGCTGGGTCATATGGCAAATCTATATTTAGCTTCCTGAGGAACCTCCATACTGTCTTCCAGAGTGGTTGCACCATTCTACATTCCCACCAACAATGAATAAGTGTGCCTCTTTCTCCACATCCTCTCCAGCACTTGTCATTTTCTATTTTTTGGATAATGGGCATTCTGGTAGGTGTGAGATGATATCTCATTGTGGTTTTGATTTGCATTTCCTTAATAGCCAGTGAAGTTGAGCATTTTTTCATATGCTTTTGAGCCATTTGTATTTCCTCTTTAGAAAAATGTCTGTTCATGTCTTTTGCCCATTTTTTAATTGGATTGTTTGTCTTTCTGTTATTGAGATGCAGGATTCCTTTATATATTCGGGATATTAAACCCTTATCTGATATGTGGTTTCCAAATATCATCTCCCATTGTGTAGGCTGCCTTTTTACTTTTCTGACAAAGTCCTTTGATGTACAAAAGTGTTTAATTTTGAGGAGATCCCATTTGTCTATTTGTTCTTTGGTTGCTCGTGCCTTGGGTGTGAGGTCTAAGAAACCACCTCCTTTCACAAGATCTTTGAGATATTGCCCTACATTTTCTTCTAAGAGTTTTATGGTCTTGGTGCTAATATTTAGGTCTTTGATCCACTTTGAGTTAATTTTGGTATAAGGTGTGAGATGGACATCCTCTTTCATTCTTTTGGAAATGGATATCCAGTTCTCCAAACACCATTTATTGAACAGGCTGCTCTTTCCCAGTTGCTTCGGCTTCACTGCCTTATCAAAGATCAGTTGTCCATAGATGTAAGGGTCTACTTCTGAACACTCAATTCGATTCCATTGATCAGTATATCTGTCCTTATGCCAGTACCATGCTGTTTTGAGCACTGTAGCCTTGTAATATGCTTCAAAGTCAGGTAGTGTGGGACCTCCCACTTCATTCCTCTTTCTCAAGACATTTTTGGCTATTCGGGGCACCTTACCCTTCCAAATAAATTTAGTTATTGGTTTTTCTATTTCTGTAAAGTAAGTTGTTGGGATTTGAATTGGTATTGCATTGAATCTGTAAATCAGTTTAGGTAAAATTGCCATCTTAACTATATTTAGTCTTCCAATCCATGAACATGGTATGTTCTTCCATTTTTTCAGGTCTTGTTCAATTTCTTTTAGCAGTTTCTTATAGTTTTCTATGTAAAGGTCTTTTGTGTCCTTGGTTAAGTTTATTCCTAAATACTTGATTCTTTTGGTTGCTATTGTAAATGGGATTTTTTTCTTGATGTCCTCCTCTTGTTGCACATTACTTGTGTATAGGAACCTACAGATTTTTGTGTGTTGATCTTGTAGCCTGCTACTTTGCTGTATTCATTGACTAGTTCTAGTAGCTTTGCTGTAGATTTTTCTGGATTTCCTACATATAGAATCATGTCATCTGCAAATAGTGAAAGTTTTACTTCTTCCTCTCCAATTTGGGTGCCTTTTATTTCTTTTTCTTGCCTAATTGCTCTAGCTAGAACTTCCAGCACAATGTTGAATAACAATGGTGATAGTGGGCATCCCTGTCTTGTTCCTGATCTTAGAGGAAAAGCTTTCAGTCTCTCCCCATTGAGTGTGATGTTAGCTGTGGGTTTTTCATATATTGCTTTTATCATATTGAAAAAGTTCCCTTCTATTCCTATCCTTTGAAGTGTTTTCATCAGGAAAGGATGTTGAATTTTGTCAAATGCCTTTTCTGCATCAATCGAGATGATCATGTGTTTCTTCTGCTTTGATTTATTGATGTGGTGTATTACATTAATTGATTTTCTTGTGTTGAACCAGCCTTGCATACCTGGAATAAATCCCACCTGGTTGTGGTGTATAATTCTTTTAATGTGCTGCTGGATTCAATTTGCGAGTACTTTGTTGAGGATTTTTGCATCTATATTCATTAAAGAAATTGGTCTATAATTTTCTTTTTTTGTAGTATCTTTGCCTGGTTTTGGTATTCGGGTGATGATGGCTTCATAGAAAGAGTTAGGTAGCTTTCCCTCTTCTTCAATTTTTTTGAAGAGATTGAGCAGGATTGGTACTAATTCGTTCTTGAATGCTTGGTAGAATTCACATGTGAAACCATCTGGTCCTGGGCTTTTCCTTTTTGGGAGCTTTTTGATGACTGACTCAACCTCTTTACTTGTGATTGGTTTGTTCAGGTCATCTATTTCTTCTTGAGTTAATGTTGGTTGTTTATGCTTTTCTAGGAAGTTGTCCATTTCATCTAAGTTGTCTAGTTTATTAGCATATAGTTGCTCATAGTATCTTCTCATTATCTCCTTAATTTCTGCAGGGTCGGTAGTTATATTTCCTTTCCCATTTCTGATTGCATTTATTTGCATCTGCTCTCTCTTTTTTTTTTGTTAGCCTAGCCAGTGGTCCATCGATTTTATTGATTTTCTCAAAGAACCAACTTCTGGTTTTGTTGATTCTCTCTATTGTTTTCCTGTTCTCAATTGCCTTTATTTCTGCTCTAATCTTTCTTATTTCTTCCCTTCTGCTTGCTTTGGGGTTAGTTTGCTGTTCTTTCTCTAATTCCTCCAGGTGAGCAGTTAACTCTTCCATTTTTGCTCTCTCTTCTGTTTTAATATAGGCATTTAGGGCAATAAATTTCCCTCTCAGCACCGCCTTTGCTGCATCCCATAAGTTTTGATAAGTTGTGTTTTCATTGTCATTTGCCTCGAGGTATTTACTAATTTCTCTTGTAATTTCTTCCTTTACCCACTGGTTTTCTAAGAGGGTGGAGTTTAGCCTCCATATGTTTGTGAATTTTATGACCTTCTGCCTTTTATTTATTTCCAACTTCATTCCATTGTGGTCTGAGAAAGTGTTTTGTATAATATCAATATTTTTAAATTTGTTGAGACTTGCTTTGTGACCCAACATGTGGTCTATCCTAGAGAATGTTCCATGAGCACTTGAGAAAAAAGTGTATCCTGCTGTTGTTGGATATAGTGTTCTATAAATGTCTGTCAAATCTAGTTGATTTATCATACAATTCAACATCTCTGTTTCTTTAATGATCCTCTGTCTAGATGTTCTATCCATTGATGAGAGTGGTGTATTGAAGTCTCCAACTATTATTGTAGAGGTATCTATTTCTCCTTTCAGAGATCGCAGTGTTTGCCTCATGAATTTTGGGGCATTCTGGTTTGGTGCATAAATATTTATGACTGTTATGTTTTCTTGATGAATTGACCCTTTTATTAATATATAGTGTCCTTCTTTGTCTCTTTTGAAGTCTAACTTGTCTGATATTAATATAGCTACTCCCACTTTTTTCTGGTTGTTGTTTGCATGAAATATCTTTTTCCAACCTTTCACTTTCAGTCTATGTTTGTCCTTGTATCTAAAGTGAGTTTCTTGTAGACAGCATATAGATGGGTCCTGTTTTTTAATCCATTCTGCCAGTCTGTGTCTTTTTATTGGGGAGTTTAATCCAATTACATTTAGTGTTATTACTGTAAGGGCAGTACTTTCTACTACCATTTTGTTTTTTGGAATTTATATGTCATATCTTATTTTTTCCTCTCCTTTTACCTTTCTTGATAATCTTCATTTCTGCACTCTTCTCCAACTCTCTCTCTCCTGTCTTTTCCTATCAGTCTGTAGCACTCCCTTTAGTATTTCTTGCAGTGCCGGTCTCTTATTCACAAACTCTCAGTGTCTGTTTGTCTGAAAATGTTTTAATCTCTCCCTCATTTTTGAAGGAAAGTTTTGCTGGATATAGAATTCTTGGTTGGCAGTTTTTCTCTTTCAGTATCTTAAATATATCATGCCACTGTCTTCTTGCCTCCATGGTTTCTGCAGAGAAATCTGTACATAGTCTTATTGACCTTCCCTTGTATGTGATGGATTGCTTTTCTCTTGCTGCTTTCAGAATCCTCTCTTTGTCTTTGACATTGGACAATCTGACCAGTAAGTGTCTTGGAGTAGGTCTATTGGGATCTATTCTATTTGGGGTACGTTGTACTTGTTGAATCTCTAATTTTCTGTCTTTTATAAGAGTTGGGAAATTTTCAGTGAATATGTCTTCTATTACTCTTTCTGCCCCTTTTCCCCTCTCTTCTCCTTCTGGGATACCCATAACATGTATATTTGTGTGTTTCATGTTGTCACTCAGCTCCCTAAGACCCTACTCATATTTTTCCATTTTTTTTTTTACCATCTGTTCTTTTGTGTGTATGAATTCGAATGACCTGTCTTCCAGTTCACTGATCCTTTCTTCTACCTGTTCAAATCTACTGTTGTGTCCCTCCATTGTGTTTTTCATCTCCTCCATTGTGGCCTTCATTCCCATGAGTTCTCCATTTGTGTTTTTTAAGTTTATGAGTTCTTCTTTATGGTCAGCCAGTATCTTCTTTATATCCTTCAGCTCTTTTGCTATATCTTCCTTCATTTCATCAAATTTATTTAGCATTAGTTGCCTCCACTCCTGTGTCTCAGCTGAGCTATTATTTTGTTCCTTTGGCTGGTCCATGTTTTTGTGTTTCCTGGTATGGCTTGTTATCTTAAGTTGTCTAGGCATCTGATTTTCTTGATTAGTTTATTTTGGAGCTTGTTTTCTGTCTTTTACCTAGTGGTTTTCTTGTTGGTTGGCTTTGTTCTCTGGCCTCTGTTATTCAGTTCAACTTATTCTAGACCTCTAACTTAGGTTCTATTTAGTTGATCAGAATTTTTCCCCTCTTGTTTTTTCTGTTTCTTGCTCTGCCTCTATGTAACCTTTTTGTGAGTGTGTCTCCTCAGATATGGTCGACCCTAGTCAGATTTTCCCAGTCTAGTGAGGCCCAGGTCTCATTGGGAGGGTATGGAGTTTTCCTGAGAATGAGACCCTCCTATGAGGCCTTTAGAGTTGGTGCTTTTCCTCTCCTGTCCAGCAGGTGGCACTGGCCAGCCTGCAGCTCCCCCACCAGTGTAAAGAGGTATGGAGCCTTTAGTTCTCCTGGTGACTCTGATCCTGTCAGGGGCGTGGCTGACTGAAGCCAGAATCTTAATTCCAGCCCCTGGAGTCTGAATTCCCAGAAGGAGGACTGCCAGTTGAGCTGGGCCTCCCTCCACTCTCCCAGTCCTCAGAATTCCAGTTGTCTCTCAGGGGCACTATTCCCTTCTCCTCTCTCCTCTTTGGGGCCTCTCCAGGTAGATTCCTTGGTCAGCCTGAGTTGCCAATTAAAGACAGGGCTGGAGGCCTTCAGTAGTGAATACAGAACTCAAAGACACTGTGGGTACTCTGTCTCCCCTCAAGCCCAGCCTAGTCCCTCAACCTGGGCTTTCCGATAGAAAATAACCACATATATTACTTTTAGATTTAAAAAAAAAAAAGTAGAAAAGAAATCAAAAAAAGAAAAAAAAAAAAAAAAAAAAAAAAAAAAAAAGAGTCTCTTTTAAAAGTCTTTCCCCAGCCTGGAAGTTTTGTCAGTGTCAGAATAGAGCATTTAAAGATATGCTTTGGGCTATTGTCTGATAATTACTCTCCAACCACTTCAGTTCCACCCCTGCTGGGGGCTATTGAAATGCAAAAGCTAAGGGATCAGTGAGAAGCCAGAAGGGACAAAATGTAGGGGAAAAAAAAAAATGGCTTTTTTTGGAGTCCGGGAATGGGTGCCCGCTTTTACATGCCCCCACTTCTCGGAGTCCAGCCCTTCTTTAGCACCACAGCTCCCAAAGTTAGTTAATTAATTATTTAATTAATTCTGCTGTTGAGGCCGGGTTAAGTCTCCCTTCTTGCCCTCAGCAGATTGCTGTTTTTTGTTTTTTTTTCCCCCCTTTCAGGGAGCGGGCAGCAAGACAGTCTGTGAGGTCTGGGTGGGGAGGGGCGCCAGACCCCTGGTCCGGGGAACTTACAATGTTCGCTATGATCTCAGCTTTTCCTCCAATTCCAAACTTGTGTCCAATGTGTGACTGGTTACTGGAGACCCCAAAAACACTGTTTCATATAGTTCTTGGGTAATTGCCAGCTGCTCTAGGGGAGAGACGAAATTCTGCTCTTCACCACTTCACTATCTTGCCCCGCCTCTGCCGATATAGAGTTATTTTATTTATTTCTGACATAAAGAACAAGACGAGAAAAATATATACAGATTAGTACGTTTATGTAACTTTTGGGGAAGATTAGTATATATATGTAACTTCTGGCTTTCCACTTTGAGTACTGAAGAATCAAGCACATTTATTAAAAATACTGAGCCAAAGAGGTGATAAAGCATATTTACTCACAGAGAGGGTCATAGGTGTTGGCCAATGTCTATTCCAGCCAAACTTTAGCTGCCTCGACTGTGCACACTCTCCAAGACGGAACATGCTGGGGAGATTCCTGCTTCCCTCCAATACTCAATGCTCTTAGGCTCTATCATAATGAAGACACAGCAGGATTAACCACTGTGAAGGTTGCATGAGGCAGCCTTGAAATATGAGGCTGTTTATGTGATATTCTGCCTGAACTGTAGGGTTACTGTAAGATTTTTCAGTCCTCTCTTCTTATTTTAACCTACAGTCTGGGTCTATTTAAGCCATCAAGCCAATTGAGTGGAGTTACATAGTGGAAAGATTCCAAATGAAAGTTTCACTCACATTTAAAAAGTCGTATTCCTGCAGCTTCTCTGCTTAGCCTTGGGAGAAGAAAAAAAAATCATAGATCAATATCTAAGTGCTTTTGCAAGGCACGCCATGCACTTTCTCTTTTAACTGGTTCATAAAACTGCATTTCTGTCTACAGCACAGAAGTTAAATATGAACTCATTCTGTAAGGGCAGGAGGACTAATTTTCTTTTTAATGTTCCATATGGCTAAATTTCACATAAAAATCCTCATGTGACTAGGACTAAGGTACTTTCTTGTGGAGAGCCGTTTTTAGCCATTTTCCGGGTTAGGGCCTAGTGGGCATTCTGCAGCCTGCTCCTGGAGTGCGCCCCTCCCATCGAGTGAGCGGGGCGGCGCTCGCGTCCTGTTTCAGCCTGCTCCTAGAGTACACCCCTCCCATCGAGTGAGCCAAGATGGCGCTCGAGCCCTGCTTCCGCATTATGGCGCTAGAAGCAGCAGTCGCTGCTAGCCTATTGTACACGCTTACGTGGTGTTTGTTTGTTGGTTATGATCATTGTATATAAGAAAGTTCCGGGCAGAGCTCGGGGAGACAGCCCACAAGGAGCCGTACCTGACGGCCGCATCGAGGCTGTTCCCCCGCGAGGCACTCTGCCACGCGTGGTAATCTGTAACAGAGAATGGTTGTCTAGCTTCAGTAAAAGAATTGCTCTCACAACCACCGTGTGGCTCGAGTCGTGACTTTCCAGCCAGATCAGTTTGCGCGGTTTGCATCCCCCTCTCTCCCCTTATCTCTCTGGTCCCCATCGCCGGCCGACCGAGGACTCGAGCGGGGCGGAGAGGCGCCGGGCAAGTGGTGGCCCGTACGGGGAATCGAACCCGCGACCTTGGCGTTATCAGCACCAACGCTCTACCGACTGAGCTAGCCGGGCTTACGGCGGACTTCCCGCGCCTGATCAACGCGAGAAGGTGAGTGCGTCTTATTACTTGAGAGTTAGGGCCCGTGGGTTTTCAGGTGACCCCGGGGGACTCGGAAGAGCTCTCCGAGTGACTGAAGTACAGTGCCGACTGCAAGCATGGGGCAGTCTGGAAGTTCGCCTTTATTGGCTCCTTTAAAAACCCTCCTGAAGCAGAGGGGTATCTCAGTTAAGAAAAGCTCCCTACAGAAGTTTTTAGATGATGTTGAAACTCTTGCCCCTTGGTTTCCCTCCACCGGTAGCCTCAGTCTGCCCTCTTGGAAGAAACTCGGTCGCGACATAGATCGAGCACGTCAGACGGGCGTGAGTGTGGACCCGATTCTAGTACCTGTATGGGAGACCGTCCGTGCGGTCCTTGAACTGGAATCGGCTGCCGGCCTTAGCCCGTCCTCCGCCTTGCAAGAGGCACGGTGCGCGCTCCAAGAGACCCAGTCAGTTTCGTCAGCGGACGGCTCCCATAAGGGCAAGCCGCCGGAGTCCAGTGACTCCGAGTCAGAGTCAGATAGCGATGCCGACGAGAAAGCGGAAGAGCGTCCGTTGATTGATTGGGGGGAGCCCCCCGCCACACCCGTGAGGCTTTCCGCCCCGCCCATGTCTACCGCTGCACCCCAGCCCCTGACTGACGCCTTGGGCGGTCCCACCAAGGAGCCTCGCCGAGAGCTCCCTCTAGTGGCCATGCCCGGTAGATGTAATTGTCCTTTGCTGCCAGACCCGGAAACCCTGATGGGTGGGCCGGGGGAAGGGTTTCCACAGCAGTTCCCCCCACCTGATTACTCCACAGAATGTGGAAAGAGACCTGATTACTCAAGTCCCCTAGGCCCCATTTCATCTGAATGTGGAAAGAGGCATTTTTGGCAGTGGGTCCCTTCCTTCTCTTTTAGGCCTTTTGGTGTACTAGGTGGGTACCAACCACTTAAGTCAGTACCATCCCCAGAGATGTTCCCGGTTATTATTAACCACCAAGGTAACAACCAACATGAAGCGTATGATTACAAACTTTTGAAAGAACTAAGGCAGGCCGTCCATCAGTACGGCCCCAATGCCCCTTATACCCTGAACATGGTTGAAAACCTCTCCGCCCTAAATCGTACGCCCGCAGATATCGTTCAGTTAGCCCGTGCCTGTTTGCCTCCAGGCCGATTTATAGATTGGAAAGCATGGTTTGAAGAGTTAGCTGAGGAACAAGCGGCTAGGAACGCAGCGGGAAGACATGGCGCGTGGAATACAGACATGCTGTTGGGGAGGGGAGCCCATGCCCAAAATCAAACGCGGTACCCTCAAGAGGTATATGCCCAAATCTTCCGTTGTTTCGTGGGAGCTTGGAAAAAGCTGACAGGTGAGGGTGAGGCCCAAGCCTCGCTCAGTAATATTCATCAGGGCCCCACAGAGCCTTTTGTGGATTTTGTAGCCAAAATGCAGACTGCAGCCGAGAGGATTTTCTCAGATCCAGGAGTGGCAGAAACTGTAGTTAAACAAATGATATTTGAGCAGTGTAATAAAGAGTGTAAAGTTATTTTAGCACAAAACAAAGGAAAACAGTTGACGGACTGGGTTCGGCTTTGCAGAGACGCTGGCAGCCCGTTAACTAATGCAGGTCTAGCTGCCATGCTAGCTAGCTCCCTACAGGTGGCTACAAAGAGCCCGAGAGCCTTAGGGGCAAAGCCTAACGGGTGCTATGGCTGTGGCCAGTCAGGGCACTTCAAGAGAGAATGTCCCAATAGACGTCAGCCCCCTGCCACTCAACGGTTTGGCGAACCAGGTGCAGTAACCAGGCCGTGTGGCCGTTGCCACAAAGGCTCCCACCGCGCAGAAGATTGTAGATCGATTTTCGATGCGCAGGGTAGACGCCTCTCTGACCGCCCCGAGCAGATTCCAAAAAACGGGAAGAGGGGGTCCGCCCTTTCGACGGACCCCCTTGCATGCCATTTGACAACACAGGATCCGATCAAATTCGTGCGTCCCCCGGCTCAGCAGGACTGGACCTCTGTGCCACCTCCAGACTCGTGCTAACCCCCTCCATGGGTGTCCAGTTAGTAGGGACCTCCTTCAAGGGGCCCTTACCGGCTGGTACTGTAGGGCTCATATTGGGGAGAGCATCCACGGCCCTGAGAGGATTAACAGTTATACCAGGACTTGTAGATTCAGATTTCACAGGCCGTGCCAAAGTTATGGTTCAATCTCAGCGGGGCGCCTTAGTCATTGCAGAAGGTGATAAGCTGGCGCAGCTCCTGCTCTTACCCAGCTTACATGCAGTCTTTCCAAGCAGAATCAGACAGAGAGGAGATAAAGGAATTGAGTCTTCAGGAAAAGTTTTTGAGGGCCTCCATATGTCTCTGGAGTCTCGACCCATGCTGGCTATTAAGGTACAAGGTAGATCTTTCCTAGGCCTGCTCGATACAGGGGCTGATCGGTCTATCATAAGACAACAAGAATGGCCCCCCACCTGGCCGACGTGCAGGGCGGAAGAGCCCATTGGAGGAATAGGCCAAATTTCAGCGCCCATGCTCAGTGCAGCTGCCCTTCATTGGGCCGATGAAGAAGGACACCAAGGCAGTTTCCAGCCCTATGTATTAGCCCTGCCTGTGTCTTTGTGGGGAAGAGACATCCTGACCCAAATGGACGTTACTTTAATTAGCGGTTACTCCCCAATCTCTAAACGACTTCTAAAAGAAATGGGGTATACCCCCGGCAAGGGTTTAGGAGCTTCACTGCACGGACGTGCGGAGCCTATACCAGTTGCCCCCAAGTCTGACCGACGAGGTTTGGGTTTTTCCTAGGGGCCACTGAGGAGAGATTCCCACCCACACCTATAAAACTAAAATGGAAAACCGAGGCTCCGGTGTGGGTGCCTCAGTGGCCCTTGCCACAGGAAAAACTTGCAGCGTTGCACGCCTTAGTATCAGAACAATTGGAAAAGGGCCACATCGCTCCCTCCACGTCACCGTGGAACACCCCTATATTCGTAATCAAAAAGAAATCTGGAAAATGGAGACTGCTGCATGATTTAAGGGCTATTAATGATTGCATGGAGCCTTTAGGACCAGTTCAGGTGGGACTGCCCCTCCTCTCAGCGTTGCCAGAGCACTGGTCGGTTGTCATCTTAGATCTTAGGGATTGTTTCTTTTCTATTCCACTCCACCCCGAAGACACCCCTAAGTTTGCCTTCACTGTGCCCTCTTGTAATCAAGAGGAGCCCTGCTATCGCTTTGAATGGACGGTCCTGCCCCAGGGTATGGCTAATAGTCCTACCATGTGTCAGCTGTATGTTGCCACCAAGTTAGTTGGCGCCCGGCAACAGTTCCCTCATGTGAAAATTATTCACTATATGGATGACATTCTGCTAGCCCATAAGGATGCTGCAATCCTTGAGACTGTATTGTCGCACTTAGTCTGTGACCTCAGAAAAGCTAACCTGGAAGTAGCCCCTGAGAAAGTCCAAATGACGGACATCTCCACTTTCCTGGGAGCAAAACTCACGCCTACCCATGTCTCCCCCCAGAAGGTATCTCTCAGATTAGACAATATACGCACTCTGAATGATCTGCAAAGGCTCTTGGGAGATATAAATTGGATCCGCCCGTATTTGAAATTACCCAACGCTGAGTTGGTGCCCCTATTTGATTTGTTGAGAGGGGATTCAAACATAACTTCGCCCCGACACCTTACCCCCGAGGCGAGGCAAGCATTGTACCGGGTAGAGCAAGCGCTCAGTCGCGCCGCTCTGAAAAGAATAAACCCCAATGAGCCTTTTGAGGCATGCGTGCTGCCAACAGAATCGCAGCCCACTGCAGTGCTGTGGCAGCAAGGACCGCTGCTCTGGATCCACCCTGGGGTTTCCCCCCGGAAGGTCCTAGAGCATTATCCTACAGCGGTTGCGGAGTTAGCCCTGGAGTGTGTTAGAAGAGCGGTACAGCATTTTGGCCAACAACCCAGAAGTCTCCGAGTGCCTTATTCCTCCCAACAGCTTGAGATACTCACTGGATGTATCGATCAATGGGCCGTCCTCCGGTGTGCATTTCTCGGAAGCATTAACAATCAGTTCCCTAAAGCTCCCCTCTTGCAGTTTGTTGCTCGGCACCCAGTGATTTTTCCTAAGGTGACCTCGTCTAAGCCGCTGGCGGATGCCCCCACTGTATACACAGACGGCTCCAGCTCCGGCACAGGGGCGTATTGTGTCGAGGGGGACACTCCAAAAACAGTACTCTTCCATCCACAAAGGCCTCAATGGGTAGAGCTACAGGTTATCATCACTGTTCTGAATAGCCTCTCTGGACCTTTGAATGTTGTCTCGGACTCTGCTTATGTTGTAAACTCTGTACGGATACTGGAGACAGTGGGCACTATTAGGCATTCATCTACAGTAAGGACATTTTTTATTAAGTTGCAGGAAGTCATATGGGCCAGGCGACACCCTTTTTACATAACTCATATCAGGGCCCACACAGGTTTGCCTGGCCCCATGGCCCAAGGAAACCACATAGTAGATGTGGCCACTCGACAGCCACACGTCTTCCCCATGCTGACACCCTATCAGCAAGCCCGAGAGTTCCACGCCAAATTTCATATCAATGCAGGTACCCTGGCTAAGCGGTTTAGTATACCGCGAGCGGCCGCTAGAGACATAGTCCGAGCTTGTGGAAATTGTGTTACTCAACAGCATATCCCATCTGTGGGAGTTAACCCTAGAGGTCTCGTCCCAGGAGACATTTGGCAAATGGATGTCACTCATCATTCAGAGTACGGAAAAATCAAATACCTGCATGTGTCAGTAGACACGTGTTCTCAAATATTGTTTGCCTCCGCTGAGACAGGAGAAAAAGTCCACCAAGTCATTGCACACTGCCTTGCCGCTTGGGCAGCGTGGGGCAAGCCAAAAATGTTAAAGACAGATAACGGACCTGCTTATACCAGTAAAACTTTCCAAAAATTTTGTGATGATATGGGAGTGCAATTGAAGCATGGAATCCCTTACAATCCTCAAGGGCAAGGTATCATTGAAAGAGCACACAGGTCTCTGAAAGACTTGCTCAAAAAACAGAAAGAGGGGATAGGTCACGGCCTATCCCCAAAGGCCCAACTGTCTGTAGCCTTATTCACGTATAATTTCTTAAATGAAAATTCACAGGGCATGACACCTGCCCTGCAACACACCACCCCGAGTCCTCAGCATAGAGGTCTAGTCCGTTGGAAGGATGTCCTGTCGGGGCAATGGAAAGGCCCTGACCCGGTGCTCAGCTGGGCCAGAGGCTCTGTTTGTGTCTTCCCACAGGAACCAGGACGTCAACCAGTGTGGGTTCCGGAAAGATTGGTGAGAACCGTATCAACGCCCGAGAGCGCTGAGAAGCTGCAGCCCGACCAGTTGGGAAAACCCCAATATGACACAAGAGACCCAACCTTCAACGCTGGTGACGATCAGCAAGATGACCAGCAAGATGATGAGAATGATCCTGACCGCCTCCCCGTCGTCCAGGGGGAGGACCGGTGATCCCAACCCCTACCCAAGCATTGCCTCCCTTCTAATGGTCATGCTTACCCTCGCCTCTTCTACCCAGGCCAATCCCCACCAGCCTTGGAAGTGGATCCTTGCACGTTGGGAAGACTCCAAGATAATTCTTTGTAATACCACAGCAGGAGCCCCCTCCTTTGTTTTTAATGCCATTGATTTGTTCCCCCCTCCTAATCCAAAACCTAGAGGTTATCCAGGCAGCCTAAATATACAAGATTATTATATGTGTCCATCTTCAAATCCTGGAAAATCATACTGCAATTCCCCCTATGAGTACTACTGTGCATACTGGGGGTGTGAAACATTAGCCACTGGCTGGAACCCTGCTGTCCCTGACAAATTTCTAAAGCTTACAGTAACCCCTTATCCTTGCCTAAATCCAGGCAATCGCTATTTCGACAGGTACCTTTGTCCTAAAAGGCTAATGCTCACCGTACAAGACCCTACCGATACGTCTTGGCTTATGGGTCGAACCTGGGGCTTCCGAATTCATCTAGCGGGGTCCGATCCGGGATCCCTTATTCTCATAAAAAGGAAGCAGCTCAACATTCATCTTCGGGCATTGGCCCCAATAAAGTCATCAACCCCTTTTTTCCACAGCCCTCCAGCCGCACCTCAACTATAAGCAACGCATCCGGAAAACGCACCTCAGCTACAAACAACGCATCGCCAACCTCACCACCCCAACCTTTTCTACCCCCTTCTCGTTACTCCTCTCCCCTCTTCAGCCTTATCCAAGCAACCTTCACCTCACTAAATGTCTCCTACCCCAAGCTTACCGCCTCCTGTTGGCTTTGCCTCTCCGCCTCTTCCTCTCTGTATGAGCCAGTTGCCTCCAACCTCTCCTTTTCAGAAAGCACAGAGGACAGCCCTTCAGAGTGTAAATGGAATGTCACTACTGTCCCCCTAACTTTTCATTCAATCTCTTATACAGGAAAATGTATCCGCCCTCGCTCAGGTAACTCCCCCAACCTCACAGCCTGCGCCAGTTACACGTCTCCCACGAGCTCTGCTAAGTTTCTTGCTCCCCACAACTCCTCCCAATGGCTCTGCTCCTCTACAGGACTTACCCCCTGCCTTAATGTGCAAACCCTCAATACAACTAAAGAAACTTGCCTCCTAGTTATCCTTATCCCTAGGGTTTTATACCACAGCGAGGAAGATTTCTTCCTCCGCCTGGAAAAAACTGCAGCCCCTGCTCCACTGCAAAAGCGAGAGCCCATCACCGTCCTCACGATTGCCTCCCTCCTAGGTCTTGCAGGCGTTGGCACCGGAGTCGCCGCTTTAGCCAGTCAAAGCTCCGCCCTAACTCACCTCCGGGCGGCTGTTGACGAAGACATCCGTCACTTACAAGACGCTGTTTCTCATCTTAAAAATTCCCTCAACTCCCTATCTGAGGTGGTGCTCCAAAACCGCCGAGGTCTCGATCTTCTGCTTCTCAAAGAGGGAGGCGTCTGTGCCGCCCTAGGAGAAGAGTGTTGTGTGTATGCCAACACTACAGGTCTCGCAGAGAACAGCCTAAAGAAAGTCCGGGAGGGACTGGAAAAGCGCAAAAGAGATCGTGAGGCTACCGGTCTTTGGTCCAGTTTCTTCGCTCCCGTCCTCCCATATATCCTCCCCTTTCTTAGCCCCCTACTACTAATTATTCTAATTCTCACCTTAGGGCCCTGCATTATCCGCAGAATTGTCCAGCTTGTAAGGAAACAAACGGATGCTATTTTTTACCAACGGCTCGCCACCTCTGATGACCTCTCCTCCGAGATGACGGCCAAACTTCCGCGACCTCGTCGCCATCGGTCAACCCGCCGACCACGAGGCCCTTCTCGGTCGCCAAAATGTCATACCAACCTCGAGCTCCGGCTTCTCTGAACTCTTGGACTTTGACCCTCTCTCCTTCGCCTAGCCCGCAGCAGCGAAGCCATTGACAATCGCCTGAACGCCTTGTCAACGTTGAGCCCCCACCCTGCTGAACTAACCCCTTTACTCCTCCCTCACATGGACAGCAGGCTCTAGACTGATCGATCCCCGTCCCGGCCACTCGGGGTGGGGCGCTCTGGGGCCGGGTTTGCGGCAAGGTCCATGGCCATATCCCGGATATAGCATATAGCTCCAGCTGTCTTAAATTTTGTCTCAGGCGAGTCTCTTCGGCGGGGTCCCGGTTGTGGCCACACGGGGCTCTGGCCATTGCACAGAGATGCCTAGTGACGCCTTTGACGCTGGTTGCCACTCTCCTGCCCCAATCGGTTTTCCCCAGTTACGAGGCGAAGTACTGTAGGGAGAGTCACGTTGTTTCCAGCTCACGGGCTCTCCGGTCTCTATATGAGGTAAGCTTTCTGGTCGGTGCCAGAGGTTCTGCCGTAAGATGGCAGGGGCCTAGTCCAGACTCCCCAAAGCACCAAATCATGTAGTGGGTCGTTCAGGCCCACGGGAGTACACTCATCAATGGAGACACTGGGTTGAAATAAATAAAAAAGGGGGAGATGTGGAGAGCCGTTTTTAGCCATTTTCCGGGTTAGGGCCTAGTGGGCATTCTGCAGCCTGCTCCTGGAGTGCGCCCCTCCCATCGAGTGAGCGGGGCGGCGCTCGCGTCCTGTTTCAGCCTGCTCCTAGAGTACACCCCTCCCATCGAGTGAGCCAAGATGGCGCTCGAGCCCTGCTTCCGCATTATGGCGCTAGAAGCAGCAGTCGCTGCTAGCCTATTGTACACGCTTACGTGGTGTTTGTTTGTTGGTTATGATCATTGTATATAAGAAAGTTCCGGGCAGAGCTCGGGGAGACAGCCCACAAGGAGCCGTACCTGACGGCCGCATCGAGGCTGTTCCCCCGCGAGGCACTCTGCCACGCGTGGTAATCTGTAACAGAGAATGGTTGTCTAGCTTCAGTAAAAGAATTGCTCTCACAACCACCGTGTGGCTCGAGTCGTGACTTTCCAGCCAGATCAGTTTGCGCGGTTTGCATCCCCCTCTCTCCCCTTATCTCTCTGGTCCCCATCGCCGGCCGACCGAGGACTCGAGCGGGGCGGAGAGGCGCCGGGCACTTTCTTATGGCACCACCAAATACAGTGAAAACTTCAAGAAACATGAGAAAATGAGGGCTGGGTCTGATCAAGGGGTCAACTTGCCCAGTTTCTTTATAATGTTAAGTGCTGAATATCTGCTCAGAATTAGGGGTGTACAAATCAAAACAAAACAGAATTCCAGATCTTGGAGAGCTCACAAATATTTGAGTAGATAAAAATAAGCATAAGAGGAAAAGTCATGGTATAATAATATGCCATAAATACCTCTAACTGATTATTTTGTCTAGGTACAATATATGAAAAAATCTCTATTATATCTTCAATTAACAGTTAGGTATATATCTAATCAATCAATCTCCCCCTCATGCCTTCAACTATTATTTATAGTCACCTAATTGCTCCATATCAGAAACTTTCACTAACTATATGCCAGGGACCAATAAATACTATTTCTTCAGCACTCTATGACATTTACAAGTTAACTTCAGATCCATCATCTCTCTAAGATTGTGGCTTGGCCAAGACACCCCCTCCCCATCAGTGTATAACAAATCTAGACTAGAGAGAATTATTTTGAGTTCATAATAACAATAAGACTTGAGAGGATAGTGCCATATCTGGGTTTTGGTAAGGACATGGCAGTGGCTTGTACCAAATCTGACCCCTTCTCACCCGGAAGGAAGGCTTACTTCCATAGATGGAAGACTATTGACTCTTTTGCATTATCAAGTTGTTTTCCATGAATCAATCTAGAAAACCAAAATTCACTCTACCAGGACCATTTGGCCTCTCAATAAATGACTCTTCCTGAGTTTCACTATGGAATTTTCCTTCAGCTTCTGTGAGGGGATTAACAAGAAATATTTCACTCAAATTCTTTCAGGAAGTTAGACGACTCTCACTCATTGCTTCATTCGGTGTCCTCAATAGAAAGACCAAAAAGGGCAAAATCTACTGTATGTAAATGCCAAGAAAAATATCTGTTCCCTTGAGAGGTTTGTCATAGATTTTCTTTGGAGTTTGTGAATCACCTCATTGTTTACATTTTTGCTTTGGCTTCCCAGATATCAGAGTTGAATTTATGATTCAGTTTGAAAAACTTTGAATTTCTGTACAGCCTGGATATCATTGTGATAGTTTTCCTGTCCCAATTTCAAAATGGATTTTATATTTCATTTTATCATTATTTCCCTGATCTTTCCTTTTAACTAATATTTTCTGCATCATGCTAGCTTACCCAAATCCTCTGATAAAGAAGATGAGAAACTCATAAATAAATAATATGCAGTTCAATTATTTGGCATTTCAATGGTTATTTGATAAGGCAAAGCAAACATACTATAAGAATCTGAACATTTCACAGAGACTTTGCTTTGCTTATCAAAATATAATTTAGTGTTTATGAACCTAGATTTCTGAGATAGTTTTTTTGAAGTAAAAGGTTTGTACAGCTTGGTTACTAATATTTTGAAGATGAATTTGATATTAGAACCTGGTTCAATGACCCAATTATAATTTCGTCTCCTTTCATTTCTCTGGGGTGTTTCCTTTTTTGATTTGGTATCTACAAAAGAGTGCTTGGTAAAACAAAAAATATGTATATAATAAATTGAACAGAATCAGTTCTCTACTTCATTCTTGTTTTGAAATGAATGCAATATAGCACCATCATTGTAAAAAGTGACAGGGCAGACAGAGGCTTATTAAAAATGTATTATCTTTACAATTTTGCATGCATTAAATGTATCAAGCCATTTCCAATTCTTTCACCTTTTTAGCCTGAAACAGAAGAGGATTCAACAAGAGAACATCTCTTGTGCCACGGTTTGGCTGAGTTATTGCCTTTCTTAATCGAAAAAGCAGATTTCATTATTTTATGCAACGATAAATCTTGTTAAAATGTCTGTGTATTTTTTCCTTCTGAAAAGAGAAAGCACACAATTTTCTAATATCACTTGGCAGTCATTAAAACACAATATAAGATTTTTAAAAAAACATTTCCTACAAGCTCTTGCTAAGTTTGTTCAGAAGCAATGTGCAGACTTCACAATGGAAAAGTGAATATGAGACCACAAATCTAAATTCCAGAGCCAATGTGGCAGTTGGGCTGCACGTGCAAGGAAATGAAAAGTCAGGTAATGGGCTCTGGGTGTGCAAGGAAATGAAAACTCATGTTATGGGCTTCAACTTGGGTAGATTTTAATAAGACCACCCTCCACTGATTGTCCAAAATTCCCTACAGGGGGCATGCCTCTGGCTACTTTTCCCTTAGAGCCACTGGGTGTATTCTATGTTAAGCCCTCCACCAAATTGCCTTTCAGATCCTTTCATTATGTGTATCATGTTGAGAGATTTGCACTGCATTCTTATAGGGCATTTGAATTCTTACAAGAACAAATGAAGAAAAATTGGTAGAATGATTTTAAGAATGTTCCATGGATTACAAAAAATTCTAAAGGGGTGGCTGACCCTAAAATCATGCTACGTGAGGTACTGCCTAATAATGATTCTGTCACTTTGGACCACAAATCCAGGAATATGAAGAGAAATAACCTCTGCCAACAGAGGTGTAATCATGTGCTCTTTAATTGGGCATGATTAGGACTTTGATAAATATTTCTAAAAATTCAGCTGCACTGCAGTGAATTTTTTTTGTAGTAACCTAAATATCCAATTTGTTAAATTAAATATTCTATACAACAAATACTAGGTAGCCATTCAAAGGAGTATAGCTGAAATAATATTTAATGGCATGGAAAATATGTGCAAGATATATTATTAAATTAAGAAAATAGGGTACAAAATCATATAAAGAGATTTTCAAAATTTTCTAAGAGCAGGAAGGTAATAAGCTCCTGCAGTAATGTAAATGCAAAACCAAAAACTAAAACCTCAAAAAATCCAAAAACTTTTCCTTTCCATTCCAAAAAAATGGAAATAATTGTTTTTATCCTTCAAACAATTTTTCTCAAAGGAAACAATCTACTTCTCTGAATTTTCACTTAACTTGAAGCACATTCTAATTTAGAGTCCTAATATTTTTTGATGAATCCCTATATCTTTGCTGGTTTACATTTGAGATTTAAGGATCTGGATACCTTGAGTCCGTGGCAGTGATTTCAACTGACTATCAATAAAAGCAATAATACATAACCAGTGTCAGTGTAGTGGTTTGGACCTCTATGTATTCAAGAAAGCCATGTTCTTAAAGTAGATTTATTCCCTTGGGTGTGAATGCAATGTGAGTTGGACTTTTATTGAGGTCATTTCAGTTAAGCTGTGAACCCATCTCAATTGGGATGGGTCTTAATCCTATTACTGGAGTCCTTTAAAAGCAGAATGAAATTCAGGTATATAGAGAGAATTCAATGGAAAGCAAGAAGCTGAAATTCAACAGAACCCTGAAGAGAACCGAGAGGCCATGTGTATTGCCATGTGGCAGAGGAGCCACGGACCATGGAGGTTGGCAACCAGCCCCAGAAAACATCACCTGGATGATGCTTGGATTTGGACTTTGTCCTAGCCCAAAACCATGAGCTTATAAATTCCCATTGTTTAATCGAACCCATTGCATGGTATTTGCTTGAGTGGCCAAGGAAACTAAAACAGGTAGTGATCATTGCAATCTAGGAAAAAGCCTTATGTCAAAAAACTACAACCTGATTTATGAATACCACTTAGGCTTCTGATAGTTTATTAAGAAACTGAAAAGCAGCAACTGTTTCAGAATTTGGGTCATAGTGACAAGCAGAATGAAAGGCCAATGATAGAAGAGGGGAAAACAATTGTAGAGAAGTAGAAAGAAGTAGGATTTTTTTCTCAAGAGTGGATCCTGGCAAAAATTTGTGACAGAAGCAGCTGATGCATATATGTATTTTTCCCCAAAGTTAATCATGGGCAGGTAGAATTTGCCACATTCTGGAGGTGGTGGTTATACCACATTTCAGCCTTCACAGATGCACCAGTCGTGTTCACGTGACTGCCCTTCTGTCAAAGTAAGTCGGCAGAGGCAAAGGGAATTTACTTTTGTTGTCGCTTGAATATAAACTCTGCCATGAGAAAGTAACAAGGAAGTATTTTCAGGCTTGGAGCTTTTGCTATGTTAACTATCCAAGAGGCGCCAAGTATATTCCTCACGGCATTTTATTTGATCTGCATAATAACCCTGTAGGACAGGCACCATTGTCTCCATTTTACAGACATGCAGACTGAGTCTCAAAGGGATTCCTTGATTTGTTAGAAAGAAGTACCATTTGGATGCAGAATTCACAGTTGCTGGCCTTAGATATACTGCACTTTTCATTATATCACACTGTCTAGAGGTTACGGAGAATATTTGCTGAGATTGTAAGCCACTGAAAACACTTTGAAAGAATTCCTGCAATTTCATCTTTTTGATTCAAAAAGTTATTTTTTTAAATTAACACTCAGTAAAATTAACATTTTTTTAATTAATTTTTATTGATATATTCACATACCATGTAGTCATACAAAGCATGCATTCAGTTGTTCACAGCACCATTATATAGTTGTGCATTCATCACCAAAATTAATTTTTGAACATTTTCATTACCACACACACAAAAATAATAAGAATAAAAATTAAAGTAAAAAAGGTCACTGGGTGCCTTTTTCTTTTTTTTGGCCCCCATTTTTCTACTCATTGATCCATACACTGGACAAAGGGGAGTGTGGTCCATAAGGCTTTCTCAATCACATTGTCACCCCTCATAAACCACATTTTTATAAAATCATCTTCAAGATTCATGGGTTCTATTAACTTATTTTTGAATGCTGGATTCATCATAAAATTCCCTTGTCTGATGATTGTATAAAAATGTAGCTTATGAGGGGTGACAATGGGATAAACTTTGTCTAGTTTATGGATGGATGAGTAGAAAAATGGGGGAAAGAAAGAAACAAACAAACAGACAAAGGCACCCAGTGTTCTTTTTTACTTTAATTGCTCCTTTTCACTTTAATTGTTATTTTTGTGTGTGTGGTAATGAAGGTGTCAGGGATTGATTTTGGTGATGAATGTACAACTATGTAATGGCACTGTGAACAATCGAATGTATGATTTGTTTTGTATGACTGCATGTTACGTGAATATATCTCAATAAAATGAGTATAAAATTTTTTTTAAAAAGTTTTTTAAAAAAAGAAAGCCAAAAAATAAAAAAAATAAAAAAATAAAAAATTCCCTTGTCTCATAGGTTCAAAACTACTTCATTCTCTTTCTACCAGCTTCACCTACCACATTTACATTATCTTCAAGGCCTGTTTCCTCTCCCAGTGTATCCATAGAGCTTGTCAACTATCTAAGCCTGAATTGCTTTCATTCTCTTGTGAAATGCTATAGTATCCTTTGTATACACATTTATGTGTTAATTGATGTCTTTGAAATGCACTTCCTCAGTTTGGTTCAGATTCATTTGGATCCTCTATCTTTCTAAACTCTAATCTTATTTTTTATGTGCAGTAAATGTATTAATAACATCAGCTGTTTAT
This sequence comes from Choloepus didactylus, assembly GCF_015220235.1. Lineage (NCBI taxonomy): Eukaryota > Metazoa > Chordata > Mammalia > Pilosa > Megalonychidae > Choloepus > Choloepus didactylus. The sequence goes on from NC_051315.1 coordinate 10,764,175, forward strand.
TCAATGCTTGCTACTCATATGTTCCAGGAATTTTACAGTTGCTTTAAAATATTATCTCACGAATAAGAGTTTGGTAGTATTTCCCTTTTTTTACAGTTTAGGAAATAGATGCTCGGTGATATTAAATAATGAAGTTAAATGCTAGTATATTGTGGTGGAGAAAATGATTTCTTGGCTTTAATCTGCAGAGAAATTACAAAATTAAAAAATAAAAGATACTTGGGAATGATCTCAGAAGTCACTCAATCCATATTTTTGCCACTGTCCCTATCCCCTCCCTCTGGTTTTCAAACGTGGGACTTTGTCTGGGGAGGATTGGTGAGCAAGAATTCCAGGATTCCCACTCCTTCATCAAGGAATACACCTCTTCCTTTATCTGTTTTCTATTGGTAAACGAAGTTAAGATTTCATTTCATGAAAATACCCTAAGTTAAGGAATTTTGGAAATGACTAACCCAACCTCAGAGTGAAGAGTAACCTAAAGATCATGAGTATTTAAGTTTGGGTTTGTGCTGACATTTCTTCCAAAACCTAGCTGAGGTCCAGTTTTCTCATCCATTAAATGAGAAAAATTATTCATATCTCAGTGGATATTTAAAATAGATGTAAGGATAAACAGAAATGCAATACTATATGGGAAGTATCTAGAACCCAACAACAAGTCAAGAGATTAAGGTTATCCTCCGTTCATTTCCTTCATTGTCCAAGAAACTCCTACCAAGTGATGTTGCATCTCTACTTGAGTTTGTCCAAGGAGAGGTAACTCATTATTTATAGGGGAGGAACCAACTTCTATCTTTGAACTGTACTGATCAACTGACTACACAACAATCTATACGACAAAGAAAATTGTTACACAAATATCAGTTTATGTTATTGCTGCCATTTCAGCTAAGATGGAAGTAGATTCTCAGGCTTCTTTTCCAGTTTCTAGCTTGGCCTTTTTCCTGGCACCTTTCAAAGCCGTGTGTGATTGTATGATGCCTTTGATCAACCTGAAAGCTGTCGCCTTTAAGTAGTAGTGGTCAGTAACTCTTTCACTAGACTTCAATTTTGCATCCCAATATATTTTCTTTCAAGCCTTGCTGTCCTGAATTTTGTCCAGGGAATTTATAAGAATCTTCTCACAGGGTCTTTCCGACACCTCTACGTTTTATAGCATAAGACTAATAATGTGTTGCCTTGAAAGCAAAAGAACTCATTCAAACACAGTGGTTCAGTAACAAATTCTGGAGGAGCATGGTGTCTCCTTCCACATGCTTTTCAACCAAATAACTGAATAATTATTTATCCATAAATCAATATTTCTGAAACCTAAATAATAGAGGCTAATTTTAAAAGATTTTAAAAAATACAGAGATACATGAAAAATAAAATAAGTTGTTCATAATCATATAACACAGATATAACCAGGGTCAGCATTCTGGTGACTTTTCTAGATAATTTTTTAAATCTATCTATTTTTAGCAATGTTGAGATCACATTATGGAAGTGTATTTCATTCTCCCTTAACATTATAGCAATCGTTTTTATATAATTAAAAGCATTGGCAAACATACTTAAAAGATTCAATATGATGCATATAACAAAATCAGCTTTGCTTGTTTGACTTTCATTAGATTTCCTTTAAAACACCTGCGAGGTATATTAATTTTGATGTATTTTGTTTGTGTGTGCATGTGTGTCCACAATAGGAAAGAGTTTATATATCATCAGATATTCTAAGAATGCTAAAGCTAGGAAACATTTGTGTCAAATCTTATAGGGCTCTCATTTTAAAGATGTTTTTAATTGTTCAGTCCCAGAAAAATGATAAAGCACCAGGAACAAAACTAACATTAGGCTCAGACTACCAGGGAAAATAAATTTATGCTTTGGTTTTATTTAATATCACAGTCCTTTAACATTGCTCTATTCCTCTCTACAAATTTTCTACTTTTCATGCCTTTAACAAGTCTGGGAGACAGAGTAAATTATTTCAACCTCACTCATCATCCGACAGAATCCCTAATAGTGTCTACAAAATCAAGAGTAAATTCACACACCTCACAATTTCAGGAGCTGGGGAGGCCTTTACAGATCTCAAAGGGCTTTCCTGCCTACTTCTCCACTGATGCAGTTTTTGACCTAAACTGTTTCTTATAGGAATTATACAATTTTATTTTTTGAACTGCCCGTTGCAAAAATCAAACAGGAAGTTAAACAAAAAGTATGTTTACAGTTTTTCAGAAAAAATAAAGTGAAAAAAAAGAAATTCCCCTGTGCCTATACTTAAGTAGTTAATTTTATGAAGAGCTTTGAAAGATCCCGGAAATATTCTAACTGTGAGACTTAGGGCTTAAAATTCTATCACTCATTTTTCTTTCTGAGTATATCTAAAAAAAATCCTTTCAATCCTAGTTCATCTACAACTTAGCCTAAACTAATTCAAGTTAGCATACCCAGAAGAAAGCAGGGAGTATTATATTGACAGGAAATGATACATTCTCTAAATGCAGACTCTTCGAGAAGGGAGGAAAAACAGAAGTTGTGGAAATACGTTCCTTTCACTCAGCAAAATAGCAAGGAGTTTCTAGTGTAAGGTCAACAGAAGGACTGGTTGAATCCAAAGGCTGAACCCAGAAGACTCTCCTTCTTTAACTTGGCTGCTTTCTCAACCAGGAAGCTCCAGGTGTTACAAAATCACCTAAAAGTTCACTTTTCCCTTTCTAACTAAACATGTCATGCCAAGGAGACACAGCCTTCTAATGAGCTCATTTCCTATGTCAGTCTCTTTCTTCCTACTTCTGTGCTTGGAACGTCTTTCTCAATAAACTCTATTTTATTTTTATACTGTGTGTGGAGCTAGTAGGGTATTTTGTTCTTGCTCCCTTAGCAAAACAGTCATTCAATCAACAAACATTTAGTTGGCAACTGCCCAAATCAGGCAGCATAGCAGAGTTTGGGGATACAGCAATAAAAGACACAGATCTCTAAGGAGCACTTGGTTTAGCATGAAGACAATAAGCAAACAATTATGATACAAATCACCATTACCATATCACATTTCTGAACAATGCGCAGTAGGTCTATAAATGACAGGGGCTCTATATCTCTGCCTGGGACAGCTTTTAAGAAAAGAAATGTTATCATGTCCAGAGGAGTATCTTCCAAGCAGAAAGAATAGAATACAAAAAGTTAGGAACCTGAAAATTCCAGAGATGATTTGTGGAAAATGCTGATTCATTAGAATTGGGGAAGGGTGGCCCATGGATTCCCAGGCATTACTATTTTAAGAAATATACCAGGTAATTTTCATGTTCTGGTGGTTTGGGAGCCACACTGCCAAAATGTCCTAAAAATCTTAGCTGTTTTGCATAATTCTCCTAATTGTTTCATTCTTTGCTCTCCAGTTTTTCCTCTTCCTGTATTTTTATATGTAACTATGCTATGTGATTCTGAGAGAAGTATCTGATCACCCCCCAGACAATTACATGTATGAAAACGTTTGTAAAGGAAGCACAGAATGTAACTAGGACTCAAGGGTTTCTTGTATACCAGAAGACTAAGTTAATCAGCAAAAAATATAGAAGCAAATTGAGTTATGTCACTGTTGCAATGAAATTAAATGCTGCTGAACTGGGGAGATCTAGTTACAAGTGAAGTTAATAAAAGGAGCCGACATTTGAATTACCCTCACCCTTGAGCAATGAGAAAATCATTGTTGTGAGCTCTAGGTCTTGAGTATTGTTCACTCCTTTAATGATTGATACCTTTAGTTACCTGTTGAAATGAAATTGCTAAATGGCCAATTCAATCAAAAGAGGAACATTGCAAATATTAATAAACAAACTCAATATTTAATCTTAATTATAATAAATATCACACATTGGATTTTATGGCTTACAAAGTATTGAGTTACGTACTTAATCTGAATGATCTCATCTAATTCTCACCATAAACCTAAGGAGTAACTATTGTTATTTTTCTAATCTATGGATGATGAAGGTAAGGGCATGAGAGTTGGAAAAGAAATTAGCACAAAGTACTCACAATTAGTAAATGGTTCCAGTGATCAAGAAAATCGTCATTCATTGTCATTACGTTTGTCCTGATTGAACAGAAGTATTTTATATATTAGTATAAGATGATTTTTAAATGAATGTTCTTAAGAAAAAGAAAAGGTACAGTGTTTTTCTTATGTCCTTGCATGCTGGATTAATTTATCTCCTGTGTGTATTATGGAGTGATGGCAACAACGTTAATTTATTTTACAAACTGAAAATGGGTCCTTCAGTTGGAAAAGTCGACTTGCTCCAGTAGAGCTGCAAGTCATGAATTCTAGAGTGGATGGTATAAATTAGAAGTTGAGTTCACTACAGTTTATCAGTGCATAATAAGGGAAAAGAATCAATAACTGGGACACTTGTACTGAAATTAGTTGATTAATGAAAGACTACATTAACTTATTTTTGCTGTTGTTGTTAAGGTTAGCGTGTTCTGTTAATTAGGAAAATTCCCTCTTCTCTTTGGAAACATGAAATAAAGTTTCTTGCCTCCTTAATATATTGATCTAGCAAAAAAGTAATTTTATCTTTTGAGAAACACACACATTTTAAAATTGACTCTTTTTAATGAGAAAGCAACAAGTAGTCTCAAACAGGCCAACTACTTCCCCTAAGATTTAAATCACTAATGTAAGAATTGTACTTGATTAAATGAAGAAGAAATCTACATTAACTTTTTCTGTAAAATATATGAACTTAATTCCTTTTTCCACAATTGAATTTGTGTCCATTTAATTCAGTGAGTTTCCTATATTTATACCATGGAGAGAGGAAAGAACATAGACTAAGACATCTACATTTTTTATTTTTAAATAAATTAAGATACTCTAACTTCCATACCCCACCAATAAATACTGTACAGTTAAACCATCTTCCATATACGTACAACACAATATCCTGACACGTTTAATATGTTTAGAAAGACACAAATGTTTGGACAGTATTTGAAATATTATAGTTACTATTGCATAATCAAAAACTTTAAACTACATATTTACAGAATTGTAAATATGAAATTGCCTCTAATTCTTCAATTATTCTCTTGCTGTTAGAGTAGTCATCATTGGTATTTCCTATTTATTTAGTACTTGGAGCTCATATGAACCTTACTTGAAGTAAATTTCTTGGTGTTAACAATAAAGCAATGCAATAATTTAATGAATAGTTATTGAAACAGATGCCAGACTCAGTGCATGGGATGAAGGCTTGAACAGTTTCTTTTTTTCTTACCTCACAGAATTCACAATTAAGCAGGTGAAACAAAAAATAAATTAGTGATCTCAATGCAGTGTAATAAATTCAGTGAAAATCTCAAATAAGACTATCCTAGAGCGTCTGTTGGAAACAAAAGAAAATGTTCATGTATTAATAAATTTAAAATTATAATCATATTAAATGCTATTTATAATATTTTTATAAATATTACTTAATTTATTTTAACAATGTCATTTTTAGTGTACACATCTTGCACTTTAATACCTTTATGAACTAATACTATGATGTCTGCATTTCTTTAATGTGCTCCCACTGAAGTTTCTGATCAGTTAGCTTAGTGATCAGCTAATGATTAGACAGAGATTTCCGTAAATGACTTGAAACAATAAATATTCCAGTTTTTCCTGAAAGGTTCTGTGTATGTTTTAGGGCATATATTCAACACTCAGGCATTTTGTAACTATGTCTTAACCTTCATTTCCTACTTGATTGTGGCCTCAAGGTCAGCTAGAGTTGAGATATTGAGGACCTATTAGCTGTATCCTTGCCATGCAAAGAGTTCGGCACAAGCACACAACCTTCTCAAACCCCAGCGTATATCATAGATTTATAAAATCACCTATGGGCACATCATTGGCCAGATTTTCCTTTTAAGTTTGGACCAGGCACTTATTCACACAAACTGATATCATAACCTCAGGAAACTGCGATGTTAAACAATTGCTGCTGATTTATTTTAACAAAAGTCCTGTGTATCAGACTTTTCTCATGGAATGATATCTGAGTCAGGTCCAATAACCACAGCACCTTGTGAATAAGGCTTTTTCAGGGAGCTGTGAGAGAGGGTGAAAAATGACAATGTTCTAGAGATGGAAGATTTTGAGAAGCTCCAGCTATTTCCATAGTTCTTAAAAAAATTGACCAATTCGTATTGGATGATTGACTCTAAAACTGACAAAGACACACCATGGAAAGAGAAATAAAAATCAATATCCTTTGAGAATATATGCAATATATAACATATATGTCAATATATTACATATTGATTGAATAATATATCAAAATTATGATGCACCATGAAAAAGTGGTATCAATCCTGAAAAAATCAAGGGTGGATTAACATCCAAAAATAAATGAACATAATCTGTGATGTTAATGAATTAAAGGGAACATACTTTATGGTCATTTTAGGAGATGGAGAACAATAATTTGACAAATTTCAACACTTTTTCAGAATGAAAATTATCAGCATATAAGGAAAAATAAATTGTCATCCTGGTTAAGGGCATCTACCCAAAACCTAAAACTAAAATAATACTCAATAATTAAAGGATCTATCCTTTTTATCAAAGATTAGGTATAAGGCAGAATTTTCTGCTCACACCATTGGTGTTTAACATTGTACTGGAGGTCTTGGCCAGTGCAATATGATAAGAAAAAAGAAGTCATTCATTTTGGAATGGGGTTTCCTATTCTTATTTTACAGACAACATGATTATATAAGTGAAAATCCCTAAGGAACCTATGAAAAGCCAGTTGAATTAAGAAATAAATTGGCAAGTTTGGAAGATACAAAGTCAATGGATACAAATCAGTTGTGTTTCTATATATCAGCAATGAATGATTAAAAATTGAATTAAAAATAGCTTTGGAAAGCATTTAAAGAAAAAAAAATACAAGACCTGTACATTGAAAAGTGCCAAATATTGTGAAGAGTATTAAAGAAAACTTATATAACTGGCGATATAACTAGAGATATAAAGCATTTTTTGGATGTGTGGATAGGAAAATCTGAAGCTGTTGACATGGAAATACTATCCAAATATATCTCTAGAGTCCATGAAGTTCCAATCAAGAACCTAACAGGTGTTTTTGAAGAAATTTCACAAGCTGGTTTAAAAACATATATGGAAATTGAAAGTATAGTCATAGAATGACTAAAACAATTTTGAAAAAAAAAATGAACAATATTTCTGGGTGCGTGCTACCCAGTTTCAAGAATTACTAATCAATGTAGTATGGTATGGGCATAAGGAAGGGGACAGAGATTAATGGAACAGAATACAGTCAAGAAAAAAAATAGACCCACATTCATAGAGTCAATTAATTTTCAGTAACTTTCCAAGTAAACTAATGGGGAAGAGATCATTTTTTCAACAAACCATGCTGGAACAATCTAATAAGGAAAAGGAAAAAATAAACTCCAACCCTTCCCTCACACCATACAAAAAAAAATAAACAAAATAGTATTATAGACATAAGTTTAAGATCTGAAAATATTACATTTCCGTAAGAAGAAATTGTTATGACTGTAGAGTAACCAAAGAATCCTTAAACAGGAAACAAAAGGCAAAATCTATTTAAAATTATAAAATGCAATTATTGCTGATAATTATATTTGCTTTGCCAAAGATATATTTCAGAAACTGTGAATCCATGGAATTAGGAAATGCATTCTGAAAGCACATATCAAAAAAAAAAAAAAATGCTTTCATCTATAATATATAAATAACCCTTAAAATTCCATAATAAAAAGACAATCTAACAAAATGAGTATTTTGATATGCACTAAATATCAATAGATAAAATAATGTCCAAAAAAGCAAAGGAAAAGATGTTAAACTTCATTAATCATCAGAGAAATGCATAATACAATCAGATATACTATACACACATTTTAATGGCTAATTAAAAAAGGTAGTGAACTATTTAATATCAAACAAAGTAGGCTTTAAGCCAAGAAAGATTACTAGAAATAAAGATGGGCATTTTATATTAAAATCAATTTAAGAAAATAGAATTTCTAAGAATCTAGTATATTTTTTAAAAATAGAGAATAAAATAAAAACCTTTAACACAAAGTAAACTCTAGGGCCAAATGACTTAAATCGTAAATTCTTCTGATTTTTTTAAGGTACAAACAATACTAATCTTCCAGACAGTTCAGAAAATGTGCAGAGGACAGATCACTTAGCAAATCATTTCAAGAGGCCAAAATAAGCTCAATACTAACATCTGACAAGGAAGTTATTAGAAATGGAAATTATAAACTAATTTCAATCATAAAAAGAAATATCTTAAACAGATATTAACATTAATAAACGAATTTCATGGCCAACTGAAGTTTATTCCATCCATAGATAATTGGTTTTGCAGCCAACACTCAATCACTGAATTTCAGTACACCTAAAGGAAACGGAGAAATATCATATTATCAATCTGAATAGAAAAAGAAAAAACATGAAAAAAAAGAAAAAAATGCAATATTTCTCAGGTTGTATTTTCAGTATTAAACTGGGTATACTTTCCAGTGAAGTCAGGCAAGAGAAAAAGGAAAAAAAAAAAATACAGAGATATCAAAAGAAAAAATAAAACTATCAGCTCTCTCAGATGGCATGATAGTACCTATTGAAAATGCAAATAACCCATACTAAACTATTATTTAATATGTGAATTTACCAAAGATTCTGGGTAAAGGTCTATAAAGAGAAATTGATTACTTTTCTGCATATTGGTATAAATAGTTGGAAATTATTTTAATACAATTTACAATTTAACCTTTAAAATAACTAGTAGTAAATCTAAATGAAAGCAGTACAAGACCTCTATTTTGAACACTAAATAGTATGTCTGAAATTAATTAATGTAGAACTAAATAAATGGACTCCAAGGACTTAACATTCAGTTGCCAGTTCTCCTGAAATCAATGCAGAACTTCAATACAATCCTAGTCAAAATCCCAAGAAGATTTTATTTGTGTGTATCTAAATAGACAAGCTAATTCTAATACGCCTATGATAATCAAAGGATCTGGAATAGTAGTCTCAAAGAATATGAAATGGCTGTAGGACTTAACACTACTAGATATGAAGACTCATTTGATAGGTATAGTATAAGAAGTGTATATTGGTGGCCAGATAACAAGTAGTTCAATGGAGAATAGAGACACAAAATATATATCCACACAGTATAACATAACACAGGTAACACTTGAATTATTCACATAAAATGTGGTCCTTTCAATACATGTTTTTAGATTATTAAGTAGAAAATAGGAGCTTTATTCTATTTTCTACAGACTATTCAAAAATGAATTCAGGATCCTAGATCTCAAGATGAAGAAAATTTCAAAGAATATTTTCATCATCTTAAGGTAGACAATACTTTATTAAATGGAGCCCCTCCCCCCAAAAAAATAAAAAAGAAAAAAAAAAGAAAAGAAAAAGAAAGTGACTAAATGGGCTTCATTAAAATTAAAAAAAATTCTGTTCAACAACTAACAATGGAAGTCAGATTGGGAAAAGATAGTAGTAATTTACATGCATGACAATTGATTCTTGTCCAGAATATATAAATGTTCCTAAAAAATCAATAAGTAAAAGAAATCCCAATTAAAAATGAAGAAAAGTTCTAAAGAATCATTGGATAAAAACATATTCAAAAGATTAATATATATAAAAAAGCTTAATATTAACCATAAATGCAACACAAATGAGAAGCATAATGAGATATTACTATCCAACTGCTAGCGTATATAAAATTAAATAGACAGGAAATATCAATGCCTGGCAAATGTGTATAAAAATTGGTTTCAGTGCAAATTGCTTACAACCATTTTAGTGTTGTTTGGTTATATCATTAAAAGTAGTCATGACTCAATTCCATACCCAGAAATATAACAAAAAGAAATGAGTCTTAATGGCTTCCAAAATACTTGTATCATAGTATCTCCAAATTGGAAATAACCCAAATACCTTTCAATAGTGGAATAGATACCTAAACTAACACATAGTCAGATAATGCAGTATTATACAGCAATAAAAGGAAATTATTACTAGGTGCAACAAGAGAGACAAATCTCAAAAGCATAAACTTACAAGTTCTGATACTTTTGATAACATAATGAACCTTGAAGACATCCTATTGATTGAAATAAGCCAGGCACAAAAGGACCTATATTACATGATCTCACTGATATGAAATATCTATGAATAAGCAAATTCATAGAGTTGAAAACTAGAATAAAGTTTACAAAGGTTACAGGGGCTGCAGCTGGAGATAGGGAATGGGGAATTAATTTTTAATTGGTACAGAGTGTTTATTTGGGATGATGGAAGTTTTGTTAATGGACGGTGGTCATCATGTAGTACAACATGGTGAAATAATTAGCAGTACTGAATTATATATTTGAAAGTGTTCATCACTTTCAAGGGGACATTATTGGTTGTATATATGTTACCAGAATAAAACTTTTTAAGATTATAAGACTGTGCAACATGAACAGTGACTCCTAAAGTAAAATGAGGATTATAGTTAATAGTAAAATTATAGCAATATTCTTTTATCAATTGTAACAAAGTTACCACATTAATGCAGTGTTAATAATAGGGGGCCTATGGGAACTCTGTATTTTCTGTATGATTTTTCTCTAAACTTACACCTGTAATAAAAATATTTTTTTAAAAAACATAAACTTAGGAAAAGAGTAAAATTTCTTATTTTAAGATTGGGTAAAAAATTAATAGTATGTGAATTATTTGTGTAACTATATAGTCATTATTGTGTTATATTTAGAGTTAAGAAAGTAACAGGCAAAAGACTTAAAAACTACCTTGTTTAAAAGTGGAACTTGAAGATGGGAGAATTTTTGGCAGAAATACTATTTTTCATCTTTTATTTTACATAATTTTATACTACATAGAATTTTATCTTCATATGCATGCCCTGTGTCTATAATAGTAAAAAACATTTTTGTTAAAATTTTGTACCATTTTTGTTAAAAGGCTTAACTGGTAGGATCTTTATGAAATAAACAGTTTCATTTTACACAATTCTATAGGATTATTTTCAAAGTACAAATTTCATTTATAATATTAAAAATGTATAAATGATTCAAAATTCAACCTTGTGATATGGAATATTGTAATTAGCAAACCGATGGAATCTAACAATTAAATCAATTTCACAACAAGAAAATGGTAATGAAAATACAAATTGAAAAATGGACTCATATTTAATTGATTCAGTGGCTACTTTCAAAATGATCCTTGGGAAAAAGAGGCAAAAATTTGTGCTAATACTGCTATATGTTTTTCACCATGTTTTCCATTTGGTTTTCAAAGCATTTCCAGGACATGGGTATTATTATCTATATTAGCAAAAGGTGGCATTTAAGAAAGTATTAATACATTTCCAAGGGTATCACACATACACACTTGATGGTTGAACAAGGTTTGAAATCATATATTTCTATTCATCAAGTCCATGATTTTTCCAGTGTATCAACTTGTCTTCATTTATTACATTTTTTATCTGTTCATTTGTTGAAAAGAAATTTTCCTTTGTCTACAAAGACACAATCAATAACATAATTAAACCATATTTGGATAGTTAAGACAAAAATGATGAATTATTTAAAACATTTTTCACTGAAAATTTGCAGTGGATTTAGTTGGTAAGTGCCTCAATGTTTAAACTGAATATGGGTTATGTATACATAATTAACATGTCCCCAGTGCTTACAGAACTAAGCCTAAAACTCTCATCCTGATGTGCAGTGTCTTTCAAAAGTGAGCCTTTCTTTCTATACCTAAACCCATGGGCCTTTTCTCCTCTTTTCTCAATTCTTACCTGGAAGACTCCTGATTGCTGATAATTACACAACGTGAGGTCAGCCACTGTGCCTTGGTACATGCACTTGACCAAGTAGGGATCACCTTTGTATTTCTACATTGATGTACCAAATTCTTTCCCTACTTGAAGCCCAAGTAAGCAGATCAGTACCTGTTATAAATGGTATGCTTATACTTACTTTTACTTGTTTAAATTTTGTCTGATCAACCAAACTATAAACTCCTTGGATCAGAGTCCTTGGTTTTCTTTTTGTGTCCCCAGCCTGCACTCCCACTGCCCAGCTAATACCAAACATGTAGCAGGTAATCAATAAATATATGTTGAATATAAGAACAGAATTTCTCAACCACTTTCTTACTATAATGGTCTATATCTTCACACTGATATCCCATTTCTTTTAAAGAACGTATACCATGGTACAGTACTTACTGAATCAAAGCCTGATCTTGCTTTCAAATATTTTAACTGCTTAAGTCTTCCTAGCTGGATTGCAAACTCCTTTGGGGAGCATATCAATCAACATCACAGAACAAACTGAAATAGAAACATTAAGCTCGAAGAAATATGTGCAAAAAGAGACTTGACAAAGAGCTAATTTTCAGTGTATAAGAGTTCACACAAATTGACTTCAATAAATAATGCATCAGAAGACACATTTCAAAGAATAGAAATGAAAAATGACTAATAAACACATAGGGAACAATGATCAAACTTACTAGGATTGAAAGAAATGCAAAAAAAACTAAGCACTGTATAAAATTCCCTTCTTAAAAATATATAATTTTTATAGATAAACCAATAGTGAACAAAGGCAGTGTAAATGTGGCAAATCATAATAAAGGTTTTTAAGTATTCACATTTTGTTCAATTGACCCTTCGTTTAATTCTCAACCTAAGAAAAAAGTCAGAAATTTGGATGAAAATATGTATAGAGTAATAATTATTATAGTATGATTTATAATACTGAAAAGGTGGATACAATCTAAATGTATCAATATGAGGAAATACATAAATGGTGGCATATTAACACAAAGAAAAATTACACAGCTTTGTAAAAAGAGAATGTTGAAGATTATTTTACTGATCTGAGTAAACATTTATACCAATTCTGTGCCAAATAAGAAAGTAAACTAGATTGTGTAGTGTGAGAGAAACTCTCTGAACTGTACTATTGATAATTTCCATTTTCTTATGTAAATTTTTCCATAGACCCTCTTTTTCCTACTTTTATGGCTTCAAATTATGCATGCACACACTTCCAGAAATCTTGTTCTTTTTTTTCTTTGTTTGTTTGTTTGTTTTTAATGCCACTAAAACCCATAATATTCCCATTTTGGAATATGAATATATTATTCTTTTTTCCCATTTTTATTAATTTTATTGAGATATATCCACATACCATACACTCATCCACCATGTACAATCAATTGTGCACAGTACTATTATATAGTTGTGCATTCATCACCACAATTAATTTCTGAACGTCATTACCACAAAGAAAAAAATGAGAATTAAAATTAAAGTAACAAAGAAGACCCAAAACATCTCATCCCCCCCCGCCTTCCCTACCTATTATTCATTTCCTTTTTGTCCCCAGTTTTCTACTCATCTTCCATATGCTGGATAAAGGGAGTATGAGCCACATGGTTTTCACAATCACATGGTTACACTGTGTATGCTATATAGTTATACACTCATCTTCAAGAATCAAGGATACTGGTTGCAATTCAACAGTTTCAGGTATTTCCTTCTAGCTATTCCAATATAGTAAAAACTAAAATGGGGTATCTATATAATGCAGAAGAATAATCTCCAGAATGTCCTCTCAACTCCATTTGAGATCTGTCAGCCACTGAAACTTTATTGCTTTTTCATTTGTCTTCCCCCTTTTGGTCAACAAGGCTTCCTCAATCCCTCAATCCTGGGTCCATGTTCACCCTGGGAGTCATGCCCAATGTTGCCAGGGAGAGATACATCCTTGGGAGTCATGTTCCATGTAGGGGGGAAGGCAGTGTGTTTACCTGCAGTGTTGGCTCAGAGAGAGAGGCCACATCTGAGCAACAAAATAGGTTCTCTGCTGGTGACTCTTAGGCACAATTATAGGTAGGCTTAGCCTCTCCTTTGCAGTAACAAGTTTCATAAGGGCAAGCTCCAAGATCGAGGGCTTGGCCTTCTAAATTGGTAGTCCCCAATGTTTGTGAGAATATCAGTAATTCCCAGGTGCAGAAGTTTAATATTTCCACATTTCCCCCAGTCCATCAAGGGGGATTTCAAATGCATTTTTATTCTCTGCCCAAGTTACTCTGGGATTTATTGGGGATTCACAGTAACCTGTACAAGCCAACCAGCTCTCACTGCTTATTCAAATTTCCATGTAATTATGGTGTTTGAATAAACTGACCATACAAGTTAAATTTTATATTGTGCTACAGAATATATAGATTTTGAGCTGAATAAATATCTCTTCCTTTTGTCTCATACAGAAGTTGAAGTTTTAAAAGACCGTTTCTGGTATACTCACAAAATTATGCATTCACCACCACAATCTATATGAAGACATTTCCATTTCTTCCACAAAGAAAGGGGAAGAGGAGAGAAAAGAAAAAAAATGGGTTAAAAAAAAAAAGAGAAAAAGAAAATAACAATAAAAAGGTCAGGCAATACCACCAATGCCAAGAATCCCATACCTATCCCTTCTATTCCCCTCTTACAGGCATTTAGCTTTGGTATACTGCCTTTGCTACAATTAATGGGAGTATATTACAATATTACTCTTAAATGTAGACTCTGGTTTGCATTGATTGTATTTTTTCTCCAATATCATACCATTATCAACACCTTGCAAGTCTGACATTCATTTGTTCTCCTTCATGTAAAAACATTCTTATATTTGCACACTTAATCACAACAATTGACACCTCTAGCTTTTACTATGTCATACAGTCCCAGTTGTTATCATCTATCTTTCCTTCTGGTGGCATATCTACCCCTAACCTTCCTCTTTCAACCATATTCCAGTCATCTTTGTTCAGTGTACTTACAATATTGTGCTATCATCACACAGTCTTGTACTATCCATTTCTGGATCTATACAACCAGTCCTCTTGAGCATTCTATACTCCTTCTAAATGCCCAATCTCTACCCTCTTTCTATCTCCTTGTATCTTCATTTCTACAGTCTTCACTGAACCTCTCTCCTATCTTTTCTTATTTGTCTTTAGCATTCCCTTTAGTATTGCTTGTAGAGGAGGTCTCCCGTTCATGAACTCTCTCAGTATTTGTTTATGTGTAAATATTTTCAACTCTCCCTCATTTTTGAAGGACAGTTTTGTCAGATACAGGATTCTTGGTTGGCAGTTTTTCTCTTTCAATATCTTGAATATATGATACCACTGCCTTCTTGCTTCCATGGTTTCTGCTGAGAGATCTGTACTTAGTCTTACTGAACTTCCCTTGTATGTGATGGATTGCTTTTCTCTTGCTGCTTTCAGAATTTTCTCTTTGACTTTTGAAAATGTGATTAGTAAGTGTCTTGGAGTAGGTCTATTTGGATCAGTTTCTGTTTGGGGTACGCTGCACTTCTTGGACCTGTAATTTTTTGTCTTTCATAAGAGATGGGAAATTTTCATTGATTATTTCCTCTTATTCTTCCTGCCCCTTTTCTCTTCTCTTCTCCTTCTGGGACACCCATGACATGTATATTTGTGCACTTCATGTTGTCATTAATTTCCCTGATACCCTGCTCATATTTTTCCATTCTTTTCCTTATTTGTTCTTTTGTGTGTAGGATTTAAGATGATCTGTCTTCTAGTTCATTGATCCTTTCTTCTGCCTCTCCAAGTCGGCTATTGCATGTCTCTATTGTGTTTTCCTCTTTTCTAATGTGCCTTTGATTCCCATAAGTTCTGCCACTTGTTTTTTCAATTTTATGAATTCTTCCTTATGGTCCCAGTGTCTTCTTTATATCCATCATCTCTTTTGTCACATTTTCTTACAACTTATTTATTTGACTTAGATTTGTTTGAACATCTTTAATTAGTAATTTCAACTCCTGAATCTCAGTTGAGGTGTTAGTTTATTCCTTTGACTGGATCATATCTTCATGTTTCCTAGTATGGCTCATGGTTTTTTGCTGTCTAGGCATCTGATTTTCTTGATTAGTTTATTCTGGAGGATGTTTCCTCCCTTTTGCCTAGGGTTTTCTTGTTGGTTGTCTTTGATCTCTACCCTTCCTTTGTTTCTCTCATTGGCTAGTTGTCAGATTGACTCTTTCTCCATAGTCTTCCCCACCAAATCAGGCATCCACCATGGCAAGTAGGCACTGGGCACCCCATCAAGTTCACTGTGTGTTGTAATGCAAATCTGCTGGCTTCCAGTGGTGCTCTTCTTTCTGCCAGCCAATAAGACCTGCATTTGTTTTACAGCCCTGCTTTAACAGCTGGGTCTTCTGTATTTCTCACTCAAAACAGGGTGGGGTTTCCTTACAGGGAGTGTAGACCAGTTCATGTGGTCCTAAGAAAGGTTCTGGGACATCTTTATTTTAAAAGATTTCAATTCCATTGCACCTTCCAGACTGTCCAGAAGATGGCACTGTTTGATAACTTAAGCTGCTCAGAAGCTGCTTTGCCTCCAAGCACAGGCTGTGTCTACACAGGTGAGCTGGAAGTGGATTTCTACGCCTTCGCTTTGTCAACCAAAATCTGGCTTGATGTGGGGCTCCAAAAACAGGGTGGGGTTTCCTTACAGGGAGTGTAGACCAGTTCATGTGGTCCTAAGAAAGGTTCTGGGACATCTTTATTTTAAAAGATTTCAATTCCATTGCACCTTCCAGACTGTCCAGAAGATGGCACTGTTTGGTAACTTAAGCTGCTCAGAAGCTGCTTTGCCTCCAAGCACAGGCTGTGTCTACACAGGTGAGCTGAAAGTGGATTTCTACGCCTTCGCTTTGTCAACCAAAATCTGGCTTGATGTGGGGCTCCACCTGTGGCAAAGTACTCCCTCAGCTGACCTGGTACTCCAGCTGTCTCCCAAGCAGGGAAACAGCCACTGGCTCCTGCTTCCCTCAAGGGTCGAAGTAGGGTTCAGACCCAGCGCTGGAAACACAGTCTTCGTCCACATTTTCTCAATCTCTTTGTTCCTCACTGACCTGGGCCTTGAAATGTCCTCCTCTTTCCCCCAGGTCTTCAAATAGTGAGGGTATATCTCACTGCTATGAGATATTTTGTAGTCTGTGTCCATCATGGAAGGGGTCCTATCTGCTGATTCTGTGCCTTTTCCACACTGACCCGAGGGGGAGGGGAGAGGACTGGTTGGTCTGGGATGGAAGATTCCTACCTGATATTTCTTCTCTTTCTTCAATTCAGCAGTTTCAGGGTCCTTCTCCATTCTATATCCTCCTCCAGGGTTCCAAACAATTCAGAATTATCTTTTTTTTTTTTTTTTTTGAATCTCTGGAGAGAAGTTTTCAGTAGCTGCAGCACCATGTTGACGATGTCACTCTAAGTCTTCACTGAAGGAAGGCTGATGGTGTCCAGAACACCTCTGTCAGCTGGGAGGGTAAATGGTTGGCATCTGCTTGTCCTTTGCTCCTGGATTGTGTTTCAAAATGATTTTCTCCAAAATGTCTCTCTCTGGTTTCTGTCTTAGCTTCTTTCAGCTCTCTGCTTGGTTTTCCTGGGGCAAACTCTGGGCTTCATCTTTTAGCCCAGTGTTCTACTTTGCTAATGCTGTGGAATGCAAAACACCAGAGAGGGATTGGCTTTTATAAAAAGGGGGGGGTGGTATTTGGCTACACAGTTACAGTCTTAAGGCCATAAAGTGTCCAAGGTAACACATCAGCAATTGGGTACCTTCACTGGAGGATGGCCAATAGCGTCCGGAAAACCTCTGTTAGCTGGGAAGGCACGTGGCTGGCATCTGCTCCAAAGTTCTGGTTTCAAAATGGCTTTCTCCCAGGACGTTCCTCTCTAGCAAGCTTGCTCCTCTTCAAACGTCACTCGCAGCTGCACTGAGTTTTCTCTCCTTGAGCCAGCTCATTTATATGGCTCCCCAGATCAAGGCCCAGCCTGAATGGGCAGGGCCACGCCTCCATGGGAGTATCCCACCAGAGTCACCACCCACAGCTGGGTGGGGCACATTCCAAGCAAATCTAACCAGCACCAAAACGTCTGTCCCACAAGACCACAAAGATAATGGCATTTGGGGGACACAATACATTCAAACCGGCACATTCCACCCCCTGGACCCCAAAATGACATTATCTTTCCAAATACAAAATACATTCATTCCATCATAATAACAGAAAAACTTAAAACATTTCAGTAACAAAAGTTAAGTACAAAATCCCATCAAAATCAAATATAGGCATAGCCAGTCCTAAGGCATAATTTTTCTTTTAGCTTTGGATCTGTGGACTTAGAACAAGTTATATGCTTCCAATATACAAAGGAGGGACATTCATAGGATAAACATTCCCATTGCCACAAGGAGAAAGAGTAAGGAAAACAGGGTTAACAGGACCAAAACAGTTCCTAAAACCTGCAGAACAAACTCCATTAGATTTCAAAGTCTGAGAGTCATTTACAGAACAACGTTGCATCCATGGGGCTTGAGAGAGCGGGAGCCTAACCCTTCTTAAGGGCCTTTGCGGCAGCCCTTTCCTTTCCAAATGCTTAGGTGAGTGCTCCAACATTTCCACACATTGGGGAGACCACCTTCTCAGCCCCACCCTCCTCAAACATCGGGGCTGCTCCCGGATTCCCTTCCATCTCCGGGGCACACGCTCAACCCCTTCAGAACAGTGTGGTGGCAGCCAGGCTCTCCCCAATTCCCTGGAAATGTGCTCCAACCTCTTTGGGACCTGAGGTGGCAAAACTCTTCCAGAGCATCGAGGTGGAAAGCCCGCCCTCGACCTCCAGGACAAACTCACCCTTTCCATGCGTGTGGGCTGCTCCGCTCTCCCAGCCCGAGACCTCCTGACTCCAGACCTCAACCTCCATGGCTCTGTCTTTGAAGAGATTTTTCCTTCAATTTTTTCCTTTGTCTCCTCCAGTCCAGACCAGCAATGGCTCTGTCTATACAGATCTCACAAAAATTCTGTTGGCTTTGCATGAAGCACACAGGGGTCAAAGCCATTAGACAATAGGACTTTCCACAAATCCTTTCTGGATAATTCCATCTCCAATCTTGGCTTGCACTGAAATGGTGGCTGGGTTCCGTGTTTGGTTACATCCTCATGTTGGGCTGTAGCTTCTGGGATTCCACCCACTGGAAGCTCACAATTTTCCAAGTGATCAGCTTCTGGTCTCTTTGAACCCAAGAGTTCAGTTCTAAGTTTATCTCTCTCCACTCGCATTTTACTATAAGCTGCACGGAGAAGCCAGGGTATCTCCTCCACAGGTAGTCTGGAGATCTCCTCAGCTAAGTATTCCAGGTTATTGTTTCCAGATTCTTCCTTCCATCTGACACTAGGACTCAATTTTGCCAAATTCTCTGCCACTGTAAAACAAGGATCGCCTTTCTTCCACTTTACAACAACACATTCATCATCTCTGTTCAAGGCCTTGTCAGAAGTATCTTGAGAGTCCATATTTCCACAGTCAGTCTCTTTAAAGCAGTTTTGGCCTTTTCTATCAAGCTCCTCACAACTCTTCCAGAAACTCCCCATTATCCATTTAAAAAGCCGTTCCAACATGTTTGGTGTTTGCAAAGTCAGCAGCAAAAGCACCCCACTCCTGGTACCCAAATCTGTTCTAGTTTGCTAATGCTGCGGAATGCAAAACACCAGAGATGGATTGGCTTTTATAAAAAGGGGGGGAGGGGTTTATTTGGCTACACAGTTACAGTCTTAAGGCCATAAAGTGTCCAAGGTAACACATCAGCAATCGGTTACCTTCACTGGAGGATGGCCAATGGCGTCCGGAAAACCTCTGTTAGCTGGGAAGGCACATGGCTGGCGTCTGCTCCAAAGTTCTGGTTTCAAAATGGCTTTCTCCCAGGACGTTCCTCTCTAGCAAGCTTGCTCCTCTTCAAACGTCACTCGCAGCTGCACTGAGTTTTCTCTCCTTGAGCCAGCTCATTTATATGGCTCCCCAGATCAAGGCCCAGCCTGAATGGGCAGGGCCACACCTCCATGGGAGTATCCCACCAGAGTCACCACCCACAGCTGGGTGGGGCACATTACAAGCAAATCTAACCAGCACCAAAACATCTGTCCCACAAGATCACAAAGATAATGGCATTTGGGGGACACAATACATTCAAACTGGCACACCCAGCATCTCCAAACATCCTTCTGTCTGTATCTCCAAGTGTCTCCAAGCATAAGCAAGCATCTGGGTTTGGGTGCCCTGGCTTAGCATATCCTGGGGCATTTTTTCCCGATTATATTATTCCTGAAAAAATGTTCTAATGTTAACATCCATTTCCAGCATCAACTAATTCCACTCTGTCTGATTACATGCTCACCAATATTCTGATGATAACTCATCATTCCATGTAGATCCACTTACAGAAACAATTCCCATAGTTTATGGTTTGTTTCTCAATCTCTCATACAAAGGATGGTCATTTTGAGTTTACAGAACACTGCTGATGAAGTAAGTGAATAGGAGGTGTCCCTGAGAAATAGATTCATTCTGAGATGTTGACCAAAGCAAAAGTCTGAGTTTACAAAGCAGCCCCTGGGAGCTGGTAAATTCACCAATGTAAATGCCCCTTTAGGAGAATCTCAATGCCTGCCAGTTATTGTCTCTGTGAAAATCTGCCTGCATTCAAATTATATATATATATATAATGAGATCATCAATCATATAAGCCTTGCTGCTTGGTGTTTAGGCCTGGATTCACCATTTATGTAAAAGAGGGAGAATAATTTTCCCTAAGTCATGAGGTTATAGAAAGAATAAAAGAGTTAAGATGTGTAACATTTCTAGAACAATAAAAATTAATACATAATGTAGAATAGATAAAATCAGCTTTTACTATCATCATTATTAAGATTCCCCTCTCACAGATACTTTTTTTTCTTTTCTTTTTGATTAATTATAGTGTATTTTTTCAGTGTCTTCTACCAGCTAATGTTTACATTTTTCAGCACAGGAACCATGGTTTTTCAATTTCTAAATATCATACTTACCATCCCTTACCTAGTACAATGATTTGCACATACAAAACATTTAATGAATGTTTCTAAGACAAGTACAAGTATTCAGTCTGATTGATGATATATTTAGATAATGGATATGACAACTCTTTACAAATATATATTTTTTAAAAAAAGTAGACAACAATGCTTGCTTTTTATTGGAAATGGCTTTCTAAGCAGCCTGTATTAAAATCTTATCAATTAAATTACTATATCTTCATGAAGAGCTATTATTCCTGGCACTATTAATTCTTTTTCATTTGTGTAATTGGTGAATTATTTGTCTTCTCCTTTCATTAGAAAATTTTCAAAAGGCTTGGTTATTCTGGCATCTCATGATTATGCAGAAAATTTTTGTTAAGTATAAAAACAAATGAATGGAAATTGGCCCCATGAGATAACTTATGGGTAAAGAGAGTAACTTAAAATAGGGATATGAATTTAAGAGATACGGCAGGGGTGGGGAGGGACTTTTAGATGAATGGCATACAATCTGTCACACAGAATATCCAGTCTTGAGCTTTACCTATGACCAATGCAGTCCTCATGTTTTCTCATAAGAATGACCTAAAGCCACCAAAAACTGCCCAAATCCTTTCTGGATCCTGAAAGAGATGCCCATTGTTATTAAGTGGGTTGCTTTGCTTTGATTTTTAGTATGCTCAGAGTCTTAAATAACTGACAGTCTTTGAAGGCATATTTCTTTGTTAGGTAAACTATTTCATTAACAAGAAATGGTCTTTATACTAGTTATGTTGGTAACAGAGAGTCGGTAGTAACTAATGGCTATGCAGACCAATTGTGATTACTGGTTTATGTAGCAAAAGGGCAAACTAGCACTAGAGAACAGTTCAACTATGCAAATAGAAATAAAAGGAAAATATAAATTACTCTGAACAATTTGCCCACTGGAAAATATTATTACCATAGCAAAAAAAAATTACAATTATCTCACTCAAGAAAAATCTATTATTTTGGAGCATGTGCTAAACATGAAATGCTAGCATTTTGGGAATTTTTATTAATGCCAATTATAGCAGCCTGCCTTTGAGCCATCATTATTTCAATTATCAGCTTCTGTTTTTTCTTTGCAACTTTTTTGAGAATTAAGATTTTTATTCAGATACATTTCTGTTATTTGTACTACATCATGTTTTTTTTTCTGAACTGTTGCCATAATAAACAATATGTATTGCTATGTTTGATTAGATTTTAAATTAATATGTAGCATTAACACTTCATAGTGACCTAGAAATAGTATTTACCAAATTGTATTCCAAGATGCATGGGTTCTATGGGATATTAACAATATTTCCCAAACTGTGTTCCATGATACATGAGTTCTATGGGATATTAATAGCCATTACAAAGAATAATGCGGCCAATGACTGGGTAACTGAAAGACTGAATGCTAAATAAAGTTAAGTAGATTTTTTTACCTTCCATCAACTCAGAGCCTTTTATTTGCAATTCTACTGGGAACTCACAAAGTGGAACAGTCTTGTAGTTTACGGTATTTTTCCATCATGTTGGCAATGAGAATACATTTTGTAGTGATGGGTTATATTGAAGGATGTTTTAGAAAATGCTGAGCTAGAAAAATTTTGATTTTGAGATGCAGTTAATATTGCATCAACTTTCCTGAGCTATTATATGCTATTGAAGAAAAATTAGGGCCAAAGAATTTAGAGAGTTGGTCTCCTCTGTTGCATCTATGCATTTCTCCCTTTATCTGCTGAGACCTTTCACATTTTTTACCCCAACTTTTCTCCCTTCTGTCTTGAGATTCCAACAACCGTTTTCTCGCTGTCTAAAAAGAGACAATTTTATCCCTTATTTCTAAATTTCCCTTACCATGGACCTTTGGTATTGTAATTACTCTCATTGCAAAAGTAAAAATATGAACTTTGGAGTTGGGCATATTCAACTTAAGATTCAGTGCTGTTAACATAGCTCTGCCTTCCACAGTTCAGAGCCCAACTTCTCCTTCTGTGGGCCTCCCTGCTTCTGCTGAGTCCTCTCTGTGGAGCGGTGTGAACTACGCCTATAATCTCAAACAAATGAGACTGTGTTTAGGCCACCAATAAAGCAGGACTGCAAATAAAAATAAATAAAACAAATTTGATTTTAACATTGCCAATAAGTAAATAGATTTAATTAGTGCCCTTGGGTCAATTAGAATTGTTTTCAACTTCCTTATTTATTTTAAGGATGAAAATTGCTCTTATTCTGTGTTTTGAATTTCATATAGGGGAGTGATCCATAATTTTTAAAGTGCCAAGAATCACTGAAAAAAATCACAATCTGGGTTTGCTGGGGTGGAGGGTAGAGGACCCTTCTTTCTAACTCACACCTGTCTCTACTCATCTTCAAGTCCTTCCTGGTTTTTTCCTTATGGCTGACACCTTGATTTGGGATACGACAGATGTGTTTTCTACCTTGATGTACCCTCGATCTCTTTCACAGGGATGCTTCCAAATGTTTATCATGAACCTGAGGTCATGTAAATTCCCTTAGGGCCCAGAATGGGAGAGAGAAGTGAGGAATTGATAAAGGAAGAGATCTTCTAAGATTAAAACATGCATATGTACACATCAGTTAACATTCAATAATTATATTCTGCCACAACCTCATCTGAGTAGGCATATGGTCTATTGGGAACATCTGCCTGTATTTAGATCTGAGGTCAATTTCTGTAGATGCAGCCTATGCAGAACCAATTGCATGATTCCTAACAGAGCATCACATTCAACAGAAGCTAATTAGCTCATGAAGAAACAAGAATGATAAAGAATGAATAAGTTGAACACATTTTTAGGTTTCTCATCTCTCTGACTATATGGGTAGACCTCTACAGAAGAAAAATATTGATTTTCAGAATATCAAGAACTTTGCAAGCTTCTAGAGGACTCTGACAATTTCCTAGGAGTTTTCATCATTAGCAAAGTGGTTTATAGTGTGTTAAAAGCTGCATGCATCACAAAAGTCTTTAGAATCCGATGATTTATGTAATGAATGAGATTTTTGGAATTGGAAGGATGCTTTTAAATAATCTAATCCAATTCCCCCATTTTTTAAACAGAGATTTTCCTTACTTCATGTAGTGAGTTAAGATGTCACAATGGGGACCAGCTATATCAGTTAATATTGTGTTTCATTGCTAGAATAAAAGCTCACCTATAGTGTCATGGTGAAATAAAGAATTATTTTTTGTTATGTAACAAATAATCTAAAAGTAGCCAGTTTAATGCCACTCAAGGGTAGTTGCTTGAAGATGTTATCCAGGACCCCAGCTACTTCAGTGCCATATGTCCTGTGTGACTTTCATCCCTGTGGATCTTGTTAGGCTTTTTATCTTTTGGTCTCTTGCCCACATTATAGAAGAGGCAAGGCTAGAAAGGCCATGTTTAAAAACCAAAGCAAAAGAAAAATCTCTTCACCATATTCTTTCTTCTAATTTCTGAAGGGAATTCCATTTGTCAGAAATATATCATATAGTCAAACTTAGCTCCAGTGAGCCTTGTGAAAATGAATATTCTTGACTAGATTTCTTGCTGTATCAAACAAAATTGAGTGATTTTTCTTAAGAAAGATCAGGGCACGAATAATAGGTAGGAAAAAAGCATTGCCTATTCTCTAGGTATATTAAATCTTTGTCCAGAGTCTTTTTTCACTCATACCAATTAATTGGCACATTCAGCAAGTTCCCTTGGTGTTCATGAAATACTTCCTTTTTTTTTCTTTTTCATTACGCTTCTATAAGACGCAAGGGAATGTCCATATAAGCTTTCATTGGAGGAGAGCTGAAGTTACCAGTATCTTTACAATGACAATGAAATCCTTGTATCTGACAACAGGTCAGAGTATTTGTATTAGCCAAATATCAAAGGCACCTGTCCATAAGGAGCCAGACAGAGAAACCTATGGTGTAAGACCCAAATGGAAAGATCAAGGAAGCTGGCAAGTGGAAGATTTCTTAAATCATTCTAAAATATTCATATATATGTCAATGTGGTTATATTGTTTATAATGCCCTTTTGTTAGGCATTTTTTTGGCTGGTTTGTTTTTGGTTTGATTTTTCTAACTGCTGTAATATGTAAGGTAGAAATGGTTACCTTATTGACAGCCCAGCAGAATATAAAAAATAACTTTTAAGTACTTATCTGTCAAGACTTTCGTATGTATATTTATTGAATCAAGTGTGGCAATATGAAATATCACTAAAAGATGCTCCTTCTACTTCCCTAGTATTGCCATTTATTTTTTTTTCCCCTACTCTGTCCTCCCAAGCTGGTACTCAGGGAGTTGTAAATATGGATTGTTCTATTTATTCATCCAAAAATTCCACACAAACTTGTTTGCTTAGTGTGCTGGTTTGAATGTATTATGTCCCCCAGAAAAAGCCATATTCTTTGATGCAATCTTGTGGGGCAGACATATTGGTGGGGATTGGGTTGGAATGTTTGGATTAGGCTGTTTGCATGGAAATGTGCCCAACCCAACTGTAGGTGATAACTCTGATGAGATATTTCCATGGAGGCGTGGCCCCACCCATTCAGGGTGGGCCTTGATCAGTGGAGCCATATAAATGAGCTGACAGGCAGAGGGAACTCAGTGCAGCTGTGAGTGATAATTTGAAGAGGAGCTACAGCCAAGAGGGACATTTTGAAGAAAGCACAGGAGCTGCAGATGAGAGACAGTTTGAAAATGGCCATTGAAAGCAAACTCTTGCTCTGGAGAAGCTGAGAGAGGACAAATATCCCAAGTGCAACTAAGAGTGACATTTTTGAGGAACTGCAGCCTAAAGAGGAACATCCTGAGAGAAAACCATTTGGAAACCAATACTTTGGAGCAGACGCCAGCCACGTGCAGTACCAGCTAACAGAGGTTTTCTGGACACCATTGGCCATCCTCCAGTGAAGGTACCCGATTGCTGATGTGTTACCTTGGACACTTTATGGCCTTAAGACTGTAACTGTGTAACCATATAAAATCCGTTTTATAAAAGCCAATCCATCTCTGGTGTTTTGCATTCCAGCAGCATTAGCAAACTAGAACACATAGTTAACCTCCCAGTGTCTAGAAGAATATCTTCATGAGATCTCATGTAAACCTTATAACTAATATAATAATTACAATTATTTCAGTGAAGTAAAGCAGAGGTTGATGTTCCAAGTAAAGGGCACAACATGAATGGAAATGGAAATTAACATAGAAACCTGGGTGGGGGGACTGGAATTTGGGAGAGAAAGTAACAATTTTCTAAAGAAGGTAGAATTGGAGCTCTACAACTGTACTAGTTTTCTCATCTGCAAAATGAGAATAAGATATGAATAGTACCTATTTTATAGTGTCATTCTGATAATCAAATTATTTAATCAAGGTAAAGCTCTTAGAATAGTGCCTGGCACATAGCATGACCCAGTTATCCTCTAGTTAAATTGCTATTATTATTATCATATTGTTTAATCCAGTAGAGAACAGAGAGGAAATGAACTAAAGAAAACACCATCCATACAACTAAAGGCAGCAAGGAAGTAAAAAGAATCATTGGAAGTGTTGGGTAAAAGAGAAACTCCAAATAAAATGTTTTATATACATCTAAATATTCCACTATTCACAAAACTAAATAAGCTGCAGTAGGAAATTTAAAGGGATACTGATTTTCTAATTGAGTAAAAAATAAATTCCAAAAATATATGTGAATGAAGATATGCAAACAAGAACACAGAAGAGAAAGGTGGAAAAACTATTGATATCAGATTAAATAGACTTTATGCAAAGGCATTATCAGGGTAAAAAATATCCCCTTGAATTTCCCCTTTTGCTTATAATTCTTGTGCATCCTTCCTACACAAACACTCTTCCAGCCAAAATGACCTCCTCTACACCGTGGTCCAAAGTTAGTGTTCAGTCAATGTTTGTCTATTTGAAATGAAGAAACTTGGAAATAAAAGATACCTAAGAGGTCTATGAGCTGTATATTCCTCAATTTCTAAAATTTTGTTGAATCTTTGGAAAATAAATTTCCAATGCTATCATTATTCTCAATATTCCAGTAGCTAACAATTTACTATTACAATACATTATTATTTAGGCTTGCTCTTGATCTTCATTCCCATGTAAGTTGAACAACCCATATTGCTCTTGGATATGTTACTTTTAGTTAAGGTGTGACTAATTGAAAAAGGGTTGGTCTTAATTTGTATTACTGGAGGCTTTACAAAGAGAAAAAAATGAGAAGCCAGAGGTCTATAGAAGGCCACAAGGAGTAGCTGGAAGTCAGCAGAAACTGGAAAAGCACATGAAAGGAGAGAACATCGACTGCGACGTGAGTCAGAGTTACAAGCCAAAGAACCCCATGGATTTCTGGCAGCCAGTACCAGAACACTGCAACTATGGGGAAAGAGCAAGCTTTTCTTGTCCTCTAACCTCAAAACTGTGAGCCAAAAAATTCCCTTTGTTTAAACCAACCTACATACTGTGTGGTATTTGTCATAGCAGTCTGGCAAACTAAGACAGATGACAAAACAATAAAGCAAATAGATTATTTCCTATTCTATATATAAACAGATGCACTGCTGCATAAATAGTCACTCTTATTGTCAATTCATAACCATGTTCTATTCTATGTGTTATATTATCATTTATCTCACATACATAGATAATTTTAAATGCTCAGATTTGGGTTAACCATCTAGTCTCTTCACATTAATTGCCAACTGAGAGGTATGTAATTACTTAAAGCAGAAACACTTTTCTAGCGAAGTGCAAATGAAATCTTTAATTAGTTAATTTCCAAATGGTTGTTCTTAGCTCTAGCTATTAGCTGCCCTGCTTTGCCTTATTCATAATATACAGAGCCTAAGCCAACCAACTTTCAAGCCTAATGCTTTTCAATAATTAGGTTCCTCACACAATGAATAGATTACTAAGAAAGAGAGAAAATTAAAACTGAATTGAGTAAATTGAGTATCTGAATCTATTAATGGAGCAGTGTAAAAGAGTTAATTAATTTATGAAAAGAAAAAATATCAGTGATATAGGACACCTCTCATTGTAGTCTTTAATTTAAAAAAAACTGGACGCTTTGGGTGCTTTTAAAGGAAAGGCTATTTCCAATGATAATTACCCTTCAGATTTCATCTCAGAAAATACAGCTTTAAAAGAAAAGGTTTTGATTCAAATTACTTAGGTGGATTAAGGTTTTGGAGGATGCTGAGAAGGCAGGACAAAGCATGGCCTGCAGTTATTAGGGAGACCAAGATAACACAAATCCTGTTGTTCAAATTGTAGTTGATCAATCACTGCTCAGCCCCATTGTTCTTCTAGGATTCCTGTGTTAAACAAAACCTGGCAAGGTGCAGTTAACTCTGCATTAGTTGGTTTAGAAACAGGCATAGAATATCCAAACTAATCTGTGTATTATAAGCCAAATTATCTATTTATTTCACTGATAAAATTTGAGCAGCTCCTCCATATACAATAAGTTTGTCTGCCTTGTGGATCCCACCTGCTGCTTAGGGGCAAAACCTGGTCATATTACGTCTGAGTTTACACCATTTTTAGGAGCTCTCCTTCAGAAAAGCAAATCACAAAAAAATTAGGTCTATGAATGAGTACTTTATTTATAAAAACAAGCTCAAGGAGAAATTTGAAAGCTGACAACTGCAAAAAAAAGAAAAAAGGTTGTAAATTCCAGTTTGAGAAAGAGAATATAATTACTTTTAACTCCCTTAGTCTATGATACATTCACCTTTACTAAAGTTTCTGGATATATTTTATCTGATTGGCCTTTCTATGCCAACCATTTTGCAATATACTTTTCTATAGAGGGAACAGAAGATAAATATATCTCTCCTATAGTATACTTGATTTAATTTTTTAATAAATTTTTTTTTTCAACTTTATAACTGAATGTCTTACGGTAAAATTCCCAGACTAATGTAAAATTTGAGCATAGCTCTATACATTTCTTTCATATGTGAGCTGTAAGATTTCAGGAAATTTTAATTACTTTGCAGTGAATATTCTTAAATGCTCTTTGAATGAAGAGCACTCACTACAAGCCCCCATCTTCAGGGCTGCTTGGCAAATTCACCTTACCTGCTAATGGCCTCTTACCCTCCTTCCTCTTCCACTTTTCCACTGCAGTTGACAGTCTAAACTGAGAGCTTCTTTCTTTCTCCAGTGGTCCTCTTGCATACGGGCTAATACTATTTCAATCCAAGATTCACACTGCAGTAAGGATTTACCTGAATAGAGCTTTTCCAGGCTGTCCGAAAGCTTTCAGCTTCAAGTTCAAAATCCCTGAATCCAGCACACAAGGCCTTCAGATATAAGCACCGTGTTCACCTCCAGCCTAATGGTTCTCATCACTGGCTGAATAACAGGCTCACCCAGAGAACTTTTTTAAAAAGACCAACATCCCACCCAAGAATAAATAAATACATATACTTATCCGTGGGGATAAAAATATTGTGTAAAGCACCCTATGTGGGTGTGAACACATGCAGCCATTGCTGGGAATTCCAGAATAAACTCATCTCACCCTCATCTTCCCTGGAACCCTTCCCTTCACTCTACCTGTTCCAAACAGCTTGCAATTCCTGAGCTAACAGTGAAATTTGGGGGCTTTGATTATGTCCCTGATTCTTGGCACACATGCCTCTTCTCAGCCGTTTTGGAGACACCTCTTGATATGCCTGCAAGAAGACTCATGCCACTCTCCACCCCTTCCCCACCCCTTCAGAAGTCCCAACAAGTCCCTTAGGTATGTGGGTTTGACATTTTAAGTCCCTAGATGCCATCTGTTATCTATTCTGTGTTAATCCCTTTGTTCACCTTTTCCTTTCAAAAATTAGTTGCTTTGGATTGCATGATTTAATGGTTTGCTAACAATTCACCTTTGTGTTTGCATTGCTACAGTGATTTCTTACTTTCCCAATTAGTGTAATTAATAATAACAATACTTCAGTGCCATAATTGCAGCATATATGCCTTCCTTTGTTCCTAGAATTTTTTTTTTCCCATATTTAGTCCTCCAGCCTACTCTTTGTTACTCTCCAATGCTCATGTAAGCATCACCTCCTCTAGGACATTTTGGAAAAATAGAAGTAGGTCTAGACCTATAGGTTCACAGGTATCTGTGGAAGTATCTCCTTCATTCTTAGGACTAGAGATTCTGCTACCAGCAAGGAAACTTGTATTAAGTAACCTAGAATCCCACAGTACCTATTGCTGTAGATCAAGATTCCTGGGAGGACTGAAATATTGAAATATGATCACTTCTGGCTTCTTCTCTGCTTCTCGGGTATAATTTCTTTCTACTCCTTTCACCTTTTCATTATCCAAAAAATCCTGGAAACAGTCTGAGAACTACAATACCCTCTTTAGAGAGCAGTTAGAGGTGGGGCTGAGCATGGGGAGTGAGGGAAAGGTGGTGAAAGCTCATAAGATAATGAAAACTTTTTATCACATGTACAGGAAGAGCAAATATCTGGAATCTTGTCTGCTAAGTTTGGTGACAGCTGAATTTTAAAGTGTTAAATGCATTTCTTACTGCAGAAATCCTCAAATCTCTGATTATACTAACGAGATCCTGAAACTCTGAGAAGAGCATATTGCTCCAGATCTTTCCAAACACATTTA
Source organism: Choloepus didactylus (assembly GCF_015220235.1). Classification (NCBI taxonomy): domain Eukaryota; kingdom Metazoa; phylum Chordata; class Mammalia; order Pilosa; family Megalonychidae; genus Choloepus; species Choloepus didactylus. Next base: position 10,794,866 of record NC_051315.1, read on the forward strand.
ATCACTTAACACTTTTAGTTTTTTTTTGCATTTCTACTCCTGTAATTTTTGTTTGCTGTTCTCTCCCTACTTTCTCCTTTCCTCTCCTGTCCTTTGTTTCTCAAATGTCAGGCATGATTCTGCCTCAGAATCTTTTTTCCTATCTATTCTCTCTGCCTTGAAGAGGATAACCCCCATATATCCTTCAAGCATTTACTCAAATATCACCTTTAAATAAGGCTTATCCTGATTTAACTGCCTAAAATTGCAAGTCTCCTCAACTTCACAGCATTCCTGGTATCCTTTTCCCTGACTTCTATTTATTTTTACTTTTTTTTTTTCTGTAACAAATGTCACTTATTGTAGATTATAATTCCACAATACTGCTTTTTTTGCATTCACTGATATCGAGAACACTACCTGGCATAGGGTAAGGACTCAATAAATATTTGCTCAACGCATGAATTAATTTATAGCTACTGCACTTGGAAAATGTATGGCTAACTCTTATTAAAGAGGCTAAAAATAAGAGTGCAGAAAGTAATGATTGATTTCAAGACTAGATGAGGAGACATAAGCACAATCTATCATTTCTTTCCTGCTTAGCAAATTGCTCTTCACAGAAAACAGCAGTCATCAATGATACAAACAAATCACTATGTTCAGCACGGAAGGGTCAATAGAGTACAGAAACTCCTATTTTGCTGACAGTTGATGAGTATTAGCTGATTGACAGACTTTAGTAGTGGTATGCACAGCTAAAGTTTATGTGTTCAGAGCAGAATTCATCAGTCAAAAGTCACCCTTTGTCAACACATAAAGGCATTTTATTTGAAATGAATGGCATGATTTATCGCAAGGGACTTTTCATTTTCCTTCCTGTTTGAACCCACCTTCTCTTTACACCACCTGAGCTTGGACATTCTTTCTGGATAACTTACTTGAGTTATGCTATGATTGGCCCATCAGCATTTTTTATATCTTAAAGTTAACAGTCTTTAAGTGCCTAGAACAAGAAGAAACTTTTCTATCTATTGAACCCCCAATCTTGGCTCTAAGAGAGCTACTTTAAAAAGTATGGATTTCTTTCAACATCTCTACATAGCATTTTCACTGAACCCTTTCTCTTTAATTCATGTGAGAAAATTTTCAGTATTTTCTAACAAAATACCCTTAATATCAGATTTACTTCTTTGCTTTTAAGGAAAACTGACTTATATTAGAGTCTTTAATTTGAAATGGCAATATCATATTTCCTACATGTGAAATTAATTTAATATACATGAACCATTTACTCTGTATGAACTCTTAAATATGATGTGATTACTAATAAATGGGATGGGTCACAGACTGATAGCAATTCAGAATAAAAGGTAATCAACATCCTTACTGCCATGTTTCTTCAAACTGGGGCATTGGCCCCAAAAGACAGTTTCCTTCTCACCAAGGCTAATCTAACTATTGTCTTTGCTAAATGTCCAGTGAGAGAGTAGCAGAGATAAAAACTCAGCCCTTATAATTTCTCCATTCCCATTGGAATCCAGACAGAAACTTAGAGTAGTCAGTAATTTTATTTTTTTTAATCAGAATTGACAATTGCTCTCAAAACGGATTTTTATACCTATTCTGATTTGCTATAGCTGCGATTATGCAAAATACCAGAAATGGATAGGCTTTTATAAAGGGGATTTATCAGATTACAAATCTACAGTTCTGAGGCCACAAAAGTGTCCAAACTAAGGCATCAAGAAGAGGATACCTTCACTGAAGAATGGCTGATGGCATCTGGAACACCTCTGTCAGCTGGGAAGGCACGTGGCTGGCATCTGCTGGTCATATGCTCCTGGGTTTCATTTCACAATGGCGTTCTCTAAAATGTCTCGGGGTTTTTGTCTTAGCTCCTCTCTCAGCTCCTGTAAGCCCTTGCTTCTTTCTACCGGGGCATTTTTCTCTAAGCATCTGAGAGTCCTCTCTTAGCTTCTCTGGGGCAAACTCTGGGCTTCATCTCTTAGCTTAGCATCTCCAAATGTCCTTCTGTCCACATCTCCAAGCATCTCTAAGCATCTCTGTTGGCTCTGGCTCCTGTCTCTATTCCCAAACCTCTTAAAGGATACCAGTGATCTAATTACGATTTACCCTGAATGGGTGGGGCCACAACTCCATGGAAATGACCTAATCAAAACGTCTCACCTACATTTGGGTAACATCTCCATGGAAACAATCTAGTCAAAATGTCACACCCTAATCAAAAAGATTAATGTCTGCCCCCACAAGATTGCATTAAAGAATGTGGCTTTTCTGGGGGACATAATAAGATCCAAACTTGTACAATACCCATCATATATCCTAGTACAACCATCTGAAGGCTGTGGGGTGTCCAAGATAACAACAAAATGGTCCCAGCCCGTAAGACTACTTTATGTCAAAGGAGGTGCAGCTGTGGTTAGATGACTATAAGAGCCACTCATCCTCTCACCCACCCTATCACAGAAAGTAGCTAGACTACTAGAATGATGAAATGTTTTGTTAAAAAAATAACCTAAAGCACCCACTTGATGTACTCCTTGCACACTTGAGGTGCTGTCCTCTCAGATGCAGTATTTGCATTGTACCGCCAACAAACATTTTTGTGCTGTGTCCAAAATGTTAAGAATATATGTATCCAGCAATCAAAGGGTCTGCATCACTCTGCAATTCTTACAGAACGTATGCCTCCTGCACCAGTAATTGAGGCTATACTCAACTGGAGAAACTTGTTCCAGAGGAGCCTCTCTTCCACAGGGGGACACACTAAGTGATCCACCTGACTATCAGAGGGTCACTTAGGCTATGTGATTTTTCCTGTGGACCCACAAGCAAAGGAATGAATTAAGATAAGGATGTGGTATTTGACACTAAGTAACCTGAAGAGAGAGGGTTGTTATAAAATAGAAGCAGGAGAGAATGCATAAGGAACCCAGGGGAATAATCTATTGAATTTCCCATGCCTAGTGTTTACTGTAAATGGAGACATGCAGCAAACACACACTGAAAAGAATGAAGCAGCTAATGGCTCCCACTCCCTTGGGGATAAGGTCTGGGGCATTCCATCAGGCAGGCAACCTAGGCCTGTTGAAGTACTAGCTGAATGTGAGGAAAATCTAGAGTGCATGATTGATGGTGAAGGGAAATGATGTAAAGCAATTACTGATTTGAGACTGTTGTAGTAGAAGCCACTGTAGCTTATTCTGCTATCCATTCTGTATTAAGTTTTTGTAGATGCTGAGGTTTTCTACCACACTGAAGGTTCTATGATGGATTGGGCTTTATGTAGGACAGAAAGGAACCTGAACAGTGCAATGTACACACTGTATTATAGGATATGTATTGTGTCCTAAATCATAATCTCTTCCCCTGCAGTTGTGGCTGCTACAATTAATTGCATATGGGTATAACCAAAAAATGCCTCAGATAAGTATCATCACAACACTTTTTCTGATCACAGCTTGTCTGATGCTGCCTGGTGGAAACTTGCCTGGTCACTTTGACTCAACATAAAAGTGCATGTTGGGAAACACCTCATGGAACAATCGTTGTGCACAACTGGAAACAGGAAGTGGTGGATAAATATTAATATCTTCCATTCTCAGAGTAGACAGCTCTAAGGTTCCATTTGTACAGCTCCTCAGAAAGTACTTAGCTGAATCAAATCCCAGTTGCTCTCAGAAAGCTTGATAATGTAACTATGGATTGCTTTACCCCATTTCCCATTTCATGCCCCCACCCCCGCTTCCCTGCTTCTATTGCTTGAGGTCGTTTCAAAGTAAACCACTTGCATTCAAGACCTTATCTCAGACTCTGACAATTGTGATAACTAAACAAAATATTTTGTTCTGATAGTAGTACATTTGGAAATCCTCTCAAGGTTAAGTAAAACAGCAATATATCATGATCTGGGTATATCACAGGATTACAAGATTGACTAAATATTAAAAAATAGCAATGAATAAATGAATGGATATTTAATAATTTGTAAGTTAACTTATTCCACCTCAATAAAGATTCCAGGAATGTTTGGCACTTAGACTTCATAGCATTGCTTTATAAATTGGTTTTCTGGCCAAAGATGGTTTTAATAAGGTGATTTTTTTTAAATTGAATATGTTGCCTGAGATTTGATCATATTCTAGTGCTATTCTGGTTAAATCAAATATAGGAACAAAAACTGTGACCACTCTGGTAAAGGGCTCATTGTGCAAGCTCCATACTGTGCATAAAATCTACGCACATCATCTCTCTCTGTCTCTCTCTTTCCCGATAGATAGATAGATAGATAGATAGATAGACAGACAGATAGATAGATAGTTTTTCTTCCAGTATAAATGAAGAGGTTAAGGCTTATGTAATTGTCTCATGAATAGAAATAGTTGAAGCCAGGATTTAATCCCAGGTCTGTTTCATTCTTTCCCTGCACAAATCTCATTTTCAGTTAGTAAATCACAAGTTATTTATTGTGAAAGAAAGGAAAACTGCAAGCTTAATTGTCCACACATTGAGAAAATTCATTCTCTTTATGTTTCACTCAACTTCATATTTCAGTTTGTGCTCCGTGTTCTCATTAAATACAAAAGTGCTTTGTCATATAAGAATTTGTCTCCTTTTGGAATATTTTCAGGTAAAAAATACATGCATATAAATTTGCATAAATAGAGAAGCATTTCACTATTTATGTGTTAAATTCAAGAGAAAATTATATTCATGATGGGAGTTTAACAATTTATTTTTAGAGGCTTCTTGGTATAATTATTTCCAAGCTTTTATGAATAAAAATGTGCATTTAGTTACAAGTATTTAGACCATAGTTGGCAGGGCTCATTAATTTAAATAGCTGTTTTGTGTGTGTGTTGGTTTATTCCTCCTTAAAATGTATAGAGCTTAGAATTAAATAGGCATGATAAAGATACTTCTCTTACCCTAGGGCTTTCTTTTCTAGTACCAAGACCAATCACTTCCACAAAATGAGTATTGAATTGAGGAATTGTGAAGGCAAATAGTCCATGAGCATATTTAACTACAAGGATTGAGTAATCATGATATATTTAACACTAGTAACATTTCTCTCTTTAGCAGAAGTTCAAGATTGCAGAGCCCGTCTGTAGTGATAGTTCACTATCGCCAAAATGCTTTGCCTTCTCATTATCAATAGTGTGCCGGTTTGAATGTATTATGTCCCCCAGAAAAAGCCATATTCTTTGATGCAATCTTGTGGGGCAGACATAATAGTGGGGATTAAGTTGGAACGTTTGAATTAGGTTGTTTGCATGGAGATGCGCCCCACCCAACTGTGGAGGATAACTGATGGGATATTTCTGTGGAGGCATGGCCCCACCCATTCGGGGTGGGCCTTGATCAGTGGAGCCATATAAATGAGCTGGCTCAAGGAGAGGAAACGGAGAGTAGCTGTGAGTGACGTTTTGAAGAGGTGCAAGCTTGCTAGAGAGGAACATCCTGGGAGAAAGCCATTTTGAAACCAGACCTTTGGAGCAGATGCCAGCCACGTGCCTTCCCAGCTAACAGAGGTTTTCTGGACGCCATTTGCCATCCTCCGGTGAAGGTACCTGATTACTGATGTGTTACCTTGGACACTTTATGGCCTTAAGACTGTAACTGTATAGCCAAATAAACCCCCTTTTTATAAAAGCCAATCCATCTCTGGTGTTTTGCATTCTGCAGCATTAGCAAACTAGAACAAATAGTAATAATGTAAATGATGAGAACTGTCAAAACAATAGCTAATATTTATCCTCCAAATTTCAGAATATCGATTATTTTTTTTGCCTCCATCTAATAATATGCATAAATAATCCATTCACCCATTTGGACTAACAATTCATTGACCCCACTGTTTTTCATTGTCCTTCACAGCTTCAAGTCCTCTTTTCTTGATGGCCAGGTCAGAGTCTATCACTCACTTGCACACATTCTCCTTTGACCCTTTTGCTCATCATTTCTGAGGATACATCAAGCCTGGTTACACTGAACTCTGCCTACTCTGCATCTGCACCATATAGCTGAACTTGGATTAGAAAAAACATGCAAATATGATAACCATTCTCACTTTAATTCATGATCACTAAGTCCAAAGATTCTTAGTGCTGCTTAGCATTCTGATTTTATTTCCTTAATTCATTCATTCTCCCAATTTCTAGATAATTCTTTCCTATTCTTTTGCTCCTCAAATTTCCAACACCCTAACTCTGAACTGATTGTGTCACTTTCTATTTTAACTGAAAATGAGAAGCAATCAGAATACCTTCCATATACTCTCACCATGACAAATATCTGTAGTATATGTTCTGCTTTCCCTCTGAGAATCCACATTGCTGCATCTGTAATCATTTATTCTGAATTTCCTCCATGTACTAGAGATGAAGTGTGCATGCACTAAAATAAGCCAAACTTTCTATTTGTACATTAAATCCAAACCATTTTTGGGTAACAGATGACGTTGTTCCAAGAATTTACTCCTCTCTCCTGCATGATCAATATTGGCTAAACTACATCATTTCTAACTTCTTCAAAATGCTAGTCTCCCTATATTCAGTTCAAGATTTTTAAGACTGTATTTCAGGCAAAAGTATTTTCTCCAAATCCTAAGCTTCCTATCTCCAATCCCTCTTCTCTCATTCTCCCTGGAAACCACTTCAAGAAGCTTTTTCTTTGTTCGCTCCATGAATAGAGCCCTTTGTATGTCTCTGATGATTTTTACATAGCTAAATTCAAGGGCAAATTTTCAAATTCCATGATATTTAAACTCTTAGCTTTACTTAGCATAGTGTTATCTTCTCCAGTTTGAATTTTTTTCTTTACTCTGCTTCTAAGATATATCAGTTTTACTTTATTGGCAGTGCACTTTCAGTCTGCATTTCTGCTTGCTACTTCTCTCCCTGATTTCTAAATGTTGGCATGACCAGGCTTAATCCTTGGATTCTCTTTCCTTCTTTACTTACACTCAGTCTTTGGTGATTTCATGCTGAGGCTCTAAATACTTCAAATACAGATGGCTCCCAAATTTTATCTACAGCAAACATCTCTACCAAGAACTCTACCTCCTCGTGTCCAATTGCCAATGTGACATTTTGACATGGAGTTCTAATTGAGTCAACTGCAATTCCACTTGTCCAGAACCAAATTTCTGGTCCCCCCCCCCCATTCCATTTATTCCAATCTTAGGAAATAGTTGACCCCCTTTTTAAGTAGTTCAGATCTATTAATCAGGAACAAACACCCTCCAGAAACTCGGTGAATTGAAAACAACATTCTTTTTCTCTTTCATGCTATATCAATACTAGGGTAAGCTAAGGGCCCTACAACATGTTATCCTCACCCCATAATCCAGACTGACCAAGTAACCAATATCTGTAAGATTACCAGTTGTTGTGGCAGGGGGTAAAAAGTAGTTGGTGAATCATTCAGTGTCAGCTAATGATGCCAACAAATTTTTTACAACTCTTCCATTAATATTTCAGTGGCCAAAGAAAACCATGTGGCCTTGCCTAAAGACTAGGAGCATGTAGCATTTATTTCTCAAGATGAAGAGAGATATTCTGTTAGTTCAAGGACGACCAGAAATATTTGGTGAGCATCAATGTTGACTACATTATCAGACCTAAAACATTAAAGCCATCATTAAGTCCCTCTCTCCTCCCAACCACAAACATTTTAAATCCAATCCTCTGGCAAACCTCCTTGGCTTAAACTTCTTTCCAGAATCTGACCATACTACCCCTTCCACTGCCTGCACCGCAGTTCAAGTCACCACATCGTTCATCTTTATTACTGCAATAGCCTCCTAATTGTTCTTCCTCCTTCTGTCTTTGCCTGTTCCTCACACAACAATGAGGAGACCTACTGAATTTTTTCTTATCACCTTACTCCTCTGTTGAAATTCAGTAATAACTTCTTACCTCATTCAGAGTGAAATGTTTTTACCCTGGTCCACAAGATGTATAAAATCAGGACCCCTGCTACTCTTTTCTCATAAATAAATGCATTTTGCTGCAATGTACTGGTTCCTTACTGTAGCACAAACTCAGAAAGTGAGTTTTCTCCTCAGGACCTTTGCACTTGTTGTTATCTATACATGGAATGTTCTTCCCTAGGATATCTGCATGGCTCATTACCTCCCTTTTTACAGGCAGTTTTTATTGAAATGTTTTCTTTTCAATGAATTTTTTCCTGACTACCTTACACAAAATAAAGCCCTGGCTTGCCATTTTCTACCTTTCCTACCCTTATCCAAAACATTGTCATGTCACACATACTGAGTTTTTTAAAAAAAATATTTCTTCTCTCTGTTCCATAAAACATAAGCACCATCAGGTAAAAGAGTTTTCCTTGTTCACTAATATATCCTTAGCTTCTACGGCATTGCCTGGTAAAGAACAGACTAAAATCATAGTTGTCAAAAAAATAAATGAATGAAAAAATAGGTACATATTTATTCATTAAGGTATTTAAACCTTATATTCTAGATACTATACTACAAATATCCATGCAATGAAACATTTTTTTTTAACTCAGATTGCACTCAAGTGGTAAGAGTGGTAGTGCAGAAGACAATTATATAAAACTCTGATTGTTCAACATATAGCTGTGAAAGAACAGAAAATGAGTTGAGTTCTTGGTAATGGGGTATAAGAAAAAGTAGTGTGGGCCTTTCCAGATGGCTGTGCTTCCTCCCCACTTTCTTTCCTCCCTTACCTGTTGGATGCAGATGATGCAAAAGAATCATCCTAAGTGATAGATGGAATCTGAGCCATGGATAGCCATAGAGAGGAAATCTACATGTTGGCCAAGGATAATGGCTTTAAATCATTCTCTGAAAGGGAAATAAACTTTTTTACCCTTGGAGACATTATACATCTTGTGAATGTGTCGTACTATAGCCCACTGTCGAAGATAATTCCTATGTTTCTTCTCCAGTATGAGAATTATTAAGGAGGCCTAGAAGAAAGATCAGATTTGAGAAGGTAGGGTGGGGAATCACCAGCTAATTTTTTGGCTTGTTGAGTTTGAAGGCATGTAGGATACTTAAGAAGATAGATCTACACAAGTGTCTGGAACTCAATAGAGAAACCTAGGATGGATATATTTGTCCCTCATTAAATATACAGGAGATAAAGCTAATAGTGGATGGCATGATGTAAGGCATTGATAAATGGTAATTATGAGACTAAGAACATAGCTACAAGAAATTCCAACCTTTTAGGAACAGGCAAAGGAAAAAGAATCTGAGAAAGACTTGTCCAGGCATCATTTCTAATATTTGAATCAGACCTTTACAAAGGATATTATTACCTGCATTTTAGGGATCATGAAGAAGACCTTCAGTCTTTCTAGTCTACAAAGACTAATTTATATCATGTACAGTTAGTTGTTTGAATATCCTAAGTCATGGGTATCTGACAAGCAATATAATATCTCAGAATTTTCACAAATCTGCATACAAAAAGGTTTATTCAGACAACAGCAAATTAATTAAGCTCATTTTGCAAAGTGCTAAATAATCCATTTAGAGTTGGAAGTCAACAGAAATAAAAAAACTGTTTCAGTATACTTGTCAGCAGACTATAACAAGTGGTACTTTACTATCTACTCTTCCAATATTAGGTTATCTTCCTAGAAGCTATCCTTAACCCTACAATTTGGATAAATTCCAATTACAAAAATCATACTATTTTCCCCATTTTTTTCTGTTTAACAATTGGAATCAAAAACTAGATTATAATTCCACTGAATACTATGACTTTGTCTTTTTTCACGTAGACAGTTCTTGGAATGCTTTTGAATGCATCAATAAATGTGAGTTCTGTAAGTATTCAAGAGCATTTAGCTCCTATTCAGAATAGAATTATTTTTTTACCTTATTGTGGTCTCTGTTCTGCTTATTTTGAATATTAAATAATGATTCCAAATTAAATGTTCTTCAATGCTACACATGAGTAGAAAATGTTTGCTGAGTATGGATATTAATTCTCAATGTAATCAACCTTTGTCAAAACTATTCTAGATTCTGCCCTCTTCTTCTTGTCTTTTCCCTCTTTTTTAACTGTAACTTTACAGAAGGCTCTTAATTATCCTGTGACAATCTTAATTTCCCAGTCAAAGACTACTACTTTGATGCAAGTCTAAGTGCTATGAATCTTTTTAAAGGATCAATAATATTTCTATTAAAAAACAGTACAGCAATACAAAACCTAGTTTAAGCAAAGAAAAACTGGGTTCTTCACAAGTGCATAAAAATAAAATAGAAATTTAGAGTGGAATCAGCAGGATGGCAGAGTAAGAAGCTTCTAACAATACCCTTCCCTCTCAAGAAACACAAAAAACAAGCAGAATCTGTCAGAACTCTGGAAGGCAGTCAAGGGTAGACAACAATCAGGCAAATGCCAATCAGAAAAAGGAAAGCTAACAAAAGTAAGAAAACTATAAGATGATTTCACTCACCCTAGCCCTGGCCCCTCCCTTCCCCCAAGTCCATGCAGAAGTCTGTAGGGTGGATGATATCAAACCACAGTGGCCTGGGGCAAAAAGAGTTGATGCATAGAATAAAGTACATGGGGCCTCAGAGGGGAAGCTGCTATAGAGAAAGTCATTGTTTGGAGGGAAAACAAGACAGTGAGAAACATCCATGCATACACATACAGGAGAATTTTTAAAGTTACTATGCATGTCCAGGACAAGATGCATCCTCAGAAAGACGTGAGAAGAAATTAAATATTCACTGAAGGCTGATCCATAGGTTCAGTACAAATTGAGCTAAGCCTTGAAGGAGAGCCAAACCACACTACAGACTTCAATAATCCAACCAACAAACAAAGCCCCCCCCCAAAAAAAAAATAAAACAGCAAACCCTGAGGAAGAGTAGGAATCTGACTTCCAGAGTTAACACATAAAAAAATTCAAATGTTCAACCTCTAAGAAAAAATCACAAGACCTACAAAGAATAAAGAAGAGCACAGAGAATGAGGAACCAATGCTTAATTTGTGCAAAACTTTAAATTAGATTGATTATAAATGTTTGGAGATGCATAGAAATGATAGTAATACTTTATTGTGAGTATAATTAGCAGTGCTGAATTCTGTGTGTGATTGTTTTTGAAAGGGGAAGTTTAGGGTTGTGTATGTCACTAGAAAGAAAGCTAGAAGATAAAACATGGGACTGTATACCATCGTCAACTTTGTTGTGGATGATGACAGAGGTTGATAGTACAAATATAAGACTATTCTTTCATGAACTAGAACAAACGTACATAGAGTGATGTATAGGAAAAAATACACATAATGCAAACTATGGATCACAGTTAGTATTATTTTAAAGTTCTCTCATCAGTTGTAACAAAGGTACCATACCTATGCTAAGTGTCAATAATAATGGGGTTTTTCTTTTTGGAGTAGTGAAAATGTTCTAAAATTGATTGTGGTGATGAATACACAATTCTGAATATACTGCAATCATGTATGTGCATTTTGGATGGATTGTATTGTGTGTGAATATGTCTTAATAAAACTGCTGTAAAAAAGGAATAAAGAAGAGATGGCTCATTCAAAGGAACAAAGTAAACTGAAAATTAATCTTGAAGAATCCCAAGTGAGGATGTTAAGTCAATTCTCCTGACTTCATTGAGTTAAAGGAAACAAGGAAAAAGAATTAAAGGAAACAAGGAAAAGATACATGAACAAAAGAAGGAATTAGAAATTCTAAAAAGGAACCAAACAGAAATGGGAGATAAAGCACAATAACTGAAGTAAAAAAAAAAAAAAAAAAAAAAAAAAATTAATCAGAAGGATTTAACAGCAGATTTCAACAGGCATAAGAAAGAATCAGTAAACTTGAAGATAGGATAATTGAAATTATTCACCGTGAGGAGCAGAAAGAAAGAAAAAAATGCAAAAAGTGAAGTAACCCTAGGGGATCTGTGGGAAACCCTGAAGTACAAGAGCAAATGCAATATGGGATTTCCAGAAGGAAAAAAAAAAAAAAAAAGAAAAGGGAACAGAAATAATGTTTAAAGAAATAACAGTTGAAAACTACCCAAATTTGATGAAATATGTGAGTATACACATCCAAGAACCCAGCTAACTCCAAGTAGGATAAACTCAAAGAGATCCACACCAAGGCACATTATAGTCAAACTGCCAGAGGCCTAAGACAAGGAGACAATCCAAAAAACAGCAAGAGAGAAGTGACTCTTTATGGACAAGAGATCCTTTATAACATTAAGTACTAATTTCTTATCGGAAACTGTGTAGGCCAGAAAGCAGTGAAATGACATATTTAAAGCTCTGAGAGAAAAAATAATCAATCAATAATTCTACATCTGGCAAAACTGTCCTTGAAAAATGAGGAATAAATCAATATATTCCCAGATAGTTAGAAACTGAAAGAGCACCACTTGATCAACTGTAAAAGAAGTGCTAAAAAAAAAAAAAAAAATGTTATTCAGGGTGAAAAGAAAGGACACACAACAAGAATTTAAATACATATAAATAAATAAAGTTCCATGAAAAAGGTAACTACATGAGTAATTAGAAATGCCAGTATTATTGCAGTCTATACATGATCTATAACTCAAATGCACAAAAATAATCATAATTCTACATTATTGGTCATGCAATGGGTAAATTTGTAATTTGTGACAAGAACACAATGAGGTAAGAAGAGAGATTTTGTATACTATTGAAGTAAAGTCGGTGTCAATTTCAAGTCATCAGAAGATATAAACATTTTTAAACATATATGCCAGCTAATAAGAGAGTCCCAAGCACTGGATCATACATTGACAAAATTGAAGGGAGATATAGACAGATCTACAATAGCAGTTGGATACTTCAACACACCACTTTAAATAATAGGTAGATAGAATCTCTTGTTAAAAGATCAATAAGGAAATAGAAGATTTGAACAATACTTAAAAACAACTAGACCTAACATACACATATAGAAAACACCACCCAACAATAGCAGAATACACCATCTTCTCAAATGCTCATAATACATTATCCAGGATAGACCAACTGCTAGGTCATAAAACCATTTTCAAAACGTTGATCAGACTGCAGTTATACAAAACATCTTCTCTGGCCACAATGGAATGAAGCTCAAAATTAGTAATAAAAGGAAAAGTGTAAAATTCACAAACAAGTGAAAATTAAACAACACAACAAATTGATCAAAGAAGAAATCAAAAGGGACATCAGAAAAGTCTTAGAGAAGTTGAAAATGCAAATGCAAATGCAAAATACCAAAATGTGTGTGTTGCAGCAAAAGTACTACTCAGACGGCTATCTATAGCTCTAAATGCCTACATTAAAAAAGAAGAAAGATTTCAAATCAGTAGTTTAAGTTCACATCTTGAGGAACTAGAAAAAAAGATCCCAACTGCCCAGGTCAGGGTTACTTGGTGCCAGCTCCGCATGCCCCATTTCACCTGGGAGAGAAGAGACAAATCTGTTCTCCCCAAGAGCAGGGTATTTATGCAAGCCAGGGGGAGGGGCAGGAGGACAGTCCCCATCCTGATAAACAGCTGGGACTGCTTGTTCCAGGTTTCCAAGTATAAGGTCTGATCAGATATTTCCATTGGACCTAACATCTCCCCCAGGCTGTGGAATGGAAACCTACTGAAACATCTGCACACAACAGAGACGGAGGGGCTCAGGCATAGTGAGGGCTGGGAGATGGCTGCTCTCTGTGTCCCTGACTTCCCCAGCATTGCCAATCTCCACTGAGGTATCCACTTATGCCTTCCTAAAGAGATGCTGCTTTTTTATTTTAATAAAAGACTCCACAAAGTACTGATCTTCAAAAAATGTTTAACTAAGTAGTTCAGGTGTCAAAGGAGGCTATTAGAGTAGACTTATTCCATGCCTCTCCCAGAACTCCTGAAAATATATTTATTCACAGATACCTCTTTCCCTAAGGGTAAGAGTGTTATTCTTTTTGCCTAGGAATGAGGTAGGTGTAAAAAGCCCTTACATTTCGAGAAAAAAAAAAAAGTGGTAAACAAAAAATCCTGTCTGGTATAAAGTGCCTTAAAGTCCCATTAATTCTACAACTCTGTCAGGTATAAAATTCCTTAAAGTCCCATTAATGCTACTTTCCTGGAAGTAGGTTAAAAGTTCTGAGTATAAATAAGAGCAGGAAAAAATAACCAACAGAATCCAAAGGAAGGTCCCCACGCCTGAGGACACCCTCCCACAAGCGTTGCTCTAGATTTTCGTGTCGAGCAAATGGAGAACACTATGTATTCAGAATGAAGTCATCCTTAATAAATCTCCAAGGCTTGGAAGGATGCCACTAGAATTGCACTTCTTTGAGGTTCAAAATGAGCTATGCTTTAAGTTTTTCACACTCCAGAAATTTTATAAAACCAATTTATGAAGGAGTGGGAAAAAAGATACAATCTGATAGGAGAACCACATCTTAAAAAGAAAATGATGGCGAACGATCAGACTTGGGACATCTTTGCATGATGTATATTTTTACCACCTTGCCCTCCATGATTACCCAAAGAAATAAGCTTGAAAGGCTTAATTTTGCATGGAATATTTGAATATGCTCGACAAATCAGAAGGATCTCAGAAGTCACTGGTCTGATGGCCCAAGATGCAAGCTGGAATGAACAAATCTTACACAGTTGCAAAAAATCTCTTGACATCATCAAGTGTCACAGTGCTTATGACTCTGTCTGAATGTTATCAGGAGTCATAATTATATTTTGTATTCTTCCTCCTTTAAAAGTCATTCACAAACATTTGTAATTAGAGTAAGTTCCCAATTGACATTCCCCAGGAAGTGGAATCTAATTATCCCAGTTTTGTTGCCAAAAAGCTGTCTTCATCCATTTCAGAGATGAGGGAAAACATCTCAGTTGGAAAGGATCATCATGCCCAGAGCAGACACCCCAGAGAGGGATGCTACAGGTTCAAAGAGCCCAGAGGTGACAAGGTACAAGTCCATTAATTCACAGTGAGATGTAGGTATGATCAGGCTATCATGACTATCATCTCATTGAATGCCAGTGCTAATTAGACTAATCTGATCATTAAGTGGAAGTTTCTTCCCCTCTTTTACTTCCCTTGTACTTTTATTTTTTTTACGTTATCATCATATAGTTGTACATTTATATAGCATTTATATAGTTGTACATTTATCACCACAGTCAGCACTTGAACATATTGTAAGTACAATATTGTAAGTACTTCCCTTGTACTTTTTCTCCATTTTGCACATATTTTTCTCAAACATGTGGACTTCATGAAGAATGCAACATTTCCAAATTGAAGAGAATTTTTTTTTTTTTTTGTCCAGGGAAATAAATGTAGCTAATCTCAATTCCTGGAACCTCCAAAATACCTATCAAGCTCCATTAACTCTTTGAGTGATCCTAGGCAACTCATTTGATTGTATAGTTTAACTATGGAATATATTAATATCCTTCCCTGGTTGTACCTGAAAGATAACTCAATTGGTCTGAATCTGTGAATAGGCTATTGAAAAATGCTGTCTTTCACTTAAGGTCATAAAGAATATTGAAGCCTATTAAACAATAAGGATGAGTTAGTTTGAAAACAAGAACTGTGAAAAGGGGGACATCCTATAATGTAAGAAAACCAGTTATTAAATTAGGGTACATGAATTAAATTGGATTTCTGTGCTACATGATGGATGGAGTAGAGTGAGGAAGGGAAGAATATAGAACATAAATATTAAAAAGTAGTTTAGTGAGAATTTCAGTCACAGCTCCAACATGTAAAGAGTTTGAATTTTTC
Organism: Choloepus didactylus; assembly: GCF_015220235.1. NCBI lineage: Eukaryota > Metazoa > Chordata > Mammalia > Pilosa > Megalonychidae > Choloepus > Choloepus didactylus. Next base: position 10,810,658 of record NC_051315.1, read on the forward strand.
ATTCCTGTGCTTGCAACAAAAAAAAAAAGCTTAAACTGAAAATCAGCTATTCTTGGACCCTTAAGAAAACTGAAGTTGCAAGCACAATAGAGAGAGACATATGCAGAGAGACAAAGCAACTTTTATCTGCTTACCTGGAGGAGGTTTAGAGCCACATACTGATAGGAACATTTAAATTATATATATATACATATATATATATATATATATATATATATATTTTCAAATTGATGAATGCTGAGTGAGAATTAGGTGAAAGTGAGAAAATTCCTGGGAGATGCATTCTTTACAGAAGCCCCAAACTTTTGTGGGTTTTACTGCCAGGAACCCCAACAGTTTTTCATGGTGAATATTTGAGAAACATCTCCTCATGCCTCTGGTTGGAGGAAAATAACATTAATCATTATAAAATGCATCCAGAGATTTCTCCATAACAAAAGGCTACTCTCCAGCGAAGAGATTTTTCAAGCCTTAACTCAGCTGGGAGAAGAGCATTCTTCCTATGCCAGCTTCCAGCTCCCTTTAGCCTTTCTTTATCACTTAAGGAGGGAAGGTAGCATAGTCAACAGGAATCAGGGCTTCAAGGAAATAGAATAGAACCACTGGTCCCTGGTAAACTGTACTCTAGTTTCTAACTCTATGGATTTGCATATTTGAATTATTTCATATAAGTGAGATAATATATATTTGTCCTTCTGTGTCTGGCTTATTTCATTCAAGATGATGTATTTGAGGTTCACGTTGCAGCTTATATAAGAACTTCATTCCTTTTTACAACTGAATAATGTCCCATTATATCTATATACCACATTTTGCTTATTCATTCATCTTTTGGTGGATGTGAGTTACTTCCACCTTTTGGCAATTGTGAATAATACTGCTACGATCAATGATGAACAAATACCTGTTTTAGTTCCTGCTTTCAATTTGGGGTTTTTTATTCAGCCATGGAATTGCCAGTTCATGTGATAATTCTATATATTACTTCTGAGGAAGGGCCTAACTTTTCTTAATAACTGCACCATTTTACATTCCCACCAACAGTGCACAAGGATTCCTATCCCTGCATGTCCACTCCAACAATTGTTATTTTCTGTTTTTTTAAATTATTATTTAATATTAGCTCTTCTGGTGGGTGTGAAGTGGTATCTCATTGTAATTTTGATTTACTTTTCCCTAATGACTAATGATACTGAGAATTTTTAATGTGCTGGCTTGTCTTTTGTATATCTACTTTGGAGAAATGTCTATTTAAATAAAAACCTTATTTATAAGGAAATAAGGGTAAATATGTCTTACTTCTCAACAGAAATGATGCAAGCATGAAAAGGGCACAGTTAAATATTTTGAGTTAAAAGGGGGAAAAGAAGACTCACCAACCTAGAGTTTTATACCCAGTTTAATTACCTTTCAAAACAAAAGCTAAGGGAATTCTTGCTATCAGAGCTGTCTGCAGGACATGTAAAAATAGGTTCTTCAGTCTCAAGGAGAATGATGCATAAAAGAAGGATAATTATTGGAGAAAGAATAAATGAGACCCAACTTAAAGACAGCTCTAGTGAAAGTACTGGCAGAAAGACAAAAATGTGCAATGCAATTGAATTGTGAGTTTACAAATAAGCCCTCACATCCGTGGCCAATTAGTTTTTAACAAAGTTGCCAATTCCACTCAATGGAGGAAGAATAGCCTCTTCAACAAACAGTGCTGGGAAAACTAAACATCTACATGCAAAAGAATGAAGGTGAAACCCTACCTCACATCATATATAAAAATGATCTAAAATGAATAAAACACCTAAATAAGGGAATCAAAGCTACAAAAGTCCTAGAAGAAAATATAAGGAAACATATTCATTGTGTTGGGTAGTTCTTTCTTCTACTCTACACCAAAACCATGAGCCAAAAAAAAAAAGTGGAAAAAACAAAAGAAAAGAGAGAGGAAAAAGTAGATAAATGGAACTTCATCAAAATCAAAAACTTCTGGGCATCAAAGGACTTTATCAAGAAAGTAAAAAGACAACCTACAGAAAGAGAGGAAATATTTGCAAACCATATATCCAATAAAGATTCAATATTCAGAAGATATAAAAAAACTCTTACAATTCCACAACAAAAAGACAAACAAGTCTATTAAAAAATGAGTAAATGATATGAAAAACCAATGAGTTTAACTTTATTTAAAGTAAAATATTCTGCTCTGCAAAGAACACTGTTAATATCATTAAAGGACTAATCAGACACCAGAAAAATATTTGCAAAACACATAATATGATAAAGTAATTTTATCCAAAATGCACAAAGAACTCTTAAAATTAAACAAAAAAAAAAAAACCTAATTATAAGATGGGGAAAAGGTCTGAATTCCTCACCAGTGAAGATATACAAGTTGCAAATGTGAATATGAAACAATCTTCTAAATTTTTTTTACATTTGTACATGATTTATCATTATGGAAATGCAAATTAATGCAACAATGGGATACTGGTATACATTTACTAGAATGGCTAAAACCCAACAAAGTGACCATGCCTATAGCTGTCAAGGATGCAAGGCAACATGTCTCATTCATTGCTAATGGGCATGCAATGGTACAGCAGCTTTGGAAAGCAGTTTAGCATTTTCTTTCAAAGCTGAACGTAGTTTTACCAAGTGATCCAACAATTGTTTCTGTGTATTTACTCAACTGATTTGAAAATCTATGTCTAAACAAAAACCTGTACTCAACTATTTATAGCAGCTTTATTCATAATTTCCCCAAACACCAAGCCACCAAGATATCCTTCAATAAGTGAATGGATTAACAAACTGTAGTACTGCTATAAATAAATTAACTGTCCAGTTGCACAAAAACTTCAATAAATCTTAGGAAGTCATGGAATCCAAATGAATGAAACAATCTTACTGAAGATGATAGTCTCAGTAACTTTGGAAATGAAGTCTGAAATACTAAAGTGAAAAAAAAAGAGAAATACACAAAATCACTGTACTCTACTAGATAAGGGTACGGGTTAACAATTATGAAACAACCATCTATATAGAATGGAATTGAATAATTAAGTAAATGGATGATGGCTGGCGGGAGCCAGATTTCTCACTGTTGTAGTGGAAGTTTACGGGGTAAGCAACAGGGGAAAGCTAGAATGATTTATACGGTAATGGAGTAGAGTAGGATTCTAGTACATTCTACGTAATCTATTTTATTTAGTTTTCTACTGCTGCTGAAACAAATAGCCAAAAATGTATTTGCCCAAAAACAAATTTATCATCTCACAGTTTTGGAGGTCAGAGGTCCAAAATGATTTTCATTAGACTAAAATTTTCGTTAGACTAAAATCCATGTGATACCAGGATTACATTTCTTTTGGAGGGCAAAGGTGAGAATCCATTTCTTTGCCTTTATCCAGCGTATTCCTCCATCTTCAAAGCTAACAATTGTACCACATCTCTTTCTCTGACTCTTGCCCTCTGTTTTGGATTGCTAAAGATGCCAGAAATGCAATATACTGGGAATAGGATGGCTTTCACCATGGGGATCTATTAACTTACAATTTACAGCTCTTATGTCATGGAATTTTCCAAATCAAGGCATCAAACAGGATGATACCTGGACTCTAAAGACAGGCTGCAGTGTCCTGGACACCTTTGTCACATAGCCTTTGCCTGCTGGTCCTTTGCTCCTGGGTTTCATTGCTTTCAGCTTCTGGTTCCAGTGGTTTCCTCTCTGAGCTTCTATGTGTCTTCTCTTAGCTTCCCCAGGGTTTTTTTCTAAGAGCTTCTCTTAATTCAATCTCTCCTTTTCTAGATGTGTTTTATCCTCTTATAAAGTACTCCAGCAAGAGCATCAAGACCCATCCTGAATGAGGTGGGTCACATCTCAATGGAAATAACCTAATAAAAAGGTCTTATGCAAAATACATCTACATACACAGGAATGGATTAAAAGAACTTGGTCTTTTCTGGGTACATAACAGTTTCAAAGCAACACACCATCCAACTTCCCTCTTATAAGGACCCTTGTGATTATCTTGAGTCTACACAGAGTGTCCAGGTAACTTTCCATCTCAAGATCCATAACTTAAACATATCTGCAAAGTTCTTTTTCCATGTAAGATGACATATTCCCAGGTTCCAGGAATTAGGTTGTGAACATCCTTGGAGGCTGTTATCCTGTCTACTGTATATAGATACAAATGGTTAAATGTAGAAATATGTAGATATGTTTACACATATATTTCTTTCCTCAGATTTTGAGGAATAACTGATTCTAGGAAATATGTAATATGAGCCTGAAGTACCAGAAAGTTAGGAAATGCTGAAAAAAGGCAATAATTGTATATGTGAAAAGGATAGAGTAGTGACAAAGAGCTTCCCATTGCCAGAATTGGAACAATTTTAGCAAGAAAATAAAAACCCATTAGATTATAACCCAAAGTATAAAATAAATATCCATGTGTTCTGGTTTGCTAATGCTGCCAGAATGCAAAACACCAGAAATGGATTGGCTTTTAAAAAAGGGGGGTTATGTGGTTACACAGTTACAGACTTTAAGGCCATAAAGTATCCAAGGTAATGCATGGACAATTGGGTACCTTCACCGGCGGATGGCCAATGGCGTCCCGAAAACCTCTGTTAGCTGGGAAGGCACATAGCTGGCATCTGCTCCAGAGTTCTGGTTTCAAGATGGCTTTCTCCCAGGACATTCCTCTCTAGGCTGCAGCTTTTCTCCAAAATGTGACTCTTAGTTGCTCTTGAGGCGTTCATCCTCTCTTAGCTTCTCCGGAGCACAAGTCTGCTTTCAGAGGCCATCTCCAAAATGTCTCTGTAAGTTGCAGCTCCTCTCTCAGCTCCTGTGCATTCTTCAAAGTGTCCCTTTTGGCTATAGCAAGCTTGCTCCTTCTGTCTGAGCTTATATAGTGCTCCAGCAAACCAATCAAGGACCATGCTGAATGGGCGGGGCCACACCTCCATGGAAATTATCTACTCAGAGTTATCACCTACAGTTGGGTGGGTCACATCTCCATGGAAACACTCAATCAAAGAATTACAATCTAATCAGTACTAATACATCTGCCCACACAAGATTACATCAAAGATAATGGCACTTTGGGGCACACCATGAGTCTGTACAAATAAAAATAAATGATTGAATAAATACATTACAGGTGTGAGAATAGACAAATCTTCCATGCAGAAGAATTCCAAATAATTCATGTAGATATTCCACCCTCATGGAGGTGGACCACAACTCCCACTCAATTCTCAAAATACACTGGGTAGGTGCTGTTCCAGTTTTGTTTTGTTTTGTTTTGTTTTTTTAATGTTAATTAAAATTATATGCCTAAAGTCATTCAGTAATCTAGGCATACATCATTAAAATTTGTATTATCTCCCTTCTATTCTGCAGTTCCTCACATAACAACATAAAGCCTCCCTCTGTTGTAGCTACACCAGGAAATATGTATAATTATTTGATCATTCAAGGGCTCTCACTTCCATTATTTATCTTTTCCCTCCTAATTACCATTCTAAAGGTTGAATAAAGAATGAATTAAGTGCTCAACATTCCTATGCCAATGTAATAAAATGTTTACATGCTTATTTTCCTCTGTTTCTCAATGGAAAGATTTTCCTTGCTGAATTTGAATTTTATTATCCTGTGTTAATGTAAACAAACAGATATATTACAAGTATATTTCTTATGGTACCACTTTTTAAATTTTCCACATTGGTATCAAATGCTTGTTGTTATTCAGCCAAAACATATGAATTATAACCTTTAAAAAGAAAAAAGACACAAAATAATAAAACCAAAATATAATGTTTTGAAAGTGGAGATACTTTACTGACTTTTGTTATGCCCCTATCTAAAGGTCCATGAAAGTGGGAGAAATGCTCATCCTTAAATTTAGAAAATACATAAAAATGTGTTCAGGTAATTGGAATGTGTGTGAGTTCAAGATAAGAATTAATAAACTGGTGAACTTAAAACAAGTGACACTATTTTCTCAGAAAAATTAAAAATAGAGCCAGTGCCAATACTGAGAAGTAAGAGTATGATCATAGAGCTATCCAATCCTCTGAGAGCAAGGGTAGGATGAATGTCAAGTGTTCTGGAAAAAAATTACATCCTTCTTAAAACTTGCTTCACTAAATTCGTTAAACATGAACCCTAAAAACCTGTGTCGTCTAGTAGATACTTCTGGTCCACAGAAGATGGTATACACTCATCTCTATTTGTTCCTTCCCAAAAAGTACAACTATAAACCATGGAACTAATGCAAGCTGTAATTCAAAGAGAAGGCTAAAAGGTATAAAGAAAAAGGCAAACTAGTGGGGATTCTAGGACTAAAGGAAAAACTTAGCAGCACTCAACTGAAGAAGGTGACCCAGGCTCAGTTCTTGCTGACTTCCTACTTAACAATATGTGGCAACCCATCATTCCTACCTCAAATTGAATAGGAATCCCATCAATATGAAGCATGGCCCACAAAATGGGCAAGGGGTATTGGTCAGAAGCCATGCTAAAAAGCAGCAACCAGAGAATGCAATCTCTTTTCCCAAAAGGCCTGAGGGTCTCTTCCTTCACCCAGAGAAACTGCATAGTTGGGAAGCATGGGCAAGGATGAACTTATTCCAGAAAGTGCCCTGTCTGGGGACCTCTGTCACTGCAGGCCTGAATCCCTCCGAGCCCACAAAGAAACATGAGACATTTATAAGGCACCAAGAATGTGTATCCCACCACAATGAGCACATGTGACATGAAGTACTTTCCATTCCACACAGGAGGGATCCCACCACAGCAAAAAATCTTCCTAGTAAATGTTATTTGTAACCTCAAAGCAGAGACTCTTTTCTCCCATTAAAGACACCAGACAGCCCCGCCTGTGGAAGCTCCATTCATCCCCTCAGTCAGTATTAGCAGGGACCAGTGAGAACTCCAGCAGCAGGAGATAAATGAAAGAGATCAAATTGCACCAAAAAATGCTCTGAAAATTAAATTGGCACTGGAACCACAGTGTAAAAAAATAGGCCAGTGCATCTATTCCAAACATAAAAAAAAAAAAAAAGTGATTGCTTGTTATGATTAAAAAAAATATTAACAAGACTGGAGTCTCTGAAAATAAGTGCCAAAATTTCCAGGATGGAATTAATAACCCCCTGTCATGCCAAAGCCAGAAAATTCACAACTAGAAAGAGAAAAGACAATCAACTAAAATGAAAATTGAGAGGAATCAGATATTGAAATTATTTAGCAACTATCATAATTCAGGTGACAATTACAAATTTTCTTGAAACAAATGACAAAATCGCAATTTTCAAAAAAGAAAAAGTTATGAAAAAGAACCAAAAGAAAATTAAAGAACTGAAAAATACAATACCAAAAAGAAAAAAAAAATCCTCACTGGATGTATAGTGGAATTGAAAAAAAAAAAAATATATCATTCAGGGAAAAGGGAAACAAATATACTTTAGATGAAATATAACTAAAATAATTTGTCAGTGTATACAAACTCTTGGCTTTGGTGGTGTTGTCTGACATTTTTATTGTATTTATTTTATTTTATTTTATTTTTTTTATTCCTTTTTAGTTGTCATTTTTTTCTTCTTTTTCTTTCTTCCTTTTACTTTTTTCACCTTTTCCTCTTTCTTCGTGGAGGGAATGGAAATATCCTTATATAGACAGTGGTGGTGAATGCCTAACTGTGTGATTATTCAGAGGACCATTGATTGTTTACTTAGGATATTAAGTATGCTGTGTGAATAAAACCATCTAAAACATAAAGGGAGGGATACAAATGCTGGAGAAAATGTGGAGAAAGGGAGGTACCTAATCACCATTGGTGGGGAAGCAATATGGTGCAGCCCATTTGGAGGGCAGTGTGGTGGTTCCGCAGGAAGCTAAGCATGCAGTTTTCATTTGGTTCTGCAACTCAATTCTTCGGTATATACTTGGAAGAACTGAAAAGAGGGACATGAATGGACATTTGCGCAGTGGGAGTTATGGTGTCATTATACACAATTTGCAGTGGATGGAGGTGGCCTAAAGGTACATCAACTGATAAATGGAATAGTGAACTGTGGTGTATATATACAATGGAATATTGAGCTGCTACAAGAAGGAGTGAAGTTGTGAGGTGAATGGACATTGAGGACAGAACGTTGAGTGAAATAAACCAGAAATGGAAAGAAAAACATTATAATGCCTCACTAACATGGACTAAGTATAATGTACAAACACTGATAATTGACTTTGAGAGCATGGGTTACCAGGGGAAGGCTTCTTGTAAAGGTTTCTAGATTGTAAGCCCTTAAAGCAGTTACATCTATTTCTAAGTTGTAATGGTTATTTCTAAATTCTGAGATGCTGAGCTCTTTGTGTATAACCTGTTCAGTCCCTTTAACTTTGGGTATCTGTGTGACACCTGAAACTCAGGGCCAGAGTCTGGCAGCTATGAATGTCACCAATACCCCATACAGCAAATGTTAAAGAAGGTGAAAAAGAGATCAGAATTCAATTAGCGACATGAATGAAATGGACTTGGTTAGGACTAAGGTGAATCAAGCTAAATGGTAAAGGATGACAGTCACAGTGTTTTTAAAACTTCAACTTCGTTGTGAGACCAAAGGAAGAGAAGTTTATTAGATGCAAAATCTATATTTTTTGTAACACACTATATAATTTAACTTGTAATGTCAGTTTATTCAAACAACAGAATTACATGGAACACTGAATAGGGACTGAAATCTGGTTTGTTTGCACAGGTTAGTGTGAATACCCAACATATTCCAGAGTAATTTGGGCAGAGAATAAAAATGCATTTGCAAAACCCCCTTGAGGGACTGGGGGAAAATGTGCAAATATTAAATTTCCCCACCTGGGGAATTAATGATATTCTCACAAGCTTTGGGGACTACCAATTTAGAAGTCTGAGCCCTAGATCTTGGGACTTGCCCTTATGAAGTTTGTTACTGCAAAGGAGAGGCTAAGCCTACTTACAATTGTTCCTAAGTGTCACCCCAAGAGGGCTTCCTTTGTTGCTCAGATGTGCCCTCTCTCTCTAAGCCAACTCTGAAGGTAAACTCATTGCCTTCCCCCCTCCTCCTACATGGAAGATGACTCCCAGGGGTATAAATCTCCCTAGCAGCATGAGACATTACTCATGGGGATGAGCTTGGCCCTGGCATTGTGGGATTGAGAAAGCCTTCTTGGACCAAAAGGGAGAAGAGAAATGAAACAAAGTTTCACTGGCTGAGAGATCTCAAATAGTGTTTGAGAGGTCATTCTGGAGGTTACTCTTATGCATAATGTAGATATCCCTTTTGTGTTTTCAGTGTATTAGAATAGCTAGAAGGAAATACCTGAAACTGTTGAACTGCAACCCAGTAGGCTTTATTCTTGATGACAATTATATAACTATATAGCTTGCACTGTGTGACCATGTGATTGTCAAATGTATGTGGCTTCCACTCCCTTTATATAGCGTATGGACATATGAATAGAAAAATGAGGACAAAATAAATGAATAATAGGAAGGGATGGGGTCTGGGGTGTTTTGGGTGTTCTTTTTTACTTTAACTTTTATTCTTATTTTATGTGTGTATTGGTAATGAAAATGTTCAAAAATTGATTGTGGTGATGAATGCACAATTATATAATGAGATGTGAATAATTGATTGTACACCATGGACAATTGTATGGTATGTGAATATGTCTCAATAAATTGAATTTAAAAAAAAAAAGGCAAGAAATAGAAAGAGAGAGAAATTGAGGAAAAGAACAGAAAATGAACTAAAAACATCAGATGTCATCCCTATAAGTATCAATAATTACCTTAAATTTAAATGTTAAAAATATGCTATTTAAAAGGCAGAAATCAGCACAGTAGATAAAAATACCATAGCCCAGATATATGTTATTTAAATGAAGCTCACTTAATATTTATCAACATGTGTAGGCTGAATGTAATAAATGTAAAAAAGGATATATCATGCTAATAGAAATTTTAAAAACTTCAGGAGAATTTCTATTAGTATATGACAAAGCAGAATTCAGTCCCAAAAATTAGTAGACAGAGAAGGACATTACATCATAATAAAAAAGATCAGTCTGCCCAGAATACATAATGATCCTCAATGTGTACACATCAAATAACAGAATTTCAAACTATATGAAACAGTGGTTGATCTGAAAAAGAAATAGACAAATTTACGGTCATAATTGAGGACGTCAACAGCACCCTGTCCCACCAACTGATATTATTACTAGATAGAACCTTGGCAAGGATCTTGAGGATTTGCATTGGACAAAATGGACAAACAAAAATCAACCAATAGAATCTTATTGACATACATGGACCATTCCTCCCAAAAGGAAGAACAAAAAATTTCAAGCATCCGTGGAATATTCCCCAAGGTAGACAATATCCATTTACATTTTATAAGCTTCAATACAGCTAAACTAAATCATTCACAGTAAGTTATCTTACCATAATGATGTGAAAGTAGTAATTAATAACAGAAAGACAAGAAAGTCTCTAAATATTTGGATAGCAAAAAAAAAAAAAAAAAAAAAACACTTATGAAAAATCCATGAATCAAAAGTAAAACCTCAAAGGAAATAAAACATAATAATAATTATAACTCATTGAGATGAAAATACATATAATCAATATATGCTAAAATAGTAATAAGGGAGTAACTTATAAATGCTTACAAAAAAAAAAGAAAGATCTCAAATTAGTAGTTTAATTTGACCAACGCAAGCAGAAGGAAGGATGAAATTAATGGAAAAAAATAGGAAAAAATTAGTCAGTAAAACCAGATGAGGTGCTTTGAATAAAATCTATAAAATTGATAAATGCATAGTAAGACTGACAGAGATAAAATGAAGAAGGCAAAAATCACCAATATCAGGAATGAAACCTGGCATGTCACTACAGATCCCAAAGCTATCAAAAATATAATAAGGGAATACTACAAATATATTTATGTTAATAACTTTGATAACCTAGAAGAAATGTACAGATTCCTAAAAGAAAAAACACAAACTACCAAAATTTAACCAAGTTGAATTAGAAAAAAATTGAATTCATGCTTCATCACTTCTGAAAAGAAATCTCCATGCCGATATGTTTTCATTGGAGAATTCTACCAAACATTAAAGGTAGAACTAACACCAATTACAAATATTCTCTTCCAGAAAATAGAAGAAGAGGGAATATGTTTCAACATATTTTATGAGACCATGATTGCCCTGATTTATTAAAAAAAATAGGCAAAGATTGCACACAAAAATGAAAATGCAGACAAGAATGTCTCATGAATTTAGATGTAAAATACTTTTTAAATTCATTAGCAAACTGAATTCTACAATATATTAAAAATATATAAAAAAAGTTATGTAAAAAGACCAAGTAGGATTTATTCAAAGTAGGTAAGGATAGGTCAGTGTTCTAGTTTGCTAATGCTGCAGAATGCAAAACACCAGAGACGGATTGGCTTTTATAAAAAGGGGGTTTATTTGGCTATACAGTTACAATCTTAAGGCCATAAAGTGTCCAGGGTAACACATCAGAAATCAGGTGCCTTCACTGGAGGATGGCAGATGGCATCTGGAAAACCTCTGTTAGCTGGGAAGGCACGTGGCTGGCGTTTGCTCCAAAGTTCTGGTTTCAAAATGGCTTTCTCCTAGGACGTTCCTCTCTAGCAAGCTTGCTCCTCTTCTGGCACAGTCAGCATCAAAAATCAATCAGTATTATCCAAAAGATCAAAATATTATATAAGAGAAGATCACATGAGCATATCAATTGATGAATAAAATTCATTTGATAAAATTCAACATTGACGAAAAATTATCTCAGAAAAAATAGGAATAGAGGAATTTACAGTTTGATAAAGACCATCAAGAAAAAATCTAGAACTAATATCGTACTTAGTGGTGAAATGCTGAAGACTGTCTCCCTAAGATAAGAACAAGGCAGGAAAGGAAGCTTGCTCCCACCCCTCTTATTCAACATAGCACTGGAATTTCTAACCATTGCAATAAGGGAATAAAAATAAATAAAGGCAAACAGAGTGGTAAGGAAGAAATTAAAGTACCTCTGATTGCAGGAAATCTGAACATTTACATAGATAATCCCAAGAAATGCACATATACACACACACAAACAATCCCAGCACCAATAAGTGAGATCAGAATAGTTGCAGGATACAAATTCAAGATGTAGAAATCAATTGCATTGGACAAAATGGACTTTAAGTTAAAAGTTGTTGTAAGAGACCAAGAAGGATACTATGTATTAATAAAAGGGGCAATCCACCAAGAAGAAATAACAGTTATAAATATGTATGCACCTAAGCACAATTCCCCAAAATACATGAGGCAAATAGTAGCAAAACTGAAGGAAGCTATAGATAACTCACAATAATTTTGGAAACTTCAATACATCACTCTCATGTACAAACAAAATATCTATAAGGAAAATCAATAAGAAAATACAGAACTTCAATAATATGATAAATGAATTCAACATAGCATGTAAATGTTTATATATATATATATATATATATATATATATATATATATATATATGTGCATATAACATTGTACCCCCACAGAGCAGGATATAAATTCTTCTCAAGTGCACATCTATCATTCTCCAGAATAGACAATATTTTGGGCCACAAAACATGTTTCAGTAAATTTAGAAATACTGAAGTCATACAAAGCATTTTCTCTCACCATAATGGACTGAAGCTGGACATCAATAACAGGCAGAAAACTGGAAAATCCACAAATATATTGAAGTCAAGTAGTACTTTCTTAATCAATGAATCAGAGGAGAAATCTCAAAGGAGATCAGTAACTATCTTGAGAAGAATGAAAACAAGTACACAACATCTCAAAACTTAATGGGTGCAGTGAAGGCAGTTCAGAGAGGGAAATTTATAGCACCAAATGATTTTATTAAAAAGAAGAAAGAGCTAAAATCATAGATTGAACTGCACACTGGAAGGAACTACAAAAAGAACAGCAAATTAAACCCAAAGCAAACAGAATGGAAGAAATAACTAAGATTGGAGCAGAAATAAATGAAATCAAGAATAAAAAACAAGAGAGAAAATTAACAAAATGGAAAGTTGGTTCTCTGAAATTATCAATAAAATTGACTAATGATTAGCTAGACTGACAAAAAAGAGAGAAATGCAAATAAAAAATGCAAATAAAATGGGGGAGGCATGATGACTGAACACACAAAATAAAAAAGATCATAAGAGGATATTATCAACAACTGTATGCTAATGAAGTAGATAACCTAGATGAAATGAACAAATGCCTAGAAAATATGACCAACATACACTGACTCTAAAAGAAATAGAAGATCTCCACAGACCAACTGCAAAGAAAGAGATTGAATCAGTCCTCAAAAACCTCCCAACCACGAAAACCCCAGGTCCAGATGGCTTCACAAGCTAATTCTAGCAATTGTTCCAAGAAGAATTAATACCAATCCTGTTCAAACTCTTCCAAAAACTTGAAGAGGAAGGAACACTAAATACCTAATTCTATGAGGCCAACATCACCCTAATACCTAAGCCAGATAAAGATACTAGAAGTAAAGAAAATTGCAGACCAATTTCTCTTATGAATATAGATGCAAAAATCTTATCGAAATATTTGTAAATTGAATCCAGCAGCACATCAACAGAATTATACAACATGATTAAGTTGATTTTATCCCAGGTATGTAAAGGCTTTCAACATAAGAAAATCAATTAATGCAATACATCACATCAACAAAACCAAGGGAAAAAACATACGATCATCTCAAATTGACAGAGAAAAGCATTTGACAAATTCAGCATGCTTTCTTGATAAAACACAGAAAAGTATGAATAGCAGGAAACTTTCTCAGCATAATAAAAGACATATATGAAAAACCCACAACGAACATCTTAATGGTGAACGACTGAAAGCTTTCTTCCTAAGGTGTGGAAGAAGATAAGGATGCCCATTTTCACCACTGCTATTCAACATTGTGCTGGAAGTTCTAGCTAGGGAAGTTAGGCAAGAAAAAGAAATAAAAAGCATCCAAATTGGAAAAGAAGAAGTAAAACTTTCACTCTTGGCAGATGATGCAATTCCATATGGAGAAAGTTCTGAATATTTGACAAGAAAGCTAGTAGAACTAATAAACAAGTTCAGCAAAATGGCAGCATACAAGATCAATACCCAAAAATCACTAATATTTCTATACACTATAATAATGAGCAATCTGAGGAGAAAAGCAATTAAAAATTCCATTTACAATAGCAACTAAAAGAATCAAATTTCTATGAATAAATTTAACCAAGGATGTAAAGGATATGTACAGAGAAAACTAGAACGGTGCTAAAGGAATCAAAGAAGCCCTAAATAAATGGAAAGACATTCCATGTTCATGGATTAGAGGACTAAATATCATTAAGATGCCAATTTCACCCCAGTCTATTTACAGATTCAACACAATCCCAATCAAAATACCAGCAGCCTACTTTGCAGAAATAGAAAAGCCAATTATTAAACTTACTTGGAAGGGTAAGGGGCCCCAAATTGCCAAGAACATCTTGAAGTAGGAAAGCAAAGTTGGAGGATTCACACTTCCTGTCTTTAAAGCATATTACAAGGTGCTGGGGTTCAGAACAATTTGGTACTGGCACAAAGATAGATGTATCAACCAATGGAATAGAATTCAAAGTTCAGAAATAGGCCCTCACACCTATGCCCAATTGACTTTTGACAAGACTGCCAACTCCACATAATTGGGAAAGAAAAGTCTCTTCAACAAATATGCTGTAGGAACTGGGTAGCCAAACACAAAAGAATGAAAGTGGACCCTCTCTCACACCATATACAGAAATTAACTCAAAAAGGATTGAAGACCTTAATATAAGAATGAAGACTATAAAAATCCTAGAAGAAAACTGTAGGGAAACATCTTTATGATCCTGTGATAGGCAATAGTTTCTTAGATTTTTCACCCAAAGTACAAGCAACAAAAGAAAATATATAATTGGGACCATCTCAGAATTAAAAAACTTTGTGCATCAAAGAACTTTGTAATGAAAATGAAGAGGCAACCTACTCAATGGGAGAAAATATTTGGAAACCACATATCCAATAAGGGTTTAATAATCAGCATATATATATAAAAAATCCTACAACTCAACAATAAAAAGGTAACCAATGCAGTTTAAAAATGGGCAAAAGACTTGAATAGACATTTTTCCAAAGAACAGATGGCTAAAAAGCACATGAAAATATGCTCCTAGCTATCAGGAAAATGCAAATCAAAACCACAATGAAATATTTCACACCCACTAGAATGGCTGTGATTAAATAAAATTACTGGTGTTGGAGAGGATGTGGAACAAAAGGAACATTCATTTATTGCTAGTATGATTGTAAAATGCTGCAGCCACTGTGGAAGACAGTTTGACATTTCCTCAGGAAGATAAGTATAGAATTACCTTATGACCCAGCAATCCTGCAACTAGGTATATACCCAGAAAACTTGAAAGCAGGGACTCAAAAAGATATTTGCAGAACATTGTTCATAATGGCATTATTTGCAATTGTCAAAAGGTGGAAGCAAAACAAGTGTCCATCAACCAATGAATGGGTAAACAGAATGTGGAATATACATAAAAAGGAATATTTTTGAGCTGTAAGAAGGAATGAGGTCCTGATGCATGCAACAACATGGCGAAATTTGAGGGCATTATGCTGAGTGAAATAAACCAAGTGCAAAAGATTGCATATTCTATGATTCCATTTATTTAAAATTCTTGAAATGTCAAAATTAAAAAAAAAAAAGTGGAGAACAGATAATGGTTGTTAGAGTACAGCAGTTGAGGTTTTAGGAAGAGCAATAGCTCTAGCCATAACAGGGCAGTACAAAGGGTTCTTGTGCTGATAGGACTGTTCTGGTTTGCTAAAGCTGCTGTTATGCAAAATACCAGATATGGATTGGCTTTCATAAATGAGGATTATTAGGTTACAGATTTACAGTTCTAAGTCCATAAAAGTGTCCAAACTAAGGCATCAACATGAGGATACCTTCACCGAAGGAAGGCCGATGGTGTCCAGAACACCTCTGTCAGCTGGGAAGGCATGTGGCCAGCATCTGCTGGTCCTTTGCTCCTGGGTTGTGTTTCAAAATGTCTTATTCCAAAATGTCTCTGGGCTTCTGTCTCTCTTAGCTCCTCTGCTTGGTTCTCCTGGGGCATTTCTCTCTAAGCATCTGGGAGCCTTTCCTTAGCTTTTCCTGGACGAACTCTGGGCCTCGCCTCTTAGCTTAGCATCTCCAAACGTCCTTCTGCCTGTGTCTTCCAGCATCTCCAAGGCTCTTTGTCAGGTCTTAGCTTCTCCCAGGGGCAAATTCTGGATTATGTATCTTAATTTCTCTCCAAAATGTCTCTCTTGGCTTCTCTGAGCCCCTTCTTTCCATGAACTCTCTTAAGGGCTCCAGTAAACTAATCAAGACCCACCCTGAATGGGCAGGTTCACAGGTCCATGGAAATAATTTATCAAAAGGGCTCACCAACATTTGGGTGGGTCACATCTCCATGGAAACATTCAATCAAAAGGCCCTACCCCACAAGTTTGGATTAAAAGATCATAGCTCTGGGTCCATAACAGCTTCAAAGCAGTACGAGGACTATTCTGTATATTGGCATTATTGTTCCTGACATCCTTGTTGAGGAATTCTACTACAGTTTTGAAAGATGTTACCATTAGTGGAAATTGGGTAAGTGGTTCAGTGACCTTTCTGAATTATTTCTTGCAACTGCATGTGTATCCATAACAATCTCAAAATATAACTGTATTTAAAAATATATCTGTGATTTGTGGGGTAACATTGAATACCATTAATACACCTCTCTTGACTTGGGCTTGTGGGTGGGAATTCTGTAGTACACTGTACAATCAGGATGGTTTTTCAGGTTGCTATGTTAATATTACTAGCCACTTTTCATCATTTGCCTCAGAGCCTTGAACCTGGAAAGGAGTTGATTAGAAGTTTGAGCAAGAATAATCTGGTAATAAGAAAAGTAGATTGCCCGATGTAAACTAAAGAATGTCTGCTTTATAAGAAAGGTGCAAGTGATCAAACCTAGTGTAAACACATGTTCCAGAACACAAAGGAACATAAAGCATATAATGGATTGCAAATTGGATCTTATTTTTCAACGAGAAAAATGAGAGTAATATAAGGGTTATTGGGAGAGTAATGCCTAGAACAGTTTCTCCTCTTCAAATGTAGTATTCTTCATATTATGGTAAATTGCTGAAATTGAAACAACCACTGAAATTTTCTAGCTGTTGTCAGACGATTCTCGATGCTCATCTCCCACACCTCCCCCACTACCCAAAGTATGTGAAGCTTTTCCTGTGAATCTGGTCTTATAATAGCTAATCACAGTCTTCTGAAGGTGAGAATCTTTTACTAGAGACAATAAAATTCACAATCTACTATATCCTATATCAATATTTTGGAAGAATATTTCTTTAAAATATGAATCAATACACAGTCTAATAAAAACGCATAACATACCATGAAACAGTCTCATAGATTCTGTGAAAAGCGTATTTTACTAGCAACTTAATTGCCTTGTATGATAGAAGATTAGACAATGTAGGAAACAGAGAGGATATGGAGAAAAGTTATTTGCCTTCAGAAAGACTTTGAGTCTACCCAACAAAACTTTTCTTATGAACTGGAGTCATAAAATCCATAGACAATAAGAGTAATATTTTGTTTCATTTCACTTTATTTATTTTCCTTTATTTTCTTTTTGATATGGTAAATCTAGGCAGAAAGAAAAGTGATCACCTAACTCCCCTTGTAACTAATGTAGAGTAAAATATTGTTTCCCTAACTATGAAACACTAGGAAAACAAAGACAGCTTCTCCTAGGATTTTTAAATCTGGTGAGATAATAGCTCATAGTGAAATATAAGGCAGGGGGAGGAGGAGGGAAAAAATTAAGAAGTGAGAATTCTGAAGATTAGTAAATAATTGCTGTTACCAAGAAAGAAACTATAATAGACCATAGATGAAAAAAGGAAAGAGTAAAACAGAAATATATGGAAATAAGCTGTAAAATATCAATTTTAATTCTATGTAAGTGGGGGCATAGAATAGCCATAAGACAGGGAATATAAATAATGTTTAGTTAGTTGGGTTCTAACAGTGTAATTTTTCTTTACATTTTTAAAAAATGTGAGAATGTTATATCATTTCAGAAAAAATAGAACTGATATTTTTGAAACACAATCTTTGAAGATTCTCTTTCTCTTTATCATGTTTCCATCACCCTTCATTCCACAAACTTGTAAGGAGGGTTTTATTTGTCCTTTCCTGCATTTAGTACAATGTAGTGGAATCTAAGGACAGGAAGAGAAAATCGACCTTATTTTAGAGGCACGAATAACCAATGTCTAGATTGAAGGAAATAACATGTCTACCATCCTAAAGACATTTCAAGAATATGAGGAGGACTTCTGGTTACATAGCCATGATATCTTAATGGATATTGATCCTAATCACCTGTTATTAACAACTACAAGTTTCTACCAAATATATGAAGCGACAGTTTTCAGAGAGTCATCAATTACAGTACAAGAGGGTGTTCCTATGAAAACTGCAGCATACTAGCTGAGTACCACATTTTCAATAGCTTATGCCTGAGGATACTTTCCATGCCATATCCCAGAGAAACAGAGCCCTGAGCCCACTGGCCTTGCAGGGAGCAGGAAACAGACCTAAACATTGGGGATGCTGACACACCTGTAATTTGTAGGGCAGAGAAGGAGGACTAGAAATATGTATGGGGTTACCTTGAAGACAAAGAGGCAGATGCCAAGGGAAAGTCCCATTGAGGTCTGGCAAAGAAGAGATGGTGAAGGACACTGTGCTATTCTGGAAGACAATTAGCACTGAGAGTCTCTGAGTTCCAATCACTTAGAGTGGAGCGACCTTCTGAATAGCCCCAGCATTTAGAATCAGACGCCGGAAAGCCCTCACTTAGCAGTGATGAGCCCACAAAATGTCTAAAAGCAAGCCTAGACAGGGTAAAGTTATTCCACATTGAATTCTTGCCTGCCACATTCAATCTCAACACATTTTAAAAGAGGACAAGAATATTTGACATTCCAGTAACATGGTAAATAAATTCCAGCATAAAATGAAATAAAAAAAAATAGACATAGGAAGAAGTTAAAAAAAGGCATCAGAAACCAGGAAAGGGGGACAGTAAATCACTAGAAAATATCAGAAATGACACAATTGATGGAACTAGCAGAAATCTTTAAAACTGTTATTATAATTACATTTAAGAATATAAATTAAAAAGATAAAAACCAGGAGTGAGCATATGGGGGGAGGGGGGTGCAGACAGCAAAAAAAATGGAAATTATAAGAAAAGAACTAATTAAAAATTATAGATTTGAAAAACAAAATGCTTTCAATGAAAAAATTACTGGATGGAATTAAAAGCAGATTGTATATTGAAAAGTAAAAGATCAGAACAATTAGAAATATCCAAATGGAAGCATAAATAGTACAAAAAAACTGAAAAATACATGGAAAACTAATGACTTCTGGGACAATATTAGGCAGTTTAAAATATGAGTAACTGGAATAATAAAAGGAGAGGAAAGAAATAAATTGCGTCAGAGGAAGTATTTGAAGAAATAATAGCAGAATATCCTTTTAAAATAAAAAAAAAAATTCATCAAACCACATATACAAGCTTAATCATCACCAAGCAACATGAACAAAAAGAAACCATACCCAGATAATCAAATTGCTAAAACCCAAAGATAAAGTAATATCTTAAAAGTAACCAGACACCATGTTATATATAGAAAACAGTAATAGGAATGTCTACTGGCTTCTCAGAAGAATTAAGATAAAATAGAAGACAATGGAATAACATCTTTAAAATGCTAAGGAAAAAATTAACCTAGAGTTATATAGCCAATTAATATATTTCAAAAATAAATATTAAATAAGGACAATTTTAGATAAATAAAGCTAAGAGAATTTGTTATTAGTAGACGGGCACTAGAAAAATGGTATAGGAAGTTTCCAATATGGATGAAAATGATACCAAATAGGAATTTGGACCTCCATAAAAGAATAAGGAGATCTGGGAAAAGTAAATGTTTAAGTGTAATAATAATATTAATTATACTGGGGGATTATAACATTCTTTGCCCAGAAAATGATAAAATGAATAGATAAAAATTCATGAATTTTGTAGAATTTTTGCAAAATGGAATTATGAGGAAATTTATGGACATACACACAGAAACGTAAATGTTAAATCTCATAATACTTGGGAATTAATCAAATGTCATAACCCATGTTTCAAAGAGATACCAATGGAAATTAATAAATTATTCTGAACAGAATAACAATGAAAACACTTCATCTTTTTTTCCTAGGATGTAGCTCATTAAGTGTTTGGGGATAAATTTATTGTCTAAATCTTACATCAAGAAAGGAGGCACATTTAAGTTAATGATCCAACTTTTCATGTTCAGAATTTAGCATTTAAAAAATCCATAATAAATAAAGAAGTAAAATCATAAAGAAAATAGCAGAAATCAATGAAATAGAAAATGGATAAACTAAGTAGTATAAAATTATAGTAATTAGATTTTTGTTAGCTTCTATAATATAGAATATTATGATATCAGTGTCAATGATATTTCTAAGAAATTTCTGTTTATTGTTACACTGAACACTTAAAATCTTCTCATTTTCATTTGTTGTAAAGTTTTACAATAATAATCCTGGGTCTGCTTTTCTTTTGCTTATAAATCATGGTCCGTTTTGATTCTATGGCTTCATATCTTACCTAATTTTTGAAATGTC
The DNA here is from genome assembly GCF_015220235.1 of Choloepus didactylus. Taxonomy (NCBI): domain Eukaryota; kingdom Metazoa; phylum Chordata; class Mammalia; order Pilosa; family Megalonychidae; genus Choloepus; species Choloepus didactylus. Next base: position 10,831,585 of record NC_051315.1, read on the forward strand.
TAAGTTACTTTCTTTTCACATATTTCTCTTGCTGTGCACTCTCCCCTCTTACTTTGAGACTCAAATTACAAAAAAAAAAAAAAAAAAATTAAACCTGTTCCCCAGGCAGTACACATCTGTTATGCTCTTTTTGCATTTTTAGCTATTTTGCTTCTCCTTTTATCTCTCTTCAGCTATTTCTAGTTGGTTGCCAAATTCATCTATTGCATTCTTATTTATGGTGACTTTCAGTTCACTTCCAAAATTTCCAATTTTATCCTTCATCATTGAACATACTAATCTTGGTTATTTTACAGCTTATGGCTGGCAAGTAAGTCATTTGTGTTTCTTGGCTTTTGGTCAAGACCAGTTTTCCAGCATTACTACTTACTTTTGACCTATGTTTGATTGAAAGCCATGCGTATTATTTGAGAAAATGTGGAAATAATATAAGGCTCAGGGTGATGCGCTCCTATTTCATACAGTATTTACTATTGCTTCTGTACGGAAACTAGGCTAGGGGCACCAACAATCTGCATTCCCTTATCCCAACATGGAATGAAATAATTGGGAGCAGTGCGCCAGCCCCTGTGAAGATTGGACTATTCACTCTTATTAGAAGGGTACAGCTTTTTGGGGTCTGTGCTGAAAATCATGAGGACTTTAGAAGGGTCACTCCTCTTAGTCATGCCTGTATTATCTATTGCTTTGTAACAAATTATCCCAAAACTTAGCACCTTAAAATAACAGGAATTTGCTGTTCCATACAGTTTCCAAGGATGTAGAAATAGCTGAGCTCCTTGGTTCAAAATGATGGCCAGGCAAGCTGTCACCTAAAGGCTTGTGCTGGTTTGAATGTATTGTGTCCCCCCAAATGCCATTATCTTTGCTGTAATCTTGTGTGGGGAGACCTATCAGTGTTAATTAGATTGTAATTCTTTGAGTGTTTCCATGGAGATGGGCCCACCCAACTGTGGGTGATGACTCTGATTGGATAATTTCCATGGAGGTGTTGGCCTGCCCATTGGGTGAGTCTGAATTAAATTACTGGAGCACAATGTAAGATCAGACAGAAGGAGCAAGCTGCTACAGCCAAGAAGGACAGATTGCTGATGTGTTACCTTGGACACTTTATGGCCTTAAGACTGTAACTGTGTAACCAAATAAACCCCCTTTTATAAAAGCCAATCCACCTTTGGTGTTTTGCATTCTGGCAGCATTAACAAACTAGAACAAATATTTTGCATATATTGGGTAAAATAAAACAAATAATGAAATTATTTTCATGTGTTACAATTATCACATCACTTTTTAAACACGTTATTTAGAAAATTAAAAAAAAAAAAATACATATGTGGCTTGCCTTTGACAAAGGCTCAAGTTTTATTTCTGTTTGACAACATTCTACCAAAGCCACACATCTGTCCAGTAACAGATATAAAACTAGAAATCAGTGTCTTTAGCCCATGTTGACTCTATACATGATAGCTTAAGAAGAAACCAGATTCTAGGTCATCATGTGACAACAAATCTTTTCATTATTGGAGAGGTTCTGTAGGAGAATCACTACTTTCTGCTTTGAATAATTTCTCAAATATTCTCTCTTTATGACAAAGGTCAAGAGCAGACACTGATTGCAAATGCTTTTCTCTTGGGATTCTCAGGTGGTATCTGCACATATGTAGCTTATATTGAGTCCTGTTTGGAATCTGTCCTCAGACATCCCCTGAAGGGAGGATCAAGTGCTCAGTGTCAGTCCCATTTTAAAGCCTTAGTGCAGTGGCATGTGATACATTAAAATATAGTTTCTCACTTAATGGAAAGTCACCCACAGCAAGGTTCTGATTATTCTTTAGATCATTTCCCAGACACATTTTGCAAAATGCAAATGAAATAAAGGTATGATTTGTTCTTCCACTCTGCTGGATGCAGTCTTGCAGTTGACAGAAGTTTATTTTTATTTTAACATTGGATGTTCCCCTTAGGGCTGCTGAACAATTAAGGATCATGTTTCCCACAGTTGCTCATTAACAAAATATTGAGGTCTTTACTTACATGCAGCTAATAACAGAACTCAGATATAGGGTGGCTGCTTAGAAAAGACATAACTTTGTATTGACAAATTGGCAACTTATACCTTTTGCATCATTTATTCCTTAAATTTGCAACTTCATTGATACTCCAGTATTAATTTGAAAACCCATAGGTTTCTTCTGACACAAGTGATATTCATCTAACAGATACCAACAATCTGTAGTGAAAATCACACCATGTTTTATGTCTCCATTTGTTAAATAATTTACCAATTTACATTCTTCTGAGTATAGGCATTTTAGGCAGGGAACGTTGTCAAAAATTTTATTCACAGTACCAATATTTAAGAATTATTTCCTTTTGTCTTCACTGTTTCTGTTGTTCTCCACTTTTTTTTGCATCATGTATTAGCACTTTTTTTCTTTCTGATTAGCAAATAATATTGTATTGCATATGCCATTGAATTTTTTTATTTTTTATTCAGTTTTATTGAGTTACATTCACATACCAGACAATCATCCACAGGGCATAATCAACTGTTCACAGTACCATCATATAGTTGTGCATTCATCACCACAATCAATTTTTGAACATTTTCATTACCTCAAAAAAAAATAAGAATAAAAATAAAAGTAAAAAGAACTCCCAAAGCATCCCATAGCCCCGTGCTGGTTTGGATACATTATGCCCCACAAAAGGTCATTATCTTTGATGCAGTCTTGTGTGGGCAGGAAACATATTGGTGTTGATTGGGTTGCAGACTTTTGAGTGGATGTTTTCATGGAGATGTGATCACTGAACTGTGGGCAAGATCTTTCATTGGACAATTTCCATGGAGGTGTGGTCCCCGCCCATTCAGCATGGGCCTTGATTAGTTTACTGGAGCACTATATAAGCTCAGACAGAAGGAGCGAGCTTGCTACAGCCAAGAGGGACACTTTGAAGAATGCACAGAAGCTGAGAGGGTAGCTGCAGATGAGAGATAGTTTGAAAAGGGCTGTTGAAAGCAGACTCTTGCTCCACAGAAGCTAAGAGAGGACAAATACCCCAAGAGCAACTAAGAGTGACATTTTTGAGGAACTGCAGCCTAGAGAGGAACATCCTGGGAGAAAGCCATTTTGAAGCCAGAACTCTGGAACAGACGCCAGCCACATGCCTTCGTAGCCAACAGAGGTTTTCCAGACACCATTGGCCATCCTCCAGTGAAGGTACCCGATTGCTGATGACTTACCTTGAACACTTTATGGCCTTAAGACTGCAACTTTGTAACTAAATAAACCCCCTTTATAAAAGCCGATCCATTTGTTTTGCATTCTGGCAGCATTAGCAAACTGGAACACCCCCCAAAACCCCCTATTATTCATTTAACTTACGTTCCCATTTTTCTACTCATCTGTCCATACATTGGATATAGGGAATGTGAGCCACAAGGTTTTCACAATCACACAGTCACACCCTGTAAGCTATATAGCTATACAATTGTCTTCATGAATCAAGGCTACTGGGTTGCAGTTCAACAGTTTCAGATATTTCCTTCTAACTTTTCCATACACTAAAAACTAAAAAAAGGGTATCTACGTAAGGCATAGAAATAACCTCCAGAATGACCTCTCTACTTCATTTGAAATCTCTCAGTCACTGAAACTTTATTTTGTTTCATTTCTTTTCCCCCTTTTGGCCAAGAACACTTTCTAAATCCCCTGAGCCAGATCCAGCCTCATCTCCAGGAGTCATGTCCCACATTGCCAGGGAGATTTATACCCCTGGGAGTCATGTTCCACATGAGGAGGAAGGCAGTGAGTCCACTTGCCAAGTTGGCTTAGAGAGAGAGGCCACATCTGAGCAACACAAGAGGTTCTCTGGGGGAGACTCTTAGGCACAATTATAAGTAGGCTTTGCCTCTCCTTTGCAGCAACAAGCTTCATAAGGGCAAGCCCCAATACTGAGGGCTTGGCCTACTAAATTGACAATCCCCAGTGCTTGTGGGAATATCAGTAATTCCCCAGGTGGGGAAGTTTAATATTTCTACATTTTCCCCCAGTCCCTCAAGGTTGTGCTCCACTGTTAATCCCTTTTCGCCTCTTAAACTTTCCAGTCTGTGGAAACTCATGGTCAGCAGTGTGGGGTGACAGTAGTGGCAGACTTGAAAATCAGCCACTCATCTGGGATCCTTTCAGAGAGTACCAGCTGGAAGGGACTCCATGGTATACACACAATGCAGCTAGACAAACATGGTTGGACTAGTGTGCCATCTTCAGGTTATCAACAAGGGCAAGGCACAAGGACGAAAGTTATGTGAGTTAATTAAATGTTATCCATGGGTCATAAACTTGTCAATCATATATACAATAGCCATATTTATTTATTTTTACTTCCTTAATATCCAACACTCTTCCTTCAACATTTCTCATTTTAGAGTCCACACTGGCAAATATTTTAACTGACTTTCTCCTAGGTAAGGCTAAATGATTGTGCCTTCTGTAGTTATTCTATTGTAGTCATATCCATTTCCTTCATCACATTGGTGATGTTCTGGGATCATGAATTTGTTTAAGCAGTTACTTAATCTCTGTTTCCCACTGGAGTCTAAGTTCCATGATGATGAGAGTCAGATCTGTTTACTTCCCTATTGTATCTATAGCATCTAGCACAGCATGTACCATAAATCTCTGGTGAATAGTATTAATTCCAGAAGGAATCTGAATTATGCCCAATTATGGCTGATAGCAGGAAACAGGACAAGGCAATAAAATCCTTCAGACCAAGAGGACGAGTTGTGAGGGAAGAGCCAAGGACTAAATGAACCAAGGCACCCCTATGGGGCAATGGCGAGAGGGGGCTAGTCCCGGAACCCTGCTGTGCAGGACATACCTGCAGAGGGCTTCTGATCTTCTCATAAACACAAACCCAGCTGTGATTTTGCCACCAGAAGCAAGAGAAACTCTATGATTTACCTTCTTCCTAACTGGTAATCTTAGGGGGAGGACTTCCGGACATTATTTTGGAAACTTGGCTGCATATTAGGGTTCTTATTCCCAAGTTTAAACAATAAATTCCTTTCTCCATTCTTTATTGTTTGGGCCACTTTCTGAAACTCTTAGGATCACTGAATTTCCTTGACATTACATGCTTGTGTTTGCTGGCTATTGATAATGTGCCTTAAAGCTTGTGACTTCATAACAGGACATATATAGGCAGAAGAGGTAATAAACCCTCTTAAGGCATCATGCTGAAAAGGTTGATATTAACTGATTTTGTTCACTTAAGCACATAACCTTTGATGAAGTAGGTATAATTTACACAGACAACATATACTCCATAACACTACTGGGACTTTTTTTTCAATTTCTAAATTGTTACAGCAAACAGTTTATGTGAATTATACTATGTTATATACCTGTATATGTATATAAAATCTATACTATATATATGAATTATATAATTTATATTAATCTTTTCATCCAGTAATCATTCTCTATTGTGGACCAGCCCAGGATATTATTCTTTTCTCAATGTCCATATTTTGTAGAAACTCTTGTGCATGTACTTAATTCTATTTGTGTCATTCCATCTAGAATTGGTTGCTTCTTTCTGTTAGACCCGTTATTAATACTGTGATTTTTTATAATTTGAATATGAAAATGGTTACAGCTTAATGTAAGTACTAAGTCATTATCATATTGTTAAAAGACATTTGTTCCATCTGAAGACATCTGCAATGATTTAGCTGCCTGCTTTATCTATTTTTCTCAAATGATACTTGTGTGGCCTTAACATACGGAGGTGCTTTCTCCATGTGCTTGCTTATGTAAGTAAGCTCCATTACTTTTCAGGTCTGAGGAGGAGAATAGTAGTATAGGGAGGACATTTTAAATTTCCTCTAATAGAAAGACTCTCTTACCAATTAATGAATGAAGTTAAAGCTGGAAAGCAACACATCATATCATCTTTCCCTATTGCTCTGCCAAGTCCCAATATAAACATACACCAATACGCACCTGCAATGGCATCACTGTTAAGTACTTTGTGGCCTTTAGGGTGGAAAAAGTCACGATACAAGTCTCTGAACCAAGTTCTTCTGGGTTTCAAGTTCTGGTAACGTGCAATATGAGATAATAATGGAATCTTTCCTCAGAGTGTTGAATAAAAATAACTTTTTTTTAATATGACCAAACAATCAAGAATGAAAGAGAAATCCTTAAATACCAGAAACAAAGAGAAATAAGCATAGAGACTCTATGTGTTTTTTATGTTTTTGTGTATGTGTGTATTGGGTGGATATAACATTCTCAGATTTAGTTTTTGATGAACATATGGTGACCAATGTGAAGAGTTTATTTTCATGGCTAGGAAGGAGAATAAAATCATGGTATTTAAAAGGGTTATATACATCCAGTGAAAGTCACTTCAAGGGAAGTTTTAAGGAAACTTATTGGATTGTTTTCAATAGCACCAAACACCCATTCATCAAGCCTTCCATGCCCTGCTCTGTGCCCTGGAATACTGACCTATAGAGACAATACAGACCGGCCCATTACTCTCTGGTTTTTGGTTGGGGTTGGCCAATGGGGAGGACAAGCAGAAAAATGGAGGGATGGAAATAAGTACTTATAATCACCTCCCTAATTTGTTAATTTCAGTGTTACCACAGGTGAGCTGTATCCCTCATATAAGATCAGGTGGCCCTCCAATACAATTTTCTCAGTATTGAGATTCTAACTATAGCTTTATCTTCTCCTTTTTCAGACCTAGGATCGGTAACTGAGTCATCCTATTACCTGCCCTGTTATACTGAATTATTTTGGTTTTCCTATCTACTGGTAAATCTCGTGAGTGATCCTTTATTAATTCTTGAAAATTTCCAATATCAATGTATCATCTATTCCCTGCCCGTATCTTGACTGATATGGAGATTAAAAGAAACTTGCTTTTGGCAATGTCCTTGAGTGAGAAAGAACTTTTTTTCCCATGGTCAAGGAAAACACAAGAAGTTTTAAGTTCAAATTTACCATCCTTGTATAGAACAGGAAATTCAGATTTTAAACATTAACATAAAAATTGGATTCAGGCAAGGAATAGCAAAGGCTCATTTGACAAAAGCAAAATTTTAAAAATTGCTCTGGAGGCCATGCCTATAACTCAAGCCATGTTATTTCTTTAGTAGTGTCAAAGAATTTATCCTCACTGATTAATACTCATAAATTAAACACTAGACAAAACATAGAGAAATGATTCACCACAAATGAGTCGAGTCATTTCAGAGAGGATGATTAGTATATCAAGAGTAACAGTGCAATAGCCAAAATCATTAATTAATCTTGTGTGTTTATAATAAACATAGGCAAGAAAAACACTATGAAAAATAGTTGCATTTGGAAAAATACCGTAAGAGTCTACAATTTTTAAAAGTCTTGGAAACTGTGTCAGAGAATTAGAAAGGTGTTACTAAATGTTAAGATACATAGGAGGAAATTTGTCCAAAGTGCAACTCTGACAATTAAAAGGATGCAAGCCTTGAAAGAGAAGTTAAAAGACATGGAAGACAGAATGAGATACCCTAAATTTAGTCTCAAATAAATTCTGGAAGATAAAAAGTCATAAAAGGAGAGAAAACATTTGATTAGATAATGACTGAGAATTTTTCATGATTGATTAAAGGCATGAAGCTGCAACTGAATACATTTTTTTTGTGAAAAAAAAGGAAGGAGCATCAAAGATGGTAAAAAAATAACTTGAAAGATAATATAGAGGAAAGACATAGTTCTTTGAATGGCACAGCAATTTCGACAGCTCCAATGCACTCCATAATACTATGGAGAAATATGTTTGAAATTCTGAAGAAAATGCATCCAGCTAAACTGTCACTCAAAAAATGAGAGTGCAATGAAGAATTTGTTCGTTCTGGAAAAACAAGGCACAAGAGGTTCCACTCAAACTCACAAAGAAAAATATATTAAGAACCATATGAAGAGGAATAAATTAAAACCAAAAAGATAATGACAGATGCAAGAAAAAATATGAGCAAAGAAACTGGTAAAAAAAGAAAAAAAGTGGGTTAATTTAAATGATTATTAATTTATCTTTACTTCTACCCTGAACATCCTGCTTAGGAATTCTATGTAATAGCATTTGCTTTTCTTTTATAGTGAAAATGTGATTTGTTTGGTTTTGAAGATGAGGATTGGCAAGAAAAATATATGCCATGGATATCATGCTGCAGTGTAAGACTGTCATTTAACCATTTTGCAGTATGTGTTACATCTTAATCCAAAAGAGTGCAGAGGAGACAGAAAGTCCACACAAGCACTCCTCAAATGCTAACAGGCATTTAAATCTTGTTAAGATGCAAAACAGATTCAGTACCTCGGGGTGAAGCTTGAGAGTTTGCCTTTCCTAAAAGCTCCAGGTGATATTAATTCTTTGTTGCTCTCTGGACATGCTCAGATTTGCAAGGATCTCCATACTTACTGGGTGGAATAATATTTATTTACAAGTTTTATAAGTGATACAAAAATATTTACTACAAATATTTCCTTCAATAAATTATGAGAACAGTTTTGTGTTTCTGTGTTGGATTATCACCTCATTTCCAAATCTTCCTTTTACATTTATAATTAATATTTCCTTCCCAAAAAGGTCAGAGTGCCACATGTCACCTGATATCATTCTCATTTATGCCACACGATATTAGCTCATGCTTTAAAATTCTGGGAGCAGTTTTAATTCACTATTTGAACTGGAATCAAATGTTCAGTTCTCTCTCATGTAAATAAACCACTCGGCACAAAACGATCTAACAACTATGTGAGGATGTTTCACAGAAACACCTCGTATTCTCATGCTTTTTTCTCTTTGCCTTTCTGTTAACCAGCTATTGCAGTTCTCAATTCTCTAATTAACCAATTAAACACATGTTTTGGCATCATAATATGTAGAGTGCTTTTATCATTACAGGTGAAACAATAAGAATGAGGCTCATTGTATTTTTTCAGCAATGGAAGAAAACAGTGCCAGATGGGACTAAGCAATTTGTTCCTAAGTCTGAGGCAGTTTGTGGCGACAGATTTGTGAAGAATGCCAAAACTATCAGAGTCGACTGTCCTTGTTGTTGTATTCAATATTTGGTTGATTGCTTTATTGCTATCATGGGATGGAAACAGTGAGGTCTTTAAGGAAAAGTATACTGGACATTCTATTGGGCCTGAAAGGAGTTAATTTGATATTGTTGTGCAATCACTAATAAAGCCACTGCTATAATTTTAACTTAAATTTCTGTACCACGTAACAGATGCATGAGCTAAGGAAAAAAAAAATGCATTTTCAGAAAGAGCAAGGCTTGGTTTCTTTACAAATGGAACGAGTTGGAAGCACAGAGGATGTGATTCTGGAGGTTTTAAGTAAAACCAGGTTGCCTCCACCCATTCTCTTGCCTGCAATTATTCCCCGTCTCTTACCTGTACTGATATCTGAAATTGTTCAGTTGTTTTGGGGGGATTACACTTTACCATTTCACATTGTGGAAACACTTAGAATAATAATTTCAATGGGAAAGGTATTTCATTGAGTGGCATTTTTCTAAGATTTTTTGAATGGATAGGAGATGTGCTCAGTGTGTTTAAAGTGGTGCAAGATGGGAAGAAGTGTAAGCTGGTTCAGGTAGTGAGGTCAAGCTCACCATTTTAACTAGAGCCTCTGTTTTTTCATCTGTAAAATGGAGATAATTTTCAACAGAAATCCTTTTGAGTGTTGAGTCAAAATGTAAGGTATGTCCTTAACATATTACCCTACATATTGTAGGCAGATAACTCCATCATTGAAATCCATTGTAAAGAAGCACCCTAATTATTATCAGAGGAAGTGTCATTTTATATTAATCAAGATATCATATAAGATATATTTATTTAAAGGTAGAAGGGAAGAAAAATTTAGTAATGGTCTCAGGATTAGGTAAAATGTATAGTCTCATGATGAATGCCTGGAGAATAATAATAATGATTTAAAACTTGCTCATTTAAGAATTACTGTTGGGCTGTGTGGTATGTCAACCAAGAAATAACATATTAAGCTGCAAGGCAATGAGGGCATTTATTTGGGGTTATAGAATTGCAATTTGGGGAGCACAGATTCAGGTTGCAACCCAAAGAGTATTCTGCCTTGGCATTACCAGGTGAGGGTTTTTAAAGGGAAAGAAGACTACACAAGTTGTTTGTAGTTGATGGATATTTGGGGTACTCCAATTGTCATTCAGTTTAGATAGTTAACTGAGTTCTTTATTTTGGGGTTTGTTTATGGTATCCATATAGCCTTAGAGTTTTGAGGAACATTGTTACTTGAGGCTTTTGATACTGTGGAAGTTTGTGATATCTGGTTGAGACCTGCATAAGAGTTACCTTCAGAATGACCCCCAACTCCATTTGAAATATCTTAGCCATAGAATCTCTATTTTGTTTTTATTTCTTTTAACATGTGGTTTGAAGCCATATGTTCCCTGGAAAAAAAAATGTGCTTTTAAATCAAAAACATTGCTATGGGTGTAAACCCCACTGTCAGTAGGATCTATTGATGAGGCTACTTCAGTTAAGGTGTGACCCAACTCATTCAGGATGGGACTTAATCTCTTATTCTAGCCTTTTATAAACAGAATGAAATTCAGACACAGAGACAGAAAGCCACAGAAGCAAGATGCTGAAATCAAGGAAACCTGGAAGGTAAGGGAGAGACCAACAGATGCCACCAGTGCTTTGCCATGCAGAGTCCAGGATTTAGAGGCAAATGGACCTGGGATGAAACCTTCCCTTGTTTGCTTATCACTGGCTGTGTGCCCTAGACAAATTAGCTCACTGCATACTTATTATGATGATAGATAGGTAGGGATGGAGGTAGGGGAGAGAGAGACAGAGAGACAGATATAAAGAGAGACAGAGAAACAGAAAGACAGTGAGACAGACACACATAGACTATTCCCCATGTGTGTGTGTGTGCGTGTAAGAATAGTATTTGTGTAAGTCAGGCCTGTGTTGCAAACTCCTCCTCTCTTCATCGAAAGCATCTATTGCAAATGCAATTCTTTATTTGGAATAAATGAATTTGTGCCAAGGGGAAAAAATGCTCTCAGTTTAATTACTATTTTCTCCAGATATACGGGCATTTAGAAATCTGAAAAACTTAAATTATTGGCAATCAGAAATGCCAGTGGAGTAGTTATTTGGGGGAGTTTTCAAACTTGTTGGTAAACAAATGTTGATCTGCCAATGCCAAAATGAAATCTATCTCCCAAGTAGAGTTGCATAAGGCAGTAATGGGGCCAGAGATAATTGCAACCGCTCTTGCTCTAGGCATCCTCAACAGTTGGGGGCAGATGGGCCGTGGGTTTGTATGACAGTAGATTGGAGACAAATAAAAATAAAATCTGCAGTTATTTTTCAAACTCTAAGCAGTCATGCCCAAACATGGCAATCTAATATTGAAGTTGATTTAGATCTTTTTTCTACCTGCATTAACTTTTTAATATCAAGGTCACTCTATGAGTCTCTGGAATTTAGAAACTTATCCTGTAGTAGAGTATCACATACAATCTTTGACTTTTCTGATATTCACAGAAGTTCTGAGGGCAATCATTAATTTCCACTTGAAAAACAAAGGGAGAAATTAAAAATGAAAGAAAAGAAAAAAATAGGATGGGGAGAAGAAAGAAAACTAATAGCTGTTAAGAGCCTACTGACAGAATGCTAGATGTTTTAAGATCATTAGATAATTTACTATTCACAGTAACTCCATGGGGTGGGATTATCTCCCCAATAATTTTTCATAAATTATGAAAAAGAAAACTTTAAGCAGCTTTTTTAAATGTCACGTGCTGAAAGATAGTCTGTTATTATGCTGGGATTTGAATCTGCCTTCAAGTGCCTTCGAAATTAAATAATATGCAATGTGCTAGATATAGATGCATGACTTGCTTAAAGTTACAAAGCAAGTTCATGTCAAAGCAATGAAGATAATTCAGTTTGTCTCTCCAATGTCAAGGTTTTGCTCTTGCCATGGCATCAGATATGTTTGCCATATAATAACCCAAGTCTTCAAGCAAAGGTTCCTCTCTAAAGGAAGTATTTGCTGAGATCTCTTTCTCCTTCCTCTTCCTCCTCCTCCTCCTCTTTTTCTTCTTCTTACTATTATTGTTATTTCTATTATTTTACAATTTGCATTTCTAAAAGGAGTGAAAAGCTTGACTTGTTTTAAACTCTGATTCCACCACAAATTTATGGATAATGAATTTCATGAATTTCCAAGCTAAAGAAGCATGTTCAATTCTGGACACAGTCCAGTGAAATTAGCATGTATACTTGCCAACAAAAGAATACAACATATTAAACATATTTATTCAATACTTTGATTTCAACAGTGTGAATGCCTACATGTTAAAAAAAAAACAAAACACACAAATCATTTTTGAGGCTAAGAGAAACATGTAGACAAACAAAATCATTAAGTCAATGCTAGTTCAGGCATCTTGGGAATTGATTTTTGAGGCAATATATACAACAAAAAGGAATGCACATTTTATTTGGATTTGTTTTCTACTCTCCTACTTTAAAGACAATTCTCAATGCTTTTTCACAAACAGCTGTCAGGCATCTGTCTTCAAAGATAAAATAAGGAGAAGAAAATGACAATAGATTATATGTATTACATCTCTAGGGAAGCATCGTTTTTAATTTCCCTTAACTTACTCTACTTAATTTGATGGTGGGAAACTTTTGTCTTATTTTGGTCCCCAGAACTCAGTGGTATGCATAGCTCAGTGAGCTTAATTTTATTACAGATATTATCCAAATGCTTTTTAATTATTCGATATCATAATGAGCACCAGAGCACCAGAAAGGCAATGTTATTTAACAGAGACACTTAACAGTGAATTAAACCGAGTTGGTACTGATTAATAAAGTTGTATGAGCATCCTGCTGCTGTCTCATTCTTTACATGTTATTTTTGAGATGAGATTGCCATAGCTTGATTCCTGAGATGGAAGCCTCTTTTGATTATGCAGTAAAATCTTACTGATTGCTACTTATTATCACAACATGTGTGATCACTCCCACAGGGCCTGAGATTGAGCTCAGTTTGGAGTTAATATCACATGAAAGGAAATGTTGATATAAAACGCTGTGGTAGATTTTCATTTCAAATTACAAAGAATCTCTAATTCCAGGCTAGGAAATTTTGGCTTATTTTGGAAAGGTTAAGTCACATTGGAAGTACTTTAACCACATCCTTGGTCTTTTCAACTATCAACACAATTGCTGTCAAAAGAGCCGTCTTGGGACCTGACTCCCAGGGGTGTAAATCTCCCTGGAAACACAGGATATGACTGCCAGGGATGAATCTGGACCTGCCATTGTGAGATTGAGAACATCTTCTTGACCAAAAGGGGGATGTGAAATGAAACGAAATAAAGCTTCAGTGGCTGAGAGATTTCAAATGGAGTCGAGAGGTCACTCTGGTGGATATTCTTACACACTATATAGATAACACTTTTTAGGTTTTAATGTATTGGAATAGCTAGAAGTAAATACCTGAAACTACCAAACTCCAACCCAGTAGCCTTGACTCTTGAAGACGATTGTATAACAATGTAGCTTTCAAGGGGTGACAGTGTGATTGTTAAAACCTTGTGGATCGTACTCCGTTTATCCAGGGTATGGATGGATGAGTAGATAAATGGGGACAAAAACTAAATGAAAAACAGGGTGGGATGGGGGGGGATGATTTGGGTGTTCTTTTTTTACTTTCATTTTTTATTCTTATTCTGATTCTTTCTGGTATAAGGAAAATGTTCAAAAATAGATTGGGGTGATGAATGCACAACTACATGATGGTACTGTGAACAGTTGATTTTGCACCATGGATGATTTTATGGTATGTGAATATATCCAAATAAAACTGAATTTAAAAAAAAAAAAAGCCATCTTGGATGTCCCAAGATGTCAGTGGAAGATATTCATTTTCGGAAAATATTTACTCCTCTCAAAGTCTGATCTGCACTCATATGTAAATATGTTAGACAATAATTTAAAAATGAAATAAATAAATAAATAAGCTTAAATAAGTCCAAAAATTAGAAAAGTATAAGACTTCTGTATACTGTTACTTGTTTGGCCATTTTCCAATAATTTACCATTTTAGTTCATATACAAACTAAATATTAAAGAAGGAGGACCAGCTATTTTTGTTACAAGCATGTGTATTAAAAACTTCATATATGGCAAAAATATGTTTATTCATGCTTTTACCTGTCAATCAAAGGAAAAACTGATGTCATGGCTTCCCAAATGTGTCTTTTGAGTAAGTTAAAAATCTTAGAATTTCAATTGAAAGAGAAAATTTGGTAAGTCAGCAGAATTTATAAGGAAATAACTACGGGGCTACAGACCTGGGCTTAAGAACTGCGTTTCTACAGTGACCAATTCCATTCATAATGAATAAACCTAGTGGTGCTTTATAGTGTTTGAATTCTTGTTGGCCCTTCTCATCAGGGTCAGCCTTGAAAGGGCTGAGGAAATAATCAGTAGAGCAGTTAAGAAGGTCAGCTTCATTCTGTGGACACACACAAAAATGACTTGCGCCAAAATAACGACTACCAAAGTAAATGTTTGCTACCATTTGGAGTTGATAGGGCATTTAAATTATGCCACAAGCTATTTTATTAAATAACCAGAGTATTTATACAGTAAACTCAATTAGAGTTCATCATCCTATATTGAGATTTTCTGTATACTTCACCATCCCTCTCCTAGGGTTAAACTATGTGAAGGTGGGAACTGGGACTACAATACATGAATTTTAAGTCAGATAGAAGCTATAGAGCACTCTTGGCTTTTGTTACATATTTGTTGTTGATGTTTGTTTTATTCTTTTTCCTCTCTAATTGCAAACTAACTCATATTCAGTTCCAAATGTTTTAGGGAGAAAAGCACAAGAAAAAAAATCTGATAATCCCACCAATCAGAAATTATCTCTGCTAATATTTTTGGGTAATTTTCCATATATATATAGATAGATATAGATACATATATATAGATATACATGTGTGTCGAGAAAAGCACAAGAAAAAAAATCTGATAATCCCACCAATCAGAAATTATCTCTGCTAATATTTTTTGGTAATTTTCCATATATATATATAGATAGATATAGATACATATATATAGATATACATGTGTATGTATATCTATATATATATTAAAATGTATATATATAAGATATATATATATCTTATATATTTTATATATATAAGATATATATATATCTTATCTGTTTCTCCATATATCTTCTGTATCATCTCTGATTCCATAGCATTAATTTCAGAAATACCATTCTCCCCACCAAAACTATTAAGGGCAATCTATGTCTTTCATATAATCAGACTTTCACTTCTCAACTACATCTTTTCCAATAAACATAAATGTTTAAAGCAACTCAAATTATTAAAATATTATGTTTTAATTATTTACTCCCTTTTCTTTCCCCTTCTACCTACTTAAATCTAAGTAACACCCCACAGTTATTACATTGAAATAATTCCAAGATTGCCAAAAGCCACTAAGCTAATAATAAAATGGGTGAGTGCTTTAGTCTTTATCTGATTTCATCCAGCACAGACATTCAATACGGTCAATTTCTTTTTTCTTGAAACATTCTGCTTGGTGTGGTCATAATGCTCTATATTTCCTCCTAATGCTCTTGACACCCAGCATTGTGCAGGGTCATGGCCTTCATTTGGCTATTAAATGTTGACCCTTGTCAGGCTTGATACTAGTTTTCATTCATCAGTCCCTCCCAAGGAAATCTCATCTATACCATTAGCTTTAATTACTGGTTATATACAAGGGACACACAAACATGTCTCTAAACCAGATCACTCTGTAAAGTTTCAAATCTGTATATCTTATTAATTTTCAATATTTTTAATTAGAGGTCTGAAAATTCCATCAAAATTTTCTGTTTCAATGCAGACACATAAGGAGCTTGGAAGTCCTTGTTCCCATCTTTCCAATAAGATAGTGTTGAACAAACTAAAAATCAATGATTTTTCTTGAGCCCATGAGAAAATTCAGGTTCAGGGACAATGCAATCATGAAATCTCTAAAGACAGGCTAATCCAGAGAGTTACAGTGGAGACTTGCTTACTCATAGCAGAAGCCACTGGAGCCACATAGGAGCAGGAACGTTGTAATGGAAATTTTGATGAATGGTTGGGAGTTGTACATGAACTAGCTTGAGAGTGAGAAACTCTTGGGGACCAGAGTCTTGGGGGTCAGCATTTTTGTGGGTTTTACTGCCAGGAGCATCATCAGGGTATAATACTCTGGAAAAGGCAAAACTAAAATATTGTTAAAAAGATTAGTGGATTTCAGGGTTTCAGATGGAGAAAAGGATGGTTGAGTTGATGAAGCACAAGGGATTTCATAGAGTAGTGATTCTGTATCCTGTATAATATTTAATGACAGGTATATGGCATAATGAATTTTTAAAAATCCACAGAACTTTTCAGCGCAAAGAAAAGTTAATGCATGTGATTTTAATAACAAAATCATCTAGGAGGTCAAGGAATCCCAGGATGGAATACAAAATGTGACAAACCAATCTAATAATATTACAAATGTGTAAACCAACCCCACTGAAGAGTTGTGAGTTACCCAAATAACTTTGGAAATTAGTAGTCTGTTAAACTAAAGGCAAAAACAACTATACATAGCCACACTGGACCCTAGTTAATAAAACTGTTGGCCATAAGGGTATAGATAAACAATTTTGATACTACTGTGTGTACATACCAGAATCGATTATCTAAGTAAATGGATGGCAGGTGTTAGAAGCTGGTTTTTCCCTGTAGGAGTGAAAGGTAAGAGATAAACAAGGGGAGAAGGTTCGAATGTTACATATTGTAATGGAGACATGTTAGCTTAACATACATACAGCTGGTCACTTACTAAAATGCTTATAAATATACATGGAATGGTACACACCTATGTATTTCCTCACTCTGAAAGCTGAGAGGGCCTAGAAGGAATAACATGCTTGGAACAGAAAGCAAAACTAAGCTTCCAGATTTTGGTTTCTAATACTATTCTCCAATAAAAGGAGCCAGAGCTCCTTCGATAAATGGCTGAGTTTTGACTCGAGCAGGATGTATACAAGCTATTCCTGAGACATCTTGAAGTGTTAAGAATATAAAGAAATGCCCACAAAACTAAAAACAACAAAACAAAAACAAAATCTCTATGTTAATGGGTATACGCTAAACTACGTAAGAGCCAATCAGGCCAGAAATACAATAATTTGAAGAAAAAAATAAAATTTTATTGGATTATGAACCAAAATATAAAACAGATATCCATAAGTCCATATTGATATAAAAATTATTGGATAGATCAATAAATAGGGTAGAAAAGACATACATGTCTCTGCACTTTTTTAGTGTAGGCTCTGTGTTTTAGTTTCCTGGCTGCCAAAACAAATACCATTCAATAGGTTGGCTTTACAATGGGAATTTATTGGCTCATGGTTTCAGAGGCTAGAAGGCTTTGTTCTTCCTGGGGTTGGTGTCTTCTGGCTGGCTGGCAATCTTTGTGGCTCCTTGGTTTTCCCGTCACATGGCAATGCAGATTGAAGTGTCTTCTCCTTTCTCTTCCATATTCCATTGACTTCCAGCTTCAGGCAGCTCTCCATGGTTTCTCTGTCCATCTGACTTTCACTCTGTTTATAAAAGCCTTCAGTAATCAGAATTAAAGCCCCACCTGATTCAGTGCAGCCACACCTTAACTGAAGAAACATCTTGAAGGGATCTTATTACAACAGGTCCACACCCACCAAATTGTGACCGAGACCAATAATATATCCAGACATCACTGTGCAGAATGACTTCTTCCCAATGGGTGCAGTATGGAAAGGTAGAGAAACAAGTAACTTTATAGGGGGGAGATCTGACAAGCACTACTTTACCCAGGTAATTAAGGTCAACCTCAACAGCCATGAGTCATGTAGATAATATACACCTTTGATATGATGTGATGAAAGTGGCATTTTACCTCTGTGAGCGTCTTCCAAAAGCTCATACTTCCAGTCTAATCATGAGAAAAACATCAGACAAATCCCACTGAGGAACATTCTAAAGAATACCTGACTAATATCCTTCAAAACATTCAGTCATCAGAAACAAGGAAAGTCTGAGAAACTGTCAAAGCAAAGAGGAGACTAAGGGGACATGACATCTAAGTGGATTGTGGTATTCTGAATGGGGTCTTGGAACAGAAAACAGGACATTTGTTAAAAACTAAGGGAATATGAACAAACTCTGAACTTTTATTAATAATAATATATCAGTATTGGTTCATTAACTGTAACCAATTTAGCATACTAATAGAAGATGCTAATAATAAGAGCAACTGGGTATGTGGTATGTTTGAACTCTGTGTTCTATCTTGGCACTTTTTCTGTAAATCAAAAACTTTTCCAATTTAAATGTATATTAATAAACATTTCTGAACATTTTATATGACTTCTTTTTCTTTCTCAAACTGAGAATTGACTTTTACTTTTACCACATCCCCAAACCTCATAAAGTTTATTGTCTTAATAGGTCATACTGTGCATGATACTTGTGACCTTATTTTTTTAATTAGCAATGTTCCAAACATTTTAAGGTGACAATAAATAGTCTTTTGTATGTAAGTTTAATGATCTAATAATATATGTGTACCATATACACATAACCAAAAGTCTGCCTATTGGAAACTTAAGGATATTTTTTAAAATTATAATTTTCATAAGGTAAGATTGCATATCTATGATTGTACATAAGTCTTTGTGTACTTACTAGATTATATCCTTACAATAAATGTCAAAAATATAATTACTAAGTCCAAGAGTATGTGCAGTTCAGACTTTTGATTCACGTTTTCTGATTGCCACCAGTCATGCATGAAATTTAGTTTCCAGAACTCTCAAAGAAATTCAATCATCTTTGCATTATAAGAGTATTTCACTTTATTTGTATTTATATAAGTATCAATGAGTTTGAAAACAACTTTAATACTTTTATTGGACATTTACATTATTCTTTTATGAATAAATGGCTATCTCACCTGTCCATTTGAGAGGTCTTTTTCTATTTGCCATTACTTCATAAGATTTCTTTATACATTATTTAATTCCTCCTATTTGTTATGAAACTGCTTTTTAACAAATGTTCTTGTGAATCTAGGTTTACTTCTAGGCTGGCATGAATTTGGAAAAATAGGCTTTTTGTATAATTAAGATGAATATGTTAGGACTAATTTTGTATTTGATGGGTGGTCAAAGTAACTTAGGCATATTTTATTGTTCTTGTTATGTTGTTGCTTTCATGAGTCATTTACCTTTCAGAGCCAATTTCAACTGCCTCATGTCAGCTGTTCAAATTCTTAGCCCTCAGCTTTAACAATCATATCCTTTACTTGGAGAAAATGTCATATATGCTCTCCTATCAGGATGAATTAAATGCCAAAAAGAAAATAGTGCTGTAAATTAAAGGCACAAACACGATAAGTATAACAATTTTTGTTTATTTTTTTAATTATCTGAATAATCTTTGTTAGAAAATATTCAACAATATGATAATAATGTTCTCGGATTTATTTTCTTAATTTGTATTCCTTGAGTTTTAAAGATACATAAAAGTAAACAAATGCAACTACCACTAAACCAAAAACGGCAAGTTTCTACTCTCAGACATATTTCCAAAGCACTCATTTTGGGAGGAGCTTGTGATTAACAATATTATTAACAAAGAAAATGAAAATACGTTGCCCAACTTTGAGAGCAGTTTTACAAATGTTTCTTTTAGGGTATATCTACTATTTTGTAAGTATGTTAATTTCACTTCAAGCATTTTTATTACGCTCCTCTATCAAAAGCAGACTTTATCATTCATTTTATAGGAAAATATAATTAGAGTGGTCATGGTCAGTGGTGAGTCTGAATATTCTCGCTTTTCCTTAATGTTCGTTAAATAAATCAATGAAGATAGAATCATACAGAGAATTTCATAGACATTTACACATCTTAGAATATTAATGAGGGATACTTCAAATTACTTTCCATTTCTACTATCCCTTATTTGATTAAAATTTCACTATTTCCCAAGATACTTGTAAATTTGTTTTGCCTTGTTGGAAATAGCATGCATACTCACAAGCACATTTCTTGGGTCTTGTTCTTAATTTGAATGCTCAATGGCTTTTTGATTTGAAGAGTTAGAAGCCCTGATTATCACATTATGCTATAATTCACAGTGACTCATTATTTTTATGTAGCACTTGGTTCTAAATTTTCAAAATGGAAGAATAAATTCAAATGCAGTTTTTCAAAAGGAGAGTGTATAACTTCAGAATATAACTATCACTTCTAAAATCCTAAATCTTTTAAGATAAAAGATTTAATTCAGGTTGAGAAAACAGTTTTACTGAGTCTTGTCTCAGCCTATAGGAAGAGCATATGATATTGGACCAGTGACCTCATTTGTAAAAAAAGGAATAATAACTTCCATCCCCAAAATAAATAGCTCACAATTGCTGTGTGTATCACACCAAACCATAGGGAATAAAGTACTTTGAAAAGCCAAACATGATAAGTTAATTCAAGGCATATAATTAATGGATCAAAAAGTCTAACTTTTGTACAATTTCTGTAGTATCATATAGATTTTCAAAGCTACTCTGTAAGGCACGTTGGGATACAAATATCCATTTGGTCTGCTAGCAGAAAATCAAAACCTTAATTACATTTAATATTTTTGAGAACCTATTGTCTGGCAAGCACTGGGACTCCTTACTCAGAAGGACAGATTAGGGCAGCTCTTCTTCTCTTTAGGAAACTTACACATCACATTGTTTAGCACAATCAGATTCAAGATTCCATTTCAAATCATCAACAAAGGATTACATAGAAAGCTCCTCACTGAGTGATATATTACTGTTCACTGCCTCTCAGTCATGAAGATCTGGCTCCAAGGTGCACACACATTGTCTGCAGCCAGCCTCCTCTGCTTGAAGTGGATCTGAGCAAGGCCACAGAGGCACAATGAATAGATCCACCACTCTTTATGCACATCTTCATGTCTGTCACTCAAGCTAGTGCTTTCCTATAACCTACAAATTGTATCAGCGGACTTTGCTTACCCAAGTTTCTCGCGACCTAAATTTCTCTCTTGTATAGGTTTAAAAAAATTGGCTTTGCAGAAATGTAAGAAAGTCTTTCACTAGAGCTGATTTAATAATCTTTCTTCCAAATAGAATTCTTCATTTTCTTTTCAAGGGAGCAAGCATAATTTATCTCTTTAGAATGTTTTAGGCTTTGAGGTTTAACTAGGTGAGTTAGGGCCACATACTTTAGTCCTTGCCTACTGATACTCAAAAAAAGTTATTTCAATGGATCTGACATGGCCCCTGCCTCCCAGGGCATAATCACATGTAATAAAAGGAAGGAACAAAAAACATATACCAATAGCTATATCACAAAGGAGGTTTTTGGGAACTAATATAAAGGTACAAAGTGTAATGACAGAATTTGGAAGGCAATGACTATTTAAAACTGGTGCGATGTCTTTTGGAAGATTACTGATTTTGACTGGAACTTGAACTGCAGTTCAAACTAGTTTCAGATTGGCAAAAATATTAGGAAAAAAATCCATTGTCAATTGCGGTGAAAAGAGTCTTTCTGAGATATAATATGAACCTATGGATTATTAAAAATATTCTCCACATTAAAGAATAAAATGCCAGGCAATAAAGGATTGAAGTCTTGTTCAGAATTTGAGGATATTTTAAGAACCTTTAGGCAACAGACTGTCATTTTGAAAACAGTTTAAGGAAGGTGACAATTACAACTTTAGGCAATATGGTTAGAAAACTGTAAGAAACTAGAGGTGGAGGCATGAGAAAAATGACAGTGGAAATAAAATTAAACTGTCCTCTGTGCATTTTAAAGCTCAGACAGAGGGAGTGCAGACAGTTTATAACTTACATACCTCTTTCTTCAACTTCCAAAATATGTACAGTCAAATAATAGTATACACACAAGAATGTTATGCATATAGTAATATGGACTCTTGACCGGAAACCAAGCAAAGGTTTTAAACAAAATTAATTGTAAAAAATGGATTCTATACTCCTTAATTTCTGACTGGAGTGTATAAAATGTAAAGTAGAAAATGTACACTTGCTGATAAGAAAAAAACATCTTTTAGTTGTATTAAGAAAACATAACTTCTCAACTTATGTTACAGTAAGAAGTTTTGGATAAGGAAGATTTGTTCCTGGTATATATTCAGCGATTCAAAACATGAATAGATACAATTAGTTGGGAAATGAAAATAAATAGCAAAGGAATAGAATATAGGAAATAGTCTGACTTTACTAATGAGGAAATTGAAACCCTAGAATAGAGTTTAGGGCTTTACAGAAATAAATTAACACACCCACATACACCACACACAAGAGTATATATTTGGATTTGGTCTTTGGGATTGTTACTGTTTTTTTTTTTCTTTTAGGTTTTATGACATGCTTCCATTATCTGATAATTTAAAAATTATGACCCTTCGATTTTGTGGGTTTGTGTGTGTTACTAATGAAAGTAAATCGGTTCTTCTTGTGTAGTACTGACAGTAGGCAAATAAATTTCACAAAATATGTGACCTTTCTATATATACACATTAAAATGTTGGTAAAGAATCCTTTGTACCCCATTGTTCGTAACCATGTATTCTTCAGTTTGGTGCTCATGTTGACCAATAATGCATATGAATGAATATCCGTTTAGGTACCAATGTAAATCTTAAATAAAACCCGTGAATGTAATTACTAATCAATTTTGTGCACAGACATATGCAAACACATATGTACATATTTATGATTAATGATTCTTTGGTACTAAGAATTCATGAGCAATTTTCAAATCTTTACATTTCCACCCTTAAACATCAATATGAGTGCACAAGGAAACATCACCTGTTGTAGCCATTATCTTTATCCTCTGATCATCTTGGATACATGTTTTTCTGAGATGTAGATTTCCATAAAATTGAATATGAAATCCCCATTAATTGATTCTGGATGGTACTTTTTTGCATAATTATGTTTAAGAAGGGCCTGTCAATACAATTTGCTCTCAATTGTTACAGAAATGTCAAATAAAATGGATTCAGGTGCAAATATGGTAATTAATTCCTTCAATTATTATAGCATCATCATCCAAGGAAGCACAGCCAAAAATAAATAGAATACAAAAGAATGCATGATGAAAGTATTTTGAGGTTTATGATTATTACATTGCTTTATTACATATTGCATTGCTTTAATGATCACTACATTTGAAGATGCATCCATATCACATACCATTTCAGGTAATTTTACTTTGAATTGAGAAGGTTTTTCTTTTGTCTCTGTATTAGTTAGGGTCCTCTAGGGAAACAGAATCAATGACAGGTGTCTCTGATTATCAAATTGTAAAAGTGACTCACGCAACTGTGGCTATGCATGAGTCCAAATTCTGTAGAGCCGTCAACAAACTGTCAACTCCAAGGAAGATGTCCGATGAACTCCTCAGGAAACGAACCAGCAACTTCGCCGAACTCCTCAGGAAATGAACTGGGATCTTCGACGAACGTGTTCGATGAACTCCTCAGGAAACGAACCGGCAACTTCGACGAACTCCTCAGGAAATGCTTCACTGGGCAGCGGAAGAAGCAGTGAAGGTCCTCTATCTGTCTTGCTTACAAGTCTTCAACTGATTAATTGGATTAAATCCAGCCAATTGCATTCTCTCATTGTGGAAGGCACGCCCTTTGGTGAGTCATCAGTCATAGCTGTAGTCAATCGGCTGATGATTTAATAAACCAGCCTGTTGGTTATTAACCAGCCTCAAACATCCTTGCAGCAATTGTTAGGCCAGTGTTTGCTTGACCAGACAGCTGGGTACTACCACCCAGCCAAGTTGACACATGAACCTAACCATCACAGTCTCCCATTCAACATATGAAAGCCATTAGAGTTTCAGAATGGAAGTGACTTGTCCATTAGTAATTAAAGGGAATGCTTGCCCCCTTCTCTTTGCTGAGAGTTCTTGGATCAAGTGAAAGGTAAATTCAATGAGTCAATACAGTTAACTAAAGATTGAGCAAAGTGAAGAGAAATTGCTTTCTCCATGCAGATGCGCCAGTAATTGTAGGTTCTTTTGGTGAAGATGGATTAAGTGCAACTCGACTTGAGATAAATTTTCATTATCTTTCATTCACCCATTGAAGAACACCTGGGTTGTGTCCAGGGTTTGGCTGTTATGAATAAAGCTGCTAAAAGCATCCATGCACAGATTTCTGGGTGAATGTTTGTATCTATCTGGGGTAAATATCCAGGAGTGCAATTGCTAGGTTGTATAATGGTTGCATATTTAGTGTTTTAAGAAAGTGCCAAACTGAATTCCAGATGGGGCTATATCTTTTAAATTTCCCCTCCAAAATGTATGTGGAATGCAGTGTCTCCAGTGTTGTGACAATATTTATTTTAGTCATTTTGATAAGTATGTAGTGATAGCTCATTGTGGTTTTAATTTGCATTTCCCTAATGGCCAGTGATTTTGGACTTCATTCACGTGTTTGTGACCACTATATATCCTTTTTGAGGAAAGGTCTTTTTATGTCTTTTCATGTATTTTGCCCATTTACTAATCTGAGGTTTTTTTTAATCCTGAGTTTTTAGAACTCTTAATATGTTCTAGAAAATATTCCTTTCCATATATGTAGTATGTAAATATTTCCCCCACTCTATAATTTGTATTTCATTCCTGTAATAAGCTCTTTTATAGAACAAAAGGTTTTAATATTGATGAAGTACAATTTTTCAATTTTTCCTTTTATAAATCATGATTTTGGTGTCACAATTAAGAACTATTTGCCTAGCCCTAAATCCTGAAGATTTTCTCCTTTTTTTCCTAAAAGTTTTATAGTTTTATGTTTTGTGATTGATTGATTCCATGATACATTTATACATTTTGAGATAATATTTATATAATATATGATACTTAGGTAAAGGTTTCTTTTTTTCTTTTTTTTTTTTTTTTTTTTGCTTTTGGATGTCCAATTGCACCACAACCATTTGTTGAAAAAAAAAAAAGAACAGTCTTTTCTCCGTTGATAGTCTACAGTCATTTCCTGTACAGATTTCTTTTTTATTAAAAGAATTTAAATTTCAATAAATTTGTAAACTTAAAAGGGCCCTTAGAGACACTCTAACTTGATCTCTGCTTAAGAATCTATCATAGAAAGGCCCTTAATTTGTTTTTCACAGGTCATTTATTATTATTAATAATAAGTAATAATACCAAATTACCTTTGTAATATCAACTTTTGTTAATAATCTTTGTTGATAACCCTTAGGAGATATCAGAAACAAAACAAAACAAAATAATAATGAGACCAACCACAACTCAGTCTAAGCACCATTAGCTAAATAAACAAGTGTGAAAAGAAAAAATTTCACTAAGCCAACAAAAGAAAAGAAAATCTTAATGGTCTTATATTTACTAAAGTGATTGAAACTGTCACTTAAAACTTTTGCACAATGAAATTTCAAGCTATTCAACATTGCACTTACAAAGATGCACAAAATCTCTACATAGAGGACTATGAAACATTATGGAGAGGAATTAAAGAAATACTAAATAAATGGAGAGGAATAGGATGTTTATGTTTTGGAATATTCAGTATTGAGTATCTGTCAGTTCTGACTAAATTTATCTATGATTTAATATAATTGCAATGATAATTCTGATATGTCTTCTCTCTTTAAATTGTTTTAAATCTGATTCTAAAATGTATATAGAAATGTGAATGGCCAATAATGGAAAAACAATTTTTTAAATGTGGAGCAAAGCTGGAGGATTTTTATTAATTGATATCAAGACTCAATACTGAAAGCACTCTTGTTCTATTGACCCAAAGACAGTCAATAAGTAAAGAGAAAACACTCTAGAAATAGAGCTAAACATGTTTGGATATTTGCTTTGTGACAAGTTTACACTACAGTTAAGTAGTAAACATTTGATTTCAGTAAATATTTCTGGGACTAAGAAGTTTTTCATGTAGAGAAAACAAAACAAAACAGAACAGAACAAAATGAAAACTTTATCCCACTACTGAAGAATCCTTTCCAGATGGATTTGAAATCTAAATGTTAGTGAAGGGTTAATAAGATAAATCTCCTAGATGTGAACATAAGAGAATATCCTAAAAGCCATGGGATAGCAAAGATTTTTTAAAAGAACACTAATCATGAGGGGAAAAAAAAGATTAATGTTAATAAAATTTAGAATATATGATCATAAAAATTTATATATATATATATTATATATATATTTGTATTATTAAAAAAAAATGAAAAGCAAAGCCACATACTAGCAAGCCACTGTGATGGGGACATTGACAAGGAGAGAAAGTAGATGACACAGTTTTTTTTATTTCTATCTTCATGTGCTCTTTGGCTTATGAACTTCTTTGAGTTTCTCCACAGCTGTCTTGCTTTCTTTGATGATCCCACAAAATATGCTTCTACCTAGTTTTACTTTCACTGAAATGTAACTTGCTATCTTTGTATGTGTGTGTTGAGGGGCTAGATTATATTATTCTTCAGAAATATTTCTGGTCTATTAGTCCTATTAAGATGGGTCTTAATAGATCCAGGGCCATTTTCTCAGGTACAACATGGGCTCTTTCTAGCTGTAGATCCAGGTCTCCCTCTATGTCCAGAGAGTTTAATTTTTATATTACAATTTCAAAGGATAGTTTTATGTATATTGTTTTGCTGTTCTTTCCCAAGTACTATTGATTTTGTTTTGTGCCTATTTTGTAACTCTTTTACATTCCCTCCAATACTTTTCATCCATTATACATTTTTATTTTTAACCCTTTGGATATTGTCATTTATCCCCTCAAATCCACTTACACTTTCAGTCAAATCTATTCTTTCCTTGACACCTTGTAAGCTCATCTTCATGTCTCAGATGATTTCGCCTTTTTCATTAATTTTCCTTAGTCCCATTAACATTTTATTTTCCATCGTCCTTCTGTTTTTCCATTTCTATTCTGAGTTTTTAAATTTCTGAATTGTGATGCTCTTTAATATTTTCCATTGGTTATTTAATTTAATGACATTAATTCCTTTTTCATTACTATTTTTGTCTTATTTTTGGTTGGTATTTGGGAGTAGGATTTCACTGGATGAAAATTTGGGGTTTTTAAGTTTTCCTCCTTAAGGTACATTACTTATGGATTTTATCTGCCTTTTGCACTGTTTGTTTTCATATATGTTTCATATTTTCTGTACTAGCAATGTCCGATGTAACTATGGGAAATAGCAAACAGAAATCATGAAAACACTTTATTTCTGAAATGGCTTCATTTATTTTGGAAGGATGAGGGTTTTTATTGTTGTTTATACATCCTTTACTTTCTGTCTCTTGATTTCTTCTTTCCCGTTACCGCCACTCCTGCAGAGGTACATTTCTCCTTAGATTGCTTCCCTTCCAGAGGCTCTGACTTCCAAAATGGCTTCCTCCAGCCCTCGCGTTCCCAAGCCTGGTAGCCAGTGTGCTCTGTTTCAAGAGGTCTCAGAGATGTTTTCAATTTTTTCCCCACTCTTGGTGAGACTCTCCTCTGTAGGTAAGGTTATTGGTATTCTGTGCCGTCTCATACTCCACTGTGCATCTTTTTGTCAGCACAGTTCCCTCTTTTTTATAAACATTTTTTTAGAGAAACTGTGGCTTTTTAGAATAACTACGAATAAAATACAGGATTCCCATATACCACCCCAACATCAACACCTTGCATTGATGTGGAACATTTGTTATAATTTATGATAGCCCATTTTTATAATTGTACCATTAATTAAAGTCCATGGTTTAACTTAGGATTCACTGCTTGTGTAATGTAGTTACATTGGAATTTTTTTTAATGTATTCCCATATATATAATCTGTTACCATATTTATAATTGAACATTTCCTATTTTTATCACATTTGGATATACATTGCATTGCCATTAATTGTGATCACAATGTTGTGCTATCATCACCACCATCAATTACTAAAAAAATTTTCACCATTCCAAATAGGAACACCGTACATTTTAAGACTTAACGTCCTATTCCTTATCCCTACCCTGTCCTTTGGTAATCTATATTCTAGATTCTGACTCTTAAGAGTTTCCTTATTCTAATTATTTCAAAGCAGTGAGATCATACAACATTTTCCCCTTAACTTCTGTCTTATTTCACTCAACATGATGTCTTCAAGGTTCATCCATGCTGTTGCCTGTATTAGAAATTCATTCCTTTTCAGGGCTGAATACTATTCCGTTATACATATATACCACATGTTATTTATCCATTCATTGCAGTGCTCTCTTGGTTCTCTGATGACCGCGTTCCAAACATGGCTCTAGGGATTACACAATTGTGTTTCTCCATTCGCAGGTGAATTGGATTTTGTAGCATTCTCTGTTTCCTAGTTTTTTTCTAGGCCTGGGTTATGTGCAGTCTTAGTGTTTGCCCTTTATGATGTTTCGTTTGTAGAGAATGTGTTTGGAGATTTGGATTTAGGCAGTTGGCATTACACCAGTGACCTGGAAGGATGTCTAGAAATTCTTTTGGGTTCTCTTGAAGTCACATTCCCTGGAAATGGTGTGGGGCTGTGCCCTGGTGCTGACCACAAGTCAGTCTTGGTGAGAATAGGGAATGTACATACATTTCAAAAAAACTCTTTAATCCTGGCATGTGTGAAGTTTGGCCATCTACTATCTCCAACTCCTTCTGCTTTTTAGACAGTTCATATAAATGTATTCCTATTTTCCATAATGCTATTCAGGTTATTATTTGCACTTCTTCTGGGAATTAGCTATTTAATAGTGCCATTTCCCTAAAATTGGGGTCTCCTTAATTTTTTCATTGGTTAGTCAGAAATCTTAACTTAATTAAATTAATTTAATTAAAATTAATGCTTAATGTTTTCCTTGTACTTGTGATATATATTGATATATATTTGTAAATTGGTCAAGTTATGTTCTTAAATTATGGTCAGAAAATACAAATATGTGTATCTATAAATATATATCAATATTGTCAAGATATTTACAAAAATATGGCAAATATTTTAATAAAATACATCACATAATCATAGAAAAACTGTAAAGAATGTATAATTGTCTACATTATTCTGATGATGAAACTAAAGCTCAAAACTTAATAAATACTTGATGATGATGTTGACTCTGTTGTGATAATGCTATTTGTTCTTTATTCATAATATCCCAAACACTCTGTTATATATTTTGCAAGCAAGATTTTAATATTCATGAAAAATCATTTATGAACATATTATCATTTCTGTTTTATGCTTTGAGACTAATTGAGATTAAGGGACATACTAGAAGTGCACAATGAAGGAATTAGAATTTGAACCCAGTCTCCTAGAATCAAAAGCTTTGTTCTAAACAAGTGCATTATTTGTTCTTTTTAATGGAAAAGGAAGTTGCAGAGTTTAAGAACGGTTTCACTGTGAAATGGAGCTTGACTTAATTTACAAGAAGCAAAGTGTACTTGTTTTTCTTTTACTGCTATCTTCCATAAACCCACCCTTTGCACTTTTAAATGAACCTCTTTTTACCTGTAAACTGTTCTTCCAAAGCCAAAAATAAATTGAAACTCCCTTTAAATCCTAATTGCCTCAGATGTTTAATCTGCACGATAAGCCCAATAAGACTGACACACTTCACAGGGCTGTGGGAAGAGTAAACAAATACACAATACACAGGCAAACATAATTGTAAAACTCCTGCAAATAAAAAACCCAGCTATATAAATGCAAAATAACAATAATAATCATAATCGCTTTTGAACACTAGAATTTCAGAATGCAAGTGTTAGTAAATACCTTGTCTCTTTGTTAATTCACAGTCATAACAGAATAGATAATTGTATTTTCCTGCGTTGCATGCTCAACTGCCGATCCAAGAATGCACGTTACATGAATAAAGCCAGTATAAATAAGCCTGCAAACTCTCTGATTTCACTTAGATGACTTTGTTTTTCTATTGTTACTTCCATCTTGTCTTTCTTGCTCGAACTCTAATACAACATCCAAAACCTAGTATCACTTGTCTTCTCCATCCCAATATCAGACATCCATTCAAGCTCCAGGCAACTCACAGTTCCTGAGCTGCTTGTTGTCCATTCTATCTTCTGATCATTTGTTTGGGCTTCTCCTTTCTAAGCTCCCTATTCCATTATTCCCTCTCCCACAAATTCTCCTAAATAACTGCCATGACATCTGTGGGGAGAGCTCTACTGAGAATATGTTCTCTATGTTGACATACAGCACTCTTTCTCTCTGCTAGTGCCCTCACCAAAGTGTGTCGTTTACTATATCACCTGAATACAATACTTCCTCTGTAATTCTTACACAACTTCAGGGGAGAGAACTGTCCTACTTTTTTTTTTTTTTTTTAACTTCTTATACTATTGCTCAGAAGAGGGGCATGGATATGGAGATGCCATGGAAAAAAAAGGCAGAAAATTTGCCTTTTCTTTAAATGGAAGTGGGTTGATGCAAAATCCACCCCAGGTACTGGAAAGAAACATCAAGATTCTCACCCTTGATTTTCAAAGAATCTCAGATACACACACCTGCACACAGTCACACTTCCTCACACACACTCATGCAGAGTCAGCTCAGTCTGACCAACCTAAGCCCTTAATATATGGCAGATATTTAATCATATTTACTCGAATTAAATGAAAAATCTGTAGTACAATCTTATAGAGGGATGCTTTGCACGTTTTAACTACAAGATTGAGTTAACACAAAATACATACCTCCACAGACACACAGAAAGTTTAAACAATATATTTAAAAAATTTAATTCATAGCTGAATTTAAAAGATGGAGAGGAGATTGCCAGATATCAGACAAAAGGAACTTGAGGGCAACACACTTGTCTTCTGAACTAATGTGGCGGAAAGCTGGGAATGAATTGGAAATGGTTATTTGCCTAATGAGTTAATACAAGGAGAGGAGATTTTGTCTTGTACTCATGCAACAGAAGGATCTAGAACTGAAACATCAACAAAGAGCTGAAGCCATAAGGATTATCCATCTCAGGAACAGGGGGCCTGAAAGAGAGTCCTTTGCTATAGAGAAACATGAGGATGCTTTTCTCTGCCTCAGGTAATGGATGGTAAAAGAAATCTCCCTTGACTTTACGTTAAGAAATATAATCATTTCTCATATGCCCAGACCAGTGATCCCCCAGAGCTCCAGCTGGGGCATTGCACAGCTAAGCTCTAGAAACACATTCATGGCCATGAGGGAGGGGAGCTGAAGCAGAAACAGCTGGCAAATAGGATTTTATAGGCATGTACAGAAATTCCAGATTATATGGCCAAGTGATCCACCAGTAGTAAGACCAGGAAGCATGCCAGCCTTGAGGCTGAACACCATGGAATAAAAAATAACACATTTTAAAATATAAAGCACCATGAAATAACCATGTGTGATTTAAGCAAATAAAGAAAAGATGGAACATAAAGCACAATGAAAGAGCTGAGTATCACAGGAGACCAGGTGGATTTGCAAAACAAAACAACTGAAGTTGGGGAAAACCAGTCATTGAAGGTTTCAAAATCAATGAGCTAGAGGAAACTGGATAAAGTGTGCACGGGAACTCTCCATCTTATTTTTGCAACTCCTTGCAAATCTTAAATTTTAAGATAAAAAGTTATTAAAAAAAAAAAAAAAAGTCAATGAGATCATGACCAGATGAAGCAGCAGTGTAGATGCAAACTCTGAGAAAATTTCATGCAAGTAAATAAAAGTCTGAATAAGACTATGGATACAAACAACTTAAATTAATCATTGACAGGTAGATTTCAACACTTTGGGTTTCCACAGGATCACTGCAGGAAACAGAAGGAACATACAGAAGACTTACCTGAATGCAGATTAATAAAGGGACTACTCTAAAAATCTGGGAGCTTTTAAAGTACTCACAAGGCATATCTCGCAGTCAGGGCCCAGGAATATTAGGCAGCTATTGAGAGCCCTAGATCTTATCAGAAACCCTTAAGGTAGCAGCCATTATAGAAAGGTTGCCTAACAGGACCTATGGAAATTGATAAATGCAGCCACTGCTAAATTTGCAGGAAAGGAGGTAAGGGAATAATTCTGTCCTCTGATCTCCTTTAAGTGTGGAATCCAGAGGACAAGGGGCTCAGCTAAGAAGTCCACAAATGTCAGCCTCCCAGGCTCAAAGCAGAGCAGGGAGGATGGATAGCAGATATTTGGGGACACACGGAGAATAAACAGCATGGTCTCCTTTCTTTAGATGTAAAAACACATCTTTAACACATGCAAAATAAATCCTCTCAAAGCCCATTTATCAGTGTGTCATGTCATGGTGATATTAATTGCATCATTTTCCCTCCTGGAGTCTATATGGCAATGTTAACTATTGGCAGTACTCTTTTTGTAAGGTAGAAGGAAAAAGGAGGGGATGGGAATATTTAAGCAATATAAAATACAAATATAAAATATATAAAATATAAAATATATAAAATATAACCACTAAGGTACCTGCTTGTGGTACCAAATGATAATCACAGCTGCCTTTGCTCTGTGCTTCATCTGTGTTCTCATTATCCTCTTCTGAAA
Source organism: Choloepus didactylus (assembly GCF_015220235.1). NCBI lineage: Eukaryota > Metazoa > Chordata > Mammalia > Pilosa > Megalonychidae > Choloepus > Choloepus didactylus. The sequence continues at coordinate 10,864,387 of NC_051315.1, forward strand.
CCTTCCTGACGATTCTATTTTCATAAGATCCAAGTCTTTAGAAGTGGTTGCATCTTTGGGTTGTCACAATTTCCAACTGGCTTTTATTAGTGGACATGAGGGCACTCAAAGGATATGGACAATTTCCTCCTTGCACTTGATATGGAGCACCAATTCACATTTTTTTATGGAAACCATGCTCAGTCACCTCAGCTACTTCAGGTGCCCCCTTCTTTGCCACTTGATTCAGCATAGTGGAAAACCCCAAATCAACTGCATTTCAAGGAAGTTCAAGTTGTTGAGTCCATACAGCCTTCATTCCAGATGCCTGAGCCCTTATTTCCATGGGCTTTCTCAGCAAGCACCAGTGTGTTTGAAAAAAGGAAAAAGGCCAATGGGCGCCAAGAGGATGGGTCATGCCCAACTGGTTATTGGAACCCTCCTCTGTAGTGAATCCTCTCTGATTCACATTTATATGGAAAATGGATAGCTTCACAACCTATGTCCATTCTAAGTAACCTGTACAAATACATCACCCCTAGACCTCATTGTTTCAGCAATGTTCCTATCCTTGTTCTTTCTGAGTCACTAGACAACCATGAGTTCTTTGGAGTGCTGGCAACTAGTTATTGTTGTGAATACTGGCTACAAAGGTTTGTTCATTTAGTGAAAATTCATTAACATTTGCAATTATGCTTTGTGCAAATTTCTGAATGTAAGTAAGGAAGAGTTCAACTTCAAATGTCGTGAGTAAATGCAACAAAAGAAACAGTAAAAAAAAAATAAGCTAGCCCAAATATGAAGCTTATCCATGTAATTTAAAAGCATATTCATTGTATTGTAATCATAAAAAAAAAACAAAACAGGAAATAGCATTGATTTCCCACCAATCTGATGGTTATTTTTTATTCTCTAGCTGCATTAATGCAAACATTTCAAAGGAAAGTACAAGGCAGTCAAATAGGTGACTTATTGAAACAGTAAAACAAAACAAGACTGTTTATAGTGTTGTCTTCAATGATCATGGGCACTTTGCCTTGTAAAATGGTGCTGGGCCAAGGGAAATTTTAGAATTGAAATCAACCTAGGTTCCATGTGCCCCTGTGTGGATCCTTTTCTGTCACTAGGAGGAGCAAGGACTTTTTCCAATTCATAACAGACATCTGATATTCTAGCAGCACCCGTAATCTTTGCCCATTTTTCTTGAGTCTAACAGAAGGCTTCCTAAAATAAGCTGTTCCTTTTCCAAGCAGAGATGGAAACTTTTGGTGGTAAAATTATAGAGTGGGGAGATGTTATAGCTCATTCATCCGTGGTTGGGAAATGCTGCCTCTGCTTTCTGTAAACTTCTCTGTGGTCCTAGAGAAGTACCAGCAACATGGAGCATGTGAATCAGAGTCAGTTAATGATGGCATGGGTTGATCAGGAACTGTGGAGATGGAAAAAATATAAAATGTGTGCCTTTGTGAGAAAACTAGTTAATCTTCAAACCAGAGCCATTTTTGAGATTCTGGAAAAACTCCACACATTCCTGGTCTACTTTTTATAAAACATATTTGATTTCATCAAATGATGTTGAAATGGATTTGAAAATTACTCCAAAAAGTAATTGATGAGGGAATTATAAGGGACAAATAGGAATGGGAATTCTACTTACTTTGATTTGTCAGTTGGAGAGTAAGCATTTTGTGATCGTGGTCTGTTTTAATGTGCTGGATTTCCTTACCCTCCCATCTTCCCACGGGAAGTCAGAGCTGACCAGATAATCAAGAATGGAATGGGAGTTGGACTTCTAAAGTGGGAATCATGTAAAGGAGTCCAGGTGGCACACCAACAGCTATAGGGATGAAATCAATCAGATTAAGTGGAGAAAGAGGAATGCATATTGTGAAGTAAGCAGATGTGTGACAGGCCAGAAAGCTACCGAGAGAGTTAAACTTGGATCAAAGAGCCAAGGGTTTATATAGGATAAGAATGAATTAAAAGAATATTTGAACAAAGAGAGTGATTTATGGACTGGTGGGTTGGTTGCGTGGTAAGTTGGTCTGCCTTAAAGAGTCCATTTTGGCTTCTTATGGCTGATGTAACAAAGCACCCAAACAAAGTGGCTTAATACAACAGGTATCTACTCCCTTAAAATCCAAAATCAAGGTGTTGGAAGGACCATGCCACTCTGAAGCCTCTAAGAGAGCGTTCTCTCTCAACTCTTCCAGCTTCTCCCAGCCCCGACGTTCTTGACTCGGGGTTGCATTAAGTCCAACCCCTCCTCTGTCTTTGCAAGGCCTCTGTGTCTCTGTCTTCACATCTCTGTGTCTTTTCCTGTCTTCCTATAAGAACACAAGTCATTTTGGATTTAGGGTCCACCCTACTCTAGTACGCATCTTAACTAATTATATCAGCAATTTCCAAAGAAGGTCACATTCTGAGGGTCTGGGTGTTAGGACCTCAGCATATCTTTTTTGAGGGAGAAAATTTAACTCATAATAGAGCCAGTACTGAGGTAAGTAGTACATGAATTCACTTTTAATTTACCACTAATTAGTAGTAAATGATGGTTTTCTCAAAACATGCACCCTGGAAACTTAGCCATAGGATCAGAATCATCACAAATTAACTCTCTTACTTCTGATTCAGGAAAATTTCCCCCAATTGGTAATAACTTAGGAATGTCTAGATTTTTAGGAGTTACTGGCAAAATTGAAACAAAGTATCCCATGGACACCCAGACAACACATACAAGTGAGTAAATAACTCCCAGATTTAAAAGAATAACCTAAAGCAGCTGGTGACTACTAATATAGCAATTGCAGGATTATGTGCTCATCCTGGATGTAGCAAAGGTATCTATGTTAAAATATGGAAAAATTCTGGAAACAAGGGAGAAGGCAAACTTTGGGGACTAACTCAACAACTCAAGTGAACAGCATGGGGACTCACTGGTTGTTCAAAAAGGGAAGAAAGGATTTAGAATGTGGGAGTACAGTTCTTTCTCAAATCTAACCACGAACCATTCTTTGTGCATCTTACAGAAAAATATATATTGGGTGGTTCAGTCCAACCTATCTTTTTGCTTTAGAGCTAAAAATGTTGTGTAGTGGGGCTTTCTTTAATGGATAGTATTCCACTTAGATTTCCAATCCCTTTTATAATATTGAGTTTACAAACCTTTCTCAAAGGTAAAAATTATTTGAATATGAGGGCTTGTATTTTAGAAACTGCAGCTGTTATAAAGAAGACTAGATGGTGCAGCTTTGGGACATTTCTCTCTTCTAGATAGTCAAACATGCCATCAACACAGGGGGACTCATTCTTGCTTTACGAAATATTTCCGTGTTGAAGATCTCTCCAGTAGTGCAGAAGTAGGTGTTTTAGACAGCCAAGCATCTTGGTGGACCTTTGTCAAAGAACAAAAATATACCATCATACTGCAGCTATAAAGACGATGCTAATTATTAGGGAACACTAATGTGGATTAATGAAGATTAATTAGTAGAGAGTGATAATACAGGATTTAAAAAAGAGATAAGAAAACTAACAAAACTAACATCAATGAGCTATATACTAAATGTCAGGAAGTGTGCTTCCACATCCATTCTCACATTGAATAGTTTCAACCACCCTGCACTTGTACATCTGTGCAAGTTTGGGTAATGTGCTGGTTTGAATCTATTATGTCCCCCACAAAAGCCATGTTCTTTAATGTAATCCTGTGGGGGCAGACTTTTTAGTCTTTTGACTAGGGTGGAACCTTTTGAGTAGGTTGTTTCCATGGAGATGTGAACCATCAACTATAAGTGAGACCTTTTTTTTTAGATCATTTCCATGGAGATGTGACCCCACCATTCTGGGTGGGTCTTAATTAGATCACTAGAGTCCTTTAAGAGAGTTCCTGGAGAGAAGGAGCTCAGAGAACCTGAGAGAGATGTTTTGGAGAGGAGCTGAGATACATAATCCAGAGTTTGCCCCCAGGAGAACCTAAGAGCCAACATAGACCCTTGGAGATGCAGACAGAAAGACTTTTGGAGATTCTAAGCTAAGAGAGGACCCACAGACACTTAGAGAGAAAGTCACTGGAATGAGAAGCTGAAAGCAATGCAACAAGGGAGAAAAGGAGCAACAGACACTACCCACGTGCCTTCCCAGCTGACAGGGGTGTTTCGGATGCCAATAGCTTTCCTCCGTGAAGATATCCTCTTGTTGATACCTTAGTTTGGACACTTTTATAACTTATAACTGTAAATTTGTAACCAAATAAACCCTTTTTGAAAAAGTCAATCCATTTCTGGTATTTTGCATAAGGGTGGCTTTAGCAAACCAAAACAGGTAATATTACTCACATTTTATAGATGAGGAAACTGAACCTGGCTAATTTCCCTTCAGTCAAATAGAGCATATGTAACATGGTAGTTTTTTTTTTTTTTTAATCAGATAGCACATTTATGCTAGGGATAACATCAATACTGTGGGTTCTCACTGATATCACTGTACATGTTTAGTAGCAGCCTACCTTCCTAGTTGCTTCCATGTAACACTAATGTCAAAGTTGGCATTTCTCATACACTCACCAGCTCACAGCTCAGGAACATGCTGGGGTAAGTGTAGGCATAAACTTTTCCAGGAATGGGAATGGCAGGCTGGTTGGAATGATGGGGTAGTTCTGTTTTGTCTTTATGCCCCTCTACTAGGCCACAATCTTTTCTAGCCTGGGTCAAAAATTGTTTATTTGAACCCCACCCCCACTTTGATTAATGCTCTCCTTGGAGGTGTTCCTTACCAGTTGCTTTGCACAACAGCAAAGCAAAAAAGAGAAAAATTCAATGTGTAATCCCAGGCATTTTATTAATATTAACTCTGTGAGGTAATAGGACAAGTTAAATTCATGCACCTGCTAATTGGTCCAAGCAGAGATTCTGCGTTTCTTACTTGGGGACACTTGGTTAGGCAGAAAAAGTTCATATTTCAGCAGGACTACAATAATATATCACCTATATTAGCCTTGTGTCAACACACAAGGGTTCATTATTAAGCGGATTCTGAAAGGTTCACTGAATATTGCACTTTGAAATGTGTGTCTGGTGCCTGTGAGCAATTTTTCCTGTCTCCTGGGAACTAGGCCACACTTAAAAGGATTTAAGAGTAGAAATCTTTCACTTAAGAAAATCCATTTCAGCAATTCACACATTAAGAAAATGTGAAACATTTCTTTACCAAATTCACTGGCATTTGATGGTGGATCCTACATTAAAAACAGAAAATTTTACTCTATTTATTACAACAAAAGATGTACACATGGGTGATTTACCCTCTCCCATACACTTGCAAATTGAGAACTGCAGGGACCATTATGGCCATTGTTTATTAAATCCACAAATAAGTTCTTTTTAGCTGGATAATAGTAGCCAATGCCTACCAAGAACTTCCTTGTGCCAGAATTATGCCAAGAACCTTAAAATGCTTTATGTAATTTAGTTCTCACAACAAAACAAGGAGGTAGATGCATGTGCTCTACCGGGAAATTTGGAGAAGTAAAGTGATCTGTTCTAATTCGCAATGCTAATATGACCCAAAGTTTGGGTTTGAATCCAAGTCTTACTATAAAATTCATAGCCTTAATTTCTAAATTATACTACCAAGATGATAATTTTAATAGCTAGCATTTCTGCATATTCCTCTGTGTGCCAAATATCTATTTAACTTATTAAATTCTGTCAAATATAATTTCCAAATACCTAGAAACATGACTTTAAAGATTCACAAGTCAAAATTTATTCAAATTATCAGCAAGGGAACCCCAAAAAAAAAAAAAAAAAAAAAAAAAGTAAAACTGGTTCCAAGAGCATTTTAGGAACTTGGGATTTATAGCATGAAGAAGGAAGGAAAGAACAAAAGGAAGGAAAGAAAGAGTGTGAGAGAGAGTGAAAGAAAGAGATTGAGAGGGAGGGAGGTGAATGGAAGAAAGAATGAAAGAGAAAGGAAGGAGGGAAGGAAGGATGGAAGGAAGAAAGGGAGGGAGGGAGGGAGGAAAGAGGAAAGCGATGGAAGGAGGGAGAGAAAGAAAGAGGGAGGGAGGGAAGAAAGGAAGAAGAGATAGGGAGGGAGAAGGAGAATGTGAGAAAGGAAGATAGAATAAATCCACTTAGTCTGGAGCAGTAGAAGAGCAAAAGAAGTCTTATCTTTGAACTGATCTTTAGTATTTGAACAGAAATCTGCAAGATAGACAACTCTAGAGTGTTGAGTTCTAATTGAATAGCAAATGAAGTCAGACACAGGTACATTCTCTTAAACAAATAACTTTTTGTCAGGCCTGTTAAACAGTGCCACCATATGACATTTAAAGGGTGTGCCTCAACCCATCCTACCTTATTTACAAATTTGGGATAATTTTTTTAAGGATTTCTAAAAATAATTAAGATGGGATGCATTTCTGTTTCTTAGACCATTCTCCAAGTGATTTATTCATCTATAAATTGAAATCCAAGGATAAACTATTAATTTTAAAATGTTAGAATCTATGTAATTTGTTTATTTTTGTAACAATCCTTCTTCAAATATGGTGAGTAAAATTCCACAAAAGGAAAATTAGTATTTAAGTCTTTAATAAAGCAAATATCCATTAAATTAGTAAAATAATAATTCATTCATTTAGATTCAATCAAAATGTATTTGTTAAAATGTAATTACATTTATTTAAATTAAATTAGCATTTATTAAAAATTTTAAAATGTTATTTTAGATGCTGGAGGCTACAAATATATTAATTGTAATGTACTAATTGTACTCTCTTAGATAGAATCCTAAAACCAGTGGGAATAATATAACTTCCTTCATTTATGTGTTACTTTCCAATTTTCTTGCCCCTCATATCAATCATTTGAAATAATTAACACAGGTGCAATTGTCCCTCCAGAAATATGGAAGAAACCACATGTATAGTTTCTGGGCTAGGCCTGCTGGATGGCCCCCAAGATAACCCACCCCAAAACTCATTTTTGTTCATTTGTCACAGGGAGTCTAATCTTCACTCACAGGTGCAGAGATTGTCTGTCTTTGTTTGCCAGGCTGCTATGACAAATACAAAACAATGGGCTGGCTTAAACAAGAAGCATTTATTGGCTCATGGTTTCAGAGGCTGGTAGCCCAAATTCAAGGCATTGGCAAGGCTTCCTTCCCAAAGTCTGTTGCATTTTGGTGCTAACTTGCTACAGTCCTTGGGGCTCCTTGACTTGATTGCTACCACCCATCAGTCAAATGACAAGCTCTCTCTCTCTCTCCTTAAGTCTCCACTGACTTCCATCTTCTGTCTATGTGACCTTCTCTGACTTCTGGCTTCCATTTTCTTCTCTTTATAAGGCCTCTAGTAATATGGATTAAGACCCACCATGAAACACTTGGCCACCTCTTAACTAATAATGACTTCGAAGGATCCTATTTACAAATAATCTCATGTCCACAGGAATGTGGATTAAAATTAAGAACATGTTACTTGAGGGTGTACATAATTCGATCTGCAACCACTTTGGCTCAAATTAATAGCAAGAGGAGATTAGTTTCACAGGGTAGACTCAAAGGACACAGGTAGCTACACTCATGAGTGTGGATGTTTAAATTTAAACTGCCAGTTACATTAGAAATTCAGCTCTTGGAGAGCATAAGATTCTAGCTTTGGCTCATATGCTCTCTCTCTCTCTATGTAGAATTGTAGAGTTTAGAAATCACATTATAATCCAAAAGTCGCTGGGTAATCAAGAATATGGAATGAAACGTGTAAGATGTACATTCACAATATTTGCCTGCTTTGGTGTGTGAAAGTCTGATTGATGCTTCTCTTGCAGTGGAGACCTCACTTCTAGTCAGTCCTTGCAGGTGCATGGGCCAACTCAGCTATGCATGGTCTACATGCCCTCTCCTCACCCGTCCCCTATATGTTCAAGTGATAAATAGGTGAATGGCCTTCATTAATTTAGGAGCTCTTCACTCTCAGTGGGCATACAGTCAAATCTTATAACCAATATAATAAAGACATTGCACTGTGCATTTCTTTCACTGTTAGTCTTCAAGAAAACATGCTACAGAAAGTTGTTGTGATCATGCTGATTTGGATAACAGCCTCTGAGAGAGACAGACTGTGTACTGTACTTTACCGGTTTGGATTGTGACATAATCTTGGATTAGGCCAATTTCATTCATGCATTTTGTCCTTATTATAAACAGTGTTGACATGTGTGGAAAAGAACACATTGCAAAATTAGAAAAATAACATACGATTTAGGAATGGGCAAATTTGGTCAATATGGGGCACAGTTGCATGTAAGAATTATTATTCTGTGGAATGTACTTTGTTCAACTCACCACTTATTTTTATTAAATATTCCAGGTTTAGCAAAATTGTGGGTAAACTTGCATTATTTTGTGGGTAGAAATGTGAATAATGACTGGTAGAAGAGAAAACCCCAAGAGTTATGTTTTATTGCCTTTTGGGATATATAACCAAGTGACCTTATTTTAACTTCACTTTACTAAATTGCCTATAAATACACAGCACCTCAACTGTCCTTGGCACAAATATTCCCTTTTTGCTATATACATTTTTAATTATTGCATTAATAAAATCTTTGACAAATGTTCATTTAAAATTTGTAGGAAAGTCTTTATTTTAACCTTTGAGAATTGTACTTTAAAACCTGTTGCTTTGTCTAGGATCTACAAATTAGAAGATCACCTGAGATATTCTCATGGCAAAAGACTCAGAGTGGTAACACCCCTTCGTTTATCTTCTTTCAATAAATTGCAATGTATTGCAACTTTTATGTACTTGGTTTAATGAATTTACATATTATGTAGTCTAATTTCATCTAATGTAACCCTTCCAAAATCTTGCAGCTTTAAAAGATGCCTGCAAGGAAACTGTACATGGATGATATTAATAATGCATGCACAAACTTATGATAAAATTGGCAGAGCTGTCGCTTCCAGTGTGAGTTCTCTACTTGAAACCTAGAGGTTAAAAAATTGAGGATCCAATCAGATAAGATAAATGTCAGCAAAAAATTTCAAATCATAAAAACCTACTTGAAATATGAATACATAACCACTACTGTTAATAAGAATTTTGTCTAAATGAACAAATATTGTATAAATTGTTCCTTCATAAAGGTGTTTTTCCTATATGACAATCATTAAATATAGGTACCCAAATAAACCGAATTTAGAACCAGCCCTTTTAATTGCTGCATCAAAAGCATTAAACCAATATCTTAAAAGCTAATTAAGCATAAAGAATCTCATTGATATTGTACACACACACACACTCACACATATTAAATGATTTTTGGGCTAAAAGACATTAATAATTTAAAAATATTTAATTTCAGTTTTGCATTACTCTTTTTGAATTTCTATTCAGTGTGCTTTATAAGATTTATTGCATTCTAGTGCAGCAGGACATTACATATATAAAATACATAAATACACATGCATCTGTTGGGGGTACTCTAAAGTTTGGTTTGTCAGTTTGTTTTACTGATTAATGTGCTATCCAGAAGTTTACAGGCCATTTCTCTAAGGGGTTAAGTGGCTTTTCCCCAAGTACAGATAGACCACTAAGAATGAGATCCAATTGGGTCTAGAACTTTAGGTAAACAGTTGTAAAAGACCAAGAGAGCAAGGCATGGTTCTCACAGTGGGGTTGGCTGGGAAGAACATAATTGCTTCAGAGGAAAAGCACTTTCCAACAATTTCTAGGCTCCCTAATGTAACTGTCTTACTCCTGACCATCAAACATCTCACCTTATGGTCCACATACTTGGCAGAGCAGATGATACTATTCATTTCCTTCCTAAAACTCTATATTGATACCCTGTGTCTCCTGTAAAAAATCCAAACTATTGACCATGTTATGCATTTTTAAATTATAATTTGGGTTCCGCTTAACTTCATGAGAGCAATTCTTACCATGTCCTAGATATATTTTTGTATAGCAGCAGCAACAAACTGAGCTATGCAAACCCCAAATCCCATTTAATTCTTCCAGGCCTGACCCCATTTTCATATGCTATTTCTCTGCTAAGAATTTTTCTCTGTATCCTTTTCATCTACTAAATTATTATTTATTTCTCCAAACTTTGTTTCTGTGTGCCTTCATCAAGTGTGTGTGTGTGTGTGTGTGTGTGTGTGTGTGTGTGTGTATGTGTGTTATTTCAAAAGATTTTCCAGGGTAGGGCTGAAGATGAATGGTGAGGTCTAGCTTGGAGACAAAAATGTGGGAATCACAGGGAAAGCAGATTTCATTGAGGAGTTGGATGTTGAGAAGACTTAAGACTAAACAGTTTTACCCATGTTTAAAAGAAGCCAGAAATAAGAACCATTAGAAGGCAATGGATGAAATTTCTCAGAAGGATAGGAGAAAATCCAGGAGAAAACCTTGGAAAAGAATGTAAATGAAGGCACTATTTCAAGAAGTGGGGATGGTCAAGCTTTTGAAAAGCAGCAGAGAGGTCCAAAAAGCACAAATCCTGACTTATAATATTTTGAAAATGAAATCCTTTGGTAACCTTGGTAAAAGTAATAGCTAGAGTACAGGCAACCAATGTGTAAATGGAAGATGAAGATATAGAAACTGAGTGTATGGACTAATTTCAAATTTCTTGAGTAAAGAAGGAATTAAATAAGTGGAACAGAGGATAGAGTGGAGAGTGGAAACAAGAAAGTGATTTGTCGGTGGTAATGTTTTACAGGTGTGGGAGAACTGAAAATACTCTGGGCTAAGAAGAAAAGTAGCACATGTAGACAGGGTGGATGCAGAAAAGTCTCTAGGATGTCAAAATGAAGAGACCCTAAAGAGTGTGTGGATAATGTAAAAAGAGACTTATTCCACCAGGAAAGAAAGGAAAGAAGGATAGAAAAGTTTAAGTTGAGGACGTGGAACGTGTTCTGCCATAAATGACTTCATTTTCTCAAAAAACTTCATCTAATTTCCGCATCTAGGTAGTCATAAAGTTATTCAATTTTTCCTTTCGGTCACCTCTGATCTCTCATGTAATTTTTTGTAGTATGCATTACTCTAAATGGCAATTCTTGATTAATGCATCTTCACACACCGCCCCACCCTTGGTTTCCTGAGAATTACCTAAGCTATCGGACTGTGTCATGTTTGTCCCTACATATTAAGTACCTGCACACAGAGCCTGCCATACTTTAAGTCCTTAATTTGGGCTTTCTTTTGTGAATAGTTAACTGAATACAAGAAGAGCATGTGATACATACTGAAATGCATGACATGCTATTGATGCTGTCGGAATTCTGAGAAATAAGATATTTGCAGCTAGTTCCCTTTATCAGCTGGGAAAGTGGGATTTTATTTTTAATTTTTTAATTGAGTTAAGGGGGTCTAGAGACATCTTGGGCTCTGGGGTCTTGGAAGGCATTTACAAGACAGCTTACCTGACCTCTGGGTGAGGTATATTCTCCTTCAGGAATGGAACCTAAAATCTTGACTTCATTAATCACACATTGCAATAAACTAAGTTAACACAGCTAGATCAGGGCTTAGATAATCAAGAATCAATTCCCATTGACTTTTTTTTATTATAGAAGTTGTGGATTTACAGAAAAATCATGCATAAAGTGGAGTTCCCATACACCATCCTATTATTGACACTGTGCATTGGTGTGGTACATTTGCTACAAATGATGAAAGCACATTTTTATAATTGTACTATTAACTATAGTCTATGGTTTAACTTAGGGTTCACTGTTCATGTTGTACAGTTCATTTTTTAAATTTTCATTCTAATAATTTATTTACAACCTAAAATGTCCCCTTTTAACCTCATTCAAATATATAATTCAGTGCTCTTGATTATGTTCATAGTGTTGTGCTACTGCCCTTTGGCTCTTAAAAAAACCTGTACACTTCAAAAATAATACAAGGAGAAAGGGTGAATGAATAAAATATTCAGTTAGAATTGGAGCTCTGTGGTCTGTGACAATGAATAGCATTATCTGGAAATCAAAATCATTAAAATATTGTTAAGGCTGTCTATGAGAAAATAGAGGGAATAATTTCAAACTAGCTTCTTAAATAAAGCGATTAACCCTCGTAGCACAGCTTTTTAAAGGAAACTATGAAGCCATTCTTGATTCCAGTGCTTCTATGCATGCCATGCATGACAAAGCAAGGATACAAAATTAAAGTACATGTAATTCCATGTTTCCATAAATGAAGTCATAAGGATTTCCTGGTTTTCTTTCTATAAAGTGAAGGAAGGCAGCCCACAATGCAACATTAATTATACCTAAATAGTCTTATTTGAATCATTGTCATTCTTGGAGTGTAATTGTAGATAAGAAACCCATTCCAGAAGGAGGGGATTTACATTAACCGGAATAATTCGACTGTCCTTTTCTAATAAAGACAACATTGAGTGGATATTTTCTTTCAACAGTGAAACTATTGGAGCAAAATATAAAAAGAGCTCTTTGTTACAAATCTGAATAAAAATTGCTTTTAAAGTCACTGTGGGTTATTGATTGTGATTTATAGACAAGATACATACTCTAGTTAACAAGTCACTGCTGAGCTACCCATGAGAGAGATAAATCAGGCTACTGTGGCTTGCCCAGTCCCAAGCTTTGAAAAATATCTAGTTAGCACTAAACCTCTGGATTTTTTTTTTCTCTCTAATACAGAATTATCAAATCAGGAGCTCTGAATTATTTTTATTAGATATCACATCCAAACAGTAATGTGCATAAATCATGAGTGTACAGAGTTGTGAATTCTTACAAATCCATGTAGCACAGAGGTAGAAAAAGGGAATTTTTCTAGCACCCTGTATGTTATCCCATAACTCTTACCAGTTAAAATTTCCAAACTCCAAAAAACACTTTTGAACTTCTAACTCCGTAGTTTGGAGTTGTCCATTCTTTTCCTTTACCTTATTTTTATTTTGCACAATGTCATATGTGTGAGATTGATCCATCATCTTTCATGTGACTGAAGGGCACTTTCTTCCATGGTATGAATCTACTACAATTTATTTTTTCCATTCTACTAACCATTGCTATCTGAATTGTTTCCAGTTCTTAGTTATTACAAATATTGTTTCCATCAGCATTTTTGCACACATGTTTTTGAGGGTATACAAACGCATATCTGTAGATATATACTCATATATTGTGAATAGAAATACTGGGTCAAAAAATAGCTTATGTTCAGTTTTACTCAGTCGTGCCAAATGATTTTCCAAAGTAATCGTATAAATTTACAATGCCACAAGCAATATACAGGTTGTTCCACACACACACCCACAATTAATATTGGCATTAATTTAAATTTTCCCCATTTTGTTGTGTGTGTGCACATGTGCATTTGTGTGCATGTGTGTGTGTGTGTATGTGTGTGTGTAACAATATTTCACTGAAGTTTACATTTGCAATGCCCTGATGAATAATGAGATTAAAAAATGTTCTCTTATTTTCATTCAAAATTATTCGGACACCCTCTTTTCTGAGCTTCCTGATACATATATATATATATATTTTGCTATAGTTAAAGCCCCAAAGTCATTGTTGTTATTGTTTGAGACACTTAGTAACCACTTATATCCCTTTTCTGTCTTTCAGGGACTTCCATCTTAAATATGTTATTTTCCTATTTCCTGCTAAGAACAAATTCTCATGGCTGTTCTGAAAATGTTTCTATTTCTCCTCTCTTTTTGGAGGATATTTTAATTGGGAATACAATTCTAGTTTAGCAATTTTTAGAATTTGTTTTCTACCATTCCATTGTCTTTATGGCCTCCATGGTTTCTGTTGAAAGGTCTGTTATAAGTCTTATTATTTATTTCTCTTTTAGATTTAATGCAAAAAGCCAATATTCTCCAGCATGTTTCAGCCCCAAGGATATGAAAATAAATACACTACCATCTCAAACTTTGCCCCTTTACCAATTTGAGGTGTTCATCATTGTCAAATTTATTCTTTAAAAATCTATTTACTAAGAATGTTAACTGCTAGCTTTTCATGTTTGTTGCAAATATTTTCCCAGTAAGAAGTTACCATATATTTTAGGGTATATCGATAAACGAATGTGTGAGGTATTTATATATTAATAATGCAAATTTTTAATTTTATATGATATTTTACATAACAAGTAATAATATAACATTCATATTATTATTATTAGTTTTATGTCCCATTGTGTTAGGAAGTTCATCCATATTTCAAAACTACTTAACCAACCAGTTATATTTGCTTCTAGGTCTTGTGATTTAACTTATATAGTTAACTCTTTAATTAAATTAAAATATATTTTAATCTAAATATGTAGTGCTATCTTAGCTTATATTTAAGTAGCCAGTTTCCCCACCCCACCCCTAGAGATTCATCTGTCAGGGAGTATACAGTCTCAGCTCTTGTTGAAACTGAGACCAACTCTGAAAGGCCAGTTAAGTTTCAGGGCACCCCATGGGTAGGGCTAAGGGCTCTGATGTAGATTCATCACAGTCCAACCCCTCCCTTTGCCCAATACTTCTTTCTTCCCTTCCTTCCAATGTTGTTAATCCTAAGAGCATTCCCTAAGAATTCCATCCATGCTAATCTCTGTTTCAGAATCTGCTTCCTGGGGAACATAGCCTGATATAGTTCATGCTAGAAGTTGCCTGAGAAAGGAGATGGTAAGATGGATCCTTGGAATTTCATCACCTCTCCCTGGCTGGCAATTAGGATATCACTACAGGTATAATAGGTAGAGCAATAGAGCTCCTGGCGTGACTTTGATTGTGAAAATTCTCATCAGTGGTAAACTGGTTTGATATACCAGTGGAAAGGAATGTGCTAGCATGTGCACTGGATCAAGTATTAGAAAGATATTTTGGGGCACAAAGTTAAATGAAACCAGGCGCATGCTCCAATGTTTTTCAAAAGCTCAGAAAACATAAATACAAAAATAAATAAATAAATACAAAGTGGGATAAGTAACTTATAGAGTCAAATACTAGGAAGAGTAAGGACACAATGAAAGGAGACAACTCTGACAGAAGGTTGGAGAATGCATCCTGGCAGAGAAGATGCTTGATTGTGTCTTGGTAGTAGTTTTCCAGATAGAGGAATGTTTTCTCAGCACATACAACATACCTTTGCCAAAGATATGTAGTAAATGTAAGAACAGTAGAATGCTCTATTGAAAGTCTTAAAATTGGGTAGAGTGCAATACTAGTGGTCAGTTAAGAGGGAGGGGTAAGAGGTACGGAATGTTTGAGGTCTTCTTTTCCCTTTTTATTTATTTATTCTGGAGTAATGCAAATGCTCTAAAAATGATCATGGTGATGAATACATAAATGGGTGATGGTATTGTGAACCATTGATTGTATTCTTTGGATAGACTGTATGGTATGTGAATACATCCCAATAAAATTACATTAGATAAAAGTACAGTAGAATGGGTAGTTGTTGCTAGAGTGAAGTTGAGACTTAGGAAAATAATAAAGGCAGAGATTGTTTATTCAGACATGAAAAGCTAAGTATGGAACCTGGAAGACATCCTCATTAAATCTCTCATCCATGCAGCCAGAGGGCAGCAAAAAGTGAGAAAGAGGTCCAGACTTTATCCATAATAATGGAAGAGAATCAAAGGAAGTAAAATGCTCAACCTAGGCAGGTGAGTTATACAAGGTCAGGGCTCTGGTAGGGAGAGCATGGGACTACTTCAGAAGGTTCAGGGAGGTTGTAGGCAACTCACTCAAACACTTTCTGTCCCCAGGTTCCCCTGCAGAAAGAACCCACTCCGTATCAAGGGAAAGTTGACAAGGAGTTATCCTATGCTTAAGAAGAATTGTGACGCCTGAGAAGCTATTCTCACCTCACCTTCTGGTTAGGAGGCCAATAACAAAAATCAAGTCATTACATGACATTCCGGGGATGTACCAGGCCTGATAAGGAAGGAAAGACACCGTAGGGCAAAGGAGCCTCAGAGCCTAATCAAGCAATGTGAAGGACCTTCTCAGCTTCT
The DNA here is from genome assembly GCF_015220235.1 of Choloepus didactylus. Taxonomy (NCBI): domain Eukaryota; kingdom Metazoa; phylum Chordata; class Mammalia; order Pilosa; family Megalonychidae; genus Choloepus; species Choloepus didactylus. The sequence goes on from NC_051315.1 coordinate 10,880,375, forward strand.
GAGCTCTTCAGAGTTGGCTGTGCCCTTTGTCATTTTTGTTTTTGTTATAATAGTTTCTTTACTTTTTATACATAATTTCATTGAGATATATTCACATACCATTCAATCTATCCAAAATATACAATCAGTGTTTCACAGTATCACTACATATTTCTGTATTCAGCACCATGATCATTTTTAGAACATTTGCATTACTCCAGAAATATAAAAAAAAGACCCCAAACATCCCATACCCCTTACACCTCCCTCTTGTTGATTACTAGCATTGCATTCTACCCAATTTTAAGACTAACAATAGAGGTAGGTTAACTAAGACAGTGTCATAATTTCAGAGATAGATATATAGGTCAGTGGAACAGAACAAAACATCCAGAAGTAAATCCATACAAACGTGGGCAACTGATTTTTTTTTTTGCTATATAGTTATACAGTCATTATCAAAGATCAAGTCTACTGGATTACAGTTCAACAACTTCAGGTATTTCCCCCCTGGCCATTCCAAAACACTAGACACTAAAAAGAAATATCTATATAATAAGTCAATATTCATACTCATTTGTTAAATCAAAATTTCTCAGTTACACTTCCTCACTCTCATTTGATCTTTCTCTCTCCATCTTCAGGGATTTCTGGGCAATGACCATTTTAACTTCTCTGTGCTGAAAAGGCGTATTGACCTTATGGAGTAGAGGAATGAATCTGGTTGATGTTCTTGAAAAGACTGTTTCCTCTTGGTTTCAGGGCTTGTCTGGCGTAGGATCAATCTGGAGGCCTTAAGCTTCTGAAAAAATAACCTTACTAAGAAAAACTTTTATAGAGACTTAGATAGAGCCCAGTGCACTCTAGGGTTTTCAGAAATGCTGTTGGTTGGGCTTGGCATACTGTGGTAGTTTGCAATATCTGGCTAAAGTTTACGTAAGAATAACCTCCAGAATGACCTCTCAACTCTATTTGAAATCTCTCAGCTAATGAAACTTTATTTTGTTTCATTTCACTTCCCCCTTTTGGTCAAGAAGGCATTCTCAACCCCACGATGCCAGTGCCATGCTCACTGTGGGAATCATGTCCCACATGAACAGAGAGATTTACACCCCTGGAAGTCATGTCCCACTTAGGGGGACATGTAGTGCTTTTACTTGCAGAGTTGGTGTAAAGACAGAGTGCCCTTAGTCTTGACTGCATCTTGGCCCAGCATCTCCCTCTGCCCATTCCTGCTTCCTTCTCTTCCTTTCCACAGATGTTGGTCCCAAAGTGATCTCTAATAAGTTATTTTTTCTCTAATAACATTCCTGCTCACTGTCCTCCTTCCTGCAGTCTACCTCTTGGGGACCAAACCTGCACCAATTATGGAAACATATTAGGCGCTGGGCTTATTAGGCACCTTGAGGTTCTTATTAGCACTTTAATAAATCTTGGTTGGATGAACTGTATCCCCCAAAACCCACTCATGAGGGTCATCCCTAGTGGAATTACTTAAGTGGACATTTTACCTTTTCCAAATATTCCCTCTGCTTTCCCTGCTTAGATGAAGGAGGAGTTTGCCCTCTAACTTTTTAAAGATAATTAACAAAGGCTTAGACTCTATGCCCTTATTTGTCAGATGAGTGTATGAACATTCATTCATTCAACAAATATTTATTTAGCACTCACTTCATGTCAACTCTGTTCTAAGCTCTTGAGGCATAAACTGAGCGAAATCTGTGTTCTTGTCATTTTAAAAATTTAGTTCTTTAAACAAACAACAACCACATAAAAATAAACATGTCACATGAAGTGAATAAAGGCACAGCAGGGTAAGAGATTGAAGAGTTATAGTGTGGGGTGGGGAAATGGTCAAGGAAGACTGCTTTGTGGAGGTAGCATTTGCCAAAATAAGTGAATAAATGTTGGCCTCACAGGTTATTGTGCAGAATAGCTAAAATATTATATCAAAGTCCATTCTCTCTTTGACTACCAAGTAAGACTTAGATATTCGATAAGGTTTAGTTCTCTCTTTTCGGGCACACTTACATAGGAATATCTTAAATGTTTAATATACAAAAAAGTAGATAGATGTGCAATTAACTGAAAATGGACAAATAAAAATATAGAATTGAATATGTAAATGAGTTAGGGGATTAACTCACAGTGTTTTCCCAGGGATATCTGTATTTTAAAGGGGATCTCTAGCTTATATTAAAGAGACAAATCTCTTTCTATGAAATACCAGAAATAATTTGTAGAAAAGAACAATCCAACTGAAATTTTACTAGGTATCATCATATGCTATCACCTGGGTCAGTTTGTAATCAATGTTACTGACTAATTGACTCTAATGGAATCATGTATCCCTTTGACAATTCTCCTTAGCTCTCTCTAGCTAGGGGACTGCTACTAAGAATTTATCGAATACACTCTATGCTGCAATCACCCACCTGAATAATTTTTCTCCTGTTTGTCATGGTATTTCATAGGTTAATGAACTGTCATATATTATCTTCTTCCTGAATGCCCTGCCTCCACCCTCTGTCCTAAGATGTTGTGCCCTCAGTCATTCATCAAGACCCAGCTCAAGGGTTAACCAACTTCGTGCTATGTGCTCCTTCTGAGTCTTTCTGGCAAAGTCTGACATCAGCTCCTCCAATCCCCCTCTTATGTCACTCAAGTTGACTTTTATTTAGCATGGCTCATACTGGATTGAAATGGTTTTGATACAATTTCTCTATTGCCCACCAGGACCCAGAGGACAGGGGGAATATTATATTCTCCTTTTATCTCATTCAGAACTTAAAATAATGTCTGAGTCAAAGCAGGCACACAATATTTTGGGCAGTAAAATTAAAAAAAATCATAGGTATTTTTATGTTCCTTCGTTTTTCTCTATCTATTTTGTCTCTTCTCAGATTGCCCTCTTTTATTCTTTTCCATCTCTCCAAAATTGACTGATGTTCTAAATTATAAAATGAATCTTGACTCCCCTGTGAAGCCTTTTCTTTATCACTGATGCATTTCAATATCATATTTCCTAAACAAAGAAATGTTTTTAAAATATTATCTGTAATATTAGGCAAATAATATAATCCATTGTACCTATTTTTTTAAAAAATTTTTAAACAGAAGGGGATTTATTTAACTTGCAAACAGAAACAGCAGAGCACCAGGTCATTCATTGACAGGGCATTTCATCACTTACCAACAGAAAATAGAGCTGAAATTATTTCATTTAAAACCATCGCTTTCAACATTTTCAAAGAAAGATTTGGTTTTTAATCAGAAATCTGTGATTCATTTTGAACACGGAATGTATCATCCTGATTCAGTTATTTCCATACAAATGAACTATTTTCCAGATACTAAGTTTAATAATGAATATACTTGCACTCCTACAAATGTAGGTTGAAGTTTATGCAGAAGATAACCGTGTGGTGTAGCTGAATATAAAATATGTCCAGTGAGTTTCAAATTTCTAAAGTTTCACTCTGCTTAAGGATTAAAGGAGTAAACAGTTGTTACATATGATTAATCTCCATTGTCAACCCCTCCTGAATTTAGCAAGAGGTAAGCAGAAAATAAAGCCTATAAGTCAATATTTACCGTTAAGTAAATAGACAGATTTGACATCAGTTTGGGAAAAACAAATGGCCAAGGGAAATAAAAGTAGCAAATATGTCTTAGTTAAATTTGTATATATGTGAAATAACTTTGAGGGTTAGAAACAGTTCTCCTATTGATAAGCTATTAAAGTTTAGGTAAATAAAAATTTCTCTAAGCCTTAGTTTTTTGAATCTAAAAATGGTTTTGATAATAGTTTTTTTGAAGGAATGTAAATATCAAATGTGAAGAACTAAGTATTCCACAAATAGAATGTTTTAGTATGATAACAACGTTTTAATGTTGATGATGATAGTTTTTTATGTTTTGGGAACATTTTACTATTATTTTATTTTAACCTCAAGGATATTTTGAGGAGGCATACAACACACATGCTCATTTGACGAAAGCTGAGTCTTGACTTATATTACGTATTCATGAAAGAAACAGGACAAAGATAAAATTTTCCTCCCTCCTAGTATTTTTTTCCCATCATCAACTTTTTTTTCACAAAGAGATTTTTAAGAATCATGCTTCCATATATTTGAGCCTGCTTTGCCTGTATTCTCTCAAGCTCCCCAAGTGTCCCACATCTGTAGGCATAAATCCTATAAAAAAGGAGCGTTCACGCCACTGCTGCTCTGACATTGGCTAACATTTTCTTCTTCTCACATATTAACATCATCTTTCTTTCTCAGTCCTTTGATTAAACTTATTTTGGCCTGCATAAGCTAATGCAGAATATTCATAATCCTTGACCTACCAGTCTCAGCACCATTAAAAGAAAGAGAGAAAGAAGAGAGAAAGAGAGTTTCCCTATTTTCCACACTGGCTCTATGTATCACATCCAAGTGTAAAAGGACCTTCATTTACTGTGGTCTTTTCTCAGTGGTTCCCAGCATAGCTAATTCTCACATTAGGGTTCCATATTTTCACCTTTCCATGTTAGCTTGTGGGCATGGAGCTCTTGTTTGTGCCCTCATGGTTATATGGTAGTTCTGCACTTCTAGGTGTTGAGGTCTTATAAAACCAAGTCCAGGGGCAGGAATAAGGAAAAGGAAAAATTATTTCCCTCAGCTGGCTTTTTTTTTTTTTTTCTTTTTTTTTTTTTTGCTATTATTACAGGAATTTATTCAAGCGTTACTATATGCCAGCAACCCACCAGGAACTTTACATACATTGTTTCAGTTAATTATTATCACAACATCTAAATTGTTTCATTTAGATGAAACAATTCATTTAAATTTCTTCTTTTTCAAATGCAGTTTTATTGAGATTTATTCACACATCATACAAACCATCTGAAGTGTACAATCGCTGGCTCACAGTATCATCACATAGTTGTGCATACAATCCCATGATCGATTTTAGAACATTTTCATTACTCTATAAAATAAATAAAAATAGAAAAGGAAACCCAAATCCTCCCATACCTCTTACGCAACCCTTATTGTATTGGTGGCATACATTTGCTACTGTTGATGAAAGAGTATTAAAATTTTACTGTCAACTCTAGTCCATAGCTTGCAACAGGTACATTTTTCTCACATACCCCTCTATTATTAACTCCTTGTAATAGTGTCAAAAATTTGTTCTGTTTCATGAAAGAACTTTTTAGATATCTGTACAGTTAATTATGGACATGGTCCACCACAAATTCACTGTGTTGTGCCTTCCCATGTTTAAGAGGGGAAGAAATGGTTCCCAGGGAATTCACTTATTGTCTTACTGACCAGGACTAATCCTAAGCCTATCTCAAATCCTTTCACTGTCAAGGAGGATGGAATGAGATAGGAGCTAAGCGTGGACCCAGACTCACCTGAAGCCCATGTCTTCCTAGCCCGATAGTTGAAAATACTTAAGCTTCTATTACAAAGGAAGAAAGGGAAATACTTGATCAGGGAGCCAACAGTGTCGGCCACAGTCTTCTCCTGTTTGGAAAGGCGTATGTCACAGAAGAAAGAAATGGACTCCACATTTCCCATTGATCTCATTGAACCGCCTCTTGTTTTAGTGCATTTGTTTGTTTAAAAAGTATGTTTTCATGTGGATTCCTGGGTGCATAATCATTACAGAATATCCCACCTTGGCTTTGCTGCAAAGAGGGATTTGAATAATGATTTTGTATCTAAATAGCAAAGGGGTATTGGGAAATTTGCTTTCTCTTTATCGTCCTCTGTATTTGCCCTAGAACAGGAATTCAAGGCACAGCTGCCCTGAACTCATTATTTGGAGCAGAATTTCTCGCCCCCATGCCCTCATCACTGATATTGCATACTTCCCATTTTAGAGAATGTCTTCTGGGGCTCTAGCTCCAATTAGCAGCTTTTCACTGCTATTGTTTCAAGTGCTTATTTTTTCTCAGTCTTATTATTAAATTATAAGTCTATTACTATAAGTGTTATTGAACTTTATCTGCCAGATAATCTATTATAATACTTTGTAAGTTTATGTTGTCTCCCAACAGAGATACTAAAAAGAAATGAGTTTTTATTGGCATGAAAACTCAGTTTCAACTTCAGGGAAATCTGACTGGAAAAGTTAATGGACTCTGAATTAACTACCAAAAAAGCTTTGAAGTCATCTTCCCCAGAGATCTTTCATAAAATGCTAGGTGTGACTATCACAATTTAGACATTTTTAACTGATGGGACAGGAGACTTGAGGTAACTCTTAAGTTGTGTACCAGATGGTATCAACATTGTTCCAAACCTCTGAATCTTCTATAAAGTAAACAGATTGACCAGTTTGTGACAGTGGCCAAAAATCTTCTGGAAGTCATGGGGCTGTGAGGGTTAAAACCCGAGCCCCACTCCTAAACAATGATTCAGCATGTGCATTCTGTAAATAGCAGCCTGTGCTTCCCCATATCCTCTGGGGAAGAAACTAATCCAGGAGGTCTGTCTCACCTGTAGAATGTAAGAACTACATACCCAAAATGAAGTTGAGTCTCTTCAGTCATGGAACTATTGCTTGCAACACAGTAAGTCAAGGGTTAGTGAGCCCTGGATTCAAATCAACATACTTATTCATAGAATCACTTAAGGAGGTCACTTTTGCTCTCTGAGACTCATTTTTCTCATCTGCAGAAGACAGTATCATCTTACAGTTCTACTGAAAACATTAAATTTTGAAAATGCCTGAAACAACGTGTGATGCTATAGATTCCCTATTAAAGTCACTTCCTTTAGTCTTTCCATTTCATGTCCCAGTAATGCTGGTAATAGAATAGAAAGTTATAGACAAAGTTCTCAAGAAAATGGAGCTTGAGACATGTCCTTCATGGTGAGGCTTTTAGAGTGCTACAATTTCAGGCTAGCAAGAGGAGGCAAAGTGGGGCATGAGGCAGAGAAGGAAGGAAAAACAAATACAAAGTGATTCTCAGGCAAGCTGGCTGCACAATCTTAGAAAAACACAACCCAGGACTTGGTTCCATGCACATGCTCCAGACAAGCCCCGTGAGACCACTCTGACAAGAAAGGGTCCATTAGCGAAAAGAAGGGAGAGGAATTTGTTCATTGTCTACTTCATTTATCATTTACCCCCAAGTGGTTCATTTCCCCATACATTAGGATTGAGATTCTCAGTCCTTCCAAACACTTCCCGAAAGTCAGATATCACAGCCACAGTTTTACTTGAGTTGACTCAACTGAGTTCAGAAGTGGGAGGATCTGGAACCTCCCTGGATCCACGTTTCTTGAGACATGTTCTCCTTGGGTCCGATGGAAGACATACTAGAGTGCAGCATGCATCCTTGGGGGATTTAGGGTAGACGTGGCGCTGATAGCTTGTGGCAGGTTTTCAGATTGCATGGCCATCAGCTGAGAATGAGAATTGGGAGAGTTTGTCTTGGATGTTTGAAGAGGAAGGGGAAAGAAGTAAAACTGTCATCTAGAAGAAAGAGGGAGTGAATTGCCACAGTTGATGTAGAAGGATTGCAGACAGTCAGCAGAGGCCAAGGCTTTTCACTGAATATGCAGCAAAGGCTTATGAAGGCAAGAGAATCTGTAGCATGCAGTGGCTGGGTCCTATATAGAACATATTTTTTCTACTGCACATATCAATTTTTCAAGTCATGAAAATGATTAATTCATCAATAATATATATCATCTTCCAGGAGAGGTACAATATAAGAAAAATACAAATGTTATTTTTTTTTTTTACTCAAGGACATAAAAACCGATCTTTGGGAATGAGAATAAAAATTTAACAGCAAAAAATTCAAGGTGAGATATTCTTAGAAAGTCACCAATCCAGAAAACGAATACTAGAGAACTTCAGGCACAGTGAACACATGCCCAAGAATGATCAGAGAATGGCTGGACTTGACCCAGTCTGTGGATGACAGCTGGGATTTATATAAACAGTGATGAAAGAAACAAGACAAGGCAAGGACAGTGCCACAGGCAAAAGGGAGGCTGAGAGGTGGGATGCTGTGCATATCTGGTTTCTTATAAACCAATATGGCTGGTGAGACAAATTCCAGTTATTTAAGCTGTGAGACATAATTTGAGAAAACGGAATGAGGTTAGATATGAGGTTAGGTATCAGGAGGGCTTGAATGACAGATTTAGGTATTTTGTCACTGATCACGGAATGCTGGGTAATTCAATAAGTTAATATTAAAATAGCTAACATTCCTTGAGTGCATATTTTATGCTGACACGATTCCTAATGTCTCATCTGTTTTAACTTATTGAATTGTCTCAACAGCTTCCTTTCTTAAGCAAGGTGTGAGACCCTAAACATCTCAATATATTCTGATGTACTTATTAGTGAGGATAAGAGGGAAGCACAGAAGGCATGTCTTTCCAAGGACGCATGTGCAAGGAAAGAAAAGCAAGGACAGTGAGCAAAGACATCTCAACCATACAATAAAAAATGTTCCCTTTAGATGGTCTCTAATGTGGTGGTGTTCTTTGCAATAGTAAAGCAGCATTCTAATTTCATGCAGCTTCTCATCATGTCTTCACTGGATTTGATTTGATACTGTATTAGTTAGGGTTCTCTAGGGAAACAGAATCAATAAGAGATGTCTATGAATATAAGATATATACAAGTGACTCACACAACTGTGGGTATGCATGAGTCCAAATTCCGTACAGCAGTCAGCAAACTGGCAACTCCAATGAAGATGTTCGATGAACTCAGGAAACGAACTGGCAACTTCAAGGAACTTCTCAGGAAACTCTTCGCTGGCCAGCAGAAGAAGTGAAGGTCCTCTATCTGTCTCGCTTAAGTCTTCAACTGATTGATTGGATTAAATTCAGCCAATTGCATTCTCTCATTGCGGAAGACATGCCCTTTGCTGAGTCATCAGTCACAGCTGCAGCCAATTGACTGATGATTTAATAAACCAGCCTGTTGGTTTATTAACCAGCCACAAACATCCCTGCAGCAATGGTTAGGCCCACAGCTGGGCACCATCACCTGGCCAAGTTGACACATGAACCTAACCATCACAGATACTGAACTTGATTCTCTCTTCCCAGGAAATGTTTCCTTTGTAGTCCTCATCTCTGGTGCACTGCATATGATGTAACTGGGTGAGAGCTCTGAATGTTGAAATATTCATTGGTGTGATGTATATTTAACCAGGGAACAATTAATATGATTGTAGTAGCCTTTCCTTTCACTATTTCAACAAGAAAAGATTATTGGTTAATTGGGGTTATGTTTTCCTTGTCCTTTTAAAAAAATATGAAATGCTTAAGAGTTTCAAAGTTCAGCATTATTTTCCCAACCACCTGGAAATTTCTGTGTTTAATTACTTGAAAAACTATACACAAAGATCATCAAATTCTCTATATTTTTAACTGCCTCTGATTTATGTCCTCTTGCTGAGGTTGGGTGCATGGAATACCAAATATCTATATGAAATCTATTACCTAAGAAGGATGCTATATCAGAAGTCTAGAATCCTGTGCTATTGACCACATCTACCATTAGAATAAGAAAAGGCCACATCCATCTCTGGAAATTCTTTCCCTTAGGTAAAAATGAAGCTCCTAGTGAGGTCTTAAACACTACAAATATTTGTTGTCAGAATAGGAGAGAATAGGAGAATTCAACATGAATTCACATATATACATCTTAAAAATCAAGCAAATTTATGCATTTTCCATCAATCAATTATATTATTCTAGGCTTTGTCAAATAATTGGATTCATTTCTAAAACTTCTAACCATAAAACCAAGAATGATCATTTATCACTGTCTATAGAGACAAATATTGGAAATGTGAATCTATGCCATATTGGAATCTGATCTATTCAACCCCAAGCTAGAATCAGACTGATAGCTTAATTTTCATTTTGCTCTAGTCAGTTTTTCAAAGCTTAGAGGCCACTTGTAATATCTTATATCATTCTTAGAAGTTTTTTTAAAGAAGGATTATTTGAAATACATTCCAATTAAAAGTAGGAAAAATATATGTTTACATGGGAAGCATCAAGAAACAGAACTAGTCAAGAGAGAACTTGCCTATTTACCCAGTAACTTGTGACAGCCAACTTGTGTTGGTGAATTCTTTATTCTCATTTATGTGCTTCTATACAAAACCAATACCTTTACTTTTTTGTTATTGAGGTGGAATTCACATAACATAAAGTTAACCATTTTAAATTGAACAATTCAGAGACATTTAGTATCTTGCAATGTTGTGCAGTTGTCACCTCTATCTAGTTCCAAAGCATTTAAATCATTCAAAAATAAAACCTCATACCCATTAAGCAGTTATTCCTCACTGTCCCCATACCTAGCTCCTGGTAACCACCAATCTGCTTTATGCCTTGCTCAGTTTATCTGTTCTAGGTATTTCTTATAAATGGAATCATACCAAATGCAATATTTTGCGTCCGGTTTCTTTCACTATCATGTTTCAAGGCTCAACCATGTTGTAGCATGTACGAGTGCTTCATTCCTCTTTATGGTAAAATAATACTCCATTGCATGTATATATCACAATTTGTTTATGCAGTCATCTGTAGACAGGGATTTGGGTTTCTTCCACCTTTTGGCTATTGTGAATATTGCTGCTTTGGACATTCATGTATAAGCATTAAAGTATCTGTTTCCAACACTTTTGAGTATGTTCTTCAGAGGGGAATACCTGGGTCATATGGTAATTCTAGGCTTATCTATTTGAATAGCTTCTAAACTGTTTTTCAGAGTGGTTGAGTGGCTGAACCATTTTACATTTCTGCCAACATTGTACAAGTGCTGCAATTTCTCCATAGACTTGCCAACCCTTCAATCTCTCTCTCTCTCTCCCCTCCCCCCCCCTCCCTTTTTCATTATACCCTTCCTAGTGGACATGAAGTGGTATCTCATTGTGGTTATATTTTAATTTCCATTTCCCTAGTGACCAGTGATGTCAAGAATCTTTTTCTGAGCTTGTTAATCATTTGTACATAGTCTTTGGAGAAATGTCTATTCATACTTTGCCAATTTCTTTAATTTGGATGTTTGTCTACTTGTTATTCAGTTGTGCATTCTGGATGATTTATACATTCTGGTTACTAGACCTTTATCAAATATACTATTAGAAAATATTTTCTCCCATTCTGGGGGTTTGCTTTTCACTTTCTTGAAAATGTCTTTTGGTAAAAAAAAAAAAGTTTTTATTTTGATGAAGTCTAAATTATATATCTTTTGTTTTGGTTGTAGTTTGGGGAGGCCTATCTAAGAGTCTATTGCCAAATCCAAGGTCATGAAGATTTATCCCTAGGTTTTCTTTTTGGCTTTTATTGTTTTAGCTGGCATATTTTGGTTGTTGGGGAAGTTCCCTTTTATTCCTATTTTGTGCTTTTATCAATGAAGTGTGTTAGATTTTGTCAATTGCTTTTTCTGTATCAATTGAAATGATCCTGTATTTCTTTTTCCTCTTTGTTCTATTAATGTGGTATATTACACTGTTTGACTTTCTTTTGTTGAACCACCTTTGCATAACTGTAATATATTTCATTAACTCGTAGTGTATAATACTTTAAATATGTTGTTGGATTTAGTTTGCTAGTTTCTTTTTTAAGGATTTTACACCTGCATTTTTGTACAAATCCAATCTTCTCTTATCCACTCAAGGGAATCTCAGCCTTAGTTATCTCTTCAATCTTCTGCATCATCAGTTAACCTATCCCTCTCCTAATATATATCTACTTCCATCTATCTATCTATCAATTTACCTATCTATCTATCTATCTGTCTCTCTACCAATCATCTATCACTTGATTTCCTCCTCTGCCTCCTCCAATGGTCCATTTACATATGCAAACAAATTAAAATGCCCCAATTTTATAGTGTCTACTCCATGTATTATCCCTCCAGCATTTCCTTTTAGAGAAAAAAATATTGAAAAGTCTATCTATACTTGCTTTGTCTACTTTCCCTCCCTCCATCCCTTGTAGAACCCTGATTTCAGTTGGGGTGTGTCCCCATTGAAGCACTTTTGTCAAAATCATAACTGCCACGCTGCGTTACATTCTGCTGATTCTCTTTTTAATCTGTCTTCAATAGATGTATGGATACAATAGGTAGTCTATTTCATTTTCATGTAGTCACATATTTATATTCCAAGCTCCCATCTCTCCTGTCATATTCTTGTGTAACCTCTCCACTTGGGTACTTAACATAAATCTAAGACTCTAATAGATATTCTAATACCAAATACCTGATTCCCTTCCTGCCTGAATAAATAAATAAATGGATAAACACAGAAACAACTTGGTCCTTCTCCACCAGCAAATAACAACTCTAGTTTTCCTTTTGTTCATAGTCACCACTCAGTCTTGCATGGATCATCTTTTTTGCATTGTATCTATATCCAATCCATCCAAAAGTCATTTCAGCTCTATTTGCAACACCTATAAAAAATCTGGGCACCTATGTACCCATCCTGCCATCTGGTCTATGCTACCATATTTTCACACTAAATTATTACAACATTTCCCTTTCCCCATCACTTTCATTACTAGTCTACCTATTCCATCCTTGCCTCCTATCATTTCATAACCAATTACAAAGTCAGGCATATATTAAAATTCAAGGGGAGTGATGTCATTAAAATGGGAGCGTAAGACATCCCTGGGAAAGTTTCCCTTTATACACAGCTAAATAAAAGGGCAGATTTGACACTCTTGGGACTCTGGAAGATGATTGAGACTGAGTACAACTATACGTATCCTCAATTCAGGGAGAGAGAAAAAAAAAACACCTAAAAAACATAGGGGAATGTTGAGCCAGACTTGCCAGTCCCAACTCCTCACTCATAGTTTGATCTGTGCAGTTTAAGGTACACAAAGCAGCAGCACCCAAGCCTGAGCACCTCCTCATTGGTTGTTGACCACAGGGCCACCCACTGCTGCTGCATCCCATGCACATTTAGTCACGAAAGCCAAAGGCCACACAGACCCAAAATGCAGCCCATCATCACATGCATGCAATCAAAGTGGCCCCGGAAACCAGAGTGACTAGTGGAAGAACTTTTGTTAAGCCATGCACACTACAAACCCAGATCCTAGTTGCTGATGCACCTAAACAAACAAACAGAAATGGGTGTCTCTGGATATTGATTCTATCTGGCTCCTGGGTCAGGATCCCCTAATAGTAGAAGTTACTGAAGACAGAAAAGGCACTTGACAAGGGGAATCTTAACTACTTCACAGTAGTGTGGACTCAAAGATGAAAGCTGGAGTGAAAGGGTGAACCAGAGCCCAGGAAAGGAAGCTGAGCAAACCATAGTTGCCAGGAAGCAATATTTGTTTAAAAACAAAGAGAACAGTCTAGGAATCCAAGAGAAAGAATAGAGGAAAAATAATCCTGTCCTGGGAGGGAGCAGTCACATACACTAGGGTAATCTTGAAAGTTACTGCACATAGCCATGGTAAGACACAGGGCAAAGAAGACCTGAGAAAAACTGAACTGTTAACAATGGGCTGCCCTAAAGGCACACCATAAACTGGAGCAAGCAGTGAAAAATAGTGTTAACATAGAGCCAATCAACACTAAAACCTTAAGCAAGAAGGAGAAACTAAATTCCATAGATAACACATCAAAGTAATCAAATGCTCAGACAGCAACAAAAGATCACTAGTCATACAAAGAAACAGGGAGATATGGCCCATTCAAGGGAAGAAATTAAACAACAGAGGAAGCAAAAACATTTGAATGACTCATCAAAGACTTTCAGCCAAATTTCCTAAATCAGTTCAATGAGCTAAAGGAAAATAGGGATATGGTACTAAACGTATCAAAAAGACCATATGTGGACAAGAAGAAATAGAAAGTTTTAAAAAGAACAAAACTGAATTTATGGAGCTAAAAGCACAATAATGGAGATTAAAAATACACTAGAGGTGTTCAACAGCAGATTCAAACAGGCAGAAGACAGAATTAGCAAATTAGAAGACAGTGAAATCTAAATCATACAGTCAGAAGAACAGATAGAGAAAAGAACAAACAAACAAACAAAAAAAGATAGAGTAGAGCCTAGGGGCCTGTAGGACAACATTAAACACACCACATACACATTATAGGAGTCCTAGGAGGAGAGGAAAAGAAAAAAAGGGCAGAAAGAATATTGAAGGAAGTAATGGCTGAAATGTTCCCAAATCTGATGAATGACACACAAATGTTGATCAAACTGTCAAAGACCAAAGATGAAGAGAGAATTCTGAAAGCAGCAGAAGAAAAGGGATTTTTCCCAAGTAAGAGATCATGAATAAGACTAAATGCCAATTTATCATCAGAACCCATGGAGGAAAGAAGGTAGTTGTATGATATTTCAAAAGTGAGGGGGATGGTTATCTTTGGTATAGTGTAATGGGAGGTGTTATAATGGGTATGGGATTTTATTTTTGGGAGCAATGAAAATATTATAAAATTGATTGTGGTTGTGTATGCATAGCTCCACGAGTATACCAAGAGCCTTATACACTTTGGACAGATTATGTGGTGAGTGAATAAAAATGTTCAAAAAATTAAAAAAAATAAAAAAAAGCAAAGAGGAAACAAAGACCCTGAATGGCCAAAAGAATCTCACAAAAGTGGTACATCTGATCACCCTAGCCCCGAGGCAATGTTCATAAAAAGTGCTATTTTTAAAATGAAATTAATGTGAATACACTACCCTGCATAAGTATAAATGCAAATCCTTGGCAGAGACACTTGGAATCTAAAATAGACTAAATCAACTAATTCAAGCAAAGATTTACATACAAAGATACTCATCATAGTACATGACATATAATAGTGAAAATGCCCAATAATAAATAAATTATGGTGCATCCAGATGATGGAATATCATGAATCCCTTAACATAGTCCTAATGAATATTTAATTATATGAAAAGATCCTCACAATACATATTAAGTAAAAAATAATAATTACCATTATGAATAGACAGAAAAGACTTAACAGAGGTAAATCAATAATTCACATTATCTCTGAATGATATGTGTCTATTTTTCTTTTTTCCTTTATTATTTGTATAATTTCCAAATCATCTGCAATGTATCATTTCTAAAAGCAGAGAAAATATTCCTTAAAAATCAACTATTTTTTTTCAGTAAAAGCCAAAATGAAACATCTTATACCTCAAAAAAAAAAAAAAAACAAAAAGAAAGAAAGAAAGAAAGAAAACTAATTTTTAAAAAGCTTTTCCAGTTAAAAGTAAATGAGGGGGAGCTTAAAACAGTCCTCGATAAATAAAATCTGTGGGAGTTCTTCATAACTAGACCTGCCCTATAAGCAATGCTAAAGGAAAAGACAGGGCAGTAGATACTCATTCAAAATTGCATAATTATATGGCATTTATAATTTGTATCATCTTTCTGTGGTATGTAACTCCACTTCTTACCTCCTACAGATGCTAAAATGCAAAAGCATAAAAAGTAAAGATAAATCTATAGTTTTGGCCATACAAGGTACAAAGATATAATTTAAAACTGATACAACCAAAGGTGAGTAGGGAGGAAGGATATATGACAGTATATATGTGTACGCTGTTGAGGTCAGGATGGTAACAAGTCAAATATGAGTTTTGCATATTTAGGATGTTAAAATTTAATCCCATGGTAGCTTAAAGGTAAATACAGGAAAAAAATATTTCCAGAAAGAAATGAGAAGTTACTCAGTATGGTATAATCCAAAAAATTAAAAAATAAAAAGAAGAAGAATTGAAAGAAAAAAAAGTATAAATAGCAAAATGGCAGAATAAAGTCATGCATTAGCAGTAGTTACTTTAAGTGTAAATTGTTAAGCTCTCCAGTCAAAATATAGAAGATTGGCAGAATAGATTTAAAAAAAAATGAGCCAACTATACGTTGTTTACAAAAAGACTCACATTAAATTCAAAGAAATAAATAAGTTGAAAGTGAAAGGATGGAGAAAATATACATATACCATGCAAGCAGTAACCAAAAGAGAGCTAGAGTAGCTATACTAATATCAGATAAAATAGATTTTAAGTCAAAAACTCTTATGAAGGACAAAAGACAGTCATTATATACTGATAAAGGGGTCAATTTACAAGAAAGGTAACAATTATAAATACATATGCACCTCACAGCAGAACCCCAAAATATATGAAGCAAATACTGATGATTTGAAGGGAGAAATAGACAGTTCTACATTAATAGTAGGGTATTTCAATACACCACTTTTAATAATGGATAGAACATCAAGACAGAAAATCAATAAGGAATTAGAAGACTTGAGTGATACTCGGAACCAACTAGACATATCAGATATATATAGAATACTTCACACAAAAACAAAAGAATACACATTATGCTTGAGTGCACATGGATCATTCTCCAGGATAGAGCATATCTTATGTCACAAAACAAGTCTCAATAAATATAAATATATTGAAGTCATATAATGTATCTTCTCTGACAGCAAAGGAATGACATCAGATATCAATAACAGAGGGAAAAATGGAATATTCGCAGGTCTGTGGAAATAAAGCAACAAACTCAAACAACCAATGGGTTAAAGAAGAAATCACAAAAGAAATCAGGAAATATCTTGAGGCAAATGAAAATGAAAATACAACATACCAAAACTCATGGGATTCGGCAAAGGAGTGCTGAGAGAAAAATTTTATCTCTAAATGCTTACATTAAAAGAAGACAGCTTTAAAATTATAGTACTTATATCAAATCTAGAAAAATTATAAAAATAAAAGCAAACTAAACTCAAAGCAAGAATAAGGAAGGAAATAAAACAGATCAGAACAGAGACACAAGAAATAGATAATAAAACAATAGAGAAAATCAACAAAAACATAGTCTGTTCTTGAAAATTTCAATGAAATTGACAAATGTTTAGCCAGACTTACAAAGAAAAAAAGAGAGAGCCTAAATGACTAAAATCATAAATGAAAAAGGGGCATTAATGCCAACCCCGCTGAAATTAAAAGGACTATAGGAGGATACTGTTAACAACTGTACTCCAACAAATTAGATAACCTAGATGAAATGAGCAAGTTCCTAGAAATACAAATGACCCACTCTCACTCAAGAGACACAAAAGATCTCAACAAACAAAATAACTAGTAAAGTGATTAAATCAATAATCAAAAACCTCCCAGCAAAGAAAAACCCAGGAGCAGATTGGCTTCACAGGAGAATTTTACCAAATACTCCAAGAATTAGCAGTAATCCTACTCAAACTCCTCCAAAAACATGAGAAGGAGAGAATACTCTAATTTACATTCTATGAGGCCTACAACACTCTCATACCAAAGCCTGATAAAGATACCACAAGAAAAAAAAAATTACAGATCAATATCTCTTATGAATATAGATGCAAAAACCCTCAACAAAATACTAACAAACCAAATCAAACAGCACGTTAAAAGAATTATACACTGTGACTAAGTGGGACTTATCCCAGTTATGCAAAGATTGTCCAACATAAGCAAATCAGTTAATGTAATTAAGTGAATGATGGAAAACACACACACACACACACATACACACACACACACACACACACAATCATCTTCATCGATACACACAAGGCATGTGAAAAAGCCTAGCACCCTTACTGATAAAAACACTTATAAAATTAGGAATAGAAGGAAATTTCCTATAATAAAGCACATATATGAGAAAACTCACAACTCACCTCATACATCATGGTGAAAGATTGAAATGTTTCCCTCTGAGATCTATAACAAGACAGGATGCCCACTGTCACCACTGTCATTCAACATTGTACTGAATGTTCTAGCTAGAGCAAAACAAATATCCTAGAGGTAACAAATGAATTCAGCAAAGTTATTGGGTAAAATATCAACACTTCAGAATCAGTAGTGTTTGTCTACATTAGTAATGAACAATAAGAAAAAGAAAATTAAAAAGAAAAAACCCCAAAACAACTAAAAGATTCAAATATCAATAAATAACTCTAACCATGTATGAAAATGCCTTGTTCACAGAAAACTATAAAACATTGCTAGAAGAAATCAAAGACCCACATAAATGGAAGGGCATTTTCTGTTCACGGATTGGAAGACTAAATATGGTTAAGATGTCAATTCTACCTAAAATAATTTACAGATTCAGCACAATCCTAAACAATATTCCAATAGCCTGCTTTGCAGAAATGGAAAAAAAAAGCCATCAAATTCATATGAAAGGGTAAGCAAGGGGCCCCAAAAAGCTAAACCATCCCGAAAAGGAACAAAATGGGTAAAAGCCTTCAACAGACATTTCCCCAAGGAAGATACACAAATGGCCAAAAACACATGAAAGTTTGTTCAATGTCATTTGGAAATGCAAATCAAAACTACAGTGAGGTGCCATTTCACATCCATTAGAATGCCTACTATTTAAAAAAAAACAAAAATAGGTGTTGGAGAAGTTCTGGAGATACAGAAAACTTCATACAATGCTGGTGGAATGTAAAATGTTGCAGACACTATGGAAATCAGTTTTTTGATCCCACAGACAATTAAATATAGAATTACCATGTGATTTAGCAATCCCACTTCTAGGTATACCAAATAATTGAAATCAGGAACTTGAACAGATATTTGCACATCAATGTTCATAACAACATTGTTCACAATTGCTAGAAGGGGAAAGCAACCCAAGTGTCCATCAACAGATGGATCAACAAAATACATAAAATGGAATATTATTTGCCCATAAAAAGAATGAAGTTCTGATGCATATTACAACATAGGTGAACCTTGAAGACATCATATTGTGTGAAATAAGCCAAACTCAAAAGTATAAATATTGTATGTCCTTGCTTATATGAAACAAGCAGAATATCAAAGTTCACAAAATCAGTAACTAGAACACAGGTTTTCCTGGGGCCAGATGGGGGTGTGCAATGGAGAGTTAATATTTAATTGGTGGAGGCAGGGCAAGATGGCGGACTGGTGAGCTGTATGTTTTAGTTACTCCTCCAGGAAAGTAGGTAGAAAGCCAGGAACTGCGTGGACTGGACACCACAGAGCAATCTGACTTTGGGCATACTTCATACAACACTCATGAAAACATGGAACTGCTGAGATCAGCGAAATCTGTAAGTTTTTGTGGCCAGGGGACCCGCACCCCTCCCTGCCAGTCTCAGTCCCGTGGGAGGAGGGGCTGTCAGCTCCGGGAAGGAGAAAGAACTGCAGTGGCAGCCCTTATCGGAAACTCATTCTACTGATCCAAACTCCAACCATAGATAGACTGAGACCAGACACCAGAGAACCTGAGAGCAGCCAGTCCAGCAGAGAGGAGACAGGCATAGAAAAAAACAACACGAAAAACTCCAAAATAAAAGCGGAGGATTTTTGGAGTTCTGGTGAACATAGAAAGGGGAAGGGCAGAGCTCAGGCCCTGAGGCTCATATGCAAATCCCGAAGAAAAGCTGATCTCTCTGCCCTGTGGACCTTTCCTTAATGGCCCTAATTGCTTTGTCTCTTAGCATTTCAATAGCCCATTAGATCTCTGAGGAGGGCCCTTATTTTTAATCCTTTTTTCAATCCCTTTTTCCTTTTCTAAAACAATTACTCTAAGAAGCCCAATACAGAAAGCTTCAAAGACTTGCAGTTTGGGCATGTCAAGACAAGAGCAGAACTAAGAGAGCTCTGAGAAAAAGGCAATAATCCAGTGGCTGAGAAAATTCACTAAACACCACAACTTCCCAAGAAAAGGGGGTATCCGCTCACAGCCATCATCCTGGTAGACAGGAAACACTCTGGCCCATCGCCAGCCCCATAGCGCAGAG
This sequence comes from Choloepus didactylus, assembly GCF_015220235.1. Lineage (NCBI taxonomy): Eukaryota > Metazoa > Chordata > Mammalia > Pilosa > Megalonychidae > Choloepus > Choloepus didactylus. Next base: position 10,900,178 of record NC_051315.1, read on the forward strand.
CTGCCCCAGACAACCCAGTGTGATGGAAGCGCTTCAAATAACAGGCACACACCACAAAACTGGGCATGAACATTAGCCTTCCCTGCAACCTCAGCTGATTGTCCCAGAGTTGGGAAGGTGGAGCAGTGTGAATTAACAAAGCCCCATTCAGTCATCATTTGAGCAGACTGGGAGCCTCCCTACACAGCCCAGCAGCCCAGAACTGCCCTGGGGGGATGGCACTCACCTGTGACATAGCACAGTCAGACCTCAACAGAGGACCAGGGGGTGCACAGCCTGGAAGAGGGGCCCACTTGCAAGTCTCAGGAGCCATATGCCAATACCAAGGACTTGTGGGTCAGTGGCAGAGACAAACTGTGGCAGGACTGAACTGAAGGATTAGACTATTGCAGCAGCTTTAAAACTCTAGGATCACCAGGGAGATTTGATTGTTAGAGCCACCCCCCCCCCTCCCTGACTGCCCAGAAACACACTCCATATACAGGGCAGGCAACACCAACTACACACGCAAGCTTGGTACACCAATTGGACCCCACAAGACTCACTCCCCCACTCACCAAAAAGGCAAAGCAGGGGAGAACTGGCTTGTGGAGAACAGGTGGCTCGTGGAAGCCAGCTGCTGGTTAGTTAGAGAAAGTGTACTCCACGAAGCTGTAGATCTGATAAATTAGAGATAAGGACTTCAATTGGTCTACAAATCCTAAAAGAACCCTATCAAGTTCAGCAAATGCCAAGAGGCCAAAAACAACAGAAAATTATAAAGCATATGAAAAAACCAGACGATATGGATAACCCAAGCCCAAGCACCCAAATCAAAAGACCAGAAGAGACACAGTACCTAGAGCAGCTACTCAAAGAATTAAAGATGAACAATGAGACCATACTATGGGATACAAAGGATATCAAGAAAACCCTAGAAGAGCATAAAGAAGACATTGCAAGACTAAATAAAAAAATGGATGATCTTACGGAAATTAAAGAAACTGTTGACCAAATTAAAAATTCTGGACACTCATAGTACAAGACTAGAGGAAGTTGAACAATGGATCAGTGACCTGGAAGATGACAGAATGGAAAATGAAAGCATAAAAGAAAGAATGGGGAAAAAAATTGAAAAAATCGAAATGGACCTCAGGGATATGATAAATAATATGAAACGTCCGAATATAAGACTTACTGGTGTTCCAGAAGGGGAAGAAAAGGGTAAAGGTCTAGGAAGAGTATTCAAAGAAATTGTTGGGGAAAACTTCCCAAATCTTCTAAACAACATTAATACACAAATCATAAATGCTCAGCGAACTCCAAATAGAATAAATCCAAATAAACCCACTCCGAGACATATACTGATCACACTGTCAAACACAGAAGAGAAGGAGCAAGTTCTGAAAGCAGCAAGAGAAAAGCAATTCACCACATACAAAGGAAACAGCATAAGACTAAGTACTGACTACTCAGCAGCCACTATGGAGGCGAGAAGGCAGTGGCATGATATATTTAAAATTCTGAGTGAGAAAAATTTCCAGCCAAGAATACTTTATCCAGCAAAGCTCTCCTTCAAATTTGAGGGAGAGCTTAAATTTTTCACAGACAAACAAATGCTGAGACAATTTGCTAACAAGAGACCTGCCCTACTGGAGATACTAAAGGGAGCCCTACAGACAGAGAAACAAAGACAGGACAGAGAGACTTGGAGAAAGGTTCAGTACTTAAGAGATTCTGTATGGGTACAATAAAGGTTACTAATAGACAGAGGGGAAAAATATGACAAACATAAACCAAAGGATAAGATGGCTGATTCAAGAAATGCCTTCACGGTTATAACGTTGAATGTAAATGGATTAAACTCCCCAATTAAAAGATATAGATTCGCAGAATGGATCAAAAAAAATGAACCATCAATATGTTGCATACAAGAGACTCATCTTAGACACAGGGACGCAAAGAAACTGAAAGTGAAAGGATGGAAGAAAATATTTCATGCAAGCTACAGCCAAAAGAAAGCAGGTGTAGCAATATTAATCTCAGATAAAATAGACTTCAAATGCAGGGATGTTTTGAGAGACAAAGAAGGCCACTACATACTAATAAAAGGGGCAATTCAACAAGAAGAAATAACAATCGTAAATGTCTATGCACCCAATCAAGGTACCACAAAATACATGAGAGAAACACTGGCAAAACTAAAGGAAGCAATTGATGTTTCCACAATAATTGTGGGAGACTTCAACACATCACTCTCTCCTATAGATAGATCAACCAGACAGAAGACCAATAAGGAAATTGAAAACCTAAACAATCTGATAAATGAATTAGATTTAACAGACATATACAGGACATTACATCCCAAATCACCAGGATACACATACTTTTCTAGTGCTCATGGAACTTTCTCCAGAATAGATCATATGCTGGGACATAAAACAAGCCTCAATAAATTTAAAAAGATTGAAATTATTCAAAGCACATTCTCTGACCACAATGGAATATAATTAGAAGTCAATAACCATCAGAGACTTAGAAAATTCACAAATACCTGGAGGTTAAACAACACACTCCTAAACAATCAGTGGGTTAAAGAAGAAATAGCAAGAGAAATTGCTAAATATATAGAGACGAATGAAAATGAGAACACAACATACCAAAACCTATGGGATGCAGCAAAAGCAGTGCTAAGGGGGAAGTTTATAGCACTAAATGCATATATTAAAAAGGAAGAAAGAGCCAAAATCAAAGAACTAATGGATCAACTGAAGAAGCTAGAAAATGAACAGCAAACCAATCCTAAACCAAGTACAAGAAAAGAAATAACAAGGATTAAAGCAGAAATAAATGACATAGAGAACAAAAAAACAATAGAGAGGATAAATATCACCAAAAGTTTGTTCTTTGAGAAGATCAACAAGATTGACAAGCCCCTAGCTAGACTGACAAAATCAAAAAGAGAGAAGACCCATATAAACAAAATAATGAATGAAAAAGGTGACATAACTGCAGATCCTGAAGAAATTAAAAAAATTATAGGAGGATATTATGAACAACTGTATGGCAACAAACTGGATAATGTAGAAGAAATGGACAATTTCCTGGAAACATATGAACAACCTAGACTGACCAGAGAAGAAATAGAAGACCTCAACCAACCCATCACAAGCAAAGAGATCCAATCAGTCATCAAAAATCTTCCCACAAATAAATGCCCAGGGCCAGATGGCTTCACAGGGGAATTCTACCAAACTTTCCAGAAAGAACTGACACCAATCTTACTCAAACTCTTTCAAAACATTGAAGAAAATGGAACACTACCTAACTCATTTTATGAAGCTAACATCAATCTAATACCAAAACCAGGCAAAGATGCTACAAAAAAGGAAAACTACCAGCCAATCTCCCTAATGAATATAGATGCAAAAATCCTCAACAAAATACTTGCAAATCGAATCCAAAGACACATTAAAAAAATCATACACCATGACCAAGTGGGGTTCATTCCAGGCATGCAAGGATGGTTCAACATAAGAAAATCAATCAGTGTATTACAACACATTAACAAGTCAAAAGGGAAAAATCAATTGATCATCTCAATAGATGCTGAAAAAGCATTTGACAAAATCCAACATCCCTTTTTGATAAAAACACTTCAAAAGGTAGGAATTGAAGGAAACTTCCTCAACATGATAAAGAGCATATATGAAAAACCCACAGCCAGCATAGTACTCAATGGTGAGAGACTGAAAGCCTTCCCTCTAAGATCAGGAACAAGACAAGGATGCCCGCTGTCACCACTGTTATTCAACATTGTGCTGGAAGTGCTAGCCAGGGCAATCCGGCAAGACAAAGAAATAAAAGGCATCCAAATTGGAAAAGAAGAAGTAAAACTGTCATTGTTTGCAGATGATATGATCTTATATCTAGAAAACCCTAAGAAATTGACGATACAGCTACTAGAGCTAATCAACAAATTTAGCAAAGTAGCGGGATACAAGATTAATGCACATAAGTCAGTAATGTTTCTATATGCTAGAAATGAACAAACTGAAGAGACACTCAAGAAAAAGATACCATTTTCAATAGCAACTAAAAAAATCAAGTACCTAGGAATCAACTTAACCAAAGATGTAAAAGACCTATACAAAGAAAACTACATAACTCTACTAAAAGAAATAGAAGGGGACTTTAAAAGATGGAAAAATATTCCATGTTCATGGATAGGAAGACTAAATGTCATTAAGATGTCAATTCTACCCAAACTCATCTACAGATTCAATGCAATCCCAATCAAAATTCCAACAACCTACTTTGCAGACTTGGAAAAGCTAGTTATCAAATTTATTTGGAAAGGGAAGATGCCTCGAATTGCTAAAGACACTCTAAAAAAGAAAAACGAAGTGGGAGGACTTACACTCCCTGACTTTGAAGCTTATTATAAAGCCACAGTTGCCAAAACAGCATGGTACTGGCACAAAGATAGACATATAGATCAATGGAATTGAATTGAGAATTCAGAGATAGACCCTCAGATCTATGGCCGACTGATCTTTGATAAGGCCCCCAAAGTCACTGAACTGGGTCATAATGGTCTTTTCAACAAATGGGGCTGGGAGAGTTGGATATCCATATCCAAAAGAATGAAAGAGGACCCCTACCTCACACCCTACACAGAAATTAACTCAAAATGGATGAAAGATCTCAATATAAAACAAAGTACCATAAAACTCCTAGAAGATAATGTAGGAAAACATCTTCAAGACCTTGTATTAGGCGGCCACTTCCTAGACTTTACGCCCAAAGCACAAGCAACAAAAGAGAAAATAGATAAATGGGAACTCCTCAAGCTTAGAAGTTTCTGCACCTCAAAAGAATCTCTCAAAAAGGTAAAGAGGCAGCCAACTCAATGGGAAAAAATTTTTGGAAACCATGTATCTGACAAAAGACTGATATCTTGCATATATAAAGAAATCCTACAACTCAATGACAATAGTACAGACAGCCCAATTATAAAATGGGCAAAAGATATGAAAAGACAGTTCTCTGAAGAGGAAATACAAATGGCCAAGAAATACATGAAAAAATGTTCAGCTTCACTAGCTATTAGAGAGATGCAAATTAAGACCACAATGAGATACCATCTCACACCGATTAGAATGGCTGCCATTAAACAAACAGGAAACTACAAATGCTGGAGGGGATGTGGAGAAATTGGAAGTCTTATTCATTGTTGGTGGGACTGTATAATGGTTCAGCCACTCTGGAAGTCAGTCTGGCAGTTCCTTAGAAAACTAGATATAGAGTTACCATTTGATCCAGCGATTGCAGTTCTCAGTATATACCCGGAAGATCGGAAAGCAGTGACACGAACAGGTATCTGCACGCCAATGTTCATAGCAACATTATTCACAATTGCCAAGAGATGGAAACAACCCAAATGTCCTTCAACAGATGAGTGGATAAATAAAATGTGGTATATACACATGATGGAATACTACGCGGCAGTAAGAAGGAACGATCTCGTGAAACATATGACAACATGGATGAACCTTGAAGACATAATGCTGAGCGAAATAAGCCAGGCACAAAAAGAGAAATATTATATGCTACCACTAATGTGAACTTTGAAAAATGTAAAACAAATGGTTTATAATGTAGAATGTAGGGGAACTAGCAATAGAGAGCAATTAAAGAAGGGGGAACAATAATCCAAGAAGAACAAATAAGCTATTTAACATTCTGGGAACACCCAGGAATGACTATGGTCTGTTAATTTCTGATGGATATAGTAGGAACAAGTTCACAGAAATGTTGCTATATTAGGTAACTTTCTTGGTGTAAAGTAGGGACATGTTGGAAGTTAAGCAGTTATCTTAGGTTAGTTGTGTTTTTGTTACTCCCTTGTTATGGTCTCTTTGAAATGTTCTTTTATTGTATGTTTGTTTTCTTTTTAACTTTTCTTTCATACAGTTGATTTAAAAAAGAAGGGAAAGATAAAAAAAAAAAAAAAAAAGAAAAACAAGGAAAAAAAGATGTAGTGCCCCCTTGAGGAGCCTGTGGAGATTGCAGGGGTATTGGCCTACCCCACCTCGATGGTTGCTAACATGATCACAGACATAGGGGGCTGGTGATTTGATGGGTTGAGCCCTCTACCATAGGTTTTACCCTTGGGAAGATGGTTGCTGCAAAGGAGAGGCTAGGCCTCCCTATGGTTGTGCCTAAGAGCCTCCTCCCGAATGCCTCTTTGTTGCTCAGATGTGGCCCTCTCTCTCTAGCTAAGCCAACTTGAAAGGTGAAATCACTGCCCTCCCCACTATGTGGGATCAGACACCCAGGGGAGTGAATCTCCCTGGCAACGTGGAATATGACTCCCGGGGAGGAATGTAGACCTGGCATCGTGGAACGGAGAACATCTTCTTGACCAAAAGGAGGATGTGAAAGGAAATGTAATAAGCTTCAGTAGCAGAGAGATTCCAAAAGGAGCCGAGAGGTCACTCTGGTGGGCACTCTTACACACACTTTAGACAACCCTTTTTAGGTTCTAAAGAATTGGGGTAGCTGGTGGTGGATACCTGAAACTATCAAACTACAACCCAGAACCCATGAATCTCGAAGACAGTTGTATAAAAATGTAGCTTATGAGGGGTGACAATGGGATTGGGAAAGCCATAAGGACTACACTCCACTTTGTCTAGTTTATGGATGGATGAGTAGAAAAATAGGGGAAGGAAACAAACAGACAAAGGTACCCAGTGTTCTTTTTTACTTCAATTGCTCTTTTTCACTCTAATTATTATTCTTGTTATTTTTGTGTGTGTGCTAATGAAGGTGTCAGGGATTGATTTAGGTGATGAATGTACAACTATGTAATGGTACTGTGAACAATCGAAAGTACGATTTGTTTTGTATGACTGCGTGGTATGTGAATATATCTCAATAAAATGAAGATTAAAAAAATATTTAATTGGTATGGAGTTTCTGTTTGGGGTAATGGAAAGATGTTGGCAATGCATGATGATGATGGAGACACAAATTTATGAATGTAATCAACACCAATGACTTATGTATTTGAAAGAGGATAAAATGAGAAATTTTAGGTTGAGTATAAGTTACCAGAAAACAATCATAAAACTGCACAATGCAGTGAAGCCTAATATAAAGTAGGTACTATATTTAATAGTTTAACTATAATCATGTTCTATCATTCGCAACAGAAGTATCTCACTATTGCAAATTGCTAATAATAGTTAAAACTGTTGGACAGCAGGGTGTATGGGAACTCTATACTTTCAACATGATTTTCTTGTAAACCCACAACTTCTCTAATAAAAAAAGAAAAATGTAGTCAGTGTAGTTGGGTTATCTTGCTCCACGAACTTTCTGTACGAATTCAGTGCCCATGAGAAGGAAATGGTCATAACAGCTTATCCATGAAAGACTCCACCACAGCTGCCAGGTATAGATGGTCGAGTTTTGCATATGATAAGGCCCCACCCAGAAGTGTGAACTGTTCAAAATGTTGATGTATATTAGTTTCGACATAATTTCATGGAGACGCACGGAGGTTGAATACTGAACTAGTGAAAATGAGCCCCCTCCTACATAAACCCACACTAGCAGACATGAAATGCACACTCAGAAGAGTACACTTGTACCCACTTCCCTGGTACACACCCTTGTGCAAAGCTACCCCTGACCTGATCTTGCTCTGGATGTCCCTTTTATTTTTTCTTGTCCACTTGACATTCCCTGGAACCTGGTTCTCTCCCCTAATCTCTCCACTTCCTAGACTAGTTGTAACCATTTTCCACTGTGTGCCCATAAAACTAACTCTTTACTCTTCTGTCTCTACCTCTAAGCTGTTAATTCTTAAGGGCAAAGATTCTGTTTGATCCAACTTTGTATCCCCAGTGCCTAGCATAAAGCTGGTAACATTGTAAATGTTGGTAAATAAAAGCCTAAATGTTTCAATGCATGGGTAGCGGATGGTGAGCACAAATTCTGCAGTAGTAAATTTACTTCTGTCTAGATGACTGGAGAGGTGAAGACATGACCTTGACATGATTATGGAGGAAATTTCTTCCTGGGATGTGGTTTGACACCAATTTTGCCCATATCTCATCACCTGAAACATGCCGATAGGACAAAGGGGATTCTAAATCTCTATGTCTCTCAGATCTTCCCCTAGACAAACTCAGCTCCTTCTCCATCTCTGTTTTCAGAGACTGAGATAAATTTCAAATCCCAAATTTAAGATTTTCTCCAGTTGTCAAACCTTCCATTATGTCCTCACTCCCCAATGTCCATATCCCTAAGGCACTTGGAATCTAAAACATAATTTACTATTTGCAGCTGCTGTTACATGAACGATATAATAATCACCCTTCCTTGCCCATCTTCCCACTCATGGATTTTTAAAATAAATTTGTACTAAAATCTTTAAATGTTAAAAGATGCAATGTAACAAAAGTAGACAGATGATGAAATTACTTAAGTTTGTTAAATATAAGTGAATGGTTTCCTCCCTAACTTGATTGATTGATGGTGTAAACATAGCTAAATTTAAAATAGGCAAATAGTATGAGACTATTTAACCATAAAAATGGATGTAACAAAAGGAAACACCTAACCAAACATTGCCTGAATCTATTCAATGAGGTCCTAGAATTATGGCCCCATTGCAAAGGCCAGCCCATTGGGTAAATAGATTCATCAGAGTGTTTCAGCTGGAAACCATTACATATTTTGTTTCCATTACAATTCTTTTTATTCTAATTCCATGGTCAACATCAATCTTCTGATTATTACTTGGCTATGTGCCGGCAAAAGTAATATTTATTTCCACTGTAAATTACTATGTTGTCATTCTCATCTTATATATCAGTCACAGAATCTAGCATACTATTTGTATAACAGAGAGAGTTGGATCTGCTCTTTGGTGAATAAGCAAAACCAGATTTCTAAGCCTGCTTAAAAAGGGAAGACATTGGATTGTAGTAAATTTATTGAGGCAATGCCTCACTTTGGAGATTTCACAGTTGACAGACAGATCACCCACCTAATGCAACCTTCCCATGCATTGTGTGAACCACATGTAGACTTCGGATGGTACTACTGTTAAATAGTGTAGTGCACAGAGGTTCTGTAAGAAAAAAGGCTGAGTCCAAACCCAGCTCTACCACCCTCTCAGTATGTGAATTTTCCATTCACTTTCTGAGCCTCAATATCTCCATATGGAAAGTGCACATAATAATGCTCAAATTCTAGGGCTACTGTAAGGAATGAAAGAGATGGCTCCCATAAGTTCCCATCCCATAAGGATGACTGTGACTGATCCTCAGAAAACTTAGTTGTCTTTCCTTTTGCATTTCTTGGTGTAGCACAGGACGCAGCTTGAGGGCACTTACCAGAATGAGAATATGAAACACTAGTCCTGATTTCAAGATACACAACTGTATTCTCAAAGGGGCCTGTCTAAATTCTAGAGTACAAATCTCTTCTTTTTCGCTCCTGATATTTCTTTTCCCCCAGTCTTAGTGGAATCATTTCTACTCTTATGCTTTTGCCAAAATCAAATTTTACTGTCCCAGTCACTTATCATAAAGTAGAGGATATATATTACCTCTCATAACAGGATCAGAATTTACCAGTAGAGATGGAATTTCAGCATGTGGCTCTGGCAGACTTCTGGGGGCCTCAACAAATACCAATGGCCGTTCTTGCTGTGGAAGTCAGAAATGTAGCACATGGCCCTGCAGGTGTAACCAAGGATGGGAGCTCAGAGTCTGTGTTCTCCAAAGGAGAATGCAGGATCCTCCATGAGCTCTCACCTGTTTTATATTTTCTGCATTCCTGATATGATGTTACTCAAATGGCCTGTAGGTACCTAATCACAGTTCCTCTATTTTTTTTATCTGATAGCTGGTAAAAAAAAAAAAAAAAAAAAAAAAATGAGAGTGAAGTCACCTATTAGCAGGACACCAGGCACATAGAAAAACTTGACACTGGTTGTTTCCATTGCAACTTCAGCATTATAAACAAACTTAAGAGAGGGTAGGTAAGAAGAACTACCTCCTTTTTTGGGGGGGGGAAGAAGACCTAAAATCATACCATGATTTGAAATATTTGTATTTACTGGATACACATTAGACAGCAGCTTTTAGAGTAGGATTCATAATGATAGATCTCACTGTTGTGTGTGTTTGTGTGTGTGTGTGTATGTTCATGTATGTGTATATAAGTGTGCATTTATGCATACGTTATAGGTGTGCATGTAGGTGTGTGGGCATGTCCATGTGTGACTGTGTGGATGTTTTGTGTGTATGCATGTGTGTGCACAACTGATGTGCACATGCCCTTATGCCGTTGAGCAGAAGGATGTGAAGGATTAATAGGCCCTGGAGCTTGAAGCATGATCTGTCTTTCCCAGTAAATGATTTTCCTCTTAATAAAGATTATTTATTATGACTACTTGACCTCTTTTCTTCTACAAATAAGAGAAAAGTGTGCATCTTGCTATAGCGGTCATCATTTGTTTCATGCATTATCCTTGGTTTCTTTTCTGAAAACCATCTTCTTTCTTTATAGAGAGTTGCCTTTCCCTCTATTCCAATCATTAGGTCTTGCAGGAGTTTGCATATTCATACATATCTTGGTCCCCTGACAGAGTTGATTAATTAAGGTGGGTAAGGGGATCACAACACCCTATGCCCTCAAGATTTTTCAATATTAGCTTTGAAGGAGAGCATCTCCCATTAGTGAATGATTGTGGAACACATGGGTTGATACTGATAATTTTTTCTCATCTTTTGGAGAAATTCAAACTTAAAATTTTTTTTTCAATGAGAAATAATTAATCTTGAGTTACCAAGGGAAGCATACACAATGTAGATAAACAATTCATAGCTTTAGGTCTCTGGCTCTAGTTGTTCCAAAGCACAAATTCTTCCCTGACTTTCCATGGTTTGGGTTGTTCAATTCTTAGATGAAGACAATATCAGTCATTTCCCCAACAAGTAGAGTGTGGTTTCCTCAATTTAGGTAAGTTAAGGACATTTGAATCCAGTGACAATTTACAAAGATGAGATCAGGGAAAGCACAAGCAATGAGGAAGTAAGAGTGGAGAGCCATTGCCACTCCTAAACCTGAAGGGGAAAAGGGAGGGAGAGATTACTAGAAGACAATGAGTAAATTTTGTAAAGAGCCTTCATGACAGGAGCAGTGACATTTGGCAGAGGAAAGTAGCTAAACCAAGTGATTAATGGAGGAATCAATAAGAAGGGGACCCTCAGCTCACTCTCCTCCATCTATCCAATCTCCTGCCAGTTCGACCCATTGGATGAACCCAACCAAAAACCACAGACTAAGGGAAGCCATTGATGTAATTCAAAGGGGTCAGCCTGCTGGAGAAAGCAGAGGTAGAGAAAGGCAGAGGATGGGTTGAGGAGCAAATGGAAGATGTCCAGCACACAGCCAATTAGAAAGGAAATTTCCCTTTTGCCTATAGAGTACAAGTTAGATTTCTATCATTTGCAAACTAAAACAATCCCAAATAATGCACTTAAAATTCTCCTTTCTGCTTTCCATTAAGTGCCTGCTTTGTTCACTTCAATTATCACTCTGAAGAACTCACACAAAAAGGGTGGTGGTAAAAGAAACAGGATTAGCAGTCAGTATATTAGCCAGTCAGTGAGATCTATTCTACTTTTCAGAAACCAGGCAGGAAAGACAGCAGGATTTAAAATACTGTCACTATTTCTGTTGTTTCACTCAGTCCAGACAGGAATCAAATCTCTCCAAACTAGTTTTCTCCTTTGACAGGTCTGCCTACGTAAATCACAAATGTTTTATTTGACTCCATCAGAGTACATCAAACCACTGCTCCACAATATCATTTTCTAGTGAAAGTTGATCACACAGCTTCTCTATTCTAAGTTTGGATAGACGTTTGTATATGCTTGTCAGAGAGTTTTGGGCTCAGCCCACCTCCACTCCCCATCACAGTCTTGGAGGCAGGCATAAGTAAGAAAGTGAAGTTTTACATAGATAGATAGATAGATAATATACATACATGTATGAAGATATATATGTATATATATTTAAATGGGCTAAATGAAAAATTTGGCCCAAGAATTTCTGGTTTTTGAACTCTGAAATTCAGCCAAGGCAAACAGACTGAAAACAGGATCTGTTGCCAGAGGAAATGCTGCCCATCTGTTCCTTCTGTTTGTTTTTATTTTTGCCCCTTTTACTCTGGGAGGAAGACTGAAAATGAGTGGGAGGATGGAAGGGAAACTATATGTCCTAAAAACAGCCTGGTGCTGGCAGACATTCTGAGTAATCCAGCCATGCTATTGAACAGAGTCATTTCCTGAACTTTGCCTCATCTCTCAAACTGGAAAGATGTCAATATTAGCAATACAGACATGATCAGAAATGAGTAATAGAGAAATGGATGAGCATTCAGTATTTACATCATGCCAGTCTCATGGAAAATATAGAAAGACATAGAGGTATTTTTTTTAATCTTTCATTTATTAAATTATCTACTCATGCATCAACCATTGTGTTAGGTGCTACAAATAGATTTCTATCGTAAGGTCTTGAAAACATCCAAATAAAGCATAGCCTTCACTTTTGGCATAGGTTGCTTACACTTAACCCAAACCAGGGCAAGTGCTCTGAGGGCTGTAGTGTTCCAAGATGCCATCTGTGGATCACTCTGAAACGTTTGAAGAAAGACCACAAAATGAGGTAGGATTAGAAAGTAAAGAGCATTCATGATGTGACAGGTACTCTTCTATGGGTGGATTATTATCCTTATCCACATTTTATAGAGAGGGAAACTGAGGCATAGAGAGATCGAATGACATGCTTAGGATGACATCGCTAGTGGTAAAAAGTGCCATAATTCAACAATAATTCACAAGTTTTCCATGAATAAGAAACCAACTCAGGTGCTAAGATACTTTAATAGTCATGTCCTAATAAAGCTGCTTTTCAAAGTGCTGGGGAGTCATAAATTATGACTACTCTGTATTTTTAATGTATATTAGAAACTGATATTTTGGTATTTCATAAAGCAAGATAATCTAGAGACATTTGATTCCTAGAAAGTTACTCTATGATCTTATCCACAGTTTGTCTTAGTATAATACTAAAATAATTATTGAATTATAGTTATTTAGATTTAGAAAGCTGTCTTAATTTCCCAGCTGCTACGATAAATGTCACATAATGGATTGGCCTAAACAATCAGGATTTTTTTTTTTTTAATTTTATTTTGAAATAAATTCAAAGTTGTAGGAACAGTTGCAAAAACAATACTAACCCCATACAAAGAATTCCATCATACCCTGACCCCCTCCCCCGATAGCTCAATCCACCAACCTTAACATGCTGTCACATGGCTATTTCTTTCCCTCCCTCCCTCCCTCCCTATCATCAATCATCTATTGCTCTGTCTTCTGAACATACGAGAGTTAGCTGCACACATCCTTGAACATACACTATAATTCACGTATACACTTCCCATGAACAAGAACGTTCTTTTTATGCAATCCTGTTAAGCACAGCTAAGAAGTACAACAGGTTCAACAATGACACAAAACTTACATTCTATATTTCCTTTACCTTATGTCTCAACTGTGTCCCTTTGAGCCACCTGTCCTCTATCCTCTAATTCCATCCAAGTTCATCCTTGGCATTCAATCATCTATTTAGACTTTTTTTTTTTTAGTTTTGGGAACATATATACAGCCTAAATCTTCCCATTCCACCCCCTCCCTAGCATTCCATTAGTGGGATTAATCACCTTTAGAATGTTGTAATGCTCCTTCCCACCATCCATTACTAGAAATTTCCCTTCACCTCAAACAGCAACCCTACACTTATTTCTTAACTCCCCATTGCCCCTTCCCCCATTTCTCTTAACCCATACTCTACTTTTCATCTCTATGGTCATATTCTCTGATAATTTCTTTGTGTTTACTGTGGGGCTTAAAATTAACCTCTTAAATCCATAACACTCTTGTTTTTCTTTGACACCAACTTAGCTTCAATAGGACACATAAACTATGTTCCTATACTCCTCCATTCCCCCAACTCTATATAGTTCTTGTCAAAAATTACATATTTTATATTGAGTCCAAAACCACTGATTTGTCATTAGAGTTTGTGTATTTTACATCATATAGGAAGTAAATAATTACAGTTCAAAAATTATTGACTTCTATTTGTATTCCATTGTGGTTGGAGAATGAGCTTGGAGTATATTCAATTTTTTTTTTTTTTTTTTTAATTTCTTGAGGCTTGTTTTATGTCCCAGCTTATGGTCCCTTCTGGAGAAAGATCCGTGATCACTAGAGAAAAATGAGTGTCCTGGTGCTTTGGGATGTAAGGTACTATGTATTTCTGTTAAAATTCTCTATATCTCTCTCTTCTTTCTGTTGTTTCTCTGTTGGTAGGGTTCCCTTTAGAATCTGAAGTAGGGCAGGTCTTTTATTGGCAAAGTCTCTCAGCATTTGTTTGTCTGTGAAAAATTTAAGCTCTCCCTAGAATTTGAAGGAGAGTTTTGCTGGATAAAGTATTCTTGGTTGGAAATTTTTCTCTCTCAGTATTTTAAATATGTCATGCCACTGCCTTCTCATCTCCGTGGTGGCCACTGAGTAGTCACAACTTAGTCTTATGTTGCTTCCTTTGTATGTGGTGAATTGCTTTTCTCTTGCTGCTTTTAGAACTTGCTCCTTCTCTTCAGTATTTGACAGTCTGATCAGAATATGCCTTGGAGTGGGTTTATTTGGATTTATTCTATTTGGAGTTTGCTGGGCATTTATGCTTTGTGTATTTATATTGTGTAGAAGGTTGGGGAAGTTTTCCCCAACAATTTCTTTGAATACTCTTTCTAGACCTTTACCCTTCTCTTCCCCTTCTGGGATACCAATGAGTCTTAAGTTTGGGTGTTTTATTTTATCTATCGTTTCCCTGAGATCCATTTCAATTTTTTTGATTTTTTTCTCCATTCTTCGTTTTGTTCTTTCATTTTCTGTTCTGTGGACTTCTAGGACACTGAGATGTTGTTCAGCTTCCTCTAGTCTTGTATTGTGAATATCCAGAGTCTTTTTAATTTGGCCAACAGTTTCTTTTATTTCCATAAGATCTTCTATTTTTTTTATTTAGCCTTGCAATGTCTTCTTTATGCTCTTCTAGGGTCTTCTTTATGTAGCTTATATCCTGGGCCATGGTCTTCTTGATGTCCTTTAAATTCTTTGCCATGTTTTCATTCCTCGATTGTATTTCTTTGATAAATTCTGCGAGGAACTTCGTTTCTTCTGATAACTTGATTTGTGTGTTTGGAGTCGGATTCTCCATATAGTTTGGTTTTATCATATGCATTGAGATTTTCTGTTGTTTTTGGCCTCTTGGCATTTGCTCTGCTCGACAGAGTTCTTTTAATTTGTAAAAAAAAAAAAAAAACCTATCTAATTTTTCCGAAACACTGTTTGGTGACATACACTTTCTCTAACTAACCAGCAGATGGCGTCTGTGAGTCACCTATACCTCTCAAGTCAGTTCTCCACTTTGTCCCCACGTTATATGGGGGAACAATTCCTGTGGGGTCCAGCCAGAGAACTCAGCCTGGGTGTGTTGCTGGAGCTGTCCGCCCTGAACGCGGGGCGCTTGTATGGGTGGTCAGGGAGGAAGGAGAGCCTCAATATTCAAATCCCCCCGGTTCCCAGAGATTCAAGGCCGCCGCAAGAGTCCAAGCCTTCATTTCATTTCAGCCCCAGCCCCTCTCTCTTGATGTCCCACAAACCACTGGACTTGGCGTAGTGTCTCTGGGATCTCCGAGCAGGTCCCCCTGCCCAGCCACAATCCTCCAAGACCTCTGCTGAGGTAATGCTGTGCTACGTCATCAGCGTGCGCCGTCCCTCAAGTGAAGCCCCAGGCCACTGGGCTGAGCCAGCTCACTTTCAGCCTTATGCAAAAATGGCCGAACGGGGTGTCTCCACACCCCCCTCCTCGCACAGTTCCTCCTTCCCAGCTCCGGGATAACTGGCGGGGCTCTGGGCTGTGGGCACGGCCCCAGGCAGGAGTTTATCCAGCCCTCCCGAGAGCGAGCTGCTAGCCGAGGGGATTCTTTCAGCTTCTGGCTCTCCACTCTGTTCCCCCGGCCCCAGGGATATCTGCAGCGGGCTATCTTCCAGGCCAGACACCGAGAGGCCGGCCCAGCCCCCTCTTGCTGTGTTTTACTGTGTGTTTCCCACAATTGCACCTGTAGCTGATTGCACCTGCAGCCGTTCCTGGCTTTTCCCCTTTTTCCTTTTTTTTTTTTTATTTAAAGAGCCCGTTGGTCTCCAGACACCAAACCCTGGCTTCCCTGGATTGCCGCGTGGCTGCAGGACTTCCAGCCAGCTTACTCACTCATTTCAGAATGCAGACTCTCAGTTTCACCAAGTATACAGCTCCTGGGAACTAGCAAATCTCGTCCAGCTGGCACATTGCTGTAACCAGTATTCTGGGTCACTCTCTGGTCCTTATCTAGTGTTTTCCATGGAGGTGTTCCTTAGCCCTGTCTCACCTAGCTGCCATCTTGGTTTCTCTCAACAATCAGGATTTATTGGCTCATAGCCTCAGAGGCTAGAAGGCTTGCTTCCCCCAGGGTCAGTATTTTCTGGCTGGCTGGCAATCCTTGCATTCCCTGGCTTTCACATCACAAGGAGAGGCCCTTTCTTTTCCCTTTCAGGTTCTGTTGACCTCCTGCTTCTACTCTTTCACATGACCTTCTCTTCACAAGGCCTCCAGTAGTTGGATTAAGGTCTAACCTCTTCAGTTTGGACATACCTTAACATAAAAGAACATCTTCAAATATCCCATTTATAATGGGTGCACACCTGTTGTAGGTGGGAGCCATGTATTCCAGAAAGCATGTTCTTAAACTTAGTCCATTCCTGGGACTCTTGTAAGTATGACCTTTTAATGAGGTCACTTAGGTTATGGTATGGGCCAGCTGAATCAGGATGGTTCATAATCCTATTATGACCTTATAATAGGCCTTCTAGGGAAGGTCACAGAGAGAGAATGCCAGAGACAGCAGACTGAAGCTGAAAGTCAACAGAACCCAGAAGAGAAGGAATAAACCAGGAGAGACCACAATGTACATTTCCATGTGACCCAAAAACCAAGGAACAATTGTCTCTGTCAGCCAGACCTAGAATGACACAGCTTCTGGCAGAAAGCATGCCTTGATGATGCCTTGATTTTGTACTTCTAGACTCAAAACTGCGAGCCAGTAAATTCCCATTGTTTAAGTCAATTCATTGCATGGCATTTGCTTTAGCAATGGGAAAACTAAAACAGCATCCAAAGGAACGGGTTAATATTAAGAGCATGTTCTATTACAAGATACACATTTAAACCTACTACATAGTCTTAAGAGGCAAGTGACATGTCAGAGATTAATATACAAGTTTATATTTTCCATGAAGTCTTGCTTGAAGCCTGTGATCCAAATCTGAAAACTCCATTCAACCTGGTTCATTTAAGGAGGCTTTATTTTCATTTTCTACATAAAAGTACAAAGATTCAAAGGTTAAATAGTGTTTCTGACATCTCAAGGACAAGGTCAGAGCCATAATTCATACTGAACTCTGTTAGGTTCTAAATCCTAGATTATATACACTATCAGAAGATATGGCTGGGAAACTTGAAAGCCAATTAATCCAAAAATTTTGTTTTAACAATGATATCCAATCATTCCTTTCAAAACTAGGCAAGGTTTTTTTTTTTTTTTTATTAAATTCAGTTTTATTGAAATACATTCACACACCATACAATCATCCATGATATACAATCCACTGTCCACAGTATGATAACATAGTTATGCGTTCATCACCACAATCTATCTCTGAACATTTTCCTTACATCAGAAAGAACCAGAACAAGAATAAAGAATAAAAGTGAAAAAGAACACCCAAATCATCCCCCCATCCCAACCCATTTGTCCTTTAGTTTTTATCCCCATTCCTCCACTCATCCATACACTAGATAAAGGGGGTGTGATCCACAAGGTCTTCACAATCACACTGTCACCCCTTGTAACCTACATTATTATATAATTGTCTTCAGGAGTCCAGACTGCTGGGTTGGAGTTTGGTAGTTTCAGGTATTTACTTCTAGCTATTCCAATACATTAAAGCCTAAGAGGTGTTATCTATATAGTGCATAAGAATGTCCACCAGAGTGACCTCTCGACTCCATTTGGAATCCTTCAGCCACTGAAACTGTTCCGTCTCATTTTGCATCCGCCTTTTGGTCAAGAAGATACTCTCAGTCCCACGATGCCGGGTCCACATTCATCCCCGGGAGTCATACTCTGCATTGCCAGGGAGATTTACACCTCTGGGAGTCGGGTCCCACGTAGGGGGGAGGGCAGCAAGTTCACCTGTCGAGATGGCTCAGTTAGAGAGAGAGAGGGCCACATCTGAGCAACAAAGAGGTACTCAGCGGGAGACTCTTAGGCACCATTACATACAAGTTTAGACTGTCCTTTGTGGTAATGAGCTTCATAAGGGCAAGTCCCATGCTTGAGGGCTCAGCACATCAAATCGCCAGTCCCCATGCTTGCGACAACATCAACACCAGTCCAGGTGAGGGTGTCCAACACATCCGCACCTTCCCCCAGATCCTCAGGGCTGGGGAGGGGGAGGCTGTAAATATATTTTTTATTATCTGCCCAAATTACTCTAGGATGTGTCACTATTTCACTCCAGCCTATACTAACCTACCGTATCTCACTTCCTGTTCAAAGTTCCATTAGGCAAGGTTTTGGAAGATACAGTAAGTGTTAAGAATTTAACCATCTCCCCCACAGAAGACATGTTCAAATCCTTAGCCCCAGTTTTGTAAGTGTGGACCCATTTGTAAATAGGACCTTTGAAGAAACTATTATTAGTTAAAGTGTGGCTAAACCAAATTAGAACATGTCTTAAACCAAAATAGCTGAAGTCCTTATAAGCAAAGGGAATTGGGCACAGAAGTAAAAGACAGAAAGAGATCACCATGTCACAGAGAATTGCCATCACCAGAATGCTTTGGAGAAAGATCTGTATCCTCCAAAACTGTGAGCCAACAAATTACTGTCGCTTAACCCAACCAGTGTGTGATAGTTGTCAAAGCAGTCCTGGCAAGCTAAGACAGTTTTGATACTGGAAAGAGGGTTGCTGCTATCACAAATACCTAGCAATGTTGACATAGTTTTGGAATTGGGTAATGGATAAAGGCTGGAAGAATTTTGAGGTACTTGGTAGAAAAAGCCAAGATTGCATTGAAAAAAGCAGTAGAGAAAGTTTCTATTGTCTTAGACAGCACATATGTCATTATGAAAAGAATGTTGGTAAAAATATGGATGTTACAGGAGATATTTTTTCTGAGGCCTTACAAGGAAATGATGAATGTGTTTCTGGAAGCTGGAGGAAAGGCAATCCTTGTTAAAAAGTGCAGAGAACTTGACTGAATTATGTTCCAGTGTTCGATTGAAAGTGGACTTTGTAAGCAATGAATGTGGATATTTAGCTGAGTAGATTTCCAAGAAGAAATGTGGAAGGCATAGCTTAATTTCCCCTTGTTGCTTAGAGTAAAATGAAGAGGAAAGACATAAATGGAGGACTGAATTTTTAAGGACAAAGTAGCCAACAATTGACAATTTGGAAAATTTTCAGCCTATCCAGACGGTGTTCTCTGAGACAAGCACACCAAAAGATGCTCTTTCAGAGCCCTACTGCTCCCATGAGTTGATTTCCCAGATAACAGGGATCTGTGTGATGATGTTATTGAACAACCTTTTTATAAGGAAGTTACGGAAGAACAGTTATTTGCCAAGGAGATTAGGCATATGACTCATGCATCCAGTCAACCATCTCAGAGGTAGTCAGGATGGAAAATGCAATTGTTCTAATTTGAAATTGTATGTACTTCAGAAAAGATCAGCTGATTCATTCCTGTGGGTATAGACTGATCATGGGTGGGACATTTTGATTAGGTAATTTCAGTTGGGTATACCCCAGATGGGTCTTAATCCTCTTACTGGAGTCCTTTAAAAGTGATAAAAGAAAGCACAGATAAACGCAGAAAAAGCCCAGAGAAGTTTAGAGAAAAAGTCCCCAGAGGAGCTGAGAGGGGACACACAGAAAACGGAGAGGAAGCCACTGAAGCCAGAGGCTGAAACAATGAACCCAGAAGAGAAAGAACAGAAGACATTGCCATGCGCCTGGTCATGTGTTAGAGGAGTCGTAAATTGTAAGTAGTCTTTCTTCAGAGAAGGTATCATCCCACTGATGCCTTAATTTGGACACTTTCATGGCTTTAGAATTGTAAACTTGTAAGCTAATAAATCCCCATTGTTAAAAACCAGTCAATTTCTGTGCCTTCTGGCTACTTTGCCAAACCAAAAACAGTACTTATCCAGGAAGGATCTGTGGACAAAACTTTTGTCTGATGGCTGGAACCCCTTTGAACTGCCTAGAAAACCAGTAAAATTTTTGGGATTTTGCATGAGCAGAAGCACTGCCAGTCTGGACTGAAAGGGACAGAGTTAGGATGAAACGAAGGAAAGATGACTTCAAGGAGAGAACCATGGAAGCAGAGGTCTGGACAGAAGATATTTCCCAGGTGCAAGAGAGGAGGGGCTTCCGCTCTGGCCTTTGGATGGGTCAGGGCTTCTGCTCCAGCCTTTGGAGGAATGCAATGGGCATGCTTTGCATGCCAGAACTCAGAGATAGCATGTCCACCCCACTGGGGCTCAGAGAGGGCGAGGCCTATGCTCTAGCATTTGGGGAGGAGAGAGTGATTGGTGCCTCAGCACTTCAAAAGGAGAACTGGACACTACAACAAGTCCAGAGGACAAATTATCAGTCTACAGATGACTTTTTGACCTTGGAATATAATGGAGTTTGCCTTGCTGGGGTTCAAACTTGCTTGGGATCCATGATCCCTGTTTTCCTACCAGTTCCATCTTTTTGGAATGAGAATGTCTACTATATACCTGTCCAATCATTATATAGACATATCTCAGAGATATTGCGGGTTGGATTCCAGACTACCACAATAAAGCAAATATTGCAATAAAGCAAGTCACACAAATTTTTGGTTTCCCAGTGCAGAAAAAAATTATGCTAAATTGATGTAATAAATAGAACTATCAATTTATTAGCAGTAATATATTTACAATATATTAAATGTAAGTAAATAAATATATTTACAACTCAGAAAAATGATGAAGTCTACCTGAGGAATCCAATGAACATCAAGAATTTATTTTGAGAATGACAGTTCAGTAACAAATTCTGAAATCAATTGGTCCAAATTATAATGGATCTTCAGAGGACTCTAAGAGAACAATAATAAGTACCAATAATTTCAAGACTTGATTGAGTGCTTACTATATCCTGGACACTGTTCTAAGGGTTTTACTCATCCTCATTGCTAGGTTCTTAGATATTACTATTACAATGCTACTGATGAGGAAACTGAGTTCAGGATTCAATCCCAGGTGGTCTGATTTTCATCAAGAGGAAGACTGAGTTGACATGAATAAGTAATTTATAAGGACATACTGCAAGAAGTTTAAGGAAATGGAAGTTCATGATGAGAATACATGTGGGCTGACATCTGTACTCTTTGCCTTTCCTATTCGTCCTTTTCTGGAATGTCATCCACTTCTCCCTCCAAATGGACAGCAAGCCACTCATCACTACAATCCGTCCCACTCAAGAAAGAATAAAAGCATTTGATTGTACCAGGGTATGCCTGACCTTGGTGAATAATTCACCAATCAATCTGAACCCATCAGTTTCTCCATAGACATGGAATGGGGGCCTCACTATTGATCATTTCCTTTTCCATGCTTAAACTGGGGTCATTTTATAAACCCACTGCTGGGGTCCAATTGCAAGTAGACCAGTAAAAGTTTTTTGGAATAGAAATACAAAAATTGAAAAGCACAAGGAAAGAATCGGAAATAGGATGCTTCAGCTCCAAAAGAAAAGGATTACAAACAACAGAAATAATGAAGCCTACGGCAGAAAGAGAGAGAGAGACTGGGAGAGAGAGAGAGAGAGGGAGAGAGAAAAAGAGAGAGAGAGAGAGAGCAGCCCTGAGGAGGATGGGTACAGATCTCTGCTTCTGACAGCTCCCCAGACTTCCCAGACTCTGGCTCTAGTCTCCCCTGTGGTCGGCGAATCAATGCTTCTTATTTGTTTCTGTCATTTAGCTCTGTGCCACCCAACATGTTTATTTATTTTTACCCTTAAGATAATTTCAATGGTTTCCTTTTCCTTGCAAATCAATACTAAGTAATGACCACTACCACAGGCTCTTTCATGGACGGTATGTTTTCTTTCTCAAGTTGCCTCTGCTGCTTTCTGTCTGAACAATTTACCTCTTACCACCAACTGGCCATTTCTTTCTGAGCTCTTGGGTATAAATTCTGGAGGGCACCAGACATTATTTTGCTTCAGTTAACTATGTATCATTTGTGGCCAAAGGTCTTTGAACTGAACACTCTTATGGGGCAGAAAACCTATCGGAGGGGCACACATTGTCCTATTAGTGAACTACTTAAATCAAAAATCAAAAACATGGTTGAGCCACTTCTTCTATCACCAATCTATGCATGATTCCATTCCTACTGGAAGGGTTTTGGAATATTGCAGTCTTTAGGACTGACGTATCCAGTATAAAATCTAAGATCTTGGATTTAATTTAGGAAGGGAGAGGAAGGTCACATAGGCTCTTGAAAGAGGAGTGATAATTTGAAGAATAATAAAATGGGCAGCTATGCTTATAATAATTGGCACAGGTCTGAAATGGGAGTTAGGATGACCATGGAAATAAATACGTGGACCTTGAGGAGCTTGTACTCTGGCTGAGGCAGTAATTAAATAAATGCATTTTTATAGTTCACTATGAAATTTTGTGACAGGAAAATGCATGGGGTAGTATGGGAACATAGAGATGAGGCATCTAAATCAAACCAGGATAACTGGAGAAAGTTTCATGGTGAAGCAAAGTTCCCCCAGTATTTTGTAGTCGTATTTGGCATGCCAAGGCGCCCAGTGATCACATCACCTACAGAAATTCCAATCTGACATGCTTTTGGCTTCTCCATTGATTCCCTCTGTACATAGCAACAGTGCTTGGCTCAGAATTGGGGCTCAGGAAAATTTTTCTTAACAAAAGATACAAAGGATGTATGTTCCTGAGTAGCTCTTCCTTTTATCTGGAAATCCTACACATGGATTTGTGTTTCTAGCATGCTTTCTTGTACCACCTAACAAAGAAATTCTGTAGATATCTGTGTGTTCTCACTTTTTAAAAAGAAAAGGTGTGTTTAATTTCGAGGGTAAGTAAGTAGCTGGTGCCTAAAGAGTACAGAGCAGGGGCACCTTGCTGAGTTTGAGGGGCTCAGGGAAAGGAGTCAGGATGTCCCTTCATTTGCGTATTCATTCTACAAACATTTAGGGAAAATCTACCATATGCCAGGAACTAGAATATATCAGGATAAATCCATTTTGAAGTCTTAACCCAAAATAGGTCTGAGAGATGCTGGTCCTTCTGTGTGAAGTTTCTTCCCAAATTTTGCAGGAGTTTTCAAAATTGCAGCACTGGCACTCTGGATGGGGCAGTTCACATTGTATGGGGTAGTCCAATGTGTTTAGCAGCTGTGGCCCATGCTCACCAAAAAGCAGTAGTCTTTCTCAGTTATTGTGCCAACCAAAAATTCACCCTTGCATTTTCAAATGCCAGTGCCGGATGGTCAAAATTCCTCTGGTTGAGAATTGTATTTGGCAAAAGTAAAAATTTACATCATAGCTTCATGTAAAGATTTGAGCGGCAATCATCAAAGAGAAGCAGGGAATGACACGGGCAGTATACAAGTAAATAACATTTCTGTCACCATTGCTACGGCCTCTCCTACTAAAACCAGTTTATGCCTGTTCTACTTTGCTAATGCTGCCAGAAAGAAAAATACCAGAACTGGATTGGCTTTTATAAAGAGGGTTTATTTGGTTACACAGTTAAGGCCAAAAAGTGCCCAAGGTAAGGCATTAACATGTGGGTACCTTCACTGGAGGGTGGCCAATGGTGTCCGGAATACATCTGTTAGCTGGGAAGGCACGTGGCTGGTGTCTGCTCCAAGTTCTGGTTTCAAAATGACTCTCTCCCAGGATGTTCCCCTCCAGGCCACAGCCCCTCTTCAAAATGTCCATCTCGGTTGCTCTTAGGGTTTTTGTCCTCTCTTAGCTTCTCTGGAACAGGAGTCTGCTTTCAACAGTTGTCTTCAAACTGTCTCTCATCTGCAGCTACTCTTTCAGCTTCTGTGCATTCTTCTAAGGGTCCCTCTTGGCTGTACCAAGCTCGCTTCTTCTGTCTGAGCTTATATATTGGTCTACTAAACTAATCAAAACCCATGCTGAATGGGCAGGGCCATACCTCCATGGAAATTATCCAATGAAAGATCTTGTCCACAGCTGAGTAATCACATCTCCACAGAAACATCCAATCAAAAGTCTCCAACCTAATCAACCCCAATACGTTTCCTGCCCACACAAGACTACATCAAAGATAATGGCGTTTTGGGGGACATAATACATCCAAACCAGCAGAATGCCCAAGCCAGAATGCAGAAAAGCTTTGCACTTCAGAAAAGTACATGATATTCAGTTCACGTGAAGCCTGGGTTTGGAGAGCAGCAGAGGCTATGGAAGGTTAAAAGGTGAGGAGCTGTAATACTAATAGGTGTTCAGAATTGGACAATTGTAGATGGTCCTCCTCTGTTCTGATGTCAGAAAGAGCAGGCAGGAGTGCTCTACTTAGACTCTCTCTCTCCATCTCTACACACACACACACACACACACACACACATGCACACATGCACATATATGCATAAATATATATGCATGCAAGTGTTAATATATTGTTTTGCACAAGTACTTTTACATACTTAATAATAATGATAGAAGCAATGTGTGTGGTGGAGAATGGACAAATAGAAGACACCCATTTTCCTCCAAAGATCACAGCTTCACCATAAATGTAAAGTGCAGAGGACCAGTGTCATAACCTTCCCCTTATTCCCAGCACTTGCATGGTGGCAGACACATAGAAGGTGTTTATAACAGTGCACTGTGTTGAATATGCTAGTGGGTTTTATTAGGGATGGTTAGGATCTTCTAAATTCAGAAGGCGT
Organism: Choloepus didactylus; assembly: GCF_015220235.1. Classification (NCBI taxonomy): domain Eukaryota; kingdom Metazoa; phylum Chordata; class Mammalia; order Pilosa; family Megalonychidae; genus Choloepus; species Choloepus didactylus. The sequence goes on from NC_051315.1 coordinate 10,925,409, forward strand.
CGTTTGTGATTCAGCTCCAGCTGGCACCACAGCCCAGGCTGTATCCACCGTAGTTTCTCCAGATATATTGCTATCATTTACTTTACCTGTGACCCAGGGTCCATGATCTCATCAACCAAGTAGAATTGTATCTATTAGGTCATAATATGAGGAAAGCATCAAATTTAAGGCAATTTAAAAGACAGTGCCAATAAGCCTCATCTTCTTTTTTTTTTTTGAAATCATGAATGTTTGAAATAGAGAAATAATTTTTCTCCATTCAGTAACAATATATTTTAAATTGGACCTGTCAGTTTTCTTAAGTGTGAAAAATGCAGTGGTTTTAGGGATTAGTGCTATAGCACATGGAGTGGCCATGGGAGATGACCATCAGCCATCCACTGAAATGGGAAATGCAAAAGAAACTTGGTGGCACTAGTTTTATAAAATGCAATTTTCATTTTTTCATGAATGCACAACTTAGCAGATGGAAGAAAGTGCCATTTATTTACATTCATTTGGGGTACTATTTGGAGAAAACTGAGTGTATATTCAGAGAGAAGTTATGGAACGATGTTATTGTTTTACATTTCACAGATGCAATTTCATGTGTTTGCACAGACGTAGCAGTGTGTGACTTTCTAGGAAGCATTTTTAATTAAAGAGTCATTTCTAAGCATTCATATACATGTAAACGAATACATTTGAATTATATAGTTCTGCATCATAATTTACAGAATCTTCACTGATTTTCCTCAATTTTAAAGAGCTGTTTCAATAGCATAACCTGAGTGTCTGGCAAAGCTCAAATTGTATGTCATCCGTGGGGCCTTTATCACATCCACCAAAGTTCTCTAAAGTCAATTCTTTTCTCCTTTCCTCATTTGGCAATATTTTATAGAATTTGGGAAATTCATCTCCTAACTGCATAACAAAAATCTTGATCGAAAAGATTGTCCTGTGTATTAAAATATATCCTGATCACCCACCATGAAGGATGCTAAGGGGAAAAAAGTATGCCTTTTTACATCAAGATGGCTTCTTAAATGGTATATTTATTAATCAAAGCAATTGCATTAAAATAACTCCAATAAAATAAATAAAATAAAAATTTTAAGAGAATCCAGTCCCTACTTATTTCAGTTAAATGTTTACTCAGTGTAAACATTGGTTTAACAATGAGGACCAATAGGAAAAACCACATTTTCTTCTTTTTTAGTTGTATGAAGTTTAATGTTAAAGATTTCATTAATAGACTCAACTAAAGAGACCTCTATATGAATAAATAATTATAAACAAAAAGTTGAAATTTTACCCAGCTGAGCTTCATGATCCTTTTCTCTTGTTTGCACAGAGTTTCTGAAACTCCCTCTTTTGCCGTAGACTGCTGCAATATTTGTCTTTTGGAACCAGCATGGAGAGGGATATTTGGGGACTTCACAGCACTGGGTTTATTACCTACAATAAATACATAAGTTATAACAAAAATAAGTGTCCTGTTAGAAGAAACAATGGAGCCTTGTAATCATCACACCCAATTGACTGATTCCTTTCAGCAACCTTTTACCAAACAAAACTTGGATGATAAAAGCAGATTAAATTTTTAACTGGGAGCAGAGGTTTTCTGGGCCCTTGATTGCTGCAAATACAATCTGATGGGGTTTTTCATTCCCTGCCACTATATGGATGTACCTTTGAAATGCAGCAAAGAGTAATTTTCAAATTCCCCAAGATTATGATGCTCAAAGGACCAAAGAGCCATTTGTCATGTCTAGCACAACTTTACATTGGTCTGGGTGGATCTCATTATTTCCACTGGTGATAGAAGTATATAATATGGAGCTGTGGATCCAAATAAAACATCCTTCTGCCTAAATATTTATTTCTATCACTGAAGGAAAATTGACATGCACCCAATGCAACCCTTCCATATGATCAATTGTGTGACCATTATCATTTGTAACATCCAGGAGCTCTGTGGCATCATGTCAAGTGACTCTAAAGAAATATAAATGAGTATGAAGAAATGATATGGAATTAATAAATATAAGTTCATTGGTAGATTTTTTTCTACTTCTAAATATACATTCTTAAGGTTTTCTTTATTATTGTTATTTTTAATCTTTGCACTTTTTTCTCTGAGCAATTTTTTGATTTATAAGCTGGGAAAAAGAAATGGATATTCTTCATGTCTGACATTCATCCTGACTCCTGTCGAGCTCAGTTTCTTTAGCTGCCTAATTCACTCTGGGGAATGGTCTTTATAGCTAATCAATCATTCATCCATCAATGTTTTTCTTAGGTGGCTGTCATCTAAGTGCCTAAAAAATCAAAGAGATGTGTCTGAAAAGTAGAATGAGATAAATTCTTCATTTCTCTTTGGAGATCCAGAAATTTCTTAAAGAAGACCTACCAAAATTGAACTAGGCTGTGTTCAAGATTATTTCTGTGTCCCCATGTTGTGGATGACTATATGCTATAGATTAAAATAGCAATTTGCCAAAATTCACATTATGTAGGCACAGTTAACTTGCCACAATGTTTATCATTTATTTAATCACACTTTAAAGGTCTTTTAATTGCCAGAAAGTTTTCATGAATTAAACTTTTTTTTTTTTCAAAATCAAGGAAAGTGAATTCTTAGGTAGTTAAATTTATGAGGCGCCTTATTTGTACTCATTATTAGAAAACTTCAAACATGGATAAGGGAGGTGGGTTGCAGATATGAATAGAAGGCCTGGGATGGTCTCATTATCTGGTAGAGGATAATTTTCTTTTTTACGGAGGAGTTGAAATATCCACAATAAATATGTACAATTACTAGTTTTCTTTCTGATAAATTATGGCAGTGGGGTATTCCTTAAAACATAGATACAAAAAATGGTTTGAGGTCAGTATCCTGTTCTGGTTCTTCTGCTCATTAACTGGGTGAATTTTAATATCTCTGGGCCTCAATTTTCAATGAAGGGATCAAATTTAATGATATTTAGTCTCCTCTCAAACTTGTCAATTTTAGGATCTTACAAATCCCACTCAGAAAGCTGTGAGTGAGAGTGTTTGTGGGGAAAGTCATATAGAAGGAAAGGGAAACACATCAGACATTTAACATCTATTAATATTTTTATTCATATATGTTTAAGAGGTAAATTCCAGCGTCCAAATGAATGAACAAGAGGCAAAGGATTTCTTGTAGGAACAGAAGCTCAGAAATATCTTTAGCCTGGGTCAGACTATAGTGGATATCTAAATGCTTCCAAGATGTAGTATGGGTTTTGGAAGGTGCTAAGAAGAAGCAATAAAACCAGAGATGATTTCCCCAACATCCCAATAATTTGGTGGAGGAGACCTAAGAAGAGGAATCTTATATTCAGGTTTATCTGAGATGTTAAGAGAGCCATAGATGAAGCCATAGACAAATCAGTCTCAAAAAATGTTCAGAAAGCCAACCTTACAACTAAGAAGATCTGAATATAGGTATAATCTCTTCTTTAGGCCCTCAGGAATTTCCTCAGATAACAAGATTGGTGGCTGATGATAGCTTCTTTGCTGGCATTCCACAAAGTATATAAAACATAAAACAACCATGCTGACCCAAGTTTAGGTTCACATGTTTAGCAAGAAATATTAGGTATGTGTTTCACATGGACAATAGTACTTCCTGCTGAAAGGAAACTTCAGGGCCTGTCAGTTTTGAAGTCAGTGAATGATTCTCTTAGAAGACCTGCCAGCTGCAGTTCCAGAGGCCACAGGACACCCCAGATCATGAAGGTGGTTAGAAGGCTCCATCTGGGGGGCAACAGAGGTCTGAAGGAGGAGACTGAAAAATGCTACTTCCTCTCTTAAGACATCTTACCCAGAAGCAGAGCCTGAGAAGAGAATCCTTGGACAAGTCATCTCTTGTGGAAAAGTAGGGCAGGGGAGGGAGAGAAATGGCGCCAGGGAATATGCCAGTTAAAATACATCAGAGGTAGCATCAGACCGACCCCACAGGAGGCTTTGTCATGGACAACCTTCCCCGAGACAGGTCATTGGGCTTTCTTTCCTGTTCCTTTCCTGATCTTTGGAAGCTTACACTCCAGATACTTCCAACTCTCTGCACACATGAGAAAAGCAGTGTCCTCCAAAGGACAGTAGCATGTGGGGTTTTTGGAAGAGAAAGCGCACTTAAACTGGAGGGGACCCAGGCATGGGGAAATGGATTTCAGGGTTCCAGGTCTCTGGCTACAACAGTGATAATACACTCCTTCTACCTCTAACCTCCATCTCCCCTACATGCAATCTCCATCTTCCATATGCATTATTTTTTTACACAGACAGTTGATATTGTCTAAATTTTATGTAAAATTCTAAGCAAAACAATTTCAACCTCTACTCCCAAAGCCTACACCACAACTATATTATCCCACCTGAATCCCACCCATCAGGAGGCTCTGTGTCCACCACTACCCACTGCCATTGTCAGCTTCCTAAGTGTTTTCCTAAGATCTGCTACAGTTGCCTTTTGCCCAACCTCTTTTGGCCAAGAATAATTCATCAAAGGCTGAGATTCCTGGCTTTGATATCCCAACTTCTCATCTATATAGGACCTGCTGATTTTGGAGTGAGGGAAGCATGCATCTTTTTTATTGGGTGCCATTATCTTGTGTGTTCTCTTTCCCTATTTATTTTCTTCTGCTTTCCATAGTTATTTTCCAGTTCCTTTTCCCCATTTGATCTGCCAAAGAAATTCCTACTTGCATAGGCTTTTATACCTCCCCCACTCCTGTCTATAGAGCAAACCAGGAGAAGAGCTAAGCAAGGATGGGAGTATGCCAATCATGTGTTTGTGTTTGTCTGTCTGTCTTTGCATCTGAGCCCTTGTACAAATATGTGCCAAAAGAGACTGTGAAGAATTGAGGAAAATCGGATAACAAAGAAATGACAGCTAACACTGCTTCTAAGTCATTGGAAAACTTGGGTACTTGCAAACAAAATAATTTTCATGATGATGACATCCATGTAGCACTTTATAATTTTCGTAGCTTTTCTTGATTATTAATTAGTTTCTCAACCCAATGCCATGAAATGTCTAAAGAAGCCATTATTGTTCATTGAAGACACATAAGACTGAGTATCAAGAAGTTTAAATAAATTCCCTGGAAACCATTAGAGATTTAATAGTGGAGCCGGAATTAATTTTGTCCCCAAACAACACTGATTGCATTTTTTTCCCTTCTTACTTTTTCCCACATTTGTTTTTTCTTCCTAGACATTGAAAAGATAATGCACACTGCCCCTTTCAGAGATTGAAAATAAGTCTTTGTAATACTCACTTATAATGTCCAAGTAGGGTTAAAATAAATGAGATGAGAAACATATCTCTTGCTATGCATATATGACAATTTTCAGATCAGAGGTGATTTTGGATTAACCTCTAAGAAATGGAGATTGATAAGGGAACCAGCGACAGAACCTTCATTAAGGAAGTGCTGGAGAGGTTTGCTAAACTATTTTATAACCTATGATTGCATGTTCTGCCTCTGGGATGCCTTCATGGATGCAGAGCAATTAATTTGCTGTGGTAGAAAATAATTAAAGTATATTCTCTGTAGGCTGCTGAACCCATAGGTGCATCTGTGAAAGAACTGCTTTATCCTTCTCTTGATTCTTGGCAAGTCTTTTGTTGTCTCAAAGAAAACAATTCGTCACCCTGCACATTTGACCCAAGTTGAGTTCCTCGTCTGCTGTCATTAGAATGCCCAGACAGTTCATTACTAGTTAGTTATGATTAACCAGCTGAGATGGAACTTGGAGTCATGATATAGCACCGTCCATGAAAGAACCCACTTATTCCAGTGACATTGTGCCCTGACATATGTCTTCCTGGATTGTGGATTGAATCAACTGCAAGTAGAATTTATCACAAGATGAGAAACCAGTGCTAGTATTTATAAAACGGTGAAAAAAAACTTCCCTGGGTAAGTTTTACTTTGCATAGAAGTTTTATGATATGGGAAATTAACCACTAGATGTCAAATTTTATGTAAATATAGCTAAAGCCCAACATATTGTAATTCTACAAATATGTAATTTGGGGTTGCTATTTCTTTAATTAACGAGGCACTGGTTTTATTACTCTGAAAGGAAAAAAAATATATAATGTCTGCAATTATTTCAAGAAAGCTAGCTGGAGACATTGAAATGTTTGTGCAAGTTTCTGATATTTAGGCACATTATGTCTTGCGTCTCACAACTTCTTTCTGGGTTTTATTTCCTTCTGATTGAAATGTATCCTTCAGTAGTTCTTTCAGGGTGTGATAGATTTGCACCATCTTTATTTATGAGAAAATATCTTTATTTAGCCTCCACTCTTGAATTAACACTTTATTCAAATGTAAAATTTTAGTTTCCTGGTTACTGACATTGAACATTTTCAGGATCTTGTTTGACTGTAATGTGGTGTCTGCTGAAACTCAGGAAGGGTATGATGCCAATTTAATAATTGTACATTTTAATGCATTTTATATGTTACCCCTTGCAGTTTTATTTTAAGATTTTTATCTTTGTCTGTAATATTCTGCAGTTAGATGAGATCTGTTTATATGTGCATTTGTTTTTTATTTATCCCCCCCCACTCCCCGGGTTCTAGTGTATGAATTTCCTTCAACTACAGTTTATTCCTAGGCTTTAACTCTTAGAATATTGCATTCATTTCATTTTATTTTATTTTCCTTATTCAGTCCCTCTGGAACTCTGATTTTGTTGGCACTGCTGATTCCATCCTTAATGCCTCTTAACCCCTTTTTCATTATTTCTCTCTTATCAGCTGTCTGCAATGATTTCCTTGAATCAATCAGTTTCCAAATTTTTTCTTCAGCTGAGTCTAATCAACTTTTTCTCCATTTAAAATGAATTTCATATATTCATTTGCTAAATTTATGCCTGTAATTGTGCTATTTGATTCTTTTTCAACTCTCCTCTTTGTTTATATAGCATTGCATCCCTTCATTGGATCCTATATTTCTTTTACCTATTTAATCATTTTAAACAATGATCTTGTAGCCTCTTCTAGATGGTTCCCTTATTTCTCATCCTTGGTGCATTAAAACTGCTTTATTTTAAAAAATATATTTTTCCAGCTGACTCTTCCAAGTAGAATTTCATTCCTATTTCTGTTTTTATTTTTACTTGGAGCTTGCCTTCACTGGAGTTGCTCATTCCTTGACATCTTGTAAACCTGGAGCATGAACAATTCATTATAAAGCAGTCTTAAGTTTGCTCCTATTTAAGCCTCTTAATGATACAGAATAAGATTTTATTCACCTTCAAGGCTTGGGGATTTGTACATAATAAATCCACTCTAAATTTGGACTATGAACCTTACTGAAGAAATGCTTGGGGTTTCATTTTCTCATCACTAACATTTTATCTACATTTCTATACAAAATTCTAGAAAAATGACATGATTCCCAGACTTCAATTGAAAATCTTCTCTTTCCTGAGTACTGGATAGCCTTCCGAGGCCCCCCATTCTGAGAAGGTGGCTGCGGGAGCTCGTGCCCTTGTCACGGAGGTCCCTGTCAGGAAGGCCCCACTGAACCTCAGGTCCTGGTAGCTGGACCCTGGTATCTACTCCCTGAGCTCAGAATCTAGTCTGAGAACACCATAAGCTTCACTGTCACTTACTGCTTCGGCCATTAGCTCTTTCCTGTTCTTTGGTACCAGAGGAATTTTCCTACCTACCTTTCCAGCTCAGCAATGTAATAACTTTTGTCATTTTAATTCATCCAGCATTTCAAAGTGGTGGGGTTGGAAGGACATCTGCGTCAGCTCAGTCTCTCAGGCAGCACAAGTCATGACTCCATTTTCTATACTATTTTCATGTAGCAATGGCTCTAAAGAGCCATTATTTTTCTTCTACAAGCTCTTTTTTCTTAGAACAGCTTCATGGTGAAGTGGAAAGTGCAAGGCCTCTGGTATAAAGCAATTCCAGGCTAGAAACTTCACTGATGATTTTGTGACCTTAGGGAAACAATTTAAACTTTGTGAATTTCATTTTAAAATGGCAGAGTCCAATGTCATGTTCCCTTAATCTCTGTAATCATATAAAAGAGATAAGAAAACGTGAAAACAGGATTCTTAGCATTGATAAAACAATGTTCCCAGGAAACAATATGTAGACTGGCTACCTAATTTGGGGGACCTATTGCAAAATGAAAAGGCAAGAATTTCAAGACAGCAGCCACAGAACATTCAATCCAGCATAGAGTCTTCCTAAACTTGGGGTTCTGTGTGACTGCATGTCGTATGCCCATAAAACCAGCCCTGATAGGATATGACAAAGGGCTTCTAATAAGGACCGGGGGGGTTCCATTAGAGGATCCCACAGCTACCCATCACAGGTAAAGTCCATAGAACCTAGGTTTCTGAAGAAAGTTTTATGTCCTGAGTGGTTAATGCATTCACTTATGCACAAGGAAATTCACCCAGCAAGTCTCTTGCAGTGATTTTACCATGTGCATGTTGGGCTTAGACAACCTGGGTTGGGTCACAGGGTTTTCATTTCCCATGTGTATGAACTTGGGTACCTGACTTTAATTCTGTGCTGTAGTTTCCTCATCTCTGAAATAATGAAAACAGCAAAGTTTACATCAAAGTGATGCTGCGGCAATAAGATAAGAGTGCATAAAGTGTGTATGGCACATGGTATGCAATGTATGAGGGTTAGCTATAATTTCTGTTTCTAGGACAGATTATATAACACCATTTAAGTTATTTGAGAATATACAAGGAATAAGAAATTTCCAAATGTTTTTGTAAAAATCTAGAAAAACATAAATAGGATCCCTATAGCAGTCCTTTCACTAAAATACATTCCAAGTCAATAAAATGTTTGTGTAAAAATAAATCATACAAATCCTAGGTATAAACACTTGAGTATTTTTTTAATAAACTTGGCATGCAGAATGCCTTTCTCATTATGCCATAAAACCCAGTCATAAAGATGACAAAATTTAGTATATAAAAGGAAACATTTTGTGCATGGCAAAATCACCACATAAGTGGAAAAGATATATAATACTGGCAGAAATGTACAACTCTGTGATTATACCAAGAGCAATTGATTGAACACTTTGGATGGATTGTATTGTGTGTGAATAAAACTGTTCAAAAAAATACAGGCAACATTTTGCATAGGAACAATTTAGGTAATAAATATGCTTTCTCAAATAAGCATTTATTTTTATGAAGAATGTTGACTATGCTTTCATGGTATATGATCCATGTGTATATATTGTGAATTGTTCATATATTTTGCACATTTCATATTGGATGCAAATTAAAATTAAAACATGATTCCTGATTTTTATGCCTATCAGTTGGACAAAGATAAAATCATTGGCTAATACAAGGTGTAAGCATGGACGAAAAGAAACTGGGAATGCCATATCACCTAAAGAAGTGCATATTTATATAGAGATCAATTTGGAAACATCTGAAACAGTTTAAAAGACATTGCTTTAACCCAGTGATTCAGTACGTCTCCTACATATATACTCATAAAGTTTCCAATGGCTTAAGAACAAATATGTCCTTTCAGCAGTTTGTGTTATAGCTAAAGATGAAAATTCCTTAAATTTTCATCAGTATATGACTGAATTTATAAATCATGTTATATCTGCAAATCATGGAATACTAAGGAGTCTTTAAAAAGAATGTGGACTTTGTCTTAGCTAATGTGGATCCCAAAAACCAATAACCAATAATGCAGGAAGTTGATAAGGATGCCCCAGTCTCCATTAATATTTAGTATTTTGTTGGAGGAATAAGACAATGCAATTAGACCAGAAAAAGACAATTAGAGGTGCTAAAATGTAAAGAGGAAAAATAAAATCATTTCAATTTGCAAGATATGATGGAATATATACTTGTGAAATCCTTCATTCAATTGGATAGCAGAATATAAAATGATCTTGCAAAAAATCATTGGCTTTCATATATACAAATAATGATCAGTTAAAAGATACAATAGATTAAAACCCATGTAAAATAGCTACATAGAATATATAATACTTAGGAATAAACTGAACAGTAAGTTTGATAAATTCATAAAAGGAAAACTTTTTAATGTAATTTTATTGAGATAAATTCACACGCCATACAATCCATCCAAAGTATACAATCAATGGTTCACAGTATCATCACATAGTTGTGCATTCATCACCATGATCAAATATAGAAGATTTGCATTACTCCAGAAAAATAATTAAAAACAAAAAGAAAACCTCAAACATCCCGCACCCCTTATCCCCACCTTATTGACCCCTAGCATTGCACTCTACACAACTTTAAGACTTACAATAAAGGTAAGTTAACTAAGACACTGTAGTATTGTCATAGACAGATATGTAGATCAGTGGAACAGAATAAAACATCCAGAAGTAGTATATCCATACAAACACAGGCAGCTGATTGGTTTTTTTGTTTGTTTGTTTGTTTTTTTTATTTTATTTATTTATTTTTGTTTTGTTTTGCTTTGTTTTTGCTGTATAGCTCTGCAATCATTATCACAGATCAGAGCTACTGGATTACAGCTAAACAATTTTGGATATTTCCTTCTAGCTGTTCTAATATGCTAAAAACTAAAAAGAAATATCTATGTAATTATTCAGTAGTTATACTCGTTTGTTAAATCCAAATTTCTCATTTACACCTCCTCCCTCTGTTTTAATCATTCTCTCAGTCTTTAAGTATATCTAGGCAATGACCATTCTAACTTCTTTGTACTGGAAATTGGTGTTGATCTTATGGGGTAAAGAAATCAAACTGGTTGATGTTCTTGGAGAGACTGGTACCTCTAGGTTTCAGGTCTCATCTAGCGTAGGAACAATCTGGAGGCCTTAAGTTTCACCGAGTTGCATGCCACACACGACTTTCCTTCCTGCAGCAACTCAGTATTCCTTCATATGTATACACCACAGTTCACCCTTCTGTTTGTTATCCATGCAACCTTAGGCCACATTCATCCATTGCATATTGTGAATAATGCTGCCATAAACACCAGTATGCAAATGCCTATTCATGTCCCTGCTTTGATTTTCTCAAAGAAACAACTTTTTGTTGATTCTCTCCATTGTTTTCATGCTCTCAATTTTATTTATTTCTGCTCTAATCTTTGTTATTTCTTTCTGCTTGATTTCAGTAAATTCGCTATTCTTTCTCTAGATTCCCCAGGTAAGCCATTAAGTCCAGATTTTTCCTCTTCTTCTTTTTTAATATAAGCATTCAGGACAATACATTTACCCCTCAGCACTGCCTTTGTTTCCTGCCATAAGTTTTGATACGGTGCTGTGTTTCTCATTTTCATTCACCTCAAGATGTTTAACTGATTCCTCTCATAATTTCTCTTTGACCCACTGGTAGTTTAAGAGTGTGTTGTTTAACCTCCATATATGTGTGAATTTTCCAGCCTTTCAACGTATTGATTTCCAGCTTTATTCCATTATTATCCAAGAAAATGTTTTGCATATTTTAGATCCTTATAAATTCATTGATATCTGATTAGTCACCCAACATATGGTTTATCTTGAAGCATGTAAGAAAAATGATATCCTGCTGTGTGGGGTGCAATATTTAGTAAATGTCTGTTAAATCTAGTTCACTTATGTTACTCAAGATCTCGGTTTCCTTATGATCCTCTGTGTAGAGGTTCTATTCATTGATGAGAATGGTGTATTTAAGTCCCCAATTATTATTGTAGAAGTGTCTACTTCTCCTTTTAGTGTCGTCAGTGTTTGCCTCATGTATTCTGGGGCACTCTGGCTTTGTGCATAAATATTTATTACTGTTATATCTTCTTGATGGATTACTCCTTTTATTAATACACAGTGTCCTCCTATGTCTTTTTTAATTGTTTTACATTTGAAGTCTAGTTTGTCTAATGGTATAGCTACCCCCACTCTTTTCTGGTTGTTGTTTGTGTGATATATTTTTCAACCTTTCACTTTCAGCCTACTTTTGTCCATGGGTCTAAAGTGTGTCTCTTGTAGACAGCATATAGATGGGTCATTTTTTTTTATCCATTGTGCCAGTCTTTGTCTTTGATTGGGGATTTAATTCATTATCATTTAATGTGATTAGTCTAAAGGCTGTACTTTCTTCAACCATTTTGTCTTTTAGTTATGTGTCATATCTTATTTTTTCACTTTTTACCCTGTTAGTTACCCTTGCTGATAATCTTCATTTCTAAGCTCTTCTCCATACCTCTCTCTCCTGTCTTTTCCTATCTGCCTGTAGTGCTCCCTTTAGTGTTTCTTGTAGAGCAGTGTCTGTTTATCTGTAAATATTTTAAACTCTATCTCATTTTGAAGGACAGTCTTGCCAGGTATAGAATTCTTTTCTGGGAGTTTTTCTCTTTCAGTATCTTAAGTATATCATACCCCTGCCTTCCTGCCTCTGTGGTTTCAGCTGAGACATGCACACTTAGTCCTACTGAGTTTCCCTTTTATGTGATGGATTGCTTTTCTCTTGTTGCTTTCAGAATTCTCTCTTTGCCTTTGACATTTGACAATCTGATTAGTAACTGTCTTGGCGTAGGTCTATTTGGATCTATTCTGTTTGGGATATGCTGTGATTCTTGGAAGTGTAAATTTATGTCTTTCATAAGAATTTGTAAATTTTCAGTGATTATTTCCTCCATTATTCTTTCTGCACCTTTACCCTTCTCTCCTCCTTCTGGAACAACCATGTCATGTATATTCACATGCTTCATGTTGTCATTCATTTCCGTGACAACCTGCATGTATTTTTCCAAAATTTGCCCTATCTGTTCTTTTTTGTGTAGAATTTCAGATGGTCTGTCTTCTGGTTCACTAATCCTTTCTTCTGCCTCTTCAAATTTGCTCTTGGGTGTCTCCATTGTGTTTTTCATCCCTTCTACTGTGCTTTTCAATTCCATATGTTCTGCGAGTTGTTTTCACAAGCTTTCAAGTTCTTCTGTAGGTTCACTCAGTGTCTTCTTTATATCCTTCATCTCTTTTGTCACATTTTCCTTCAAATCATTAAATTGATTTAGAAGATTTGTTTGAGCTCATTAATTAGTTATTTCAACTCCTGTATCTCATTTTAAGTGTTAGTTTGTTCCTTTGATTGGTCCATATCTTCATGCATCCTAGTATGACATATGATGTTTTGCCTGTTTCTAGGCATCTGATTTTCTTGATTAGTTTATTTTGTAGGTCATTTTCTCTCTTTGCCTAGGTTTTCTTGTTTATTGGCTTTGTTCTCTATCTGTTCTTTGATATTTGGTTCACTTACTCTCAACCTCTAGCATAGCTTCTGATTAAGTGATCAGAATTTTCCAGCTCTTGTTTTCCTGTTTCTTGTTTTGACTATATGGAAGGTTTTTTGAGAATACCCTTTTGTGTGTGTGTGTCTAGTTGTTTCACCCCCAAGCAAAAGCTCTCTCTTCCCTATTCCTCCTCAGGGAAAATTGATCTGCTGGTTTTGTTTTGTTTTGTTTTGTTTTGTTTTTGCCTCTATATGTTTTTAATACTCCTGTTGTTACCTCAATCAACTTTTACCTGGAGGTCTGGCTCTGGGAGGAGGGTCTTCCCAGAGAGGGTTGACCACAATCAGATTTTCCCAGACAAGACAGGCCTAGGGCTCAGGAAGTAGGTGAAATTAGTATCCAGGTTTCCTTGCGATGAAACCCAGCAGGGTCAGTCTTTCCTGTGAAGCCTCTTAGTTCTGCACTTTGCTTATCCTTCCCAGAAAATGGTGCTTGTCAGCCCACTGATCCCCATTGGCATAAAGTGGTATCATGCCTTTAATTGTCAGCAGACCCTGCCCCTGTCAGGGGCATGGCTAATACAGAGGCTGAGGCTGAAGGTGGGTTTAAACTGTTTCTGTTTTCCAGCTTCTGGGATCTGAATTCTCTAAATAGTAGTCACCACGTGTGCTGGGCCTTGTCTCCCCTCTTTTTGGGGGTAAGGCAGAGCTTCTCTTCTTGCATTTTGGAAAACTTAAATGTCTCTTAAGTATCCCCCCTTTTCCTTCTGCTGGGAATGTGTTTGAGACAGGCTGTTCTCTGCTTTTGGTAGGTTGAAACTGCTGCTGATATCCCAGCCTCTGAGGTCTTAATTCTCTGAATGAGAGCAGCTGCATGCACTGGGCCTTGCCCCACCCTTTACTTGGGGAAGATAATCCTTCACCTGATTACTTACTTTGTCTCTCAGTCATTCCTTAGGCCACCCTTGCCTCAGGAAGGGCTGAAAACTGAGAATGCCTGCTACTTTCTTTAATGGGCTGCTAAAAATTAAAGATAAATAGGAAGAAGAAAAGAAGGAAAAAACTTTTTCTTGGGCACAGCCCTTTTCTGGTACTCTGAGCTCAGTCAGCTCCAAAAGCCTCTGTTTTTGTTTTGTTGTTGTTTGTTTTTTATTTATTTATTTCTGTCAGCACCTCCTCCTTGATCCTGGAGAGAGACCGCCTGGTTTCACTCATGTTTGCCCTGTAGATTTATCTGTGCTCAGTGTTTGTAATCAACAGTCCAAATTTTCTAATCAAATCTGCAACTGGAGCTTGGTTGAGCTCTCCTTTCCTTGCTCCTAGTAGAGAGGGCTTCTGTTTCCCACCTGAGAGAAACTCTGAGATAGGCTGCTGCTGAGCCCATGTGGGAGGGGCAACACCTTCCAAAGATGGAAGAATTTACTTACAATTTTGTGCTGTGATCTCAGTCCTTCTACCCATTTCAGGCTGGTGTATGAAGTGTGTCTGGTAACAGAATCTCCCTGAACTGTTGTTCCAGACAGTTCCTAGTTATTTACTAGCTGCCCTAGAGGAAAAACTAAATCACTCACCTGCCTACACCATCTTCTTGTCTCATCCCTCCATAAAAGGAAATTTTTAACCGTCCTTCTGGAAAGACACAAAAGGGAATCCTTAGGTGGTTTAGTGTGAGTTAATTTACAAATATTTGGGAGTTTTCCAGAGATCATTTTTATTTATTTTATTTTAATGTCATTGTTGTCTGATAAAATACTTTGTATAGTTTCTATTCTTTCAAGTTCATCATGTTTATTTTATGTTCCAGAATATGATTATCTGGATGAATGTTCCACGTACATTTGTAAAGAATTTTTTATTTTGCCTTGTTGAATGATGGGTTTTATAAATGGCAAATTAGGTCTAGTTGGTTGAGATAATTGATTAGATATCCTATATCCTCACTAATTTTGTATGTAATTGTTCTACTGAGTGCTTAAGAGAAGTACTGACATCCCCAACTGTAACTGTAGAATTGTTTACTTCTTAATTTAGTGTTCTCAGTTTTTCCTTAATTTACTTTGAAGTTTTGTTGTTAGGTGCTTATACATTTAGAAATAACAGCACTTCTTGCAGAATTGACTTATACATTATGTAATGTCCCTTGTGATCTCTGGTAATATTTATTGTCTTGAAGCCTAAAATGTATCATATTCATATAGCCCTTCCATAATTATTTTTATTATTGTTTGCATGGTATATCTTTTTTCAACTTTATACTTTTAACCTCTCGGTGTATTTGTATTTTCACTGAATTCTTGTACATAGCTGTGCCAATTTGGATGTATTATGGCCTCCAAAATGCCATTATCTTTAATGCAATTTTGTGGGGGCAGATGTATTAGTGTTGATTGGGTTGGAATCTTTGATTGAGTGTTTCCACGGAGATGTGACAATCAACTGTGAGTGAAACATTTGATTGGATAATTTCCATGGAGGTGTTACCCCACCCATTCAGGGTGGGTCTGAATTAAATCGCTGGAGCCATACAAACAAGCTGACAAACAGAAGGAGCTCAGAGCAGCTAAAAGTGATATTTTGGAGAGCAACTGAGAGTGACATTTTGAAGAGGAGCTGCAGCTAAGAGAGGACAAAACACCCCAAGAGCAGCATTTTGGAGCACACCATTTTGAAATGCAACCTGAGAGCAAGCGGATGCCAGCTGCATGCCTTCTGAGCTAATGAGCTAAGAGAGGTTTTCCGGACACCAATGACCATTCTCCAGTGAAGTTACCCTATTGTTGGTGCCTGACCTTGAACACTTTAAAGTCTTAAGACTGTAAGTAACTGTGCAACCAAATAAACCCCCTTTATAAAAGCCAATCCGTTTCTTGTATTTTGCATTCTGGCAGCATTAGCGAACCAGAACAACAGCATATAGTTGAATCATTTTAATTTTTTTTATTCTATATCTGATAATCTCTGTCTTTAAATTGGTGTGTTGAGATCATTTACATTTAATGTAATTGTTTATATAGTTGCATTTAGGTCTATCATTTTATTATTCATTTTCTGCTTCTTCTCCCTCCTATTTATCCCTCTGTTCCCCTTTCTGATTTTTTTGGTTTATTTGAATAATTTTAGCATTAAATTTTAGCTATAATTTTATGTACTTTTTTTAGTGATAGAGTTCTCCAAGAGTTACAATATACATATACCTAAACTTTCGCAGTCTACTTTGACTTAATATTTTAGCACTTCAACTAAAATGTTGATGTCTTAAAACATATAGGGCATGGAGGTAGTGGTGGTGCAAAGCTGGGTGGGCAGCAGGAGTCTATGCTTCCAGTTCCTGCTCCTGGTCCTAAGGCAGTGGCAGCCAGGAGGCCTGGGAGTGCCTTCACGGAGGAGCCTCCAGCCAGCAAAGTGCTGACAGATGACACGATGCCACTGACAGCAACCATCAACAAGGTGACCCAGAGCCTGCAGTCCCACACGGGAAGTATCATTAGGGTACAGAGAGGAATTTCTGTAGAAAAGAGCTTGCAGATTGTTAGACGATACAGTGACTTTGATTTGCTGAACAACAGCTTTCAGATTGCAGGCCTACATCTACTTCTTTCCCCCAAAATATTGATGGTAACATGGATCATGAATTCATAGCTGAGAGGCAAAAATATCTCCAGAACTATCTTAACATTATCACCACAAATCATATCTTGTCTAACTGTGAGCTTCGTGAGAAGTGTTTAGATCCAAACAACTATTCTGCAAACTACACTGAGATTGTCTTATAACAGGTTTCCATGTTCTTCCAATCAGGACCAAAGTGGGAGGTGGTAGAACCATTGAAAGACATATTTTGGAGAATAAGGAAGAAATATTTCTCAAGGAAGATTAAAAATCAGCCAAAGGAACAACTAGTGTTAAGCTGGGTCAAACTTGGCCCTGAAAAGTACTCATCAGATAAAGATTTTTGGTGTCTAATCAAACTTCTTTCCTGTTTGCACCCTTATGTCTATCGAATTACCTTTGCCACAGCTACCGAATATTCAACATTGTGAATTAGAATGTTTAGTGAAAAAGGAACTTTGAAGGACCTGATCTACAAGGCAAAACCAAAAGACCCATTCATAAGAAGCACTGCAACCCTAAGAAGATTCAGGGTCTTGAATTCCAGCAAATAAAAACATATGGGTGATAAATATTAGAGGTACTAAAGTTTCTACTTCACAAGGGATTCCCTTATGGGCATCTTCATTCCTCCAATGTGGTGCTAAATGGGGACACTTGCTGGGTACTAGACCTTGAGAATTTCCTATTGGGCCTCCCTTTCTTCTACTAATCATATTTCTCACAATTCAGGAAAATCAATACATTGGAAAGTGTAGACGTCCGATGCTTTGGCCACTTATTGTATGAAATGGCCTGTGGACAACCACCAGACAGTACCTATAGACTCTTCCCTCCTGCACTGTCCATGGCTGTGGTAGCCATGTAGACGTCTATGCTGTCTTTTGAAGACTGAGAACATGGCATGCCTACCATCTCCATCTCTTACAGATGTCATTGTTCAATGATGTTTTACTAACCACTTCTGGAAAGCTACAGTTTAAGATTCCAACAAAGTTAAAAGAGGCATTGAAAACTGCCAAATAATATATAGAAAAGAGACTAATTGAGAAACAGAAACCGATCCATCAGCATTGAAGACTGACAAGAGCTCACTCACACCATGCATCTGAGCTAAAAAGGAAACAGAGAAAGATTTAGGCTCGAAAGAAGTCAAAATGATCCACCACTGAGAACAGGGAAGAAAGTTCTGCAAAATACAGCAGCTCAAATAATTCAGCAGGATCTGGGGCTGGTTCAGCTCTCACATTCCTGTCATCACCGGCTCCACCCTCTGCAGCAGGGACAGCTGCTTCACCTCCACCTGCCCCCCTCCACCTCCACCACAAGAAGTTCCTTTGCCTCCTGTGAGCACAGAGGCACCTGCACATCTGCCTCCTCAGGCTGTAAACAGTGTGAGCCAATAGCTCCATCCAGAATTTCCAGAATGGAACTTTGTGGAAAGCCGAAACCTGTGATCACAGTGCTCCTAAGATTGTCTGAAGCTTCCTATTTACACTTGGAGGGAGGAAAAGCTCTCTTTTTTTCCCTCCTGTCCTGAACCCCTGAAGTGTGCCCTTTTCTTGGATGAATAATTGCTGAGCTGGTACAGACACAGACTATTTTGCAGATGCTCATGTAAAAGGCTTTTCAAGAGGGAAATATTCTTCAAGCAGAAGAAAGTCGGGCTGGCATTGCTGTCTAGAAATAAATATTTTGCTTCTTTGTTACCATTTTAAAAGAGTCTTGTTCATCCTCTAATGGGAATCTTTCTTGGGCACCAGTATATTGGAGTCAATATTTCCACCAATTGAAGGAAACAGACAAAAAACAAAAACAATGACAATATTCAGTCTCAGCAGTGAATGGCCTTAGTGTTACAATCCCTCCTCCTCCATCAGACAGCTCCTAGAAAAGTTCCTCTCATACTTCATTTCTCTATTCAAAAGCATCTTCTGGTTATTTTTTAACTCCCATGTTTCTACCTTGATTTCATCTTAGGCATTAACACTGTAGCCTAAAGCATAGTTAAGTTGCTGAGGTCAGAGAAGCAACTCAAGTTCTTTGTTTTCCCTTCAGATACAACAGGGGAACTATGCAGCGTTCTCCTATGTTCTAACAGGAATGCCGTCATAGTTATAGAACTTAGAGCTGCTAAAGCAACTACTCTAGACCCTTAATTCTTTTTAGTTAGAATAGATTGAAACAGACAAACATGATAACATCAGAAAAAGCTCTTGCCAATTAGAGCATCTTCTAAACCTCAGCAATTAAAGTTTCAGGTATGGGGGTCATTATTACAACACAAGTAAATTTGGCATCTATAGAAATCAATTCTGGCTTTTGACATTCAATGTCAATTATCTATTGAAAAGATTCTTGATCCTATGATTTGCTTAAACCCTTAAATAAATTGCACTTTAAAGGATTATAAGTAATCCATTTTAAAACTCAAGTATACACATCAGTGTTGGTTAATATGCAGAGAGAATGTCATTGTTTATATTTCATGAAATCTGTGATGTATGTTCAGCTGTATTTTTAATTAAAATAAACCATGTCAAGGAAAATAAAAAAATATATAGGGCCCTTTTTGTTGGGGCTCACTTTTTTTTTTTAGTTGGTGTATGTATTACACCTATCTAAATTAAGACCCCCATGACCCCCATGACAATGTAGTAATGTTCATTTCAATATTCATGCCTATATTTAAGGAACTTAAGAGAACAATAGTTTCTTGTTATATTTACCCCATTATTTACCATTTCAGTTCTCTATTCATTCCTGAAGTTCCAAGTTTCCCCATAGTGTCATTTTCCTTCTGCCTGAAGAATTATCTGTCTCTAATGTTTCATTTAGAGACTATATGCTGAATATGAGATTTCTTAGTTTCTCCGAACGTATCTTTACCCTGTTTTAATCCTGAAAAATATTTTATCTGAAATAAATTCTACATTGACAGTTGTTCTTTTACTGTCTTCTGGCCTTCAAGGATTTTGAAAAAAAATCTGTTAGCTGAATCAGTGTTCTATAAGTAATGTGTCATTTTTCTCTAGCTGATATCTAGGTTTTTCTTTATCTTTGGTTTTCAGTAGTTTGATTGTAAAGAGCCTGTACATGGTTTTCTTTGAGTTTGTCCTTGTTGTGGTTTTCTGAGCTTCTTTAATATGTAAATTCCCATCTTTCCCCAAATTTGGTGAGTGTTAAACTATGATTGTTTCAAATGCATTTTCTGCATTGTTCGCTTTCTCTTCCTTTCCTGAGACTTCAGTGGCATTAGTGTTAAAATGACTTGCCCTTGGGAAGACTGTGGCTGCAAAGGAGAGCCTAGGCCTCCCTATATTTGTGCCTCAGAGTCTCCCCCTGAGTGCCTCTTTGTTACTCAGATGTGGCCCTCTCTCTCTAGCTAAGCCAACTTGAAAGGTGAAATCACTGCCCTCCCCTCTATGTGGGATCAGACACCCAGGGGAGTGAATCTCCCTGGCAACGTGGAATATGACTCCCAGGGAGGAATGTAGACCCGGCATCGTGGGATGGAGAACATCTTCTTGACCAAAAGGGGGATGTGAAAGGAAATGAAATAAGCTTCGGTGGCAGAGAGATTCCAAAAGGAGCCGAGAGGTCCACTCTGGTGGGCACTCTTACACACAATACAGACAACCCTTTTTAGGTTCTAATGGATTGAAATAGCTAGCAGTAAATACCTGAAACTATCAAACTACAACCCAGAACCCATGAATCTTGAAGATGATTGTATAAAAATGTAGCTTATGAGGGGTGACAATGTGATTGGGAAAGCCATATGGACCACACTCCCCTTTGTCCAGTGTATGGATGGATGAGTAGAAAAAAGGGGGCAAAAAAAATAAAAAGGCACCCAGTGTTCTTTTTTACTTTAATTGTTCTTTTTCACTTTAATTTTTATTCTTATTATTTTTGTGTGTGTGGTAATGAAAATGTCCAAAAATTAATTTTGGTAATGAATGCACAACTATATAATGGTACTGTGAACAAATGAATGTATGTTTTGTATGACTGCATAGTATGTGAATATATCTCAATAAAAATGAATAAAAAATCTTTATTTTATTACACAGTTTCCTGAGAACTTATTTCTGTCCCAATCTCAACTTTCTCTGTACATCAAATTAGATAACTTCTATTGACCTATATTTCAATTTACTTTCTTTTGCCATCTTTATTTTGCTACTGAACACTTTCAGTGATTTAAAAAAATGCAGAACTTGTTTTTTTGTTCTGTTTTATGTTGTAAAGGCTCAGAACCCTGTTAAAATCCTCCAGAGAATGTTGATTTTGTTGTTGTTGTTGTCATTGTGTGTTTGTTAGTGATTAATTAACCAGCTGGGTTCATACTGAAAGTTTCCTCTCATTTTCTGGGGATCTTGATTCCAATCTCATTTCACTTACCAAAGTCTTTGCTATGCTGCTTTGGGCCTGTCCTTAGAATACACTGGTTAAATCTGAGACTTAATTCATATTTTAGTTCAGTGTTCTAAGACTGTTGTTCAGGCTGATTTGCACACATGCATAGCTAGGTGTGAACCTGGGACTTGTGCAGTTTCATACATAGAATTAGGAGATCCCCCTCTCCAGCACTCTCAACTCCAGGATTCCCCCAGCTGCTTCTTTCTGCAAGGATTTTTTTTTTTTTTTCCTGATTCACATGGCCAGGAAGGCAGGATTTCTCTCAGTGGTAAAGCCACCCAAGCCACAGAGCTTCCTAGTTGGGTCTCACCCTTGGAAAATTCACAAGAGAACAGAGAGAAAACAAATGTGTATTCCTGCTGCACTGATCACAATACAGGTCCCCTTTTCCTGCTTCCTCTGGCTGGGAAAATAGGATTTTGATTGGAGATTTAGCTGGCAGCACAACCACTGTGGCGCTGTCATACGATTGGAGTTCTACCTCAGGGTAAACCTGCAAGAGAAAAGATGTTTTAAAAATGGGAACCTCACCCCTTAATGTTAGTTCTCCAAGTCTTGACCCCCCTCTTAACAGAATTACTGTTCATAATTCTCAGATGGTTTATTTATTTATTTCTTATTTTGAAAAGTTTTTTGCAATTGAGGCTTAAGTGGCTTGGCTGAAAGGACCATAATTATGTAGATTTTTCCTGTGGTGATAAACATTGTTATGACAAAATGGAAAATGGTGAAATAGGTGCAGTGAAACTAAATACAAAAAGCTTTCTGTAAATTTAATGTAAAATAGCAGAGTGAAATTGAAATTTATTGCGTGAGAAAAAATGAGCATATTTTGTGAATCAGTATTGATATGACACAGATAAATTGGACGTTATATGACTCTATAGGAAAAGCTTCCACTTGAACTTTTTGGGTTGCTTTTACTAGTATAATATTTGACATATGTTTTAGCTATTATTTTTAATCAAATAATTACATTATTTTTACTAAAAATATATGATAAATGGAGGTACATATTTTAAATTTAGTTTTCATGATTTAATAGAAACTGATTCTGGACATTTAACATTTTATTAATTTGTTTTTCTAAATGTTGCAGAAAATACACATAATTCCAGAGAAATTTTGGTTTACGATTAAACTTTCAAAGGGAAGAATTACAGTGTATATATTAATATTCACCATTTATTCAAAAAGTGGCTTAATCTTTGTAATCATTTCCATCTTATCTAAAATGAGAATAATTGTATTGCTCTTTTACATTTATTGAGTTATTAATAAGTTATATAACAAACAGCAATGTTTCTAGTTCTTGGTGCTCAGTAAATGACATTTAATGTCACTATTACATTTTGTGTATTATTTTAAGTCTGGGGAAATGAACTGCTATGAAAACAGAGAGCCTCATCCCTTAAGGTTAGTTCTCCAAGTCTTGACCCCCCGCTTAACAGAATTACTGTTAAGAATTCTCAGAGAAAGCAGTCTAGTAAGAAAATGGGATGCAATTATAATTTAACCAGATTATTGAATTATAATATAGTAATTTTAAAAATATTGATAAGCTTAAACATATAACTATTTATGTTTGAACTGCCATGGAGAAAGGAAAGGCAACTTCCTGATGTATATTATATTATGCCATCTATCTATCTATCTATCAATATGAAGTTCTTAAATGTGTTCAAAAACATGAGAAAAATGTAGTAACAATCTCTAAGCCACATTATTATATAAAATTATAGAGATAAAAAGATGGTACATTCAACTATGCTACCATTTTAGTAACATGAAATACACATACTTATGCAGATATGATCATCTCTGGAAAGTTATATAAAATAATAGAAATTATGTTTGCCACTGAAGAAGGAAATTGAGTTACCAGGGATAGAAGGGAGATTTGCCTGTCAGTGTAAATTTTTAAAATATTTCTAGATTTATACGTAGTATCTATTTGGTATATTAATATTTAGGGATTAAAAGCAAAAAAAAATAGGAATAATGTTACTAACATTACACATTTTGATATAATATGTGATGTAGAACAATCACTCAATAAAGGCTGGGTTCTGTTCTGCAAGCCACATAATTGACCTCTGGAATCATTTAGTAAAGAACAGTCAGTCAATCAACCTTCATATTTATTACTATTACCCTTCTACAATTATTGATGAAATTCCAAAATCTCCTCGGAGTTTCAGAAATATTCATTGACCTATATTCAAGCCAAGTATATTTATCAAATGCCCCCTGCCACTCTTCACTGTTTGTAACATTCCGTAAATTACTTTCCCCTAGTTTCCTAAGCCAGACGGAAGATCTCTATTTCCTTCATGACCATTCCACACCTGAGCGAAACAGAGGCTTTTAGAGGCTCAAAGCTCCAAGGCCTTTGCACCAGTTCACTGCAGCAGTGCACGAGCATCCCTCATCTGGATCATCGGGGCTCTGAGTCTGAGGTCGTTTCTGCTGCAGCAAGAAATACATATTCACCTCTTGGACTTTTCCAACTTTTCAGCTTGGTTTCTTACACATTACAGCATGGCTGTATGAATTATTGTGTATGAATTTATGAATTTTCTCACATATAGTATTTTCTTTATGTTAACTGGCAGCTCATGTCAAGCTCACATGAACTTTTTTTATAATAAGCTGTTAAGCAATGGAATGTGTGGTGGAAGCAGTTGATTTCCTATTAAGTATCTATCTTCTCTTCATACTTACTAAGAGAACCCAAGTTCTAGATGGGGTGGTACTGTGTTCTGCTAACAATTAATGTTCTCCCAACCCATCTGACAGCTAGGTATGGCATGTGCACAGTTTTGGACAGGGTCATCCCTCAGGCATTCAAGGTTTCTGGCAAATCTTTGTAGGGTCTCTGTTTATATAAATAGTTCGATTAAAAATACATTGCAGTTACTTTTGCTTCTGGTGAAATGGAGTAGATATATATTTCCTGACTCCTCCTGTTAAGTTCAACTGAAAACCATGTACATTACATATAACAGAAACAGAAGAAGACTATAAAAGTTAGAAAGAAGAGAACAGCCTGGCTAGGGATATCAGGAACTGAGGAATGACATAGTAGTGAATTTCTTATTTGTAATTTTTTCCCCTTCATATATCCCATGCTGGATACTGAAGGAACCAACAAATTGGAAAGTTGACAGGCACAGAAAAAAAGCCCAAGTAATGCTTGCTTGCTTAGCCAAAGGACCCAGAAAGGGGCAGTCTAAGAGGGCAGGAACCTTTTAGAAATAACTTCCCTATGCCAGTTAAGCACCACAGAGAAAATGGAGGTGCCACCTCAATCCCACCAGCAAATGCCAAGTGGAAAGAGTAGATGTTCATGTGACGAGGTGCCCCAGATGGAACATCAGGGTGGCATCTGAGATCAAGTGGGGAGCCAGCACTTTCATCTACACCAAGTGGTTAATAGCCTGCCCCCTCCTTGCAGAGTAAGTGAACACCACTGGGGAGCTTTGACTTTCACCCCTACACCTCAGAAATAAGCCCTTCCCACTGCTGCCCTGTGGTGATCTCAGATGAGGTCTAGTGTAGAGTCAGGACTTTCGCTAACGCTTTGTGGGGAAAAAACTGCCTCTTCCACAGTATCCATGAGGTGTTTTCCTCTTCATAGTCAGGATGGTAACCTAGGAGTCTGATTTATAAAAATTCCTAAGAAATCCATTATAAAAGCCCCAAAACTAGAACTAATAATTGAATCCAGTAAGGCTCTCCAGGAAACAAGATCAGCATGACAAAATCAATGGTATTCCCCTATACAAGCATTGAACATGTGAAATTTAAAAATTAATTAATTAATTAATTAATTAAAAATGCAATACCACTTATAAGTACTCACAAAAGGAAACATTTAGATATAAGTCTAACAAAACATGTTCATGACTTGCATGCAGAAAACTATAAAATACTGATGAAAGAAATGAAAGAGGAGCTAAATAAATGGTGAGAAATACTATGCTCATGGCTTGTAAAACTCAACATAATAAAAGTGTCAATTCTATCCAAACTGACGTACAGGTTTAAGGCAATTCCTATCAAAATCTGAGCAAGAATTTTTGTAGATGTAGAAAAAATTATTCTAAAATTTCTGTGGAATATCAAAAGACCTAGAATAAGCAACATTCAGAATAAGCAGAATAAAGTTGGATAAACAGTCTACCCAATTTCAAGATTTAAGTAACTTTGGTAGTTAAGAACTGTGTTATTTGCAAAGGGATTGACACATATCAATTAAGAGAATAGAGAACTCAGAAATATCCCCATACAAGTGTAGCCAACTGACTTTTTTTTTTACTTTTTAAAATTCAGTTTTATTGAGATATATTCACATACCATACAATCATCGACAGTGTACAATCAACTGCTCATAGCACCATCATATAGGTGTGCATTCATCACCCCAGTCAATTTTTGAACATTTTCCTTACTCCAAAAAAGAATCAATATAAGAGTAAAAATAAAAGTAAAAAAAAATGTTCAAAACATTCCATCCCCCCCATCCTACCCTATTTTTATTTAGTTTTTATCCCCATTTTTCTACTCATTTGTCCACACACTGGATAAAGGAGTAGGAGCCACAAGGTTTTCACAATCACATAATCACACCATATAAGCTACACAGTTATGCAATTGTCTTCAAGAATCAAGGATACTGGGTTGCAGTTTGACAGTGTCAGGTATTTCCTTCTAGCTATTGCAATACACTAATAACTAAAAAAGGATATCTATATAGTGCATAAGAATGCCCTTCAGAGTGACCTCTCAACTCCATTTGAAATCTCTCAGCCACTGAAATTTTATTTTGTTTCAGTTTGCTTCCGTTTTTAGTCAAGAAGATTTTCTCAACCCCACAATGCTGGGTCCAGGAAATTTATACCCCTGGGAGTCATGTCTCAAGTAGGGGGGAGGGCAGTGAGTTCACCTACCACATGGGCTTGGAGAGAGAGGCCACATCTGAGCAACAGAGTTTCTCTGGGGAAGACTCTTAGGCACAATTGTAAGTAGGCTTAGCCTTTCCTTTGTAGTAACAAGTTTCATAAGGGCAAGCCCCAAGATTGAAGGCTCATCTTACTAAATTGTTAGTCCTCATTGTTTGTGAGAATAGCAATAATAACCCAGGTAGGGAAGTCCAACATTTCCACATTTCTCCCCAGCCAACTGACTTTTAACAAAAATGCAAAATCAACTGAATGTAGAGAGTATAATTGGATAACCCTAGTAAAAATTTCACTTCAATTAAACCCAAATACAGAAAAAAAAAAAAGCCCACCTCAAAATGGATCCTGGATTTAAATACAAACTATAAAATAAAATAAAACTTTTTGAAGATAACATAGAATAAAATACTTTGAGCCTAGGGCTTGGTGAAGAACTCCTAAATATGACACCAAGGCAAAATCCATTAGGGAAAAGTAAATTATCAAATGTACCTTATCAAAATTACACAGGTAACCAATCCAGTTAGAAAAGACGTGAAGAAAAATTTCATCAAAGAGGATAAATGGATGGTAAATAAGCACAAGAAAAGCTGTTCATCATCAGTAGCTCTAATGGTAAATTAAGACCACAATGAGGTATCACTACATAACCACTAGAACATCTAAAATTAAAAATAGTCATGGTACAAAATGCTGGTGAGGATGAAGAGAAATTAGATCTCTTATATGTTGCTGGTGGGAATGTAAATTGGCACAATCACCTGGAAAATAGTTTGGCAACTTCTTAATAAATTAAACATACACATATCACGTGACCTAGCAATTGAACTACTAGACATTTATCTCACGAAAATAAAATCCTATTTCTGAACAAAAACCTCTGCATATTTGCTTACGGCAGGTTTATTTGCAGTAGACAACCAACAGGGGAATGGTTTAACAAACCGTGGTACACCTATGCCATGGAGTACTACTCAGTAATAAAAGGACTAAACTATTGATACTTCCAGCAACTTGGGGGAAGCTCAAGGGCATTGTATTGAGTGAGAAAAAGGCAATCTCAGAATGATCACACTGTAATTCCATTTATATAACATTCCTGAAATGATGAAATTATATAGAAGTAACACAGATTAGTGGTTTTAGTGTGGTTGGGCATGAGAGGGAGGTTTCTGAGTGAAGGACTAGTTCTGTATCTTGATAGTGGTAGTAGTTACACAAATATACACATGTGATAAAATGACTTAGAATTAAACATACACAATAATACACCAGTGTCAAATTCCTAGTTTTAATAGTGTAGTATAATTATATTACATAAGATGTAATCCTTGACAGAAACTGACTGAAGGACACACAACCTCTATGTACAGTCTTTTTGACTTCCTACAAATCTATAATTATTTTAAAATCAAAAGTTGAAAATATATATATTCATAATATATATTAGATTATATTCATAATATATATTAGATGCATATATAATATATTATATATGGATATACATATACATATATAATTCTATGGGTCCTTGTAAAGTATCAAAAAATATGTAAGACAATGTGTAAAGAAGAGGGACTTATGTATTTTCTTAGTATACATGATTGCATGTGAAGATTCTTTAAGTATTTATAGAATGATTGATATTGTTAATCAAACAGCAAATTATATTGAACACTTACAAATCAGAAAAATATACGGGGTGACAGTAGCCTTGACTCTTGAAGATGATTGTATAACAATGTAGCTTACAAGAAGTGACAATGTGATTGTGAAAGCCTTGTGGATCTCGCTCCCTTTGTCCAGTGTATGGATGAATGAGTAGAAAAATGGGGACAAAAAAACTAGGTAAAAAACAGGGTGGGAGGGGGAGATGATTTGGGTGTTATTTTTACTTTTATTTTTTACTCTTATTTTCACTTTTTCTGGTAAAAGGAAAATGTTCAAGAAATGGATTGGGGTGATGAATGCACAACTACATGATGGTACTGTGAACAACTGATTGTACACTTTGGATAATTGCATGGTATGTGAATTTATCTCAATAAAATTGAATTAAAAAAATCTATTGGGTGAGACTGACTTCTCAGCTTGGAATTTAAGAGGAGAAAATGAAGAAGAGAAAAACAGGAATATATATATATATGTATATATACATATATATACATACATATATGTATATGAGAATGTAGCGAAATGGGAAGGAAAAGAAAAAAATGAAGACAAGAGGCTGAACAGTGGACACATAGCAGAATGTCAATCCTCATCTTTGTGGTTCTGTGATGAGTCCTGCGTAATGTAATGCTATTGCTATGAGGTCAATTGTGTCCTCTTGAAAGATATATTGAAGTCCTAACCCCTGGGACTCGTAAATGGAACCTCATACAGAAATAGGGTCTTTGCACAGGTAATCGTGTTAAATGAGGTGATATTGAATTAGATTGGGCTCTAATCTGACTATTGACCTTATAAGAAGAAAGATAAAGAGACACGAGTACAGTGGGATGAGGAGAGTGAAGACAGAGGCAGTGACTGGAGTGAGGCTGCCACAAGAAACATCTGGATCTACCAGAAGCTGGAAAAGGCAAGGAAGGAGCCTCTCTTTGGGACCTTGCGGGAGCGCAGCCAGCCCTGCCAAGACCTCGATTTCAAGCTTCTGGCTGCCAGAACTGACAGAGACTGAATTTCTGTTGTTTTAAATCACTCAGTTTGTGGTAATTTGTTACAACAGCCATAGAAACTAATACAGTTATTATGAAACTGCAGAAAAGTGGCATAATGCAATAAAATGATGGAGCATCAAAGAAGAAAGAGAAGAAGAAGAAGGGAAAGAAGGGGAAGAAGGGAAAGGAAGGAGGGAAGGAGGGAGGGAGGGGAGGGGAGGGGAGGGAAAGGCAAATAGCCAATTTAGTCAATGGTTTTCTAGGACAAAGTGATTGCTTTGCAGTGTACTACATCACAATATGCCTGCTGGAGGGAGAAAAAGGAATGGGAGAGAAAAGATGAATTGACAAATGTAGTTAATTTAAAAAGATGTAATTTCCAGCCAAACTGATTTCAATCATCTAACTTACATAAAAATTTAAACATGCAAGAATTTATGAAATACATTTATTTACCTATCCTGAGGAATCTAACAGAAGACAAACTTTTGAATTAAAAGATAACTAAGGTATAAAGTTTCAATGGCTGAGACATTTCAAATGGAGTCAAGAGGTCATTCTGGAGGTTATTCTTATGTATTATATAGCTATCCCTTTTTAGTTTTTAGTGTATTGGAATAGCTAGAAAGAAATACCTGAAACTGTTGAACAGTAACCCAGTAGCCTTGATTCTTAAAGATAATTGTATAACTATATAGCTTATATGGTGTGACCAAGTGATTGTGAAAACCTTGTGGCTCACTCCTTTTATCCAGTGTATGGACAGATGAATAGAGAAAACAGGGACAAAAAAGTAAATGAATAATAAAGGGGATGCGTTCTTTTGGGTGTTCTTTTTTACTTTTACTTTTATTTTTATTCTTATCTTTTTTGGAGTAATGAAAATGTTCAAAAATTGACTGGTGATGAATGCACAACTATATGATGATACTGTGAACAATTGATTGTACATGTTAGATGATTGTATGTGAGTATATGGCAATAAAATTGCAAGGAAAAAAAGAGATAACCAAGGGAAACTTCAGCAATATAAAAGGTTTTAGTATAAATTAAACATGAGCCCATAAAATTAGATTTTTCTATCTACCAAATAAATATCAGAAAACATAACAAAACAGTAATTAAAGAAAAAGTGTTACAGGAAGGATCGACCAGATATTAATAAAAACCATTACATTCAGGGAATAGGTGGAGACAAGATAGAAAAGAGAAAGCTACATGTGAGATTTCTCTGAAATTACTTTCTTTATTGTTTTGAGTTTTGAACCATGTAAATTATTTACAATTCCAAAAATAAAATTTAAACCCCAAAGATTGAAGAATTGAATCTTTATTCAGAAAGTAATGAGACAGATGATTACATGTGTAATTATCATTGATAATGTAACTTCACAAATGAAATACATTTAACAAATTTTTTTCTGATTTTAAACACAATTTTGAAAAAAATAGATTTACAGAAGGTTGCACAGCTAGTACCATTATCTCCAACTTCATATGCTAAGATTTTACATAATGATGGTATATTTATGAAATCTAAGAAATTAATATTGGTACAATACTATTAACAACCTTATTCAAATTTCACAGGTTTTTCCACTAATGTTCTTTGTCAGGACCCAATCCATGATACCTCATTGCAATTAATCTTCTCGTCTTCTTATTCAACACTTATGTGTCAGTTTCTTGGTCTTTACCTGCCTTTCATGAACTTCTCAGTTTTGACAAGTACTCATTAGCTATTTTTAAGAATGTCCCTCAACTTGAGTTTGTCTGACATTTAGTCATGACTTGACTGTGGGGCATGGCTTTTGGGGAAAAACACCACAGCGGTGAAGTACCTTTGTCACTCATATCAGGGGGTACACAGTATCAATATGAGCTATTGCTGATGATCTTAAAATTGACCACTAAGTTTAGGTGACGTCTGAAAAGTTTCTCTACTGAAAAGTTATTATCTATTTCCATAATCTAGTTAGAAGTGAGACACTAACTCCAGCCCACACTCAAAGGAAAGGAACATACATTAAAACCAGCATGTTTATTTTATATTTATAAAAAGGATATTTATTTTATATTTATAAAAAGGATATTTATATTTATATTCATATTCATATTTTATATTTATAAAAAGAATATGAATAAAAAGGATGTTTGAATAGACTCAAAGAATCTCCCACAAATATCCTTTTTCTACTTAAAGCTTCTGCCAAGGATTTTAGCACTCATCAATGACTCTTGATGGCAGTGATTACTACTGTGGTGTTCTAATGGCGATTTTCTATTTCCCTCATCCTTCCTACAATTCTAAATTGGACTTCTTCTGTAAGCAACGTGTGTCCTTTCTCCCCCATTTGTTTCATTATGCTGCATTTCTTTATATCAATATGAATGCATTGATACGCATTTTATTGTTTTCATTATGGTTGAACATTATCATAAGTTACATATAGTTACCAAGATTTTTCCAGTGTTGGCCATGGTGAGCTCTATCATCTGGGTTCCCATGTCCTTTCCACTTTTTCCCAATCCTTTTGCTTTTTAACTGCCTTACTTCCTGGCACTACAAGTTGCTTCAGACTCATGTAGTGTTTTCTCTGCTTTAGTTCTACAATCAGTCATTTCTCCAATGAGTCTGTTCTTCATTCCTCCAATGAGTCCTGGTTGCTTGTTTGGAATTTAGAAACCAAATCTGTGCTTTAGGTGCGCTCATTGCACCTGGAGCATGTTATTTCTAGAGCATCTCAGCAGACAGAGCTAGGAAATGCACGTATGGGTAATTATCCAGTTATGCGCACATCTGCAGCTATATCTCTGTCTATCTACATGAATGATGAAATAAACTGGAGCATATGTTGATGCCTCTGACTCTAATCCAGTACCACAGGGTTTATTCTAAATTTCCCTCTCATACTTATTTGTGACTTCCTTCTCTGAAGTGAGAAACTTGACTATCACGTTCTATAACTTGCTTATTTGACAACTTAAGCATATACTTTAAACATTCAAAATGGCGAACACATAGCCTTGTGAGAAACAAAGTTATCAACTAGAGTGGAGAGTTTATATGCAGTTATTTCCATTTCAGTCTTACAAAATTAGTCAAAACAGCATTTTCCAAAGTTACCTAGATTAGCTCCTTTTTACTTATCTCCTTTGGTGAGGATACACTATACCTTTGTAAAAGAGTTAGGTTCATCTGTCATAATTACAATGTAAGTTCTCACATCATCTTCATTTATTGTTTTAAAAATTTGCATACAGTAATGTTCACTTTTTGTGATGTACAGTTCTATAGATTTAGAGAATGCCTACTATTGGATATCCACCACCACAGTGTCATAACAAAGCAGTTCAATTACATTAAAATCTCCTTATGTGGCCTCTTATAATATCAACCTGTTCCCAGACCCCCAATCATTGGCAACAAATGATCTTTTTTTCAGGTGTTTCTGAAAACATAAAACTTGTTTTAATTTTAAATAGAAATACATTTAAATACATTATATAGCATTAAACTGAAGGGGAGAACCCCAAAACCAGTTTGTTACCTCACATTGCATTGGGCAGCTGTTGCTAATAAATACAAGGTCTACATCTAGCTACGTGACCCACACATTGGTGTGAAATTTGTTCCCTTGACAAGTTTAACTCTGATAGAAGATCGGCCTCATTCTGGTGGCTCTTCATTTGGACAAGCCTTAGCTAGGATATTAGGTCTGGTCGAAAAGAACAAAGACCTTAGTGGCAAGCCAGATGTCCTGTCACCTCACTGGAGCTGGTCTCTCTAAGTTCTATCCAGCTGGTCAGCTCGGAGATAGCAGGGGATCTTTCTTTTGCTACCAACAGGTTCCCTTGTGTTACCGCTGCTGTAGTGTCCTACTCCATCTTTTCTCAGCTCTACCAAGGATAGTCAGGAGATGATGTTCTCTCAGAGCAGGGAACTCTGCTGGGGGCGTGGGTGGGATTCTCACCAAACACAGCTGTCTGTGATCTTGGGGTTCTGGGTGTATCTAGAAATCACATTTTTGCTTTGTTTCAGACTGGACACTACCAGGCACCTAATGCTTGATCTCTTTTTAAATGAGAGACTTCAAGATTAGCCAGCATGGTTCTTTTCAGTTTGTTGCATGAAGGAGTTACACTACTCCAAGTTAAAATCCAACCCCCAAAGATTACAGCATACAAGCTATAAGGTTTTAAGCTAGTGACAGGGGATAGAAAGGAAATTTTCTGCTCATTGCAAGGACATCCTCACTTAAGCTTCAGTGAGCCACAAGCACTTGAAACCCGTGAACCATCAGCTGGTTGCCCTCAGCCAGTCCAGACTCTACAAGGAACTGGTTTTTGTTCTTGTGCTGGTCACCCTGCAGAGGAGTCAATTCTCCATATTATGGATGCTCAATTACAGGATCATCACAGGCAAATTTTTTCTTAAACACCTACACTAGTTTCTTTTTATGGTAATTGTCGTGATTTGCTAGAGCTGCCATTATGCTAGATACGAGAAATGGATTGGCTTTTATAAAGGGGATTTATTTGCTTAAAAAATCAGAGTCCTAACACCATAAACACATTCAAGGGTGCTTCTCTTAGTTTCTCTGGAGCAAACTCTGGGCTACCATCTTCAAAGCATCAGCAAAAGTCTGCTTTCAAGGGCTGTCTCCAAAATGTTGCTCTTGGGGCGTTTTGTCCTTTCTTAGCTTCTTCAGCTCCTGTGCATCTAAGCATCTGGATTCCTCTCTTAGCTTTGCCAGCAGACCTTATCTCTCCAAAATGTTCTTCTCAGTTGCTCTGAGCTTCCTCTGTTTGTGAGCTCTTTTATAGGACTCCAGTGACTAAATCAAGACCCACCCTGAATGGGTGTGTTCCACGTCTCCATGGAAGTAACTTAACCAAACGTTTCACCCACAGCTGATTTGAGTCACATCTCCATGGAAACACTCAAACAAAAGATTTCAGCCTAATCAACACTAATACATCTGCCCCCACAAGATTGAATTAAAGAATATGGCTTTTCTGGGACATAATATTTGCAAACTGGCACAGTAATCATCAGAGTTCCCTTGGACACTGGTAAGGGATTTCCTGACATTTCTCTGTGGAATTCTTATATGGATATCATCCTCAGTCCCAGCAGGAGGCAGGTCATCAGCCTTACTTGCATTAGCAAAGGAGCTGAAAGAGTGGACGTTCTGGATAGCGGGCAGATGATATGATTCATTTTCCTTGGTGGAAAGCCTGGGGAAG
Source organism: Choloepus didactylus (assembly GCF_015220235.1). Lineage (NCBI taxonomy): Eukaryota > Metazoa > Chordata > Mammalia > Pilosa > Megalonychidae > Choloepus > Choloepus didactylus. Next base: position 10,959,568 of record NC_051315.1, read on the forward strand.
GTGGTGGTGGGAGAAGGTGGGAATGGCAGACGGAGTGAGCAGAAGCCAGGGGGCTTGATGGGGAGGCTGCTGAGTCCTCAGCTGTGGCTCATTGCCTGGGAACAACTGTCTCTTATAGTTTTGCCTTTTCCAGAATGCTAGTAAAGCCTGTTCTGCATCTTCACCAGCATTTAGTATTATCAGTGTTTTGCTGCTGTGGTGGTTTGTTTTCTTTTCTTTTGTGCCATTTTAATAGGTGTATAGTGGTATCAAGGTTTGAATTTGTATTTCCCCATCATGCTGAGCATAAATATCACTGTTGGTTAAGATCTATTAATATCTTCTGCCCGTTTTTATTGGGTTGTCTGTTTTCCTATTGTTGGTATTACAGACATTTAAAAAATATTCTGGCTTTGTCTTACATGTAATTTGCAAATATTTTATCCAATTCTGTGATTTGTCTTTTTTTATTTTAACATGTTCTTTTGAAGAGTAAAATTTCTTAAATTTGATAAATCTAATTTATCATTTTTCCCATTTTGTTTTCTTTTTTGGGTAGTACTTTTGGTGTTATATCTAATAACTTATCACCAAATTCAAGGGCTTGCAGATAATCTCTTATAGAATTTTAGTAGTGTTTTACATTTATGTCTATGATCATTTATGTATTTGATGTGGTGTACAAGTAGAGTATGTCTGTTTGCTAATATTTATTGAATACGATGTCAGATTGTTCAAGTACAAGTTATTTAAAATACTATCTTTTATCCATTAAATTTCCTTGCACCTTTGTCATGTATCTCTTCACTATGTTAATATGGTGTATTTGTGTACTCTTTCTTCTGCTCCATTTGATATATGAATCTATCCTTTCACCAAACAGTTTTGATTATGATGTCTTTATATTAAGAGCATATGTGAGGTAACATGAGATCTAAATATTTGTTTTTCCTTACAGAAATATTTTGACTGTTCTACTTTCTTTTACTTCCTAAAGAAATCTTAGAATTAAGTTGTTGATACCTACAAAAGCTTGCAAGAATTTTGATCTAGATTGTGTTAAACTTCTTAGCTCAAGCCTGAGACAATAACGTCTTAGCAATATTGTGTCTTTCATTTTATGAACATGGTGTATCTTCCCATTTATTTAGGTCTCTTAGCTCTTTCATCAATATGTCATACTTTTCAGCATACATATCTTTCACATATTTGTTTCCAAGTATGTCACATTTTTGCTATTATTGTAAATGGCATTTTTATTGTATTTCATATTTCTAATATTCAAGGCTGGAATTTAGGTATTTAATATATTTTTGAATATTGGCCTCATAACCTATGACTTAGCTAATCTACTTATTAGTGACAAGGGTTTCTTCATAGATTTTTTTTTTTAATTTTGTCTAAATAGGCAATCTTGTCATTTTCAAATCGAGACAAACTTATCTCTTCTTTTACAGGAAAATTTTCAAGAAAATTTACAAGAAAATTTTTATTTTCTTGTTTTTCTTTTTCTTTCCTAATTTAACAAGCTAAGACTTCCAGTACAATGTGGAATGGGAGTGTTGGAGAAGACTTCCTTGACTTTTCCCAGACTTAGGTAGAAAGTGTTTCGGTCTCTCACCATTAAGTAAGAGGTGATCTGTAGTATTTTTGTAGGTGCCCTTTATTAAGCTGAGCACATTCCCTTCTATTCCTAGTTTTTCCAATTTTAATCTTGAAAGGATGTAAATTTTTCTGCATTTATAGAGATGACAATATGTTTTGCTTTCTCATACATGTAGTTAATATGGTGAATTGCACTGATAGCTTTTTAAATGTTGAAACAGCCTCATATTCCTGGAGCATACCCCTCCTTGGTCATGATGTACTTTACTGTTTATATCTAACACAATTAAATGTGTTAATGTACTTTGTTTAAAATTATTGTTTTTATGTACATAAGTGATATTCCTCTGTAGCTTAATATTTTTTGTCGGATACTGGTACTAGAGCAATACTGGACTCGTAACAAGGGTTGGGATGTGATTTTGCTGAATTAGTATCATCTGTACCTGAAAAGTTTAGAGAATTGACAAATGAAACCATCTGGGCCTAGAGTTTTCATTTTTGGAAGGTTTCTAAGTACAAATTCAATTCCCTTAGCAGATAGAGGATTAATCTGGGTATCTTTTTCTTGTTAAATAAGTTTTGGTTCATCTCATTGAATTTATTGAATTTATGGACACAGAGATGTTCATAGTATCTGCTTGTTATCCTCTGAATTTCCGTGAACTCAGTAGTGATGTCTCTCCTTTTATTACTGAAAATGAAATGTATGGTTTTTTTTCTTTTCTTCTTGGTCAGTCTTGCTTCAGGTTTATAAATTTTATTCATCCTTTTAAAGAGCCATTAGAACTTTTTGCTTCATTGATTTTATCTATTGTTTTAATTTTTTTAATTTACTTGATTTCTACTCTTATCTTTATTTTTTCTTCCTTCTGCTTCCTTTGAGTTTTACTCTTTTTTCTCTCATTTCTTAAGGCAAAAGTTTAGGTTATTTATTTTAGATTAGTTTCTTTTCTAATGTGATCACATTTACAAAATTAATTTCCCTCTAAGTTCTACTATTCCTAAAATTCAAAATTTTGATATGTTGTATTTTCATTCATTTCAAACAAATTTTTTAATTTCCTACAAGATCAAATTCTAAATGTTTGGGCATTTTCCAGATATCTTGCTGTTATTGATTTCTATTTTAATTTTTTTTGTAAACTGAAAAATAATTCCTTATGATTTAATTCCTTTCAAGACTTTTGAGATTTGTTTATGTCCAATAATATGTACACTGTTCCTTGTACACATGACAAGAATGTATCTGATTTTGTTCATAGAGCGTTTTAGCATTTTATATATGTCATTTTTGTCAAAGTTGTTAGTGTTGTTGTTTAGGATATACATATGCTGTTATTTATTTGATGTAATAAATTCTGTATTTATGTGCATATAACAATTTAGAATTGTGATATCTTCTTAGAGAATTGATCCCTTTACCACCCATTTCATGTCATTATATAGAGCAAAATTTCTGTCTATATTGTATGCCTTCTGATTAAAGAACTTCCTTTAGCTCTTCTTGGAGAGTATTGGGAATGAATTTCTTCGGTTTTTGTTTGGCTTAGAAAATCTTTATTTTTCCTTCATTTTGAAGGATATTTTCAATATAGTTTTTGATTGATGGTATTTTTCTATCAGCACTTCAAAGATGGTTTCCCAGTTCCTGTATGATAATTTTTACCTATGTCATCTTCGCAAGTTGGGCAAGTGCTATTGAATTCAGTGATTCTTTTATTGATTGTTTTGGGTATACTGATGATTCTGTCAAAGGGTTATCACATTACATTTTTAAATTGTTTTTTAACATCCCATTTAATTATTTCTTATACTTTCTAACCCATAATACATTTACCTATCTGATCTGTCATGCTGTCTACTTTTTCCATTAAAGCTGTTATTATATTAACCAAGTTTCTTTTAAAAGCCGTGACTGATAGTTCCAACATTTGTATCATTTCTTAATTTGATTCTGAAGACTGTGTCATGTCTTCATACTCCATTTTGTCTTGCTTTTTTTTTTTCCTATGGCTCATAATTTTATTATTTTTTTTATTGAAACCAAATATGTTATAAAGGTCACTGGATACCATTATGCTTGTAGATAAGCAAATATTTCCTTCTCCCAGGACTTTAGTTTGGAAGCTTATGTTAATCTAAGCAGGAATTGAGTGGTGTCTGAAACTTGATGTTGCTGAATTTACTCTAAGTGTGCCACAGTCTTCATATCCAGCTTGTGTTTACCTGTGTTACCTCTGGTATAGATACCTTGTGTTTAGTGTGTGGACTAATTTTTCAGGGAGCTTTATCAATGTTTGCTTCCTTCTTGGATTTGGCATTTTCTTTCGTATTGCTTCCCAAATAGACTCTGCCTCGTGCTGTTCTCCAAGCTGCATCCCACTGTGGGTTGTTATTATTACTGCTTGTTAGTGTGATGATGCCGCACAGGGAGGCATTCTTAGTCTTAATCCTAAACAGACACTGTAAACTTTGTCTTGGGGTTGTGGCCTTTGGACTTGTTTCTGCTCCTTCAGTTGAAATGCTGCTCCTGGCATATATTCCTGCCTCTCCTCATGGGTAGCACTAATTTTTGTTTTCCTTTGCTGTTGACCACCTCTAGCTTCAATGGGTTTCCACCAGATCCTGAGTTTATAGTTATCTTTCCCCTTTCCCATGCAAAGTAAAGCTTATGTTCTGTAGAGAAGAGAGAGGAGATTGGTCTGAGCTGATGGACCTCCTCCAGACATCACCATGAGCAAAGCTTTCCTTTATTCTCTGTTCTTCCCTGTAAGAGCCTGGCACAGGGCCCTTGGAGAGTAATCCTGCAAGAGGGTCAAATCCCTCCATGTCTAAGACTCCAGAGGCTCACACTAGCCAATAATTAGCCTTTAGCAATTCATTAAAAATTGCAAGCTTCATCTTCTTACCAGCTTCCGTGGTGTCTGGCCTCACCTGGCCCATAGCAAATGCTCAGGTCCTGTTTCTCCACACAGGTACCTGCTCCTATCCATGTTGTTCTCCAGCCTCAGTTTTCTGATGGATTCCAGAAAGGGAATTGATTTGAATTTTATACAGCTTTTTTCTTGTTGAAAGGGTGAGAGCAGTGTTTTTTTTTTAATTCACTCTACATCTTAGGTGAAAACCTCCTCTCAACTAAATTTTGAAGATGGCAAACTGATTTTATACCATTAGTAGGATATCCTCTAAGGGCAAACATGACTATAAAGGAATTTTAAGTTTTTATTCATTGGTTTAATTTTAGAAGTAATATTGGTATTGTGATTCTGAAATTAGTTTATGAACATTGTAATATGAAACAAATAAATATATAAAATTATATTAGGAACCAAGATTTTAATTGTAAGAGAAAATCAGTACAAATATTTTTTAAAAGAACAGAAAGGAAAAATCTCGTAATGCTAAGTCTGAATTGGAAACAACAAATACAAATGTTTACATGTATAAATATAAAATTTATTAATACATGTATAAAAATGCATAGAGATTTAAATGTAAAGGTCTATCTACCTACTATCTATTATCTATCTATTATCTATCTATCTGTCTATCTATCTATCTATCTATCTATCTATCTATCTATCTATCTATCTTCTAATTCTGTCCACTGAATTGTTCTAGACACAATGATGCATAAGTAAGTAATGGGTACATCTAACCCAGATATGTTTCTAAGTATCATTCCTTTCAAGAAAGTACTAGACCATTGAGATATTAATTTATATCAGATATAAGTTAGGAAAAATCAGCTTGAAGCATCTTTTTTTGCCAGAAAGCAAGGAGGTGCTCAAAGACTAACAAGGTCATATCTAAAAGGCAAAGATGCTATAGTTAGAATATCACCACTTGCAATCACCAAAATAATATTCAGGCAAAGATCATTACATATGAAACATTTTGGTGAAAAGTTGTTGAGGAATAGGACAATTTCATTGTCTCAAAATATCACCTCATAGATTTCTGACCTGTAAAATGGAGATACCTGGTGTTTACAGGCTTAATCAAGTGGTCAAATTTAGCATCACCAATGTTGGCACAGTCTGAAATGTTATACATTCTGATGAAATGTAGTAAGATTACTTTGTATCTTTTATTAAAAAGGGTAGTTTTTTTGGCAAAAAAAGTTCAGTGTGAAACTGATCATGAGTACATTATGTGACAAACTCAGAATGTGGTTTATTACATAAGATAATGTGCTTAGATGCTTCAAAAAAGTCAATATAGTGAAAAACCTAAGAGCACAGGGAATAATCTAGATATAAAGATTAAAGAGGCAATTATCAAATATAATTTATAAACCAAGGATCCTGAATTTTTTAAAAAAGAAAATAAATTTAATTTTCGGTTAATTGAGACTTGAGTGAGGACTTAATATTTGGTGACAATGTAGAATTATATTGAATTATTAGAGGTGTGAAGATGTAGTTTGTAAGAAGCTGTTATTTTTAGAAGGTACATGCTGATGTGTGAAAGGTGAAATGTGTGTCTAAAACATACAAATAACACACACACAAATACATGCATATAGTGCATACAATGAAGAAGAGAAATAAATGTGGTAAAAGTCTACATTTGGTGAATCTGGGTGAAGAGTAAATCTGTATTCCTTGTCCTATTCTTTAGACCCTCTATAGAAATAAACAATTTCCAAAAAAGTTTGGGAGAAAAAGATTTCTGCAGTAATTATTTGTTTATGTGCTATGTGTTTTGGCATGCTTATATTTGTGCATGTTTTTATAATCCAAATAATGCATGAACATGCTTATAAAATAAATGGAATGGAATCTGATGCATACAATGTCTGTATCCATACCTCCTCCCGTTTTAATCCCAGTCTGCAGAAGGAATTTCTTTTAAGTATTTGTGTTTTAATTTTTTCTGCTATTTCTACAGTGCTCCACCATAATGTGAATACTTATTTTTCTGTGTAATGCCTTAACTGAATGCATAATTTACAAGTTACTAAAAAATTCCCTTAATTCCTTAAAAATCACACTCACTACATTACAAGCTAGATAAAAATATGATTATTGTTGTTTCGATAGTATATAATTGGGGAACTCAATTCTAGAAGATGCAAGGGAGTTAGCATGCAAGAAAAACAATACAGAAGCTGTTTGACTCATGCAAAATTAGCTCCTATCCTGCAGTGAGTGCCCTGCTAGTATCTTTCCCAGAGCAGATATTCAATAAAGACATTTAATGATTAATTAGTAATAAAACCGAAACACAAATTTAAAGTGTTTATATAATTAATAATAATATGAACACTAAAACATTTTCATAAATAAGTGCTTAAATCACTAACCAATTTCCCCTTTCTCTCCATTCTATCCAGACTCCGTCAAAAAATGTTCAAAGACTCTCTACTGAGGAACTCAAGTGGACCTCGGTTTCTGAGCATAGCTCCACATAAACAAGTTTTATCAGGAGTAATTATTTGCTTAAACATTCATTAGGAATTTATATCTGCCACACTAATTGTTAAGTTTTGTTCTAGGGCAGTAATTTCTAAAAGTCTTATCCTAGGATCATCTGGGAAATTGTTAGAAATGCAAGTTTTGGGGCACCACCCCAGACTACTAAATTAGAAACTCGAGAGGTAGAGCCCAGAAACCTATGCCTTAAGAACTCACCCAGGTGATTCTTATTGTGATGGTTGGGTTCATGTGTCAACTTGGCTAGGTGGCCTAGCTGTCTGGTCAAGCGGACACTGGCCGGACGATTGCTGTGAGGAGTTGACAGTTTGTTGACGGCTCTGCAGAATTTGGGCTCGTGCGTGCCCGCAGTTGCGTGAGTCACTTTTACACTTTGATAATCAGAGACATCTCTCATTGATTCTGTTTCCAAGGAGAAACCTAACTAATACAACTTGGTACCAGGAGTGGGGTGGGTCATGAAAAGAGTTAGAATTATCTCTCAAGCCATTCACCTCAGGACACTCTGTTGCATTTTCATCTCTTAAAACAGGATTAATCTCTCCAGACAAAAGAGTGAGGGCTGCTTCCTCAGGGGAGGTGATTACAGGATTAGCAGGCATTGAAGGGTTAATCTCCTTAGGTGGGGGTTGGGTGGCAGGCTCCTTAGGGCAGACTGGAGGCAGAGAAGCTTTTTCCCCAGGACAGCCCTCTACAGGTAAATCTAACAATGACCCAGCAGAATCCAGGATTCCAATGTCCTCACTGTCATTATCAATCCATATGTCCCTATCCCAAGTTTCCAGGTCCCATTCTTTTCCAATCAATGCCTTTACTTTAACAGCAGACACCCTGAGAGGTTGAGATTTTAGTTTACGCTGTAAATGTGCTACTTGCACAATGAGAGACTGTGTCTGATTTTCAGAAACCTCCAGTCTGCGGGCACAGGAAATAAGATTTTCTTTCAGGGCACAGATGGAACCCTTTGCATCTGTCATATGGCATTCAAGTTTTGAATTTGAAGCCTTTAGCTCATCCCTTTCTCTTACAACTGTATCCAAAGTATCTAAGAGCAGCCAGCCAACATCATTATACCTCTTAATACTGCAAAACTCCATGAAAGTGTCGAAAACATTGTCACCCAGAACCTCGCTTTGTACTAGAGTACAATTAGGAGAATCAAATGGTGCTATTTTGCATATTTCCTTTGCCAACTCCTGCCATGGACTGTTAGTGCCCTCTTGATTATTGGAAATAGAGTCATTAGTGCCTCTGAATCTAATCAGAGTAGAAAACAAATTGCAAAAGCCCATTTTAAGATTCCGTTTCTCAAGAACCACTTCCGGTACCAAGTTGTATTAATTAGGGTTCTCCTTGGAAACAGAATAGATAGATAGAACGGTGGAATGGCCTTTTGAAGACTCAATTACGGCGCCAACTAGGTGGCAATACCTTGCAGGGCTGGGGCAGTGTTCTCCAGGAGGCTGTGTATGCGCTGAATCAGTGTCCACTCTATGGTGCTGTTTCTCCCATAGCCAGGATTCATGGGTCCAGGAATCAAGGGGTGGAAACAGGAGTAGCACCACTCACTATCACTCCTAGTGATCCACTGGGGAAATTTTTGCTTCCTGTCCCTGCAAGTTTAAGCTCTGCTGGTCTACAGGTCTTGGTTCCAAAAGGAGGAGTGCTTCCACCAGGAAACACAACAATAATCCCATTGAACTGGAAGTTAAGGCTGCCACCTGGCCACTTTGGGCTTCTTATGCCTCTGAATCAACAGGCAAGTAAGGGGATTACTGTACTGGCTGGGGTGATTGATCCTGACTATCAAGGGGAAATAGCACTGCAACTACACAACGGAAGTAAAGAAGAGTTTTCCTGGAATACAGGAGATCCCCTAGGGCGTCTCTTAGTACTACCATGTCCTGTGATTCAAGTCAATGGAAAACTGCAACAACCCAATCAGGCAGGACTACCAATGGCCCAGAAACTTCAGGAATGAAGGTTTGGGTCACCCCACCAGGCAAAGAACCATGGCCAGCTGAAGTGTTTGCTGAGGGTAAAGAGAACATGGAATGGGTAGTGGAAGAAGGTCGTGATAAATATGAACTACGGCCACATGACCAGTTACAGAAACGAGGACTATGATGACATGAATATTTCCTCCTCGTTTTGTTATGATTATGTTTGTCTGTAAAGCAAATATCTTTGCTTTCTTCTCTGTCTTATCCCCTTATCATATGGCATAAGCTGTAATGTTCATTTTGAAGATATGGTTTTAGGTGATGTGTACAATTGCCAAGTTGACAAGGGGTGGACTGTGATGGTTGGGTTCATGTGTCAACTTGGCTAGGTGACCCAGCTGTCTGGTCAAGCGGGCACTGGCCTGACGATTGCTGTGAGGATATTTGAGGCTGGTTAATAAACCAACAGGCTGGTCTGTTGGATCATCAGTCAATTGACTGCAGCTGACTGATGACTCATCAAGGGGCATGCTTCCACAGTGAGAGAATGCAATTGGCTGGATTTGGTCCGGGTGATCAGCCGGTTTGTTGGATCATCAGTCAATTGACTGTGGCTAACTGATGACTCATCAAGGGGCATGCCTTCCACAATGAGAGAATGCAATTGGCTGGATTTGGTCCGGGTGATCAGTTGGAGGCTTATAAGCTGGACAGTTAGAGAACCTTCACTTCTTCTTCGGCTGCTCAGTGAAGCATTTCCTGGGGAGCTCATCGAAGTAGCCGGTTCGTTTCCTGAAGAGTTCATCAAAGTTGCTGGTTCATTTCCCGAGGAGTTCGTCGGACGTCTTCCTTGGAGTTGACAGTTTGTTGACAGCTCTGCAGAATTTGGACTCATGCGTGCCCGCAGTTGCGAGTCACTTTTACAATTTGATAATCAGAGACATCTCTCATTGATTCTGTTTCCAAGGAGAACCCTAACTAATACACTTATGTACCATAAAATTTTAGTAGCATAGAGCTAGAGTAAAGGAGAGCATATATATATAATTATGGAATATATATATATACACACATATATATATATGGAACATATAACATATATAGCACACATGTATATTCTATGTATAATATATATAGTACCATAGTTAGCATAACCTACTTTCTTAGGAGCTCCTAGTAAAAATGTCTTAGTTTGCAGAGACATCTATAACAAATACTACAGACTAGTTGGTTTAAACAACAGGAATTTACTGTCACACAGTTTTGGATGCTAGAAGTCCAAATTCAAGGTGTCAGCAGAATCATGCTTTCTCTGAAGTCTGCAGTGTTTTGGTGGGGGGCTTGTCAGCAACATATAACTCAATCTTTGCCTCTATCCCATGGTTGTCTCTCTCTATCTGTGCCTCCTCACTGTGTTCAAATTCCCTCTGCTGAAAGGACTTCAGTCATATTGGGTTGAGGCCACCAATTCAGTTTGACCTCACCTTGACTAAGGACATCTTCAAAGGTTTCACATCCACAGGTCCAGGGATTAGGACTTCAACAGGTCCTTGGGGGGAGAGCATGATTCAACCCACAACAAAAACATAAAATGCAAAGAAAATGCAAAATAAAACATTTTCGGAGTCATGAGATGAGTTCCTGAGACAGGTTCAAGTTGTAGCTTAAAAAGAAGGAAATGGTCAAATCTATCTAGAAGAAAAGAAGATTTCATGGAAAAGGTGATACCAATGAGCCAGTTCTTGTCCTGGATTTGGCCACATCAGGGATCTAGTGACCTAGTGTTTCTTGAATATTACTCACAATTAGTTGGTGACTCCAGCTTCAGGACTGATCATCTTCTTAGGTTATATCATTGATGTAGGAGAATCTATTCTGGTAACCTTGGTTTCCTCTAAATCAATGCTTTATTCTGACTTCAGTGCATGTGTGTGTGGGAGGCGAGGGTTCTCTACTCTTGTTGCTCTTGTGTCTGCTTCATTCATTTTGGGGCCTCCTGCTTATGAAAACTATTGACCAGTGTTGACTGCCCAAATTTCCCAGCGACACAGTTTCCCAAACTGGGTCCCATTCAAGAATTTGAATTATTCTAAATGTACTACTTTGACATAGTATTGAAAAATAATGCTGTAGGCCCTATCTTATATCACACAACACTCCTGAGACTTGACCTCTAGTAAACATTAAACTAGGAGTGGAATCCAAAACTCTGACTTTTCAAAGTAGATGCTTATTCTATCCTGTTACTTATAACTCCTGGTGATTTTTGAGTCACCACTTTAAAAAAATTCAATTTTATTGAGATATATTCACAAACCATTCAATCATTCACAATATACAATCAATTGTTCATAATACCATTATGCAGTTATGTATTAATCACCACAATCAATTTTTGAATATTTTCATTACCACATAAAAAAAAGAATAAGAAAAGAAATTAAAAAAAGAACATGCAAAACATTCCATAACCCCATCTCTCCCTATTATTCATTTACTTTTTGTCCTCATTTTTCTACTCATCTATCCATACACTGGAAAACCACAAGGTTTTCACAATCATAGGGTCACCTTGTGTAAATTATATAGTTTTACAATCATCTTCAAGAATCAAGGCTATTGGTTGCAGTTCAAGAGTTTCAGGTATTTCCTCCTAGCTGTTCCAATACACTAAAAACTAAGAAGGGTTATCTATATAAGGCATAAGAATAACCTCCATTTTCTCAGGGTGTGGTAGGAACATGTTGGAAGCAATGTAGTTATTTTAGGTTTTTTCTTTCTTATTCCTTTGTTTTGTTTTGTTTGAAACATTTTTTATTGTTTTTTTTTTAATTTTTTGATAAAGTTAAAAAAAAAAAGAATAATCTCCAGAATGACCTCTCAACTCTATTTGAAATCTCTTAGCCACTGAAATTTTATTTTGTTTCATTTTTCTTCCCCCTTTTGGTCCAACAAGGCTTTCTCAATTCCCCAATGCCAGGGCCAAGCTCATCCCTGTGAGTCATGTTCCACATTGCCAGGGAGATTTATACCCCTGGGAATCATGTCCCATGTAGGGGAGAGAGCAGTGAGTTTACCTGCAAAGTTGGCTTAGAGAGAGAGGCCGTATCTGAGCAACAAAAAAGGATCTCTGGGGGTGACTTTTAGGCACAATTATAAGTAGAATAAGCCTATCCTTTGCAGTAACAAGCTTCATAAGGGCAATCACCAAGATCGAGGGCTCGGTCTTCTAAATTAGTAGTCCCCAATGCTTGTGAGAATATCAGTAATTCCCCAAGTGGGGAAGTTCAATATTTCCATATTTTCCCTCAGTCCCTCAAGAGAGCTTTGCAAATACATTTTCATTTTCTGCCCAAATTACTCTAGGATGTATTAGGGCTACACACTAACCTGTACAAACCAATCAGATTTTACTCCCTATTCAAAGTTCCTTGTAATTATGGTGTTTGAATAAACTGACCATACAAGTTAAATTACATAGTGTGATACAAATAAATATAGATTTTGTACCTATAAACATCTCTTCCTTTGGTCTCACACTGAAGTTGAAGTTTCAAAACACCATCAATATTGCCCTTTACTCTTTAGTCTGAGTTACCTTAGTCCTAACCAAGTCCATTTCATTCATATCTGTAATGAAGTCTGGTCTCTTTTTCAGATTCTTTAACATTTGCTGTATGGGGTAATGCTGACATTCATAGCTGCTGGACTCTGGCTCTGAGTCTCAGGTGTCACATAGATACCTCAAGTTACAAGAAATGACCAGGTTATACACAAAGAGCTCAGCATCTCAGAATTTAGAAATAACCATTACAACTCAGGAATAGATGTGACTGCTACGAGAGCTTACAATCTAGGAACCTTTACAATAAGCCTTCCCCTGATAACCTGTGCTCTCAGATTCAATTTTCAGAGTTTGCACATTGTAGTTAGTCCACATTAGTAAGGCATTATAATATTTGTCTTTTAATTTCTGGTTTATTTCACTCAACTTACTTTCCTCAATGCCCATTCAGTTATTTACATACTTCACAACTTCATTCTTTCTTATAGCAGCTCAATATTGCATTATATGTATACACCACAGTTTGCCATTCCATTCATCAGTCAATGTAACCCTTAGGCCACCTCCATCCACTGTGAATTGTGAATACTGCCACCATAAACCCCAAATGTGCAAATGTCCGTTTGAGTCTCTCTTTTCATTTCTTCCAAGCATACGTCAAATAACAAGGTTGCAAGGCCATATGGCAACCCCAAACAGCTTCCTGTGGAACCACCAGGCTACCCACCAGATGGGCTGCACCATTCTACTTCACCACAAATGGTGGTTAGGTACATCCCTCTTTCCACATTTTCTCCTGAACCTTTATCCCTCTGTTTATTTTTTAGGCAGTTTTATGCACACACCATACATTCCCTCCTAAGTAAACAATCAGTGGTTCCCTGTATAATCACATAGTTATGCATTCACCACCATTATATGAGAACATTTCCATTTCTTCCACAAAGAAAGAGGAAGAGGCAAGAAAAGAAAAAAAGAAAAAGAGAAAAAAATGACAATGAAAAAAATAAACTACAGAAAAAATTAAATCATGATAAAATAAAATACAATAAAAAGGTCAGACAACACCACAAATGCCCCTCCCTTATATCCCCCAGCTGAAATCCGGCTCAATGTGGGGCTACACCTGTGGCAGTGTACTCTGTCAGATGACCCTGGACTCCAGCCATCCAAAAGGCAAGGAAACGGCTGCCAGCTGCTGCTTCCCTCAAAGGTGGGGGAAGGATATTCAGAACCAAGGCTGGAAATGCAGTCTGTCCACATTTTCTCAGTCTCTTTGTCCCTCACTGACCTGGGCCTTGAAATGTCCTTCCCTGTCCCCTGGGTCTTCAAACAGGGGAGGTATATTTCACTACTATGAGAGATTTTAAAATCTGTGTCCCTGGTGGGAGGGTTCCTGTCTGCTGATTACATGCCTTTCCTGCATGCAGATCAAGTGAGGGGGAGAGGAGAGGACAAGCTAGTCTGGGATGGAAGATTCCTTCACGATATTTCTTTTATTTCTTCAATTCAGCATCCGCAGGGTCCTTCTCCAGTCTCTATCCTCCTCCAGAGTTTCAAACAATTCAGAATTGTCTTTTTTTCCATTGAATCTCTGGAGAGGAGTTTTCAGTAACTGCTTACATCATCATATTGGTGATGTAACCCCCATCACCTTTTAACACCACCTCCTTTCTCTAACTCTGCCCTTACTATATTATATATGATGTGATTTTAAATGTTCATTATAGTATACATAATGCAATTTATATATGAACATGTGCAAAAAATATCTGTATAAACTAAGCACACATATTTCATTTTTAGTGAATTCACACAATCAAATACAAACAATTTCAATATTGGAAAATTCACCAGGAATGTAATTCCCTTTATTTATAGAAAAATTTTATATGCAGGTATTATCATTTCAAGTACAAACCTGCATAACATTCTCAAAAAGATAATTCTCCATCAACCGTTGATATTCAAAACTCTGCAACATGCATTGCAACATGAAAAATAAATTATACTGGATATGGTTCACCAGAAAAATCAGAAAACATCTTAAAGAGAAACTCTTGAAAACAGGGAGGCTAATCAATGCCTCATAGACTCAACACCCAGACTCCAAATAACAAGTTTCCATTTCCTTTAACTTAATTTTTTATCTAGAAAAAGAATTACATATTCATGTGTTTCTGTGAGTATCAGTTTTTTCATACTCTATTTTAATTAGGTACAAAAAACTATAGTTTTTATTTTCAAATAAAAACAAAAAACAAAATTCCATTTAAATAGACACATGGAACAGCTCCAGAAATGTTTTGTTTTCAATCTGAGAATACTCTACCACATATGAATCTGTCACACCTAATTATTTTTTCCTAAAATTATCAACTTCATTACTAAACTACAGAGACTTCATTTTCCCTCTCAGCCCAAAGCTCACATTCTTTCTCTCTCTCTTTTTTATTCAGAATTTTCCCTAACTTCAAAGAGGAGATGCAAGAAAGAAAGGCTTTCTTTAGTTTTTGAGAACTGGGGCAGACATGCCTTTTCAGCACTTCACTATACAAAGGAGAAGGAAAAACATGATCACAGCTAACTTTATGTAGCAACTGATTGCAGGGGAAAAATTCCCATATTAAATAGGAGCTAGATGCTTTTAGACATTGCCTGGAACTGCTGCTACCCTTTCCATAAGACAAGTAAGAGAAAAGAGACGTATTGCTCTCTTTTTATTCTCTATCATTATTTAATAGATACATTCATCCAAGACAAATGGGATCTTATTAGGTGAAAATAGGCACAAGTATGAATTATCTACTCTGTTCCTCTTTGAATACTTACTCTGAATTACTGAAACAATCACTTTCTTCAGATTACCATTGAAATACCATTAGAGTCATAAATTCTCTTATGGATCTTACCTTCTGAGAGGATCTAAGCAATGAAATCAAGGACTGGTAAGGAGAGTAAAGGGAGAAGTGAATTTCTCACCTCTTGTCCATGGAAAATGTTCAATAAATGTTATTTGCTCTCATTACTATCATTACTATTGTTGGTGCTGCCCCCTTATATCACAGCTGAGACACATTGGCCTTACCAATGCCACCACCAGAATGCACACACACGTGCACATACACACATACATTCACACGTAAGCTCAGAAAAATCTGACTTCAGAGGATTCCATGTTGACCCACTTGCTGGGGGATGAATGTGATTCTCATTCCCTATTTCCCATAAGGATGAAAGGCTAAGGAAACAAAATGCCAAACTTTGTATTTTTGTTTCTGTGCCTTGGAAAATTACAGGCTTCCAGTGGGTGGAATCCCAGAAGCTACAGCCCAACGTGAGGATGTAACCAAACATGGAACCCAGCCGCCATTTCAGTACAAGCCAAGACTGGAAAAGGAGTTAAGCAGAAAGGATTTGTGGAAAGTCCCATTGTCTGATGGCTTTGACCCCTGCATGCTTCATGCAAAGCCAACAGAATTTTTGCGAGATCTTTATAGACAGAGCCATTGCCGGTCTGGACTGGAGGAGACAGACAAGGAAAAAATTAAAGGAAAAATCTCTTCAAAGACAGAGCCATGGAGGTTGAGGTCTGGAGTCAGGAGGTCTCGGGCTGGGAGAGCAGAGTAGCCCACATGCATGGAAAGGGTGAGTTTGCCCTGGAGGTTGAGGGCAGGCTTTCCACCTCGATGCTCTGGAAGAGGTTTGCCACCTCAGGTCCCAAAGAGGGTGGAGCACATTTCCAGGGAATTGGGGAGAGCCTGGCTGCCACTCCACTGTTCTGAAGGGGTTGAGCGTGTTCCCCGGAGATGGAAAGGAATCCAGGAGCTGCCCCAATGTTTGAGGAGGGTGGGGCCAAGAAGGTGGTCTCCCCAATGTGTGGATATGTTGGAGCACTCACCCAAGCATTTGGAGAGGAAACAGCTGCCAAAAAGGCCCTTGGGAAGGGTTAGGCTCCCGCTCTCTCAAGCCCCAAGGATGCAACGTTGTTCTGTTAATGACTCTCAGACTTTGAAATCTAATGGAGTTTGTCCTGCGGGTTTTAGGAACTGTTTTGCTCCTGTTAACCCTGTTTTCCTTACTGTTTCTCCTTATGGCAATGGAAATGTTTATCCTATGAATGTCTGTCCTTTGTATATTGGGAGCACATAACTTGTTCTAAGTTCACAGATCCACAGCTAAAGAAAAATTATGCCTTAGGACTGGCCATGCCTATAATTGACTTTGATGGGATTTTGTACTTTTGTTACTGAAATGATTTAAGTTTTTTGTGATATTGTGATGGAATGAATGTATTTTGTATTTGGAAAGATAATATCATTTTGGGGTCCAGGGGGTGCAATGTGCCGGTTTGAGTGTATTGTGTCCCCCAAATGCCATTATCTTTGTGGTCTTATGTGGGGCAGAAATTTTGGTGCTGGTTAGATTTGCTTGGAATGTGCCCCACCCAGCTGTGGGAGATGATTTTGATGAGATGTTCCCATGGAGGTGTGGTCCCGCCCATTCAGGGTGGGCCCTGATCGGTGTTGCTATATAAATGAGCTGACTCAAAGAGAGGAAACTGAGTGCAGCTGTGAGTGACGTTTTGAAGAGGAGCAAGCTTGCTAGAGAGGAGTGTCCTGGGAGAAAGTCATTTTGAAACCAGAACTTTGGAGCAGACACCAGCCACGTGCCTTCCCAGCTAACAGAGGTTTTCCGGACGCCATCGGCCATCCTCCGGTGAAGGTACCCGATTACTGATGTGTTATCTTGGACACTTTATGGCCTTAAGACTGTAACTGTGTAGCCAAATAAACCCCCTTTTTATAAAAGCCAATCCATCTCTGGTGTTTTGCATTCCGCAGCATTAGCAAACTAGAACAGTTTCATACTGCCAAGAGGTGCCTGTACGATGTGATGGAATAAGCAAAGTCTTAAAGTCAGAGAGACCTGGGTTTCAATCCCAACTCCCTACTTTACTAGATTTGTGACCTGAGTTTAATATCATTACTTACAAAATGGAACTGGTGAGAAAATTCCTCATAAAACAGATTCCTTTCCAAATGCAAGTCTCTAGGACTGAAAATCAGTATGTATCTGCTCCTAGGCTCTGTTAAAATTTTTCATCAGTTTCCTTATAATTAAAGGGCAGAGAACCAGACTAGATGAGCCTCTTCCATGCTTCTTCCTGGCAGAATGAAATTATGTTATACAAACAGAGGTTCCTAAAGTTTCTAGTTATAAAAGGGTCCTTAGTAAGTCCTTGAAACTTCCTATTATTTAATACTAATCTTTATGTATTTCCCCCAGTGATGTGATTTTGCTTTCATTTAATATTGGAAAGCTATTGGAGATCAATGGATTTCAACTTGACCCTTATGACTTTAACGACCCTCTTTACATGAGTTAAAGAGCTAATGTGAGCATTCTGCTGGATGTTGACTATATCTCTTCCAACTATATACTCAGGAACTGGGAGAATCACCATCAGATATTTTTACAGACCCTTGTGAGACAAGCTCAGTTCACAACTTCATTAAGTCTTGAGTGGTGGGTCATGGTGGCCTTGTTGTTTCTCAAGGTTAAAGTTTACTGTGAACAAGTGACTTAAAATCCCCCCTCAACTGAAAAGTCTCTCTCTGGACCTCTAGTGCAAGGCTATTGGAAAGATAGAAGTATGCATCTGTGATGTTATTTCTGGATTTTTTTCTCAAGGGAAACAAATTATCGTTCAGGACAAGTATTGTGGGACTCTGAGTGTATTAAATCCAATTGATAAGGGAGGATAAATTATTCTCTATCAGTATTTTTCAACTCAGAACTATTTTAGCTACACATGGATATTCGGCTTGTGTATACAGATAAAATAAGATCTTAATAGGATACTCCTCTGGTTTGGTTCTAGAAAGCCTGCAATTAATCAGCCATTGTCAAAGATCCTTCTAATTCACACCATTCTACATCACTCCCTGTCCCTGTATCTGTGATAATAATAATTCTCAATCTTCTCTTGCTCTTAATTGTGGTCACTTGCTCTCTGTCACCACAATATCCACCATCCATTGAAATCAGGGAGTCCATTTCAAAAGCAGCACCTCCCACCTTTCTTCCTGATTTATAGAAATTAGCCACTGGAACATTTTTCAAAGACATTGGTACTCTCCTCACAAATATCTTTTCAGTCAAGGGAGTGTTTCGTACTCTTCTTTCAGGATATAATTAGAGACTGGATGGCTGAATTGCGTGTGCTACATTGACTCAGCTGCTTTTATCTTCCTGTGGTATTGGATTCAGTGGTCTCTGTTTTAAGAAGGAATTTTGCCATCATAACTTCATTTAATGTAGGATACTGTTGAGTACAGTTTAATTCAACCAGTTAAAACAGCAATTAATACTACTCTCAGCTGCTTGAGTCAGCACATTAAATGATTTCAGATGCATTGGTAATTGCAGCCATATTTATGAATCTAGACCTGTAATACATTCCATTTATAACTGGTCTAGTACCCTAAGAATCTATTCCCCACAAACTCCCTTGATAATTGTTTGACTAATATTATAAACACCTTGCAAGAATTTTGTCACACTGAGCTGAATTTTGAATATGGTGTCTGAGCTACACTGAGATATGACTCAGATTTTGGGATTTGGGTGTCAATACTGGAAAGTGGTGTAAACAAACGTAAAGTGAACCACTGACAACAGCTTCCATGGGTGAAAAGAGCCTCATCACTCCAAACTTTGTGAGGCTGAATGTCAGATGGGATACACATGAGCAACTCACAGGAATAGACTTTGATTATGGATTCCAGTGACTTTTTCTACCTATTGGCCATGATTGCAAAACACTCCCTGAATTTCAGTCGATGTCTTGATTTAAGAATTTAGGAATTTCACCTTATCATTCTCTCTCTTGTTTTTTGTTTTGTTTTCGTTTGTTTTAATTCAAGCATGAGCATATAGAGAATTTTGGTGTTTAGCACAATCTTGTAACCACTACAGGCAAAATGCAGAATGAATCCCTTACACTGACTAGATTCTTTCTGCCCCTTTGCAGTTGATCCCCTCTTCTATCACTGGCCCGTCACAACCACTGCCAAGCCTTCTATCACTGTAGTTACCTTTTCTAGAATTTTAGATCAACAGAATAATTATAGTCTTTCATGTTGTCCATTTTTTAACTCAGCATAACATTTTTGAGAAATATCCATGTTCATGTGTACTGTAGAGTATTATTTTCTAGTGTGTATAGAGTATAGTTGTTTATCTTTAGTTGATGAGCATTTGGGTTTGCTTCCAGATTTGGATTGTTATGAAGAATGCTGCTATGAGCATTTAAATACATGTTCTTATGTGAATATATGTTTTTTGTTTCCCTTAAGTAAATATCTAGAAGTGGAATTGTTGATTCCTATAGTCAGTGCATGTTTAACTTTGGAGAATATTGTTATATTGTTTTCCAAAGTGGTGGTACCACTTTGTCTTTCCATTAATATATGAAGATACCTGTTGCTCCACTTCTTTGAGAACACTGAGCATGGTTAATCTTTCTTTTTTTTTTTAATTTTTAGACATTCTTACGGGAATATAGAGGTATTTCGTGGTGGTTTTGATTTGCATTTCTCTGATAACTAATGATAGTATCATTTCATGTGCTTATTAGTGATTCATATTTCTTCTGTTTACTTCTTTACTCATTTTTATTTTATTGATCTCTCCTCTTCTCAGTGAGTTGTAAGAGATCTTTAGCTTTTTCTTAAATATACAGTTTCAAAAATTTTCTCCCAGTCTGTGGCTTAGATTTTATTTTATTTTTTAACCATGTCTTTCAAATAATGAAAATTTTCATCTTGAAGAAGTCCCTTTTATCAACTTTTAAAAATTTCACAATTTTGCTTGTTTGACGTATTTAAGAAAACTTTTTCTAAATCGCATGGATTGTTCTCTATAGTTTCTCCTAGAAGTTTAATAATTTTTAGCTCTTACATTTTGGTATGTGATCTAATATGAATCCATTTTTACATATAGTAAGGGTCAAAGCCGTGTGAAGTAAAGGTCAAGATTATTTTTTCCATATGTCACACCATTTTCATCATTAACTTTTGTTAAACTGAGTATCTAATATATCATATTTATATCATGATTTATAATATATCATAAAGAGCTATCATCACCTACTGTACTTGAGTTCCTCAAACACTTTATACTGTCCACTTCGTTCCTGGTGCTTCGAGAATGTAAGCCATGGGCTGCCAGCTTCCCATCCCTGAAAATTTAGTGTTGTTGGTTTAAATGGCATGTATCCCCACTAAGCCAGATGACCAATATTGGAATTTCCTCATTTCTCTGAAGGTCAGTTGCTATCAGTTGTGTTTTTCATCAAGGTTCTTAGTTATAAGCAATAGATATAGTGATTGGAGTACAGGAAAAGTGACAAATGTCAAGGACAGCTGGCAAGCTAATTTTAAGTGATCGCTATCATCTACTTCTGCTTCTAACAGAAACAATAGAATCTTCCATGAATTTGAGACCAACCCAACAAAGTATGTGAATATACCTACTGCAGGCATCCTCTAGAAATATCCTAGGAGTTGAGGAGTTGGGAGTAGGGGAACGTGAGGCTGGTTTTATCAGTAGAGCATTCAGATATTCAGGATCTGTTACAATGCCATCATCCCACCTTCTTTGACAAAAGAAGGTTATATAGAGAAGCTCCTTAATGAGTGCAGAGCTAATAAAGGCTAATCTAGCTGAAGCCCTGAAAGGGTGTTCTATCATCATTGACACAGCTAATGATAGAAGGACAAAGGGAAGTAAATAACTCACAATTATTATCTATTGTGTACCAAATATGTGTTCCGTCTGTTTTAGGTACTACTGCATTACATGCCATCATTTTAGGTAAAATAATCCTCATTTTACAGATGAGAAAACTGAAATTCCAAGTTTGAATAAATTGTCCAAAGTCAGTAAATGGCATGGCCAAAACTTGAACCCAGGCCCAAAAGACTTCTACATGTAAGTCATAAGACAAGGGCAAATGGGGAGAGAAGTTTTATTAATAGAAAAGGGATATGGGAAAATTTGAAAAGTAAAATGTATATCAGCCTTTGTCTTCCCAGAGCTGAGCACGTAGCTTTCACTTTTTAAAGGCAAACAAGCCTGACAACACTTTCCCAAGGTACTGAATTAGGTACTTTTATATTCATTAAATCATAACTGATTTTAAACAAACACACGCAAAAGCAGCTGAAAGCAGAAAGGAACATACTGTCCATTTTAGCTCCCAGGTAGACAATAAACTTCACTGCATCTGGGTAGTTAGTCAAGGCTTTCAAATTTACAAAAAGAAGGCAAGAAGGAGAAAGAATTCTTCATGAACATGTTTCAGTGCTGAACTCCATTAGTTTTGCTACCTGTCTCATGATAGCTGTCATTACAATGATAATACCAGGCAGCGTGTAACGTAAAGTCTGCCACATGGGCAGCCTCCCTCCCTGCTCCCCCTACTGTCAAAGCCCCCCACCAAGTTCTCTGCCTCTGGATGCCCAGGGTATCTCAATCTAGCTCTTACCTCCTGCTCAGTATTGTAGCCCAGATTTGTTACAGGAGCAGAATGGTGGTGCCAGTGCCACCTGCCCAAACCTGCAGATCGTCACATGGCAATCAAGGGTGAGTTTGTCATTCTCAGCATGTCAGGATGAGGTGTGAGTGAAGGGGAGTGATGATCTAAATTTCATGCATGCTTAAGTTAAAGTGTGTTTAAGCAAAAATACATGATTCTAAGCTAATTAGAACCATGTGTCACGCACTGGATATAGTTCAATCAAAATATATGAAAAGAGCATTGAAGTAAAAGAAGGAAAGAGAGATAAAGAGAGGGAGAGATAGAAAGTGAAGAAGAAGAAGGAGTAGAAGGAGGAGGAAGAAGGGGACGAGGAGGAGGAAAGGGAGGAGGTGGGGAAGGGGTAGGGGACGGGTAGGGAGGGGGTAGAAGAGGAAGGGTAAGAGGAAAAAGAAGAGGAGGAGGAGGAAATTAATCTTAGCTATATCATCTGTAGTCATCCATCAGTGGGCAAATGGGCATTGCATAATCATCATAAACTTGATACTCTAATGGAGGTGAAGTCTCCTTCTTCCCTTCATTCTTCAAAATGAATTCCCCCAAAAGCATAAATATGCATTAGATACATACAATGTGCACCACATTGAACGAGACACATTCAGAAAAATAAATAATGACCACCAAGCATGTAGAGCCGCAGAAACAGCCGTGGCGCTGTACTGGTGAGCACTTTGCCTACACTTCACTCTTATTCAGTATTGCAGTCCTATGAGTATTAGTGTCACTTTATGGAAGAGGAAATTAACTTTCAGAGAGAAAAGGAATAATAGGTTTGAGATAACACAAAGATTTAATGATAGAGCCAAGATTCAAATTCCTGTTTTCCTCATTCCAAAATAGTACTTCCTACTACTCCCCCAACAAAGATTTAGAAGACATAGATTCTGTACCTCATGAGGCAACCTTCTCAAAAGGGAACAGACGTGTAAACAGATAATTATAATAAAGTCTGAAAAGAAAAGAGCCAGCACAGAGGCATTGAATGACACAGGTGCAAACAGAAGAGTCTTCTCTAGGTGGGGTGATCAGAGCGTACGTCACGGAGGAGAGCCTTGCAGGTAAGACAGTGTGTAGCTTAAATGTGATGCTCACTTTGAAGGCATTTCAGTGAAGGTATCTGCAGGAGAAAAGAAAGGTATAGAGGGGGAAGAGGGCGAGAATGGTAGAAGGAATATTAGATCAATTTGACTCAAGTGATAGATTAGCCTCAGGGAGTAATAGGACATAGGACTGGAAATATAAAACTGGGAAAATTGTGGGGCTATTAACCTCCAGTTGAATGAATGGCACTTCAATTATGAGACAATAAGAAACTTAAGTCACAGGAAAGAAATACCCAGCTTTCTAAGGGAATAATTTATCTTTTGATATGCAAATGTAAGCCACTTACATCTAATCTTTTACATCAGTCTTTTCTCTTGTCTCATGTATGCACAACTAGGTAGATGTACAAGAAAATCACTGTATCTCTCAATGCCTTCTTAATATAAAATTTAGGTATTGAACATTTCCTGGCATGTATAGGAAATAAAATTAGCATCTTTGAAAAGATAAGAAAAAAAAGGCTTAAAAAACTCATGAGACTCAATCTTTAACTTTTCAAGTATTGTATTATGGAATCTAGTAAAAGTAATTATTTTACTGTAAACTGTAAACTCAAGCCAAAACTAAAGAAACATTATAGTTTGTCAAATTGCTTGGTATAATATTTAACTGCACTTTGAATATCCATATTGCTTGGTATAATATTTAACTGCACTTTGAATATCCATATAGCCATTAAACTGGAAATACAGAAGAATATATTACTTTTAACACAAACTTATAAGATTCACTGATGTACTGTAGCGCTCACAAAAAGGAGTTGTAAAATAAAACAAAAGAATATAGTAAACAGGTAGAATAAATATGTGGGCAGGTTCTAGAAATTCTCTCCTCTAATAAGCAGATGAAGAGAAGACTAAGATAAAGCCTGACTAACTGACTATAATATGTTTAAGGTGTTCATTTATTGCTTTGAATGAAATTTTCATGTCTGCACTATTGTGAAATAGATATTTTTAAAACTCGTATTGTGGTAGCATATGCAACACACAATTTCCCATTTTCAAGTGTATGGTTCAGCGGTATTTATTATATTCACAGTCTTCTGTCACCATCACCATAATCCATTACAAAAACTTTTTCTTCACCCAAAACTGAAATTCTGCACCCATTAAGAAATAGTTTCCAATTCCTCACCACTTCCCACTCCCCACCTACATACCACTGGTAACCTGTAATCTTCTGGTTTATTCTTTTTTAAATTTTATTGAGATTATTCATATACCATATGTATTAGTTAGTGTTCTCTAGGGAAACAGAATCAACAAGAGATATCTATAAACATAAGATTTATAAAAATGCCTCATGTAACTGTGGGGATGCACGAGTCCAGATTCCATAGGGCAGGCAGCAAACTGTCAACTCCAATGAAGACGTTCAATGAACTCCTCAGGCAGCGAACTAGCAACACGGATGAACGTGTTTGGTAAACAACTCAGGAACAAACTGGCAACTTCGATGAACTCCTCAGGAAACACTTCATTGGTCAGCCAAAGAAATGAAGGTCCTCTATCTGTCTCACTTAAAAGTCATCAACTGGTTTTCCTGATTAGCAGAATAGAGCATTGGTAGCTTCTGAGCCTCAGCTAATAACCAATTATCACATTACCTAAGTTTTTGGTATATTTTCAGACCTGCAGTAATGCTAAAATAATCACACATGAGAAGATGTTTGCAAAAATATTCATGGCTCTCTGGCAGGAAAAGTTTGGATAACTACAAAATATTATGATGAGCGGAGGCGGGGCAAGATGGAAGACTGGTGAGCTGTATGTTTTAGTTACTCCTCCAGGAAAGTAGGTAGAAAGCCAGGAACTGCGTGGACTGGACACCACAGAGCAATCTGTCTTTGGGCATACTTCATACAACACTCATGAAAATGTCGAACTGCTGAGATCAGCGAAATCTGTAAGTTTTTGCGGCCAGGGGACCCGCGCCCCTCCCTGCCAGGCTAAGTCCCGTGGGAGGAGGGGCTGTCAGCTCCGGGAAGGAGAAGGGAGAACTGCAGTGGCTGCTCTTATCGGAAACTCATTCTACTGATCCAGACTCCAACCATAGATAGACAGAGACCAGACACCAGAGAATCTGTGAGCAGCCAGCCCAGCAGAGAGGAGACAGGCATAGAAAAAAAAAAAAAACAACACAAAAAACTCCAAAATAAAAGCGGAGGATTTTTAGAGTTCTGGTGAACACAGAAAGGGGAAGGGCGGAGCTCAGGCCCTAAGGCGCATATGCAAATCCCGAAGAAAAGCAGATCTCTCTGCTCTGTGGACCTTTCCTTAATGGCCCTGGTTGCTTTGTCTCTTAGCATTTCAATAACCCATTAGATCTCTGAGGAGGACCCTTTTTTTTTTTTTTTTTAAATCCTTTTTTCTTTTTCTAAAACAATTACTCTAAGAAGCCCAATACAGAAAGCTTCAAAGACTTTCAATTTGGGCACGTCAAGTCAAGAGCAGAACTAAGAGAGCTCTGAGACAAAAGGCAATAATTCAGTGGCTGAGAAAATTCCTAAACACCACAACTTCCCAAGAAAACGGGGGTGTCCGCTCACAGCCACCATCCTGGTGGACAGGAAACACTCCTGCCCATCGCCAGCCCCATAGCCCAGAGCTGCCCCAGACAACCCAATGTGACGGAAGTGCTTCAAATAACAGGCACACACCACAAAACTGGGTGTGGACATTAGCCTTCCCTGCAACCTGAGCGGATTGTCCCAGAGTTGGGAAGGTGGAGCAGTGTGAATTAACAAAGCCCCATTCAGCCATCATTTGAGCAGACTGGGAGCCTCCCTACACAGCCCAGCAGCCCAGAACTGCCCTGAGGGGATGGCACTCACCTGTGACATAGCACAGTCATCCCTCAACAGAGGACCCGGGGTGCACAGCCTGGAAGAGGGGCCCACTTGCAAGTCTCAGGAGCCATACGCCAATACCAAGGACTTGTGGGTCAGTGGCAGAGACAAACTGTGGCAGGACTGAACTGAAGGATTAGACTATTGCACCAGCTTTAAAACTCTAGGATCACCAGGGAGATTTGATTGTTAGGGCCACCCCCCCTCCCCGACTGCCCAGAAACACGCCCCACATACAGGGCAGGCAACACCAACTACACACGCAAGCTTGGTACACCAATTGGGCCCCACAAGACTCACTCCCCCACTCACAAAAAAGGCTAAGCAGGGGAGAACTGGCTTGTGGAGAACAGGTGGCTCGTGGACGCCACCTGCTGGTTAGTTAGAGAAAGTGTACTCCACGAAGCTGTAGATCTGATAAATTAGAGATAAGGACTTCAATAGGTCTACAAACCCTAAAAGAACCCTATCAAGTTCAGCAAATGCCACGAGGCCAAAAACAACAGAAAATTATAAAGCATATGAAAAAACCAGACGATATAGATAACCCAAGCCCAAGCACCCAAATCAAAAGACCAGGAGAGACACAGCACCTAGAGCAGCTACTCAAAGAACTAAAGATGAACAATGAGACCATAGTACGGGATATGAAGGAAACCAAGAAGACTCTAGAAGAGCATAAAGAAGACATTGCAAGACTAAATAAAAAAATGGATGATCTTAGGAAAATTAAAAAAACTGTTGACCAAATTAAAAAGATTCTGGACACTCATAGTACAAGAGTAGAGGAAGTTGAACAACGAATCAGTGACCTGGAAGATGACAGAATGGAAAATGAAAGCATAAAAGAAAGAATGGGGAAAAAAATTGAAAAAATCGAAATGGACCTCAGGGATATGATAGATAATATGAAACGTCCAAATATAAGACTCATTGGTGTTCCAGAAGGGGAAGAAAACGGTAAAGGTCTAGGAAGAGTATTCAAAGAAATTGTTGGGGAAAACTTCCCAAATCTTCTAAACAACATAAATACACAAATCATAAATGCTCAGCGAACTCCAAATAGAATAAATCCAAATAAACCCACTCCAAGACATATACTGATCACACTGTCAAACACAGAAGAGAAGGAGCAAGTTCTGAAAGCAGCAAGAGAAAAGCAATTCACCACATACAAAGGAAACAGCATAAGACTAAGTAGTGACTACTCAGCAGCCACCATGGAGGCAAGAAGGCAGTGGCATGATATATTTAAAATTCTGAGTGAGAAAAATTTCCAGCCAAGAATACTTTATCCAGCAAAGCTCTCCTTCAAATTTGAAGGAGAGATTAAATTTTTCACAGACAAACAAATGCTGAGGGAATTTGCTAACAAGAGACCTGCCCTACTGGAGATACTAAAGGGAGCTCTACAGACAGAGAAACAAAGACAGGACAGAGAGACTTGGAGAAAGGTTCAGTACTAAAGAGATTCGGTATGGGTACAATAAAGGATATTAATAGAGAGAGGGGAAAAATATGGCAAACATAAACCAAAGGATAAGATGGCTGATTCAAGAAATGCCTTCACGGTTATAACGTTGAATGTAAATGGATTAAACTCCCCAATTAAAAGATATAGATTCGCAGAATGGATCAAAAAAAATGAACCATCAATATGTTGCATACAAGAGACTCATCTTAGACACAGGGACACAAAGAAACTGAAAGTGAAAGGATGGAAAAAAATATTTCATGCAAGCTACAGCCAAAAGAAAGCAGGTGTAGCAATATTAATCTCAGATAAAATAGACTTCAAATGCAGGGATGTTTTGAGAGACAAAGAAGGCCACTACATACTAATAAAAGGGGCAATTCAGCAAGAAGAAATAACAATCGTAAATGTCTATGCACCCAATCAAGGTGCCACAAAATACATGAGAGAAACACTGGCAAAACTAAAGGAAGCAATTGATGTTTCCACAATAATTGTGGGAGACTTCAACACATCACTCTCTCCTATAGATAGATCAACCAGACAGAAGACCAATAAGGAAATTGAAAACCTAAACAATCTGATAAATGAATTAGATTTAACAGACATATACAGGACATTACATCCCAAATCACCAGGATACACATACCTTTCTAGTGCTCACGGAACTTTCTCCAGAATAGATCATATGCTGGGACATAAAACAAGCCTCAATAAATTTAAAAAGATTGAAATTATTCTAAGCACATTCTCTGACCACAATGGAATACAATTAGAAGTCAATAACCATCAGAGACTTAGAAAATTCACAAATACCTGGAGGTTAAACAACACACTCCTAAACAATCAGTGGGTTAAAGAAGAAATAGCAAGAGAAATTGCTAAATATATAGAGACGAATGAAAATGAGAACACAACATACCAAAACCTATGGGATGCAGCAAAAGCAGTGCTAAGGGGGAAATTTATAGCACTAAACGCATATATTAAAAAGGAAGAAAGAGCAAAAATCAAAGAACTAATGGATCAACTGAAGAAGCTAGAAAATGAACAGCAAACCAATCCTAAACTAAGTAGAAGAAAAGAAATAACAAGGATTAAAGCAGAAATAAATGACATAGAGAACAAAAAAACAATAGAGAGGATAAATATCACCAAAAGTTGGTTCTTTGAGAAGATCAACAAGATTGACAAGCCCCTAGCTAGACTGACAAAATCAAAAAGAGAGAAGACCCATATAAACAAAATAATGAATGAAAAAGGTGACATAACTGCAGATCCTGAAGAAATTAAAAAAATTATAAGAGGATATTATGAACAACTGTATGGCAATAAACTGGACAATGTAGAAGAAATGGACAATTTCCTGGAAACATATGAACAATCTAGACTGACCAGAGAAGAAATAGAAGACCTCAACCAACCCATCACAAGCAAAGAGATCCAATCAGTCATCAAAAATCTTCCCACAAATAAATGCCCAGGGCCACATGGCTTCACAGGGGAATTCTACCAAACTTTCCAGAAAGAACTGACACCAATCTTACTCAAACTCTTTCAAAACATTGAAGAAAATGGAACACTACCTAACTCATTTTATGAAGCTAACATCAATCTAATACCAAAACCAGGCAAAGATGCTACAAAAAAGGAAAACTACCAGCCAATCTCCCTAATGAATATAGATGCAAAAATCCTCAACAAAATACTTGCAAATGGAATCCAAAGACACATTAAAAAAATCATACACCATGACCAAGTGGGGTTCATTCCAGCCATGCAAGGATGGTTCAACATAAGAAAAACAATCAATGTATTACAACACATTAAAAACTCGAAAGGGAAAAATCAATTGATCATCTCAATTGATGCTGAAAAAGCATTTGACAAAATCCAACATCCGTTTTTGATAAAAACACTTCAAAAGGTAGGAATTGAAGGAAACTTCCTCAACATGATAAAGAGCATATATGAAAAACCCACAGCCAGCATAGTACTCAATGGTGAGAGACTGAAAGCCTTCCCTCTAAGATCAGGAACAAGACAAGGATGCCCGCTGTCACCACTGTTATTCAACATTGTGCTGGAAGTGCTAGCCAGGGCAATCCGGCAAGACAAAGAAATAAAAGGCATCCAAATTGGAAAAGAAGAAGTAAAACTGTCATTGTTTGCAGACGATATGATCTTATATCTAGAAAACCCTGAGAAATTGACGATACAGCTACTAGATCTAATAAACAAATTTAGCAAAGTAGCGGGATACAAGATTAATGCACATAAGTCAGTAATGTTTCTATATGCTAGAAATGAACAAACTGAAGAGACACTCAAGAAAAAGATACCATTTTCAATAGCAACTAAAAAAATCAAGTACCTAGGAATCAACTTAACCAAAGATGTAAAAGACCTATACAAAGAAAACTACATAACTCTACTAAAAGAAATAGAAGGGGACCTTAAAAGATGGAAAAATATTCCATGTTCATGGATAGGAAGGCTAAATGTCATTAAGATGTCAATTCCACCCAAACTCATCTACAGATTCAATGCAATCCCAATCAAAATTCCAACAACCTACTTTGCAGACTTGGAAAAGCTAGTTATCAAATTTATTTGGAAAGGGAAGATGCCTCGAATTGCTAAAGACACTCTAAAAAAGAAAAACGAAGTGGGAGGACTTACACTCCCTGACTTTGAAGCTTATTATAAAGCCACAGTTGCCAAAACAGCATGGTACCGGCACAAAGATAGACATATAGATCAATGGAATCAAATTGAGAATTCGGAGATAGACCCTCAGATCTATGGCCGACTGATCTTTGATAAGGCCCCCAAAGTCACTGAACTGAGCCATAATGGTCTTTTCAACAAATGGGGCTGGGAGAGTTGGATATCCATATCCAAAAGAATGAAAGAGGACCCCTACCTCACCCCCTACACAAAAATTAACTGAAAATGGACCAAAGATCTCAATATAAAAGAAAGTACCATAAAACTTCTAGAAGATAATGTAGGAAAACATCTTCAAGACCTTGTATTAGGCGGCCACTTCCTAGACTTTACACCAAAAGCACAAGCAACAAAAGAGAAAATAGATAAATGGGAACTCCTCAAGCTTAGAAGTTTCTGCACCTCAAAGGAATTTCTCAAAAAGGTAAAGAGGCAGCCAACTCAATGGGAAAAAATTTTTGGAAACCATGTATCTGACAAAAGACTGACATCTTGCATATACAAAGAAATCCTACAACTCAATGACAATAGTACAGACAGCCCAATTATAAAATGGGCAAAAGATATGAAAAGACAGTTCTCTGAAGAGGAAATACAAATGGCCAAGAAACACATGAAAAAATGTTCAGCTTCACTAGCTATTAGAGAGATGCAAATTAAAACCACAATGAGATACCATCTAACACCGGTTAGAATGGCTGCCATTAAACAAACAGGAAACTACAAATGCTGGAGGAGATGTGGAGAAATTGGAACTCTTATTCACTGTTGGTGGGACTGTATAATGGTTCAGCCACTCTGGAAGTCAGTCTGGCAGTTCCTTAGAAAACTAGATATAGAGCTACCATTCGATCCGGCGATTGCACTTCTCGGTATATACCCGGAAGATCGGAAAGCAGTGACACGAACAGATATCTGCACGCCAATGTTCATAGCAGCATTATTCACAATTGCCAAGAGATGGAAACAACCCAAATGTCCTTCAACAGATGAGTGGATAAATAAAATGTGGTATATACACACGATGGAATACTACGCGTCAGTAAGAAGGAACGATCTCGTGAAACATATGACAACATGGATGAACCTTGAAGACATAATGCTGAGTGAAATAAGCCAGGCACAAAAAGAGAAATATTATATGCTACCACTAATGTGAACTTTCAAAAATGTAAAACAAATGGTTTATAATGTAGAATGTAGGGGAACTAGCAGTAGAGAGTAATTAAGGAAGGGGGAACAATAATCCAAGAAGAACAGATAAGCTATTTAACGTTCTGGGGATGCCCAGAAATGACTATGGTCTGTTAATTTCTGATGGATATAGTAGGAACAAGTTCACAGAAAGGTTGCTATATTATGTAACTTTCTTGGGGTAAAGTAGGAACATGTTGGAAGTTAAGCAGTTATCTTAGGTTAGTTGTCTTTTTCTTACTCCCTTGTTATGGTCTCTTTGAAATGTTCTTTTATTGTATGTTTGTTTTCTTTTTAACTTGTTTTTTCATACAGTTGATTTAAAAAAGAAGGGAAAGTTAAAAAAAAAAAAAAAGAAAGAAAGAAAAACAAGGAAAAAAAATGATGTAGTGCCCCCTTGAGGAGCCTGTGGAGAATGCAGGGGTATTCGCCTACCCCACCTCCATGGTTGCTAACATGGCCACAGACATAGGGGAGTGGTGGTTTGATGGGTTGAGCCCTCTACCATAAGTTTTACCCTTGGGAAGACGGTTGCTGCAAAGGAGAGACTAAGCCTCCCTATATTTGTGCCTAAGAGTCTCCTCCTGAATGCCTCTTTGTTGCTCAGATGTGGCCCTCTCTCTCTGGCTAAGCCAACTTGAAAGGTGAAATCACTGCCCTCCCCGCTACGTGGGATCAGACACCCAGGGGAGTGAATCTCCTTGGCAACGTGGAATATGACTCCCAGGGAGGAATGTAGACCCGGCATCGTGGGACGGAGAACATCTTCTTGACCAAAAGGGGGATGTGAAAGGAAATGAAATAAGCTTGAGTGGCAGAGAGATTCCAAAACGAGCCGAGAGGTCACTCTGGTGGGCCCTCTTACGCACACTTTAGACAACCCTTTTTAGGTTCTAAAGAATTGGGGTAGCTGGTGGTGGATACCTGAAACTATCAAACTACAACCCAGAACCCATGAATCTCGAAGACAGATGTATAAAAATGTAGCTTATGAGGGGTGACAATGGGAGTGGGAAAGCCATAAGGACCACACTCCACTTTATCTAGTTTATGGATGGATGAGTAGAAAAATAGGGGAAGGAAACAAACAGACAAAGGTACCCAGTGTTCTTTTTTACTTCAATTGCTCTTTTTCACTCTAATTATTATTCTTGTTATTTTTGTGTGTGTGCTAATGAAGGTGTCAGGGATTGATTTAGGTGATGAATGTACAACTATGTAATGGTACTGTAAACAATCGAAAGTACGATTTGTTTTGTATGACTGCGTGGTATGTGAATATATCTCAATAAAATGATTAAAAAAATAAAAAAAAATATTATGATTAAAAAAAAAAAGTCATCAACTGATTGAATTATATCCAACTGATTGCATTCTCTCATTGTGGAAGACGCACCCTTCATTGATGTAATCAGTAACAACTGCAGTCAATTAACTGATGATATAATAAACCAGCCTTCTGGTTTATTAACCAGCCACAAATGGACTTGCAGTAACAGGCCAGTGCTTGCTTGACCAGATACCTGGACACCATCACCTGGCCAAGTTGACACATGAACCTAACCATCACAGTCCACCCCTTGTCAACTTGGCAGTTATACACATCACCTTAAACCATACTTTATCTCTAAGTAGAGAAAAATAACAGACATATATTTTGCCTGACAATACTCAGCTGTCCTGCGTACAACCAGAAATGCACTAAATCTCTCCAGAATAGAGTGCAAGTACGTGGGTGACATTAACCTTAAAATTGATTTCCTCTAACTTAAATGCTGCAAAATGAACAATACAGCTTATGTCATACAATAAGGGAACAAGACAGAGATGAAAGAAAAGATATTTGCTTTACAAACAAATACAAACATACTCATAACAAAACAAGGAGGAAATATTCATGCAATCATGGTCCTCATTTCTGTAACTGGTCATGTGGCCACAGTTCATATTTTTCACTTCCTTCTTCCACTACCCATTCCATGTTCCCTTTACTCTCAGCAAGCACTTCAGCTGGCCATGGTTCTTTGCCTGGTGGGTGACCCTAACCTTCATTCCTTAAGTTTCTTGGCCATTGGTAGCCCTGCCTGGATTGGGTTGTTTCAGTTTTCCATTGACTTTAATCACAGGGCATGGTAGTACTAAGAGATGCCTTAGAGGATCTCCTGTATTCCAGGAAAACTCTTCTTTACCTCTACTGTGTAGTTGCAGTGCTATTTCCCCTTGATAGTCAGGATCAATCACCCCAGCCAGTACAGTAATCCCCTTTCTTGCTTGTTGATTCAGAGGCATAAAAAGTGCAAAGTGGCAAGGTGGCAGATTTACCTTCCAGTTCAACGGAATTATTGTTGTGTTTCATGGTGAAAAAACTCCTTCTTTTGTAACAAAGACTTGTAGACCATCAGAGCTTAAGCTTTCAGGGACAGGAAGCAAAAATTTCCTAGTGGATCACTAGGAGTGTTAGTGAGTGGTGCCACTCCTGTTTCCAGCCCTTGATTCCTGCACCCATGAATCCTAGCTATGGGAGAAACAGCACCATAGAGTGGATGCTGATTCAGAGCATGCAAAGCCTCCTGGAGAACACTGCCCCAGCCCTGCAAGGCCTAGTTGGCACCGTAGTTGAGTCCTCAACAGGCCATTCCACTGTTCTGTTAACCCAGCTGCCTCTGGAAGATGGGGAACATGGTAAGACCAGAGAACTCCATGAGCATATACCCATTCCCTCACTTCATTTGCTGTGAAGTGGTTTCCTTTGTCAGAAGCAATGCTGTGTGGAAAACCATGACAGTGGATTAGGCATTATGTAAGTCCATGGATGGTGATTTTGGCAGAAGCATTTCACACAGGAAAGGAAAACCCATATCTGGAGTATGTGTCCATTCCAGTAAGAACAAATCGCTGCCCCTTCCATGATGGAAGTGGTCCAATGTAATCAACTTGCAACCAGGTAGCAAGTTGATCACCTTGGGGAATGGTGTCATATTGGGGACTGAGTGTAGGTCTCTGCTGCTGGCAGGTTAGGCATTCAGCAGTGGCTGCAGCCAGGTTGGCTTTGGCGAGTGGAAGTCCATGTTGCTGAGCCTATGCATAATCTCCATCCCTACCACCACGACTACTTTGTTCATGAGCCTATTGGGGAATGATAGGAGTGTCTGGGAAAAGAGGCTGATTTGTATCCACCAAGTAGGTCATTTTATCCACTTGATTATTAAAATCTTCTTCTGCTGAAGTCACCCTATGGTGAGCATTCACATGGGACACAGATATTTTCATGTTTTTTGCCCACTCAGAATGGTCTATCCACATACATCTTCTTTCCAATGATGTTCCTTCCAAGTCCCTGACCATCCATCCAAACCATTAGCAACAGCCCATGAATCAGTATACAAACACACCTCAGGCCAGTTCTCCTTCCAAGCAAAGTGAACAATTAGGGGCATTGCTCACAGTTCTGCCCACTGGGAGGATTTTCCCTCACCACTGTCCTTCAGGGATATCCCAGAAAGGGGCTGCAGTGCTATAGCTGTCCACTTTGGGTGGTGCCTGCATATCATGCAGAATCATCTGTAAACCAGGTCCAAGTTTTCTCTTCCTCAGTCAGTTGATTGTAAGGAACTCCCCAAGATGCCATAGCTGTGGACTGTAAAAGAGAAGGTAAGGTGGCAGGAGTGATGGCCATGGCCATTTTTGCCACTTCCTCATGTAACTTACTTGTGTCTTCAGGACTCGCTCAAGCTGTATCTCGTATATAACATTTCCATTTTATAATGAGGAATGCTGCTGTGCACATCCAACTTTATGGTTTGGTGGGTCAGACAACACTCAGTTCATGATAGGAAACTCAGGTCTCATGGTAACTTGGCCCATGGTTAAGCATTCTGTCTCTACTAAGGCCCAGTAGCAGGCCAACAGCTGTTTCTCAAATATCCTAAGGGCCTGCATTGTGATTCTCCTACAGGAGCCTGCCAAAGGCTCCAAACAGCATCTCTGTTTGCCACTGACACTTCCAGCACCATTGGATCAGCTGGATCATATGATCCAAGCAGCAGAGCAGCTTGCACAGTAGCCTGGACCTGTCGCAGAGCCTCATCTTGTTCCATTCCCCACTCAAAACTAGAAGCTTTTCTGTTCACTCAGTAAATGGGCCAGAGTTGCACACCCGAATGAGGAATATGTTGTCTCCAAAATCCAAAGAGGCCAACTAAGTGTTGTGCCTCTTTTTGGTCATAGAAGGGGCCAGATGCATCAGCTTATCCTTCATCTTGGAAGGGATATCTCAACATGCCTCACACCACTGGACATCTAGAAATTTTACTGAGGTGGAAGGCCCCTGTATTTTTGTTGGATTTATCTTCCATCCTCTGCCACACAAATACCTTACCAACAAACCTAGAGTAGTTGCTACTTCTTGCTCAGTAGGTCCAATCAACATGATATCATCAATATAATGGACCACTGTAATGTCTTGTGGGAGGGAGAAATGATCAAGATCCCTGCAGACAATGTTATGACATAGGGCTGGAAAGTTGCTATAACCCTGAGGTAGCATGGTGAATGTAAAGTGCTGACCTTGCCAGCTGAATGCAAACTGTTTCTGGTGGTCCTTACTAAAGGCTATTGAGAAAAAGGATTTGTCAGATCAATAGCTGCATACCAGATACCAGGTGATGTGTTGATTTGCTCAAGCAATGATACCACATCTGGAACAGCAACTGCAATTGGAGTCACCACCTTGTTAAGCTTACAATAATTCACTGTCATCCTCCAAGACCTAACTGTTTTCTGCACAGGCCAAATAAGAGTTGAATGGGAATGTGGTGGGAATCACCACCTCTGCATCCTTCAAGAACTTAAGAGTTGCATCAATCTCTGCAACCCCTCCAGAAATCCAGTATTGCTTCTGGTTTACTATTTTGGTAGGCAGAGGCAGTTCTAACAGTTTCCACTTTGCCTTTCCCATCATAATAGCTCTTACTCCATGAGTCAGGGAATCAATGTGAGGATTCTGCCAGTTGCTGAGTATGTCTATTCCAATTATACATTCCAGAACTAACTGGGGAAATAACCACAGAATGGGTCCAGGGACACACTGGACCCACTGTGAGATGGACCTGAGCTAAAACTCCATCAATCACCTGACCTCCGTAAGCTCCACCTCTGGTGGACCAGAGTGACATTTTGGGTCTCCTGGAATTAATGTCACTTCTGGACCAGTGTCTAATAACTCCCAAAATATATGATTATTTCTTTTTCCCCAATACACAGTTACCCTGGTAAAAGGCCATAGGTCACCCTGGGGAAGGCTGGGAGGAAAATTGACAGTATAAAATTTTGGCAGTGTAACGGGGTCCTTCCTCAAGGGTACCCAGCCTTCCCCTCATTCAAGGTGCTCTGGATCTGTAAACTGTCTCAAGTCTAGGATTTTATTAAGGGACTGTAACTCTCTTTTTGTAATTCAAGGTAGACTTTCGTTCCCTTGACCTAGAATTCTTATGCCTATACAGCTCAAACAAGAATTTAGTAGACTGCCCATCAATTTTACTGCTAGGTACTCCCTGATCTACTAATCAATGCCATAAGTCTCTGCAAGTCAGATTATTTTGACTGCTGCTTTAAGCCTGTTTTCCATTATAGTAGCCATGTCCACCCTGCCTTTGGCAATTAACTGCTGCCATGTGGCTTCTGCCAACTCAGGATCTGATTATCCCCATTGTGTTTAAGGATTCCAGCTCAGTGACAGCAGCTCCCACAGTAATATCTGACCTACAGAGTAGGGTGATTACAGAGCTCTTCAGGGATGATGGAGCTAGTCTCACAAATTCATTCCTCACAGTACTGGTAAAAGGTGTGTCCTCTGGACATTCCAGGGGTGTGTGAGCAGGTCCTTCATGATAAATCCACTCTAACATTCCAATCCCTCTAAGCCTTTGAATCCCCTCCTCTACATTACACCAGGGTAGCGATGGCATTTCAACCTCAGGTAATGCTGGCCACCTTTTGATCCATGTTTTAGCTAATCACCAAAACAAATTGTTAAGACCCTTTTTAATCTCTCAAGCTACAACATTGAATGCAGAATCTCTGCTTACTGGGCCCATATCAGTAAATTCACCTGATCCAACTTTATATTCCTTCCACCATTATCCCACACACTTAATATTCATTCCCACACATATTCCCCTTATTTCTGTCTGTATAATTTGGAAAACTCATTCAGTTCTTTTGGAGTATAGCATATTTCCTCATGGGTCACCCTTTATACCTCACCCTTTGTGGCCTGTTGGGACTTTAATGTAGTTATAGGTCTTGAAGCAAAGACTGGTGGTGGGGGTGTGTCACTAAAAGAATTAGAAGTATCCTCCAAGCCATTTACCTCCAGACATTGTGTTGCAGTTTCATCTCATGAAGCAGGATTAATCTCTCCAGACAGAGGAGTGAGGGCTGCCTCTTCATGGGAGGTGATTACAGGTTTAGCAGGCATTGAAGGGTTAATCTCTGTTGGTTGATATTGGATGGTAGGCTTCTTAGGGCAGACTGGAGGTGGGGAATCTGTTTCCTCACGGCAGACTGGAGGTGGGGGTACTTTTTGCTCAGGACAGTCCACTACAGGTGTATCTAACAAAGACTCAGCAGACTCCAGTGTTCCATTGTCCTCACTGCCATTATTATCAATCCATATGTCCCCATCCCAAGTTTCAGAATCTCAGTATTTTCCAATCAATGACTTTACTTTAACAGCAAATACCCTGTAAGGTTGAGATTTCAGTTTACATTGTAAATCTGCTACTCACACAATGAGAGTCTGGGTCTGATTTTCAGAAGTCTAAAGTATGTGGCCACAGGAAATAAGGTTTTCTTTCAGGGCACACATGGAAACTTTTACATCTGTCATACAGTGCTTAGGTTTTAAATATGAAGCCTTTGCTCATCCATTTCTCTTATGACTTTATCCAGCATATCTAAGAGCAAACATCCAACATCATTATACCTCTTAAGTCTGCAAAACTCTGTTAATGTGTCAAAAATGCTGTCACCCAGAGCCTTACTTCATATACAAGTATGATTAGGAGAATCAAGCAGTGATATTTTGCATATCTCCATTGCCATCTCCATTGCCAGCTTAAGCTAAGGATTGTCAGTGCCATCTTGATTATTGGAAATGTAGTCATCAGTGCCTTTGAATCTAATCAGAATAGAAAATCAGTTGTAAAATCCCAGGTTAAGATTCTGTTTCTCAAGGACCACTCCTGGTACCAAGTTGTATCTTAGGGTTCTCTAGGGAAACAAAATCAACAAGAGATATCTATAAATATAAGATTTATAAAAGTGTCTCACACAACTGTGGGGATGCATGAGTCCAAATTCCACAGAGCAGGCAGTAGACTGGCAACTCCAGTGAAGATGTTCAATGAACTCCTTAGGCAGCAAACTAGCAACTCCAATGAATGAGTTTGATGAACTCCTCAGGCAAAAAACTGGCAAATTTGTTGAACTCCTCAGGAAACACTTCACAGGACAGCCAAAGAAGAAGTGAAGGTCCTCTATCTGTCTTGCTTAAAAGTCTTCAACTGATTGAATTAAATCCAGATGATTGCATTCTCTCATTGTGGAAGACATACCCTTTGTTGATGTAATCAATCATAGCTGCAGCCAAATGAGTGATGATTTAATATAACAGGCTTCTGATTTATTCACCAGCCACAAACGTCCTTGCAGTAACAGACCAGTGCTTGCTTGACCAGACACCTGGGTACCATTACCTGGCCAAGTTGACACATGAACCTAACCATCACACCATACAATTATCCAAATATCGAAAGTGCACAATCAATTGTCCACAGTACCATCATATAGCTGTGGATCCATCACCACAGTTATTTTTTTACAATTTTTAGAACATTTTCATTACTCCAGAAAAGAAATAAAGACAAAGAAGAAAACTCAGTTTCTTTCTTACCCCTAACCACCCCCCCTCCATTATAGACCCATAGTATTAGTATAGTACATTTGTTACTGTTGATGAAAGAATGTTAAAATACTGCTAGTATAGCACATAGTTTGCAATAGTTATGTATTCTTCCCTATCTACCCCTCTATTATTAGCTTCTAGTCATAGTGTCATACATTTGTATTAGTTCAGGAAAGAGATTTCTAATATTTGTACAGTTAATCATGGACATTGTCCACCACAAGATTCACTGTTTTATACATTCCCATCTTTTAACCAACTTTCCTTCTGGTGACATACGTGACTCTAAGCTTCCCCTTTCCACCACATTCACACACCGTTTAGCACTGTCAGTCAGTTATTCTCACAATAATGTGCTACCCTCACCTCTGTCCACTTCCAAATACTCAGGTTCAACCTAGTTGAACATTCTGCTCATAAAAAGCAACTGCTCCCTATTCTTCAGCCTCATTCTGTATCTTCTTAACATATTTCATGTCTATGTGTTTACTTATAATTAGTTCATATCAGTGAGAACATGCAATATTTGTCCTTATGTGTCTGAATTATTTCACTCAATGTAGCACCCTCAAGGTTCCATTGACCAATTTTTTTAAAAATGGTTTTGTTCACCCAGTGTATTTTCCATCCTAAGTAAACACTCAGTGGTTCCCTGTATAGTCACATATTTATGTATTCACCACCATCACCACTGTCTATATAAGGACATCTCCATTTCTTCCACAAAGAAGGAGGAAAGGTCAAAGAAAGTATAAAGACAAAAGAAAAAGAGAAAGAAAGAAAGAAAGAAAGAAACAAAGAAACAAAGAAAGAAAGAAAGAAAGAAAGAAAGAAAGAAAGAAAGAAAGAAAGAATGAAAGAAAGAAAGAAAGAGAGAAAGAAAGAAAACATGGCAGCTAAAAGGCAATGAAGGGAAAGATAGAATTAAACTAAAATAGAATAAAAGAGTCAGACAACATCACCAATGCCAAGAGTCCCAAACCCCTGCCTTATGTCCCCTCTTATAGGCATTTAGCTTTGTTATATTGCCTTTGTTACATTAAAGGAAGCATAATACAAAGTTTCTGTTAATTATAGTCTCTATTTTGAATTGATTATGTTTCTCCCCAATATCACCCTCTTTTTTAACACCTTACAAGGTTGACATTCATTTGTTCTCCCTCATGAAAAAATGTATTTGCACATTTTTATCAGAATTTTTGAGCAATCTAGGTTTCACTGAGTTATATAGTCCCATTTTTTATCTTTCCTCTTTCCTTCTGGTGTCGCACATTCTCTCCACCTTCCTCTTTCAACCGTATTCATTATCTTTGTTCAGTGTGCTTACATTGCTGTGCTACCATCACCCAAAATTGTGTTCCAAACCTCCCACTCCTGTCTTTTTCTATCAGTCTGTAGTGCTCCCTTTAGTATTTCCTGTAGTCCAGATATCTTGTTCACAAATGCTCTCATTGTGTGTTTCTCAGAGAATATTTTAAATTCTCCTTCATATTTGAAGGACAGTTTTGCTGGTGCAGGATTCTTGATTGGCAGTTTTTCTCTTTCAGTATCTTAAATATATCACCCTACTTCCTTCTTGCCTCCATGATTTCTACTGAGAAATCTGCAGTCTTATCAAGCTTCTTTTGTACATGATGGATTGATTTTCTTTTGCTGCACTCAGGATTCTCCCTCTGTCTTTGACATTTGACAATCTGATTATTAAGTGTTTTGGTGTAGGTCTATTCAGATCTATTCTGTTTGGAGTATGCTTTGCTTCTTGGATCTTTAACTTTATGTCTATGATAAGACATGGTAATTTTTCATTTATTATTTCCTATACGATTGCTTCTGCCCCTTTTCCCTTCTCTTCTCCTTCTGGGACACCCAGAACACATATATTCATGCATTTCATATTGCCATTCAATTTCCTGAGACATTGCTCATATTTTTCCATTCTGTCCCCTATCTGTTCTTTTGTGTGTAGGATTTCAGGAGTCTTGTTCTCCAGTTCCTGAGTGTTTTCTCCTGCCTCTTGAGATCTGCTGGTGTATGTCTCCATTGTGTTTTCCATCTCTTGTGTTGTGCTTTTCATTTCCATAGATTCTGCCAGTTGTTTTTTTTTTTGAAGTTTCAATTTCTACCTTATGTTCACCCAGTGTTTTCTTTATATCCTTCATCTCTTTTGTTATATCTTCCCTAAACTTGTTGATTTGGTTTTTTATTTGATTTAGCATATCCCTTTGAAAATCTTTAATAGATTGTTTCATTAAAGTGGCACAATATCTCAACCATATCTTGATTGAGGTTTAAATTTGTTCCTTTGACTGGGCCATATCTTCATTTTTCCTAGTATAGATTGTAGTTTTCTGTTGTCTAGGCATCTGGTTTCCTTGGTTACCCCAGTCAGCTTTTCCCAGACCAGAATGGGTTCAGGTCTCAGAATGGGGTTATATTCAGGGTGTATCTTAAAGGAATGACAGACTTTCCTGTGAGGTTTCCAGTCTCTGTGCTTTTCCTAACCTGCCCAGCATGTGGTGCCTGTCAGCCTGTCACTCCCGACTGGTGTAAAGTGGTGTGGCCTCCTTAGTTTCTGTTTGGGCGGTTTTCCCCCAGGCTCTGTGGTCTGGTTCTGACTGGAATGCTGGTCCCCACCTCCTTACTCTTAGGGAAAATACACCCTCTAGGGAGTTATCATCTGCATTTTAATGGTCTCTCTGTCTCTGTTATCTCCACCCCTGTCCGGGTCAGAGCTCTGCAAAGTGAAAATGGCTGCAGCTGTCTCTTCTGAGTCCCTCAGGTTGAAAGAGAGAAAAAGGGACAGAAAGCCCCCTTTTGGAGCCAGTACATGGCCCTCCAGTTTCACTTGCTGGACAGAGGCAACACCTGGTCTTCTGCACCCCCCCCCCCAGTGCAAATAGGTCTTCTGGTTTTTTAAGGTCAGTCATCACTAGAAGCTTCTGTTTGCTTGTTGGGGGTTTGTAGCTTATATTCAGCAGTCCACATTTATTAATTAAAACCCCAGTTGGAGCTCAGCTGAGCTACACTCACTTGGAGAGTGCCACTGTCTACCACAGTGAGGCTTTGCAGC
The DNA here is from genome assembly GCF_015220235.1 of Choloepus didactylus. NCBI lineage: Eukaryota > Metazoa > Chordata > Mammalia > Pilosa > Megalonychidae > Choloepus > Choloepus didactylus. The sequence goes on from NC_051315.1 coordinate 11,002,094, forward strand.
AAAGCCTGCAATGGGGGGAGCGGGCTCTCAGTGCAGTTCTGCAGCTTTTACTTACAGATTCTACAGTGCAATCTCAGGCATTCCTCCGAATCCAGGTTGGTGTACTGTGTGTGAACAGTCACAGTTGTCCCCCAGCAGTTATTCCAGATTATTGTCTAGTTGTTTCTTGTTGTTTATTAGTTGTTCAAGGGGACTCACTAAATTCTCCTCCTCTCTATGTTGCCATCTTGCCCCTCCTTCATTTTTTTTTTTAAGAAAGAAGTTTTAGGTTTACAGAAGAATCATTGCATTAATGTGGTATCTTTGATATAATTGATGAAAGTACATATTTTTTTATAATTGTGCTCTTAATTTTAGTCCATGGTTTACCTTAGGGCTTACAGTTTGTGTTCTATAATCCCATGAATTTTTCTTTTTCATTTTTAATCTAGTAATAAATATATATATATCCTAAAATTTTCCCTTTTAACCACATTCACATATATAATTCAGTGCTGCTAATTACATTCTCAGTGCCACCATCAATAGAATCCATTACCAAAAGATTTCCATTGTCCCAAATAGAAATCCAAATAGAAGCCATGTAAGTGATCTGTAAGATGGATCTTCAGCCCATTTGAGCCTTGTTCTAGTTTGCTAATGCTGCCGGAATGCAAAACACCAGAGATGGATTGGCTTTTATAAAAGGGGGTTTATTTGCTTACACAGTTACAGTCTTAAGGCCATAAAGTGTCCAAGATAACACATCAGCAATCAGTACCTTCACTGAAGGATAACCAATGGTGTGCAGAAAACCTCTGTTAGTTGGGAAGGCACGTGGCTGGTATCTGCTCCAAAGTTCTGGTTTCAAAATGGCTTTCTCCCAGGATGTTCCTCTCTGGGCTGCAGTTCCTTAAAAATGCCACTCTTAGTTGCTCTTGGGGTATTTGTCCTCTCTTAGCTTCTTCAGAGCAAAAGTCTGCTTTCAAAGGCCATCTCCCAAATGTCTCTGTAAACTGCAGCTTCACTCTCAGCTCCCGTGCATTCTTCAAAGTGTCCCTCTTGGCTGTAGCAAGCTTGCTCCTTCTCTCTGAGGTTATATAGGGCTCCAGTGAACTAATCAAAGCCCATGCTGAATGGGCAGGGCCAGGATTCCATGGAAATTATCTAATCAGAGTTATCACTTACAGTTGGTTGGGTCACATCTCCATGGAAACACTCAATCAAAGACTTACAATCTAATCAACACATAACATCTTCCCCCACAAGACTACATCAAAGAACATGGCATTTTGGGGGATATAATACATCCAAACCAGCACAAACCCTGTACAATTTAATCATTAACTCCCTATTATCTACCCTGCCCCATCCTTTAATAACCTGTCTATTAGATTCTGACCCTATGAGTTTGCTTATTCTAATTATTCTAATATCAGTGGGATCATACAATATTTGTCTTTTTGTGTCTGACTCATTTCACTCAACATGATGTCTTCAAGGTTCATTCATGTTGTCTCGTGTATCAGAACTTCATTCCTTTTTACAGATGAATAATATTCCATTGTGTGTACCTACCACTTTTGTTTATCCATTCATCAATAGATGGTCACTTGGGTTACTTCCACATTTAGGCAATTGTGAGCAATGCTGCTATGAACATCGGTGTGCAAATATCTATTCAAATCCCTGTTTTCAATTCTATGGGGTATATAGCTAAAAGTAGGATTTCTGAGTCATCTAGTAATTTTATACTTAATTTTCTGAGGAACTGACAAAATGTCTTCAGAAGTGTTTTCACCATTTTACATTCCCACCAACAAATACTGGCTGTTTCTATTTCTCTCCTTCCTCTCCAATATTTGTAATTTTCTTTCTTTTTTTAATAGTAGCCATACTAGTGGGTATGACATGATACCTCATGTTGGTTTTGATTGGCATTTTCCCAAAAGCTAATGATGTTGAGCATTTTTCCTTTTTTTTTTTTTTATTTTTGCCATTTATCTGTCTTCTTTGGAAAAAATGTCTATTTAAGTATTTTAACCATTTTTTTTCCATTCATTTGTTTGTCTTTTTGTTGCAGAATTGTTGGATTTCCTTATATATTTGTATAATAAGCCCTTACAAGGTGTGTAGTTTCCAAATATATTCTCTCTTTGTGTAGGAAGTCATTTTATTTACATGATAAATTCTTTGATGTACAAAAGGATTCATTCTGATGAGGTATCTTTTTTTTTCTGCCTTTTTTTGCTTGTGCTTTTGGTGTAAAATTTAAGAAACCATTGCTTAACAAAAAGTCCCGAAGATGCTTCCTTATATTTTCTTCTAGGGAAGTTCTTGTTCTTATACTTAGGTATTTGACCCATTCTAAGTTTATTTCTGTTTGTGTTGTGTGGCAATGGTCCTTCTTCACTCTTTTGCAAATAGTGATATAAATGTCCCAGCACCATTTGTTGAAGAGACTATTCTACTTCACTTGTTTGGTATTTGTCCCCTTTCAAAAATCAATTGGCCATAAATGTGAGGGTTGATTTCTGAATTCTCAATTTATTCCTGTACTCTATATGTCTGTCCTTGTTCCAGTACCAAGATATTTTGATTAATGTTTTAGTTTCCTAAGTTATTCAAGCAAATCCCATGAAATCTGTCAGGTTAAAGAACAGGAATTTATCCACTCACAGTTTAAGGATGGGGAAAATGTCCAAATCAAGGCATCATAAAGGTTATGTTTTCTTCCCAAAGACTGTGGCATGCCAGGGCTGGCTGCTGGGGATTATTAGTCTTTAGCTTGTCACATGGCAAGGCACATGGAGGCATCTGCACGTCTCCTCCTTCTCTTCTGGGTTGCATTGATGTTCAACTACTAGCTCCCTGTGACTTTCTCTCTCCATGTCTGAATTTTATATTGCTTACAAAGGGCTCAAGTAATAGTATTAAGAGCTATCCTGAGTGGGCTGGGACACAACTTAGCTGAAAAAAACCTAGTTAACTGTATCTACTTACAATACTTTCACACCCGCAGGAATGGAATAAATTAAAAACATGTTTTTCTGGAGTACATACAACTTCAAACCACCAGAATTATGGTGGCCTCATAATACATTTTAAGATCAGGAAGTGTGAGTCCTCGGACTTTGTTTTCTTTTTAAAGATGGTTTTGGTTATTTAAGTCCCTTTGCCCTTCCATATAAATTTTATGAAGAGCTTTTCCATTTCTGCAAAGTAGGTTGTTGCTGGAATATTGACTGGGATTGCATTGAATTGGTAAATTTCTTTGGGTAGAATTGACATATTAATAATATTTTGTCTTCCAATCCATGAACACAGAATTCCCTTCCATTTATTTAGGTCCTATTTGGTTTCTTTTAGCAATGTTTTGTAGATTTCTGTGTACAAGTCCTTTACATCCTTGGTGAGATTTATTCCTAGACATTTGATTCTTTTAGTTTCTATTGTACGTGGAATGTTTTCTTCATTTCTTCTTCCAATTGGTCATTACTGGCATATAGAAACACTATTGATTTTTGCCTGTTCATCTCTTTCCCTTCCACTTAGATGAACTGATTGGTTAGCTCTAGTAGCTTTGTTATGGAATTTTCAGGACTTACTGTATATAGGATCATGCCATCTGCAAATAGGGAAACTTTCATTTCGTCCTTTTCAATTTGTATGCCTTTATTTCATTTTCTTGCCTACATGCTCTAACTAGAACTTCCCAAGCAATGCTGAAAAACAGTGGTGATAGTGGGCATCCTTGTCTTGTTGATCTTAGATGGAAAGCTATCAACATTTTACCTTTAAGTATGATGTTAGCCTTGGGATTTCCATACATGCACTTATCATGTTGAAGCTGTTTCCTTATATTTCTAGTTTTCTAACTGTTTTTATCAAGAAGGGGTGCTGAATATTGTAAAATGTCTTTTCTGCATCATTGGGATGATGACATGTGTATGTTTTCCCCTTTATTCAATTAATGTACTGTATTAAATTATTTGATTTTCTTATGTGGAACTGCCCTTACATAATTCAGATATGTAAGACACTTGGTCATGGTGTCTAATTATTTTAATGCACTGTTGATTTTGGTTAGCTAGTATTTTTTGAAGATTTTTTGCATCTATATTCAGGAGATACTGGTCTATAATTTCCTTTTCTTATCTGGCTTTGGTACAAGAGTGATGTTGGCCCCATAGAATGAATTTGGGAGTGCTCCATCCCCTTCAATTTGGAAAAGTTTGAACAGGATTGTTGTTAATATTTCTCAGAATGTTTGGCAAAATTCCTCTCTGAAGCCATCTGATCCTCAGTTTTCTTCTGTTGAGATTTTTTTCAGATTCAATCTCTACTAGCTATTGGTTTGTTGAGATCTTCTATTTCTTCTGAGTCAGTTTAGGTAGTTTGTGTGTTTCTAGTAATTTATCCATTTCTTCCAGATGACACAATTTGCTGGCATACAGTTGCTCATAATATCCTCTTATATTCATTTTTATTACTTTGGGGTCAGTATTATTGTCCTCCTTTTCATTTCTAATTCCAATTTTTTTCCTATCTCTTTTTTCCATCTAGCTATCCAGTCTAGCTAAAGGTTTGCCAATTTTATTGATCTTTTAAAATAGACAACTTTTGGTTTTGTTCTATTTTCTGTTTTTCATTTACCTGCACTCTAATCTTTGTAATATCCTTCCTTCTCCTTACTTTGGGTATAGTTTACTCTTCTTTTTCTAGTTCCTTTGGTTTTGATTTTTGAGGTTAGGTGTCTGATTTGATGCTTTTTTTAATGTAAGCATTGAAAGCTATAAATTTCTCTTTCAGCACTGCCTTTGTGCATCCCATAAGTTTTGGTATGTTCTGCTTTCATTTGCATTCACCTCAAGATATATTTTACTTACCTTGTGATTTCTCTTTAACCCATTGATTTTTACAATTATATTATCTAATTTTCACATCTGTGAATTTTCCATTTCTCCATCTGTTATTGATTTTTAGCTTCATTCGAATGGGGTAGGAGAAGATTATTGTATGATTTCAATATTTCTTTACTTTAATATTTTTTAATTTATTATGACTTGTTTTGTGACCTAAAATATGGAGAATGATCCATGTGAACTCAAGAAGAATGTGAATTCTGTTGCTTTTGCATGGAGTGTTCTATATATATCTGTTAGTTCTATTTAGTTTAGAGTATATTCAAACTTCTATTTCCTTATTAATCTTATCTCTAGATGTTCTATCCATTATTGAAAGTGGTGTATTAAAGTCTCCTACTGTTAATGTAGAACTATCTGTTTATTCCTTCAAATCTATCAATCTTTGCTTCATATATTGTGGGGCTTTGCTGTTAGGTTCATGTATGATTATAATAGTTAAGTCCTCTTGGTGGAATGACCCTTTAATATATAGTGTCTTTCTTTGTCTCTTGTAACAGTTTTTGGCTTACAGTAAATTTTATGTGATAGTTGTATGGCCACCATAGCGCTATTTTGGATACTACTTGCATCCAATATTTTATATCTTTTTATTTTCAACCTATTTGGGTTTATACCAAACCTACAGTACAGTCTAAGGAGAACAGGTAGGCTCTTCTCAGAACTTTAGGGGCATGTGTCTTTCCCTGGTCTGCATGGTAGCATTCAAGAATTCTCCAGCATGTGTAACTGTTTTCCCTCTAAAAAGGGAATTTCTCTTGCAGGTTTCTCCTCCTAGACCTCAGGAAGGCACTGTATTCTCTGTATCAATCACAGTCTTTTGAACCAGATAGCTATAGTCTGCTGGACTCATGCCACCTGTCCACACTGCTTGTCCTCCCCAGTAAAATTCAGGGTAAGGGGACCAAAATGTGTGCCTTGACTCAGTCTTCCAAAGAGCAAGTTGGACTACCATGCAAAGACACCCAGTGTTCTCATTCAGCTGTGCTACCAGGAACCTGCACCAGGAATGTAAGCAGGATGCTGAGCTGGCAAGTACCGTCTGTCCCACAGAGTTCTACACTGAGTCAAGGGTGATGGTAAAGCCAGGACAAGTAAACACTCCCTGCAACTTTCCTACTGTATTTAAGTTTTGTTTTTCTTGTGTCTGTGTTTCCTTGATCATTTTCCAGAGTTCTGGGAATGTTGATTCAAACAGATTCTGCCCATTTTTCACTGTTTCTATGGGGGGATAGTTGCTAGGACTGTCTTAATTTACCATCTTTCTGAAGTCACCACTCTGTTTTAGAGTCTTCTCTTTAAAGAATACAACTGATACAAATAAAAACACCTATTTTTAATGCATAATTAAAAAATCAAGGCCAGTAACAACATTGATAAAGAGATAAGAACAGCAAAAATACAATATCTGGATATATTGGCCATAGGTCATAAATTTAGTTCTCATTTTCCCAATGTTAAAAGGAAAAAGAATAGGAAGAATGATCTATTACAAAATTAATACTCTATGTGAACAAAAATGTGCTAATTTTTTTGTGACAAAATTTTCGGGGAAATAATTGAATAGACTTGCTCCCCTAATAAACAAGTTAAAGAGGAGGATTTTGTTTTAAAACCACCAGGGCTTCTAATAATATAAAGACTGCTTTATTAAGTAGTGAGATTTCCAATGAAGATATACTTTATTAGAGACATCATAGTGGCTATTTCTGCAATGAACATCAAACCTAAAGTGTGAAACATAAACTTATATATTGTAGAATATGAACCTCTCAATGACACCGAAATTCCTATTTTTCCTTATTTTTCTGAACTGGTTTCAATTTCACTAAGAGTCAGAAAACTGAACACTGAGAAAAATTCTATATAAACATTGACAACTCTCCCCTTCCACTGGCAAGTTTGCTACCAAACAGGCACCATAAAAAGAAAGATTCCAGATCATGAACCAAACCTTGGATTCTTGGGAGATCAGCCACTAGAGCTGTTGGGTCACCAGGGGATGGTCAATATCAGACAGAAGAGGGATGCTTGTCTTCTGGACACCAGCATTTGGCTCACTGCACTTGACCACCTGGACCCGAGTGACAGAATGGCTGGCAGTGAACAGTGCAAGGCCTCCTGCAACCTCAGCCTCATGCAGCAACTAACAACCTGTTTCTGCTTCACCAGAGTAAAGAGACCACTTTGTCATCCACTAGTCTCAGGATCACTGTCCACCAGAAAAGCCCTAGGAGCTAAAAATGTGAGCCTTGATTAACAAGCAAACAAACAAAAAGTTTAGCAACATATCTGTGGTAGGCTGAATGAGAGGCTTCTGTGGCCCAATGGATTCACAAGGATACTTACAAGAGGTAGGCAAGAGGGCCAGGGTTAGAGGGGTGAAGGACAATGGAAGCAGAAATCTGAGCTATAAAGCCTCCAGTTGAGGAACGCTGGAAGCCTCTAGAATCTAGAAAAGTCAAGGGACAAATTCCACCTAGAGCCTCCAGAAGGAACCAGCCCTGACAACAACTCTGCTTTAGCCCAGTGAGGCTGATGTTGGACTTCTGACCTCCAGAATTGTAAGAAAATGAATTTGTGTTTTTTAAGTCATTAAGTTGTTGATAATTTATTGCAGCAGCAATAGGAAAATAATACAACATGTAATGATATGATGTCCAGTTCTGTGTGTGTATGTGTGTATGTGTGGGAGAGAGAGAGAGAGAGAACCAGATAAAGTACAGTAAAATAGATTTAAGTAAAGCACAAAAATCATGGATAAATTTTTGTGATTTTTAACTCCAGCTTACTTTAGATGAACCAAAAAGAAAGACTAGTGACTTAGAATTGGAGTTCTATCACGTAGCCCAAATATGTAAGATTATAAATAAATGAAGATAGATGGAAGATAGAGACAGAGATAAAAGATAATCCAGGAAAACTAGTATGCAGTTATAAACAATTCCAGAAGGAAAAATGGAATTGATGGAGGAGAGAGAAAATGTTGTTAAATTAAAGGTTATACTTTCCCTGAGCTAAGGAAACATGGGTCAGAGCTTATTAGATCATTGAGATCTATGTAAGATTTATGACAAAAGAAATATACTCAGACAGTCTCACATAATATTCCTGAACTCTAAAGAAGAAGAGAAAAACATGCAATTTTCCAGACAGAAGGTGCCAATTCTTTATAAGTGAAAAGAAATCAAACTGACATGGGATTTTTCATCTTAACTCTGGAAAGTAGACATTGGAATTTTATCTACAGTCTACAAAGAGAATCAGAAAGAATCACTATAATCCACTTTACAGCCAAGATATTATTTACTTGTCAAGGTGAAAGAATGTATTTTCAGGTACAGGTTTTTCAGAGAATATAACACCAAAATAACTCCACTGAGGAAAATACTCAAGAAAAGACTCACATGCCTTGATGAGTCAGAGAGGGGTGGAGGAATTATGTTTGGAGATCAAAAAGTAAATCAAAAGCTTTTATCACCTGTAGTGTATATCTAGGACAAATGGGAGGTTAAAACCTTCTCACCTTCTAAAGGTCTTACCTATTTGGGAAGAAGGATTAGAGTGGAAGGCCACATAGTCCAATAGGGAAATTATTTCATCTCTTCGTTCCATATACTTATTTAGATATCTGTATTTGATTGGATGTATTAGGAAGAAATGGTAGTCAATTTTAGGGTAATATAACAAAAACTCCCAAATTAGCAAGAGAAAAAGGGAAAAAATAGTTTAAAAATCAAACCAATGGCAACAAAGATAGTTGTAAAGAAGAAACAATAAAATAAATAGAATAGTAGAGATAAAATAAAATGAAGAAATAAAATCAAACATAGACAGTTATTGCACTAATTATGAATAGACTATATTCCTCAATTAAAAGACACATACTATCTTAGTAAATAGTATTTATGTATATGATTCTAAGAAACATATATAAGACAAAATATTAAATAAAGTTTAAAAATAAAGAGATATGCAGAAAGTTACCATGTAACAGATAGAAGCATGCAACACAAAACCAGTGGTGACAAAATCAATGTCATACAAAATATAATTTCAGATTGAAAGCATAGAATGAGAAAGAAATATAATGAACTATAACATTAGTAATAAGATAGCCAGAAAAGTTTATATCCCAAACATGCAAATTTATTTAATCAAAGTTCTAGATTCAGAGAGAAGAATTTACTTGAGATTGCATAAACAGATGAGGATTTCCTAAAGCATATTCAGCAACTGTCAGAATCTTTGGGAAGCCCAGAGAGTCCAGGTTGGATGCTACACGGCAAAAATACAGCCAGGAGAAACATCCAACTGCAAGACAGAACTTTTCTTGCAGGACTATGTCTGCTGTCATTGTCAACGACTTCACCCCTGATGGTGAAAACCAGACTCTAGAATCTATATCACAGTTGCCAGCATGTGCACGAGATGCCAATGCTCTAAGTCTGGGTACCACTTTATCAATATATATTGCATGTTTTCCTTGTAATAGAGTGTAAGTTCTAAACTAATATAGGAATAGAAAGCAATGGGATGATAGGAAATATAAACATTCAAAAAAGGCAAGAAGAAGACATTTTAAAATAAAACATTGAATATGTATGATAAATAGAAGGCACAAAATTAGCATACAAAAAATCAAAACATCAGTAATTGGAATAAATATGTGACTGAAATGCTCCAGTTAAAACAGAAATCATACAAGAGGGGGTACAATATCCACCACTATGTTGTTTATTGAGAGATCTAAATTCTAACAATATGGAATGGTTGAAAGTAGCTAATAGAAAATTTTGTTGGGAAATTTCTACCCAATGAAAGGGTAGCCATATTGAACACCTCTTAAGCCCTCGTTCAGATCTCCTCAGCTTCACTTTCTGGGGGCCCAGGATCATGAGTTCTGCAACTACTGCCCATGGAGCCCGCCTCTGATGGACTCTGACCCACCTCAGTAATGCACATTGGACAGCTCCTCGCCTTTCACCTGTGCCATGCATCTCTTAATGTTCTGCCCCAAGGCTTCCCTGCTAGAGCGTGAGATACCGTGGAGTATGCTCAATGAAGGTGTAAAGTATGAAAAAGGAAATATTCCATAGGCTGAACCTTTGAGCAACTAGAGAAAGAAATTAGTCCTTTTCACAGTCAAACATTCCTGAGATATGATATCTTAGAACATAATTCTGCATGGTTCAGCACTGGTCCAGTTGATGGTAAGTGATGATCTGCTTGACTCTCAGTATTTGCTTACCAAAGTTACCTTTTCCCTTGTGTGTGATGTGTGTGTGTGTTTCTTTAAAATTTCTTTAAAATTGCCATCCCTAATAAAGCAGCAGATCATAAGCCTTTGCTTTGGGCTCCGCTTTCTGGGGAAGACAAGCAAAGACAATAGCGTGTCCTGATTTAAAATATGATGAGGGTGAACTTCCAGCTATGGAGGCACATCCTCTCCATAAAAACAAATAGAATATTAGGCAAAATAGAAGAAATAAATTTTAGAGCTCTGGAAAGCAACCAAAGGCAAAGAACAAATTCATAAGTTTTTAATTCTTGCAAAACTGTTAGAACTTTGAGAGTGTCCTTCTTGCCTGGGGATGCATTCAATTCTCCTCTTAGCTCCACCACCAGCTCTAGCAGTCAAAACTGTAGTTTTACTAAGGGGTGGAGATTGTTGCAAAAACCCAAAACCATACGCATCACTGGAGAGGGAGTGTACTCAAATTGGAGTGGAAGATGATGAAAATTCATGACTTTGGCAGCCCAAAGTGCCAAATTGGGTAGGAAACAAATGGGAAAAGAAGAAAGTTTTGTTAGCATAATGTTATGGTCCCAATAGGGGTGAACAGCAAAGCACCCATAAATTTAACAAGGAGATGGTAGAAATGAGAAAGCCAGAGAAGAGCTAGATAAAAACAACTTATATCCGTGGTTGAAAGGAAAATTAAGTGCATTCATAGGGGAGACTCAAGAGAGCATCCAGGAAGAGAAAGTCAAGGGAAACTTGAGATCTACCTACATTTTGAATGTGCTCCCCAATCCACACAAAGATTTATCATCAGAGGTTGGCAGTCTTACAGGCTCAGGCGTTTGTGTAACAATTCAGCCAAATCACTAGCCAGTTCCTAAGTTATGCAAAAATTGGATGATCTCTAGGGGGCTGGACTGAAAAGATAAAAATAAAATAAAATTATAATAACAATAACAATAAACCAGCTAAAATAAAGTGCTGACCACCTGCAGTTCAAATCAAGGCAAGTAAATAATAATAATAATAATAATAATAATAATAATAAACAATATTTAGAAACAGATATCAGAACTCAGGGTTGCTACAACATATTATCCAGTTTTCAATAACAGCAAAAATTTTGAGAATTGCAAGGAAACTGGAAAGTATAAACCACATTCAGGAAAAAGTGCAGTCAGTAGAAATACAGGATGTCCCACTATTAGAATTGGCCTGATGTTTATCTCATAATTAGTTTGGGGTTCTGGGTTTGTGGGAATAAGATCACAGGATAAAATGTTATTCTCATTAAATCATATCAAGGTACACAGTATCTAGATGATTTATGACTATTGATGTTAATACATTATTATTAACTAAAGGTCATCATTTTTTCATACTTCTTTGGTTTTGACCTAATGCCCTCTTTCCCACTCTAACATTGGCTCATTTACTGTAACAAATGTGCCACACTAAGGTAAAAGGGGACACTGTGGTGTCGGGGAATATAGAGGAACACTCCATTCAATTTACCTGTAAATCTAAAACTATTCAAGAAAAAAAGTCTGTTCATAAAAAAATCAATATCGATATCCCCAAATCCAGTATGCCTGTGTTCATTAGCAAAAATATTTACAAAAAGTGATAAAATATGCCATTTACATTAGTTTCTAGTACATAAGCATTTACCAAATTCATCTGTATAATATCTTCATGTAAAAGATTGAGAAATTTTTAGGTAAACATTTATAAGATACCATATCCATGGAACACCTAATTTAATATAATAAAGATGTTAAATTTCCTCATATCAATAGATTCTAGTAAAACAAACAAAAGAGGTTTCCATGCATGTGTGTGTGCCTGTGTGAGTAATTTTACCAGATGGTTGTATAATTTATGTAGAAGTCCAAACACCTATGAATAGAAAAGACACTCCATGAGAAAAACAAAGTGTGGAAACATAACTTAGCATACATTAAGAGTAACTATTAAGCTACAGTCATTACTAGCACAGGAATAGATATAGTCATTACTAGCACAAGAATATAACAGGGATGGAGAAACAAAGCCCAGAATTAGGCTGGATGTTTCAGGTAATTGTTCCCAAAAACTTGATCTGCATTTTTAATAAGTAAAATGAAATTTAACCACTGCCTCACACAGCAATTTTCAAATCAGGGCAGCTGGATTACAGACATCAATGTTAAAGTCAAAATTGAACATTCGTGGAAAAAATGCAGGGAACTTGGTATGAGTGAAACAAAAAATGTGTAAACTATACAGAAAAAGATTGATAAATCCCTTTCACTCAAATTAAGAACCTATGTCCATCAAAAGACCATAGATAGAAAAAAAGATAAGTGCCACAGTGATTAAAGATATTTGCAGCATAATAATAATCAACAGAGGAATGATATCGAACTATACAGAACCCCTAGGAAGTATTCAGAATAACTATACACAACCCAGTAGAAAAATAGGCAAACAAAACAAAACAGAAAAAAATTCACATAAGAAGAAGCATCAATGATCCATAAATATGAGGGAAGATGTTTAACTTAGTAATAGGATAAATTTGTCAAATTATCATACTGAGCATAAGATTAAAGTTACATGAACATAAATACATAATTTTTCCATTTATATAAAGTTAATCAAAAGTTTAAGTTAAGAGGACATTCATTAAGGACACGTATATATGTGATTCCTAAAGAAGATAAAGAAAAAGAATGAACAATTAACATGAAACTGAAGTTACTGGATACTGATGTTTTTAATATGTGGACATGGGGTATGGGTATGAATAGGGAGGAGCAAACTGGAAACTTCATTTTCTTACTCATGTTGTATGATTTTGTGATTATTGTTCTTGCATATAAACTATTTTTCTGAATATAGGAGGAAAAACACACCAGTATATGGATTGCAAATAATTTGGAGTGAAGAATGATTCAATATCAGTGTGCCGATTTGGATATATTAGGTCCCTCAAAAAAAAACCATGATCTTTAATCCAATCTTGTGGGATATTGGAATTTGGTTGTTTCCATCAGATGTGACTTACCCAACTGTAGGTGAAACTGTTGATTAGATTATTTCCTTGGAGATGTGGCTCCGCCCATTCAGCATGGGCCTTGATTAGTTTACTGGAGTCCTTTAAAAATGCTGGCAAAGACCCAGATGCTTGCTGGCTTAGCTCAGAGATGTTTGGAGTTGCAGACCCCTGACACTGGCTGACACTTAGACATTTTGAAGAACGCCATTTTGAAACGCAACCGGGAGCAAGCAGACGTCAGTCACATACCTTCCCAGCTAACAGAGGTTTTCTGGATGCCAATGGCTTTCTCCAGTCAAGGTATACTCATGTTTATGCCTTGGTTAGGACACTTTTTTGGCTTTAGAACTGTAAATTTGTAACTTAATAAATTCCATTTATAAAAGCCAATCCATTTCTGGTATTTTGCATAATAGCAGCATTAGCAAACTGGAACAATCAGCAAATCTAAAAATGCATAAAATGAGAAAAAGAATATGTTCATAGTATTACATGCCAAAAAGACAATAGCTACAGTTTAGTAGATGGTACTAAGAAAACCTTGATAATAGATAAAAATAGAAGAAAATATATGAAAATGAAGAGAACTATTTCCTGAAAACAACACCAAATGTTAAAATACTATATCTATTTCAATTAAAATGGAAATAAGAATACATGAAAGTGGTATCCAAATTTATTAAAAGACGGAAAGGAAAGTTAAAAAGGATATAATAGAAGAACATCAAAGCTAAACTAGGAGACTAAGAAATGAGATTAGCATTCATTAAAAATAATTTTTTTCTCTTAAAGTTGTACAGTCCTATTTTTTTGTTAAATTTTTATTCTAGTAACAAATGTAAAACCTAAATTTCCCACCTTTTAACCACATTCAAATATATAATTCAATAAAGTTAATTACATTCACAATGAGCTATTTTCATAGTAAAATTTCTAGAAACAAAGGAAAAACTTATTCTGATTAAAATATATTTGTAATACAAAAGGTTACAAATAGTTTTAAATTATCAGCCCAATTACAAATTAAATTTTAAAACATGTATGAAAAATTCACAGAAAACAAATTCCAGTGGCAAAAATATATGAAAAGGAGCCAAAATCCAGTAGTAATAGCTATTAAGATTCATTCTCACATGTTCTCATATGATTTTATTATTTTCTATTTTGTTTCATGTTTAAAATTTTAGAAGAGTCAAGAAAATAGTAAAAGGACAGATTAGATATTACAAAGTAGATAGCCTAGCAAAATTATGTTTTACTTTTATAAGTTTAAATATTTGACCTTTTAACCCTACACTACACTATCAAAATAACTCAAGCCTTGAGTGGATTTAGCATCACTCTACTTCTCCTTGCCTTATGTTTTAATTGTATGTATTTATTGTTTCATTTAATTCCCACTTTAGACTTATTAACTATATGTCCTTTTTATTTATTTCTCTACAATGTATAATACATAATTCTTACCTATTAAAGCTTAGAGTCTATGTTCAAACATTTTCTTACTTCACATTTAGTACAAGAATCTTACAAAAATATGTTCCCATTTCTTTCTTCCTGTATATTATGGATATGTATGTATGCATACATATTATATTTGTGTGTGCATGTACAAATATATGTGTATACATACATATATAAATATACATATACTTGTGTGTGTCTATATATATGTAAAGTGCCTTTCCATAAATTTGGAAAATTCTCAGACATTATATCTTCAAAGGTTTCTTTTCCCTGTTTTTTCTCTCTTAACCTTCTGGGAATCCAATTTAAAATTTATTAGACTATTTGACATTGTCTCCCAGCACTGGGATGCTTTTCTCACTCTTTTTTTTTTTTTTCTTTCTGCTTCAATTAGGGAACTAAGCATTGACCCATCTTTACGTTCACTGACTCAGTTCACAGCTGTTCAGTCTGCTCATAGCCCACCAAAGTAATTAATTAGACCAGATATTGTGAGCTGTTTTTCCTGGCATATTTAAAAAAAATAATTTCCAACTCTTTTCCAAAATTCCCCATCTGTTCATGCATTCTTCTGCTCTTTCAAGTAACTCCTTTAAAATGCCGATGAATTGATTTTAACGTTCCTATCCAATGCTTCCAAAATTTGGGTGATGTCTGAGTCTTGTACTGTTGATTATTTTAACTTTTGTTCTTTTTAATGTTTTTCTTGTGATTATTATTGGATTATTTTAGGAGAAAAGTAAAGATTGAGGTAAATAATATTACACCTGGAAATATTCATTCATCCTTCCCTCTCGGTGGGAAGTTGAGTCTCTCTTGTCATAATTACCCTCAGGGCACCACTGACTTCACCTTCTCTGGGGTGGGCCACTGCTGTACGTGCTTAGTGTGGGGCTGGGGGTTTCCAGTGTTCTTGGCCCACCCTCCACTTTCACCTGCCCCTAAACCATCTTCTCACGGGGGCCCCTGTCCCTGCAAACCCTGCTCCTACTTGTTGCATTGTAGTAGAGCACACAGGGGAAGGGTTCTCTCTTAGTTCTGCTTGTCCAGTCTCCACCTCAGACAAGCCCTGTGTGCCTGGGACTCAGGAGTGGGGATTTCTCAGGGTTCCTTCCCCTTTATTTCAGCCAAAGTCTCCCCTGTGTTTGAGAGGGGCCTGGCTTTGAGGGAACAGCATTCTCTGCCCCTCCCTCAGTGGTAGTAGACTTTTCCCTGTGTCATATAGAGCTTATGCCCAATAGGACTTCAGCCACACCCACTGGCAGAAAGCTTTTCCTCCTTCTTCTCCCTCTATGCAGTGGGTGTTTACCTGGGCCTGGGGGGCTGAGAGGACTTCCTCCCACTTCCCCAGAAGCTTAAGACTTTTGCTTCGTATAAAAAAAGACCAGGAAATGGATGGGACTTTGGTTTTGTGCAACACTAAAGGGGGCTGTCTGTAGGCTCATTCCCTGCCGCTGATCTCTTTCTTGAACCCTAGTAGAGTCCTATGGTAAGGAGCTTTTGAGGGCACACAAGACAGCCCTTGTGTTTGGTGTACCCAGTTATTCTAAATTGTCACACTAGCCCACACTCAATTCATAAGAAATCTTTAAAATTTTAGCTGTTTTCTTCTTACCTACTTTTACAGTGGACACCTTTTCTCTTGTGCTCGGCCAATAGGGAAACATTTTGATGCCCCATCTCTTATGGTAGAGACTCATCACTTTTTAGGATTCAATTAAATTGGCTGCCTTGTAAATTCAGCTCACTAATTAGCTGAAAAAAAATATGATTTTTCTCATGGAAAGGAATGATATTCTCTCATGGCTTTCTACATCCCAAGCAGAAGTGAAGCTCTATATCAAAGTGTTTTAAGGTAAATTTCAGCCAATAATACAGATAAACTTTCAGTTTATGTAATACCTGTGTGGTTTATTTATTTTTTTGGATTCATTTTTCAAGTTAGTATCTGACTTGCAATCAGAGACATCAGAAGACAAGCATGACTGGCATTTTTTTTTTTTTTTTTCAGTTAAAGGGATTTAGCCACTTGAATCCTGTTCATCCCCTTGAAATTGCTTTCAAATACTCATCAGGTCCATAACTTGCAAAGATAATAAGGGGCATTTTAAAGATAACTCTGACTATCTTTATTCTCACTATCTTTGTTCTTGAAGGGAAGAATTTTCTGATGTGAATTTCTATTTTTAACTTTTGATTCCAATCCCTAGTTGTAGCAACACCAAAATATCCATCTACCTTACATTAGAGAAAATTGGCCAGTTGAGACTAAATATTGCTTGCAGCTTTAGAGGTGAAATAAAACCCCAAAGGAAAATCCACTCTTGTCTCTTCAAGCAGTTATTTTTTAAAGTGTATCTTCTTCATAGTTTCTCTTGTATCAAATCGTCTTACACTACAGAGAACAATGACTCAATGGGGAAGTAAACAACTGGAAATAGTTTTTAAGCATCTCTACAAGGGTAAATCTGAGAGGAGAACTTCTAGGCAATTGCATCAATAGTTAAATTGCTGACTTAAAAGAAAATGAAATAAGTCATTTGAGGACAGAATATGGAAAGAGAAAAATCCAACTTTCTAAACCATTGAAATTGATAGCATCAAAATATATCATGACTGGTAATAATTATGGTTAAAGTGCATTCTTCTAACATTATTACCTGTTTCACGTCCCTGTGTCTTCAAATAAGCAAGTAAACCAGACACTAGTTTGATGTGAAAGAACACAGACAAGATTTGGAATCATCAACCAGAACTTAAATCCAGAAATTAATTGACATATGGCTTTGGATGAATTATTTATTCCTAGAGTCATGGTTTTCTCATCTGCAAAATCGGTGCCAACACCAAATTCCTGGGTTGTGAAATTTAAAGGAATTAATGTATATAGATCACAGAATACAGTTCAAATGACATAGAAAGTGTCAACTTTAACTTTCAGCTTTAATCCAAAGATTTCCAAGGACCTTGGTTTTGATTTAAACTTCTTCCTGCCTTTTAATGACGAACCACCTGTCACAGGTTCACCTTTGGATGACTCAGTGTTATCAGGCAACCTCTTCCATCTTTGAACTACTCTATCAATTATTGTCAACATAATTCAAGTGGTAATTAATCACTTATTACCTTTCGACATCCCTTCTCTCGTTGTCTTGAACTGTTAATCACAGCTTGGTTTTCAAATTAACTGTTGATGACTTCCTCTACCCGTTAGTTTATCAGCATCTTGAAAGCTGAGACAATGCCTTTAAGATTTTGTATTTCCAACAAGTTTTAAGCAAATATAGTAAATTAAAAAGCTGTTGCTGCTATGCTGTGAAAATAAAGCATGCTTAAACAAGTCTACATCCAATAAGAATCTTGGGGACAGGGTGTTTTGTCCCAGCATTGGACAGTCCCCTTCAGCTATGCTTTTATAGTTATTTTTTTTTTTTTTACTTTCTGTCATTATTTATCGTTTAATGTGCCTGTTTTGAGTTGTCCCTCTTTACCCAACTTCAGTGTTTCTAACTGCTCTCTATTGTAACAAATCTGTTCACATATCAGTGAATTCATTTTATTAGCATTTGAAGCTAATCACTTTTGTCTGATGACGTAAAGATTCTGCCAGCCAGGCAAATGCACATGCTTGGTGAAAATCATTTTTCTCAGAAGGGCAATGGGGCCTTATATCTGGATCCATTTTTTGGAAAAGATTTACAGCATTGTTTTATAAAGTGTGTTCCATGGATGACAGGGATTAACTCATTTTCAGTGACTGTCAAAATACAGATTCCTTGGCCATCCTCAGATACTATGATTCACTGGTTGTCATTTTACAAGTGACCTACACATACATTAAAGATGATGAGCAATTCATCTAGTTGATTAAAATTAAGGAGAGCTTGACCATCAGGTTAATGGCACAATACAGTTGCAACTGCCAACTAAGAAACCACGGACAACCCAAAGTTTGAAAATTTTCAGAGCTAGGAGTAGTTATGGGGCCAACTTACATTTTGCTCCCCACACTTCATCCTGCCCTTTCATGTTATGGAGAGAGTTTCTTTCCTTAAGCCTCATGAACCAATCTCTGCTAGCTTCAAGCTTTTCTTCTGCGGCTTCCTCACCTCTCTCACCCTTCATAGAACTGAAGAGACTTAGGGCCTTGCTCTGCTTTAGGCATCTGCTTAAGGATTTGATCTTCTTCAGACCACTGAAACTTCTCCCTATCAGCAATAAGGTTATTTCATTTTCTTACCATTCATGTGTTCACAGGAGTAGCACTTTTAATTTCTTTTGAGGACTTTTCCTTTGCATTTGCCACTTGGGTGCAAAAGGCCAAGAAGTTGGCCCATCTCAGCTTTCAATATGCCTTCCTCACTAAGCATAATCATTTCTAGCTTTTGATTAAAATGAGAGATGTATGACTCTTCCTTTCACTTGAACACTTAGAGGCCATTGTAGTGTTGCTGATTGGCCAAATTTCAATACTGTTGTGTCTGAGGACTAGGGAGGCCAGAGGAGAGGGAGAGAGACGGTAGAATGGCATGACACGCACAGAACATTTATTAAGTTCTCCGTCTTATATGGGTGTGGTTCATGTCCCCAAAACCATTACAATAGTAACATCAGAGGTCACTGTCACAGATCACTGAAAGAGATATAATTATAAAGTAAAGGTTCAAAATATTGCAAGAATTCTGAAACTGTGACACAGAGACACAAAGTGAGCACATGCTCTTGCAAAAATTTTACCTGTAGACTTGTTTGATGCAGGGTTGCCACAAACCTTGAATTTGTAAAAAATGCAATATCTAGAAAGCCCAATAAAGTGAAGCACAATTAAAAATAAATATTTATATTTAATATACACTTCTCTCTAAGATACTTTATGTGTACTAATGATGATGGTGATATTATCTTCTACTGTGAATGGTGGATCTAGATTTGATCCTTGTTAAGTCTACACATCTTTTTCATAGAGAAAGAAGTCCCTTTGAAGTTGATTTGTAGGCAAGATTGGTTAAGGAGTGGAACCAGAAAGAATACTAGTTAGGAGGATTGCCAGAATCCTATGCTTTCATAACAAAATTGAATAGTGGCATTACTATAAATTGTGCTTCAATGTTATCAGAAAATTTACTTTAATGAACTCTGACACATTCAAACATATATTTAAAAGCATATACCCACATACACACATACAGATATGGAGCATATGGAGATAGGGAATGGTATGTTCTTCCTCCTTATAATAAGTCTTACAAAAGAAACTTCAAATACTACATTATGTAATAGGGTGGTATATGGGAATCCAGTATTTTATGCATGATTGTTCTGTAAACCAACAACTTCTCTAATAAAGAAAAAAAAAAGAGTTGTATTCTTCATGCCCCAAAATTTGATCTCTTTGCCTTGGCATAAAATGACCTAATCCTCATATTCACCTGATCAACTCCTTCCCATCCTTCAAGGGCCTCCTTTCCTAAAAGAGCTTGAAAGATCCCAAAGTTCCCTCTCCAATGAGTCCAGAGCACTAAATATATCTGCAGTCACCATTAAGCTACTATTTAAGACTTTGTCTGATACAGGTGTACTTGTTATACTGTACCATCTATTATAGTCTTGCCAACATTAGGCAGAATTACCTTTGTGGTTTTCATTTGCTTGACTGTAAATTCGCAGAGGATGGTGGCTTTCTGATTTAACTAAGTAGAGTGCACATAATGGGTTCATTTGTCCAAATAGACTAATAATCCAAGGAGATCAGCATGTTTGTAGTGCTAAATTAAAAAAAAAAAAAAAGTTCTACATGTACCCCATATTCTATAACAGCTGATTACTCACCATAACCCCAAACTACATATCAATCCCTCTGTACAAATTTAAATTACTTCAATCAGAGTAGAAACTTGACAATAAGTCTAGTGAGAAAATCAATGCTCCTACTAATAACTGCTTTTTAACCCCTTTACACACACAATTTTCAAATTTTTGCTTTTCCTCATAAAATAATAATACTTGTGTGAAAGATAGAAGAACTGAATCAGTGAAGTTAAATAGACTATCTGAAGCAGCAGTTAGCCAATGGAAGGAACAGTGCTATGAGCAAATGCGGTTTTCCCATATCTCTTCACCTGGTAAGATACCTGCCAAATCTTGGTAGATTTTGTCTTGTTAACTCTCATTTGTCTAAGTGAAACAGAGTCAACAAGAAAAAAAGTGCCCCTCTTTTGAATGATTCTGAGAAAAGAAATTGTTTTGGAAAACAATCTCTCTCTGGAAACTGGAGAACTGAAATCCTGGATTTAGTCCTCTTGCGGTACATGGCAGCTCTATTTTTCTGTATGCATGTGTATTTATGCATGTGTATGATTATATATTACTATTTTATCTTTAACTCCTTGTGCCTCCAACATGAGGGCCTTTATTAGATGCAGATATTGTGTGTGTCCCAAAAGTGGAGTTAATCTGTCCTGTAGCATAGCAGTTATTGCCTTTCCGTCATGGGAAATGTTCAAAATTTTTCTTCCAGGTAAATTTACACATTTAATCTCTGTCTATTAAAAATAAGGAACAGTAGCTTATTCTCACAAACAGGGCACCAGCTAGAAACTAACATTCTTGAAGAAATAAAAGAGTGCTTTCTTCTCCCCTACCCCAACCCACTATTTTATTTGCAGCTGAGAAGTTCAGAGATCCCTAAATCATGAAATTTTCTGGCACAAATGGGTATTCAAGATCATCTAAATCCAATGTTCCCTAACAATTTTGGCTCAGATACCCCTATCACTATAACAGATCATAGTTCTTAACATTTTAGGAATTGAATAATATTGTTGCTTGATGCAGAAATGATTGTTTTTAAATCTCTCCATGATTTATTTTATCATCTGTAAAACAGCAATAAAATTGCACTTACCATAATGTTATTAACAGAATAAACTTCAAAGCAGTGTTACTAGTGCCTGTTGTAACATAGTCAAAATTATATAAAACACATTAAATAAATAAATAGCATTTAAGTTTAAATATATTGCTAATAATTGTACTAGAAATTTACTAAAATAAAATTCTTAATATTTGTAATATAAAGGAAAAACATAACTCTCCTCTCCATAAAAAGTAGCATATATTCTTTAGCTATAAGTATGATTTTAAATTATTTATTCTACAAAATCATACATTGCCTCTACAGAGATAAGTAAATTTATATTTCAAATAAATTTAAATATAAAATGTTCTATTTGCTTTGCAGATTGAAAATTATATTGAAATATAGACTGAACTTTAAAAAGTGCTTTCATGACTTTGAGTTCTGTTTTCTAACTCTTTTATAACTCTTTTCATTAAAATGATAAATGTTTGCTGATTGGTGTTTGTAAGCATTTACTTGGAAATAATATGTTATGGGTCTGGATAATTTTATTCCTACCAAATAAAAGGCTAAATTGGATATAATTATCTCTATATGTTTATATTTCAACACACATTTTGTTAGTACTAGACTCATTCTGAAATTGTATTCAATACAGCAATTAGCCAATGGAAGGAATAGTGCTATGATTGGACTTCAATCAGATGAATGAATCTAGTATAGCTTTAGATTGTCTTGAGGTATACTCATGTCTAATTTCTTGCATTTAGTACTGCAAATATGTCCCATCTTTAACCATTGATCTCTAATGGATTTTAATAATGCAATGTAAGACTAAGGACAAAAACAATTTAAAAGTGTAAAATACTCAAAATATTCCAGGAAATGAATTGCATTACTAGCCATATATAACCCTAACTAGGATCTCAAAGTCTCTTAAACTTATACAGTTTTAAAGGAAAAATATTTAACTAAATATATTTATTACATATTGGTTATCGATGTTTGAATCATTACTGCTTTCAATGGTGAAGAAGGTCAGAAAATGTGGAACATCCTTGAAAACCAATCCAATTGGCTGATTCAAGATCTTCATTAACAGATGAAGGCTCAGAGTCTGAAAGAGGTTATGGGATAAATAAGACAAAGCTTAACACCTCTCCTTTGGATGATTAGCATGCATAAGATCTAGAATGCTGTATCAATTTACAGACGATAGATAGGATAAAAGCAATTCCCTGATGTTGAATGAGCATTTGAATGCATGAATGGTGGAGTGCATGCCCAATTTAATCACCTCAATCCATGTGTATCTGGACTACCATTTTCATTCTTCCATCACAGATACATTAAGTGTAGGCTTCGTTTCATCAATTGCTATTTGATGAGCATCCACCATTTTGTGTAGTAATGATCTCAGGACAGCATCCCAAAACCAAAAGCATTTTGTAGTGCTATAGTCCTTATTTAGACATCAGATGCTTTCCTGATTTTGTTGAAGCCTAGATGCCCTGCACAAAATGGTGACTGATACACTCTGTTTACAATGTAATTTGACATGTTGGCACACCATAATTTGAAATGCAGCAATGTGATTGAGTTTACCTATAAGTTTTAGGTCAAGTACCCTTTTGTTTTTTTTAATTGGGGATCCCCAAGCCTCCTCCAACCACCTACTCTGCCCTAGGAGTTTGTATAGGAGTCAGATAATGGTGGAGGAAGCAATGAAAGCCTGATTGAAAGACCATTCAATTAATTGATGAACCAGAGGAAATGAATCTCCTAACCTTCAAGAACTAGAGAAGTGGGCCAACATCCATCTACAGCCAGGGAACCCAAGAAGAGACGTTAGAAGAGATCCCAGACAGAGCTCATTAGGAAGGCTAAATACCAGCACAGGCAGAGGTTAAATGTGTGTCTTGACTCCTCTGGCAAGAGAAGGTGTTGATTTTTGTCTCTGGCAGTAGATTTCACCTTCTATATCTTGTGGTAAAGTGATTCCCACAGGGGTTTATCAAGCTTTCCATGATGTGCCAGTTTGAATATATTGTGTCCCCTAAACGCCATTATCTTTGATGTAATCTTCTGTGGGCAGACGTTATCAGTGTTGATTAGATTTGCATGGAAATGCGCCCCACCCAACTGTAGGTGATAACTCTGATGAGGTATTTTCATGGAGGCATGGCCCCACCCATTCAGGGTGGGCCTTGATCAGTGGAGCCACATAAATGAGCTGATGGGCAGAGGGAACTCGGTGCAGCTGTGAGTGACATTTTGAAGAGGAGCTACAGCCAAGAGGGACACTTTGAAGAAAGGACAGGAGCTGCAGATGAGAGACAGTTTGAAAATGGCCATTGAAAGCAGACTCTTGCTCTGGAGAAGCTAAGAGAGGACAAATACCCCAAGTGCAGCTAAGAGTGACATTTTTGAGGAACTGCAGCCTAGAGAGGAACATCCTGGGAGAAAGACATTTTGGAACCAGAACTTTGGAGCAGATGCCAGCCATGTGCCGTCCCAGCTAACGGAGGTTTTCCGGACACCATTGGCCATCCTCCAGTGAGGGTATCCGATTGCTGATGTGTTGCCTTGGACACTTTATGGCCTTAAGACTGTAACTGTGTAACCAAATAAACCCCCTTTTATAAAAGCCAATCCATTTCTGGTGTTTTGCATTCTGGCAGCATTAGCAAACTAGAACATATAACATTGACAAACAAACCAGTAATGGACTTTGTAGTCTGCTAATCCTGCATGTTCAGTTAGAGGATAGGTTAGGGGCTAGTTTGCTTGCAGAGTCTCAATGCAGACAGTAGCTTGGTTAAGTTTTAGGACCTGGTTTAGAATGGGCAATTCAACTCCTCTGCATGTAATATGCAGGTGTATTTTATTTGTTTGTTTTTGTTTCATGCACCCATTTCTGTAACTGGAAAATAAATTCAGTTCCTGTTAAAAATAAGTCTATCTTGTCCTATTCATATCATCTTCATGTTTTGGCAGGCTTTAGAGTGGTCATGAACTGAGTCGTACACTCATTCTGCCATGTAATGAAGAAAGAGTAATGCTTTCAGCAGGAGAGAGAGACTGGGCAAAGGTTTTTCCAGGAAAGCTTTGGATGAGGAAGGCCCACTGTGATCAGGACCCTTATACTGCATTTTGGCATGAAGAAAGCACAGTACCATGTAACATTCCAGACAAGGAAACTGGCAGGAAGTAATTTGAATAATTAAATAATTAGAATAACTTATTACCTTGGCCTGACTGTTTGAAATTTGAAAATAATGCATCCAACTACAAAAATGAGTCGTAAAATGAAATTAAAAATATATACTTTAGATCAACTTTGTCTTAAAGCTTTCCTTCTGATCAGTTAGGGACTTATGGGGACCTAACCTATCTCTCTCCTGCATCCTGCAAAAAGGAAAGAAATATTTTCTCAAATTGTCATGTATCTAAAGAGAGTTCTCCCCTAGGGGTTTTCTGTAGCCCCATTCCAACTAACAATTTTCATGAATTCAGAAAAGTTTTAGCTAAAACATGATAGAGCATTTTACTGAGAGCAGGCGAAGAAATTATGTAAAGAATGCATTTAATTAACCAATTCTCAATATATGCAAGGTAGCTACAAGACACTAGACTTTTTTTAAAAGAATAGTGGCCAGTGAAGACAGTGAAGTTGTCAGTAGGAGTTAGTGGAGAAGGTAGAGACGTGATGAAGAATCAAGCATGGATTTAAATCCATAGAAGCAGGTATTTTGGAATCAATAACTGTGACTGCCAACAGGAGAACTTGGGGAAGCCCAGTGGGAGCTCTGAAAATTCCATGACTTAGTCACGAGTAAACCAAATCCAATCAACTGGTTAATCATCAGTTTAGAATGCTTCCAATTTTAGCTGTCACAAAGATGCAGTGTCAATGGCTGAGCTACTAGAAAAACGGAGAAGGAACGCTGACAGCGTGGAAAAGACAGCTTTTC
Source organism: Choloepus didactylus (assembly GCF_015220235.1). Classification (NCBI taxonomy): domain Eukaryota; kingdom Metazoa; phylum Chordata; class Mammalia; order Pilosa; family Megalonychidae; genus Choloepus; species Choloepus didactylus. The sequence goes on from NC_051315.1 coordinate 11,027,583, forward strand.
ATGTGTTAAGTGAATGGAAGTAGAGAAGAAAAATCTTGGGATAACAGTCTATTAAAATGATAAAGAAGGAGTATCATACCAACCTGAAAACGACAAACTCAAACCACAAAACTCTAGTGAAAACACCTGTGTATCTGAAATAATAGGTGCCAACATCTTAAAAATTGCAATCAAAATGAAAGAAAATATTGTGAGATCCTTCTCCACCTTTTATCACAAAGTGTTAGTGGATTAACCTGTTCACTGCAACCCAAGAAAAGCATTGCATTTTGTGCCCTTTATCCATGACCTCCAATTTCTCTATTCTTGTTTAAATGAACCATCCCTTTGTACCACAGCCCAATGGCCAATTATAATGTGAAATATGTACTCCATCCATTCATTCCTTATTATTCAAATAGATGTCCTATTTGTCATAATCTAGAAAAACAACTCAAACCAAGTTCTCCTAAATATTTCTAGGAATATTGTAATTATCACTTCTAGATACAATATAACTGTTTCATATAAACTAAATAAATGGTTTACAATAAGACAAATATTTAGGAGCCCAGATACAAGGTACTTTAATGATCCTCCCTGTAAACTGATTTCACATGAGTCTTTATATATCATAATTTCATTCATCTTTCATGGTTTTGCTCCAGGTATGGGCCTTTCATAAAGCATTTTGTGCTGAAGCCCATATAAATCTGTTTTATATTTTTCAGACTCTCATTGCCCTCAGAATAAATTTTAAATAGTCAAAAATTTACTTTCTGACTTTCAGAATGACAATGTGAGGAGCTCAGCAGACCCTAACCCTAGTCTGAAAACCATTTAAATGGTGAAAATTTAAAACAACTGCAACAACAAAAAAACACAACAATCTAGAGTCTCTAGAGTTTGTCCTAAGAGCACACACCAAATGATGAAACATTCATTCAAGAAATGCACCACATGTCAATAAGGACAAAAATAATCTGTGGTATCTGAGTGATAACATTCTCCTGTACCACCCTCCCCACCCATTCAGTGAGATGGAAACTCTACTCTGGGAAATTGTAGCCAATGAGATGGGGCTCTCTCTCCATTCAGCTCCCAGACTAGGGCTATAGTTTTAGTCCAGGAGTATATAGCAAAATTCTCTCATCTCCTTTTCTGAGCTCTATGTTGCAGAAGCCTTTCCAGCCAGGTGTGGCCAAGAGGATTCTGGCTCCTTTCCCCCACCCAGACCCATTCATATGGCAAAAGTTCCACCCAAGGCACAATAGGTAGAGAATATGGGCCATGTTTGCTCCTGTCCCAGCTCACTTCTAGGTTGGATAGTCAATGCCGGTTGAGAAATTGAGAAGACCTGGGGTTACCATTCCCTCCCAACGCCTTGATCATAGAGCAAGGTGTCCATTCAGGATAACCAGGCCACTTTCCTCATCTCCAGGTCCAGCACAATGGATCAGATGATCTTCCCCGAGTTTCAGGAATACTGTGGAAACAGAACACTACAGCTCTCCCTAAGAGAACTGACTTTATTTGGAGTAAAGTGTAGAAAGTCCATGCCTAAGAGGAGGTGAGTAGCTCTGTGATACCAATAGTGACAATGACTCAGTTAGAAGCTTAGCAGAGAGAACTGGGGAAAGACACAGCTACAAGAGCCCTCTGTGGTTTGGAGCAAACCTCAAAGACTGGCAATATCCTGTTCCTGCAAAGGGAACCACCTTTAGTTGGATCAGACCCATGGAGCAATTTATGTCCCAGTGCATTGTTGAAAACAATAGATAAGTCAAATAATAGTGGAAACTAAAAGCTTGGAGAGATACCAAGAGAAGAAGATGAGCTAAATACTTAACAGGGATAGAGAAAATCAAAGAGAATCTGGCTGGAACCACAGTCATCTCTGATGGTCAATGTGCTGGTTTGGATATATTATGTCCCCCAAGAAGCCATTATCTTTGATGCAATCTTGTGGGGGCCACTGTATTAGTATTGATTGGGTTGGAAACTTTTGATTGGATGCTTCCATGGAGATATGACCCAGCCAACTGTGGGTGATGACTTTGGATAATTTCCATGGAAGTGTAACCCCACTCATTCAGGCTGGGTCTGAATTTAATCACTGGAGCCATATAAAGATTTCACAGATAGAAGGAGCTCAGAGCAACTGAGGTGACATTTTGAAGAGCAGTGGCAGCTTAGAGAGGACAAAACGCCCCAAGAGCAACATTTTGGAGAATAACATTTTGAAATGCCACATGGGAGCAAGGGTATGCCAGCCACGTGCCTTCTGAGCTCAGAGGTTTTCTAGACACCAAAGGCCTTTCTCCAGTGAAGGAACACTACTATTGGTGCCTTACCTTGGACATTTTATGGACTTCAGACTGTAACTTTGTAACCAGATTAACCGTATTTATAAAAAGCAATCCATTTCTGGTGTTTTGCAAATGGCAACATTAACAAACTGGAACAGTCAGAGAGACTGCATGTGCCCAAGTAGTGTCCTCTAAGAGGCAAAATCAGAAATAAACTTCATTGAATTAGTCCAGACAAGTAACTAAACAAAGAAAAAACAACAAACAAATAACAACAGCTGCAAATCCTGGGTCAGTGTAGGGAAGTAGTATCTACAATTGCTACAATTGGTCACCTAGAATGTCCAGTTTTCAACAAAAAGTTAAAAAGACATGCAAAGAAGCAAATGAAACGTGCAATAGAAACTTTCTTTTAGGTGGCCCAAATGTTGGACTTAGTGGACAAAGACTTCAAAGCAGCTATTCTAAATATACACAAATAACTAAAGGAAAACCCTGTTTAAAGCATTAAATGAAGGTGCTCACCATGTTCCATAAATAGAGAACATCAATGAAGACAGAAAAATCCTAAAAATAACCAAATGGAAATTCTGGAATTGATAGCTACAATAACCAAAATAAAAGATTCACTAAAAGGGATAAAATTAGATTTGAACTGGCAGAAGACAGAATCAGAAAATTAGGCAACCTAAGAACAGAGAAGAAAATAAGTGAATAAAAATGAATGAGTGCACAGAGTACTGTTGGAAACCATCAAATGTACCAACCTATTGATCACAGAGTTTGAGAAAAAGAGAAAGAGAAACAGAAAATATATTTGATAAAATTACTGAAAATGAAAAAAATATGTATGTATGATGAAAAACATTAAGCTGTATATTCAATGATCACAATGAAATCCAAGTAAGATACATGCACATAGTTACACTTCTGGACACATCATTGCCAGAATGTTCAAAACCAAAGACAAAGAGAATCCTGAAATCAGCTCAAAAGTAACCCCTAATCATGTACAAGAGAACCCAATATGATTAAATGTTGTCTTCTCATCATAATTATTTCCTTCTTCTTATCCATGTTAAAGATGTGGATCAGTAATTCCTGTAGTGAATTATCCTTCCTTGTAATGAACCAGGACATTCATAAGCAAGCCTAGGTCATAATGGAGGAGAGGGCTCTACCCCACTGGGAGGGGTGGCATGGAACAAATATCCTCAGAACTAACAGATAAGAGGAACTAAACTGAGGAAAATTGACCCCACAAGTGCTTCTCGAAGTTCCTGCTACATTTGCAGTCCAGAAATTATAAGTTGCCGAGATGAGATAAGCACAGACATGGTGAGTATGGGTTTAGAAATGTAGAACAATTTTATAAGATGATTTTATATCTGTTGAATTTAATAGTAAACCATTGGATTGTATTTTTCACAGTTTTTAAAGTTCATTTTTCTAGTGCTGAATTATGCAAAAGTGCCTGTCTACAAAGGACTGGGGAGAAAGCTTGAAAAGCACTGCCCTGAGTCATCCATTCCTAATTGTCTGGTCCTGTCTATTGCATGATTAAATCACTGCAGCCTACCCAAATGGCTGCCGCATAATTGTTGCTCAAAAATATTTTTGGAAAGAAAGAAGGAAGGAAGGAATATCCCAACCATGATAACATTAATAAAAATGCACTGAGTATTCAGAAATAAAAACTAGCTGCCTCTGGGGAGCAGGAATGGGAAAGAGGAGGGGAAAAAAAAGGCTCAACTTTCATTATAATTCATGCTGCTTAATTTTTACCACTTAAATGTGAGCATCAGGGAAGGGAGAAGAGAACTGTTCTGGTTGTAGAAATGAGAAGGAGTTTGAGAGGCAACTACAGGAGTAAGAACGCATGAATCAGAAGAGAAGTAGAGTTTTTATTATGATATTCTTTTCAGGAAAGAATATAGTCAATGAAGATGAAAGAATGGTAATAGCAATAACATTTGAACATTACCATTTAAAGAAAAAATAGCTGGAAAAAACTGAAAGTCACAATTAGTATTTTTAAAAACATATTTCCCTCTCCTGTTTCCATACAATAGAAAATAGCACTCAAAAGTTCCGGGGTGGTACATACACACATCTTTCATCCTTGGCACATTATTGGACAGTATTATATAACCATGGGTATGCTGGTTTGAATGTATTGCGTCCCCCAGAAAAAGTCATATTCTTTGATATAATCTTGTGGGGCAGATGTTTTAGTACTGATTAGATTGGAATCCTTTGAGTGTTTCCATGGAGATGTGACCTGCCCAACTGTAGGTGCTAACTCTGATGAGATAATTTCCATGGAGGTGTAGCCCCACCCATTCAACCTGCGCCTTGATTACTGGAGTGGTATATAAGCTCAGACAGAAGGAAAGAGCTTGCTACAGCCAAGAGGGACCCTTTGAAGAATGCACAGAAGCTGAGAGAGTAGCTCAGATGAGAGACAGTTTGAAGACGGCTGTTGAAAGCAGACTCTTGCTCCAGAGAAGCTAAGAGAGGACAAACACCCCAAGAGCAACTAAGAGTGACATTTTGAGTAACTGCAGCCTAGAGAGGAACATCCCAGGAGAAAGCCATTTTGAAACCAGAACTTTGGAGCAGACGCCAACCACGTGCCTTCCCAGCTAACAGAGGTTTTCCGGACGCCATTGGCCATCCTCCAGTGAAGGTACCCGATTGCTGATGTGTTACCTTGGACACTTTATGGCCTTAAGACTGTAACTGTGTAACCAAATAAACCCCCTTTTATAAAAGCCAGTCCATTTCTGGTGTTTTGCATTTCAGCAGCAGTAGCAAACTAGAACAATGGGCTACCAAGAACATTCTGTAACATTCTCAATAGCAGGCAGTGTGCCTTTTTCCTCTCTGTATACACTATGACAAATACTATTTCAGAAATGCGAATTTCCTGTTTGTACAGTCTATCCTCAAAGAACGGTTGTCGACAAATCTAGAAAAGAAGAAAATAGCTGTCTCTCATCCTATGTTAACTTGAGGGAATCTATTATCAGTTTAGTGAGTTTGCTTTTTTAAACAGCAGAAGGATTATAATCTTCGCTGAATGAGAAGGGTGCCTTCTTTGATCAGAAGCCTTCATGAAGAAAGATTGAATGGAATACTACAGAATATTCATTCGTTGTTCCCTGTTGTCGCTAGTCTTGTGGTTTTGGCAGACATTCATCAAATGCCTACTATGTGCGGGGCCCTGTGGGAAGCCCTTGAAGCACAGAGAACACACCTTTGTCTGAACCTGTCTGCGCAATGTCACCAACAAAATGGGAATCATTAGAAGCAACAGTGACTGCCATCCTGGTAGGAGAGAAGGCCAATTATCTTGCTGTTAGGGACCACGAATCATTGTAAAAAGACATTTGAAAATGTAAATTAGAAGATGTTGAACTTGGGACTAGTCAGATGCATTCCAATTTACCATTTTACCCTCTTCCCCTTTCATGACACTCAGGAAAATATTGCTTCCACTTCAGGAATTATTGTATTATACACATATGCAACATGAAAAATGCTAATTCTTCTGGGTGATTTTCCCTTAGGCCTTCAATTTGATTTTGAAATGGATGAAGTGAATGACAGTATTTCATTACGGAAACCCCCGTGGGAAGGTATTTTGGCTTGCCTAGTAAATTGTGAATGTCATGTTGATTTTCTTTTTATGATGCCATTAAAGGATGGTATTGACTCCTTGTGAAAATGGGGAATTGGGAGAGAATAAACTACAAAATGTCTGTCTTTAGTCTGCTCTCCTTTTAGTATTGAGGAGAAAGGAAGAGCTAACATGACCACACTTTGGCTGTAGCCATGTTTACTTATCCTCACCCCAGGAATTTAAAGTTATCCCCCAAACAATATAGTTAAATAAAGTCAAATGTTAGCTATTCCCACTGAAATGTTGAACTATCTTCATGTCTTTTATTACATTTGATAATTCCCTTAACCCAAAATTTATATTAGATGAGGAGTTTTCATTTATCATCGAAAGACTGCAGAGATCAAGCAACTTGTCCAAGTTCATCCAATAGATAAGGAGTGAAAGTACCGACCTTGGAACTCACCCTCTGAGCCCTGCACAACATGTATCAAATGGAGATGCACCAGGGTTCCTTACATGATACTTGGCAGAGATGGAGCCATTGGCCATCTCAACTGCACTTTCCAGATTTTAAGACTTCAGGACTCATTCCTCATTTGGAATACCATGTTCAAGTCAAATCTTCTTGCATCTTGACAATTACTCAGGTCCTTGAGCACACTGAGAAGCGTACCTCTTTTCCTAAAGTCATCACCAGGGTTCTCAAAGTGTGCTACTCAGAACAGCACAGCAGTAGCATCTGGGAACTTGTTAGAAACTCAAATTCTTGGGCCTCAACCCAGACTTAAGTAACTCAGCAACTCTGGTGGTGGGGCCGGAAATCTGCATCTTAACAAGTCTCCTGGATGATTCTGATGCACAATAAGGTTAGAATATCAATTTTTTTTCCTCGTATCAGCTCAATGTCTGGGACTGGGTTTGAACTTTTATCCCTATTTCAGAGTTTTCACTTGACCTAACTAAGTAGCCAGCAGTAAAGATAAAAATCATAGACTTTGAATTTTTGAATTTGCATGACCATAATTTTAAATCACTCAAAGACAATCCATTGCCTCTTTTCTAGGTTGGTATTTACATATTTTAATAGTTGAAAAGAATTTAAAAAAGGATGACATTTCATGACACATGGAAACTACATGAAATTTTAGTGTCCGTAAATAAAGTTTTTTGGAACTTAGCCATAGCCATTCATGGATGCACTTTTTTATGGCTATAGTCTGGCAGAGTTGAGTAATTGTGACAGAGACTGAATAGCCCACAGGGCGAAAAATACTACTGAGCCTTAACTGAGAAAAATTGCCTAAGCCTGGTCTACGCAATAGCCAACATTTTATGGGTACTTATTACATACCAGCTACCCTGCCAAGCACTTTTACTTTCTTTAGTTCATCTAATCTTGAAATTAACAGTATTATTAATTTTGTAGATGCTAAAAAAAATTAAAAAATCAACACATACAGGTTGTCCAGCTAGTATGGAATGGAATATGGGACTTGACATCAAATGTCTCATCTAGATACTCATCTTTATGACCTTTGTACCAAATTTCATCCCCACATTCCCTGCCACCACCAACGTCCATCACTGCTACCATCACCCAAAGGTGGGCAAAATATAGACTCAAAACTCCCATTATCCATAGCACGAGGACAGTCCCAGTCCCTCGCAGTGTGGATGGAAACATGCCTTGCCCTATCTCCTGCTGCTGTTATACCCCCATGTTCAGGCATTAATGAAGACAGAGTTTTAGTGGGATTTTCCCCATCAGAGTCAGCTAACTGTGCTATAACTCAACTTTATAGAGCAGGTGCCAAACATAATTCACACAATGATTGCACCAAAGACCCAAGCTCTCATTCAATTTGCAAGAAGGTAGAGAATCAGAGAATTCTTTTAATTGGACACCAATTCCCTGGATAGCCTGGAGTCTTGGTGCTATAGTTATCCTTGCTTTGACTTCAGCACTTGGATAGTCTTGGACCATGTTCTGGTTTGCTAATGCTGCCATTTTGCAAAATACCAGAAATGGATTGGCCGTTATAAAGGGGTTTATTTGGTTACAAAGTTACAGTGTGAAGCCCATGAAAATGTCCAAATGAAGACATCAACACAAGTATACCTTCACCGAAGGAAGGCCAATGGCATCCAGAAAATCTTTTAGCTGGGAAGGCATGTGGCTGGCATCTGCTGATCCCAGGTTGTATTCCACCTCTGCCCTCAGCTCCTGTGCATTCTTCAAAGTGTCTCTCTTGGCTGCAGCACTTCCTTCTGTCTGTGAACTTTTTTATAGGACTCCAGGGATTCAATTAAGACCCACCCTGAATGGGTTAGTTAACACCTCCATGGAAATTATCCAATCAAAGTTCTTGCCTGTGAAAGAAGGGGGAGCACACTCTGTCCTCAGTGTCCATACAAAAAGAAAGTTTTATTCTACTCTTTTCTACACGTCTTTATAGCATACAAGGTAGTCTCCTATGTGACTGTCCGCAGGTATTTCAGGGAGGGGTACATTCTCTCCAAAGCCATGAGGTGTATTTACGTATCTTTAGTCTCAAGGGACAATTTCTTTGGGAGCTAGACAGGAAACAGCAGGGGCAGGGGGCAGGAGGCAGGAGACAGGAGCACGGAAGGAGCCCAGCAAGAGCTCGGAGATTATTCCCTCATCTAAATTGCTGTCTGCTTTCAGACATGCAAGGCTTTCGGCCTCTCCCTAGCTCCAGTGTCCACCTTCAGACATCTGTAGCTTTGGGGAGGCCCTGCTCTACAGTTTGTTAAGCCAGGGGGCCTTCCGTGCCTCCACATCTCCCCCCTTTTTATTATGATTACAATTTGGTGCAGTGACATAAAACTTATTCATAGGGATATCATGGGGGATTCGGGAACAAGTGCCACATCTTCTTAGGCTGGTTCATCCGCACTGGAGTCAGCTTTGGGAGGTATCTTTGTACAGTTGCTACAGCATCATCGGTCCTCTGGGAAGCAGGACGGTGGGCTCCAGGGTTCCACTGGGCTGTTTTGTGACAGATAACCTTTTAAAAATAACTGAAATTATAATTATTAGTATTATATTGTTGTTTGATGTTATGCACATTAGGAACCAAAAGAAGTTTAGAAGTTTTTAATTTTTATAACATTGTCTAAACATTTTTTCTGCAATTTATAACATACTGCATGAATTTAATCATTTTTTAGTAGTTTATTTATTTATTTATTTCTCTAAGGTGAAAGAATAAATTCTTTGTAACTGTTGGGAATAAAAAGATATTCTTTAGGGTTTGACTTTGAGAAAGTAAAATGTTAAAAGTTATTAGGTTTGAAACAGTATATATATATATATTTTATTTAGTTAAAGTTAAGGAAAAGACTTAGCTTTTTTTAAAATGAGAAGACAATATTTTTAAACAACCAAGGATATGATAAACTTAACATATGTTGAGTGTAAGAAGTTATTTTGATAAAAGAGACTTTTTGCATCTTATACTGATTATTTAGAAAAACACTTCTATAACCTTTTATTAAGAAATAACACCTTAATAATTTATGGAAACCTTTTCTTAGTAAAAACAGTAGGAGACCATAACATGAGGAGCTTACAGTATGGTGAGGAATGTTTATATTTTGTGAATTATTAGGCACATACCCACAACACGGAATATTAATTACTGCTTTGAGTTATGGTTAAAATATTTAATGCTATTTTGTTTTATAAAACCACCTTTTTTTTTCTTTAAGTTGTGAGGTTTTATTGTTAAGCAGTGTTATTACTAGCTTTTACCATTTTTTAACTTTGACCACAGAAATAATTGTTTTCACAAACTTTCTACAGCTTTCTGTACCTATCTTTCAACCTTGACTACAGAAATAAATTTTCTACTTTCTACAAACCTTCTACAACTTTCTGTATCCATCTATGCTTCATCCCACATTTCTATCCTTCCAGGCTTTATTTTATATTCCTAAACAATCAGTCATTTAGGACAAAGCTACTTGCCTTTTTCCCTTAATTAGAAAAACTTTCTTTATACCTTCTATACAACATGCTACTACCACCAAAATCAAACTTGCTAGAATGATGCTAAATATTCAAAACAAAACATTCTTTATGGAGAGAGGGAGTCAAAGTTCTCATTATCAGATTCCTTAGTAAAGATATTATTTTATGACACTGGTTTGACAATTTACACTTTTGCTGATTTTTAAATTGTATTAGTTACTTTTGATGTTCTTTCAGCAATTTAGGTTTTTGTAAGGACCCTTTTGACTAGGTCTTTTTGACTTCTTAATTTAAAAACTGATAGCCTAGCACATTTACATTATTATTTCTTTTATTTTAATTGCTTTGGAAGTCTTGATATTAAAGCAGAGGTGGAAGTTTTGCATGTATTTTTTAAACTGTAACTTTTATTTTAACTTACAGATTTCTTTGTCTTTTTTGAGACAGTTTGCTATAGGTAGCCATACCACACATAAAGGCCAGCTGCTGCAGCTATAGCTCATTAACAATTTTAATGACACTTTTTAAATTTAGGCTAATTATTAAGAATAGTTTTTAGGGAAGATGTAACTGACACGTTTTGAGAGTTTCCCATGGCTGAACAACAGCAAAAGAAATCATAAAGACAGAACATAGGAGTAGGAGCTGTTTAGATGTTACCGGTTTTTCACACAAATGCAAATGATGCAAACTGCACAAAATTTAAAAAGAGAACTAGAAATCTGAGGTTATAGTTAGTGGGGCTGAACCCACTGAGTTTGCATGCACGACTCTTGGATTAACTTAATTAGCCTTATACACAATAGAGTAATTGAAATAAAAGAAAGCAAAGCGAGCTCAATAAACAAAAGATTACACTTACCCAGCACAGGGAAAGTTTGAATTGTAAAGCTACCTTAACTCAGATGCATTTGGTGTGTCTGTGGCAGGCACTTTCCTTTGGACTTCCTAGTCCCGGTACTCTAGGAAAAATTTCTGGACAACTGGTTAAGCATAATGAGGCAAACAAAATTTCTGGCTAATGCTGCCTTGTGAAGACAGCGTTGCAAAACTGGTGCAGCACTTTTAGGGAGGGAAGGCAGCAGTGGTGGCAGTGGCGGCGGCGCTGGTGGCAGCCTGAAGGCAGCGGTAAAGGAGAAAGGGGAAGGAGCGAGGCCACGGTCATTTCCCCGCCGCCTTTACCGGCTGGCGGTATGGGGACCGAGGGCTTGGGCGGCGGCAGGCATTTATCAGAGAGAGCAGCGGTTTCTCTCTCAGGGACCTCAGTTTTAGAACTCTCAGTCTCGGCAATATGAGGAGCGGCCAGGGCAGTGCCAATAAGAGCCCATGTAGCAAATGTTTTAGAGGAAACTTTTTGTCCTCGCTCAAAGTGGCACTTTAAATTTTGGCCGGTGCAGTCCCACACATCTAAGTCTGATGTGCCTTTCTCAGGAAACAAAGGGTTATGTTAAACAACATTATACAATACAGAGTACAAATTATCTTCTGAAACAGAAGCTTCACTAGTCTGCAGCAGTGAAATTAACACATCCCGGCGCTGTGAACACTGAGAGACTGACCCATATCATTGAGTGGCTGAAAACTTCTGACCCACCACGAGACAACTCACTTGTACTTACTGTGCAGCTTCCAAACGCTGTGGTCAGGATTGGTGAGCCTCACATGGGCCACCAATTGTGAAAGAAGGGAGCACAACTCTGTCCTCAGTGTCCATGCAAAAAGAAAGTTTTATTCTACTCTTTTCTACAGGTCTTTATAGCATACAAGGTAGTCTCCTACGTGACTGTCCGCAGGTATTTCAGGGAGGGGTACATTCTCTCCAAAGCTATGAGGTGTATTTACGTATCTTTAGTCTCAAGGGACAATTTCTTTGGGAGCTAGACAGGAAACAGCAGGGGCAGGGGGCAGGAGGCAGGAGACAGGAGCACGGAAGGAGCCCAGCAAGAGCTCAGAGATTATTCCCTCATCTAAATTGCTGTCTGCTTTCAGACGTGCAAGGCTTTCGGCCTCTCCCTAGCTCCAGAGTCCGCCTTCAGACATCTGTAGCTTTGGGAAGGCCCTGCTCTATAGTTTGTTAAGCCAGGGGGCCTTCCGTGCCTCCACACTTGCCCACAGTTGATTGAGTCACATCTCCATGGAAACACTCAATCAAAGGTTTCCAACCTAATCAACACTAATACATCTGCCCCCAAAAGACTGCATTAAAGAACATAGCGTTTTGGGGGACACAATGCATCCAAACTGGCACAGACCTCAATGCTATGAACTCAAATCCCCCCTAGAAGTTACAGCTGTAGCTTTCTTCTCTGCTCTGTCATATCCTTTTTTCTCAGTATGAATCCTCAGAGTCTGACTCACAATATATAAGAACATTTATATACTTATGCACAAACAGTCTGAATTTGATTTGCAGTCATTTTATAGACAATGGCCAATTTATAGGACTACTCTGAAAGACAATCCTTAAAAAACAAGAAAAGCCAAAAAAAAAAGTGTCACACTGAAAACTGTTTATGTATGTGAATAGCAGTTTTTGTGTCTGAACGAGCATGATGGGATATGTGTGTGTGCATTTATGTGTAATCCCTGACCTTTGATATGTCTTTTGTTGTTTATAAATGTTGCTGGTGTTATTTTTACAGGCAATGGAGAGAAAGCTCCCTAAGGCTTCGCTCCATTACTGTACTGTGAAATGAAATCTGGGCATTTGGCTGCTAAGAAAGTTCACAAAAGGTGAATTATATACTTTTTTTTCTGCTATTCATGGACTTGTATTTCCTTGGGAACACTAAGAATTGAAAAAAAAATAGCCTTGTTCCTGGATTACCAAATGATTAAAAAATTTACAACTTAAAATGTGCTTGCTGGTCTTCATTGGAATGGAAAATACAAGCCCAAATAGCAATAAGTGAGCTAGAAAGGAATCTAATAACTGGTCATATGATTGGATGTGAGAAAAAGGAGAGGATCCACCCATTCCCCAAAATAGAAAAATGAGACCATAATTTAAATTGCAGTAACTGTTATTCAGGTTACATTTAAGGAAAAAGGTACTGAAATCAATGACTTCACAAATATGCTGCAAAATTAGAGGATATTCTAGAGGAACTTAGATATTATCCACTCATTGCCCTTATTTTACAAATGAGGAAACAGAGCTAGAAAAGGGAATAAACTGTTCTAAGCACATAGAGAGAGGCAGAATGTTTTGTTTTTCAGTCTTGGCCTTTCTTTTCTGAGCCACTTTTAGGATAATAGGATAATACTCCTTTCTTTCTTAAGGGAAATATAAATTAGACATATAAGGTAAGGTTGGGGGGGGGCTTTTGGATACATGACTGAAATCTTTGCTTTTTGTAATGTACAATTCCCTTTAAGTTTACAAAGACTAAAGAATGCATAAGGACCCCCAAACAGAGTGTGCTTTTAAACAGAGCCTTCTCAAATCTATTCTATTCTCAATCTAGAACCAGTATTTCAAAGTCTTTTTGGATACATTTTATTAAAATATAATTGCATTACCTGGCCAGTTCAACTTCCCCAGAAGGTGCAAGAAAACTTAGCAACAGGGTCAGCAATAAAAATGGATTCAATTCTGGGAAGATGGCGGCATAGAAAGAAGTGGAAGACTTAGTCTCCCCCAGAACAATTCATAAATGAACAAAAAACCACTAAATAACCTGGAATGGTAATGGGGAGACAAACGTGACAGTACACACAACATCCACTGACATGAACTGGGAGGAATGCCCGAGATCACAGCATAACATCTGTAAGTAAAATTGTGGACCCGCGCTGAGAGCCGAGAACCTAGAGCCGAGAGCCCCTCCCTCACGGAAGCCGCGCCATGCACTTTCTCAGCCCAGCTCCAAGTGAGGTTTTAATAATAACTGCTCAATACAGACAGCGAATCCTCAACAAGCAGACAGAGGCTTTTGGTGACAACTGACCTTGGGAGAATTGGGGGAAATATTCTGTCTCTCGCTCTCTCTCTGTGGAGGAAACCTCAGCTGCTCTCAGCCCACAAGGCATTGCAGTAAAGACAGCCTCACATGTTCTGCATTCTGAAACGAGCTGAGAGCCCTGCGGCACAGCCAACAGGCCCAGGTCTTCCCTAGAGGGACGGCGCACACTGATGATGTAGCACGGCAGCCCCCTCGGCTGAGGGAGGATCGCAGCTGGGAGGGGGGATCCGTTCAGAGAACCCAGGGGCGCTACGCCAAGTCCAGTGGTTTATAGGACACTGAGAGAGAGCTGCCCATCCTCCCTGGCCACCTGTGCGCACACCCAACATTCAGGGCGGGCGACTCCAGCAGCGCGCCCAGGCTGAGCTCTCCAACTGAACACACAAGAATCATTCCCCCACACTACGCGGGAAAAAAGATTGAGAACTGACTGGAGGGATATAGATGGCTCACAGACGCCATCTGCTGGTTAGAGAAAGTGTACGTCACCAGACTGTGTCTCTGAAAAATTAGATCGATATCCTCTTTTTTTTGATACAACTTGAAAGAACCCTATCAAGCAAAACAAATGCCAAGAGGCCAAAAACAACAGAAAATCTTAATGCATATGATAAAACCAGATGATATGGAGAATCCAGCTCCAAACACACAAATCAAGATTTCAGAAGAAATGTTATACCTCGCAAAATTAATTAAAGAACTACAATCAAAGAACGAAAACATGGCAAAGGATTTAAAGGATATCAAAAGGACCATGGCCCAGGATATATGCGTCATAAAGAAGACCCTAGAAGAGCATAAAGAAGACATTGCAAGAGTAAGTAAAAAAATAGAAGATCTTATGGAAACAAAAGAAACTGTTGGCCAAATTAAAAAGACTCTGGATATTCACAATACTAGACTAAAGGAAGCTGAACAACATCTCAGTGTCCTAGAAATCCACAAAACAGAAAATGAAAGAACAAAAGAAAGAATGGAGAAAAAATTTGAAAAAAATCGCAATGGATCTCAGGGATACGATAGACAAAATAAAACGTCCAAACTTAAGACTCATTGGTGTCCCAGAAGGGGAAGAGAAGGGTAAAGGTCTAGAAAGAGTATTCAAAGAAATTGTTGGGGAAAACTTCCCCAACCTTCTACACAATATAAACACACAAAGCATAAATGCCCAGCAAACTCCAAATAGAATAAATACAAATAAACTCACCCCAAGACATATTCTGATCAGACTCTCAAACACTGAAGAGAAGGAGCAAGTTCTGAAAGCAGCAAGAGAAAAGCAATTCACCACATACAAAGGAAACAACATAAGACTAAGTTGTGACTACTCAGTGGCCACTATGAAGGTGAGAAGGCAGTGGCATGACATATTTAAAATTCTGAGAGAGAAAAATTTCCAGCCAAGAATACTTTATCCAGCAAAACTCTCCTTCAAATTTGAGGAGGTGCTTAAATTTTTCACAGACAGACAAATGCTGAGAGACTTTGCCAATAAAAGACCTGCCCTACTTCAGATTCTAAAGGAAGCCCTACCAACAGAGAGACAAAGAAAGGAGAAAGAGATATAGAGAATTTTAACAGACATATATAGTATCTTGCATCCCAAATCACCAGGACACTCATTTTTCTCTAGTGATCACAGATCTTTCCCCAGAAGGGACCATAAGCTGGGATATAAAACAAGCCTCAAGAAATTTAAAAAAAAAAAAAAAAAAATTGAATATACTCAAAGAACATTCTCCAACCACAATGGAATACAAATAGAAGTCAATAATTTTTTAACTATAACTCCACTATTTACTTCCTACATGATAAAAAATACACAAACTCCAAGGACAAATCAATGGTTTTGAACTCAATGTAAAACGTATAATTTTAGACAACTATATAAAGGTCAGGGAATGAAGGAGTATAGGAACATAGTTTATGTGCCCTATTGAAGTGAAGGTGGGATCAAAGAAAAACAAGGTTGATAGGGATTTAAGAGGTTAATTTTAAGCCCCACAGTAAACACAAAGAAATTATCAGAGAATATAGCTGTAGAGATGAAAAGTAGAGACTGGGTTAAGAGAAATGGGGAAAGGGGCAATGGGAAGTTAAGAAAGGAGTGTAGGGTTGCTGTTTGAGGTGAAGGGAAATTTCTAGTAATGGATGGTGGGAAAGAGCATAACATCATTCTAAATGTGATTAATCCCACTAATGGAAGGCTAGGAAAGGGGTGGAATGGGAAGATTTAGGCTGTATATATGTTTCCACAATTGAAAAAAGGAAAAAAAAAAAAAAAAAAAAAGACAGTCTAACTAGATGACAATTGAATGCTAAGGATGAACTTGGATGGGATTGGAGGGTGGAGGACAGGTGGCTCGAAGGGACACAGTTGAGACATAAGGAAAAGGAAATATAGAATGTAAGTATTGCATCATTGTTGAATCTCTTATACTTCTTAGCTGTGCTTAATGGAATTACATAAAAGAATGTTCTTGTTCATGGGAAGTGTATATGTGAATTATAGTGTATGTTCAAGGATGTGTGCGGCTAACTCTCATATGTTCAGAAGACAGAGAAATATATGATGGATGATAGGGAGGGAGGGAAAGAAATAGCGGTATGACAGCATGTTAAAGTTGGTGGATTGAGCTATGGGGGAGGGGGTCAGGGTATGATGGAATTCTGTGCATGGGGCTAGTATTGTTTTTGCAACTATTCATGTAACTTTGAATTTATTTCAAAATAAAAAAAAAATGGATTCACTCACTCATGCATGCAACATACCTTTACTAAATACTTCACTGTTCAACAAAGTATTAGGCACTGGGTATTCGGAGATGAAAAGGTCTGATTTCTGAAGATGTGGAATCCACAAGAAATTATAATAAAATAGTATTTTGGTAGCAAGGAGGAAGCTTCAAAGTGACAGTGGTTAAACAGATTAAAGGAGTCTTTAAATCTTCCTGGGATGCCTGGGAAAACCTCCTTTGAAAGGTCAGTATTTAGGTAGTTAAGACTTTAAAAGGGAGCAAATATTTATGAAGAAGCAAAGAAGGGAGAGTGCTCCCGCCTAAAGGAAGAACAGGTGTCTAGGCCCAGCAAGAGAGCCAGTCCCAGGGGTTCCAGACAGTTCAGTGCTTGCCTTGCAGGAAATATGAGGGCTGATGGTGAAAAAATAAGGGGAAGGTGAGCAGGACCAAGATCAAATTTAGATTTCATTGTCCTAGAATCATTTTGATAATACCAATTTCTGACATGGTAAATTATAATATGATTCTATACTGGCAGCTATGGAAGCAGACTTTTTGTGGCATGAAGAGTACTTTCAAAAAATGATTATTTTGTTGAAGTGTGAACCAACTGGTGTAGCCTCACTTCAACCATATTCTATCATTTGATGCTTTGCCACGTTGACTGCTTACCTTCCTGCTTGGCCCCTAAAGGTTGTTGAGTTTTTAACCCTGGAAAGATAAATACATACAGATTAATTAATTGCCTCTGTCTAGTGTCCCTTATTAGTAAAATAATTCCAAAGTTAACTTCAAAATCATATCATAGGTAAATTCCCTGATGAGGTTACAGAGTTGAAATTTCTACTTTCTCTATCAGAAACTAGGAAACTGGATAATGTTATTACAACCAATGACTTTTGGAGAATCCACATAGTACATTGATCTTTGTGAGATGGTAAACAAATGAAGGGGGCCCTACAGCTGCTCCAAGTCTCTTGAGGGGAGAGAGTTTCCAAGTCAAACTGCAGGGAGAGAGGGCCAAAGCAGCAGAAATGACCCCTGGGGTGAAGAAATAGTGTTTCTGCAGCCAGAATGTGCAGGGAGAGTTAGTAAAGAGAGAAATAGTGAAGAGAGTGAGAACTCCAGAAGTATTCAGAGGGATCTATTCATATATTTGGCTGAGCAATGGCCTGTGTAAGTGTGAAAAGAACCTACTTAAGTTTGGAGAAAGATCTACTGTCATGTTTTAGATAAAACAATCTCCAGCAACAGCACAGGATGAGACTCTGTTTTCCGAGAATCCATTCTTTCAAGTCCTATGACTTTTATCTGTTTCTCTTCCAATTATTTGAATTAATGTTTCACCTTATTTTTAAATGTACCCAAATGCTAGTTTGAGGATATTTACTTTACTATTGAACAATTTTTACAGTTTTCTGTCCTTTGACATTGTCATTATTATTAGTTATTTTTTATATAGCAGTTTTGAATCAGGGAAAAGTCTTTTCACCTTTGCGTTTTTGTGCAGAGGACTTAAAATTGGGGATTGTTTATTCAATTTCTGCTTCAAGAGTTCCCCTTCTGTCAGTGTACTTAAGTTTGAATCCTTCACTGAACAGTTTTCTTTTGGGGGAGTGGAGAGTATGGGTAGGTATGGGTAGTAGAAAGGAGGTTGCATGTCCTTTGATTTATTCCTCTGTATTCTTTGGTATTACAGGTTCCCACATTTTTCCACCTTGTTTCTTTAACACTTTCATGCCCAGAAGTGTTACCTTTGCAGGGGTCCTTCTGTGTGGACCTATGAGGATTTTTTTTTTTTCAGTATTAGTTAAATTTTTAGTGTGTTCTCTCTTTCTGATTTTAGATCAGTCTCAGTTCTGCTAGTAAGCCCCCTCTTTTCTCTTCCAGGCCGGTTTCTCTGAAATTCCCTTGCTTTCCATGAAGACTTTCATTGGGAAAATGAGAGTTAGCTCACTGGGATCTCATTCTAATTTTTCTGCTGAGGTGTAATTAGACATTGGATATTCTTTGTCTTCAAGTTTTGCTGAGGATGTGGATTTTGTATAGCTCTATTTATTCATTATAATTGGTGTTCATCATTTTATAGAAAATATGTTAGAAGATCTAGATATATGCCATGGTTATATTTTTAACAGAATATTTTCAAATTGACTCCAGCAATCCATAAAAAGGATAATTCTTCTTAATAAAGTGGGTTTATTTCAAGAATTTAAGATTAATTGAACATCCAGAAGTCAATTAATCATATGGTCATCTCAAGATAAATCATTTGCTGAATTGCAAAACCAATTCACCATTAGACTTTCACGAACTAGAAACAGTTATAAATTTCCTCAATCTGAAAAGAGCCTCTAAGGAATATCTGTTGCTAGCATATACTTTATGGTAATGGACTGAGTGCTTTCTCTTTAAGATTTGACACAAAGCAAAGACGTTAACTCTCACCAGGTACTCAAAGTTCACTCCATTGCACTAAGAGAAGAAGAAGAAACCTGAAGACGTACAGATTGGAGAAAATAGAAAGTAAAACTACATTTATTCACATATTACATGATCAAATAAGTATAAAATCCTAAGGAATCTACAAAAAAAAATTTATTAAAAATTAGTGAATTTGGCAATGTTTCAGAATGCAACTTCAGTATGAAAATCAATTTCATTTCTATCCTCCAGCAATAAACAGTTGGAAAATGAAATTTAAATTTGAATCAATATAATTTACAAAAGCATCAAATACATAATAGCTAATTTGTAGATATACTTGAAAGTGTCAGATTTCTACTCAAAACAATTAAAATCATTGCTAAGAGAAATTAAGGGAGACCTGAATAAATGAAGAGAGAGATATCATGTTTATAGAATGGAAACCTTAATATTATTAAGATGTCCACTGCCCTCTAAGAAATGCCAATCAAAATTCCAGCAGGAATTTTTATAGAAAATAACAATTAATTCTTAAATTCATATGGAAATTAAAAGAATCTATTTTGCCAAACTAATCTTGAAAAAGAAGAACAAATTGGAAGACTTTTGCAACCTGATTTCAATATTTTCTTTAAAACTACAGTAACCAATACACCACATTATTGCCATAAAGAGGGATAAATAGATTGTTGGAATACATCAAAGGATCCAGAAAGGACTTTACATTTATACGGTCAAATGTTTTTCAACAGGACTCTACAATAATTAATAGGGAAAGCAAATTCATTTCAATGAATGATGCTGGAAAAATGGACACTGACTTACAGTTACAAGGCATACAAAAATTATTTCCAGTTTGATGATTGACCTAAATGTAAATGTTAAAACTATAAAATGTCTAGAAAATAGCATAGGCTTTTTGTAATAAATTTTGCAATTTTGTAATCCCTGAATAGAAAAAAAAAAATCATATACAGAACCTACAAAACCTAATAATAAAAGAAAAAACAAGGTAAAATAGACTTCATCAAAGCCAAAACTTCTGCTCATCAAAAGACACTATAAGGATTATGAATAGCCAAACTGCAGACTGGAATAAAATGTTTGCAATATATACATCTGGCAATGGGTTTCTATCTTTTGTACATAAACAAATGTTATAGCTCAATAACAAAAAAGTCACATAGCCAATAGAAATGGGCAAAGGCTTGAATAAGCATTTTTAAGAGAAAGATATTTGAATGATCATTTAGCACAATAAAAGTGCTCAAAATCATTATGACAGAAATGAAAACTAAATACCACAAAGTGATACCACTATGTATCATTAGGACATGTTTAAAAAATAACAACACCAAATATTGAAGAGGATGTGGAGAAACTTGAAACCTGTTACATTCCTAGCACAAGGGTAAAACAGGACCACCATTTTAGAACTCAATCTGGCAGTTTCTCAAGGAATTAAATATACATCTACATTTTGTCCCACCAATTCCATTTTTCAGTATTTTCTCAAGTATATTAAAACATATATACACAAAAAAAGACTTTTATAGGAGTGATTATAGAAACTTTATTCATAATAGCCCCAAACTAGAGGCCAAAAAAGTGTCCAGTGTACAGGATTGAACAGCACACACTACCACCCCCAAATTCATATACACCTGGAACCTAAGACCATGACCTTTGTTGTAAATAGGGTGTTTGCCGATTTAATTGAGTTAAAATGAGGTCCTACTGGGTTAGGGTGGGCCTTCATCCATTGACTGGCATCCTTATAAGAAGAGAAAGCTGACACATATGGACATGGATGAACAAGGCCATGTGATGATGGAGACAAGAGATTGTATGATGCTTTCACAAGCCAACTGTGGTAGATTGAATTATGAACCCCAGCAAAGGCAGTGTCTTAATCTTAATCTGCGTCCCTGTGTGTGTGTGAAACTATTTGCGCATCAGACTTTTGAAGACGTTATCTTTAGTTAAGGAGGGGCCTACTGAATGAGGATTGGTCTTAATCCATATAACTGGAAGCCTTATAAAGAGAAGAAACCAGAAGACTAAAGTCAGGAAAAGCCAAAGGGAGAAGCCCAAAAGAAGAAGTTAGTGGAAACTGGAAGAGCAGACACCAGACATAGAGATATTGCCATGTGACATGGGCAGAGATGCAAACCAAGGAACCTCAAGGATTGTGGCAAATGACTATGAGAATGCTACAAACTCTGTAAGAAATCATGACCTGTTGAGAACTTGACTTGGGAGTTCTGGACTCCAAAAGTATGAGCCAATAAATTCCTGTTGCTTAAGGTATCCAGTAAACGGTATTCGCCATAGCAGGCTGGAAAACGAAGACACCAAGGAACCTCAAGGACACCAGAAGCCACCAGAAGCTAGAAGAAGCAAGAAAGGAATCTCCCTTAGAGACTTCAGAGGGAGGGAGCATGGATGGCCCAGCAATGCTTTGATTTTAGACTTCCAGCCTCTAGAACTGTGAGAGAACAAATTTCTGTTGTTTAAGCCACCAACTTGGCAGTAATTTCTTATGAAGTCTAAGAAAACTAATACAACCAATAAGAAAACTGATATACAAAGAGTGATACATTCATACAATGGGTATACTACTCAGCAATCAAAAGGAATCATGAATAAACCTAAAAAATTAAAATGCTATGCAAAATAAGCCAGGCACCAGAGTACATCTTATATGTATCTGTTTACATGAAGTTCTAGAAGAGGCAAAACTAACGGGTAATGGAAAAAAAAAATGGAACAGTAGTTGCCTCTACAGAGGCAAAAGGGGTTTACCGGGGAGGAGTTGTAAGAATATTTCTGAGGTGATGGAAATAGTCTATATCTTGATAGCAGCAAAGGTTATAGGGTGCATGCAACTGTCAAAACTCACCACACTGTATACTTAAGATCTCTCTGTTTCATTGTATTTGAATTGCATCCCGATATAAAAATATAAAAAAAATATAAAAGAAAAAATTCAGTGTGTTCTCTGACTTTCCAAGTCATGTGGATGGCATACTCACCACAGCATCCCTCTGAGGCAGATGGCATCTGAGCAAGAGGAGCAGGTACCACATGAAGGACAGATTAGCAACTGAAACTTCCAGAAGGAATAGTCTCAAATCCTATGACTGAGTCCACCTTAACATAGGTCAGTGCCATGACCCATTCTCAAATGAGAACTGAAATCATGCCCTCAGGCTTTGATGTTAGCTTTTGCAGGATGCTTTCCCTGACAGCCCTTGGCGGAGTAGGTTTCTCTCTGATGGGGGCAGGTGTCTCTCCCTGGTCTTGCACTTACCATAACACCTCTCCCCCTGGGCCATGATGGTTGGTGAACTTTTCTTCTCCATGAGCTCTAGTGTCTTACTTGCCTCCCAATCTCCAGAAATCTCATCAAGCCACAGCACAGGACTTTTGACAAACTAGTGTTTACGGGGCTAAACTGAACTCCTGGCCTCATTGAATTTTTTTTTAATTCAATTTTATTGAGATATATTCACAAACCATACAATCATCCACAGTGTACAATTAATTGTTCACAGTACCATTATTAATTTTTGAACATTTTCACTACCACACAAAAAAGAATAAGAATAAAAACTAAAGTAAAAAAAGAAAACTCCAAACATACCATAACCTCAATCCTCCCTAGTATTCATTTACTTTTTGTTCCTGGTTTTCTACTCATCTGTCCATATCCTCAATAAAGGGAGTGTGAGCCACAAGGTTTTCACAATCACACAGTCACACCTTGTAAGCTACATAGTTATGCAATTGTCTTCAAGAAACAAGGCTACTGGGATGCAGTTTAACAATGTTGGGTATTTACTTCTAGCTATTCCAATATGCTAAAAACTAAAAAGGGATATTTATAAAATGCATAAGAATAACCTTCTAAATGACCTCTTGACTCCATTTGAAATCTCTCAGCCCCTGAAACATTACTTGTTTCATTTCTCTTCCCCCTTTTGGTCCAGAAGGCTTTGTCAATCTCACAATGCCAGGTCCAGGCTCTCCCCGAGAGTCTTGTCCCACATTGCTGGGGAGATTCACACCCCTGGCAGTCATTGTCGCATGGGAGTGGGGGGTCATTGAGGTTTTTTTATTTCATTTTTATTGAGATATATTCACATACCATGCAGTCATACAAAATAAAGTGTACATTCAGTTGTTTACACGACCATTATATAGTTGTGCATTCATAACCAAAATCAATTTTTGACATTTTCATTACCACACACACAAAAATAATAAGAGTAAAAATTAAAGTTAAAAAGAACAATTAAAGTAAAAAAGAACACTGGGTGCCTTTTTTTTTTTCTCCTTTTTTTCCCCCCATTTTTCTCCTCATCCATCCATAAACTGGAAAAAGGGGAGTGTGGTCCATATGGCTTTCCCAATCACATTGTCATCCCTCATAAGCTACATTTTTATACAATCATCTACAAGATTCATGGGTTCTGGGTTGTAGTTTGATAGTTTCAGATATTTACTGCTAGCTATTTCAATTCATTAGAACGTAAAAAGGGTTGACGATATTGTGAGTGAGAATGTCTACCAGAGTGACCTCTTGGCTCCTTTTGGAGTCTCTCAGTCACTGAAGCCGATTTCATTTCTTTTCACATCCCCCTTCTGGTCAAGATGATGTTCCCCATCCCATGACGCCAGGCATTGATTCCTCTACAGGAGTCATATTCCATGTTGCCAGGGAGATTTACTCCCCTGGGTGTTAGATCCCACATAGAGGGGAGGGCAGTGATTTCACCTGCCAAGTTGGCTTAGCTAGAGAGAGAGGGCCACATCTGAGCAACAAAGAGGCATTCGGGAGGAGGCTCTTAGGTACAATTATAGGCAGGCCTAGCCTCTCCTTTGCAGCAACAGTCTTGCCAAGGGCAAGTCCTGTGGTAGAGGGCTCAGCCGATCAAACCACCAGACCCCTATGTCTGTGAGCACATCAGCAACCATCGAGGTGGGGGAGCCCAACACCCTTGGATTCTCCACCAGTTCTTCAAGGGGGCTTTGCATATTTTCTTCATTGCTTTTTTTTAATTAACTTTTTTTTAAATTAACTATATCAAAAAAATTTTTTTAAAAAGATACACAATAAAAAAACATTTCAAACAAACCATAACAAGGGAGTAAGAAAAAGACAACTAACCTAACATAACCACTCTACTTCCAACATGTTCCCACCCTACCCCAAGAAAACAACCTAATACAGCAACATTTCTGTGAACTTGTTCCTACCATACCCATCAGAAATTAATAAACCATAGACATTCCTGGGCATTCCCAGAATGCCAAACTTACCCACAATAGCTTATCTGTTCTTATTGGGTTGTTGTTCCCCCTTCATTAATTGCTCTCTATCACTAGTTTCCCTACATTCTCCTTATTTTCAGAGTGTGTTATTTAACCTTCAGGTATTTGTGAATTTTCTAAGTCTCTGATGGTTATTGACTTCTAATTGCATTCCATTGTGATCAGAAAATGTGCTTTGAATAATTTCAATCCTTTTAAATTTATTGAGGCTTGTTTTATGTCCCAGCATATGGTCTATTCTGGAGAAAGTTCCGTGATCACTAGAGAAGAATGTGTAGTCTGGTGATTTGGGATGTAATGTTCTATATATGTCTGTTAATTCAAATTCATTTATCATATTGTTTAGGTTTTCAATTTCCTAATTGGTGTTCTGTCTGGTTGATCTAACTACAGGATAGAGTGATGTGTTGAAGACTCGAACAATTATTGTGGAAACATCCATTGTTTCCTTTAGTTTTGCCAGTGTTTGTCTCATGTATTTTGTGGCACCATGAATGGCTGCATAAAAATTTATGATTGTTATTTCTTGTTGTTGAATTGCCCCTTTTATTAATATACAGTGGCCTTCTTTGTCTCTCGTAATATCCTTGCATTTAAAGTCTATTTTATCTGAGATAATGTTGCTACTCCTGCTTTATTTTGGCTATACCTTGCATGAAATATTTTCCCCATCCTTTCACTTTCAATTTCTTTGTGTCCCTGTGTCTAAGATGAGTCTCTTGTATGCAACATATTGATGGTTCATATTTTTTGATCCATTCTGCAAATCTATATCTTTTAATTGGAGAGTTTAATCCATTTACATTCAACGTTATTACTGTGAAGGCATTTCTTGAATCAGCCATCCTATCCTTTGTTTTATGTTTGTCAGATATATTTTTTTCCCTCTTTCTCTTATTGTCCTTTAATGAACCAATATGGAATCTCTTTAGTACTGAACCTTTCTCCATATATCTCTCTCCTTTCTGTGTTTCTCTGCCAGTAGGGCTTCCTTTAGTATCTGAAGTAGGGCAGGTCTTTTACTAGCAAAACTCTCAGCATGTGTTTGTCTGTGAGAAATTTAAGCTCTCCCTCAAATTTGAAGGAGAGCTTTGCTGAATAAAGTATTCTTGGTTGGAAATTTTTCTCTCTCAGAATTTTAAATATGTCATGCCACTGCCTTCTCACCTCCATGGTGGCCACTGAGCAGTCACTACTTAGTCTTATGTTGTTTCCTTTGTATGTGGTGAATTGCTTTTCTCTTGCTGCTTTCAGAACTTGCTCTTTATCTTCAGTATTTGACAGTCTGATCAGAATATATCTTGGAGTGGGTTTATTTGGATTTATTCTATTTGGAGTTCACTGAGCATTTATACTTCGTGTATTTATATTGCGCAGAAGGTTTGGGAAGTTTTCCCCAACAATTTCTTTGAATACTCTTTCTAGAACTTTACCCTTCTCTTCCCCTTCTGAAACACCAATGAGTCTTATATTTGGACATTTTATTTTACCTATCATATCCCTGAGGTCCATTTAGATTTTTTAGATTTTTTCCCCCATTCTTTCTTTTGTTCTTTCGTTTTCATTATGTGGTCCTCAAAGTCGCTGATTCATTATTCAGCTTCCTCTAGTCTTTTACTATGAGTATCCAGAATCTTTTTAATTTGGTCAACAGTTTCCTTTATTTCCATAAGATCATCTATTTTTTTATTTACTCTTGCAATGTCTTCTTTATGCTCTTCTAGGTTCTTCTTCATGTCCTTTATATCCTCTGCCATGCTCTTCTTCATGTCCTTTATATCCCATGCCATGCTTTCATTGTTTGTCTTTAGTTCTTTGGTTAATTGCTCCAAGTATACTGTGTCTCCTCTGATCTTTTGATTTGGGTGTTTGCATTTGGGTTATCCATATTGTCTAGTTTTATCATATGCTTTAAAAGTTTCTGTTGTTTTTGGCCTCTGGGCATTTGCTTTACTTGATATGGTTCTTTTAGGATATGTAGGATTATTCAAAGACTAATCTCTAATTTGTCAGATCTACAGCTTGGTGGCATACACTTTCTCTAACTAACCAGCAGATGGCATCTGCGAGTTACCTATTCCCCTCAAGTCAGTTCTCCCCAACTTTGTCTCTGTAGTGTGTGGGGGTCTGATTCTTGTGGGGTCCAATTGGTGCACCAAGTTTGGATGTGTTGTTGGTGCTGTCTGCCCTGAATGTGGGGCATGTGTCTGAGCAGTTAGGGAGGCCGGGCAGCTTTAATAATCAAACCTCCCAGGTATTACTGGAGATTTAAGGCTGTTGCAAGTCTAAATCTTCATTTCAGTCTTACCACAGATTATCTCTGCTGCTGACCCACAAGTCCTTGGTATTGGCATATGGTCCCTGGGATTTCCGAGTAGGTCCTTCTTCCAAGCCATGCCCTTATAGGGCCTCTGCTGAGGGAAGGTTGTGCTACGTCACAAGTGCATGCCAACCCTCAAGGGAAGTTCTGGGCTGCCAGGCCATGTAGGTGCATTCCCAGCCTGCTGTAAGGATGGCTGTATGGGGCATGTTAATTTCCCCCTTTTCACACAGCTCCACCTTCCCAGCTCTGGGACAGTTAGCTGTGGGTGCATGAAAGGCTATTGTCCACACCCGACATTGTGGCGTGTGTGCGTGTTGCTGGAAAAACTTCCTGTCACACTGGGATTTTCGGCACAGCTCTGGGCTGTGGCGCCAGTGCCAGGCAGGAGCATTCCCAGTCTCCCGGGAAGATGGCTGCAAGGGTATGGTTATTTTCCCCTTTTGGCTCCCCTCTGTCTTCCTCACTCCAAGACAATTAGCAGTGGGTGCATGAAAGGCTATCTTCCATGCCAGATATTGAGGCGTTCACACAGCCCGTTCCTGCTGTGCTTCACTGTGTGGTTCTTGCTTCTGTATCTGCAGCTGCTTTTGGGTTTTTATAAAAGAACTAGTCCGCCTCCAAACGCCAACCCACAGTTTCCCCACATCGCAGCATGGCTGCTGGATATTCAGCAGACTTACTCGTTTCAGAACACAGACTCCCTGTTTCACCAAGTGCATGGTCCCTGTGGATTTAGCAGAACTTGTCCAGCTGGAGCATCACTGGAACTGGTGTTCTGGGTGACTTTCTGGCTTTTATCTAGTATTTTTCACGGAGGTGTTTTTTTGCCCTGTCTCTCCTACCCGCCATCTTAGGTTCTCCGGTCATTGAGTTTTGATGACAGAATCTCCAGGGAATGATTTCCAGGTTCCCATGAGTCTTCACTCAACAAATAAGGCAGGGGACTGAGAAGTCATTGATTGGACTTGGGAGATTTTCTCCATTAATGTCCCTTATCCATTAGGAAGCATCTCGGAAGGCATGTCCATGTTATGATATAAACCTTCTAGTTAGAAGTAAAAAAAACAAAAATAAGAAATCCCCAAACCCTCATTTATTTACTGAAATAAATGGGAAAAGCATAAAATTCAGGGCAGCAGAAACCTAAATACTTTAATCACTCCCTCATATTATCATGCTGAACCACAAAGCCTTGGAAAGAAGATACTGTTTTTCAAAATGAAATACAAGCTTGTATATAAAAGATTAGAAAAGATAAGAGCAGATGCACATCTAAGTTTCAGTAATATTCTAATGTATAAAACGAAGTCATTGACATCCATAGAAACTTCCCATTAAAAATAGAAAAAACAAATACCTCTTTAAAAAGACCCTGAAAAGTTTTGGCAGGAAGATATCTGTCAGGTGCTATCATGATGAAGAAATGAAAGGAGAAAAAAAAAATGACCCTGCCTTACATTTTCAGTTACAATTTATTTAGAGAGAAATGCTGATTTGTCACTTTATTTCAAGTGATGCAAAAAAGATGAATACTCACTAGGTAAGAAGATACACAGGAAAGCCAGAAATAGCTATTTAAAGAATTCATGACAAGAAAATATAGCAGGACACTTCACTTATGAATAGAAATATAAAACACATCATTTGGTTCATATTTTTTAACAGTCTGGCTGAGGTGAGGGTTTCCATGCCATTGGTTAGGCAAATGTTATCATTTTAGTCCCTTTGTCCTTTTTACCTGTCTGAAGATTCCTGTCAGGTACCAACAAATATTCAATATCAGGACTCAGCTAAAAATATATAAAAAACAAAGGCCAATGTGATTAATGAGCAAATCATAAATATTCACTTATTTGTGAAGAACACATCAAAACCCAATTCATTTTAACATTACCCTTTAGTGTCAGTTCTTTTCAATTTTCTCTTTTCATTCTCTCTGGATACTATTTCCAAACCATGTAAATAAGTGAACAAATACCAAAATTCACAGTATAATTGATCAAATCTATGTCTTTCATCTGAATCACTCTGAATTGACACTTCGATTTTTTCCTCTTCCCCTGTTGCTATCATATGAGTAAAACAGAATCATTTTCTTTCTAAACTCCAGATCTAAGATTGTTAAGAAAACCAGCACTGGGTTTTTGTCTGTCCCAACCCTCCATTGCTGGGTTGTATCACAGCTGCTGCTGATTGACAGACAGATAGAGGACACAGCTGCAGCCACCCTCTTCTGTCTTGTTTTCTTTTGTGTTAGCTTTGGGCTAGATTTTCTGAAACTGATGGGGAAGTCCTTGATCTCATATCACTTTCAATGATTTTCCTTGGTTAGAACTCAAGAAGCCTGCAGAGCTTCTTAGAGGAGAAAATAACAATTCCCAGAGGGCTTCAAAAACCTCAACTCAAAAGACCTAAATCAATAGTAACACAGTGTGTTGCATTGTTTTGAAGGGCAAAACCCAGCTAAAAGGCATGTATCTATGGTTAGTCCATTGACTCCTCATATGGGAAGGAGACACTACAAGCAGGGAATCAGAAGGGAACTGCAATTGCATAAAATCTAAGGGCCAGGTGGAAGGAGAACAGAGCCCAAATATGAACTAGGTAGTTTCATATCCATGCTTTTTCTCTGAAAAATACAAATATGCCAGTTATTTCAAATAGTGCAATCTGATACAAACCATAATGCAATTTTTGTAGTCAGCAAGATTTTAATATTATAGCTGTACTAACGTATTGCAAATTGTTATTAGTTAAAACCATTTGACAGCTGTCATTTATAGAGCAAGCTATTCCTGCAGGCCTATGTTTAACAGCAGATGAAAGTTATGAAATAATATAGATAATGGCTATCAAAATATTGTGTAAAACGGATACTCCTTGCTCTATAACGGCACGTGCCTCCATGTATGAAAGACGAGCTACTATGACTGAAAATGGCTAAAGCAAACGGCTAATGCATCCTTAAGCACAGCCTTTCTCACCTTTGTTCTCTGCGCTTCACTCCTATCTAATTTCTCTGAATATCCACGCAAGCAACCCTTGCTTCGCATGGTTCTGATACGCATACATTTCAGTCAACATGGTTTAGTTAAATAAAACCCGTCTCCCTACCACATAGTTCAAATATCTGTTGCCAGGGTATATTAACCAAAAGTAATTGCAAAAATTACAAA
The DNA here is from genome assembly GCF_015220235.1 of Choloepus didactylus. Taxonomy (NCBI): domain Eukaryota; kingdom Metazoa; phylum Chordata; class Mammalia; order Pilosa; family Megalonychidae; genus Choloepus; species Choloepus didactylus. The sequence continues at coordinate 11,057,459 of NC_051315.1, forward strand.
CTTCGCAGCTAGTTCCTCAGTGCACACATCACTGCGTAACAGATGCACATCACGGTCAGTGACCAATCATGTCACTTCCTGCAAAGTTATTCAGTTCTGGCGCAGATGACACAAGAGGTAGCTGTGTTGCCTCCTTTTCTCTCAGTGATAAACCCACATGATATTTTACAAAAAGTGATAAATGAAAGAGGGAAATGGACAATGAAGAGGTAGATGCAGCAATGAAAAGCAAGCGATCGTGCTGGAAGTGAAATCTGAGTCAAACATCAAAGGCGGTGTAGAACTGGCTGGCTGTGGGAGGGCAGGCACGGCTGCCACTGAAGACACTGGGATGAAGGTACAGCCAGAGCAATGTAATGGAGGAGAACTATCAACACCAAGAGAATGGTGGCCAGGACAGAAGGATGACACAGTCTCAGAGGAAGGCATGCCAGCAAGAACCCTCAAATTAAAGAGACCCCAGAAATAAATATCTGTTGATATTTCCCAATATTGAAAGAGCAAAGGATAAACTGTTGGGAGCTGATCCAACCTTAGAGAGAAGTATGACCATTTGAAAAGGCATAGAAAAGATACTTCTTATATGACTAGAAGTCAAGCACTCTATATAAAAGTTTTAGTAAAGAAACAAAACATGTGAATTCTCAATGTTTCTAATAATTTCAGTTAATGCATTACATAAATGTGTTTTTTTTTTTAATTTACTTCCACCTTCATAATGGACTGTAAGTTATTTATGTTTGGGCAAAACATGTTTAAAGGTCATGGAACAAGCATAATTGTTCCTATTGATTACTAAGTTCACTGTTGGGGAGTGAATCATGTTCCTCAAAAAGACATTGCAAGTCCTAACCCCTGGTCCTGAGGGTGTGAACCTATTTAGAAATAGGACATTAGTTAGGGTATGAACTCTTTGAATAGAACTTCAAAGATCATATTTAGATGAGGCCAATTTGAATCAGGTCAGGCTTTAATCCATGTGATCTTAGAATAACTTAGTGGTAGATTGAATCCTTTTTGGTAGACCCCAATTTAGACAGGCTCTTAATCTTAATCCACATTCCTGTACGAACTCATTGTAAATAGGACCACTTGAAGAGGTCTTAAAGGTATTCTATTTAACTATTTAACTATTTTTAATTACCCTATGGCCCAACTGAATGAGGATGAGTCTTAATCCTTATTACCAGAGGCCTTAGAGAGAGAAAGAACTAGAAGCCAGAAGTTAGAGAAGACCTCAGGAAGAATCCAGAAGTCAGCAGAATCTGGAAAGGCAGCCACAAGGAAAGAGAGAGTGCCGCATGGGAGAGAAGCCAGAGATGCAGCCCAGGAACTCCAAGGATTGCAGCAAACCAGGGCCGGAAGGCTACAGACTTTGGGGAGACAGGATGGCCTCACTGACACTTTGATTTTGTACTTTTAGCCTTCCAAATCATGAGCCAATAAATTCCTATTCTTAAACCAACCCATAGTGTGGTATTTGCCATAGCAGGCTGGCTACCTAAGACATCCTTATAAGCAAAGGAAATTGGACATGGAAGTAGAAGCCAGAAGTCAGATAAAATAAGAAGAGCAGACACAAGGAGAGAGTGATTGCCTTGTGGCGGGAATGCTGGGCTGCTGCAGATTCTGGGAAGAAGCAAGTCCTGCCAATAGCTTGATATTGGATTTCTAGCCTCCAAAAGTGTGAGCCAATATATCCTTGTTGTTTGAGCCAGTCAGTTGTGTGGTATTTGTCATAGGAGATGTGACAAACCAAGAAAAGCACTTTGCGTGATGTCAGCTCACAGGGTAATTTTTACAGTCCTATACTACCCTGAAAGCTTAGAAGTCCCTGTACTTAGACTTCCTGCCAAGGCTTTTGTACTTTCCTTTGTTCTCATCTACCTGCCAAATGGCTTCTTGTCCTTTGAATTCCATGTTGAGGAAACTGTAATTTCCAAATAATAGTAATTTCCCCTTGCATAGCAATCTTTAGGCATGTTTTGCAGGTCTCTGTTAGAGTACCTTCTTTTAGATTTATTCAGGTATGCCTTCTCAATGCTGTGGGCTCGAAATCTGTGTATTTGGACCACATGGCACATTATCTGGAATAGTAGGCTTTTGATTCCTGTTATAAAATGAATGGATAAGCCATTTTTCTCTTTTTGTACAACATCACAATTCACAAATCTGATGTTTGCAATTATGTGTATTCATAATTAACCCCAATTGCCCACTCTTCTGTAATTTTCTTGAGGCCCAAAGTTGAGAGAAATACCAGTCATGAAATTTAGGAATGAGCTTAGTGCATTATTTTTTCTGAAGGACATTATAATTGACCTTTGATTTTGGCAACAAGAATTTCTTCGGTGATCTTGGGAAGAGCAATTTTGGTGGAGTTGTGGAAATGAAAGCCTGTTTGGAATTTATAACTGAAAAATGGAAGAAATTTTCTTCTTTAAAGATTGCAGAGTGAGCATACTATCTATAATTGCAGTCTCCTAAAACATCACTAATGACAGTAAAGGGATTTTTAAAAAGACATATGTATGTGAAGAGGAGAAGAAATGGAGGAGAAACAACAGTTTTGAAGCAACAATTTATCTGGAAAGCAGGTAAACAAGCGGTAAAGGATTTAACAGATGCATAAAAAGAATGGAACCCTAAGCCCTACAGAAAGTCTGAGAATTAACCCGAATTACCACCTGTACTCTTTTGAAAACTCAAAATTGTCAGTTCCACTTATAGCTGGAAGTTGTATAAATGGGCAGGCAAAAAGGAGAGGGATTTGCTTGAAGTCACTTTAGCAACACTCAGATTCATTTAGGCAGAAAGTTTATTCTCTGGAAAAGGTAAAATACCTGGTGTCCTGCCAAATAACTGTATATACAGTCTAGGGTAAGGGTGCCGTATTGAAAGTGGGTGAATTAAACACACATGCCCATAGCAAATGCTGAAACCCACAGCACTCTGCTTCTCTCAACCCCCAAATCTGGGTACCCAGGACTTCCCTTTCCAGCAGGAAGATGTAAAAGTTTCCTGTGATGATTCTGACCAGCCAAAGATGCTCACACTGAACTGGTTTTCATTACCCCACTTTTGCACTGGAATAAATAACCTAACAGATATCTGATGAAATCCCCTAAAGGAAGAGATGAACAAAGGGAAAAAAATGTGACTTCCTCTCTCTCTGAGGAAGAAGACCCTTAAAAAAGTAACATTTTCAAAGAGAGAAGAAATAATAGGTAACTATGAAAAATGAACTAGGGACTAAAAAAGAAACATCTGGAGAACAGAAAAAGCAGCTTTAGAAATTAAAAAATATGGTGAGATAAATGAATACAAATTCAGAAACCTGGAAAAGATAAGGTTGAAGTCCTCTGAAAAGTAGAGCTAAATATTAGAAAATGGAAATGGTAAGGAAGATAAGACTCAATGAATAAATAAATAATAAGCAAACCTATTATCCCAGAAATCAAACCCCAACTAAAAGGACTTCTAGAAAGAAATGCTACAAATAAAGAATGGAGTGTGTTACCAAAAGAATAATTCAAGGAGATTATCCAGAACTGAAAGATAGGCATTTCTGGACTAACAAAAAAAAAAACACACAAATACCCAGAATAATTGCTTAATAGAGCCACATCACGTCACATCATTTGGAAATTTCATACTAGATAACAACGAGAAAATCCAATAACCTTTTGAGGAGGAAAACAAGATGGAAAACAAACTAACAAACTAACAAATATTTATATAAGGATCATATCAGGAATCTGATCAGGAATCAGATTGGCTTCAATCATTTCAAGAATACCATTCTGGGATCTAGAAACATGGCCTTCAAAATTCTGACATTTTATGATTTCCTTCTAAAAACCCATACCTAGGAATTTATATATCAAGTAAGAGGTTTTAATAAACATAATTTTTTAAATTCCAGAATTAAAAATAATTCTACCTCCATTGCACTCTTTTGCAGTATGTTATTGTAGAAATATGTGTGTGTGTGTGTGTGTGTGTATATATATTTTTTCTTTTTTTTTAAGAGTAAAGCAGAAGTTGGAAGACAGGGTGGCAGAAGCTGGAGATCTAACACAGAGCAGTAGGGGAATAAATCTGTAGGGTACCAGTGAAAGTATATCTCAGCACACAGCTGCAGTCACGAGGAGCAAGGGACATCCTGAACAGCTGGAGAAGGTCAAGTGTTATAGGAGATACTTATTCAGGAGGATGACATGAATAAAATATCTGAAGCATTCAAAAAGGGATAATTTTATTGGCCAAAGAAATAGGACTGAATTTGCAACAAATACATAGATAACTATGTAAGTAAATAACATAAATTAGGAAAGGGATATGCTGTAAGAATAAATGTGTGTAGTTTGCCTTTGGTTTTTAATATCATCTTGTTCCAGTATACCTAGTTATGTCAGTTAACTGGAGTAAAACAAACTGATTTATGCTTAACCCTCTCCTGGCCATGCTGTCCAAGTACCAACAACTTCCCTTATTTCTGCCTCTCCTGCTGTGTCTCTGACAACAGAGCTGCTATCACAGTGGATCGGCTTGAACAACAGGATCTTATTAGCTTGTGGGTTTGAGGCTGGAAGAAGTCTAAAATCAAGACATTGGTAAGGCTTGCTTTCTCCCCAAAGACAGTAGCATTCTGGTGCTGGCTGCCAGCGATCCTTGGGGTTCCTTGGCTTGTATTTCTGTCTTGTGCCATATAACAACGTTCTCTCCTTTCTAGCTTCTGTGACTTCAGGGTTATCTTTATAAGGTCCCCAGTGGTTCAGATTAAGTTCTATCCCAGTTCACTTGGCCAAACCTTAACTAGAAATAACATTGTCAATATGGCCTATGTACAATGGGTTTACACCCACAAGGACACGGACTAGGATTAAAAACATGTGTTTGTGGGCATACAGAATTCAACCTACCACATGCTGTTTGGTCAAAACTCAACTTTACATGAGGAAGAGTTGACCCAAAGACTTTACAGCAAATTGGTTGTCTACTGCATTTTATATTTAAATATGTGAATTTGAAATTGACAGTTTAGTGAAGCCCAAGGAGTCTAAGAAGTTTCCAAGCCTGGACAAATATGATGGCATCTTCCACAGTTGCTGTGGTGTAAGGTAGGTTCTTTGAGACTGGGAGGTTCCAAATGAGTTTTTGAATTCTTGACTCTTCTACCTCAGGGGATCCTCTCTTACCCCTAATTTCAACAATTGCAGATTCTTTCACAAAATTTAGCATGTAATACACATCATCTATTATTCTTCCCTTACCTTGCTTTATTAAAAATAAACATATTGTTGAATTTTAATATTTTAACATGAGAGACAATGGCAATTTACATTATAATAAGTATGGGTTCTCCAAACTAAACATGACATTTGTAAATGTATTTGTTGGTAAATTATGCTTTCTCTTATATATATTTTTAAACAGTTTTATTCACACACCATACAATCCATCCAAAGTGTGAAATCGGTGGCTCTCAGCATTATCAGAGTTGTGCTTTCATCACCACAATTTGAGAACATTCTCATTGCTCCAAAAAGAAAAATTCCATATATCTTATACCCACCTATTTTGACACATCGTTAGCATAGTACCCTTTTTATAATTTATGAAAGAACATTACATTATTACTGCTAACTATATTCCATAGTTTGTATTAGCTGTATTTTCCCATATATCACCCTGCTATTAATACCTTGTAATAGTGACATACTTTTGTCCTAATTCATCTACAGTCTTCATCCACAACAGGGTTCACTGTTTATACTGTTCCATGTTTTATCCTCTCTCTTTCTAGTGACATACATGACCTTAAACTTCCCCTTTCAACCATAATCACACCCATAATTCAACACTGTTAGTTACACTCATGGTAATGTGCTTTTGTCATATCTATCCATTTCCAAACATTAACAACAAACCTTATCAAAAATTCTGCACAAATTAAGCATCAACTCCCCATTCTCTACCCTCATTCAATTTTCTGGTAACCTATATTCTAGATTTTAACCCCAAGGTTTGCTCATTATAATGAAATCATATTACTGAGACCATACAATATTTGTCCTCTTGAGTCTGGCTTCCTTCATTCAATATAATGTCCTCAGGGTTCATCCATATTCTTGCATCCATTAAAACGTAATTCTTTCTTACAGCTGAATAGTATTCTATCATATATATATACCACATTTTGTGTAGCCAATCAATAGTTGATGGACACTTGGGTTGTTTCCCCCTTTTGGCAATTGTTAATAATGCTTCTCTGAACATCAGTGTACAAATATCTGTTCGTGTCCCTGCTTTCAGTTCTTCTGAGTATATACCTAGTAGTGGGATTGTTGGATCATATGGTAATTCTATACTCAGCTTCTTGAGGAACCACTAAACTGTCTTCCACGGTGGCTGCAACATTCTACATTCCTACGAGCAGCGAATAAGTGTTTCTATTTCTCTGCACCCTCTCCAACACTTGTAATTTTCTGTTTTTCTTTCTTTCTTTCTTTTTTTTCTTGTAATGGCCATTCTAGTAGGTGTGAAACGGTATCTCATTGTCGCTTTGATTTGCATTTCCCTAACAGTTAGTGATGTTGAGCATCTTTTCATGTGCTCTTTAGCCATTTGTATTTCCTCTTTGGAAAAGTATCTGTTCAAGTCTTTTGTCTATTTTTTATTTAGAGGTTGTTGGTTATTTTTTTTTTTTATTGAACTGTAGGATTTTTTTATAGATTCTGGATATTAAAACATTTTTGGATATGTGGTTTCCAAATATCTTCTCCAATTGAGAAGGCTGCCTTTTCATTTTCAGTCCTCTGAAGCACAAAACTATTTAATTTTGAGGAGGTCTCCTTTATCTATTTCTTCTTTCATCGCTTGGGCTTTAGGTGGAAAATCTAAGAAATCACCTCCTATCACAAAACTTGAAGATGCTTCCCTACATTTTTTTTCTAGGGGTTTCATGGTTCTGGATCTTATATTTAGGACTTTGATTCATTTTGCATTAATTTTTGTATAAGGTGTAAGATCGGGATCCTCTTTCATTCTTTGGGATGTGGATATTATATCCAGTTCTCCCAGCACTGTTTATTGAAACTTACTTTGCTCTTATAATTACTTTGTGAATGTTTTAAAAGGCAAAAGTAACTTCTCATAAGACATTTCTCTTGTAATCTCCAAATTTCCTAGCATGCATAAGACTAATAAACAGGGTCATTTTGACGTCTTCTCTCCTTATAAAAGCATGTGTTTGTAAACTGTTGTTGTTAAGTGTAGAACAATCCCAAACTCAGTTACAGGAGAAAAAAGCCCTCCTTTTACATTCATGCACTACAAAACTTCTATTTAGCTATTCACAGCAGGCAACTCAGTAAAAATTATTTAAAGCACATTAATTCAAATCCACCTAGCCTACCTCTGTGAGAAAGTTGTTGCATAAAAGGAACAGTTCCTCTAATTAAATCTAAAAACTCTACAGCTGTGAAACTATAAATTTTTATCTCTGCTAGCAGTAGCTGTAAAAGTGATTCTAAATTAAAATATTAACTGCCCCCCCTTCCCCACACATACAATAAAAGACTTAAGACTTCCATAAAATGAATCAGATTGTTTGGGCCTTTCTAAGTGGTTGCCTTGATTTTAGCAGAGCAGACTTTTTCCTTACCTGAGAATAAACTGTTTACTATTTGCCATAATGTCTCATCCACATGCCACATGCCCTCCACTTTTTTTTTTTTTTTTTTTTTTGGTAACCATTTTTGTAGCATGCCTCAATTGTAAATGAACTCATTCTGGATTTCTTTCTTTCTTCTTCTTCTTTTTTAAATCGGTTGTTCCTGATCTGCCAGTTGAAACCAACAACATCTGGTTCGTTGTCGGGTGGATAGTTAAATCTCCTCTCTCCAGGATAGGAAAATCTGTTTTTAGATCCTGGAGTACTGAATTCACACATGTTCATCCAAATATGCATGCCCAAAACTTTGGCAGCTGAATCTCTACGAAAAAGTGAGAAAAATGCCACCCCTCCACCTCCCCCCACCAAAGGACTGGTTCCAGGAATCACCAGTGAGATTGATAAATTGCTAGACCCCTTGAAAAGTAGGAGATGCTACAATTTATTAATTCCTCAGCTGATTCTGTTCTTAAAAGTTTCAGTTTGTTGGACAAGTTCTGTCATTTTTATAATGCTTCTTTCCTATGCCCATAAATCACAATGTATCTGGAGAGCACCTGAAGTTCTCGGGAGGCTTTAGTATGCCTTGTCTAAATGGCCCCACCTGTTCACCATCTAGCATTTTTTTTTACCTTATCTCATTCAAGAGCTTCTCTTCTCTTTGTGGCATATGGAAAACCCTACTGGTGATGTCCCAAGACTGCGTGTGCATCTGCACAGGGGGATACACATGTACACACATACTCTATCAACTTCTGGAAATAATTTTTAGTAATAATTATAATAGTAAAGAAAGCAAACAGGATTGCTTTGACATCACCCACTTGCGAAGATGAGGACGACATGCCATATATTACTTTTGAATTCACTATAGTTTGAAAATAAAGGCATGAGAATTGAGAAACATTATCTAGAGCCTCTGAGGCCTTGCCCTTTTCTTTGAGACAAGGATTAGCAGAAAAACCATGGATGTCAGATAATGAAAGTTTTTCTGGTTGTTTTTTTTTTTCTGACTGATGATAAGAATATTAATTATCTCATCTTCACAATCTTTTATCCACACCTCTTTATCAAATTCTTGTCCTTAAGTAAGTTAACTCTGGTATGATAATCACTAATTAACCTATTCCTTTATTCCCCTTTCCCAGAATCAGAACAAAAATATGTTTGATGCCTATCGCATATTATCATTGACAGTCATATCAAGGATGCCCTCATTTTGCCAAATTTCTCATTCTGATATGTATTCTTCACATTTGGTAACTGTAAAAATTGTGAAGCATCTTACTTTCAATGAGCACATTTATACTGTAGCATTTTTCTCCCACCAACATGCTGCTAAATTATTGACTCGCTTTATAACTGATAACACTTTAGAGTTCTGAGAATTTGGTACTTCTTTTGTTTCTGTTTGATTTGCCTTACTCCATCATTTCGGTGGCAGAAACAATGGTGTAGTGACAAGGTTTTGAAGTCAGTTTGTGTTGAATCCCAATTCTGTGCTTTTGGGCACTTTTCTCCAATTCACATGCAAACTGTTCACAAGTTAAGGAACTCACCACATTATCCAGGCCTGCTACAGGCTCTCAGCAAGCACTCAACACATATGAATTCCTTTCCTTTCCCCCAGAGGACAAATCAATCAGTTCCTTAAGGGCCTGGAAGGCGGTTTATATTTGTTTTCTGTTCAGTGCTGCAGGTACCCAGTAGTGATGCTACTAACTACAATATTAGCCCAATTAATTAATAACTGCTTATGCCTCAAACATATTTGAAAACACCTCTGAGAAGACAGGACTGGTTCCTGAGCAGCTGTGGGAGACATCATTAAATACATATGGTAGCACTTCCCCATTTGACCAGTTGAACATGTCCTAACACACTTATTGAAGACATAGTGTTAGCAGAATTGTTGTGCTTGTGTTACCTGCTTCTAATCCAGTCTGTAGTGGGTACTGGTACTGTAGGGAGAGGCTAGAGCTGAGGTAGGTAGGAGAGAATAGCTGTCACCCTGAAAAAGAGAAGGAAAAATATTTTATTCTGTATTTCGATCCAGCTGCAAAATTGATAAAGAAACTGTTATCTGGGGCCCTTTAATATTAGGAAAAGCAGACCCACATAGCTTAGTTACCTTTAAGGATACCCTTGCAAGTGATGCAAATCATGGTGATGTATCCCTTATCAAGAAAAGGTAAACTGAGGTTTCATCTACTCACTCAAGAGGCAGGAAGGTATGAAATAAATCTGAGAAACACTGCTATCCAAAATGCTTGAAACAAATGTTTTGATGCATGAAGTTTTGACCATCCAGAAAATCCACCATGTGTAATACCTGAGTTTTTGATGAGGCAATATGAACAAGGTGTGATTTTGCCTTCCTGATGAGGAAAAGTGAATAAACTCTGCATGAAATCACACTAAAAATATGGGCATGAGAAAATGGATCAGAGAAAACTTTGGATATCATAGCATGGTTCTGAGCTTTGAAATCTGGCTTTATGCCTTGGTTATCTGCTATGAGCTAAATTCCTTAATATTTCAAAGCTTCATCTATATAATGGGAATGATAATCCTTAAGTCACAAAATACTTTATATGTGAATAAATGACTGAAATATATAATACACTTAGTACAGAATCTTACCCATTTTGAACCATTATTAAATGGTGATTGTGATCATGGTGGATCAATGATTATTAATTACCAACATTATTATTTTTATTCCAATCAGCCTCATCATCATTTAATTCCCAATAAGCATACAGATAACTTTGGAGCAATCAGTGATATTCCAAAGAGATCTGATTTATCTGCCAAGAATTTTCCTGATTTCAAAACTATTATATGGTCCCATCACCATAAGAAATTCAAGAAGAGTGGGACAGGATATAAGATCTGATAACAGTGGGAAGGGAAGGCAGGCTATCCCCAACTTGATGAAAAGATCTTGCTTCCTGCCTGCTGAGCTTTCCTAAATATCTACTATGCACCCATCACCCGATGGGGTGAGGATGTTAACCTAACTCGACTCAGCAAATGATTTTTTTTTAAATCCTGGATCAGATCTTGGAGGTACAGAAGACATTCAAGTTTTATTACATGTTATTGTCAGGAATGCTACATCCTTAACTACAGTAAATAACTAGCCCCTAAACTTTAGCTATGTTCACACCAACTTTGCTCGATCTAGAATGTTGTAAAGATGGGAACTTGCCTGCATGCCTTAACTATTTGAGGTGGCGTAGTATGAAGAATGTGCTTGGCATTTGAATCAGGCATTTATAAGAAAAAAAAACATTATTAAGATTCTTCAACTTTTTGTTCTGTGGCACCAAGTCTCACTAACAGTCTCTAGTCATCACTGGCTCCTTGCATGCCTCATCAGGTTGCATTAGTCCTGGCCTGTAAGACCACTGCTGTGTGGTGGGTGTGATGGTGCATGTCTTTCAAGACTAGGTTATATAAGGCATTGCAGCCTTCACAGTTGGGCTCCTGGGGAAGCCAGTGGCCACATATGAACGTACTCAAGCATCCTTGTGGAGAGGCCCACGTGCCAAGGAACTGAGGCCTCCTGTCAATAGCCAGCACCACAGTGCCAGCCATCTGTGCAAACCATATTTGAAGTAGATTCTTCAGCCCCAATCAAGCCTTCAGATGACTGCAGCCCCAGGATATCTGCTTGCAAAGTTGTGAGAGACCTCACACCAGAAAAGTCTAGTCAAGCCACTTGTAAGTATTTGAATGAAAGAATGTTGGGAGAGAATTTTAAAAAATTACTGTTGTTCTAAAGCCACTATGTGTCTGATCTGTTACACAACATTAGATAACTAGTATAAGCTCTTACAATTAAGCAAGTTATTTCTTTTGCTGAGTGGTTTTCCCTATTTACAAAATGAGCAAGGTAGTAGCAAACTCACAAGTTTATTTTGTGAAGATTAAACATCCCAGCATATAAGTAAGGGACTGGGTACATGGCAGTAAGTATTTGATAAATGTTTCTCTCTCTTCTCCTGATTTATGGGAAATGGATAGTTTTTCCTAAAATGCCTTGCAAGAATAAATATTGAATATTGAGTTCATGTCCTCAGAAACAAGGATAAATATATGCGTTGTGTACACATTTGAGGATTTTTAACAGAATGAGAATCTAATATAGCCTGACATGTCAGAATACTCCCCAGGACAATTAAAAGCAATTCATCTAAAGATCAAGGGCATTTTCAATCTAGGAGGGAAGCAGAGGCAACTCCATGTCTGTGTAGTATCTTTGAAGTAAAAGAAAAAAGGAAAAAATATATATATTCCTAAAAAACCAAGAATGTTTGAAATAGAGAGATAAATGTAGATACTAACAATATGTTTAGTGTAAAATACTTGACATTTGTCTTATGCAAAGAGATACCCAAAGATAAGCAATCAATGCGAATGAAGTGATTAGACAAGAACTTCAGAGATCCAGACATCTACTATCTTTCTGCCCCAACTTCCCTGGTAAGCCTTGGCCATCTCGCTCATTGCCTCTTGGTTACAGGAAGGCTGCCATGCTGCCAGCTGATCTGTTCCATGCTAGGCAGGAAGAAGTAGTGGGAAGGGGCAAGGAATATAAAGAAGGTACCACAGAGATTGTCACCTATACTAAACTTCTAGCTATACCACATTGGTCATATCTTCATTACCTAATCACCATGGATGCATGGGTTGTTGAGAAAATGGGTCCTTGAGCTCAATACTGACTTGTACAAATTAGAGTTTTGCTAGTAAGAATGAAGTGGATGTGGGCATTGGGTAGGCAACAAGGTATATCTGCCACAGCCAGCTAAGTGGAACAAAAGTAGGTATTTATTTGGTGCTGTTTATGTAGGGAAGAGATGGGGAGATCTGAGTCATAATTACTGTTTAAAAGTACCTAACCAATCTAAGAACTAAATATTTAAGTTGTAATGCTGGGAATGTAGAAAGGTCTTCCATGGAAACGGAAAGCCAAAGGAATTTCATTAGTATGGCCTTTATCTGTTACTATTCTCATTTCATACTTGATGAGGAGAAAAAAAAAATAATACTGGTTCACAAAATGATTTAGATAATCTTGAAATAAATATGTTACAACCTGTCTCTCAGCTTTCAAACAATCCTATGGCTATCTTACTTTTTACAATTCCATTCACTGGGTCTGGACATAGAGAAGGAAATATTGCTCTGTCAGAATCAGATTAATGTATGGACTTTTCAAATATCTTCCAAGTTATCTGATATCAATATCACTGGAGATTGACTTTGCCTGACCTTCATTGAACGTATCAATGCAGAATTCAGACCTAATTAATGGGACAAATATAAATCCTTCCTTTATTTTGGCTGCTAGAATATGGGACTCACAGTAAAGGGATGTCAAATTGATGTGGAAAGTTTGCATTGAGTGGATGTTTAGGATAATAACCCATAAATTGCATTCTATCTCCAAGCCTTTATGATTCTGTTGTGTTTGGCAACCTTTATTGGGAATCTATCACCTAACCAGTACTTTGCTAAGTCTGTATATAGTTCAATAATGTAATGTATATTCCTTACACTTGAAGATGCTAATTATTTTGAGGGAGGAGAGAAGATTTATGAAGACAAAACAACTAGAGGACAAAGAGTACATGGAATGAGACAGATGAGAAAGTCTTTATGGAGGACATAAGCCTTCCTTTGGGCCTTAAAAGGAAACATAGGATAGCATCATTTGCTTAGAAATTATTGTACTTCATTGTTTTATTCAACATATGCCTATTTTATCTATACTATGTGCCAATCGCTTTTTGAGGTTCTGGACCAAACAAGACAAAACTCACTGGAACAAAATACAAAATACAACAAAATAATAGCTGCAGTATATTGAGTACCTAATCTTTGCAAAGTTGCTATAAGAGATTTTTATACTACCATAATTTCTTACAAAAACATTGCAGTTACTATATGGAATTAAATGCGTATAAAGAAAGTTACAGATAGTAAATAATTTCTCTGTAGTCACAGATGGCACATGGCAAAGAAATGACTGGATGGTGTACCTGGTAAATCTTTGTAGAAAGAAAACTTGCTCATCCAAAGCAAATCTGAAATTTATTGCTAATTGAAACCAATGGCACAACAGAGCTATTTATATATTTATATGCAGTTTATATTTATATTTGTATCTTAAGATCCTTGAAAGTCAGGGGCTAATTGGAGGGAATAATAAGAACAAGTTTCCAAAGTGTAAGTTAAGAAGTGAAAATAAATGTTTTGACTGATGTGAGGCAGAGAAGAAGGAACGTTGAATTCGCTTTGAGAGAGTCGGGAGATGTATGACTTGTTTCTCTCTTCCCTGAAGATTCTGTCCCATGGAGCCTGAGAATGGATTCAAAATTTGAAAGGACAGAGCAAGAAGAGAGGTATTAAACAACTTGGTATTTAAACAACTTGAGGAAAAGACAGACAGCAGTAAAATCCAGCAGCTTATGAAAGATGCAGGCCAAGAAAGTTTGACCAAAGGTTAAGATACAGAGTCAATTACAAAAGAAGACTATATCTCCAGAGATTCTCTCATCTCACTAATTCTAAACTCTCCCTTCTAGCATGTCCTCAATTGGAGGTTTAAAGGAGTAAGTTTTATGACTCAAATTTGAATTAAGTTTATGGGGTAGACTTGTATTAATTGATATATTTTCTCATTAAAAATAACAAAGTGAACTGGTTATAAGCATGAGGATGAGTTCATCTAGAAAACTATAGCTCCAAATTTCTTGATGATATTTAAATACCAAATTGCATCTGGTGCCATGTTACTCACTGAGGTAAAACTGAACAAACTCCTTAAGAGGTAATATTAACAAAGAAATAAAAAATTTAGACTTAAAAATTGTGATGACCTTTTTGTCCAAATCATTTTATGAATATTTGCAAACTTACTCATATTCCTGCATCCATAAATAGCATCTGGCATAAAAGTAATGTATCTCTAATGAAATGGAGATCGGTCCGAAGGCACTTCCATGCTTACCTTGTAAACTGTTATAGGTAATGGCAATGAAAATAAGCCCAAATTAAGGAAATTGCAAGAAGGAAACGTCATATGTTACCCATGGCTTCTGTTTCTGACCCTCTGAAGGTATAGATAAGTAGAGTTACAACTTCTGGTAGAGAACACCTGAAATTCTGGGATAAAATGTAAAGAATATAATTCTTCAAGCTTAGCTGAGATAGGAGGAAAGCAAAGGAAATAATAAGAGACCAGAACTACAAGAAAAAGCACTGTTTGCTGGGATAAATGAGCACAGATCCCATCCTTGAGGTCAGCATCCCCGGTGGGCTGGGATCTAGGAGATAGGAAATAAAGTCTATGACTCAAGCATGGTGGGAGTTCAGAATAAACCCTGTAAATAAACCTAGGATTTCAGAGGGTGATACCTTCAATGGGTGAACAAGAAAAAAGCATACATGCACAATCCTACAGAAAGACATTATTCTGCCCAGACCTTGACTCTTGGTGGAGAAGTACAAAAATAAAGCTCTTCCCTGAGAGATTTTATATATGAAACTCTAAATATCTTTAGACCTGTACCTGACAGAAACAAACTTAAATCCTGCCTGAAGGAACTGTCTTTTAAACTTATGCCTGATTCCAAGGAATGAGAGCAAACAATTAAAATCACTTCACGTTGGAACAACAACAACAAAAAAGCATTGCAAGTGAGGTTAACAGAACTAACAAACTACAACTCAGGTCCACAAAGAAATAAGGGTGGAATTGTAAAGTTCAAATTGTATAGTTAAATAAATGATAGATTGATAGATGGTAGTTAAAGTTTGGCAAAGGGAGAAGGAATAGAAAAATGTATATCCTGACTTTTAAAGAAGAGGACAACTTCTAGAAATGAATTAAGAAAAATTTGCAGAAACTTTCTGGAAAATACACTGACCTTCAAATGTGAGAAGGTCAATGAATCTGAAGTTCTATAGAATATGTCAGAGACAAAGCAGATATCGAGCAAGCAGAAACAAAAGAGTGATTCCCTATGTGGAGCTTTTGTTTAGATTGATAATAAACTTACCTTCAGCAGTTTAGAAGACAGTGGCATACTCTCTTCAATTCATTGAAGGTGAATGCATTATGTAGACTTTCATAAGCAATGAAAATAATGACTGTGAAAAAAATGTCAGACAATTCAAAATCTAAGAGTATGATACCAGCATACCTGTAAAAGCATAGTCTAAAAAATTTATCTCATCAGGTCAAGGAATATTTACTTATCTGGAATACTGCAATGCAAGAAGGAATGAAAATTGAAGAGAGTTCCAAACATGTAGTAATATAATAAATGAAAGAATATAAAAATGATTAAAAAATAAATGATAGTCACAATGCATGATACTGTTGCAAGCCATTTACAAATTGATCAGTTTTGACACGCTTATATAACCATGAATCCATCAACACAATAAAAATGCCATATATTTTAGTCATCTCCAACAGTTTTCTAATGCTAATTTGTAATCCAGGAAACCATTTATCTACTTTCTATCACTATAAATTTATTTGCAAATTTCAGAAATTTTATAAATGAAATCATTCAGTATATAATATTTGGGTGTATTTTCTTTCACTCAGGAAAATAATTTTTGAGATTCACCCATGTTGTTGCATGTATCTATAGTTCTTTCCTTTTTATCACCAAGTAAAATTCTATTGCATGGATGTAACCCATAAGCTTTTGATACATTCACCTGGTGATGGAGATTTGGGTAGTTTTCATTTGGGGGTTATTACAAATAAAGATGTTATTAGCAAAAGTATTTTTCTGGATCCATGTTTTTATTTATCTTGGGTATTTGCCTTGGAGTAGAATTACTGGTCATGTGCTCTCATGGTAGTTATATGATTAACTGTTGGTGAAACTGCCAAACTCTTTTCCAAAGCAGCTCTTCACTTTTATGTTCCCATCAGCAGTGCATGGAAATACAGTTGCTTCACATCCTGGCCAACACATGGTATGGTTGTTTTACTGTTTATTTTTAGCCATTCTAGTGTGTTTGTAGTGGTATCTCATTGTAATTTTAATTTACATTTTCCGAATTATTGATTTTATTGTGAATTTTTTAGTGTACTTATTGACCATTTGTACTTTTTGTTGCTAATTTTTCTCCTCAATATTTTGTCATTAAAAAATATTCATCTCCTATTATTCAGAAGAGTTATTTATATTTCCTGAATACAAGTTATTTTTTCTGAAATATGAGTTGTTAATATTTTCTCTCCACGTGTGGTTTGCCTTTTTTGTTTTATCAATGGTGTCTTTCATAAAGCAAACTATTGAATTTTGATGAAGCACAATTTGTCAAGTCACAAAGTGGTAAAAATTGCAACATTTGTCAATCAGTTCCAAAAAGTTATTGGTTTAGCACAGCAAATGTTTATTTTTCTCTTGCTTTATGTTATAAGTTTGGGTTGGCTGGGGGATTTGCTTACTGCACTTGCCCAGTGACCTAAGCTGAAGGAAGTTCATGTTGAGCTAGTCATCTGTGATCCCTTTAGCAGGGTTAAGTGAAGATGGTAAATCATCTGCTGGTTCTTCAAACTTCTTCTATGATATAACACACATATATGAGTCATTGCTCAAAGCAAGTCACATGGCCACACTAACTTTTAAAGGGTCTGAGAAAAAACAACTAAGGAGAGAGTCATACATTTGGGTGCATGACACTAATAACTGCTAAACAAAGAGAAAATTTGTTATTTATTATTGTTAAATAATATTTTATATTATATTTATACGTAATATAAATTAAAAAGAAAAGGCACAAAAAAGGGAATATAAATGGCCTGTAAACAAATGAAAACTTGCTCACACATGCTTTTCAGTACCACATATGAAAGTGGCAATACAATTTCATGCTTAACAGATAAGCAGATATTGCAAACATAGAATTATACCAGGAGTTTTTCTAAGGATATAGAAAAACGGGAATGGTGGGAGTGTAAATCGGTACTACCATTTGGAAAAAGTGCATAACCTATATCCCAGCAACTTTATTACCAAGCATATATGCCAAGAAAATTCTTACACAAATGTCCCAGGAGCATATAAAGGAAGATTTGCAGCAGCAATGTTCATGATAGCACAATTGGAAACTACTTGAATGTACATCTAAATCAATTATGGTATAAAATGAAATTGAACACAATAGAGGAGTGAAAAAGAAGGATGCATATCAAAATGAATAAATTTCTAAAATATAATTATGAGTAGAAAATGTGAACTGAAATAAGATATATATGATTCCATTCATATAAAATTTTCAAGTAAAATTCAAGAATGTATCATTTAAAGACAGGCATGCAGATGATTTAGTCTGCCATGCTGCTGTAACCATACAATAGGTTGGCTTAAACAATGGGAATATGTTGGCTCCCTGTTTTGAGGCTAGGCTAAGACCCAAATCAAGGCATCAGCAAGGTGATAATTTCTCTCCAAGGTCTATAACATTCTGGTGATGGCTGCAGGTATCTCTGGAGTGGCTTGGTTTGTAGCTCCTCTTCAGACCACATAGTGATATTCTCTCCTTTCTCTTTCTGGTTCTTTGACTTCTAGCTTCCAGTCCCTCCCCTTGGATTGCTCTTATTATGTCTGAGTTTCTTCTGCGTATAAAGGACCCCAGTAATCCATATTAAGACCTTATCTTATTCAGTTGAGCCACAACTTAACCTAAAATATCTTCAGAAGATCCTTTCTACAATGGATTCACACCCATAGGAATGTGGATTTAAATTAAGAATGTGTCTACATTGCATACATGGTTTACTCTACCATAGAAACAAATCAAATCATTTTTTAAAAGCATGAAATGCATAATACAAAATTAAGGAGAGTGGTTACATTTGCAGTGTATATTAGAATAAAGGGGTATGGGAGGGAGACTTAAAAATGCTGGTAACATGCCATTCCTTAACCTGGTATGTAGTTTGAAGCTGTTTTGTACCCCAGAAACAATGTTCTTTTAATCTTTTCCTGTGGTTGCAGACCTATTGTAGGTGGGACTTTTGGATTAGGTTATTTCAACTGATATGTGACTCACCCCATTCCATATGTGCCCTAATACCCTTACTGGAGTCCTTTATAAGAGGATGAAGGACACACAGAAAAAGCCCAGAGAGCTCAGAGAAGCTACAGAAAAGCTGATAGACAAGGACACACCCACAAACGCTAACAGATCAAATTAAGAGAAGCTCATAGAGAAGCACCCAGAAAAGTTGAGAGAAAAAGCCACTGACAGAGAAGCCAGAAGCCAAAGCAACAGAACCCAGAAGAGAAGGACCAGCAGACATCACCACAGGCCCTGCTGCCTGTCAAGGAACCCAAGCTCACCAGAAGCTGGTCTTCAGACAAAGCATCATCCTGTTGATGCCTTAATTGAGACATTTTCATGGCCTTAGAACAGTAAATTTATAAGCTAATAAATCCCCATTGTAAAAGCCAACTCATTTCTGGTCTACTGCATTTCATCAACTTTAGCAAACCAAAATACCTGGGTAGTATTTGCATGGGTTTGTTTTATTATATTTTAAATTATATGTTCAGATTATATGAATTTCTTTGTATATATGAAATATTTAACAACATTTTAAAGAAAAAATGCAGGAAACAAACATGTTTGTGCTTTAAAACTTCCAACAATATGGAATTGACCTCTAGGTTGTAAATATTTGGGGCACCTGAGGAGGCTCTGACAGGCTACCATGGAAAGGATATTGCATTGGAAATCAGGAAACCTGGACTCTGGAGCTGTGAGAGCCTCTGATGCAAACTTGTTATATCATTTCAAGCAAATGGTTTAAATCTCATGATTTTCCGCATCTTCAAAGTGTAAGACGTTATTGTTAAGGATACCCCAAATATAATATATCATCACTGAATATGTTCTACTGAAGGGTATAGAGATACAGTGTTTTAGGAATCAGAGCAAAAGCATCTGCTATCTCTTTTACACATTTGCCAAGGCCTACATAGTATGGGGGTCACAATGATAGTTCAAATATGAAACAACACTGAAGAAGGCATTATTGATCCCTGTTTACAGAGTTATATGTTGACCTAAACATGATTATAAACTCAGCAAATATAGCTGGGACTCCAATTCAGATCATTTGCCTGCAGCCCCTCTACATTTTTTTGAACTACATAATAGAGCTGTGGTTCTTATTTACACACCTCAAAGAAGAAACACTGGAGCTTCAAAAGCAAAATTTATAAAATTATCAAAATGGAAGGAATGCTTCGTAAGTAGAAGGAAAAGAGATTATGATTTATCAACTACGTGATCGCAGGAGTAGGGATTGGCAGAAAAGTAGATATATCAAAAGCTTATTATATTGTATGCATTATGCTAAGCATTTGACTAATGCTACCCCATTTAATCTAGACAACAAACTTAAGAGCAGTTATCATTATCATTTAAATTCTATAAATGGAGAAATTGAGAATTTAAGAGGTGATTTCCCTTGAGCTTGAGACTGGCAGTTCGCATAATAAATATTTGCTACTCAGACAGCTTTCAGTTAACTTAGAGAACTAATTTTACCCCCAAAGTGTAGAAGCTATATATAAAAAAAGTTACAAGATGATTTAGATGAACAGATTAATGACACTCTGTGGTGTGTGCTTAAGAAAAATACATCTATTTGATTTTTTAGCCACTGAGAATAAATCTGCCCTCAAAAATTACTCTTCAGTAACACTGTGAGAAGAGTCTGCAAAGTCTGCTCAAACAGCAGCAGTGGGCTGGGGATCAGACTGCAATCAAACTCACTGAAAACAACAGGCTGCATCCAGTCTCACTGATGGAACAGCCGAGGAGAATGAGCACTCCACACACGGGATCCATTCAGTAGTGAGAGATGGAGCTGAGTGCTTGTGTGCAAACCACCTCACCCTAGAGAAGCCAGCACCTGGGGGTCACTTCCACATTTATGTCCTGCTGGTCAGAGAGCACCCATTCTCTGGTCATTAATTACAAGTTCCTCATCAATTACAATTATGAGTTCCTCAATAAACAGTCTTGAAAGTGAGTTATAGGTGCTCAATAATTGCATAGCATTCATCTGAGGTTCCCACATAGTCCTATAAATTCCTTGACTTGGGGTTTGTAGCAGGATTTGACGATTAAGAATTTTCAGGCTTCCCTTGAGACCTGGGACTATGTCACATATTACCTGTTAATTCTTTTATTCCAAGTAATAGGAAAAGGATTAATCTGATTCAGAATGAGAGTCCATTTTCTGGTAGCTAACTCTGATAATAGAACAACTATCTCCTTCATATTGTCCTTTGAAATAACTATTATCTTTTTTTTTTTGCAAGGGTTTCACTGATCCCTTAAATCCTCAAATTGTACTTCTTAACACATCTTTTCACTTATGTATTTATTTGTCATTCATTCATTGATCAAATATATATTGAATACCCTGTATATGCCTACTCTTATAGTTTGGAAATTAATCCTCAATCATGAAGGGTCTTACAGAAGTAAATAAAGGTAGAATTAAAATAAGGGATGCATACCTTATCTGGAATTGAAGGAAGGGGAGGCCAAGAATACTGCAAAGAGAAGTAATAGTTCTTTAGTCTTTGATTTGCAAAGTTATAGCATGAGATGTTTAAACAATAATTTAATAAACTGAATATAATCAAATAAGTTCCAGTCATTGATGGTGGTTGAAAGGAACTACCCTGGGATTCCCTTTTCTATCTCATAATGAGAGAAAATACCTTTGTCCTTCCTTTGTGACCAGGATTGGTTCATCTTTATTCAAATGAGAAAAAAAAATCTTAGGTAAAAAGAGGATTAACCACCAAAGTGGCCTAAGCAGCTGGGAATATTCACAGATTGGCTTTCTGGGACGGAGATCTAAGAGTCTTTGCTTTCCACTCACAGCATCTGATCCTCACAGAGGAACAAATGGGATATACTGAAGACTGTCTGGGGCTTTGAAACTTTAAATATCTAAATATTTCAAAACGTGAATGTTCTAAGATGCAGAATGAACTTGAAATAAAATTGCCTCATCAGAATGAAGAAGTATTCATTTCAGTTGAATTAAAAATAGCTTAGCCCATACAGACTAACACAATATACTCAGTTTTGTATTATTTACTTCACAGCTCAACGTAAGGTATCTTGTGGAGTTGGGAAAGGAGGATTGGCAAATTTATTTATTCATGATGATCTAATAGCTTTGAAAGTTCACAGGATCATGAGTTATAGGAAATGTTTCTTTTTTGTTGTTGTTTTCATGCAAGGTAAGAAAATGCCTCATGATGGAGATAACGTGGCTTGGAATAATGGGAGCAATATACCTGGGTAATATTGTCCATGGTGAAAGTAGAATTGTAAAGCAAAGCAGATGCCATAAACCACTGAACTCCCCATACCCCCGTTCTAATCTACTAGTACATAAAAGGAGTAGAAATAAACAGCCTTAAATTAATTATTCTCCAAAGGGAAAGAACTTTGGCAAATCTGGGATGACGTAAACAATTTTTTGCTAAGTGGGAGAAGTCATTTTACATATGCAAGAGATCTGAGTTGGGTAATAATTTTAAGCAGTGCAGGTTGCTAAGTGGAATCTGGATGCAGATTTGGAAGAAAGAGTTGGCATATTTTCAGTTAGAGAAACAAATTATAGTTAATATCCAGCTGCGTGGAGGTCTTTTAAGCAGCCTCACTCTTCCCTTGCCTTGAAAACATGGCAACAGAATGAGTGAAAGAAATATCCAATATCTGTGGGCATTGTCTGACCTTCTCAAAACTGATCATTCCAACTCTTGTTTTCCTTCATGCTGCCAGGTTGTCAACCTTCCATATCATTTTATTTTGTGGCATTGCCTCAAAACTTCCCTCCAGCCTATAAAATTCTAACATGCATCTTTCGTGGGGCATGGATGAGCACTATGAACTGCATGAAGGTGTTATGCTTGGGATATAAATTAGCATGAAGACTTCATATCCATACATCACTAAACCTTTAGTTCCCAGTATTGCTAGCTAACGATGAAAGTCCTTATATGAAGCCAAGTGGCCATCCAGGGTGAAAGCATTTGCAGGATATCCCACTGCAACTCCAGTTGACCTCCAGGGACCCAAATGGGGGATGTAGATGCTGGAGATACTGCACAGAGGATCAAGAAACTACCGTTTTTAATATGATACTTCCTGCCCTTTATACAAGCCAGTTTTATTACCTTTCCAGGAGAATCCACATTAAAAATTAATTCATTTCTTCCTCACATAAAACTCTCCTTGTTTCTGAACCAAATTTAGCATCATTAGGGTCACGTTGTTGTGGGAATTGGGGCCAAGGGGAAAGCAGAATGCCTTCTTTCAGCTTACTTCAATATTCTCTGCTTCTGATTTTTCAGTATTCCAGAAAACAATTTTCCCCAAGGTCCACAACTTTGACTGTGTCTTATACCATTTTTGTTTCCTGGGTCTTTCTCATTTAGTCCAAGTTTCAAATGCTTTAACCAATTTCTGAGCCCGGTCCAGAATAAGTTCTGACAAACGGTTGGTTGAGCACACTTAGGCTAGAATTGGGGTTTGGGGGATTGAAGTGGGATAGGGAGAAATCTTGGCAAATAGTCATTTTTGTCTTAAGACTCACTTCAAGTTACCGTGTAATAAAGTCTTTCCTCCTTCCCTATAAATCAGGCTTCTTGGAGAGCCCATGCAGAGTAGAAGTTTTACAAATTGTTCCTTCCATTAGGAAAATGAAAGAAATGGAAAAGGAGACTAGAATTAACTAGGTGGTAACCTGGAATCAGAATGGGCATTCACAACGATAGTAGTGCCAGAGCAAGCAAGAGGCTGCTTTTGAAAGTGAAAGCATGAACATGTGACCTCATGGTTCAGCCCCAAGACTGTTGCTGTGAAAACAACTCAGCTGAGGCAATGGCCCAGACTCCATGAGGGGCTGACTAGGGCTATGTGGAGCAGACATGATCTTATATAGAGAATGCCCAAAGGAATCCACAGGAGAACTATTAGAGCTATTAAATGAATTCAGGAAGTGACAGGGAACAAGATCAACACAAAAAAACAATTGTGTTCATATACACTAGCAATGAAAAATCTGAAGGAGAAAACAGTTGAAAGTCCAGAAATAGACCCACACAGCTATGGCTAACTGATTTTTGACAAGAGTACTAAGTACATGAAGTGGGGAAAGAATTGTATAATCAACAAATGGTGTTGGGAAAATATCATATACAAAAATCAACTCGAAAAGCATCAAGGTCTTAAATATAAGGACTGAAACTGTAGCACTCATAGAAGATTATATAGGACAAATCTTCCAAGTTTTGGGATTTGTCAACGGATTCATAGATATGACACCAAAAGCATGAACAACCAAAGAAACACTACATACATTTTATTTCATCAAAATTAAAATCTTTTGTGCATCAAAGGAAATTATCAAGAAAGTGAAAAGATAACCTATAGAATGGGAGAAAATAGTTGGAAACCATATTTCAGTTAGGGGGTTAATATAAGAATGTATAAAGAAATGTTACACCTCAACAACAAATAGATAAGCAAGCCAATTAAAAACTGGGCAAAGGACTTTAACAGACATTTCTCCAAAGAGATATGCAAATGACCAATAAACACATGAAAAGATGTTCAACTTGCAAATAAATAAAATCAGGTATTGGATGGGGGACATAACTCCTGACCCCAAAAAGATAAAAGAGATAATGAGAGGACACTATGAGCAGTATATGCTAACACACTAGACAACTTAGATGAAATGGACAACTTCCTAGAAAAGCATGAACAGCCAACATTGACTTGAGAAGAAATAGAAGACCTCAACAAACCAATCATAAGTGAAAAGATTGAATCAGTCGTGAAAAGACTCCAAAAAAAAGAGAAAATTCTGGGACCTGATACCTTCATGTGTGAATTCTACCAAGCATCCAAGAAAGAATTAGTACCAATCCTGCTCAAACCCTTCAAAAAAATTGAAGAGGAGGGAGAGCTACCTAACTCATACTATGAAGCCAACATCACCCTAATACCAAAGCCAGACAAGGCACCATGAGAAAAGAAAATTACAGACCAATCTCTTTAATGAATATAGATGCAAAAGTCCTCAACAAAATACTTGCAAATTGAATCCAGCCATACATTAAAATAATTACACACCATGACCAAGTGGGATTTATTCCAGGTATGCAAGGATGGTTCAACACAAGACAATCAACTAATGTAATACAACATATCAATGAATCAAAGGAGGAAAACCACATGATCATCTCTATTGATGCAGAAAAGGCATATAACAAAATTCAGCAACCTTGATGAAAACACTTCAAAGGATAGGAATAGAAGGAAACTTCCTCAACATGAAAAAGGGAATATATAAAAAACCCACAGCTAACATCATACTCATTGGGGAAAGACTGAAAGCTTTCCCTGTAAGACCAGAAATAAGACAATAAGACAAGGATGCCCACTATCACCATTGTTATTCAACATTGTGCTGGAAGTTCTAGGTAGAGCAATTAGGCAAGAAAAGAAATAAAAGGCATCCAAACTGGAAAGGAAGAAGTAAAATGTTCCCTAGCAGATGACATGATCCAATATGTAGAAAATCCCCAAAAAAATCTAAAGTAAAGATACTGCAGCTAATAAATGAGTACAGCAAAGTGGCAGGATACCAGATCAATGCACAAAAATCAGTAGTGTTTCTGCATACCACTAAGGAGCAATCTGAAGAGTAAATCAAGAAAAAAATTATATTTGCAATAACAACAAAAAGAATCCAATATTTAGGAATAAATTTAACCAAGGACACAAAAGACCTATACACAGAAAACTTAAAAAAAAAATTGCTAAAAGAAATCAAGGAAGACCTAAATAAATGATGGAAGGGCAGACTGTGTTCACGGATTGGAAGACTGACTATAGATAAGATACCAACTTTACCCAAACTCATTTATAGAGTCAATGAAATATTAATTAAAATCCCAACAACTTACTTTGTAGAAATAGAAAAAAACACTAATCAAATTTATTTGGAGGGGCAGCTACCTCAAATAACTAAAAATATCTTGAGAAAGAAACATGAAGTGGAAGGTCTCACACTACCAGACTCTGAAGCATATTACAATGCTACAGTGGTCAAAACAGCATGGTATTGGCATAAAGATGGGTATACTGACCAATGGAATCAAATTGAGTGTTCAGAAATAGATCCTCTCATCTATGGACAATTGATCTTCTATAAGGCAGTTAAGTTAATGCAACTGAGACAGAGTAGCCTCTTCAGCAAATGGTGCTTTGAGAACTAGCTATCCACATCCAGAAGAATGAAAGAGGACCCATATCTCACACCTTATACAAAAATTAACTCAAGATGTATCAATGACCTATACACATTAGAGCTAAGACCATAAGGCTTTTAGAAGAAAATATAGGGAAATATCTTAAATATCTTGTGATAGGAGGTGGTTTCCTATACCTTACACCCAAAGTGTGAGCAATGAAAGAAGAAATAGATAAATAGGATCCCCAGAAAATTGAAAACTTTTGGACATCAAAGGATTTTTTCAGGAAAGTAGAAAGGCAGCTACACAATGGGAAACTACATTTGGAAACCACAAATCAGATGAGGGTTTAATATCCAGAATATATAAAGAGATCCTACAACTTAACAACAAAAAGACAAACAACACAATTAAAATATGGGCAAAAGACATGGACAGACACTTTTCCAAAGACAAAATCCAAATGGCTCAAAAACATATGAAAATATGCTCAACTTCACAACCTATTAGGGAAATGCAAATTGAAACCACAATGAGGTATTATCTCACACCTACCAGAATGGCCATTATCAAACAAAACAAAACAAAACAAAACAAAACAATAACAGAAAATTACAAGGTTTAGAGAGGATGTGGAGAAAGAAGTATATTTATTCACTGTTGGTAGGAATGTAGAATGGTGCAGTCACTCTAGAAGGCAATTTGGCAGTTCCTCAAGCTAAGTATAAACTTGCTGTATGATCCAGCAATCCCATTACTAGGTATACACTAAGGGGAACAGAAGGCTGGGACATAAACGGACATTTGTACACCAATGTTTATAGAGGCATTATTCATGATTGCCAAGAGATGAAAACAGCCCAAATATCCATAAACAGAAGAGTGGATAAACAAACTGTGTTATATACATACATTGGCAAATTATGCAGATGTAAGACAGAATAAAATCATGATGCATGCAGCAATGTGGATGAACCTTGAGGATATTATGTGGAGCGAAATTAGCCAGAAGAAGGACAATTACTATATGGTCTTACAAATACTAACTAACTCTAATGAGCAAACTCTGAGAGGTGAAGTTAGGGACACAGGTTATCAGGAGATAGAAACAGGGTAGAGATTGGGCATTTGATGCTGAAGGAGTATAGAATGTTCAAAAGTATTAACTGTAAAAATCTAGAAATGGATTGCAGAATACTATCTGATGGTAGCACAATATTGGAAATACAGTGAACAAAGAGGTGTGTGAGTGGAGTTGAAAGAGGAAGCCTAGGGGCACGTATGACACCAGAAGGAAAATAGAGGATAAAAACTGGGACTATTCAACTTAGTGAAACCTAGAGTGGACAATGATTGTGAGTAAATGTAGAAATATAAGTAAGTTTTTACATGAGGGAGAACAAGTGAATGTCTGCACTGCAATGTGATGAAAATGTGATGGTATGTGGGAAAATATACAACCAATGCAAACTAGGGTCTATAGTTAACAGTAACTTTGTAATATTCTTCCATTAATTGTAGCAAAGGCAATATGCCAAAACTAAAGGTCAATAGATGGGGATATAAGGAAAGGGTATGGGATTCTTAATGTTGTTGTTGTTGCTGTTTCTCCTTTTTTATTTTTTTTTCCTCTTCCTTATTTGTGGGAAAAAAATGGAAATGGTCTCATGTAGATTGTGGTGGTGAATGCATATCTATGTGATTATACTGAGAGCTGTTGATTGTTAACTTAGGATGGATTATATGGTATGTGAATTAAAGTGTTTAAAAAAATAAACATAAGAATACAAGTGCTGGAGAAGATGTGGAGAGAAAGATATACCTATTCTCTGTTGGTAGAGAAGTAAACAGTGCAGCCCCTCTGGAGGGCAGCGTGGTGGTTCCACGGGGTTGCTATATGAACATGCAACACTCTTATTTGATATATACTTGGAAGAACTGAAAGCAGGGGCATGAATAGCCATTTGCACACCACTGTTTGCAGCAGCAGTATTCACGATTTGCAATAGATGGAGGTGGCCTAATGGTACATCTACTGATGAACAGAATGGTGAACTCCGGTGTATACATACAACAGAATATTGAGCAGCTGCCAGAAGAAATGAAGTTGTGGGGCATATAACTAGGTGAATGAAACTTGCAAATATTATGTTGAGTGAAATAAGCCAGAAATGAAAGGACAAATATTGTAATGCCTCACTAACATAAACTAACTATAATGAGCAAATACTGAGAATTGAATTCAAGGACATAGGTTATCAAGATTTAGAATGTGGGCAGAGATTGGAAAATTGATGTTGCAGGAATACAGGATAATCAATAAGGCTTATTGTAAAGGTTCCTAGATTGTAAGCTCTTATAGAAGTCACATCAATTCCTTAGTTTTAACTGTCATTTAAGAGATGTTTATTTGGTTCAAAATTTATATTTTCTGTAGCACACTATCTATTTAACCTGTAAGATCAGTTTATTTAAACAACATGATGGCATGGAATCTAGAATAGGGAATGAGAGCTTGTTATTCTGTGTAGGTTAATGTAATACTCCAATACATCCCAGAGTATTTTGGGCAGAAAATAAAATATATATATATCTATATATGTGCAAAGTCCACGAGAGGGACTGGGGGAAAATGTGGAAATATTAAACTTCCCAACCTGGGGAATTCCTGATATTCTAGCAAGTATTAGGGACTCCCAATTTAATAAGTCAAGCCCTCAATCTTGGGGCTTGCTCTTTTGAAACTTATTCTTGAAAAGGAGAATCTAAGCCTACTTATAATTATGCCTAAGAACACCCCCCTCCCCAAGAACCTCTTCTGTTGCTCAGATGTGTCCTCCCTCTTTTAACCATAAACTCACTCCCTCCTCCCTATGTGGGACCTGACTCCCGGGGATGAGCCTGGTCCTGGCATCATGGGATTTTATTATGAGTAACAAAATAAAGATAAACAATATGTAAATAATAGGGGGGATAAGGAGTATGGGATGTTTCAGGTGTTCCTTCTTATTTTAAGTTTTTCTTTATTTTGGAGTAATGAAAATGTTCTAAAATTTATTGTGGCGATAATGCACAACTATATGATGATACTGTGAGTCACTGTATACTTTGGATGGATTATATGGTGTGTGCATATATCTCAATAAAATTGTATTAAAAAACAAAAAAACACAGTGAGAAATTACTTCACACACTGAAAAATGGCTATGAAAAAAAAACAGAAAATAACAAGCATTGGAAATGATGCAGAGAAACTGGAACTGCTGGTGGGAATGCAAAATGGTGCAGTCACTGTGGAAAGCAACACGGTGGTTCCTCAAAGAGTTAAATATAGAATTAGCATTTGAATCAACAATCCCACTTCTCAAAAAGAGTGAAAACAGGGTTGCAATCAGATACTTGTTTATCAACACTAATGTTTATAGCAGCATTATTCAAAATAGACCAAAGCTGAAAACCACCCAAGCGTCCATCAACAATTGATGGATAAATAAAATGTGGTTCATACACACAATGGAATATTATTCAGCCACAAGAAAAAATGAAGTTATGAGACATGCTGCAACATGGAAGAACCTTGAAAACATTATGCTCAGTGAAATAAGCAAGACACTTATGTATGAAAGTTGTATTATATCTCTAACAAGTAAAGACTAGAAATAGCCAATTCTCAGTGATAGAAAGCAGACAAGAGGTTATGGGGGAAGGTGGGTGGATAAGAGGAAAGGGGGAGTGTTTGCTTATAAAAAATAATATCAGGTTTCTCTGCTCAGTGCCCTCATAACACTTCTTCTTCCATACTATCTTAATCCAAGTCCTTCAGTTGCAAAAAATAGAAACCCATTCAATGTAGCTTAAGCAAAATAGGGAAAACTACTGGACAACTGTGAGGATATCACAAGGAACTCAAGTGCCAAATGTTTAATGGATCTGACAAGGGACCAGAAGAAACAACAGTAAAGCTCTAAGGATACAGGGATTCTTCTTTCTTGATCTTTCCCACTCTTGATCCTGACAAAATTATTTCTTGCATTTTGTTTTATGTATGAATTTGCTGCCATCTAAAATTGTGTTTCCTATATGAGATCATGTTTTCCTATATTCTGGCCCAACATGGCTACCTCAACCCCAAAGTTCCATAAACAGAGGGTTTAATTGCCTCTTCTATGATTTCTGTATTTGTGACCCAAATTCCCAGGAAAGAAAATAAGATTGGGCCAGCCTAGTTGGAGGTACAATTGTATGTGGGCAGACACACAAATTCACATGACCTAAGTGAGGGCCAAAGGTTGTTTGTGGGAGCCACATGTCCTGTGGGTCAAAAAGCAGGTGCAGTGGTGATAAACTTTCTCAGCTGAGCGGGAGCAGTGTCTTGATCAACATTTCTGAAACAGCAGCACTATCTCATGCTATTTAATTGCATGTCTTCCCCACCAACTTATAGGTTCCTTGAAGTTCAGAAGTCTGCCTTTCATTTTTCAAACTAGAATTGCTAACACTTTCTTTGAGACCTGCCTCCACTGAGTTCCTTAAGTAAAATGGTTCAGGATTAATTTAAAACTTTTCTCTCCTATATTCCCTAAATAAAGAAGTTTGTTATCGAGTCTTGCTTCATTTTCTTCCCAAGAGCCTTTGCTATTCATTTCTTCTTTCACATCCCTCACGCCCTTTCCAAATACGGGTCTTCGTCACCTCTGATTTGCATAACTTCAACAGTCTTTTAATTAACCTCCCTACCTTCAACATTTCCCTGCTCCAGTCCATGCTTTGTGTCACAAGCAGATAAAAAGCAATTTAAACATTGTACTTGGCATGCAATTTACAGCAAAATGGCTCTAGATTCCCACAAGGCCAAGAGGTGTAGGGAAGGAGGCTTTGAGAAGTAAACCACCGAGGGCAGAGGATCATAACCACAGATGCCAATTCCACCTGCTCTGGCTTCGGAGGAGACTGAGGAAAGAGCTTGGGTTTTTGTTTTTTTATTGCTGTTTTTGTTTTTGTTTTTTTGTTTTTTTGCATTATCAGAAATACGTGTCTTTTAATACCACCTCTGCAATTTATTTTTCCACTTGGAACAAGTTACTTAGAATCTCTCAATAGTAGTTGTTCAATCTGTAAAATTAAAGCACTTACTTTCTAGGATGTTTTGAGGATTAAGGTTAATGCTACATACTGTGTGGTGTGGTGGACTGAATCACGCCCCACTCAAAGACATGTTCAAACCCTAAGCCCTGGTCCTATGGATGTGGACTCATTTTTAACTAGGATCTTCCAAGATAATATGAAGTGGATGCCAAACTGAATCAAGGTGGGTCTTAATCCAGTATGACTGGAAGCCTTATATGCAAAGGAACTTTGGAGCAGAAGTAAAATGCACAGGAGACAGAAAGAGGCCTATGTCCATTGACAGAGGTAGAAACTGATCATCAGCAAGCCACCAGCAGAAGACTACAGACTTCAGAGAAGGTGCGTCCTGCCAGGACCTTGATTTTGGACATCCAGCCTCCAAACCATGAGCCAATAAATTCCTGTTGTTTAAGCAAACTGGTGTGTGCTATGTTGCTATAGCAGCCCCAACAAACTAAGACATCAGCACTAGTGATTAACGAATATTCTGCTACATTTTTCAGTTAAATGTGATGTTTTTCAGGTCATTATTGGATTAATATTTGATACCTTTAATTTTGCAGTCTATCATAAACTTGCAAGCATTTTTAAATGAGTCAGGGGAGATATTTGAGTCCATTTCACTGTTAAGGAAATCAAGGCTCACAGATGATAGGGGTGACTCATTAGTGAAGCATGACCTCTTATGTGGATATCAATATTATCTCCTTAGCTAGAGTGGAAGTGTCTTGATGGCAAAAGAATGTTTTTTTTAATATACTTAAAAATATGCATCAAAGATAGATGAAGCTGTATGATGCAGTGCTCAAAAGCATGTTCTTTCTGTTCTGCAAAATCTCCTTTATGATCACGTATGCATTTAATTAACCTCTTCAGACTTCAGTTCTCTTGTCACTTAAAAGGGGATAATAATTTATGAAGGACTAAACAATATATAATAAATTAAGAAGTTCTAGGATGTAATAAATACAAAGTAAATATTAGGTATTACATAAAAATGCTATAATTAGTTGAATAATGTAAAGTGAATTTGCAAACCATTTTCAATTTAGTTAAACTTCGGTTCAAGTATTCCACCTTGGAAATTACATTACTCTTTGTTATTCCTTGGAAAGTTCTACATAAGCTAGCGAGGAAAGGAAAAGTTTTGAATTGATATTCTCTTAAAACTGCAGCATAGAAATTTCTCTGATTAGATTAGCTAAACATTTTTAGGGACAAATAACCTGCTATCAGACCTTTTTAGGTACATCACAGCTTTGGATGGGAGTCAATTATAGATGGAAAAGAAAAAGAATTTGGTGCAAAATGAAATCTTATAGTTGTATAATAATTCCCTTAGTTATACAGTTTAGCTTTGAGAGCAGAGCGGGAATTAGAATCATTTTTCTGAATTTTACTTTATCGGTGGCATCACTTTCTCTATAGACTCTCTGTCTATTAATATTACAATTACTTAGAGGCTAAAGAATTTGTATAGAGTTGATCTAGAATTTATTTTTATATTAGCTATGTTTAAAATCATTTCCTTAGAAAATTTATATTTTACATAAAATTGCAGAGGTATTTCTTAACCTGTTTCAGAAATCAGACTGCCTTCCAATAACCTAAGTTGCATAGCAATCTTTTATAAATGACTTGAAAATAAACCTAGTTTAATCATTTCCAAGGATTCTATTTATTCATGAAACTAAGCAGAACAGAGCCATGCTTTAAATATAGTTCCTTAAATCATCTATATTTAACCATTTTAAATATAAGAACATTTAATTCAGATGCATCACATATTCAAAAGCCCCCCCTCTGAACTTTCCTGATTTGACAATTTGAAACACTATGATTTGATCAGCAACGGATAAATCCCACTTTCCCTTTGAACCAACCACACCTAGTCTTGAAATCCACCAATATTCTTCCATTTTCTTGTCTGTATTTCCACCCATTTCCCATAATGATGATTAACATTAACTTAAAGTTCATTTTTATGCAGTAATACATTACACATTCAAAATGTACGAGTGAAAAGCACAAAACCTTAGGTATGCAATTTTAGAAAGAAAACACATCCACACCTGTCACCACTTAGAACTTTTTTCTCTCCCTTGAAAGAAACTTAATGTCCCTTTCTATTCACTAACCTCCACTCCCAAAGGCAATCACGGTTCTGATTTTTTTTTCATCTTCTACAAGTTTGACTTATTCTAGAACATCATAGTTGGAATCACACCATGTATACCCTTTTGTGTCAGGTTCTTTTGCTCAGTACAAGGTCTGTGAATCCACTGATGTTGTTGTATGTATTTTCATTAATAAGTAGCATTTCATTGCCTGAATATCCATGTATGTTTATCCAGTCTTCTATTCCAGACATTTGGTTTGTTTCCAATATCAGTCAATGTGAATAAATCTGCTATGAATATTGTTGTGCATATTTTTCCTGTGGCTATATTTTATTTATTTATTTTTTCTTAGATAAATACTGAGGAGTGGAATTCCTAAATCACAGAGATTATTTTAACTTTATAAAAAATGTCAACACGTTTGAAGCAATTGTGCTCTTGAAGTTTCAACAGCAATGCACAAGGCTGTTCGACATCCTCATATTCATTAAGTCTTGCTAGATTTTGGTTTTGTTTTTTAGTTTTAAGTATGATAACGAGGAGGAGGAGGAGGAGGCAGAGGTGGAGAAGAGGAGGAGCAAGAGAAGGGGAAGGAGGAGAAGGAGAAGAAAATAATCTTTAGAATTTCTACATAAACAAACATCTTATCCCTGTGTAGGCAGAATTTTACTTCATTTCCAATATTTATGTTTTATTCTCTTCTTATTTTACTGCAAAGCCTGGTCACAAATGCACAATACATGAGAGCAGTATCCTTACCTTGTTCCTAATCTTGTGGAGAAAGTGTTTTGTGATTCACTGTTAAGAATAAGGTTAGCTTTAGATGTTTTTTACAGAATATGATTTTATTCAAATTTGCTAACATTAATTTTTACTCAGAAGTGGGTTTTTGAGTGTTGTCAAAGGCTTTTCCTGCTTCAGTTGGGGTGATTGTATAAGGTTTTTAATATAGTGGATTACATCAATTGATTTCCAAATGTTAGAATAAATGCGATAAACCTCACTTTGTCATGGTGTATTATCACTTGTATATAAAACTAGATTTGATTTGCTAATATTCTAAGGATTTTTCCACTTATGTTCATATGGAATATTGATCTGAAATTTCATTTTATAATGTTTTGTCAAGGTTTGATGTTGGTGTTAGGCTAGCCTAATAAATATATATAATATCATATCATACATATGTTCTCTCCTACTCTTTTTTTTTTAAGAATTTGTGTAAGATTCAAATTTTTATTCCTTGCACATTTGAAAGGATTCACTGGGAAAAAAATCTAGACTGAGCTTTCTTTGTAGGAAACAAATTCAGCTTATTGGATAGAAATACAGTTATTAAGATTTTCTATCCGATCTTATACCGGTTTGGCTAAGTAGTTTCAAGAATTTTGTTGATTTTATTAATATTATTGAATTTATGAACAAAAATGATTCATAATATCATCCTATTAGCATTTTTATACCTAAATGATTTGTACTTACAACTCCTCTTTTATTCCTGATAGTGGTAATCTGTGTTGTTGTTTTTTTCCTTTATCAGTCCAGCTAGAAATGTATCGTTTTCATCTTTTTGAAGCATCAGTTTTTGTTTTTCCTTTTTTTAATTTCTGTTTTATATTCCATTCTTAACTATATTATTTCTTCCTTCTCCTTATTTAGACTTTATTGGTTCTTCTTTTTCTTAAATTGAAAACTTAATTAATTTAACATAAGCTTTTCTTCACTTGTAATTTCCCTTCTAATGTCTTGTTTGATCCATGACTTATTTATCAGTGTATTGTATTGCTTAATTTTCAAATGTTTTAAGATATTTATGACTTAATATTGTTAAACTTTGATTTAATTGCAGAACAACCAAAAATTTCCCACGTCAGATTTTAGTGTTTTGGAATTCATTGAAACTTGTTTTATGGACCAGAATGTCCTCTACCCTGGTGACCACACCAGGAGGCTTGAAAGGAATGTGTGTTCTCTCCTGTTGTTATGAGTGATCTACAACATCAAGGCGGCTTATTGGGTCAAGCAGATTGTCTACAATCTTACTGATTTTTATCTCACTATTCTATCGATTGCTGAGAAAAGGGAGCTAAATTACCCAACTATGAATTTGCATTTGTTTATTTCTTGCTTTATTTCTGTCTAATTTCATTATTTTGAAGTTCTAAGGTGAATATCCAATTATAAGTTTTTTATTTCTTATTTGATGAACTTTTTCACTATGCAAGGCCACCTATATTGTGCTAATACTCTTTGCCTTTGCCTTGAACTCCACTTATTTTGATATTAGTACAGCCACTCATTGATCATTTCCAGTATCCTTAGTACTTCTAGTAAATCTGAGCTTACCATCTGGTAGCTCTTTATCCTGAAGAATTCTTTATCTTAAAACTTTTTCTTTAGCATTTCTGGTAATGATGGTGATAAATTCCTTCAGTTTTTACTTTGTTGAAAATATCACTGTTTCACCTTCAAATTGAATTCATTTTTGCTGTATGTAGAATTCTGGATTTACTGTTTTAATTTTTCTTTAATCGCTTTAAATATGTCATCCCAATATTTGATGACCTTCACCATTTCTGATAAGAAGTTAGCCACCCTTGTCTCATTGTTTCCCTAAATGTAATGATTAGGTGTCCTTGGGCTACTTTTAAGATAATCTTTATTTCTAGATATCAACAGTTTACTAAAATAGCTGTAGAGTTTTTGTTTTTTGTTTTTGATTTCATATTTTCCTATTTGAAGTACATAGACTTTTTTGGGTCTGTAAGTTAATATCTACCTTCAATGTTGGGAAGTTTTAGGTTATTTTTTTTTTTTAATTCTATGACTATTCTTTTCAAACTCAGATTATAGTATGAGCAAATAATTAATATTGTCTTGAGGCTCCGTTCAATTTCCTTTGACCTTTTCTCTTTGTGTTTTTCAAATTAGATGATTAGTTTTGTTCTATCTTAATTATTCAGTAACTCTTTTTATTTGACATCTCCAATCTTTCGCTAAACTTATTCAATAACTTTTATTTCCTATTTTACTTCTAAGCTCTGAATTTCCCAAATACTTTTAAAATATGAATTTCTAATTCTCTGCTGAGATTCCCTATATATCAGTTCATTTACCATTAATCTTCATTTAAGTTCTGAAACATAGATGCTTTCTGGTCATAATCCACCAATACTAAACTAGGTTTCCTCAGGGCTAGTGTCTATTGTGTATTTCTTTTTTAACTTTGAGCATGGATCATATTTCCTATTTCTTTGCTTGTCTAGTATATTTTGATAGGGTGCTACATATTATGTTTTAGAGATTATGCATTGTGTTATGTTTCTCTGAAGAGTAATTGAAGAGTAATATTATTAGTAGTATTTTTTGTTTTGGTGGTTTTACTGTTGTAGTTAGAAGATGGTTAACTTGGCTTGATTCAAATTCCAGATTGTTTTACCTGCAGCAGACAGCAATTGAAATTTCTACTTAGATTTTTGTTTTTTTCTTCAATTGCTGGCTTTTTTTTTTTTTTTTTTTTTTTCCCTAAGTCTCCTGGGGTCTGTCTGATACATGGATAGTTTAACAGTCAGCAAAGAATGTGTGTAGATTTTATGAGATATTGGGGACTTACCCTCCACAGGGCCCATTTTATTCTAAGATTTCCCCCTGACTTTCTGGCTCTTCTTCCAGCCTTAAACTCTGTCCTCTTGATATTTCAAACCTGTAACTGTGGCTTCCCATAGCCTGTGTCCTCAGGCAAAAGCCACAAACTTATAAATCTCACCTGCTAAAGTTCTTTCAACAGACAATTTCCCTGACAATTTCTATCTGCTTATGGTTTCTCTCCAGTTCTGTCAAATTAGCCATAAAAAATTGTCCATATTTCATAATTGTTTTCTGTGGGAAAATTAATCTCACTAAACCACTCAAACATTACCACTCAATTGAATTATAATTTTAATTATAACTTATTTCTGTCAGTTCTCTTTCTAATCTAGTTCTCAGTTTTTATAGCTTCTTATTGTGCCGGTTTGAATGTATTGTGTCCCCCAAATGCCATTATCTTTGTAGTTTTGTGGGGCAGAAGTTTTGGTGTTGGTTGGATTTGCTTGGAGTGTGCCCCACCCAGCTGTGGGTAATGATTCTGATGAGATGTTCCCATGGAGGTGTGGCCCCACCCATTCAGAGTGGGCCTTGATCAGTGGAGCTATATAAATGAGCTGACTCGGGGGGAGGAAACTAACAGAGTGCAGCTGGGAGTGATGTTTTGAAGAGGAGCAAGCTTGCTAGAGAGGAACGTCCTGGGAGAAAGCCGTTTTGAGGCCAGAGCTTTGGAGCAGATGCCAGCTGCCTTCCTAGCTAGTAGAAGTTTTCCGGACACCATTGGCCATCCTCCGGTGAAGGTACCCGATTGCTTGGATGCTTTGTGGCCTTAAGACTGTAACTGTGTAGTGAAATAAACCCCCATTTTATAAAAGCCTATCCATCTCTGGTGTTTTGCATTCTGCAGCATTAGCAAACTAGAACACTTATTACACATATTTCAAGCTCAAAATTATTTCTTTAAGCATATGTAACATACCTTTTAGGTGTATTTTCATTTTCCTTTTTTATGCTGGTTCTCTGTCATGGTCTTCCTTCATTATGGGTGGAATTACTCTCTACTATATGCTGCCTATTTTATGTAGTAATTATTTGTGACCCCAGTTAAACTTAGTTTGATCTAGAGAATCTCTATATTTGCTTCCTATTAATGAATAGGAGCACTATTAATTTAGGCTTTAAATCCTTTGCTTGGGAGTTTTCAAGCCATCCAAACTAAAAACAAATCCTATTGCTGGCTTGTTCCAAATTATCTGCCTTATGACACCCCTCATCCCTTTTCCAATTAATAGATTTTCTACTTTGTTTGCATTCATCAAGGAATATGTTTAGTTTATATTTTCAATGATGTTTATCACTTTGTCTTTGAGATCCCAGTTTTATGTGAGAGGATTTCCCACTAGACATCCTCCCTTGGGTAGGACCTAAGCTTTGTAATCTGTTCCCTATTTCCTTCTGATACTAAGGAAACCGTGCTGAAGTCCACCCAGTGAATGTATGTCTTGAAGTGAAAGCTGACTTCTGAACGCAGCTTGCAATTTTGGATTTCTGCCTTAATTCAGTCCTGGACCTAAAATCCCTACTTACTTACTCACCAGGTCATCTGTACTTTTAAGATTTTTGGGGGCATTCCCATTTTCAAAATAGGAATCTTGACCTCATTGAGTTTAAATAGAACCTACATAACCTTTATAGTAAGTGGTGGAACTATAACTGGAACCCATGGTTGTCTGATACCAAAACCCATGATCTTTACAGCACTGACTTAGGTTTGAAGTCACTTGTGTGACACAGTGATTCCCTCACCTATAAAACTGGGATAATAAAACCTAACACACGGCTGTTTAATGCATATGTGAGATAGTATATACGTGCCTATCTGTGATAATATATGCAAATAATTTTCCAGACAACCTTTCACTGAGTAATTAATAGCTACAAACTTGTACGCTGTGTGTGCTGTGCATTTGTAATATTTATATGTGTATATATTTGCAATTTAACTCATAATTGTGCTAATGATTGTTAAGTAAATTATTATTGAATTAATGAAGGAAGATGCAAATGAGTGAATGAATTTACCAACAATACAATTTACAATGGCAGCACCCTCAGTTAAATACAGTAGCCATCAGTCTGCCTTTACTATTTCCATGTTTGCTAGGCATTATAAAGTCAATTCTGACCCAGAGCACAGTTCAGAATGTTTGAGTTCCTAAGAGCAGTGAAAACCATTTCCCAAACATTTGTGATATTCTTAGAAAGAGTTCGTGGTCGAGCGGTCTGAGCAATCAAACACTGATGTTGGAAGTCTGATCTTGACATTGGTTTCCAGTGTTGCTACTGCAAGTCACTTAACCTTTAGTTGCAAGTTTTTCATCTGTAAAATTGAAATAAAAACACTTACCTGCCCCGCAGGAAGATGTGAAGAATTCTGAAAGTTAATGTGCTAGAAAGTGCTTTGCATGTGAGCATGATTCTTGAAATAACAGAGATGAATCCCTTTCTTTGTCTTTCCATTCCCACCAAGCACTCTGTTCTGCAGCAAAGGAGCAAAGTTTTGCAAGATCTGGGGCATTCGAAGGCCATAAAACAGGACACTCGGGAAGATTTCAGCATTTTTCAAAAGTGGAATTGGTTAGTTCCTCATGCAGCTAACTGTCCATAAAAAAGGAAAGTTAAGACAGTGTTTTGGATGAAGGGAACCTCACCCCCTTTATACATAGTACTCTGGGTTCAGCCTCCTAAGGGTTAGTCTAACGCAATTTTATCAGAATGTTCAGATTTCTCTCCAAGGACCAGGTTTCACCGAGGAAATTATCAGCACACTTTGGAAGCTTTAAAAAGCTACCGTAACAATAAATCTATTAAAACTGAAATTTATCTCTAGAGTCTTTTGTGAAGTAAAAGTAGAATAAAAAATGAGAGTTTCTGTGGCTCAGTCTGCTTAGGGCCATTTTTCATTCCTCATCCCAAACCACAGGAACAGTCTCTGTCCCATGTATTTAAAAGTTCATGGCAGCAGCTGTGTTCTGTCTAACCCACAAACAAGAGGAAGACTGGGGGCTTCTAATTGAGGCACCCATTGGAATGCATTAGACAGAGGGTGGGTGAAAGCACAAAATAAGTGCACCAAGTTGGAAACCGTGACTGGGGGGGAACACTTGAATGTATGAGGGGAGTTATAGTTTGGGGAGTTTCCCTGAACTCAGGAGGTAGCTATAGAAATCAGGAGGGGCTTTCCATGCTATACTATATGCAGAAATAGGATACTATGTCAGTTGTTCTCAGGTATCGCCATGCTTCGGTGTTAATAAATAAATATTTAGAACCTCCTTGATTTTAGTGTATTTTCACTGATCATCAGTGTAAACAATCAAGTGAGCAACAAAAGGAGTAAACATGGAGAATGGAGGCTTCATATTTCACAAATATTTTGTCTTCATCATCCTGACACCTTGCTGAAAATACAAGTTGAAGGGAAGAGTTCATCAAATCAACCTACCTGCTTCTTTCTTCTCACACAGCCTTTAAATGCAATCAGTGAGTTCACTGCAATCAAGCTGGAGCTGCCCTTATTCCCTTGTTACAAGCAATTTGCATCTCTGAGGACCTTATAGACTGGGAGACATCAGTCTTCTGAATCTCTGACCCTGACCAAGATACTCAGCTCGGAGCTATTCTGAATAGCCTCCCTGAAAGTCCCTCAACACTAA
Organism: Choloepus didactylus; assembly: GCF_015220235.1. Taxonomy (NCBI): domain Eukaryota; kingdom Metazoa; phylum Chordata; class Mammalia; order Pilosa; family Megalonychidae; genus Choloepus; species Choloepus didactylus. The sequence goes on from NC_051315.1 coordinate 11,098,032, forward strand.
GTAGAATGTCTTGTAATCAATAGAAATCCAATAATGAAAATTTTTGTTTGGCTCATTGTTAATTATTTCATCCTCCCATTTGATAATCATCCATTTGCTTTTACTGCTTGGAGATACATAATCTCTGCCAAGAAAATATCAGCAGGTGTGGTAAACATATTGCAGAAGTGAGAGTGAATAATGGAAACAATTATAATAGTGCTTAGAACAACAAATATTAGCTAGACTTGGAAACTGCTACAATGCATGCTTTGTATTTGATCATCTTTATTATTTTTAACATCTTGCTAATGCATCTATATTAGAGCTATCCTTTATTGAATCATTATGTGTGTGTGTGTGTGTGTGTGTGTGTGTGTGATGTGTATAATCAGTCACTGACTTGAGAATTACTGCTAGCCACTCCTCCTGCCACCAAAATAATAAAATTTTTAATTTAGGAGAAGAGAGATTCCATTTAAAATAAAACTAAGCTTTACTGGTAAAGCTTAGAAGCATAGAAAAGAATGAGTATACAGTTGCTTGGGCCAGTAAAGCCTTCTCCAGGAGAAGAGATACCCAGTAAACAAATTCTGACTTCTTTGCCAAAGACCATCCCAACTCCAAAACGGATTCAACAATTATCTATATATCTTAGCTCATGGTCCTTAAAATTATGATGCATCCCCATCTCCTTCTTCTGATTTCATGTTTCCAAAGCAACTCAAACCTGGAATAATTGGAGAAGAGAAAATTAATGATGCCGATACCTGTTTTTAGTTTGTACTTAATAGTAATTCCTCATTGTGGAACAAAAAACACCGAGAAGAGTAGTGATGATGAGGACTTCAAATATTGGGCCTTCTTGATAATATGTCATATTATAAGTAAATAAATCGACACCTGCTTTTATGAACCTGGGTGATGTTTGCTAAAATTTTCCTTCACTTGAAAGCTGGTTGTATTCCCAATGTGTTGACCATATATAAGCCAACAAGGTCTGATGTAAGTAAAACCACCTAAGTCGTGAATGCTTCCTGATAGGCATCTGGGAAGATGGGGTGCCTTTCTGGTGTCATGAAAGGGATATCCAGATTTTATCTTGTGACTGAGAGATAACAGCTTCATTTTTCACAACATATATTTCACAGCTTTGGAGACACACTCTGTTACGTTTGATCACCTTGCTGCCTGTTATGAAAGTGAGTTAGAGTGGATTAGGATACAGGTGTGGGTTCATGGTTTTAGAGATACAGAGGAGACATAGACAAGTCTTTATCTGAAGGGTCTAAAACATGATTGGAAAAATATATAAGCAATATACTAATCTTATAAGGCAGAAGGAAACAAACCAATAATAGCATCATATTCATCATGAAATGGGAAGAGAACAGAAGGAGGTCTGGCTTGCCTATAGGAAGCCGTGAGAAATTGTGTATTACCAAGGAGGTTGGTGCTTGGAGACTGTGACATTTCCCACAGGAGATGGGAATTCAAGGCTGAGAAACTTCATGAATTGCAGGAGAAAATTCCCCTGGGTGTTATTAATGGAGAGGAGTCCCTGGTTTGCAGCACTCCGGAAGCTTTTGTTCCCCTGGGGCCACTTTCTGCATAGTCACATGTATGACAGGTCAGCCCAAGCCCTAGGTGTGGGCTTGGCTCTGTGTCGCCTTTCTTTACCTAAGTTTCTCCATTGATAGCCTTACAACAATACTATGCAGTCAGTGTTGGAATCACTTAGGGGTGAGGACATTGAGGCAAGAAGACTGAAGGAATTTGGGGTCACACGGTTAATACGTGGAACCACGGTCCGTCCACTCCAAAGTATATGCTCTTTCCACGCTGCACTCCTGCTTTGCATTGCAAGTCACCATCTGGCTTGTCAGCAAGAGTAGAGGTTGGCACAATTATAAGTGGCAGTTGAACATTATTTAGGCATCTGCCATTGAAGGCTACTTTAATGACTTGGGTCTGATTAGAAGAAACACCACGCTGACTACAATTAAGGGTATTGGACATAAAAAAATGAAGAAACACTTTCTTTTCATATGCTTCCACATATTATTCCTCATCCTAATATTACTTGTAGAATTATTTTTATAGATGTTTGTTTTATAATGAAATTTACAACTAAAGTTCTCCATGTTCCACTTTTTTCACAAAGGAGCCAGCCAAGTAATTTCATTCTCATTTCAATGTTAATTCCGTGTGTGCAGTACAACTTGTAATGATTTAAAATTATTTATATATTTTATTTTCCATTGATTGCTACTTTGTAATACACAGTATTTCTACTGCAGTACAATAATGTAATTGTGTTGTAAAACTACCTTCTTGTGCAATAACTTTTTTTTTTTTTTTTTTTTTTTTACTTTTCACTATGTGAAGCTGATAATTTCAGACATGTACCTTTTATGTCTATTGAATGGGAGCAAATCTTGTTCTAGTTTTGGTTGGTTTAAAATTGCCTCTTAAAAATGGATATGTTCATAGAATTAGAATTAAAATTACCTGTGACTCTTTCACTGTGATGTGCATGCTGTGTATCTTAGAACCTGACTTCTTGGTTGTTGGGGTTTATCTTAGTTTGCTAGGCTGCTATGACAAATATCCTAAATGTGTTGGCTTCAACAGCACCACTTATTGTTTCATGGTTTCAGAGGCTAGATCCTTACTTCTCCCTGTGTTGGCAGCATTTTGATGCTGGATTGATACAATCCTTGGGGTTCCATGGCTTCAAATCCCCTGCCTCCTATGCCCTGGTGATGTCCTCTTTCTCTTCCTGGGTCCAGCTGACGTCCTGCCTCTGCTTGTGATCTCTCTGACCCAAGATGTCAGTTTCTTTCCTTTGTGTCTAAATTGTGGTACATAATTCAATTGACCACAGGGTTCTTGGGGGTTCCTATACCAGCACACTAGCTGAAAGAAAAAGCCATGCTGAAGTTGCAGAAGTCAGGAACAAAAGCAAAACATCTTTATTCCTTTTTTTTGAAGTCCTGATATATGCAACAAATGGATGAACCTTGAAGACACCATGTTGAGTGAAATAAGCCAGAAAGAAGAGGACAAATATTGTATGATCTAACCGATATGAAATAATTAGAATGAGCAAGTTCATAAAGTCAGAAACTAAAATACAGGTTACCAGAGGTGGGGGTGGAGGGAGGGATTGGGGAGTTAATGCTTAATTGGTCCAAAGGTTCTGTTTGGACAGATGGAAAAGTTTTGGTAATGGATGGTGGTGATGGCAACCCAACATTGTGAATGTAATTTACACCACTGAATTCTACATTTGAATGTGGTTTAGAGGGGAAATTTTCAGTTGAATATATGTAACCAGAATAAAATTTTTAAAAGCTATACAAACTAGACAGTGGACTCTAATGTGAACTGTGAACTATAGTTAATAGTATAATTATGATAATTGTAACAAAGGTACCACACTAATGCAAAGTGTTAGTAATAGGGATAATCATGGGGTAAGGACGGGAGTACTATATGGGAATTCTGTATTTTCTGCATGATTTTTCTGTAAACTTAAAGCTTCTTCAATTTAAAAAATATTTAAAAATAGTTTAAATAAATTGCTGTATCAGAGGATAGAAAAAATATCATAAATATTATACATCTCACATATATCATTTATTTTCTTAGTTTTATTAATTATAGCTAATTGCCACTGTTAACTAGCCCTATCTATTGTTGTTTTGTTTAAATAATAGCTGTTTTTAACACAAAAGTAAATAATACAGAATAATATATATTTCAAAATATATATATATTTTACATAAGCTTATATTGTTGATATTTTATACTAAGTAATAAAACATATAGGCATTAAACAAAGCAAACATAACTCAAATGGTGTTTGGGATCTTATGTAGTCTCCTGTTTTGTCCCACTCCAGGCTTGAAATGGCATCAGCCTTCTGTTGCATCCTCAAAAATGCATAGTAAAAATCATACAAAAATAAGGAATGCCAAAGGTGCATTACATTCAGAAAAAAGGCAGGTACTTAATAAGCACTGAGATCATTAATCAACTATGGACAGTGATAATGCAATCTGATTGCCTCCCAGGGATTTTCTATTTCACTCAGTTTCACAGGATGCTCCTGTCTAGCTCTGCTTTTGGCTCTTCTGCAAGTAAAGAGTATCAGCTTCTAAATCAAAATCCCAGAACCTTGTGTGACCATCAATAGTTATATTCAGGATCGGCAGCAGGACCTACAGAAGGCTTATCAGCCACCAAATCATCTTAGTTGCTTTTTCCTGATGACCTTGGGCCAAGAATGAAGGCACTCAATTGTGTTTCTAATGGAAACTGCAATATGAACACTGTAAACCTGAGGCCAGATTTCTAGTTGCTCTTATTCTTCTCTTTGAGAAAGATCTTAGGCATGTTGTATTCTGTTTTGCTCATTGATTTAGGAAGGTAAACTCCTCTCTCAGAGTTTTGAATGTTGTTGTGTTAGCAGTTCCGGAAAAACAAAAAACACTTCTGTGTAGTTTCTAGTTCCAACAAAAGGAGGAGACTGTGGCTGCGTCTTTAAAATCAAACTAATAATGGTGGCTATGAGTTTGAATTATGGGGAAATAAATCATTTCCTCTGCTCTATTTTGCTTTTTGTAATTGTTTAAATTCCATTCAGCAAATATTTAAAGAGAATTGGTCATTTTGGGTTTGGAGTGGGGAAAAGGTGGAGGGAGTAGGAAACATCTAGAAAAGGGGATGATCAATACAACAGCTCACTAATAAAATGGACCAGGACTTTTGAATAAATTATCACATATAATCCTCATAATCACAGCATTAGATTATTATTTTCCTTTTACTTTGAAGGACCCTGAGACACAGATGGGTGGATTAATTTTCCCAAAGCCCCAAAGATATTGGTAGATCTGGAATTTATGATCTGATACATGGAATACTAAAGACCATATTCCTGACAATGGTATCTTGTGACCTCCCCGTGTAAGAGTTAAACCATGCAGACTTGTCTTTCATCTTTACAATTAACTATTCCTTTTGATTAAATTGACAATTTCTGGAGCATTTTACCAAGATGTCCATTTAGAGAGAGGATCTAAGCAGCCTTTGTACGTTGGCCAACCCAACAAGGAGTGTCGCCTTTTGCTCTTGCTTCTGGAATTGATAGAAAACCAAGAAGTCTGAACGTGTTGGGTCCTTAGGGAACTGGTGATCAATAATCGGCATAAATTCTGAGAAAGAGAGACCATTCTATGTTGTAGTGTCTCTGGATCACTTAATATGAAAAGTTAGTGAATTTACTGCCAGATTTTCACTATAGAAAAAGTGCTAAATAAGTTGGTAACAAATGTCAAAGCAGATGATAGTTTTGTAGAGAGCAATTATACACATTCTGGTAAGAAATTTGGAACAAGAGAAAATAGTTGATATTTAACAGTATGAAATTATAATTATTATCCCAAAACATGTAAAATATTATTTTATTAATAACTCTAAAGAGGCAGTCTTGTTTCAGTGCCAGTGGACAGGGACAAGGCTTTGGAAGAAGGTCCAGGGGGAGGTTCATATCCTCTATCTAAAACCTACTTAGTGTTGTGCTTTGAGCTACTTAGAAATATTTCTGATAATTTATTCCATCTTCTGAAAACAAAAAGCTGAGATCAGTAGCATCTATAACATAGGGTTACTGTAAAGAAACAAAACAAGATTATTTTAAATCACTTCATACATTGTACGACATATTTTAAGCTCTCATATGTGTTAATCTCACTGATGTATGTAAGTAAACCAAGTCCTGGTCATTGACAAATCATGAACACATATACTTCATCAACCTACTCAATGAATTTGGTGCAAGATTATTCCAAAACAATAAAGGATTAATCTGTTTTCTTTAGAAGTGTTACTCTTTATTATGAAAATCTCTAATGACATTTACAAATTTTCTCTTTATCATGTTCTTCTCCTGCCATAAAGAACCCTTGTCATCTCTTTCCAAAATAAGCATTCTGATAGTCTCATGAAATCTACCAAAATCCTAAACCACCAACTAAAAGGCAAGGTTTTTCACCAGAGACCCGGTAATTCACTGAGAGAAAAGTAAACATTTAAATGACATCTGCCTTCTTCTTGCTCGCTCAAAACATCTGCAGAGTTTACAGATGGGTAATATGTCATAAAACCATTTTTTTTCATTCCCACAAAAGACCCTAAATAATGACAGTCTCCATGGTTTTCATTATGAGTTTCTTCCTATAAAATTATTCTCTCTATTCTTGCTATTGAAGAGATTTTTAAAACCTATCGATGGACTTCTGATTTTTACTTTATCTGGAAAAATATATTGTTATTTAATCAGATTTTATTAATCTGAATTTGAAAGCAAATCCCCATGCCTTCAAGGATACCACAGAAATGGATTCTAGTAGGAAAAAATAATTTGAAACAAGCATTAACTCATTGTAACCGCAGGCAAGCAGACAACCAGACAAATGTTATTCTCTGGTCAAAGTTTCTTCAAGCAGTGAGATTTCTTGACAATAAAGAGTCCATGGAAAGAGACTATTGATTACATTGTCCAGTGACAAATAATCAGAGTGATGTAGTAATGTGTACCTGAAGCTGACATGGAGGGGATTAACCAACTATTTCAGAACACAAATTCTCTGCAGAGTACCTGCTTCCAGGTGTATATTAGAATGAATGTTTCTGATGACTTAGAAACAGAGAGTATCTATCTGATCAGCCAGGCAGGCTCTGAGAAAACATGGCAGAGAGAAGTTTATTTTCAGCTTCCCCCCAGAATCTCCCCTGACATTTTCCTTAAGCAGCCACAGTTTCCCCTCCTTTTTTGAAACTAGAAACAGACCAAGTGGCTTTTCCAGAACTGCTAACTCACCAATGTACAGAACTCGGAGAGGAGTTCGCCTCCCTAAATCAATGAGCAAAGCAGATGCCTAAGACCTTTCTCAAAGAGAAGAACAAGAGCTGATAGTAACTAGAAGGCTGAACTCAGGTTTTCAGTGTTTATGCTGTAGTTTCCATTATAAAGCTGGATTACTTGAAATCTGGTAAATGGGGTTGTGTATCCAAGGAGGCGTGCTCTTGACCTTGGTTGGGGTCGGGTGGGTTTACAACCCATTGTAAATAGGACCTCTTGAAGTAGTTATTTTAGTTAAATTGTGGCTCAACTGATGGCTTTGTAAAGAGAAGAAATAGGAAACCAGGGTCAGAGAGAGCCACGAGGAGCCAAAAACCAGAAGTCAATGGAACCAAAGAGAAAGGAGAGGGCACTGCCAACGCGATGCGAGACAGGGATTTGTGCCAAGGAACCCCATGGATTGCTGGGCAGCCAGGATGCCCCCAACCCTTCTACCAACACTTTGATTTGGACTTCAGCCCACTGAAGCGCGAGTCATTGGATTCCTATTGTTTAAGCCAAACTATTGTATGGCAGTTGTCCAGCGGCCACGAAAATAGGACAAAATCTGACTCCAAATATTTAGCAGTTTTTCTTCAGGCTCAGCGTCACTAAACTAAATATGATATTCAATTTCCTTTAACTGCTTCCTATTCAGGCTAAGAGAAGATAGCTCCAAAAAAATCTATAAAACTGTTTCCTTAACTTGTCAGATGATAAAATTATTTATAAATGCAGATACCTGGGTTCTGTGCCAGACGTATGGAATCAGATTCTCTTATTTACTTTATTTTGTTTTTTGTTTTATTTAAAATAATCTGATTGCCATTACTGGGTCTCTTCTTTCTTTCTTTCTTTCTTTTTTTTTGCTTTCTAAATCCCGTGGAGACTGCATTGTACTTGGATACAAATCGACCTCTACCCTATTCTAAATTTGGCTGCACTGTTTATTACCTAGTTTCCCTTAGGTCATTTATTTAACCCCATCTGAGATTTATCCAGATATATAGATAGTAACATAAAACTCAAAAGGGTTTTGTGAAGTTGAAATGACCTGTGGAATGTATCAGCAGGGTATGTGATAAAAGTTCTATAAATTGTAGTTGGTATCCTCATCTCTCTGTTTAAGAAAAGGTTTCCTTTTCTGTTAAAGAAATGTTTATTATTATTAGAGATTACTTTAGCTCATATGGCTTTTGTGGTCTATCAAATCACACTGTGTATACAAATGTACTGTGTGCCAATAAAGGCAACAATATTAGGTCCAGGATTTTTTTGGGGGGTGAAGGCAGGGAGTGCTAACTTAATATATGCTGTTTTGTTGCCATTCACAATTTCCAGATATTCCCTCCTTAATATTTGGTGAAGGATCCATCATCATTCCTACTGTCTGCTTAAGTCAGGTCCTACTTTGAAGGAAAAGATCAAATACATTGACTTTTTTTTTCAATTTTCTAATATTTATTGTTTTTTATTTCATTATTTTTATTAGAGCTGTTGTAGGTTTACAGGAAAAATTATGCAGAAATCAGAGAGTTCCCATACACCCAACCCCCGCTCTTCACACACATCATTTCTCCAATTATTAACAGTTTTTCATTGCTGTGGTAACTTTTTTACAATTGATGGAACAATATTATCATAATTATACTATTAACGATGTCATAATTATACCATTAACTATTGTCCATAGAATATATTAAGGTCTACTCCTTATGTTGTACAGTTTTATGTTTGCTGGTTGATTTTTAATTTTTATTCTAATTACATATATTCAACCTAAATTTCCTATTTTAACCACTTTTAGAACCTACCAATTCAGTGGTGTTGATTACTTGCACAATGTTGTGCTACCGTCACCAACATCCATTACTGTGACGTTTAGGATATATTATACCCCCAAAAGCCATATTCTTTAATGCACTCTTGTGGCTGCAGACTTACTAATCTTTCTCATTAGAGTGTGACATCTTGATTGAATGTTTCCATGGAGATTTGACCCCACCCATTCAGGATGGATCTTGATTAGTTTACGCGAGTCCTTTCAGAATTGCTGACACAGACTAAGATGCTTCCTGGCTGATGGTTGGAGATGCCTGGAAATGCAGACAGAAGGACGCTTGGAGAAGCTAAGAGATGAAGCCCAGAATGTGCCCTGGAGAAGCTAAGAAAGACCCAGAGACATTTTGGAGAAAGCATTTTGAAACACAATTTGGGAGCAGAGGAACAGACGCTAGCCACGTGCCTTCCCAGCTGACAGAGGTGTTCTGGATGCCATCGGCCGTTCTTCAGTGAAGGTATCCTCTTGATGCATTACTTTGAATGCTTTTATGGTGTTAGAACTCTACACTTGTAACCAAATAAACCCTATTTATAAGAGCCAGTCCATTTCTGGCATTTTGCATAATGGCAGTATTAGTAAACTGGAACAGTTACCCAAACTTTTCTATCACTCTGAACAGAAACTCTGTGTTCATCCATATGCTTTAATTATTTACAATAAGGATGAACTCTGGGCGTGGAATTTAGGAGAAATGCTAAAAGAACACCATTTAGATACCACTTAGACTTAGATTTTGTTATCTATCTAACTATATCATTTTTCATATGAAGGATGCAAGGTGGAGGGTGTTTGAAAGGTGGTCAGAGACTTGGTAGGTAACTGAGCTGTACCTGATAAAAATCTATCGGTCTGACCCCAATTCAACATTATTTCCTCCAGGGCATGTGTTTTCTAACTGGGCTTCTAATGGTAATGTGAAGAATATGCTAATACATACTACTTGGAAAACACACACACTCACACAGTAATATAATGTGTATTCTTTTCATAATACATGTATGAAAAACACTTGGTTAGACAGGTTGAGCAGATACAGCACTACATGCATATTTTACAAAGTTTAAATAGGTCTCTTTACTGTAAAATTTGAACCATTAATTTAAGATTAAAATGCCGGCAACTTTTGATCTCTGCCTCCAATCTTGATCCTCTCAGTCTCTTTTCCCTCACATCAGCCGGAGATTCTTTATTAAAACACAAGTCTGCAGATGTAACCATTATGGCCCAATAAGGCTCTGTGTTGTCCCGAGGTTTTTACCTTGCGACCTCCCTGGACTTCTAGCACACGCTCTACTTTATGTGGCATTTCACGAGCATCTTTCATGTGTGCCTTTAGCTCTGAGCCCTTGCTTGGGCCAACCCATCTGTGCAGAATGCCTTCCTACCCCTTCTTCATCCGAGAGACTTATCTCAGGTGTCCTCCACTCCCGGAAAGCCCTGAGGCCACTCCTATTTAGGGAAACTTCCTGCCTGCACCTTGCACCATCACCACTCATTTTAGTTAACATATTGTAAAGGAAATATGCATGCTCCTGCTTTTCATCACCATTAATTTGAAAGGGCCTTTTCATCCCAGGGAAGGAATATAGTGCACAGGCTATAAAGATTTATGAAACTGCGCTCCACCCATCTCTCCGCCTCTGTGCATGCCTCTCCCTGCTTCTCATGCTCTCACTGTGAACATAGACACAAAGTCATGTAAACAAGATCATTGCTGTTTTCCAAACTAACTTGGAAGCACTGACATGGAATGACATTTTTCTCGAAGTCCTATATATTTTTTATTAGCAATCTTTATACTGTACGCCCCAGCTGCAGCGTATAGTCATAGCCAGCCCTCTCTGCACCTCTGAGACATCAATCTTGTCAAACCTAATTGAATCAAAGCACAAGCAGTTATGAACTGAGTGCAGCTTGACAAATAAAAAGAGGAAAAGAAAAGTAAAGAAAACAGCAAGGGACACGCATCCAGTCGATGCTTTCATTTTAAGGTATTCTCTTATGAGAATACTTTGTGGTTTCCTAAAAATTTCCCTCAAGTGTTTCCAGCCCATTTACTGTTCATAATTTTTGCTCTTGATTCAGAAACATTTATCTGTCCCCAACATGGATTCTGCTTCTGAACAAGTTAAACACTTCCCAGGGTAGAAACTGAACGTGCTACTCCATGGTGTAAAATTGTCTGTCATTTCTGTAGCAAGTTGGCCTTGGTGGTCGCTTGGGGTTTATGGCAGTGCTGATGGAAGGCAGGGAACATGCCACAACACACAGCGTTCAACTCACAGCCCCATGGCTGGTGAATTCGCCAAATATTACTCTTGAAAATTACTCATGTCTCTGCTCCGTGGGATGTGCAATGGCTCCCAGGCCACCTGCTTGGCTCACAGAAGGTGCTCTGGGACAATCACAGCCCCCGTCAGCACTAGCTTGCCTCAATCTCTAAAATTAATTTCACTTGCAAGCTCCTCCTTCTTAGGATAGGGGTTGCCCCTGGAATGGGGGACTGGAGGGAAGCATGAAGGGGGCTTCCAAGGTTCTGGAAATTTCCTTTTTCTTGGTCTGGATGTGGGTCACAATGCAGATGCTGTTCATTTTTAGAAGTTCATTAAGCTCTATGCTTATGATATGTTTATTTTCCTGTAGGTAGAGTACATTTATATTTCAATTAAAAAATATTTTTTTAAGTTCAGTTTTATTGAAATACATTCACATACCATCCATGGTCTACAATCAACTGTTCAAATATGATCATATAGTTATGCGTTCATCACCACAATCTATTTCTGAACATTTTCCTTACATCTGAAAGAATCAGAACAAGACTAAAAAATAAAAGTGAAAAAAGAACACCCAGACCACCCCCCATCCCACCCTATTTGTCATTTAGTTTTTATCCCCATTTTTCTGTTCATCCATCCATATACTAGATAAAGGGGGTGTGATCCACAAGGAAAAAAAAAGATATTTTAAAAGATATCTTCCTAAAGAACCAAGTATGTTTTAACCGGGCTCAGGCTTTTTGTCTAGGAACAGTAATATTTTATCATATAGTCCTGTATAAAAAGAGTGGGCTTTGGGATCTGATAGACCTGAATGAGAATAGCAAGTGTGTTCTTTCATTATCTGCATGTCCTTCCCTTTGTTTCCACTGCCTCGCTGTGAAATGGAAATTATAATGCCTACTTAATAGGGTAATTGAGAGAATGGCATTGAATAAATAATAGACAAGCACTGAGCACAAAAAGAAACCAGCACATGGTGGCCACTCTTTTTAATAGCAGCCACACAGCAGCTGGATTAAAAGTGGACCAAGGGAAAAGAGAGGCTTTTCTGGAGTGGCTGAGCTGTGCTTGTGGTAGAAATATCAAGCTGTGTTAGGAGGAAGAAAGGCAGAAAATACCAGTATAATGTACAGCCCTGTAGATAGGAAGAAGCAGTGAAATCACACAAATGCCAGAAGCTCAAAGGACTTCCCCAAGCCTGGTCTTGTGTGGAGGGAAGTTCAGTGAGGGTTTCCATGCAGTGGGAACATCCATAAGAAGAGCTTGTCAATCCCCAGCCTGAGGCATGTTTTCATTTCCCCCTTTAGTACGTTCATTTTCAAGTATAACATAAGCTCCAAGAGGGAGAGTAGTTTTGTCTAACACATGTGCCCTGAGCATCTACCTATACGTAGAAATAGGAGATACTCAACAAATATTTGTTGTATGAATAAAGGAAGTCTAACAATCTAGTTCCCTGGTGCTTCATATAGAATTTCACTGTTTCAGAGGGGGTTAGAGACACCAACACTCATGAGTTTATCAGGTTATAGTCTGCTCTATCAGAACAGCCTGGAACGGTCTGAAAGTTGTGTATTCATGGATGCATTGCATTCTGCTTAATATATAATAGAAGTAATTTAGCCAATGCCTATTAAAATTTGGATGCACCTTGATCACTTAGGCACAGTGCAGCCATTTGCAAAAAGAGTTGAGAGAGGTTTTCAATTCCCAAAGGTATCATTGCCTAATTGGCAGAACCAATAACATAAATTGAAGGGAACTAAGTTAATTGCACAGGTGGTCCATTCTCACTGAAGCCACCCAATTCATCTTCACACAACTGCCTCCTAACACCCCTGGTCTTCCCCTTTTCTGCATCTTCGGTTGCCCTTGATCGCCAACTCAAAATTACCCTACATTTTTGCGCTCCTCCCTGCCCATCCTCTGAAGAATAATTTCAATTCTGCCCAAAAGCCCCCACACCTTTCCTCTGTTCCTGACTGCAACTTTACAAGTAATCGCTCTTTTGGTTTCATTTCTCCATATATTTTCTATTCAACCAAAGAAATAGCATGTACCATACACCGCTCTTTTGTTTGTTTGTTTATTCATGCATGCATTCACTCAGTCATTCATTTTTGCCTTTTCATAGTGAAATATAAGGCACATATAGAAATTGTGAAACATTGTATGTTTTATTATCAAATGGGCAACCATGTCATCATCGCTAAGGCCTAACTACATATTGGCATTACTTCACACTCCCTGCTAATCACTATTCTTCCCACACTCTAAAATAGTAACCCTACTCTGATTTTTATGAAATCACTTCTGGATTTCCTTTCGTAATTTTGCTACCTAAACATGTATCCATAAACCTTGTCTCTGCTCTTTCTAGTGTTACTGTTGTATTGATCATTGTATAAAAGGAAACACATAGTATGTGCATGCCCTGGCTCCTTTTGCTCAGCTTAATGTTTCTGAGGCCCGTCTATGTTACTATGTATATCAGTATAGTGTGTTCACATCAGTGGCTGCATACTATTTTGTTGTATGAATATTCCACAAACTGTCGAGTCTACTCTGGTTGGATATTTGGAATGTTTTGGTTTTAGAGTATTGTTAAAATGCAATTATGCTTCCTCATAAAACTATGAATCAGTTCCTGATGAAAACTCTTAACTGGGCACCAATTTGTCATACTTTAAATAGGAATCATTTATGTTTCTTTCTATGCTCACCCAAACTGCCAAACCAAATCACTAACATATAACTAAAACAGTAAAATGTATATATATATATATATAGGAAACATTTTAAGATGTAAAATACTTACATCATAGTTTCCTAATTCTAATCATCAAACTATTAATATGGCTGGTAACAAAAAGTTGTGTATTACTACAGAAGCCCCTTTGCTGATATGCTGCATGTTTTAAAAATATCTGTATGTGGTACTTCTATTCTTACTGATTGTGTTTGGAATGTAACTCAATACTTTCCCCACATGTGATTTTGTTAAAAATACTGTATTCTCTTTGGGAATATAAATATACATTTTTTCTATATAAAAATAAATGCAATTGTGTATATGCTTATATGTCTTTTGAGTCATGTGTACATTTCCTTCTTTGATATGTGGGTGATTGCTATGCCAGAGAATATGTGTATTTTAATGGCACTAGATAATGTAAAAATGTTCCACATCTATAATAGTGACTATTCTGGAACTTTACCATCATTTGGTATTATCAGTTTTTGGTTTGTTTTGTTTTTTGGCCTTCCTGGTTAGTACACAGGAGTAAATCATTATGTTTTTCATATACATTCACCCAATTACTGAAGTGAACAAACATTTTTCATATTTTAATTGGCCATTTGGATATCTTCTTTGCCAAGCACCTGCTCAATTTTTCTTTTGGGTTCTCTGTGTTTTTCATATTAAATTGAAGGATTTTCATACACTCTGGATTTAGATTGTGTTCATTCTTTATGTTGTAAATACCTTCTTCCTCTCTGTGACTGGACTTTTCCTTCTCTAAATAGTGTATTTTTATCAACAGTAGTGCTTGATTAAAATATAGTCAAATGTATCAGTCTTTCCCTTTGCTTAGTTCTTTCTGTGTCCTATTTACAAAATTTTTGGGTTTCATATACCTCTGACTTCATTTTGATAATATTTTATTTAGAAGTTTTGCATCTTGAAATTTACTAGCAGTATTTGTTTCCTTGTTGGGTGTCAGTGTAAAACTTATGCTAACTTATAAAATGAACCAGGGAGCACTCTCTCTTTTCCCCTTCTCTGACTAGAATGGCATTTTCTCTCCCTAAGTTTGTTTGAATTTGTTAGTGAAGGCACCTGACCCTAGAAGTAAATTTATAGGGAGAATTAAAATTATGGAATATATTGCTTTACCACATAATTACAGTTTCTATTTCTTCTTGGGTCAATATTTTGTAATTTGGCTTTCTTTCCAGGACTATTTCCAATTCTTTTACTCTTGTAAATTTACTGACATAAATTGCTTGCAATACAATCTTATATATTATTGAACAACAGAAGCTGAAGTGATGACCCACTTAAATGTCTGTATTTTTGTCCCTGACATTGGTTATTTATACCCCTTCTTTCTTTCTTCACTTTTTTAAAAAAATCAATCTCACTAAGTGTTTATTAATTTTCAAGCACCAAATTTTGACCCTGTTGCTCATCTCACTTTATATTTATTTTCAATTCCATTAATTCCTGCTCCTATCTTTATTACTTTACTCATTCTTTTTATTCAATTTGCTTTAATTTTTCTAAATTATTTAAATGGATGCTCTACTCTTTGAGTTCCAGCTTTTCTTCTTTTGTTATATATACATTTCAGCCTATAAATTCCACCCATGGCTTTAATCTTATTTTGTTGTATTTTCATTAATATTTAGTTCAAAATCTTAAATTTCAATTAATTTGCATTATTATTTAGTACAAATATATAGTTTTATTACCTGTTAATTTGGTCAGTGTGTTATTGGATTTCCTTATTTCCAAATGTGGTATTTTCTAGTTATTTTTATATTACTGATTTCTAGAGTAATTTCAATATGGTCATAAAGCATATTTTAAAATTTTTAATCTATTAAATTCCATGAAACATGCCTGCTGGACCAGTATATAGTGTATTTGGTAATTGTTCAATGTGCACTTGAAAATACTTGTATTGTATTCTTCAGTGTTGGGTTCATTGTTCTAGATATTTCCATTAGGTCAAGTTTGCTAATCATGTTCAAGACTTCTATATCTTCATTGAATTTTTGTTCAATTGCTCTATCAGTACTGGAAGAAAAGTGACAAAATTTCCTATGTTTATTGTGAAATTATTAATTTTCTTTGACTTCTTTCAATTTTCACTCTTTATTTCCTATATTTATGTGATTAAGTGTTTATAATTTTAGAGTTATTATGTCTTGCTGGTATTTTGAATTTTGTATTATTATAGACTGTGTCTAGAAAGCTTTTTGCTGTAAAGACAAACTTTATTTGTAACTACTGCATCTGTACTAGCTTTTTAATTTTACTTTATTTTACTGTTTTGGCCCTTCATGTTAGATATTATTACAATTTTTCACTTTAAAGTTTTATCCTTATGTTTTAAATATTTGTCTTGTAAACAGAATATAATTGGGGTTTGTGTTTTAATCTATTCCATTAATATTTGTCTTTTAATTGGACCATTTAATCCTTTTGTATTATATATGATTACTGGTATATTTAGATTAAGATCTTACTAAATGCTTTCTACTTTCCCATCTACTCTATTCTCTCCCCCCCCCAAACTCATTCTTGGCTTCCTTTCAATTGATTGAGGATATTTTTTTTTTTACTATTCCATTTTATTCTCTACCGATTTGGAGTTATATATCATTTTTCTGTTGACTTGGTGGTTACTGTGTATATTGAAATATACATTCTTAACTTCAATAATACATAGAAGTAATTGTTATGTAAGCTCTTTTATTTCCAGAAAATGCAAAGTCCTTAGAACACTTTAAGACAATTTACTCACTTATAATCTACATACAACTTTTTGTATTTTAATTCTATTACATTTAATACCTAACAAGATGTTATATTATTAACAAAGTGATTTGTTTATATATTTGCCATATTTTACTCTTTTTTAGCTCCTCCTGCCTCTATGGCCTTCATCTGGGTTAATTTTGATCATTTCTTTTCCACAGGTAGCAACCTTTTAGAATTTCCTTTAGATAGAATCTCTTGGTAACAAATTCTCTCAAATTTATTTATCTAAAAGTATCTTTATTTCACTTTCTTATTGAAGAAAATTTTCACTGGCATAATATACTGTATGGCAAATATTTTTAAGCAATTTAAATAAATCTTTATTTTTTTGTCTTCTGGTTTCCACAGTTGCTAATCAAAAGTGAACTATCGATACTGTTCTTTTTCTTGAGAAGTCAGATTATTCTAGGAATAGTCTTTCCCTTTTTCTAATTGCTTTAAAGAGTTCCTATTTGCCTTTGATTTTCTCTCATTTTATTATTTCGTGCCTCAATGAGAGTTTCATTTTTTTTTCTTTTTCCTACTTAAAGTTCACAGAGTTCTTACCCTGAGGTTAAATATATTTTGGAAAGTTTTTAAAAAGCTTTCAACCATTACCTCTTCAAAAATTACTGCTGCCCAATTTTCTCTTCTCCCTACCAATGGGGTTAATTACATGCATGGTAGACCATCTTCCTATATCATCTCTGTACCTACTTTTATATTTCTCATCTTTTTCTCTCTTTGTTTCAGTCTGAATATTTCCTTTGGGAACTATCTTCTAGTTCGCTATCTTTCTGCTATTGAAGCTTTCAATTGGATATTTATTTAGGTTTTTGTAATTGTTTTAGATTTTTTTTGTGCCTACTGAAATTATCTTTTTTTTTTTTTTTACATTTCTTTGAACGTAATAAACATAGTTATTTTCAAGTCTGTGACTCATGAAAGCAAGATCAAGGGACCCTGGGAATCTGTATCTACTCTCAGCTGCTCCAGCTATTTCAAAGTTGCCTCTGATAAGTTCTGAAGGCTCTCTGGTTTGTTTCCTATAACATGTTGACTCTGCTGGTTTACATTCATTTTTTCTTGTCTGCTCAAGTGCCTATTTGTGTATGTGTACCAAACATCCAAACATTGTATTTTCAAATTGTTTTTAGAAATGTCTTCTGCATATAAAGATATTATGTTTCAATAAAGAAGAGTTCAATATTTTTCAGCCATGTAAATGGAAATACTGGAACTTGAGATCACCTGAATCCAAAATCAGAAAATGCAATGAAACTTGACTGTAATCTCTAGAGGGATTTTCTATGTCTAGCTTGCCCTTTCTCCTAGTTTACACACTTTTATAGCCTGAAGAATCCAGGCTTCAACGGCCTCAATTACAATCGATGTTCCAGTAGCCTCATGAATATACATATAAACAGCTGTTAGACTTGCAGATTCTTCTTCCAGAAATCGGATGTTGTCCCCAGGGAGAAGTTGTACCAAACATTGTAGTCACCTCCTTGGACTCTGCCCTTCCCCTAGATCCTCATGTATTCTATGACGACTTCAAAGAGATTTTTAAATCTATATTGAATTATACCTTAAACATATAGCAAACATATGTTTTAATACATTGTAACTGTCCTTGGTGTGATGGTTGGTCCAGTTTAATTAGTCTATAATTATTAGAAGGAAGTTTCACTAGATAATTAATTTTACACATGCTTTTCTATCTATACCTTATCATAGCCTAGAAATGCACTTATAACAACTGACATTTTGCAGATGAATAAGAGAGAACTCAAAGCTGTCAAGAATGTCTAGTAAAGACAGACAGTTACTGAGCTCCTAAGCAGCTGAATGATTGCACTCTATCTAATGTCAAAACATGTGACGACTCCACCATGGCAACAACAACAGCAAAATGCTAATTAAATATTGCTCCTTAAGTAAATGGATTCCTGCATCATTGCAGAAGCTTGATGGAAACTTGTTACTTGGCCAAATACCATTATGCCAATGTATCACCTGCAGCAAAATTCAGAGCCATCCACGCCCCTTCAAAGTCTCCTTTGCCCTAGAAAATGGCATGTCCAGTGGAAATGATTCACCTAATTCCCACATGCTATCTTTATATTAGGAACTGGGCAGTATATTATCTAGATTCACTTATGTTTCTAAGATATGTTTAGAAGCCATTTGGAAGGGAAATAGCCTCAGTATACTAGTACCACAATATCGAACAAGCAGAAGAATAGGCCAAAATATAGACATAGGCCAACTTTGCTTGTATCAAGTCCTACTAGGTCAAATAGTGGTCAAACCCAAACAGTGAGACTCTGTTTATGGTGACAAATACTGTATATCCAAAATATTCAGGAAATTAAGATACTATTGATTTTTTTCCCTTTAGGTATGGGAAGATTAGCCCTTTAACACCAGAATCAGTAGTTCTGACCTTGATAATAACCCTTCATTAATAATCTGTTTTGACTTCCCCACCCTCTCATATAGCCTTCTCCTATCAAAGATAATCCTGATGCTAAATCTTCTCATACAGACTATACAGTTCTGTTATGTGTAGATTTACCCTCTGGCAGATTTTTAATGCAAGCTTTTGCTTATGAAATTTGTTGAGAAATTTCTTAAACTTTGTTGTACCAAACATTTTCCAAAATGAGTTATCCAAGAGACAGCTTATTGTATAGCCGTTTTTAATCTTAATATTTTCATTGATGATCAGGGAAATCGTGATTCAATTCACTTTTTGGTTGTGTTTGGTTACAAGAGATCACCAAGTTAGTAAGTGTCAACTGATATGCATGCAGATCTGTTTAAAACTTTCAAATATTTTCAGGTACACTACTACATCAGATTGATCATTTAGGTTTCATATAATAAAAAGATTTAGTATTAATTGCTTTAGGTTAGTAATTATAAAGATGAACATTTGAAACACCCTCTAAGATGCTTGGAAAATCTCAATAAGTGCCTCCCAGATTACTTGGAAAAATTACAAATTCCAATTAGTATACAAATTGATCAAACATGACCATTGCTAAACATTTTTTTAAACAACTTCATTGCATGTTAAATCATCAGTCTTGTGAGGTGTCCTCCACATTTTTGTCTGAAATTTATTTATGTCTTTGATGAAAATTTCACTGCTGAATCCATATGGCAGTAAACAAACTAGAATTGCCATGAAATGTTAATAGGATGCAGAGGATATAATGGGAAATCACTAACATGGTATGCGTCCACGTCAGTTTTCAGTTCTAATAGGATTATCAGCCATCCAAGTTGTGGCTCTCTACACTTAACAGCATCTTTGGATTTTACAGACAGGTGTGTTGACAGTTTATATCATTTAAGGAGAACAAAACTGCAATTCAATATTGGTATATACAACATTCCCTTCAGAAAATGCTAGTGCTTGTCAAATAAATAAAGTAAAAAGGTGTTTTATAAGTGGAATGTAATCAAAACACTGCCAAACTGAATGGATTCTGTAGTCAAAAGCATATTAACACATTTTTAATTGATTGACATTCCATTAGAAAGATGTAAGTCCCTTTTGAATCTGTGCCTTCAGTTCTCTCTAAAATGTTCTGTGCATGATCACCTCTCATACACTGTGAAATCACTTTTACTTAACCAAAGATGCCTTACATTTAAGCTTTCCTCTTGCCATGAAATATGCCTCAACTTAACAGACATTCATTTCTGACTCATTAATTTCAATTCATTTGTTAACAGTCAGATAATTAATCAATATATGTGAAGCATACCATGTAACCCAGTCTCACCACCATGATGAAGTGGGTCCCATAGCCCTCTGTACTCTCTGGCTTCTACCACATTGTATTGTAACTCTTTACATGCCTGTCCCTCCTTATGCAACTGCAGGTATAAATTTAGAGAACATACCTTCTCTATACCTCAGGTACATATTGCAGGGCTCAGCCTTCCATAGAATGGATCAATAGTTATGAAAGGAAGGAAGGAGGAAAGAGAGGAAAGGAGAGAAGGGAGAAGGCATGGAGACAGGAGGCAAAAGAGGAAAAAGAAAGATGGAAGGAGGAAAGAGGTGAGATTGAAACATCTAATCAATATCAAAGCCCTCATAGCCTTCCCATCTCATTTAGAGTAATAGTCAAAATGTTACTATTGATCTATAAGATCCTACGTGACCGGATCCACTTAGCTTTCTCTCCTCACTTCTTAATACTCTCTCCTCCTTTCACCAATCCTGTCACACATTTGGCAATTATCCAACTCCACTCTCCTTCCTACCTTGGGGCTTTACACTTTTTGCACTTGCCCTGCCATGCATGCTCTTCCCCCACGGCTTTGCTCAAATTTTGCTTTCTTAGGGAGGAGTTTCCTGACCAATCTATTTAAAATTGAATTACTGTCTTCCTTATCTGCTTTGCTTTTATCATTTGATTTATCACCTTGCAATATATATTTAGTCTACTTATTTATTTTGTAGATCTTCTGCCCCTACCACTGGATACAAATGCCATAAAGATAGGGATCTTTGAATTTTCTTCCCACTAATGTATGCTCAGTTACTAGAACAATGGGATTAGCAGCGAAGGAAGGCAGTAAAGGCATCTCCACTTGACACACAGATGGCTGATCCTGAGAATCCCACATGCAGAACCTAAAGCAGCACTAACTCTATTCCCAAAAGAAAATTACATCTTAGATGAGGGTTGGCAACGACTCCCTGCCATCTGTTTTTGTAAATAAAGATTCATTGGAACACAGTCACTCCCTTCCATACTGTCGATGGCTATTTCCATGCTTCAAGGGCAGAACTGAGTAGTTGGGGCAATGACCTATGATCCAGAAAGCCTACAAGTATTATGCATCTGGCACTTTACAGAAGAGATTTGCTGAACCCATCAAAATTTGCCTGATGTTGAGTCCTTCATGGGTTTTTCCCTCAACATGTGTACTACTCCCAAATGATCAAGCTAATCCAAGCAGGGTGATCTTCTTTCCCATGAAAGTGATGCCTTTAGGACAGATTACGTGAGGACATCGGCCAAGTGGAATAGATGAGAAACTGATGGAATGTTTTGCTTCTAAGGTAGAAATAGAGGAAGACTTGATCCTTTCATCCTCTGGATGATTTTTATGTCTGGAGTGATGCTTGGAACTGCAAATCCTACACATGGAGGAAGGCAGAGCAGAAGATGGAAGGAGCCCGTGTCCTTGATTACATGAGTCAACCGGTGAATTCTCCACACCTAGAGTTTGCTCTATCTCTGGCCTTCTTGTTATTGGAGAAAATAAATGTTTTATTTGTTTAGACCAATCCGATTATGGGCTTTCTAACTTGCAAATAGATGCATCTTAGCTGACATACTGCAGAATTTCTAGGGATATTCCAAAAATAAAATTAGTTTATTCATGTGTTTGATGCACTGGGAGGTGCTCATTGAAAGTCAGAAAGTGAATTGGACATGAAGGCCACCTGTAAAAAGTCAAGCTCTGAATACTGGAAGATAACATTATAAGGTATTATTTACCTCCTACGCCTGCTTTCTAATAGAGGGAGCTATGTCAAAACTGAGATGAGAGAGAGAGAGAGAGAAAGATGATAGTGATCCACAGAACTCAGCTGTGAGATTGCTATAATAAAGATAGGATTGTGAAGTTAATAAAATTTTTATGCAAGCTAGAGGTGAGCTGTACCCCTGAGATGGCAGGACAGGAAGAATGGCAAAGAACAAGTATCATCTGTGTCAAGGTCTCAGAGAAGAAGGACCAGAAGGGGTGTCACTGGCACACCAGCAAGAAGGCTTTAAATACAGATTAGAGCGAATGGTGGCCCAGGGGCACTGGAACAGCAGCAGCAGGAGCAGAGCTGTGCAGGGGGGATGCGAGGGAGCTTGGGACTTCCAGAGGGATAGTGTGAAGGGAAGGGCTGAGCTCTGTGCTGCGGCATGGAGATGGGGATATCACTCTAGCCAACTTGGTGCCAAACCATCTCTCTGCCTGCTTATTTTTTTTTTCATATTTGTAAGGTGTATTTCCTTGGTGAATAAATTGTAGTTTGTCAAACAAACCTAAGCAAACCTTTAAATCTTTCAGGTAGATGTGTAGTTATTATGCCAAAAGTTTGTTAGATATAGGCGGAAATCGTATGATGTGTTAAATAAAAGAAACATGGTTAGGAAGTGGAGCGCGCTTGCTAAACATAGAAAGGGACGGAAGGAACGAGAGATATCTAATATTTATGAGGCACCTGGGTGCTAAATATTCAGGATATATAAATAAACAAGAACCAGCTACTAAATATTCAGCATTCACTCAATATACATTAGCACTTAATTGTCATGTGGTTTTAATTCAGTCATGCATGGGTGGCACCCATTCTGGCACAATATATTCTCTGCCCAAGCAATGCAAATACACCCCATGGCTGCTCGTCCAGCTGATAGTCAAGCTACAGCTGTGCCAGTTTGCTTACCATTGGTATGTCCAGTAGAGTGTGTGCTATTGGCCCAAAGCAGTTTCCATCTGTCCGTGTATCCAAAACATCAGGAGGAAGGTTAATGTGGCAGACAGAGTGGTGGATGTGTGGACACCGCATACCCTGGTATCTGAAACGGAGGACCTTCCATCTCTCTTGTAGCTCATCTGAATGTCTCGACTTTTGCTATCTCTTTCCCTTTGCTTCTTGATATCTGTTTAAAAATGAGTCAATAAACTGCACGATCGGAGCATTTTAGTTTGATCTGTAAGCCTCACTGCTCTGCCAATTTGTCAGAGTGGCTGAAAAAATAAAACGGTGTTGTTGGAGGTGGAAAGATAAAAAAAAATAAGCACTCATTTTATTACTTATTATGTGCCAATATTTTAAATATGTTCTCATTTCATCCTCACAGTAACTCTTAAAATATCATTCCTACTTCAAAGATGAAAAAACTGATGATAAATGTTATGAAATAGTTTCACTACGGTCTCCGTGTTGTAAGAGGTAGAATCAGGTGTGAATCCTGCTCTGTTACTTCCAAGCCCGTGAGTTACATGACAGTGTATCTTCCCCCAAAGGATCCCCAATGCCATGTGCATACGCCGGAGCAGACTGTGTTCTGTGGTTTCCAAAATATGCACAATTCTTGACATACTGTTATAACAAAAAATAATATAAATATAAATATAAATATAGGTAAGAAAGTGAATGTTAATTTAGAATTACAAAATAAATATCAACATCAACATTTAAAATGCTTACGAATACCCAGCAATCATATATTATTACTTAACTTACTGATGCAAATCTATCATATGTTTTCCTATGTATTTTGGCTGCATACACTTTTATCTTACTTGTATTTTTATTTTAAGATACTACTTGATTCATCTGCATTTCATTGCAGTAAAACAGAGAGAGCTCAAGTACTTTCACCCAGTTACCCCAGAGGCAACACCTTGGGAAACCATAGAACAATATTACAAACAGGATATTGACAAGGATACAATCAGGATAAAAAGTACATTAATGAACATAAGAATCCTTTATGTTGCTATATTATAACTACACCCAATTCCCCCATTCCCCTCGCCCTTAACCCAGGGTGACTACAATCTTTTCTGCTTGTCCAGAATTTTGTCATTTCAAAAATGTTATATACATAGAGTCATAAAGTGTGTAACCTTTTGGGATCAGCTTTTTACTCTCAGCAAAATTTTCTAGAGATTCGTCCAGGTTGTTTGTTCTTTTTATTGCTGAGTCATAGTCCATGGTATGTATGTACCACAGTTTGTTGAACCATTCATCCATTGAAGGACTTCTGGGTTGTCTCCTGTGTGGGGCTATTTTGAATAAAGCTGTTATAAACATTAGTATACAGGTTTCATGTGAATATAAATTTATATCTCTGTATTCTTGTTCCTTCAAATTTCCATAAAACCTTTAGAATAATCTTGTCTATATTTTACAAAAATTTTGCTGATATTTTGTAGAAATTGCATTAAACTTACCAATTTGGGGAGAATTGACAGCTTTACTATGTTGAGTTTTCTAATCAATGAATTGTATGTCTCTCCATTTATTTCTTTATTCTATATAATTTTTAATGGTGATTTGTACTTTTCAGCCTGCAAGTTCTGCATATGTTTTATTAGATATATACCTAAGTATTTAATTTTTGAACGATTATGTAATTACTTTTGTATTTCTAATCCAAGTGTCCACATATTCATTACTAATATATACAATAAAACTGATTTACATGTATTTATATTCTATATTGTTACCTTGCTGATCTCATGCATAAGCTATGGGAGTTTTTTTTTAGATTCCATTTAATTTTACACAGACAATTGGTCATCTGCAAATAGGGACAGTTTCATGTCTTCTTTTCATCTATATGCCTCTTATTTCTATTTTATTTCTAGTTTATCTCTAGAACTATGCTTAATAAGTCTGGTAACCCTGGAATACTTCTATGTTCCCCATCCTAAGGGACAGTATTTAGTTTTTCAGTCTTACGTATCTTGTTACCAGAAGGTTTATTTAAGATTTTCTTTAATCAAGTTGGGGTAACTTACTTTTTATTTCTACTTTTCATGAACGTTTCTTGCATATTGTCAAATGTTTCATTGGCACCAACTGAGAGGATCATGTTACTTTTTTTTTTCCTTTTCCTAGCATGTAATATGGCAGGTTACATTGATTGATTTTTGAATACTGAATCAACGTTAATTTCATCCATGGAGTAAAACCCACATAGTCATAATGTATAATTCTTTTATGTATTACTGAATTCTATTTGCTAGCTTTTTCTTAAGGAGTTTTGCATCTATATTAATGAGGGATAATGGCCTGTAGTGTTTTTTCTTTGTTTGTTTGTTTGTTTGTTTGTTTTGTACTTCCTTTGTCTGCTTTTGAGATCAAGGTAATACTAATTTCATAAAATTATTTGTGTAATGTTCCATATTCTTCTATTTTCTGGAAGAGATTGCATAGAATTAGTGTTATCTCTTCTCCAAATATTTGGTAGAATCCTACTGTGAAAGTACTTATTTTGGGGGGGGGTTTAAAATTATGGATTGAATTTCCTTAATAGTTACACTGCTATTCAAATTATCTATTTTATAATGGATGAGTTGTTGTACTTTTTGTTTTTCAAATAATTGTTCCATTTCATCTAAGTTGTCAAATTTTTGTGCAGCTTTTTCTAGTATTCTGATATCCTTTGGATGTCTGCAGAGCCTATAGTTTTATTCCTTGTATGGCTAATTTGTATCTTCTTTCCCTTTTTTTTCTTTGTTAGTCTTGCTTAGAGTCAATTTTATTGATCTTTTCATATAACCAGCTCTTTATTTTTTTTTATTTTCTCTATTGTATTCCTAGTTTCAATTTCAGTGATTTCTGTTCTTATCTTTATTATTTCCTTCATTCTGCTTGTCTGCTGCTTGGGTTAAATTTTTTTCTTCATTTTCTGGGTGCTTGAGGTGGAATTTTAAATTATTGACTTCTGACTCCCTCATTACTAATGTATGCATTTAATGTTATAATTTTCTGTCTCAGAACAGCCTTCGTTGTGTCCTACAAATATTGATACATTTTGTTTTTATTTTTTTATTAAGTTCATTGTATATATTTTTTAATCTTCCTTGACCCTTCCTCTTAAATGCATAGAGCATTTAGAACTGTACTTTTTTTAGTTCCCAAGCTTTTGGTGATTTTCCTGCTAACTATCTGTTTTAGAAATCTTTCTGATATCTAATTTGATTCCATTTTGGTCAGAGACCCCATTCCATATGATTTTAATTCTTTAGCTTTGCTGAGGTTTGCTTTATGACCCAGTTTATGGTCTATCTTCATATATGTTCCTGGGCACATGAAAAATTATGCATTCTGCTGTTGTTGGAGGGAGTGTTTTATAAATGTCAGTTAGACTTATTGGTTGACGGTGTTGTTGAATTCTTTTTCTTTTCTGATTTTCTATCTAGCTGTACTAGGGAGGGGTTTTGAAGTCTCCAATGATAATCATGTATTTGTCTAGTCTTCCTTTCAGTTCTATCAGTTTTGCTTCAAGTAAATCACATCTTCTTTTGTTTGGTACATACACATTTTGGATTCCCAGGTCTCCTTTGTGAATTGAACCTTTAATCATAAAATGTCCTTCTGTGACTCTGATAATTTTCTTTGCTCTGGAGTAGTCTTTATCTGATAATATAATTGGTGCTGCTTTCCTTTGGTTATCATTTGCATGATGTAAGTTTTTCCAGTCTTTTACTTTGAACCTATGTATATTGTTATATTTGAAGAGAGTTTCTTTCAGACAATATACATTTTGGTTCATGTATTTTAATCCATTCTTCCCATCTCTGTATTTAGTTGGTGCATTTAAATTCATTTATATTTAACACAATTGTCAATATATTAGGGCATATGTCTGCAATGTTATTTATTGTTTTCTGTTTGCTCCTTCTGTTATTTGTTTCTCTATTTTATTTTTCCTATCTTCCTGTGGGTTATTTGAACATAATTTTTTAATTCCATTTTGATTTAGCAATAGAGGTTTGGAATAAATCTCTTTATACTGCTTTTCAGTGGTTGCTCTGGGTATTACCTTATGTAATCATAACTAATGACATTCTACTAGTGCCCTTATTCAATAGTTTAGTGAACTATAGAATACTTACTTCACTCAATTTTTATTGTTTTTTCTCCTTCTCAATGAAAAGTGCTTTTTCCATTCACCTTTACTGTGATTTTATCATAAACAGCAACTATTTTGCCATAACTAGTAATAATAGTTTAACTTTTATTTTAACTTATAATTATGTATTCATTTTTATCTTTAAAAATTATTATTTTTACATACATTCATCCTTCCCCTTGCCTCTACTCCCTTATTTCTCTTTCTGTCCCTTACTCTCCCTTTTTATTATTGCCTTCAATATTTTTCTACATTCATTTAGAACTATGTTAAATAGTATTATAATTTTTATTTCCATGGTCCAACATAATTTAGAGTCTATTACATTTGCCCATATTTTTTCTTACTGGATTGTTTCTTCCTTCCTGATATTCCAAGGCTCCTTTGATCATTTCCTTTCTGTATAAAAAAATATTTATTAACTGTGCTTTTTTTAGGTGGACCTCCCAGTGAGAAATCCCCTTAGTTTTTTCTCTCTGGCTTCCCCTTTATTTCTGAAGGATATTTTCAACTGCATATGGGATTTCCCATTGATCTCATTATTGCCATGTGGGGATAGAAGTCCAGAATCCCCATTAGCCTCCACTGACACCTGAGTTGGGATCCAGTGTTAGTGCTGGGTGGGGTAGAGTTCTGTTTCCCCATGAGGCCTTCACTAATACCTTCTAGATGGGTGGGGTAAGATGGGTTCCTTACTGTGCTCCACGTGGCCTATACTGACCCCAGGTTTTGGAGTACACTTTGTAACCATGTGTTGGAGGTGAAAGTCTTGGCCTTCTCTGACACTACACTGCAGCTGTGAGGGCAGGGAGTCCCTCAGACCTCATTACAGCTTGACAAGGGTGGAAGTCTAGCTTTGACCTTTGCTGATGTGGGTTGCAGTGGAGCTCCATTTTCTCTGTGGTTTTGACTGGAGAGATATTGTCCACAAGTTTTCTATCTTTCTAGGCTGCCCATTTCCTGGTCCTTTGGCTGAAGAGCACAAGCTTATTTTTTTTTTTTTTTTTTCCTTCACCTGTAGGGATTTATAGGTCACTGCCTTCTTTGAATCCAAGATTGGAATATCAGAGGCCAAAAAAAAATCAGATGAAGGGATAACACCACCATTTCTTTCCTTGTAACCCAAAGTCCCAAATAATCTACCATCTTCTTCCAGAATATTCTCTATGATTTTTTTTAATACATATAATGTCTTCGGTTTTTTTTCTGTTTCCTTTTGTTTTGTTTTGTTTTATCAGAAAGGATAGGGAAATCTATTCTATCCATCTTCCTAGGGGCTAATGTAGTCTTTCCCCTAACATGGGTGATTGGCATTTTAAAGTTATTAATAGTAATTCATTAAAGTTTCCTAAAGCTTCTCCACTCATTTTTGATAATGACGCTTTTGAAAAAGCTCCACATTCTCATGCTGAAAAATGCTTCTTTCCAAAGTACAGGTCCTCAGCAGACTACAGAGCTTTGATGCTACTTGGTTTGGCACTGGAGGGCTTCTTCCATGACAGCTGGTTCAGTTAGATGCCCTAAGTCCTCTTTTCCCCACTCATACCCCTTCCCGACCTCCAAGGATTCATAATGTGTTACCTCAACAGTTAGCTCAAGTCTTTCCCTTGGGAGCAAAGATACGTTTCATACACAAAGTACCATCAGTCAGAGGCCTTTGTTCACTGAGGGAGGGCTGAGGGGATGTGGCCAGGATGGAATGACAATTTAGAGCATGGGGGAAAGAGGAAACTTCTTAGAAAGGCCCATGCAAATGAGGGAGCCTGAAGCATAAGCTCACTGAGCTTCAAAATTCATTCCAAGGGAGTAAAAAAGAGGTTGAAATTTGTTCATCTGAACCACCCTAATTAAATTGTTTTGACAATTCATCTTAGGTTGAGGTAAAATGCCTTTCTTTGTTCTTTTTGAAGAAATGATTATGGCTTAAAAAACATAAGAGTAAACACTACTATCCAAATGCTTTGAGCATTATTTGCAGATGAATGGGGCTAACCATAAAACAAAATATTTCGTTTATATTGCTTTTTATAATAATAAATATTAACAGAAGCATTTTTATCCTGAGCTTCTCAGTCTCACCCACAATGCCACCAGACACATCTTATGCCACCCAAACCCCTCAAAGCAGTCCTGAACAACATCACTATCATCATCCCTAAGACACTATGTTAGCTGTTTCACATGCCAATCTTATTTCACATTTCAACTTTTCTCAGAGATGGTCCCTGTAATTACTCGAATATTGCAGAAGAGAAACCATGTTTGAGAGGTTGAGTAATTTGTTGAAATTCTTTTAGCTTAGAAGTGACAGAGCTCAGAGTCCAACTCAGGCTGTCTGGTTTCTGAATGGCTTCTCTTGAGAGGGGTCCTAGATCCCTCTGTATTTCCACATGCTCTAATCTCAGCATCCTGATCCCCAATTCCTAATCTGCTGCCAAATTCCCTTCTGGTTTCTGCCCCCTTAGATATGGTCCCCTCTGTGAACTCTGCCCCTGTAGCCTCTACCACTTATACACACCACAAACGCAAGAACAATCTGATGAATGGAACACAGACACACGAAAGTCAACTCCCTTGTTTAAGGAGACATTAATCCCTCAAGTCATGTTGACTTATGAAGTTTTCTTGCTTACATTAAGTCAAGCTGCATGATTGCAGAAGGATTCACAATTTAAATTGTCCTAATGTTTGAAAGTCATGAGAGAGTACTTCTTTTAAAGCACTAATGAAGTCTGGATTCTTCCACTTTCAGAATGGCCCCCCTAGCCCCTGCTATGACAACGTATTGACACTGTCTAGTCCTATCAGTGTGACAGGGAAGTGGGGGAGGCACAGTCGTGGTTTCCGTCTCAAAGCATTTTCCCATTGTCTCCTAAACCAAAAATTTTCTTCAAAGCCATGGAGGTGAGTCATTCTGAAACCTCCGAATTTCCTGTTCACAAAGATTTCTTGTACTTCCTTGAGAGGAGATTTTTTTTTTTTTTGGTAGAAGCCCGTCCTATATTTCATAAGCAGTACCTGCAAAAGACTCTTCTGTATCTTCTCAAAGCAAGAATGAGAGCAAGTTAGTAACGAGTTGACAGCCTGAGAGGTAATGCACTTGGGTTGTGAGTTTGCAGTGAGGACTCTGAGTTCTTAGTCTTTTAGTGGCTTTGAGTCAGCCAAGAGTGTAGTCAATGGGAAGTCACTGGATGAAGCATTTCCTGGATGGTATTTTGTCAGAGAACCTCCCAGGAAAGCGTAATTCATGACACTTTCTTTGCCTAAAACATCTGACTTGCAATCCAAGAATCCTTACCTTCTGGCTTCTTCAACAAACAGAGCTGGGTTATTTAGAGATGACTCTTTTGGAGTACAGATTCCAAAATAATTTGGTAGATCTCTATTAAATCAGATTAAGGAAATACCCATCTTTTAAATATTTTTATCATATTTATAGATTAATGAGAGTATTTTAAAATCAAGGAATGTGATTTAAATTTATCAGATAAATTTCTGGTGTTTATGGAGATAGGTTTGTGACTGTTTTTTTTCTTTTTTTTTACTTTTGTGATAAAATATATGATAAGAGATTTTTAAAAATGGGAACAATTTTCTGTTGGAAGGCTTATTATTCTTTAAATATGCTGCTAAATTATGATTACTAATACTTTCTTTAGAATGTTTCAATCAAGTAGCTATCTAGAGATTTTTCTTTTGTCCATAGCTTGTCAGGTTTTAGCATTGAAGTCATGCTAGCTTCAAAAGATACATTGGAGAGATTTTCTTTTTTTTTCACACTCTTAAAAAGTTTATCTGGCTTTTGAATCATCACTTGTCAATCTTCTGACTATGGTGTATTTTTGGGAGACGTTGTACTTTGAACATTTTCTCTATTTAATCAAGGTAATTGGTTCAATTACAAAATATTTATTTCTATCCAGGTGCTCATTTATATTCTATAAAATATCCTATTTGGTCATTTTTTTCAATTTAATGTTTTAATTAAAGTAGAATATCTTTGGTTACATATGATGATTTAATTTGTGTATTCCATTTTGTTTCTTTACTTGCTTTTTCATGTCTTCCCTGAGCTCTGGCATACCTGCTTTGGGATCTTCTTTGAAAAAGCCAAATGTTTCATTACGTTTTCTTAGTGCATGATGATTTATTTAATCCTAGCTTTCATTGATTTACTAGCAATGTAATTTTATAGAGAGTGTTAAATATTTTCCCTTTGTTTTTATTTCTTTCCAGTTTTTACTATTTTGTATCATTGTATAGCACTGTACTGATTTTTGTTTTATTATCATCTACTTTTTACTGAGGCAGGTTATTCTTAGACTAACTTTTGTAGGAAGTTTTCTTGGTGCAGGAGTCAGAAAATATTCTGTGCTACTAGGAATTTTCCACAGCTCACAGTGACATGCCTGATGAGAAGGAACTATGTGTGTAAATGAGTTAAAAGAAATCAGCTTGCACAAAACTGTTCACAATTTAAAATCCCCTTCCTCCTCTCTGCCTATGGACAGACTGCTTCGTTCCTTGGTTCAGCCCCTAAATCCAAGTATCAAATGGGATACAGGTAAACTGCTATCACCAGAATAGGTGCATGGTTTCTTTTTTCCAAAAGGCTTCTGGGGGCTTGCATTAGGGATGTGTCCCATACATGGGATAACTGTGCCCAAATATTTTCTTTATGTTTTTTTTTTTTAACCACATCATCTTAAAATGGTAAAAATAGTGTAAACATCTTAATACTATTTCTGTGATTACATCTGGTTAAAGCTGTAATAGGATGGCTTTACTGAACATTTTGACTTGGGTAGCTGGTGGTGCAGGCCGGGCGTACTGATCTCTTCCTTGTCTCACTCGACACTCTGTTCTTTAAATCCTCTGAGAACCGAAACCTTCCACCTCCATACCCAGCCTGAACGATGGGAATGGAAAGCTGCATCTTATTGCCGCATCAACATGATGTTGTACTACGTCTCTGCATGACTTTGTTTTTCCAGGAGTCTCTTGCCCAGGAAAATGGTTTGATTTTCATTATTGGAACTTCCAGAGAAACCTATAATTCTTCAGTGTAGACTATTAACCACAATTTGTGCCCTAAGACTCTTTGGATCCGTGCTTCAAAATCTTTGCCTTGCTGTTTTCACCAATCCTGTGCTTGACCCAATACTATTCAAGCCTTCCTGTCCCCCATGCCCCAGGCTTTGAAAGGTCCACTACAAATCAAACTTCCAATTAGCTAGCAATAAATTCTAAACTGCCTTCCATTCTCAGAGACACTGCAAAAGTCCTGCAAGATGATATTCCCCTTTTCTTCAGTAAACGGTAAGCTCAGCTTGGTCTTTGCAACAGATTATGCTGGTAATGTTTGAGACATCAGCTTTTGACTATTCCATTGCTCATTCCCCACAAGTGCCCCTTCCTTTGTCTAGTCCCAGGCTTATAATGATAATATCAAAAATGCCTCATAAATTATGCTAATAATAGTACAATAAGCACTTCTTGGATATAGTGTAATATCCATACTAGACATTTGTTTAAGGAGATAGAAATTTTGATATGTGGGTTTCAGCTACTACCATGATGCTTGCCAATAATTTGCTGCCATGCCCACTGCCTCCCACCTCACTTCCTCTGATCTTGAAATGAAATAGTAAAAAAAATTTCTTTTCAGGGTCTAAAGAAAATGACACTCCAATAGCACAAAGCATATCCAGTGCCATATCTTGGCTTCTAATACAAGTGTTTGATAAGACAAACCAGTGCTCTTTGGAGAAATGGCTGGTTCTAAGGTTATAGCAGAGAATATACAAGATGAGACTTGTAGCGTCAAAAAGTAAGGAAGTGGTAAATCAAAAACAAAAGCAAAACAACACACACACACAGACAGATGGACAGAGAGGGGTATATCAAATGAACAAGGAGACACTGAAAGAACTTCCAACAAACAAAGCCAGGACAATTAAACAACAAAATAAATAACATACTATTTGATTATGACCAAACATATAAAATAAATATTCACAAGCCATAGTGATATAAATAAATGATTGAATAAATACATAAAGGAAGGGAGAAAAGGCAAATCTCCCTGCAGAAGAATTCCAAATAATTCATGTAGATACTTCATGTGCAGGGAAGTAGAGCCTAACTCCCCAGTCCTTAAGTGTAGGCTGCATGTAGTAACTTGCTTCCACAGTGAACACTATGGAAGAGGAGGTAAGAATAACGACATGGAGATACCTGAGAACTCAGCTATAGCCAGGTGATCAAGGTCAAAATCAACAGTCACGAATCTTGCTGATACGTGTAATCTTTATGTGATAAGAATGACACTTTACCTTAGTGGCTCTCCTTCAAAAAAGTCCACAAACACAGTCTTACCATGTGAAAAATGTGAAAAGCAAAAGACAAATAACAGTGTGTAGCAACCTACAAATTACGTGACCACCCAAATCATCAAGGCCACCCCCCCCCCCCAAAAAAAAAAAAGAAATTCTGAAAAAATGTATGAGGAGCCTTAGGAACAACTAAATGTAATTTGGCATCCTTGATGGGATCCTGGAACAGCAAAAGGAAATTATGTAAAATCTATGGAAATTTAAGTAAACTATAGACTTTAGTGTAAAATAATGTCTAAATATTGTTTCCATAATTTTAACAAATATATCATACTAATATAAGATATTAATCACAGAGAAAAATGAGTGTTGAGGATATGGAAACTGGTTATATTATTTTCTCAATTATATTTTTGTAAATCTAAAATGATTCTAAAAAAATAAAGTCCATTAGAAGTGAACAATTCCTTTCTTGACCACCTTTTTACCAGTCCAGACATCTTTTCTTTGAAAATAAACATTGCTTCATTTTAATGGCCTCTTTCTTTTCTTTCTCTTGATATAAAATTAATCCCCAAATCAGCAAACATGAATCTCAAGTGTTCACAACGGTGGCTTTTGCCATCTGGAATCTTCTCCTCCATCTTCCCTGCCTGTCTGAAGCCTGTCTTTTCTCAACGCCCAGTTCAAATTCTGTTTTATTTAATGAACCTTTTCTGCCCATCCCAGGGCCCACAATTTAATCATTTCTCTTTGAATTCAAGTAGCTATAATGTGCATTCATAATCACAGAAAACTCTTAAAAGCAGGCAAATTGCATTATTACTTGTAAGACAGGCAGGCAGGACGAGAGGTTAAATGACATAGTTGACAGGTCATGGATTTTGAAGTTGAATAATTGATACAACAGTGTTTTCTTGTATACCTAATTAACATCTTGAACCTCAGTTTCAACTTTCTATGGAATGGGAATAATGGTAGTTTCAGGATTATTATGATATTTAATCACATGAGGTAATAGCTTTTATGGATAATTAGCTCCAGTATTGAGATGAGTGTCAAATTATCTAATACACAAAAAAGGAATGACCATCTACAAAATGTGAAAGTGCATTGCTAGCCATTGCAAATAACAGGGTAGAAGGACAAAATTCCTGTCCCCAATTAATAATTGATTGGCAAGTCACGGATCTAAACATTATTTCTAGCCAATAATCTAAGTAACATATGCTAGTATAGAGGGAAAGTGTTCTATATGGATAGGAAATAAAAGTACATCAATTCAGCTTGGAAGACTGAAGATTTTCTGAAGATAACACCTGAACTGAATAGAATTTAAAGGGTTTATTAATCAAGAGGCAAGGATTCATTCAATACAAGTAAGCAGATCCAGATAAGTCAATGAATAGAATCACGAAACAGCACATCACGTTTGGGAACATTCACAAAGTTCACCATTTTGGGGACATAAATTTCAATAGGTGAAAGGCAGGAGGTGAGATTTTGCAGGCAAGCAGGTGATGGAAGACCGCGTCATGCTCAAAAGCTTGAACTTGATCTGATCATAGAATTCTAGGGACAAAGAAAGAGTGTTAAGTAAGAAAAGATAGAAAAGGAATAATGTTTCTTGTAGTAAATTCAGAGAAGTAAGAATTATGAAGAGACTTACAAATTAATTTGGTCTGAGTCATGTTGAAATAAAAAGGATGTGGTTTTTTACCCAAAGTATTTTCATTATTGCGGGAATTGGCAGATGATACCACAAAAGAAAAGTAGTCTGGGTCACAATGACACTTTTTGAAGATATGCTGTCATTTCTCCATAGCCACTAAATTGAAATTGAATTAAACAGAACAGAGTCTCAGGCCAGGTATACCAGACTTGTTAAAAATGCAAATATTTATTGAATACTTTCATTTGTATCACCATATTAATGAATAAAATCCCTCTGACTTTTTCCAGTTGTGTTTCATATGACAACTTGGCCTACAATCTGAATATGGTTTAATCTTTTCAACTGAAGTTAAGACAGACAAAACTTCCATACCCATAACAATTCCAAAAATACTCAGGTCATGTCAAATCCTTTTCTTGTGAGAGGGCACTCTGGGTAGAATGATTAAAAACTCGTAAATATTTAGGGGGCTAATTGGACATTATGTGGCAAGAAAGGGACGGTCTTTTTATTTTTATTTATTTATTTTTTATTTTGGAGGAATGGAGAGGAAGTTATTTGGAAAGCAGAAATGGAAAGGAAGGAAACTAATATTTGATTCCCAATTACCAGGGACCTGTTGCATTGCATAGTTATTATCTTCATGTTGAAAGAAGAAAATGAATTTTTCACAATTGGATAAATTGTCAGTGCCATTCAGATATTAGAGTTGGACTTTAAATCAAGATATTTCTAACTGCCAAGCCTCTGATCTGCATGGTATCTGAATGAACATACACTAGGAATGTGGTAAACAAATGCTCCGACTTAGGTAATTACACAGTTTTCCTCTGTAATCCAAATGTAGACAGTGAAGAATAAAGTAAATTTTATTTTGTATTATAGTCAGTTTCCTCTCACAAATCCATAGAGTAAATATTAACATATTGAACAAATTAGGCAAATTATATTCCTCACATCTTTCTAAAATTTCCTTTGGCCAGAATTCAGTTGGCCTAAAGACCTTTTTTTACCTACATTACACAGATAACAGACACATTTGCTTTGGCAAGCTTCACCCAGCTTTAATTTTTTTTTGGTACAAATTTCAAGAGGATAAAATCATCAGGTATAAGCTATCAGTGTGATTTTTTATGACTCCCATTATCCCTTTATCTCAGGAGCTCACTGAATTTTGCATGAAGCTAAATCCAAATTCAACTGAGAATATGCACAAAGTATTTCTAGGTTTTATTTTCCTACGAGGAATTGTAGAATATGCCTGCATGGAAACAGCTTTACCTTTTTTTTCATTAAAAGATTTTATTTTTTTAGGCCCAATTTGAGTTTTACAGAAAAATTGAACAGAAAGTACAGGGAGTTCCCACATACTCTCTTACCCACCCCTCTACCCCACCCACAATTTTTCCTGTTATTAACATCCTCCAGAAATATGGTATAATTTTTACAATTGATAAACTAATATTGAGACATGAGTAATTACAGTTCAGAGTTTGTATTAGTGCTCATTCATTGTTGTGCCGGTTTGAATGTATTGTGTCCCCCAAATGCCATTATCTTTGTGGTCTTGTGGGACAGACGTTTTGGTGCTGGTTAGATTTGCTTGGAATGTGCCCCACCCAGCTGTGGGTGGTGACTTTGGTGGGATACTCCCATGGAGGCATGACCCCACCCATTCAGGGTGGGCCTTGATCAGTGGAGCCATATAAAACATGCTGACTCAAAGAGACTGAACGGAGTACAGCTGTGAGTGAGGTTTTGAAGAAGAGCAAGCTTGCTAGAGAGGAATGTCCTGGGAGAAAGCCATTTTGAAACCAGAACTTTGGAGCAGACGCCAGCCACATGCCTTCCCAGCTAACAGAGGTTTTCCGGACGCCATTTGCCATCCTCCAGTGAAGGTACCTGATTACTGATGTGTTACCTTGGACACTTTATGGCCTTAAGACTGTAACTGTATAGCCAAATAAACCCCCTTTTTATAAAAGCCAGTCCATCTCTGGTGTTTTGCATTCTGCAGCATTAGCAAACTGGAACAATTGTGTTGTACAATTTTATGGGTTTTAACAAATGCCTCATGTCATATACCCACTGTTGCAGTTTCATAAAGAATATGCTAAAAATGTCCTGTGCTCCCCTTTTTCATTCCTTCTTGCTTCCTTCTGAACCCCTGGAAACAACTGATTGTTTTATTGTCTCTATGGACTTGTTTTCCACAGTGTCATATAGTTGGAGTCATACATTTGTAACCTTTTCAGACTGGCTTCTTTCATTTAGCAATATGCATTTAAGTTTCCTCCATGACTTTGTGAGCCTTGATGGTTCATTTATTTTTATTGCTGAGTGATACTCCATTGTCTGGATATACCATAGTTTATTCATTCACCTAATGAAGGGCATCTTGGTTTCTAACGAGTTTTGACAATTATGAATAAAGCTGCTTTATTCATTTGTTAATAAACATTGTTTATAATTCAACACATTTAGGTAAATATCTTGAAGCATGATTATTGGATCATATGGTAAAAGTATGTATCAGTTTATAAGAAATTCCCAAACTGTCTTCCAAAGTGGCTGTACCAATTTGCATTCCCAAGAACAAAGAATGTGAGTTCCTGTTGTTAGACATACTTGCAAGTATAAGGTGTTGTCAGTGGTTTTTTTTTTTTTTAATTTTAGCACTTCTAATAGGTATGTGGTGCTATCTCACGTGGTTTTTTTTTTTTTTAATTTGGAACTTTCTAATAACTAATGATGTAGAACATCTTTTCATATGTTTATTTACCAATCGTATTTTTTCTTTGCTAAGTCGTCTTTCTACATCATTTGCCCATTTTTCAATTGTGTTGTTTGTTTTGTAATTGTTGAGAACTAAGAGTCCCTTGTATATTTTGGATGAAGTACTTTCTCAGATATGTGTTTTGCAAATATTTCCTCCAGGTCTGCAGCTTGACTTCTCATTCCTTTAAGAGTGCCTTACAGAGCAGGGGAGTTTTAATTTTAATGATGTTAAAGCTATCAGTATTACTTTTAAGCCTTGTCAAAGATAAGTAGATTATATTAGTGTTGATCTGTTACTGGCTTCTCTCTTCAGTTCCATC
Source organism: Choloepus didactylus (assembly GCF_015220235.1). NCBI lineage: Eukaryota > Metazoa > Chordata > Mammalia > Pilosa > Megalonychidae > Choloepus > Choloepus didactylus. The sequence goes on from NC_051315.1 coordinate 11,136,366, forward strand.
AATTTGTCTATTCTTTCACCAAAACTACACTGTCTTGATTACCAAAGGTTTATAATAATCTTGAAGTTGGGTAGTATCCATTCTTTGACTTTGATTTACTACTTCAATACTGCCATGGCTATTTTGTGCTGTTTGCTTTTCCATATAAACTTTAGAATCATTATGTCACTATCAATAAAATAACTTGCTAGGATTTTGATTGGGATTGTATTGAATCTAAGATCAAGCTGGGAAGAACTAGCATCTTAAAAATATTGTCTTCCTATCCATGAGCATGGAATACATCTCAATGTATTTATGGTTTCTTTGATTTCATTCATCATCTACATATTTTCTTCTACATAGATTTACATTTTTTTGTTAGGTTTATACCTATTTCACTTTTTGTAAATGTTTTGTGGTTTTAATTTCAAATTCCAGTTGTTAATAGCTGGCAAATAGGAAAACAATAGACTTTTGTATATTCGTTTTGTATCCTACGACCTTGTGATAGTTGCTTATTAGTCTAAGGAGGCAGAAGGTTTTACTTTTTAATTTTATTTATTTATTTTTGGTCATTTCTTTGGGATTTTCTACACAGATAATCATGTTTGTGAATAAAGTGGTTTTTCTTCCTTCCCAATCTTTATGCATTTTATTTCCTTATTTTGTGTTATTTATATATTAGCTGGGACTTATTACGATGTTGAATAGGATGGTGAGGGGGACATCCTTGCCTTGTGGCTGATCTTAGGGGGAAAGCAACTAGTTTCTTACCATTGAGCAAGATATTAGCTATGGATATTTTTGTAGGTGTTCTATATCAAATGAGGAAGTCCTCTGTTCCTGTTTTACCAAGAGTTTTTTTATCATTAATTAGTGTTGGACTTCGCAAATTTTTTTGTGTGTATCTATTGATTTGATTGTATTATTTTTCTTTAGCCTGTTTAGCATTTGATATTCAAATGTTGAACAAGTCTTGCATACCTGGAACTTATCTCATGTCATTGGGATGTATAATTATTTTTGTACTTTGATGGATTTGATTTTGTTGAGAAGTTTTGCATCTATACTAATGAGAGATTTTTGTCTTTAGTTTGGCTTTCTTGTAATGCCAGTATATGTTTCTGGTAGTAAGGGAATGCTGGCCTCATTGACTGAGTTAGGAGGTGTTCTTTCTGTATACACTTTCTGGAAGAGACTGTAGAGAACTGATACCATTTCATCTATAAATGTTCAATAGAATTCTCAGTTGCAACCATCTGGGACTAGTGCTTTCTGTTTAGAATGGTAATTAACAGTTGGTGCAATTTCTTTAATAGGGGCCTCTTCACATTATATTTTCCCTTGAATGAATTTTGATAGATTCTGTCTTTCAAGGAATTGTTCCAATTTGTCACTAACTTATGAGATTTGAGGCATGGAGTTTCAATATTTCTTTATTATCCATTTCATGTCCATATGATCAGTATTGATTGTCTCTCATATTAGTAACTTGTGTTCTCTCTCTTTTTCATTTGGTTAACTTGACTGGAGGTTTGTCAATGTTATTGATCATTTTAAAGAAACAGCTTTTGTTTTCCTTCATTTTCTATATTGATTTCCTGATCTTCTTTTAATTATAATTTTCTCCTGCTTACTTTGGATTTAATATGGTCTTCTTTTTCTAAGGTGAAAGCTTAGATTATTTATTTTAGACCTTTCTAACTTGCTACTTACATGCATTTGATGCCATACATTTCCCCCAGGCATTATTTTTGCTGCATCCCACAAATTTTGATAGTTGCATTTTAATTTTCATTTAGTTGAAAATATTTTTAAAATTTCTCTTGATTCTATTTTGTTGTTCCATGTGTTATTTCAAAGTGAATTGTTTAATCTCAGGATATTTGGGAATTTTCCAATTGCCTTTCTATTGTTTTCTAGATTGATTACATTCTGCTGTGAGAGCATATTTTGTATGACTTCTATTCTTTTAAACTTGTTAAGGTGTGTTTTATGGTCCATGATGTGGTCTGTCTTGGTGAATGTCTTATAGACACCATATACTGGAATAATTTTTTCTTTTAGCCACTCTGACAGCATTCACTTTTGAAGGATAATTTCACTGTCTGCAGAATCCTCATTTGGTGTGTTTGTTTTGTTTGTTTGATTTTTCTTTTAATCGTTCAAATATTTCACATCATTCTCTTCTTGATTGAATGGTTTCTGGAGAGAGGGCCAATTTAATTCTTATCCTTGTTACTCTATAGGTAATATGTTTTTACCTTCTGCCTTCTTTCAATATTTTCTCTTTGCTTATGAGTCTTTGAGGTTAAAAATTCAATCTCTGAGATTAAAATTTATATATCTAGGGTGAATTTTTTTTTTTTTTTTTGCTATTTTCCCTGTTTGAAGTTCTCTGAACTTCTGTGTGGTTTACTGTCTGTCACAATTTTTAGAAAATCCTCAGCCAATATTGCTTCAAATATGTCTCCTGTTTACTTCTCCCTTCTCCTTCTGTTGTTCCCATTACATATGTGTTATATGTTTTAGAACTTTCTCACAGTTTTTTGATATTATGTTCTGTCTTTTTCATTTTCTTGTCACTTTGCATTTCAGTTTGGGAAGTTTCTATTGACCTTCCTCAAGCTCCTTACTAACTCCTTCCTTGGCCATGTCTAATCTCCTAATGAGCTCATCAAAAGCATTCTTCATTTCTGTTACAAGGCTTTTGAATTCTAGCCTGTCTTTTTTATCCTTTCTTAGTGTTTCCAGCTCTCTGTTCTCTTTACCCTTCTGTTGTTGCATGTTGCTCACATTTTCCATTAGAGTCTTTAGCCTACTAATCAGTTATTTTTAAATCCACAGTCTGATAATTTCCAAATATCTGCTATATCTGAATCTGCTTCTGTTCCAGTTTGTAAATGCTGTCATTATGCAAAATATCAGAAATGGATTGGCTTTTATAAAGGGGGCTTATTTGGTTACAAATGTATAGTCTGAAGGCCATGAAAATATCCAAATTAAGGCATCAACACAAGTATACCTTCACTGAAGGTATACTGTATCCTCAGTTTACTTTGGATCTAAGAAGAATGGTTGATTTCCATTTTCTTTTTTTCTCTAATTGTGAGGATGAGTTTGATTATTTCCATACTTTTTCAACAGATTTCATTAAAACAAGTTTTGATAATTAAGATTTTATAAACAGTGTTTCAATTAAAAAAAAAAAAACCTTTTACAAAAGCATCTTTAGATAAAATTTAGATAAAATTAGACTAAAAAAGTAAATTCTTACAAATTCATTTTATACAGACAACCAATTTTATCGTCTGTATAAAATGAATTTGTAAGAATTTACTTTTTTAGTCTAATGTCCAAGAAAGGACAATTGTGGTAAATGAGGAAAGTGGGGACACACTGTGGACCAATCTCCTTTATTGTGAATTCTTATATATTTGACTTCTTTTAAAGAAGCTTTTTATTTTAGAATAAACTTTGACAACAAAGTTGTAAGTATAATGCAGAGAGTTCCCATATAAGTCACATCCAGTTTCCTTAATTATTAATATCTTATATTACTATGGTTACATGTGACAAAACTAATGAACAAATTATGGTTAACTACAGGTCACATTTCATTTGGATTTCCTTAGATTTTACATATCCTATTTCTGTTCCTATATCCCATACAGGATAGCAGATTACATTTTTTCATCCTATTTCTTTAGGCACCTTTGGACAGTGACAATTTATCAGACTTGTATTTGATGACCTTGACAAATTTGTGGAGTATTTTGTTGAATGCTCCTCAATTTAAGCCTGCCTAATGTTTCTCTTATGATTAGAAGGGGTTGTGAGTTTGGGGGAGGAAGACCACAGATATGTCATAACATCATATCAAAGGTATTTTTTATCAGGATGACTTATCACTGCCAGGGACAGTGATGGCCAGTTTTCTCCACTACAAAGTCACTCTTAGCCCCCACCCCACTTTTCATTCTGTTTTCTTTCGAAGGGTGTCACAATGCACAGTCCTTTCTTAGGGGGATATTCCTTTAGGGGAAAGAATTTGCATAATTGAGTTAAATTTTTCCACATAAGAGATGCGTCTACTATCTCCTTTTTGTTTATTATTCAGTCTTTAATTTAAATTAGTATGGTTGGTTGTTTTGCACTCTGATTTATAATCCAATATTGCATAATTCATTTTCTTGCTCAAATTGTTTCAGCTTTTGCCATTGGAAGCTCTTCAGTTAGGTTCAGTGCTCCTTTGAGCTCCACAATTTTTTGCTATTGTTTTAGTAGTTCCTTACCTTCTGACACCACAAGAAGCTCAGGTTCATCTTGTGTATTCTCTGCTGTATACCTAAAATAAGCCACTTAGGAGTCCTGGTTCCTTTTATTGGGGAGTAGTATTAGAAACCAAACCCAGATACAAGCAAGATGTGCTTTTTGTAACTGTGGTGCTATTACTTCATAGATTGCTTCATGAAACAGAGCTAGGAAATATGTGAATCTATTCCAACACCCGTCTAAAGACATATTTAGAAGTATTTCTACATATATCCATTCACATCAATATTGAGCTAAGCCTGAGTTCATATTATCTCCAACACCAGTCCAAGTACCACATAATTCTTTCTACTTTTCCCCATTGCTTGTCTGTAACCTCTCACTCTAAGAATGAGACACCTGTCTCCCACCATCTGCTATCCATTTACTTACTTGTCTAATCCCAGTATATATGGATAGTGGTTTCATAATTGTTATCCCATACTCCCAAGAGAAACAACTTTTCCAACTACAGTACAGTATTTATGCATAATCCTTTTGATACATTGATGTACACCATGTAGCAATCTCCTTCATAGTAAATTCCTACATAGTAGACTTTTCAACACCCTACAAAATCTTCTGTGTGTTCTAGAAAACTCCACAGTTATAGCATTTAGCATATGGCACTTAAAAATTTGGCCAGCTAAATTTGGTTTCTGCTCAACTGGCTTTCATTTTAACTGTGGATTAGAAAGTCATATTTCATTACTCTGCTTGAACAAATTGGTCTATCCATTTAGATCATAGTAGATATCTAAAGGAAACAGCTTTTAAAACCAACTAGCCTCTTGTTATGAGGTTTAATACACATTTTCAGTCTGGGACTTATACCTGATCTTAATTCCATTCTAAATGGATGAAACACATAAAAAGGAGTAGAAGGAATTTTACTAGTGCTATAAAGACAATAACCACTTATGCATCCCTTTTAACTGCATTTTTTCATTCCTCAAAGGGTGAAAAATATGTTGTAAGTGACTCAAAAGTCTAAGAAGGAAGGAAATCTTGATGAGAGAGATGGGCACATGGTGTCCCCCCTCTTTTCACCTTATCCATGACTCTCTCTTCTTGAACACTGGATCAGAAAAGGATCTTTTTTCCAAATGCCTTGAATGTGAAATAAATGCGGGAGAGAGGGTCAACTTAATATGGAATAAATAATGCATTTGGAATGGTGTAGCAAAAATTGTCTTTGGAGTTATATTAACCCAAGTTAAATTCCTAGTTCTAGATCTTAAGCATTGTATGACTTTGGACAAATCATTTCACTTTTCATCTATATAATGAGCATAACAATTTCTGGCTACAGGCTTTTTACCAGAAATAAATGGGTATGGGTAAATATTTAAATGCAGAAGCGAAGTGGGCACACAGTATTAGCTATTACTTTAATTTTAATAGTAGTTGTAACAATAGTAACAATAATAGTAATAATCCCATAAAGGAAAGGAAATACATTTGAAAATTGCTATTAATATTTAATGTGAAGTTTTGGATCAACTAAGTGATTTACTAAAGTAATATGAAATAATAGGACCTCAAATCCTGGTTGAATTGATTTAACATTAGTTCCAGAAACCTGCATTAAGCACTTCCCATATTCAGATTTATTTTAAGCTTCAGATTTGTGAAGAGGAAATACGTGGGGAGGATGGGATTCAACATCAAGGACACTTTGGGAAAACTGTCCCGCCTTGGACACAGCGGTGAGTCTAATTATGTCAGGAGCAACGTCGGCATCCTGAGATTTACGGATCTGTAGCCCACCCTCAAAAAGAGAGGGAAATGGGAAGGAGAGGTGAAGTCCCCAAGAGATAAGCCGCCCAGCTTTGCCAGACCGGCCCTCACCTGGAGATGCTGTTGTGCCGTGGAAACGAAGTTAGAACAAGCGAATGTTTAGGCACCGTGTTGGAAGCTTTACCCACGTTATTCTCTTACATTATTTCGTTAAGTAGAGTGAGATTAGGCAGGTTAATTAAGCCAAAGGTTATAAAGATTTTAAGAAGTAAAGCTGCAATTTTAACAGCCTTGTTTGGCTTCAAATCTCCGGTTTTCCCATTACCTTCTAAAGAAGGAAACACTGAGGAAAGTTTGGTCTTCCTTTTAAGTAAGTTGCCTGACTTGGGCTGTGTCCAAGTCTGCAGGTTCCCTGTCACTCCCGTGGTTCTCCAGATGGCCCTGGGGCGTCGAGGGACACCCAGAGCTGAGTCCAAGGTCCACACCGCGCCCAGGTGCTGAGCGTTGGGGAGTGAGGGGCGCGGCACCGTGTTTCCACAGCCAGCCATGCCCCTTGTTGCCTCAGAATCATTATTCCTTCTTTGAAATTCCCAGAGCAAACCTGCAGGTTTGCAAGGAACAAGCATGATATAACATCGTAGAGAAGTGTGAAGTGTTTCCTATTGTCCCTGTGAATCCATCAACACCATTGAATAGGACGGCTTGCCAGGAAGACAAGATATGCTTCTGAAAATATTGGTTATTTTAGGAAAGTTTGTGACCTGGACACATAGACATAGGAAGAAATGATAGAGAATAGCAGAATGAAGGATATAGATTAGAACAAAAGGGGTAGAATATACTGAATGGCAAAGGAAATGAAAAAATATAGAGTGAGCTTCTGACGTTTTTTCTGCTAAATGTTATGACTGTGGAGGCCAACCAAATATTTTAGAGTTGAAGATTTATACACACACTTGTCCAAAACAGAAAAAAATATTTTGATAAACTGGAGAAATTCAGTGATGCTGATGGTCCATGATTTTGTAATCAAAAATGCAAAATAAAATAAGGAACGTGGTACTCTATGCTAAATAGTGTTTTAAATTAATGCACATCTTATTTGGTGATGAGTCGGTTTGTTTCCAGAATTAGAAACTGCTTTTTATAAACTAAGGGGGCTGTGGCAACTTTGCATGTTTTTATCTGTCTCACCGGTTGAAAACGGTGTTTAAAATAATGTAACTAGCAATTGGTTATTGACAATAAGGCACAAACTACCAGGTGTTTTTACTTTGGGGTTAGCTTTACATTGCTATGAAACTAGCTTAGTTGCTACCTTCCATAGCCTCTTCTAGATGGCTAGGACCCTGAAAAGCACCTGTATAGAACCTTATCTGTATTAAACAAGCAAAAATATGTTGCCCCAAGTTCCTTGTAAACCTATGAGAACCTCCTCCCCTAATATACAACTAGGTGAGTTGGAGAATGAAGAAAGTGGCATTAGAATTGGGTAGCTCTGCTCTGCCTTTCATCAACAATATGAACTTGGAAAATTTATTTAACTGTGTCACCTAATTTTCTTTATTTGTAAATGGGATCAAATATATCTATTTGGGTGAACTGATCTAATAAATTAGACATGTATATGTATGTCTATCACAATGCTAGACAAATTATGAGGGCACTTTCTATTATCACATTATCCTTAACATTATTTCTATTATTATCCTTAACATTATTTCTGTTATCACATTATCCTTAACATGCAGCTTTTCCCAACATATAGCCATCCATATCTGTATTTGTTTTTGTTTTAACTTCTCAGCTGTATAACTCACCTAAAATTTTTAAGTCAAATTTTAACCTATGTTTCTGTTTTTAAACAATTTTACATCACTACAGTGAGGAAAAGAAAAATACAGTGTCTGTTGATTTGCCAGTTATATTTTCCCACAAGCTAATTAAATTTTAAAAACAATATGACTAATTAAATGGAGTCATGATTATTAGAAAGAAGGCAAACAAACAAATAGAAAGTTCATCCAGGGAGCTTCTTAGGTTAAACCTGCTCTAGAGTACTTGACCTTCACCTTTCTCCCAACAACTTACCATCAAATGGCTTCAGATTGCAGCAGAATTGGGCTAGAAACTGCATGTGTTTCACTTACCTATAGCACATGTGATTTTAGAACTTTAGACATGTTGCAGAGTGGGACAAACACGGCCATTGCAATAAAGAAATCTGGATCCGAATTTCTTACTCATTCACTTGACACTGGTGTGAACTCGGAGAGATGATTTACCTTTACTTAGATCAGATTTTGCGGGGGGGTGAGGAGAAGAAAGATGAGTAATCATTCATTTTAGGAAAAAAGAAAATTGAACAAATAAATGTAACAATAGTATGTTACTTACCTGACCAATAAAGGATATTTACATTAATAATAATATATACAGTTAATATTTAATTTATTGAAAATCTTGGGAAAAGTGTTTTGGAAAAAGTAGGTGGGAAAGTACAAGAGTTATTTTGCAGAAGAAAAATATGTATCTACATACTAGAGATAAAATAGCTACATTTGGGATTTGTAAATTAAGGAACACATAAGCACATTATTTAGAAGTATGTTTGAAATAATAGATGATAGCAAAATATTTCATAATGGTTTGTTCTAAAGAATGAAATTGGAGGAAAGCATGGGGCTGAGCAGAAGACAAAGAATTTCATCATAAGTTTTTATGTAACAGTGCATTTCAAACCATGTACTTGTATAACTTTGCTGAAAATAAAAATATATTACAGAATAGGAAACAGAGGCAAAGTTTTTATAGATGAGTTGATTACATATGCTTATTTGTCTAATTCCCATCTCCCCCTCTAGCCTTAATCTTCTCAAAGCAGGTACCACTTTGCTATTTGGTAATCAGTCTGTACTTAATGCTGGGTATTTTCTAGGGGCTCAGAATAAAACAAAAATAGATGGATAGATCAATGAAAAGAAAAACGTGTGGTCACTAAAGCCCCTCCAAGATGTGAAATAAATTGACTATGACCACAGCAGTGTGCAATCATTAATCATGCTTCAGTTAGCAATAAAATGCAAGTCAAACTTGAGCAAAACAGTCCCCCATGGGAAGATAACTTGGGCTGAGCTGTCCATTCAATGTGTCCTCCACTTCCATTAAAGCTCAGTTGTGGCTGGGAGGTGGTAGTCTGACCACCACATTCTGTAAGGTTTGGTGGCTCTGTGGCTCCAGTCTAGCTCTGATCTAGCAATGACGTGCAAGTGTGAATGAAGTGTGCCACCTCCAGGGTTAGTTAAATGCCCCGTAGATTCCTTTATGCTTCCTCCTGGAACAACTGCTCTAGAATCCATAAATGATTAGGAAGCAAGAAGACATTCTAAACTGGTAGTATGCACAAGGACAGATATGCTGATACTTAACATCAAATCAAGACATCACTAGATAAACAAACACCTTTGCTTCTGAGATTTCTGTTTCCCTTAGTATGTCATGGATGTTTCCTTTAGTAAGGGTCTGTTGCTGGTAAACTCTGTTTTATTTTTGCTTTTTTTTTGCTTTAATTTTGTAGGAAAACCTCTTTAATTTATCATATTCAGTTTACTTGGTTAACCAGTTCTGAACTGAGAATTATTTTTCTCAGTATATTGAAGGAATTCATTATTCCTCTGTGTTGTGGTTTCCACCGTTGTTGATGAAAACGGTACTTTTCATCAGAAAAGTCAGTCTAATTTCTGTTCCCTAGTAGATAATCTGTTTTCCCTTTGAAACTTTTTAAATCATATCTTTTCTCATTGTTCTTTCCACCACATTGAATACAGGTGCGGATATTTTTCATTTATTCTGCATGAGGATAGTAATTTCTAAATCTGAGAACTATTTTTTCTTTCTTCAGTTTTGGACTATTTTCAGGAATTATTTTCTTATAACTTTTCATTTCCTCTTCTTATAACATTTCTTTCTCTGGATTATTCTTACCTAAACATTTTAGTCTTAGCCACATAGCTTTTAATCACATTTCTGTAGCTTTCCTTCTCTTTGTTTGTTTTACATTCTAGGTAATTTCTTTAGATGTATCTTCTTTCCCACACACAAAGAAAGCTTATCTTAACTCTCTCTACACTTGTCTTTCACCCATTAAATCATTGTAATGTTTAATATTTAATATTTGCCCTTGTTTGTGTTTAGAGCATGTCTTATTCCTGGCTCATATTTTCAACTTCCTTCCTTCCTTCCTTCCTTTCTTCCTTCCTTCCTTCCTTCCTTCCTTTTTATCTTTCCTTCCTTCCTTCTTCCTATTTTACTTTTTAAAACATTTTAAACTTATACATTATCCAATATCTGTATTCCTTTGAACTTTTTATTTTTATACTGACTCTCATTCCTGCTGAGGCTTTTCCTTTTGTGTTTTATAAATTGAAATTGGGTACCCATTTTCAAACAGCAAGACTTCATGGGAAAACTGTAAGAATACACACCAACAGAGTTCTTTTAATTTGTTCTCCCAGGAGTTCTAGGGAAGTACCAATATCTGACCATTTTAAATTAACTTGTTGAGTGGAGGTTAGATTAATTCAGAACTCAGACCCATATGTGGTCAGGTCTATGTGTACAAATTGCTAGATGGCATGTTTTCCTGCTCAGAGCATGGTAAGCTGTCCAACTTCTTTTGTGTAGTCATTTCTTTTACTGAGCTTATTAAATTTTAAGAGCCCTAGTTTCAGGCTCTTTTTTTTTTTTTTTTTTTTTTTTTTGGCATATCCTTGCTCAATTTTTAATCATTTTAATGATGATTATGATGATGACAAGGATGATGATGACAAGGATGATGATGATGACAATGATGATGATGACAATAATGATGGTGATGACGATTTTAAATTTGAAATAGTGTACATATTAACTTAAAACAAACTTTAAAATACATAATAAAATTTTTAAGTGACCAGCCTTTTTTTTTTCTTGTCCACATGGATCATCAGAACCTAAGTGTCTAAATTACTGAGATTAGCAGTTACTTCGATAGCATCCATAGCTTTGCTGCCAATACGTCAGTCTGGTTTTCTTATCTCTTTTCATTTTTGGTGCCAGGAATTTATCTTAATATTTTATGAATGCAATCATAATTATAAAAGTATTCTTGTTATATCATACCTGCAATTTCTAGCAGGGATTCTTTTTTCAATCAAGAGGTAGTTTTTAAGGTATCTTCTACATTCCCAAGAATGAACATTCTTTAGCATATTTTCCCCTTATTGATGGGAGGGATAGAGAGGGAAACATCATTAATGCAAGAGAGGGTTTACAGAAGGAGATTTGGGGGTAGTTTAGAGCCAATGGAATCCAGTACACCAGTTGCAGTTTTGGTCTCAAATCGATGCAGAGATAATGCAACAACTGTGAGATGAGAAAGGCCTGCAAGACAGAATGTGTATGTGGGTAGGCTCACAGAATTGGTAGAGGGATGATGACACAATGCACAGATGATGGCTCTACCTTTCCAGTAAACTAATATTGAAGCAGCAGCAGAGACTGTGCAAGGAGGAGGAAGTACTTAAGTTACAAGAGGAAACAGGAGTGTATAAAGTAGTCCTATCAAACAGTTGCAAACTGAAAGGGTTAGGAAAATATTGAGACACCGTCAAGCAGTGCTGAAGGTACACTAAATTTTTTTTTTATAAACTCAAGGTAAGGACAATTAGAAGGTTTCTGTATAATATTACTAATACAATATAAATAGCAATTATACTCTCATTCTACTGAATTCGTGTAAGAGTACATCAGTCTATATGCTGCCTTTAGAGGGCTTGATTTTGGTCAGGTGTGTGTAAAAAAAAAAATGGAGAAAAAAGCAAGGGAGTGGAGAGTTCCTGTATAAAGAAGCAACTTTTGTAGCAGACTACTGCATCTAAGTCAGGTTAAAAGGAAAATGATAATACAAAGAAGGTGCCAACAGTGATGAAGCAGTCAGATCATCCAGTGGCAGAACATCTCTTGGAGTTGAGATAAAATCATAGGTGAGATTTAAAGATAGGAAGTGATATTCAGAGAGCAAGATAACTGAAATCAAAATTTCAGAGATGGAGAAGTAGATTCCTGGAGACCAAAGACCCGGAAAATCAGAATTCTAGGTGAAACTTCATGGATATTGAAGTCATAAAAGATGGCATTGATGATGATGGTGGTTATAAAAAGAATATAGAAAGTGAGCAGTGGAATAAATAATTTGTTCCTTTGTGAATAAAGGGAAGCTACTGAGACATCTGTAGCGTACTGCAGCAAGGAGTAACATATCCCACGGGTGACAGTCTCATGGCAAATCAGTGGCATTAGCTCTTATGTGAGTGAAGGGAAACTTCTCAAGGAAGAAATGAAGCTTGGCAATTTATCTTTGTAGGGACAATACATAAATATCTCTGAAGTGCCTTTCATGCAATAGACTTAAAATAAATATCAGTAAGTTTTCACTTTAGATCGTAATTTTACAATTGCAAAGTCCACAAATTCCTCAAATAGATCACCTTTATTACTTGGGTACTTTGAATACACAATGAATATTTCTCCATAAACAGAATCAGGAGCTCAAACAGAATAATATATTCTGGTCCCTAAATAGGAGGAAACATCGCAGTATCACCAGTTCCTCTAAACAGCACATGCTGATTCTGTGGGCTTTTAGCATCTGTTGCACACCTCAGTAGAGCATGTTAAGTACCTTTCAAATATTATGAACCTCTGGGATGCAGCCTGGGCATGATTCTTCTCTAGAGACCTACCAGAGTTCTGTTACCAGCTGTGCCTCAATGCTGAAACTGCTACTCTTGGATGGATATAAAGTTTTTGAGCCTTTTCCCCATCCTACCTCCAGTTAGGAAAGCTGCAATTTATTTCTGGCTCTTGTTAGTTTTGAAAAGAAATCAGCATTGGGGACACACACACAAACACACACACACACACACACACACACACACAAATAAACTGAGGACATGGAAAGAAAGATCATCAAGTATCACAGGGAACAAATTATACTCGGCGCACCAAAATTCAGGATTGGCCTTAAGTGTTTAGATTTGAACAGTTGGAGTCACTGGAGAGTTAAAAAAAAAAATGATAATAATGCACTTAAGATGGAAACAAATCTGGTAGGAGCCAAAAGGCGTTATGTTTTCAAAACATTTCTACTTAGATATGCAGGTCATGAAAGCAATAAAAACACTTAGGCAAAACAGCTTCCAGCTTTCCTCTGCAGCCAAGATCTCAGCCTGGTGTAATCACCTTGCTGTTGAGAAACCTCCCATCTCTCACACCTGCTGTTCCCCATCTCCAGTCCCAGCTAACGAGCCTGAAAATCAAATCTGCACTAAAAACAAGAGTCATGGAGTTCATTTTCATCTTGTTATTGGTAACTTTCCATAGGTGGTAAATTCCCACTTTATTTAAGGATTCATTGCCAAAATCAGAGGTGCTTCTTGGTTCTCACTGAATTTTCTTCTCCTTTGTAAGATTCTAATACAGGCAAAGTTTTGTTCCTCAGGGTCATCCATTGAATTGTGTGTCTGTGTATGTGTGTGTTTGCATGTGTTTTTCACTCAGTCTGATCCCAGCTAGGATGACCATCTTTTTCGAGAAATGCTTTCAGGGTCACTGTTGGGAGGATTCTAACTGCTTCAGATGCCTGACTTGTTCCAAGTGTCCCGTTAGACATGATTTGAAAGTGGCAGGTGGGTAAGGGTGTCCTCTGTCCCTCCCTGCTTGTGCTTCTCCCCTTCTCATTCTAAATGGAAAAGTTCTGTTCATTTGTTTTCCAGCAAAATAATGCATCGACGTTTTTCCCATGAAATGTGATCAATAGTTGCAAGAGTGAGGTTCCTTTTCCTATGGGTGTTCAACTAAAAAAAGTGAGGATTGAGGAGAAACAGAACTTGTTGATGTAGTATCAAGAGGATTTTATGAGAAAGAAGACTTTCTAGCTCAAGCAGGAATGCTGGTTAGTGGTGCAGGTCATGAGCAGAAAAAGGTCAAGGAGATAGAAAACTTCAGGCCCCATGGAAGGCGGCCCCAGCCTCAATGAAGCACTGCTTGTGGGTTTTGAGGAAATCCAGCTGCTCATCAGGCTGGGAACTCTCTGTTGAAGGGCCCCCTGCCCCTGGGAGGAATAAGACTCCACCCCTGGGCAGCACAGAAGTGTCTCTCCTCTCCAACACGACTTCGGGCATGTAGAGCTGCCATCCACGCACCCAGGGGACGAGCCACAATGTGATCTATTCCCCTGCTCTTTCAGACCCTTTGCACTGTGTAAATAATAAAGCAGTCATTTGTGGAAAGTCTTGTTGTGCCTAAGCCTTTGTTCCCACAACACACCATATAGCAATTCATTCCACCCCAAGGAACTCTCAAAAGTTAGAACAAAACGTGGTGAGCCTGACAAGGCTGGGAAATATCCATGGGGGAATGTCCCTGAAGAACTTCATCTAGGTTTTTAGTCAATTCATTAAACACACTGATCGTTCAACCAGTTTTTTGTTGTTTTTTTAAGGGAATTTAATTTAATTTATTTTTTTTATGAAACAGCAATTTCTTAAAGATATTCCTCCAACCCCTCTCCAAATGCAAGGAGCTTTGTTCTAGGGTGAAATGGAGGTACAGTTTGAAGGAGGAATAAACTACTATCCGTCACTTTACTTCCAAATGGGCATGGGAATCTGATCTGGGTTACTTGAGGTAATCCCTCTGCTAGGCCACTGCTATTAGTAGACAACCAATGGGACATGAGTTGCTGATTCTGTTTTGAGTTCACTAATAGGCCTTTCTTAAAAACATTCTGGGGGGATTAATCAATCTTATCTTTCAAAATAGCATCAGGAAAGAAGACAATGAAATCCAAGCAAGACCAAAAATGCCATGAGACTATTTGCATTTTGGTCTTTTTATACATATTTTTTATTCAGAAATTCAACACTTTAATTTCCAAGGCATTATTAAGTAAGATATTGATATTTATTTTTAATTTAGCTGTTAAATTATCTTTCAAAATGTTTTTAGAGTAATAACATATATACAAACCGAATTTTCACATTTTAACCACTTTCGAGTGTACAATTCAGTGGTACTCATTACATTTCCAATATTGTGCTACCATCACCATGATCCATTATCTAATCTTTTTCATCACTTCAAACAGAAACCCTGTACCGATTAAGCAGTTACTCCCCGTTTCCCTTACTCCCTAGCCATAGTAATTTATAATCTACTATTAGTCTCTATGAATTTGCTTATTCTAAGTCTTTCATATAAGTGAGATTACACAATATTTGTCTTTTTGTGTCTAGCTTATTTCACTCAATATGATGTCTTAAAGGTTCATACTTGTAACCTGTAGCAGAACTTCATACTTTCATAGCTAAAAGATATTTCACTGTGTGTATATATCACATTTTGTTGCTCCATTTATCTGTTGATAGACACTTACATTGCTCCTACCTTTTTGCTTTTGTGAATAATGTTGTTACAAACATTGGTACAAATATTTGTTTAAGTCCATGCTTTCAATTCTTCTGAGCATATGCCAAAGTGGAATTGCTAAGTATATGATAACTATATGTTCAACTTTCTGAGGAACCATCAAACTGATTTCCACAGTGCTTGTGCCATTTTGAAAATCTCACAGTGTATAAGGTTTCCAATTTCTCCACATCCTCACTAACAGTGGTTATCCATCCTAGTGGGTTTGAAATGGTATCTTACTGTAATTTTGGTTTGCATTTCCCCGAAGACAAAAGATGTTGAGCATCTTTTTATGTGCCTTTTGGACATTTGTATATCTTCTTTGGAGAAATGCCTATTCAATCCTCTTCTCATTTTCTATTTGGTCTATTTATCTTTTTTCTGTTGAGATGTAGCAGTTCCTTATGTAACCTGACTATTAAGCCTTTATCCCATACATAGTTAGCAATTATCTTCTCCCATCTATGGACTGTTTTCACTTTCTTTATTATGTCCTTTGACATACATATTTTTTAGTACTTTGAGGAAGTCCATTTTATACATTTTTTTCTTTTTTTTTGCCCATGCTTCTGGTGTCATATATAAAAAATCACTGCCACATTCAAGGTTATAAGGTATACCCCTATATTTTCTTCTAAGTGTTTTATGGTTTTAGCTCTTATGTTTAGGTCTTTGATCCATTTAGAGTTGGTTTTCAGCTAAGATGTGAGGCAGGGATCTGTCTTCATTTTTTTTCTACGTGGTTGTCAAAGTTTCCCAGAACCATTGATTAAAGAGATTGCTGTTTCCCCAATGAATATACATTGCACTCTTGTCAAAAATCACTTGGTCAGAGGTGAATGGGTGGGCTTATTACTGAACTCACAATTCTGTTCCTCCATTGGTCTATATGTCTATTTTTTACCCCAACACCATACTATTTTGGTTATTGTGGCTTTGTAGTAAGTTTTGAAATTGGAAAGTGTCAGACCTTCAACATTTTTCTTCTCTTTCAATACTGAAATTTGTCTTTTTGTGCCCCCTTACGACTTCAAGAATCTGAAGATTGGCTTTTCCATTCCTGTCAAAGGGCTACTGTGATTGTGATAGGAATTTCTGTGAATTCTGTGAATCTGTAGATTGCTGTGGGTTGCACTGATATCTTAACAGTATTAAATCTTCCTATCCATGATCACATGATGGCTTGCCATTTATTTGGGTCTCCTTTAATTTATTTCAGCAGTGTTTGCTGTTTTCAGTGTGCAAGTCCTACCTCATTAGATAAATTTATTCTTAGTTATTTCACTCTTTTAGATGCTATTGTGAATGGAATGCTTTTTTTTTTTTTTTTTTTTGATTTCCATATTGGACTGTTCTTTGCTGGTTTATTGGTTTATTGGCACAACTGATGTTTGTATGTTAATCTTATAGGCCGCAACACTGCCTAATTCATTTATTAGCTCTAATAGTTTTCTTGTGGATTCGTTGCAATTTTCTGTATAAAGTATCCTGTCATTGGCGAATAGAGTTAATTTTACTTATTCCTTTTCAAATTGGATGTCTTTTGTTTGCTTTTTGTTTTGTGTTGTTTTTGTTTTACCTAATTACTGTGGCTTGAATTTCTAGTACAATGTTGAATAGCAGTGGTGAAAGCAGGCATCTGTGGTTAATCCTAACCTCAGGGTCTTTTCACCATTAAGTATAATTTTAGCTGAGAGGTTTTCATATATATGAAATTTTGAGGAAGTTACCTTCCATTCCTATTTTTCTGAGTGTTTTTATCATGAAAGGGTGCTGGACTTTGTCTAATGCCTTTTCTGCAACAATTGAGATGCATGTGATTTTTTGTTTTATCCTATTAATGTGGTATATTACTGTGATGGTTTGGAACTGTATGCATTCCAGAAAAAATACAGTCTTAAGCTTAATCTTTTCCTGTGGATGTTAACCCATTCATTATAAGTAGAGCCTTTTGATGAGGTTACTTCAGTTAAGGTGTGGCCCACCTCAATCAGATGGGTCTTAATCCTATTTACTGGTGTCATTTATAAGCAAAATGATATTCAGACAGAGAGAGAGAGAAAGCCACAGAGAGAGCAGCCAGAAGCTGAACATCAGCATGATCCGGAAGAGAATGGAGAAAACAGGAGTTGCCGCCATGTGCCTCGCCATGTGACAAACTAAGGACAAGGATCTCAAGCACCCAGCCCCAGAATGCCACAGATTTTGGGGAGAAAGTATCGCCTTGATGATGACTTGATTTGGATATTTTCCTAACCTCAAAACTGTGAGCAAATAAATTCCAAATGTTTTGCTTCACCCATTTCATGTTATTTGCTTCAGCAGCCAAGGAAACTAAAACAATTACTTTTATTAATATTGTTACATTGAAACACCCTTGCATTCCTGGGATAAATCCCACTTGGTCATGATGTATAATCCTTTAAATATGCTATTGGATTTTATTTTCTAGTATTGTTTTGAGGATTTTTGCATCAATAATCATAAGTTAAATTTGTCTGCAGTTTCTTGTAATGTCTTTATCTGGCTTTGGTACCAGAGTAATGCTAGCCTCATAGAATGAGTTAGAAGGAGTTCACTCCTCCTCAGTTTTTTGTAAGATTTTGAGAAGAAGTGGTGTTAATTCTTCCTTCAAAGTTTCACAGAATTCACCTGTGAAGCCACTTTTCTTTGGTGGAAGGCTTTTGATTATGAATTCAATTTCTTTATTTGTTGTAGATCTTTTGAGATCTTCTACTTCTTCTTGAGTCAGTTTAGTGCATTGTTTGTTTCTAGGAATTTGTCCATTTCCTATAGATTAATTTGTTGGCATATGTTGTTCCTAGTATTCTCTTATAATCCTTTTAATTTCTGCAATATTAGTAGTAATGTTTTAGATTTTAGTTATTTGCATCTTCTTTTTTTTTCCTTTGGTAGTCTACCTAAACATTTGTTAATTTATTGATATTTTCAAAGAAGCAACTTTAGGTTTTGTCAATTCTCTCAATTGTTTCTCTGTTCTCTACTTCAATTGTCTCCACTCTAATCATTATTATTTCCATCCTCCTAGTAACGTTAGGTTTAGTTTGGTCTTTTTTTTTTTTTCCTAGTTTCTCAAAATGTGAAATTAGGTTATTGATTTGAGACAATTCTTTTTTAATATAGACATTCATAACTATAAATTTCCCTCTTGGCACTGCTTTTGCTGCTTTCCATAAGTTCCTTTCCATTGTCCTCTAGGTATTTTTTTTTTTTTATTTCCCTTTTAATTTCCTCCTTGACCCATTGGTTCTTTAAGAGCCTATTGTTTAATTTTAAGATATTTGTGGATTTTCCAGTTTCTCTTCAGTTACTAATTTCCAGCTTCATTCAACTATGGTCAGAGAAGATAATTTGTATAATTTCAGTATTTTTAAATTCATTGACACCGTGACCTAATATGTGGTTTATCCTGAAGAATGATCTATGTGCACTTGAGAAGAATGCATGTTCTGCTATTTTGTGATGGAGTGCTCTATATAAGCCTGTTAGGTCTAGTTTTTTAAAAGTATTTTTCAAATCCTCTCTTTCCTATTGATCTTATGTCTAGATATTCTATCCATTATTGAAAGTGCTGTATTGGAGTCACCAAGTATTACTGTAGAACTATTTATCCCTTCATTTTGTCAGTGTTTGCTTCATGTATTTTGTGGCTCTGTGATTAGGTGCATACATTCAACCAGTTTTGAAAAATTCACCATTTCTCATAATCGAGCACAGATGTCTTAATCTTTTCTCAAAAACAGTTCTAAAAGATTACTTTTTACTGCATGTGTTTATGAATTCAAAAATTTGAAAATTTCCTGAGTGCCAATTATATACTAGCACTGAGGAAGAAATTGGATTTATAAATATAACTCTATATGCATATATACATACATATACATACATGTATATACTTACCCACACATACACACAAACACATTTAAACTCAAGCAACATACCTAGTCCCAAAGAAAGATATGTGGCATTATATTAAATTTTTGCAACAGTGATAAGCATAGGTTTTGTGAGGTTAGTAAGAGTGGTAGGGGGAAAAAAAGAAAAATAAGTGTAAAAATAATGGAAACCAAAAGCAGAGAGTGTGTGTCAAAAATAAAGTAAGCCCACCAGTATTAGATGTTGCAGAAAGACCAAGGAAGATAAGCAAAAGGAAAGTACCTAAGGGGTTTAACAACAAGGATTCAATGGATCACTAAGCAAGAATAGTTTTGGTGGAACAAAGATAGGTTAAAGTGGTGGTATGGGTGAGGATGTGCGCATAAATTTAACCTGCAAATGTATATACTTTGAGAACAAAGATGGTGCTGAAACAATTAACAAAGATATATTTTAAAAATATTTCTTGCTCAACACATTAGTTTCATCATTCTGGAGGGTCTGTACAGCTCTTCATTCAGCTGATGCAGGTCTGGGAAGAAGCACGTGGACATCGTGTTGTACAGGCAGAACCTCCAGTCTCCAGGTCAGGATAAGTTTAGGAAGAGTCTTAGAGTCTCCTCATTCTTGGGCATTTCAGACCCAAGGCCATTATCAAAGTTAGGAGAATGCATTCCCCAAGCCTTCCCAGGTTGCAGGCAGATTTGCCTGGATTGCATAAGCCTGAAAATCAAACCCTTGCATGGATACGGTTGGGCTTGGGGCTGAGGAGGTGCAATTAGAACTATGGAGAGAAAACGAAGGTTAGAGCAGGGAAATGAGCTGGAGAAGAAACAGAGAACCCGGAGCAATTGGAAGGATGTTGTTTCCAGGAGCAGTGGAAGGGACAGGCAGAAAGGCCTTGAATAACCACAAGGTGGTTTCCCTAGATGTCACAGGCCATATGCAGTCTTTCTCTGGCAGTGCAGGCCTGTGGATAAAGCCCTAGCAGGCCCAGGCCCAGACAGAACCTGCAGCAACCTGGAGAGGGGGTGAATATAGGCAATTGGTTTGCAATGGAGCTTCTCTGTGGTTCTCTCTCCTTTCCCCCCTGCTAAGTCATGGTAGGTGCTGATGACCTTGGGGCCTTCTTCCGAGAGCCTGGGACTACTCTGCCCTTCCATATCTAGGCTCTCATTAAACTGTAGAATCCATGCACTGTGCATGCACCTCACCCACATAGCAGGGCCACAGCAGCAGCTGGAAATGGGAAGTGGAATTCTACCAAATCTGCCCTGGCTTTAGCTTATGTTAATGAAAAAAAATTAAGAACAACCAGTTTAAAAGAAAACCCAGGATGGATGTTAAAGCACTCAAACAGATCACTGAACAGAACTGATTGGTACTATTCCTGGCAAACCAAGATGTCTGTTAACACAAAACACGAGGAAGTGAAGACAAGTACAGTCAAGTCCTTCATGAAGCTTGGCAGCGAAACAGTATGAAGACATAAGGTGTTGAGTCGTGGGTTGAAGAACGCTATGTTAAGATAAAAATGAACTGACCATGCTTACGTATGAACAGGAAAGGGCCAACAAAGAAGTAGAGTATTTTGATCAAAAATGATACAAAGACTTCTCACAAGAATTGACTTGTTTGATGCCATTCTGTTCTAAATCACAAGGGCATTTTTGGGGACCTTGGTAAAATAATTTTAAAGTAAAGAAGAAATAAATAAGAGTAGCTCAGGGAAACTTTTTAATAAAGTTAATAATAGAAAATTAGCACTGCATCAAATAAAAACCCTCATCAAGCCACAGCTTCCAAACACTTTACTGTTCCTATAAATTCCTTCCACTTTTCCTGTGTCCTTGGTCACATGCTCTTTCTGCCAGCTTATGAATATATATTAATTTTATGTCACAGAATAGTGTATGGCTAATGGCCAAATATGTGGCATTTATAACACTTGCTGCATAAATTCTGAGAAATGAAAGATGACACTTATTAAAATTAGTCACAAATGCCCATTTGAAAAAGTAGAAATTAAGCTAGTTCTTCTATGGTCTGAGGATTTTAAGAAGAAAACAATGATCTCTCCCACATAAGAAATAAAAGAGAAAGTTCTAGCATAGGCTGACGGATTATAAGTAATTCATTCTTTCATTCATTTAAAATATCTTCCTAGAGGATATTCTGTATGTGAGGTATTATGATACAAGCTGTGAAATTTCATAGGAAGAACAGACTCACGGGGGAAATGACCATTGAAATTGTCACAGAAGCCTCCACAGAAGAATTTAAAGGGCTGAGTTTAGTATAATAAACTCTATGATAAAGGAAAGAACAGATCAGTAATCCAGCTGTCATCCCCAAGCTTCCAAATGATAAGCAACTTATGTCATCACCAAGAACAAACTGCTTCGAGATCAGGAATACATTTACAGAGTACAAATAGAAGCACCCATATTTCAGATAGTTTTGCAAACGTGTGAATGATTTTTCTGCTCATAATCTCAGGATCAACTTCTCCATACCCTATATACTTCCTCTAGTGGAAATATACCATATATCATCTTAGTGGGAACACACTTCCTGTGTTTGCAGAATTTTCCACATCATGATTCTGCATCCCCACACCCAGTAGTAAAATCCATATTTTCTTTCCAAAACTCTTTTTGTTTTGTCTTAAGTCTCAGATATGTATGTAGGCTGCAGCATTTGTAAGCACTGTGTGCTCGATTTTATTTGGAAGGCAGCAATACAAGGAAATATGCATTCCACAGGGATTTCGTCTTTGAACAACAGCGCTGGTGAAGTTGTCTGGCTTTTTGGTGGGTAGCATTTGGAGGGCTTCTGCGCCATGTGCTGGCGTCATGAGAGCGAGGAGTTTATCAAGGGTTGGCATAGGAGGTGCCTTTAACACAGAAGTGTTATTGAGAATTCTTCCTGGCTACAGAGAGACCAAGCCTAACCCTCTGACCCTTGCAAAGATTCTGAAACCCAATATCCCTTAACATCATTTCCCTCCTTAAAATGTGCTAGAGAAGGACCTCTTTCTTGCAATGACAATGCATAACAAACTTTTTTCCAAGAGACCTATCAATGATCTAAGGACTGATTCCCTTTGTAAACAGTGGTGGAGATTTCAGACCTCCATGATAACAATTACTTCATTTAGAAGACTGAAATTTTGAGCATCCTAATGTCACAACTCAAAAATGACTGGAATTTCGACTCTACTAAATACACTAAACTCATCGTGTTGTCCCACAGAGGAAGTATTTGAACTGTTGAATGGTTCCAAGATGTAAATGAAATAATTTTTAAAAGGGGGGTGCAGAATTGAAAGCAGGGAATTGAACAGATATTTGTACACTGAGGTTCATTGTGGCATTATTCACAATTGCCAAAAGATGGGAAGCAACCCGACTGCCCATCGACAGATGAATGGATAAATAAAATCTGGTCTACACATACAATGGAATTTTATTCAGCCAAAAAAAGGAATGAGGTCCTGATACATGCAGCAACATTGGTGAACCTTGAAGACATCATGTTAAGGGAAATAAGCCAGACACAAAAAATATATAATGTATGATCTCGCTGATTTGAACTAATTAGAAAAGGCAAACTCACAGAGTCAGAATGTAGAATATAGGTTACCAGAGGACAGGGTGGATAGAGGGAATGAGAAGACTTCAAATGTACAGGGTTTCTATTTGGAATGATGGAAAAGTTCTGGTAATGGATGGTGGTGAAGGTAGCACAACACTGTGAATGTAATTAACAGCATGATTTTATATATATATATATATATATATATATATATATATATATATATATATCTGAATATGATTCAAAGGGGAATTGCCAGATTGTATATATGGTAACAGAATAAATTTTTAAAAAATTTTTATTCTATACTACATGAACTCTGAACCCTTAGAAAATAATAATAATCATTTTCCAACTGACAGTTTTACACTGTACAATTCTCACTGTACTTATATCCACCATGGTTTGAATAGATTGCCACAAACAATCTAAATGAAATCCCCTAAGTATAGTGTGCATTACTATATTAGACAGTATTTAAATATTTCCCCTAAATATTTTTCAATTTTCAGAAATGAGATCACTAATAAATGAGTAATTCCCACTTGAAGTAAACAAACAGGGGGTTGCAGTTTGGAGTCATAAAACCCTGGGTTTGAATCCCAAATTTGAAACTTAAAAGACACAAACTTGTGAGTTTGGGGGCAAGTTATTCACCTCCTGGGCCTTAATTTCTACCTCTGTAAAATGGGACACCACCACCTAGAGTCACTGTAAGGATCAGAGGGCATGTATGTGACTAGCCTAGTAGCAGGCACTAAATAAAATCCTTAGCAAATGGTACATATTTGTTTTAGTTTGCAGAGTCCCTGAAATGTAGTATACTAGAAATGGGCTGGCTTTACAATGGGGACTCATTAACTTGTAAGTTTACAGTTCTAAGGCCATGAAAATGTCCAAATTAAGGCATCATCAAGATGATACCTGGACTCTGAAGACAGGCTACCAGCGACCCTCAGCTCCTCTGCCACATAGCAAGACACATGACACATTTGCTGCTCTCTCCTTCTGTTCTCGATTTGTTGCCTTCCGCTCCTGGCTTCTCCATCCGTGGTTTTCTTTCTCAGCTTCTGTGAGTTTTCCTCTGTTTCTCATCCTCTTATAAAGGATTCCAGTAAGAGCATTAAGACCCACCTGGGGCAAGACTCAACTCATTGAAAGGTCCCACCCATATATAGGTCCACACCCACAGGAATGAATTAGCTTTAAGAACATGATTTTCTGGGATACATACAGCTACAAGCCATCACAATATTATAAGTGCATTTGGCAAATATGCACCTTAGTCTAAGGAACACTTCTGCCAAAGGTCAGAATGCTGGGCAAATTGGGTTTTTCAGATGAGGGTGAAATTCTTTCACTAAAAGTTTTTGAACATAGTGTGTTAAGGGTGTTATAGTGGGAACTGAAACATCTATGCAGACTGGCCCAGATAACATCAAGGTCCCCTATAATGCTTGGACTTCATCATTCCATGACACAAACAAAACGGAGACACTAGGTCCTTTCTAATTAGGCATTTGCTGGGAGTCCAACACTCAGATTGCACCTTTATGGTTAATGGAAAAGAAAAGTTGTTATTTCCTTGGCTGTTTGGATTCCTTCAGCAGCAAATATGACCACTGATATATTCCCTCAAAAGCTTATTGCTGAAAGTTGGAGCTTAAAGAGGCCTCAGACTCACCTCTTACAGGAGATATGTTGACATGACCCTGAATACTTCAAGGTTGCAAGCTTCCTGATAATGCTACAACTTGAGAAGACCTGATCTTTATGAAACAAAGCTACACAGTTCCCTTAAAACCCATTATGTCTTTCATAACACTGAACCTGTTGTAGGAAAGATAACTATTCTTGAAAGATATTTATGTCCTTGATAAAAGAGCTCAAAATATAAACATATTTTCGATGCATTAAAGGAATTGATAATGACATAAGTAAATATAGTTGAAATACATGAACTAATCATGGGACAGTGAAAACAGCACAGAATTTAGTCAGAAAACCTGGGTTTAATTGCCTTCGTTTGAAAGATAATATTCAAAAAAGAGATCATAGTGATTCTCATACAGGTATAAAAATGGGTATGGGCTAAATATTTTATTTTCTAATTTATGAGAAAACTAGGAAGGTGTTATAATCAATTTAAAAGAGAATCCAAAGAACAGACATGTTTATAGAGAAAAAATATTCAAATAAATGTGCAAATGGGAGGCAAAAGTGGCCTCTCCACAGAAGGGCCTGGATGTGAAGTATACTTCCACCAGACAGAATTTACATGAATAAGGACAAAAATTATTTGCATTGATGTTATCTACAAAATATACAGAACTAAAAAATAACTCATATATAATCAGATAACCTGGAATGCATGCTGTAGACAATATCTAGTTTTCCACGAAGCCCCAAATTTCCCCTCCACTTCCTGTGCCTTAGCTGTGTGAACCTTAGCATATTCCTTAATATTGGATGATTCTCATCTTTCAGTAGTAAATGCCACCTTGAAAGGTTATGAAATCAATCTATCAAGACGTTGTGTACAACATATCCAGAAATAGGTCTAGTAATTTCCCTTCAAAAAGCTCCATGTTTTCTTTGTGGACCCCTCAGCTTCTCTAGTTCCTCACAGTTTTTGGCAAAGTTTAATAAAGTAAAAGAGAAAGATCCTTAATGTTCAGAATATATTATGCAAAAAATAAGATTTGTAGTAAAATGCAACTTTCATTCTACTCACACATCTAATGGAGCATCTAAATAAATGTCACTTTAAAGCAAATTTTCAGCAACTGTTGATTTGTCATTTTTTTAATAAAAACAAAGCCATCCTTTCTATAGAAAAAAAAAGATCACTGACTTAAAACTAAAGAATCTGAACAGATATTTGATCCCAAATAGTCATTGATTATGGTTTGGGTTAGTCTCCAGCAATAGAATCCTGGCAGATTCTTATCCAATATTTGTATTAAATTGGAGTTTAGATGGCATCAGTGTTGACTTAGGTGGTAGAAAAAATTGGATTTGAACTGAGCCTTGAGGAAATGATAGTATTCAGATAAACAAAGTCAAATAAGAAATGTTCTGGATTTTGAATAAAATGCAATACTTGCAGAGGCTGGAAGTTACTTACTGTAAGTGTGCAAAATGGGTAAGTTGAAGAGATGCATTTGGCTGTAGCATAGCAAAGGATGACCAGGCTGGGAACACTTGCATCCTCTTTAATGGAAAAAAAAAATAGGAAATACCAGGTTCAAGGAGCCTCTGAGAAAGAATAATCTTCTTAAAACCATGAATAACATGCAATAAATACAGTGCTTTAGATGGAAGATGCACAGCATTTCTTTACTTCCTTTATTCTCTTTTTTACTACAAATTTTTATATTGAATACTGTCAAAAATCTCCTGTTTTCCATTTTAACATATAATGATTACAGCTGTTAGGTTGTTTGCATATTCTTTGTATGGCACAACATTTTCATTTTTCTTAGGTAAACATCTATGCATGGACTTTCTGGGTCACTTCCAAGTGTATGTTTAACTTTCTAAGAAACCCTGAACTGTTTTTGAAATTGTCTGAACCATTTTATAGACCCAGCAACACTGTTTATGAGTTATAGTTACTCCAAATCCTCACTAACAATAGCCCCAATCTGAAAACAACTTAGATATCCATTAACTGTGAATGGATTTGAATAATGGTGTCTCTTATGGGATGGAATACAACTCAGCATTAAAAAAGGAACAAAGTGATGACACATGAAACCACAAGGATGACCTACAAAAGCAGTGTACTGAGCGAAAGAAGACAGAGGCAAAGCTACTACACTTACATGAGATTCTAGAAAAGGCAAACTTATAGGGACAGGAAGAGATAGGTATTGTCAGGGGTCAGAGTGTAGGAAGGATGAGACTTTCTGCATAAAGGATAAGATGATATTCAGGGTAATGGAAATGTTCTATATCTTGTTTGTGTTAATGGTTTCACAACTATATGCATTTGTCAAAACCCACCTGTGCCAGTTTGAATGTATTATGTCCCCCAAATGCCATTATCTTTGATGTAATCTTGTGTGGGCAGACCTATCAGTGTTAATTAGATTGTAATTCTTTGAGTGTTTCCATGGAGATGTGCCCCATCCAACTGTGGGTGATGACTCTGATTGGATAATTTCCATGGAGGTTTTGGCCCGCCCATTCAGGGTGGGTCTGAATTAAATTACTGGAGCACTAGATAAGATCAGACAGAAGGAGCAAGCTGCTAGCTACAGCCAAAAGGGACACTGAAGAAAGCACAGGAGCTCCAGATGAGAGACAGTTTGAAGACGGACATTGAAAGCTGACTCTTGCTCCGGAGAAGCTGAGAGGACAAATACCCCAAGTGCAACTGAGAGTGACATTTTTGAGGAACTGCAGCCTAGAGAGGAATGTCCTGGGAGAAAGCCATTTTGAAACAAGAACTTTGGAGCAGACACCAGCCACATGCCTTCCCAGCTAACAGAGTTTTTCCAGATGCCATTGGCCATCCTCCAGTGAAGGTACCCGATTGCTGATGAGTTACCTTGGACACTTTATGGCCTTAAGACTGTAACTGTGCAACCAAATAAACCCTCTTTTATAAAAGCCAATCCATCTCTGGTGTTTTGCATTCTGGCAGCATTAGCAAACTAGAACACCACCCAAATGTGCACTTAAAATTGGTGAATTATATTATATTTAATCAGACCTGTCACTTAGGCCTGTCTCCTGGAGCCATGCACAAATATATATTATAATTGTTTCTTTTTCCATAGTCAATGCCCTTAATGCAGTTTACATTAAAAATCCTGTTTGGGAGGCCATAAGTTTACCACCAACTGCCCTATCAAATTTATTAATTTGATGTGATCTTGGGTAGCAGACTTCTTCTGAAGCCCTTTATTTCTTCAAATGGTAGAACTGAAACTGTGGAATTCTATCATCACTGAGTCCCCTTAGACTCAAAAATTCTACTGTCAAGAAGCACATTGGAGATGAAGCTCACTTTACCCAGCTAATATGTTCCTTATTAAAGTTATACTGTGTCAATAAAAAAAGAGAGATATCCAAGTGAGTAAGTTTCTCCTGATTAGAGGCTGGTTGTATGCTTGTGTGTTTGCTTGTTGCTTTTGATGTTTCTTTGTGTTTTATGTTGTTTTCAGATCATGAAAATTTTCTTTATGGGTCTCATCAAAATGAATAATATGGGGTAAATGTAAAGAGTCTAAAAACTAGAGAGTGTCCCTCCCCTTGACATGAAAAAACATTTACATTATAAGGCTCTCCTTACAGAGCTCCTTAATTTATTTAATTTTAAATAAATTAAAATTATTTATTTTAATAAATAATAATAAAATTATTTATTGGAGAAGCTGTAGGTTTACAGAAAAATCTTGCAGAAAATAAGAGTTCCTGTATATAGTCCTCTCACACAATTTTCCCTATTATTAATACTTTGCATTAATGTGGTACCTTTTCTACTATTGATAAAACAGTATTATAATTATACTATTAACAATATTCCATAGCTTATAGTAGGGTTTGCTGTTTGTGTCATACAGTCTATGCTCTGTTTTGTTTTTTAATTTTTATTCCATTAACATATATAGAATACCAAATTTCCCTCTCCTCCAAGCACATTCAGATATGATGCCTAATGGTGTGTGGCGATGAAGAAATTTTGATGATGGACAACGGTGATGGTAGCACAAGCTGTGAATGCAGTTGGCGCCACTGCATTGCACACAGCCTTTCCTTTCGAGAGGCAGGTGTCACCTAGTTAGTTGTTGGCAGCAACTCCTTCTGGCTTGATCCCAGGTGAAGAAGAGAGATGATACACTCTGACAGCATATCCATTTCCTTGGGAAGGATCACTTATGAAGTGCCTTTCATCATTGATGAGTACTTTTCATTTGCTGTTTGCTGCAAACAGTTTGACTGCTGGCTTTGACAGTTTTCCGACATTTGGCAAACAGCGTCAGTAATCGTCTTGACAATGTCATTTAAAAATGAGGCACACACAGTGGCGAACAAAGCTATCGATACATGCAAGGGAGTATGATAATGGAATGGCAAGTGGTATGATAATGGAAAGCAAGATGGATATGAGATTGTCTCAGCCGGTAGGAGAGCTGGAAAGAATTGCTAAAAGACCTCACTTTTAATCAGTAAACCACATCTTCACCAAGTTTTCTGAAATGATGGCTCTGGACATTTCACCTTTTTCTATCATTGCTGAAACCCATTCCCTCTGCTGACTTCCAATCTTCCATATGATTTTTTTTTTCCCTCCAGAATAACAACCTCTTAAGGTGAGACTGTCTCATGTCTTTCTAGACCCAATGCTA
Source organism: Choloepus didactylus (assembly GCF_015220235.1). Classification (NCBI taxonomy): domain Eukaryota; kingdom Metazoa; phylum Chordata; class Mammalia; order Pilosa; family Megalonychidae; genus Choloepus; species Choloepus didactylus. Next base: position 11,165,765 of record NC_051315.1, read on the forward strand.
CCACAGTGTTTTGTTTTGTTTTTTTCTTGTTGGGGAGATGGCCATAAAAACAAATAATTTCAGTCTTTCCAATCAAGTCTATTGCTATCCATTTTTTAAAACCCAGCTTGAGCACCATTTATCCAAAACCCTTGTCTCTCTGTTTTGTTACTGTCTCCCAGCACCTTGCACCTGGCTTAGAGAAGGTGCCCAATAATTACTTGCAGAGTGATGCCTGCCCTGGGTGGGGGTGGGGGGAAGTGGGCTGTGGGAGGGGCCCACCTCTCTTCCTGCACCCCCCCCCCCAAGCTTATCTAAATAAAATCAGATTTAACAGAAACCTCAAGGGCAGCCTTGGGGAAGAGACAGGAGTGGGCAGGGGAAATCCCAAACCCGGGCCTTGAACTAATTTCTTAGCTCTTTTCAGCAGCAGCTAAAAGATCAGGGTTCTGAGGCCACAGCCCCTAGCTTCTTGGAGAAGCCACCTGGAGAAGCAAAGCCAGAACCATACATTTTTTTTTAAATTGAGATTGTTCACAAACCATACAATTATCCAAAGATCCAAAGTATACAATCAATTGCCCACAATACCATCATACAGCTGTGCATCCATCCCCACAATTACTTTTTTCAATTTTTAGAACATTTTCATTACTCCAGAAAAGAAATAAAGATAATAAAAAGGAAATTCAAATCCTCCCATACCCCTAACCACCCCACTCCATTATTGAGTCACAGTTTTGGTATAGTACATTTGTTATTGTTGATGAAAGAATGTTAAAAAAATACTAACTGTAGTATATAGTTTGCAATAGGTATTTTTCTTCCTATATGCCTCTCTATTATTAACTTCTAGTTATAGTGTCATATATTTGTTGTAATTCATGAGAGAGATTTCTAATATTTGTACAGTTAATGACAGACATTGTCCACCACAAGATTCACTGTTTTATACATTCCCATCTTTTAACCTCCAACTTTCTTTCTGGTGACATGCGTGACTCTGAGCTCCCCCTTTCCACCACCTTCACTCACCATTCAGCACTGTTAGTTATTCTCACAACGCGCTACCATCACCTCTGTCCATTTCCAAACATTTAAGTTCATCCTAGTTGAACATTCTGTTCATACTAAGCAACCGCTCCCCATTCTTAAGCCTCGTCCTATATCTTGTCTATGAGTTTACATATTATAATTAGTTCTTATCAGTGAGACCCTGCAATATTTGTCCTTATGTGTCTGCCTCATTTCACTCAGTATATTGCCCTTGAGGTTTTGTCATCAACCCATTTTTTTTAAGATGGTTTTGTTCACACACCATATATTCTGTCCTAAGTAAACAATTGTTAGTTCCCTATATAGTCAAGTATTTATGTATTCAGCACCATGGCCACTATCTATATAAGGACATCTCCATTTCTTCCAGAAAGGAGGAGGACTAGTCAAAGAAGGTAGAGAGACAAAAAAAAAAAAAAGAGAGAGAGAGAGAGAAAACAAAAAAAAAAAAAACCATGACAGCTAGAAAGCAACAAAAGGAAAGATAGCATTAAATTAAAGTAGAATAAAGGGTCAGACAACATCACCAATGCCCATACCCTTCCTCTATGCCCCCCACCAATGCATTTAGCTTTGGTATATTGCCTTTGTTATATTAAAGGAAGCATAATACAGTATTTCTGTTAATTATAATCTCTAGTTTGCATTGATTGTATTTCCCCCTAATCCCACCCTATTTTTAACACCTTGCAATGTTAACATTCATCTGTTCTACCTCATGTAAATACGTATTTGTACCTTTTATTACAATCGTTGAGCACTCTTGGTTTCACTGGGTAATACAGTCCCAGTCTTTATTTTTTGTCTTTCGTTCTGGTGTCCCACATGCTCCTAACCTCCCTCTTTCAACCATGCTCACAGCCATCTTTATTCAGTGTACTTACACTGCTGTGCTACTATCTCACAAAATTGTTTTCCAAACCTCTCAATCTTGTCTTTTCCTTTCTGTCTGCAGTGCTTTCTTTAGGTTTCCTGTAGAGCAGGTATCTTGTTCACAAACTCTGTCATTGTCTGTTTTTCAGAGAATATTTTAAGCTCTCCCTCATGTTTGAAGGACAGTTTTGCTGGATATAGGATTCCTGGTTGTTGCTTTTTCTCTTTCAGTATGTTAAATATATCACCCTATTTCCTTCTTGCCTCCATGGTTTCCATTGAGAAATCTGCACATAGTCTTATCAAGCTTCTTTTTTATATGATGGATCACCTTTCTCTTGCTGCTCTCAGGATTCTCTCTTTAGCTTTGACATTTGATAATCTGGTTATTAAGTGTCTTGGCATAGGCCTATTCAGATCTATTCTGTGTGGGGTATGCTGCGATTCCTGGATCTGTAATTTTATGTCTTTCATAAGAGATGGGAAATTTTCATTGATTATTTCCTCTATTATTGCTTCTGCCCCTTTTCCCTTCTCTTCTCCTTCTGGGACATGAATGACATGTACATTCCTGCATTTCATTTTGTCCTTACGTTCCCAGAGACATTGCTCATATTTTTCCATTCTTTTCTCTATCTGTTCTTTTGTGTATAGGCTTTCAGGTGTTTCTTCTGCCTTTTGAGATTGCTGTTGTATGTTTCCATTGTGTCCTTCATCTTGTTTTGTGCCTTTCATTTCCATAGATTCTGCCGGTTGTTTTTTCGAACTCTGGATTTCTACCTTATGTATACCCAGTGTTTTCATTATATGGTCCATCTCTTTTGCCATATCTTCCCTAAACTTTTTGAATTGATTTAGTAGTAGTTGTTTAAATTCCTATATCCTAGTTGAAGTGTAAGTTTGTTCCTTTGACTGGGCCCTAACTTCGTTTTTCTTAGTGTAGGTTGTAGTTTTCTGTTGTCTAGGCATCTGGTTTTCTTGATTACCCCATCAGGTTTTCCCAGCCCAGAAAGGGTTCTGGTATTGGAAGGAGGGAATAGTGTTCAGTTTCCTGAGGGTGTCTTAGAAGATTGTACACTCTGTGAGGCCTCAAGTCACTGTGCTTTTCTGCCCAGCAGGGGTGCCTGTCAGCCTGTAACTCTAGACTGGTTAAGGAGGTGTGGCCTGTGGCTGTTTTCTCCTAGGCTCTGGGGTCTGATTCTGAATGGAAGGTGGGTAGTAGAGCTGGGCCCCACCTCTTTCCTTTTTGGGAAGATAACCCCCCTAGGGAGAGGTCATTAGCATTTGAATAGTCTCTCAGCCAGTGCTATCTCCACCCTTGTCTCCGTCAGAGTACTGGGAGCTGAAAATGGCTGAGGCTTTCTCCACTGAGCCAAAAAAGGGACAGAAAGGCCTCTTCAGGGCCAGTCCACAGCCATCCTCTGACTCTCTAAGATCAGTTGTCACCAAAAGCCTCTGTCTTCTTGTTGGGGTTCCATAGCTTGCATCAAGCAGTCCACACTTGTTAATTAAAACCACAGTTGGAGCTCAGTTGGGCTATATTTGCTTGCTTGGAGAGTGCTGCTCTCTAGCACCATGAGGCATTGCAGTTCAGGCTGTGAGAGGAGGGGGCTCCCAGCTCGGATCCACAGTTTTTACTGACAGATTTCCTGCTGTGATCTCAGGCATTCCTCCCAATTCAGGTTGGTGCATGATGAGTGGACAGTCACGTTTTTCCCCCCGCAGTTATTCCAGATTATTTACTAGTTGTTCCTGGTTGTTTATTAGTTGTTGTAGGGGGACAAACTAGCTTCCACTTCTCTCTATGCAACCATCTTCTTCTGTCTCCCCATACCATAGTGTTTTACACATGTCATATGATCAATACACTTCTGATCACATTGCTTCCTTTCTGATCCATGCTTTCTTCTGGTCAATAAGCATTTGTAATAAGTGACAGAAACAAATATAAATGTTTTAAAGCAATGCACATGTATGCATGTGTGTGCATCTGTGTGTGTGTATATGAACTGCTTTGAGTCATAAATGCAACAAGATGTTGTTTTTGAAACCTGAGATTTGATACACATACTCTTTTGCTTGACATAAGAGAATGCGAGAAATGAGATGTTGAAATGAGTTGAAATCACCAGGTCTGAAGGATCAACCCTTACCATTGAGATAGGCCTTACAGGTGAAAAACATTGAAGGGTTGACATTCCTTCACCATGCTCTTCTAATATTATCAGTCATGTTATTATTTCACTTACGTATTTGTATCTTCTATTTCCTGTGATAATTTTGAACATTGAGCTATATTAAATCCAGTATTTGATAAAATGGGATTAAATTAACAATGTCAGCCTACATTTTATTTTGAAAATTATACTTCCAGAATCTCTTTTATATATCTTCTGACTTTCTGATTCTATTCCTAGAAATTCATCCCAAAGATATGCATCCATAAAAACAAAAATTCAAAAATTTTATATATATGTATATATACATACACACACATATATATGTGAGAGAGAGAATTTACACAACATATTTTGCTGCTGAGAATAGAAAATAACTAATATCTAAAAAATCACAATGATGATATATGAGTATTAAAACATTTAAACATTTGAAGATTATCACCTTATGCTCTTGCTTTAGCATATTTTTGAATAGTTTGTACAGCAGACTTCCAATTTTGCTTTACTATTGCACCATTATGTATTTCTATCATCATGAATTCTTTACTAATGACACTGTTTACTGAGTGTTTACTTTGAACCACTATCTTATTGAATATTCAAAGTAACTATGAAGGTACACTGTCCCTCTTTTACAGAAGAGAAAATTGGGGTATTAAGCATTAAGAAACCTGGGAAATGAGCTCAGGCCGTTTGAATCCATTTCCTTCAACTTAATCTCCACACCATCATCTCATTGTGCTTAGAACTGCTTTTCAGATGCTGCCCCAACTGATGCATTAAGTGAGATGGGTTCAAAGTGAATATAAATATTTGTCTTACAAAAGCATGGAAAATCTCTAAAGCACAATAGTCAGTATAAAACAAAATGGCCCTAAACATTGTATACTCTGCATTTATATAACAATTTATATAAGTGAGAATTAAAACTAGTTTACCTTCAAAAATGTAACCTGTTCTCATAGAATTGCAGTAAAATGGGTCTTTTTCCCCCTTTATTCAAATTGTTCTTGATGTATTTTATCATCTTTTCACTAAAAAAAAAAAAAAAAATGTGTCATTGAATCTTTCAGACCCAATTAGCAGGAATTTTGACAGGAAAATGTATCTGTGCCTTTGAAATTCTAAGTAGATGATTTCTGTCTTCCACATAAGTAAGGAAACAAGGCTTCTCACATGCTTTGGGAGTATTTTTTTAACCTTCTAATGCCTTTAGATTTTCTAGATCCTTAAAGTTTGATCATTGAATAAGTCAAGGTTAAGCACAGGCAATACCCACCTTACTCAGTGAGACATCCTAGAGCTACATGGAAACAGGAACACAGTAGAAGATCAATAAACATGTCACATGTTTATTAATTAATTATAAAGCAAGTGAAATATTGTCTTAAAGTAAAACTCTCCAGGCATCCAAGCAAAATACCCAAGGTCACACAGAACGTTCATGGCAATGAGCCATGACTCTAGAATGTAGGAGGTGTGATGCCAGCTCTGGCCCGAGGAGAGACTCCGTCTGTCAACTGAGAGGAACACCTTCCTAACTCACTAAGGGGCAGTGATGAAAAGAGCGTGAATGCTCCTTAGCGGAGCACTTGGCAAGAGGCAGCTCAGCAACAACTCATCTGTCTCCTCCATGGCTCCATACCCCTTATCTACATACAAGGTTGTGAAAGTTAAAGTGGCGATGCCCCTGAGCAAAGTGGGGAAGCAAGTGGGGGCTTTTAACAAAAACATGAGTAAAGATGGGAGGATACATGAGGATTGGTGACAGTGCAGAAGAAGGAAGGTTTTCAAAACTCAGCCCTCAACTTTGAGCAGAAAGCATGTTTTCTGCTGCAACAGGTCACACTTCTTTAGGCACAGGCTCAGACAAATCGCTTGCCCTTAGAATGTGCCTTCATTTACTAAGGATCTTCGTCTACAGAAACCACAGGTAAAAATACTGCCATTATTCATGGGAGAATTGAGCCTTTCTCTGTGTAACTCTGAGGTTCTTCGAAATTATTAAGCACAGCATAAATGTTAAGAATTATTAATTACAATGACACTGGTTAAAAGTGCAGTCAGCATTTAAAGGTAGAAGGAAAAGACCATGATTATAAATGATGATCATTGAGTAAGTATTTTATGTCGTTCATTGTCATGAACTGTGGTAAGATCCTAGGATAATAAAATTTTTAAAGGAAGGGCTAAAAAATTTGAGGGCAAGAGTCTTCCTGGTTCTGTGACACAGATGACAAAAGCTGTGGACCAAGATGGGGAGATGGGGAGATGGGTTCTCAAGCACAAGCCTTTTACCCATTCATTCTGTACAGTTATTTATTAAGTGGCAGCTGTGTACTAGGTGCTTCGTTACCTGCTGGGGACACAATAGTCAACAAAGTAGAACCATCCATGCCTTCAGAGAGCTGCTACATGACTGGATAGAGAAGTGTCATCCAACTAACTTCACCTCATTAGTCCTCAGTTTCTTCCTATGTCTAATGAAAACAATTTTGTTTTCTCTACCCATCTGTGGCAGATTGAATTAGATGCCCCAACAAAGGTGGGTTCTTTGTCTTCATCTGCGATTCTGTGGGTGTGAACTCATTTGTAAATAGGAACTTTTGAAGGTGTATTATTAGTTAAGGTGTGGCCCAGCTGAACCAGAGTGGGCCTTCATCCCTGTTACTGCAGTCCATGATAAACAGAAGACACTTGCATGCAGTGAATCCAAGAAGGACACAGGAAGGAGCCAGCAGTCAGTGGCAAATGGAAAACTAGATACAAGGAGAGGGAGATCGTTGTGTAATGGCAGGCAGCTATGGAAGCCAAGGAACCCGCGAAATTGCAGCCATCCAGCACGGGAAGACCACACATTTTGGGGAGAAAGCATGACCTGCCAACCTTTGATTTAGGAATTCTCCTTCCAAAACTCTGGGACAATAAATACTTAATGTTCAAGCCAACCCACTCTGTAGTATTTGTAATAGCAGCTTAGCAAACTGCACTGAGACACCACTTCAGAAATAGTATTAGAATAAAAAGAGATCACAAATGCAAGAAATGTTTCAAAACTAGTAAAGAATTACAAATGAAAGGAATCACCATCACTTGGAAAAACTGATATATGCAATCAGCAATTCTGTCATGGAAAGAATATCAGGGACTTGGCACAATTCTTCCTTTGCTGGGTGTCCTAGTCCAGGAGAATATTTCCAATGTTTTAAGATTCTCTCTGTCTTACTCTCCCTGTTTCTGTGTTTTGTTTTGAAAATTATATACTCTTCTTAGTTCTTCAGAAATAAAATTCAAAACAAGGGCCAGGACCCAAAATAAGTCAGGCAGCAGACCAATAGTCCCAACAAATGAACAGAGAAACCAACCAACTGATTGGGTTCAAAAAAAGAAAAGACTAGACCTATTAATGTTTGATCGAATCATGTATATTTTCTTTTCCTTTTGTTTGGGAATTCAAAGAATCATGTCTCCCGAGAGAGGCAAATGTGAGAAAAGAATCTTCAGAGAAGCTAATCTGTATTTGTTGGCAACAGAACCACCAAGAATTATTAAGGGGAAGCTTGGAATAATCATTAATCATTGAGTTTATTATTAACAACAATAATTTCTCTGTTCCTCAACTTGTGCCTTGGAGCATTATCAAGAAAGCCAGTATTCTAAAGAATGCCATATAGCAATCTAATAGAATTATGTTGGGGATGTGTTTTATAGTTTGCACTCTACAAGGAGTCTTTTTTTTTAAACTTTCCAATGATATGTTTACAGTAGACATTGGAAGAAACCAAGAACCAACAGGGTGAAATTAGATGGATTACACTTCTCTATCTAATCAAGCAGGCTCTCTGAAGGCAGGGATGGGTCTACTTTGTTGGTTATTATGTCCCCAGCAAGTATCAAAGTACCTAAGTGCAATTTAATAAATAACTGTACCTTGAATAACTGGGTGAAGAGATTGAGCTTGAGAACCCATCTCCCCGTATCCCCATTTTGGTCCACAGCTTTCATCATCTGTGTTACAGAGCCAGGAAGATCCTTCCCCTCATTTCTTTGAGTAATTTTAAATGAAGGGCCTTCTAATGATTACATTGCATATAATATATCACAAACAAAATTTTTGAGGCCCCAAGGCAAAGCATGTATTTGGTAGGATTTCTCATTCTATCCCTAAGAACACCCCTAAATTGATATTAAGTCCTGCCAGAAATGCTTACATTAAAAGACTCTATCTATGCATGCAATACATACCTATAAAGAACTAACATTGGCAACAGTGGTAATCCCACATTAGCCTCCCATGAGTTTTGCATTTCAATTTTAGAGCAAATGGAAGGCATTGGGGAATTGCAATCCACACAAATACAAACGTGAAGATTACCACATAAACCATTAGTTGGCTTAAGAAATATCTTTTCCCTGCATTTAGGGAAGTTATGGGATGCATCCTGGGATTATCATTTTGTGATCTGGAACTACAATCTGTCTCTTTGTGTCTTCTCTTTCTCCAGGCAGCATGGAATTTTGGCAAAGGGGAGGGTAGAAGAGGAGGAACTGCTGAGTTGTCAAAACAGTAAAGGGACAGGTATTCAAAGATCACAAAATTTTAAAGGATTCAGAATTCATTCCATTATTATCTCTGTCTAACTTTCCCCTGCTAGCAATGAATGTAGTAAAATGCACCTGAACATAATGAAGCAATTAAAGCAATATATATTAAATTTATCTTCTTTTTCAAACAAATAAGTCAACACACACTGAAACACACACACAGCTTTTTCCATCACAGGCATCATAAAATATGTGTATCATACCACAGGTACTTCTTTTTAATTCCGTTTTATTGAGATACATTCACATATCATAAAATCATCCATGGTGTATAATCAGGTATTCACAGTACCATCATAGGGTTGTGTATTCATCACCCCAATCTATCTTTTGAACATTTTCCTTATACCAGAAGAAGTAAGAGTAAGAATAAAAAAATAAAAGTAAAAAATAATACCCCAATCATCCCCCCCATCCTATTTTTCATTTAGTTTTTGTCCCCATTTTTCTACTCATCCATCCATACACTGGATAAAGGGAGTGTGATCCACAAAGATTTCACAATCACACTGTTACCCATTGTAAGCTAAATTATTATACAATCATCTTCAAGAGTCAAGGCTACTGGGTTGCAGTTTGATAGTTTCAGGTATTTGCTTCTAGCTATTCCAGTACATTAAAACCTAAAAAGAGTTATCTATGTAACATGTAAGAATGCCTACCAGAGTGACCTCTTGACTCCATTTAGAATCTCTCAGCCACTGAAACTTCATTTTGTTTCATTTTGCATTCCCCTTTTGGTCAAGATGTTCTCAATCCCACGATGCTGGGTCCAGATTCATCCCTGGTAGTCATATCCTGTGTTGCCAGGGAGATTTACACCCCTGGGAGTCAGGTCCCATGTACGGGGGTGGACAATGAGTTCACCTGCCAAGTTGTGTTAGCTGGAGAGAGAGGGCCACATCTGAGCAACAGAGAGGCACTCAGGGGGAGACTCTAAGGCACAATTATAAGCAGGTTTAGCCTCTCCTCTGCATCAACAAGCTCCATAAGGGCAAGTCCCAATAGAGAGGGCTCAGAATACCAAACTGCCAGTCCTCAATGTTTGTGTGAACATCAGCAACAATTCAGGTGAGGAAGTCCAACACTTCCTCATTTTTCCTGGCTCCTCAGGGGGGCCCTACCTATATATTTTTATTCTCTGCCCAAATTACTTTGGGATGTATCACTATTTCACACTAACCTGTACAAACCTACCAGGTATCACTTCCTATTCAAAGTTCCATGTAATTATGGCATTTGAACAAACTGCATGAGTTAAATTGTTTAGGACATATAGATCCTGCACCAAATAAACATCTCTTGCCTTGGTTTCACATGGAAGTAGAAGTTTTAAAACATAGTATCATCCTTTACCCTTTGGCCCTATTTGCCCCAGTCCTAACTAGATCTGCTTCATTCATATCTCTAATTGAAGTCTGGACTCTTTTTCAGCTTTTTTAACAGTTTTGCTGTATGCACTATTACTGACATTCATATCTGCCAAGCTCTAGCTCTGAGTTTCAGATGTCACACAGATACCCAAAGTTCCAGGGATTGATTAGGTTATACACAAAGGGAGCAGCAACTCAGAATCTGGAGACCGCTGTTACAGTTCAGGAATAGATGTGACTGCTGTAAGAGCTTACAATCTAGGGACCATTAAAGTAAGTGTTCCCCTAATAAGCTGTGCTCTTAAGATTCAGTTATGAGTTTACAGATTGCAGTTAGTCCATATTGGTGAGGCATTATAGTGTTTTCCTTTGTTTCTGGCTTAGTTCACTCAAAATGCTGTCTACAGGATCCATTCACCTCATTGTGTTACGTGTCTCAGAGCTCCACTCCTCCCTGCAGTTGCTCAATATTCCATTGCATGCACACAGCACAGTTCACCATTCTGTTCCTCAGTCGCACATTCATTTCTTGGTATGATGAACTGGCCAAGATTGAGAGAAAATAGACATGTATTTATTCCAGATATTCAAATTTAAATCATAAATCTTTATGTTGGCAGTTAACAAAGTAGAATAACAACAAGAGGTTTACCACTAAAAATTATTTTGGGGCATTGGAAATTGTTTTTTCACTGTAAGTGCATGTCAGCTAACTGTTGAACATTATTTTGTGATTTCTCACCTAGTGAGGACTGGGCCCTTTTGGAGTGAAGGTCATGAGATGGTTTTAATTGTCCAACTGCTACTTAATATATATTATATGTCAGCTCTTGTACTTATTGTTTTAAACATATTGTCTCCTTTAATCCCTACCACAATTTCACAGTTTATGTGACCTTCAGAGAGGCTGTGTGATGTCCCACAAATTTCACAAAATATAACAGAGTGGGCATTAACACACAAGTCTTTGTAGCTGCAAACTGGTCACAGTCTCTCCCTAGGTATTTCAAAATCCACAAGACATTGAATGTTTGATGGAAACTTGGACTACAGCCTGCTTTGCCATGATTGAAATATGAGGGTATAAAAATCCTATAGTCTCACTATCAAAACTAAGGCTTAAGGCTGAGTTATTCTAAGACCTGGGATTGAATCATCAAGTCAGAAAGGATCTCAAGCAACATATGACCAAGTAAATAATAGTTTGATAGGTCTTTATTTGAAAAGTATTCTTTCTCCTAGACTGTGTTAGTTTCTTCTTCCTTTTTGGGTTGAAACCAGAATCCAAAACTGAATTCCTTATCATTAAAATGAGTGCTTGCTTCGGCGGCACACCTACTAAAATTGGAATGATGAAATGAAAGAACATTTATGAGATTTATCAGAACAGTGGGAAACAATATAAGAGAGTGTAGTGTTTTATAGCATAGAACAATATAGCAATACAGCATAGTGATCAAAAGTATGCAATTTAAAGTTAGATAGACTTGCATTCAAATGCTGTCACTGACTCACAAGACATTAGATGAGTTATTTCTTGGTTCCTTGGTATACTCCTTTGTAAATCAGATATAAGTATCTAATTCGTAAGTGGTACTGATGGTTTAAGTGAGGTAAAATATACCCAAAGAACTTAATACAGAATCACATAGATAGGGTCAAAAATATTGTTGTAATTACTATAATTGAAAGAAAAATTGTAGCTAAAATACTATATGCACATAGTGCTCAGTGTATTTCCAGGAGGCACTTCTGAAGTCTGCAAGCATCCTTTATCTCCCATAGTTAAATAGACTGTTTTGGTTTGCCAAAGCTGCCAAAATGCAGTGTACCCAGAAATGATTGGTTTTCAACAATGGGCATTTATTAACTTAAAAATTTACAGTCTAAGGCTGTGAAAATGTCCAAATTAAGGCATCAATAAGAGGAAATCTTCACTGAAGAAAGGCTACTGGAATCCAGGGATCCTCTGTCAAATAGCAAGGCACATGGCTGGCATCTGCTTTTCCTTTGCTCCCAGGTTTTGTGACTTTCAGCTTCTGATTCCAGTGGCTTTCTCTCTGAGCATATGTGGGTTCTCTCTTAGCATCTCCATGGTGTTTCTCTCTGTAAGCTTTCTCCAAATGTCTCTGCCTTTTATCCTCTCATAAAGGACTCCAGTAAAGGATGAAGACCCACCTTGAATGGTCTGGGTCACATCTCAATTGAAATAACCTAATAAAAAGGTCCCACCCACAATAGGTCTACACCCACAACATTGGATTAAAAGAACTGACCTTTTCTGGGGTACATAACAGCTTCAGATTACCACATGGGCCCGTACCATCCATCCACACAGAGGAATCAGTGCAGTGGCTACAGCTGGCTGAATGATGTGTCCCTGTCATCTTCCTCCATGTCTAACTTCTCCTGACTTCCCTAGTTTATAGGACACATCTCACCCTGTAAGATGACCCCTTCTCTGTAATGCCTGGTGGACTTGTGTTTGCTCCTCTGGTTTCTGAGAAGTGGTGAATTCTGCTATTGGCTGAACAAGCAAAAGCAGGGATGGTTTGGGATGGCTGCAGTCTGACATTGCTACTGAAAAAACTCCAAAAAGGGAACTGTATACAGAAGACAGACAGTAGAAGCAGGTAATTATGTCCAAATCTCACCAAAAAAAAAAAAAAAAAAAAAAAAAACAGAAATTGCTGATGTAAAAATAAAAAGAGAAAATCATAAAATCTGAGGAAAACAATATTGCGTGTCAACAGCAGATGAGAAAATGTCAGGATTATCAGAAAGGCATTAAAAATAGAGGATAGGCAGGTGAAGATGGCTCTGAAGGATAGAACTTGGTCAAAAGGTGTTTCACTTTTAAGTGTTTCACTCCTGGAGCAAAGGGAGTTCTGGAGCAATTATCTTGACACCTGATGTTGATCTGCATTAATTTCATGGCTGGAATGGTCTCTGGATATCATGTCCTTCTTTATTCGTGAAAAGCAAGGCTGTAATAGTGAGTGTAGGTGCTTTAGGACAGATTGGTAGGGCAGTGTTTCAGGAAATGAGTGAAAACTCAGCACAATGGAAAATGCCCAAACCTAGAAGACCCGGACCTGGTGGCAGCACATCCATCTCCCTCCATAGAGTCCATAAAGCTAACTTCTGATAAACAGAAAATGCATCTACAGAGAAGCTAACAAAGACTCTCAAATACCGACAGGACCCTGACAAAAATCTCCAAATATTTAAGAAAAAGCAATGCCAGTAAAAAGATAAACTGAGTCACCAAAAAGGAAAACAAACACATCAGCAAATTTGTTCAAAAGAAAGAAGACTTCACATCATATAATTAATATCTCCAGAGTAATAATGGTAAGATACTACATCCCAGAAACAAGAACAGGTTGTTTTAGGAAAAAAGTTTTAGGAGTACAATAGGGAAAAATGCACAGAGAGGAAAAGGAGAACACAAGGAGATTTATTATGTAGTCAGTATGGACAGGAGAGGAGGGTGTATCTATAGGGTAGCCTGGGATGTGGGAAAATACATACCTCAGCATTTTAGGAGTTTAATGCTGCAGAAGTCTATTTCTTGCTCAAACATTGTGGGTCATATTATATTCTGGCTGAGAGAGGGAAGAGAGTTCTCTGAGCAGTCATTCTGAGGCTTGTGATGACCTGTTCTGCCTCATGCAAGCTCTCCCTCAGCACCCTGGTCCCCCAAATCCCAGATGAGCAAGGAGCATTCACCATGGGGTGCAGTGGGTGCATTGTTTGGCTGAGGTCTGTACAAGAAGCATGTCTTTGTAGCTTGCATTTTACACAGAGAACATAGATACACAGCCACACCACACTGGAAGAAAGGATGGAAATGAATCTAGCTGAGCCAGCTAGTGGCTTCCACCACAGAGGGGAGGATAAAAGCTAAGAAGCCATAGCATAATATTGCCCATTGTAAAAAAAACAAGCCAATGTCTTCGTACAGAAAATGCCCATTAAGTCCTGAGCAGATTTAATAAAAATTTAAAACTGCACATAGAGATGAAATTTCAAAACTTGTCAACATACATAATGTTAAAAATTAACTACACCCAGGCAAAATAGGATTCAGAAAACTTAACAGCCTTCTTTGTAGGACAAATACTTAGAATCTATACAGTTTGCATACTTTTTCCAAATTATTAGCAGATATAATACAGCAAAGAGACTATTCAGGATAAAAAGATAAAGTAAACTGTCAATCAAATTTTTAAAAATAAAATATTATACTAGTGACAAAATATGAAATTGCATTCACATGGAATTTGATGAAGACATAACTGACTCAGAAGGGGAGAAGCTTCTCATAGGAAAATTGCACATAAACATTTTATGCACACATAATGGCATAAAATAAATTAAATTTGGTGCCTCATCATCTTGCCTGGCCTGGTCATGAGTTCCCCTTTTGAATTAGCAGGGTGTGCTGGTTTGAAGCTATTATGGACCCAAGAAGAGCCATTATCATTTAATTCAATCTTGTTGGGTGGGGCCTTTTGATTAGATTGCTTCCATAGAAATATGACCCACCCAATCATGGGTGGAATCTTTAATTAAATTATTTCCATGGAGGTGTGAACATGTCCATTCAGGCTGGGTCTTAATTAGATCACTGGAGTCCTTTAAAAGAGTTCACAGAGAGGAGCTCAGAAAAGCTCAGAGAGACATTTTGGAGAGAAGCTAAGATATGTAATCCAGCACTTACTTGTCCTCAGTAAAAGCTAAGAGCCCACATAGACCCAGACACTTGGAGATGCAGACAAAGAGAAATTTAGACATGCTAAGTTAAGAGATAAAACCCATAGTTTGCTCTGGAGAAGCTAAGAGAGAACTCCCAGAGAGAACTGCCCCAGGAGAACCAAGCAGAGAGCTGGGAGAGGCTAAGAGAGAGATAGAAGCCCAGAGACATTCTGGAGAAAGCAATCTTGAAAGGCAGCCCTGGAGCAAAGGACCAGCAGATGCCAGCCACATGCCTTCCCAGCTGACAGAGGTGTTCCAATGCCATTGGTTTTCCTTCAGTGAAGGTATCCTCTTGTCGAAGCCTTAGTTTAGACACTTTTATGGCCTTAGAACTGTAAATTTGTAACATAATAAATTCCCCTTGTAAAAGCCAATCCATTTCTGGTATTTTGCATAATGGCAGCTTTAGCAAACTAGTATGCAGGGCATGTATTCCATATGCTCTAGATGATAAGAGCCGCCCTCAGCTTTCCTCAAAAGGACCTGCTCCTTCTGTCTTTTGCACCACATAGTTCAAAACTGCCAATTCCTCTGGGTCACAAGAAAGCAGAGCCCAGGACCCATATGATGTTCCTCTCCTCCACCCCCTGCACTGACACTCGTGGGAGACTAGGTTAGTTATATAAGCCCTGAGTCTCTCCAATGTTCGTCATTCTACCCCATCCTTCCCAGGCCCTTGGATCTAATAAAGCTGCCCTTTCATGCATTCTCAGCTCTCTGGCTATCTCTATTTTCATCTCATCACTGGAAGAATTTCCACCCAACATTGAGAACAATAGGGTATATTTTTAATGTTAAAAATGAAATCTCTGTTGGCATAAAATGGGATGTACATTCTATTAGTGGTTGACAAAATAGGAGAGATGCATTAGGATTTTAGAAGAGAAAGGAAGGTAAAGAAGAGAAGAGCTATGTTACATCTACCTTAAATGAGAGAAAGGGGGTTCACAGACAAAATCTGAGCACTCACTATCTTTCAGAATAAGGGTCAATTTTTGCAAATCATGATCAAAGAGGATTAATATAAATTTGTATACTTTCTACAAATACCATCTATTTCTTCCTTGTGAAAATTATTCTTCTCTTTATTATGTATTTCTTCCATTCTAGTGCAAGTTGGAAGGGTATCCTTAAATGAGGAGTTTATAGTCTGACTACTCAAAGGTTACTGAAACAAATTCATTTTGGCGATGGCACATTTTCACCAGGAATAATTTAGAGCTTGGGTTTGTGAAAGATGACCACAGTTAATAATTTTTAACCTAAAATATACTTAGAAAACTAAAGGTGTCTCATTTTAATCAGATTTTATTTGTAAAAAATTGAAAATTGAAGATAAATATAACACACATTTTCTTAATGCTTTACAACGTCCCCAGAAAGATCTGATGGAATTCTACTTTGGAAATTTCATGATTATCCATTCATTGTTGCTGCTGATGTTCTTATACAGCATTCAGAATACATATTAAGCCCCACTAGTTCAAGCAGGCAAATGACAACTTTCTGAATTATCATCCAGAAAGGTTATGTTGTTGCTTTGCAATTTTTTTCCTTTAAGATAAGAGATTAAAAGCAAGATATGAGAATTGCACATGTATCACTAGAAAGAGTCTTTAGTGCTACAAAGTTGAGTTTCTGGGAGTCATTTTCTATCTCTAGCCCAACGTGCCTTCAAGCATGAGTAGAAACAATGCAGGATAGTTACATTTCTTACTGAAGTTTTATCTCTTTTTCAGCTTCTTTAATATTTGCTCTATGGGGTAATGCTGACATTCATAGCTGCTGAACTCTGTCTCTGAATTTCAGGTTTCCCATAGACATCTGAAGTTACGGGGACTGACCATGTTATGCACAAACAGATCAGCATCTCAGAGTTTAGAGATAACCATTGCAACTCATGAATAGATGTGACTGCTGTAAAAGTTACAATCTAGGAATCTTTGCCATAAGCCTTCCCCTGATAACCCATGCTCTCAGATTCAATTCTCAGAGTTTTCACATTATATTTAGTCCATATTAATGAGGCATTATAATGTCTGTCTTTTTGATTCTGGCTTATTTCACTCAACAACATACTGTCCTCATTGTCCAGTCACCTAGGTGTATACCTCTCACCTTCATTTCTTCTTGTCACCACTCAGTATTCCATTGTATGTATACACCACAATTCACTATTCTGTTTATCAGATGCACCATTAGGCTACCACCATCCATTGCGAATTGTGAATATGGTTGCCATAAACGTCAGTGTGCAATGTCCACTAATGTCCCTGCTCTCAGTTCTTTCGAATATATCCCAATAATGGTGTGGAAGAACCAGCACCATAGTTAGCTTCCTGTGGAACCACCACACCATCCTCCAGCTGGGCTGCACCATTCTACTTCCCTACCAACAGGGAATAGCTATATCCCTCTCTCCACATTTTCTCCAGCACTTGTATCCCTCTGTTTATTTTTTAACAGTTTTATTCACATGCCGTACAATCCATTCTAAGTAAACAATCAATGTTTCCCAGTATAATCACATAATTATGCATTCACCACCACAATCTGTATGAGGACATTTCCATCTCTTCTCCAAAGAAAGAGGAAAAGGAGGCAAAAAAATGAAGAATACAAATGCAAAAGATAGAAGAAAAATAAAAATAAAATACAATGAAAAGATCAGACAATATCACCACCACTGAGAATCCCATATCACTCCCTTATATTCCCCTCTTATGGATATTTAGATTTGGTATATTGCCTTTGTTACAATTAATGGAAGCATCTCACAATGTTAACTATAGACTCTAGTTTGCATTGATTGTAAATTTCCCCTATTCCATCCAATTTTTAACACCTTGCAATGTTGACATTCATTTGCTCTCCCTCATGTAAAAACATTCTTACATTTGTACACTTAATCACCATCATTGACCACTCTAAGCTTTTCTAAATGATACAATCCCCATCTTTATCTTCTATCTTTCCTTCTGGTGTCACACATGCCCTTAGCCTTCCTCTTCCAACCATATTCACACTCATCTTTTCTTAGAGTATTTAACATATTGTGTTATCATCACACATTATTATGTTATGCATTCCATTTCTGGATCTATATAATCAGTCCTGTTGAACTTTCTGTACTCCTGCAGCATCAAATGCCCAATCTGTAATCTCTTTCTATCTCCTGATAACCTGTGTTCTCAACTCTCAAATTTTGCTCATTAATGTTAGTACATATTAGCGAGACCATACAGTATCTGTCCTTTTGCTTTCTGGCTAATTTCACTCAATGTAATGTCTACTGTCTACCATTTTGTCCTGTGGATTTTATGTGTCATATTTTATTTTATTTTTATTTTTTCCTCTCTCTTTTTACCCTTACTGATGGTCTTCATTTCTATACTCTTCTCCAAACCTCTCTCTTGTCTTTTCGTATCTACCTGTAGTACTCCCATTAGTATTTCTTGTAGAGCAGGTATCCTTGTTCACAAATTCTCTCAGTGCCTGTTGAGAATATTTTAAATTCTCCCCCAATTTTGAAGGGCCGTTTTTTCTATTTCAGTATATTAAATATATCATACCATTGCCTTCTTGCCTCCATGGTTTCTACTGAGAAATCTGCACTTAGTCTTATCGAGCTTCCTTTGTATGTGATAGATTGCTTTACTCTTGCTGCTTTCAGAATTCTCTGTTTGTCTTTGACATTTGATAGTCTGATTATTGTTTTGGAGTCAGTCTACTTAGATCTATTCTGTTTGGGGTACACTGCACTTTTTGGATCTGTAATTTCATGTCTTTCATAACAGATAGGAGATTTTCAGTGATTATTTCCTCCATGATTCTTTCTGCCCCTTTCCCCTTCTTTTCTCCTTCTGGGACACCCATGACATGTATACTCATGTGCTTCATGTTGTCCTTCAGTTCCCTGACACCTGCTCATATTTTTCCATTCTTTTCCCTGTCTTTTCTTTTGTGTGTAGGATTCAGATGCCCTGTTCTCCAACTTGTGAATCCTTTCTTCTGTCTCTCCAAATCTGCTGTTTTACCTCCACTGGGTTTTTCATTTCTTCTGTGCTTTTCATTCCCATGAGTTCTGCCAATTGTTTTTTCAAACTTTCATGTTCTTCTTTATGTTTGCCCAATGTCTTCTTTATATCCTTCATCTCTTTTGCCATATCTTCCCTCAACTTTTTTATTTAATTTCTGAATTGATTTAGGAGATTTGTTTGATTAATAATCAGCTGTTTCACTTCCTCTATCTCAGTTGAAGTGAAAATTTGTTCCTTTGACTGGGCCATATCTTTGCAATTCCTAGTGTGATCTGTAATTTTCTGTTGTCTAGGCATCTGGTTTCCTTGATTATCCCAATCAGAGTTTCCCAAACCAGACAGTCCCTGTTCTCAGGAGTAGGCTGTATTCAGCATCTTGTTTCCATTTCTATGCTGTGATCTCAGCTGTTCCACCCACTTCTGACTGGTGGATGATGTTGTCTGGTCAAAGACGTCCCTCCATTAGTTATTCTGGACTACTTTCTAATTGTTCCTGGCTATTTACAAATTGTTCTAGGGGCATAACTAAATTCCACACCTCCCTATGCCACTATCTTTCCCTGCCTCTCCTCCCCCCCCCCCATTTATTTTTTAAACATTCAATCCTGAGTAAAAGTGATTCCCAAGTAAAGTAATTATCTTAGGCTAGTTGTCTTTTTCTTACTCCCTTGTTGTGGTCTGTTTGAAATGTTTTTACTGTATTTTTTAAATTTTTTTTATTTTTTCATTTTTTATATAGTTGATTTAAAAAAAAAGAGTTAATTAAAAAAAAAAACAATGAAAAAATATGCCGAGCTCCCTTGAGGAGCTGGTGGAGAATGCAGGGGTGTTGGACTTCCCCACCTCCATGGTTGCTAATGTGCTCACAGACATAGGGAACTGGTGGTTTGATAGGTTGAGCCCTCTACCACAGGACTTGCCCTTGGCAAGACTGTTTCTGCAAAGCAGAGGCTAGGCCTCCCTATAATTGTGCCTAAGAGCCTCCTCCCAAATGCCTCTTTGTTGCTCAGATGTGGCCCTCTCTCTCTAGCTAAGCCAACTTGGCAGGTGAAATCACTGCTCTCCCCCCTGTGTGGGATCAGACACCCAGGGGAGTGAATCTCCCTGGCAATGTGGAATATGACTCCCGGGGTGAATCTAGACCCGGCATCATGGGATGGAGAACATCTTCTTGACCAAAAGGGGGATGTGAAAGGAAATGAAATAAGCTTCAGTGGCAGAGAGATTCCAAAAGGAGCCGAGAGGTCACTCTGATGGGCACTCTTACGCACACTTTAGACAACCCTTTTTAGGTTCTAGTGAATTTGTGGAGCTAGCAATGAATACCTGAAACTGTCAAACTACAATCCAGAACCCATGAATCTTGAAGACTGTTGTATAAAAATGTAGCTTATGAAGGGTGACAATGTGTTTGGGAAAGCCATATGAACCACACTCCCCTTTGTCTAGTTTATGGATCGATGAGTAGAAAAACGGGGGAGGCAAAACAAACAAAGGCACCCAGTGTTCTTTTTTTACTTTAATTTCTCTTTTTCATTTTAATTATTATTCTTGTTATTTTTGTGTGTGTGATAATGAAGGTCTCAGGGATTGGTTTTGGAGATGGATGCACAACTATGTAATGGTACTGTGAACAATCGAATGTATAATTTGGGTTGCATGACTGCATGGCATGTGACTATATCTCAATAAATTGAATCAAAAAAAAAGTGATTCCCAGTATAATCACATAGTTATGCATTCACCACCACAATCTTTATGGGGATATTTCCATTTCTTTCATAAAAAAAGAGGAAGAGGAGAAAAAAGAAAAATGAAAAATGAAAAAAAGAAAAAAATAAATAAAAAATAAAATAAATATGAAAATAAAATAAAATACATTAAAAAATTCAGACAGCACCACCAACACCAAGAATCCCATTCCTCTCCCTTATCTCTCTCTCTTACAGACATTTAGCTTTGATACGTTGCCTTTGTTACACTTAGTGGAGGCATATTGCAATGTTACTATTAACTATAGACTCTGTGTGCATTGATTGTATTTTTCCCCTCTGTCAGTTTGCTAATGCTGCCATTATGCAAAATACCAGAAATGGATTGGCCTTTGCAAAGGAAAAGCCATTCCAACATGTTTGGTATTTGCAAACTCAGCAGCATCCCATTTCTAGTACCAAAGTCTGTTTCAGTTTGCTAATGCTGTCATTATGCAAAATACCAGAAATGGACTGGCTTTTATAAAATAGGATATATTTGGCTACAAATTTACAGTTCCATAGCCATAAAAGTATCCAAACTAAGGCATGAATGGGAGGGTAGCATTACTGAAGAAAGGCCTATGGCATCCGGAATACCTCTGTCAGCCTGGAAGTCCTGTGGCTGGCATCTGCTTCTTCCAGGATCTGTTTAAGCTCCTCTCTCATCTCCTGAATGTCCTCCTGTCCACAACTCCAAGCACCTCTCCAAATGTCTCTCTCAGGTGCTCTTGGGGCATTTTGTCCTCTCTTAGTTTCTCCAGAGCAAACTCTGGGCTATCATCTCAAAGCATCAGTAAACATCTTGGTCCACTCCTTATAAAGGACTCCAATAAACTATTCAAGACCCATGCTGAATGGGCAGGGCCACATCTACATGGAAATAATCTAATCAAAATTATCACCTACAATTGGGTGAGTCACATCTCCATGGAAAAGCCTAATCCAAATATTCCACAAGATTGGATTGAAATGTGGCTTTTGGGGGGACATAATACATCCAAACTGACACATCCCCCAATACCATCCCATTCTCAACACCTTGCAAAGTTGACATTCATTTGCTCTCCCTTGTGTAAAAACATTCTTATATTTGCACATTGAGTCACCATCATTGACTACTGTAGGTTTACTAAGTTATTTATCTTCTATTTTTCCTTCTGATGTCCTAGCCTTCTTCTTTTACAGTACACAAGTACTCACATTCATCTTGGTTCAGTATTCTTACAATATTGTGCTACCTTCACACAGTATCATGCTAGCTATTTCTGGATCTATACAATCAATGCTCTTAAACATTCTATACTCCTTCAGCATCAAATGCCCAATCTCTACGCTCTTTCTATCTCCTGATAACCTGTGTTCTCAGCTTTAACTCTCAATGATTGCTCATTAATGTTAGGTAATATTAGTATTTGACCTTTTGTTTGGCTAATTTTGCTCAATATAACATCCTCAAGTTTCATCTACATTGTTATATGCTTCACGACTTTATTCTGTCTTACAGATGCATAATATTCCACTGTATGAACATACCACAGTTCGTTTATCCACTTATCTGTTGACAGACATTTGGGCTGTTTCCATCTCTTGGCAACTGTGAATAATGTTACTATAATCATTGGTGTGCAAAAGTCAGTTTATGTCCTTGCCTTCAGTTTCTCTGAATATATACCTAGTAATGAGATTGCTGGATCATAAAGCAGTTCTATGCTGAGCTTCCTGATGAATCACCACACTGTCTTCCAGAGTAGCTGCACCATTCTACATTCCCACCGGAAGTAAATATGTGTGCCTCTTTCTCTACATACTCTCTGGCACTTGTAATTTTCTGTTTTTGTTTGCTTGTTTGTTTGTTTTGTTTTTTATAATGGCCACTCTAGTAGGTGTGAGATGATATCTTAATGCGGTTTTGGTTTGCATTTCCCTAATACCAGTGAAGTTGAACATCTTTTCATATGTTTTGAAGCCATTTGATTTCTACTTCTGGAAAGTGTCTGTCCAGGTTTTTTACCTATTTTTTAATTGGGTAGTTTGTCTTTTTGTTGTTGATTTGTTTGATCTCCTTATATATTCTGGATATTAATCTGTTACCTGATATGTATTTTCCAAACATTGTCTCCGATTGTGTAGGATGCTTTTTTTTACTTTTCTGGCAAAGTCCTTTGATGGACAAAAGTGTTAAATTTTGAAGAGATCCCACTTATCTATTTCTTCTTTTACTGCTCACACTTTAGGAGTAAGGTCTAGGAAACCATCTACTATCACAAGATCTTTGAGACAGTTCCCTACATTTTCTTCTTAAACTTTTATGGTCTTAAGTCTAATGTTTTTGTCTTTGATGCATCTCAAATAATTTTTGTATAACGTGTGAGACAGGAGTCCTCTTTCATTCTTTTGTATATGGATATCCAGTTCTCCAAACACCATTTATTGAAGAGACTGCTCTGTCCTAGTTGTGTTGGCTTGACCTCCTTATCGAAGATCAATTGTCTGTAGATGATAGGGTCTATTTCTGAACACTCAATTTGATTCCATTAGTCAGTATACCTATCTTTATGCCAGTACCATGCTGTTTTGACCACTGCAGCTTTGTAATAAGCTTCAATGTCAGGTACTGTGAGACTTCTTACTTCATTCCTCTTTCTCAGTATTTTTTTGGCTATTCAGGGCATCCTTCCCTTCCAAATAAATTTGGTTATTGTTTTTTTTATTTCTGCAAAGTTAAGTTGTTGGGATTTTAATTGCTATTGCATTGAAACTATAAATCAACTTAGGTAGACTTGACATCTTAACCATATTTAGTCTTCCAATCCATGAACATGAAATACCCTTCCATTTATTTAGGTCCTTTGGGATTTCTTTTAGCAATTTCTTTTAGTTTTCTGTGTGTCGGTCTCTTGTGCCCTTGTTTAAGTTTTGCTGTATTCATTTATTAGTTCTAGTAGCTTTGCTGTAGATTTTTCCAGATTTTCTACATGCAGGATCATGTCATTTGCAAACAGTGAACGATTACTTCTTCCTCTCCAATTTGGATGATTTTTATTTCTTTTTCTTGCCTAATTGCTCTAGCTAGAACTTCCAGCACAATGTTGGGTAACAATGGTGACAGTGGGTATCCTTGTCCTGTTCCTGATCTTGGAGGGAAAGCTTTCAGGCTTTCCCCATTGAGTATGATGTTAGCTGTGGATTTTTCATATATTGCCTTTATCAAATTGAGGAAGGTCCCTTCTATTCCTATTCTTTTGAGTGTTTTCATCAAGAAATTTCACTGAATTTTGTCAAATGTCTTTTCTGGCTCAAGATGATCATGTGGTTTTTCCACTTTGATTTATTAATATGTTGTATTACATTAATCAATTTTCTTGTGTTGAACCAGCCTTGCATACCTAGAATAAATCCCCCTTGGTCATGGTGTATAATTTTTTTAATGTGCTGCTGGATTAAATTTGCAAATATTTTGTTGAGGATTTTTTTATCTATATATATTAAAGAGATTGGTCTATAATTTTCTTTTCTTGTAGTATCTTTGTCTGGCTTTGGTATTAGGGTCATGTTGCCTTCATAGAATGAGTTAGGTAGCTTTCCCTCTTCAATTTTTTTGAAGAATTTGAGCAGGATCAGTACTAATTCTTTCTTCAATGCTCTGGTAGAATTCCCATGTGAAGCCACCTGGTCCTGGACTTTTCTTTTGGGGAACTTTTTGATGACTGAGTCAATCTCTTTACTTGTGATTGGTTTGTTGGGGTCATCTATTTCTTCTCAGGTCAATGTTAGTTGTTCATGCTTTATTAGAAAGTTGTCCATTTCATCTAAGTTCTCTAGTTTGTTAGCATATAGTTGCTCATAGTATCCTCCCATTATCTCCTTTATTTCTGTGGTGTCAGTGGTTAATGTCTCCTTTCCCATTTCTGATATTTTTATTTGCATTCTCCCTCTCTCTCTCTCTTTCTCACTCTCTCTTTCTGTCTTAGCTTGGCTAATGGCTCATCAATTTTATTGATTTCCTCAAAGAACCAACTTCTGGTTTTGCTGATTTTCTCTATTGTTTTCTTGTTCTCAATTTCATTTATTTCTTCTCTAATCTTTGTTATTCTTTCCTTCTGTTTGGTTTGGGGTTATTTGCTATTCTTCCTCTAATTCCTCCAGGTGAGCAGTGAATTCCACAATTTTTGCTCTTTCTTATTTTTTAATATAAATGTTTTAATTTAATTTCCCTCTCAGCACCACATTTGCTGCATCCCATAAGTTTTGATATGTTGTATTTTCATGGTCATTTGCCTCAAGATGTTTACTAATTTCTCTTGTAATTTCTTGCTTGACCCCCACTGGTTGTTTAAGAGTATGTTGCTCAGCCTCCATATATTTGTGAATTTTCTAGCCTTCAGCCTGTTTTTGATTTCCAACTTCATTCCACTATGATCTGAGAAAATGTTTTGTATAATATCAATATTTTTAAATTTATTGAGACTTGTTTTGTGACCCAACATGTGGTCTATCTTAGAGAATTTTCCATGTGCATTTGAGAAAAATGTGTATCCTGCTGTTGTGGGATGTAGTGTTCTATAAATGTCTGTTAAGTCTTGTTCATTTATCATATTATTCAACATCTATGTTTTCTTATTGATTCTCTGTCTAGATGTTCTATCCATTGATTGGAGTGGTGTATTGAAATCTCCAACTATTACTGTAGAAGCGTCTACTTCTCCCTTCAGTGTTCTCAGTGTGTGCCTCATGTATTTTGGGGCACTCTGGCTCAGTGCATAAGTTCATGATTATTATTAGACATTGTTTTTAATGTCTATTGAAAACATTCATTCTATTATTTCATTCATTCATTGAACGAATGTCTGTTTAATTCATTCATTCTTTACCTGTAAGAAGCTTCATGATTCTCTAGTTTGAGATGCCTTGCTTTGGGGGTGTTGTAATGGTACCACATCATTAAACTGTTAATTAGAGGTCTGAGTAGAATAGATGAATTATTCTGAAATTATTAGCATTCAAATGTATCACTGTTTCTGAGTGACACTGAAGATCAATGGCAGTACTTTCCAGTAGAAATCACTATGAATTGATAGTCTACATGCATCAGACCAGTAGTAATGAGACTCTCATATGTAACTCTCATAATAGCGGGAATGAAAAATCCTGTTCGGGAAGAAAAATGTCTTTTCTTAGAGAAATAACCTAGTAAGTAAGTAGAATGCTGGGCATACGGATAGTAACAAAACAAGGAGAGGAATCAGATAGCCAGGCTGATCTGATTTAAAAATGATAAGAATTTTTTTTGGAGAACAGGTCAGAAATGGAGAGCAGAGAACAGAGAAGAGAAGAGGGGTGAACAAGGTTGTTCAAGTAAAGTGGATGAATTGCCAAGAACTCTCACAACACCAATATCTGCTATTCAGTGTGACAATCTTTGCATACAGTGATGTAAATCCCTCCGTTCTTCAAAGCCTTCCATGTAGCCTACTATGCACAATAGCCGTCTGTGACCTTGTTGGCTCGATAACATGAAATACACAAGTGGGACAGCATGGCACAGAAGAGGAGGCACCCACACAGATGGCAAAAGTATTTAAATCCTTACTAGTTAAGAGAAAATTATATATTTAAGGCAGAAGCAACCACTGAAAAACAAACACCCCAGAAATCGATGCAAAAATATTCGAAAGAAAAGAATTCTATGCTATCTCTGTCTCAAGGAATGAAAATCTTGGCTTATTTCCTCTAGATATCAAGAGCAAGATGGGCAGAGCTGTCCTTTGATTCATGTGAGTTAGGCAACTGGCATACATTTTCATTTTTATTATGCACAGCATGAGGCTGATGTGCAAAAGGGAAAGAGTTACTAGGCAAATGAAGAAGGCTTGCAAGTACTCATTATCTGCATTGCAACTGATTATTTTCTTGAATTTGGCAAATTATTAATGTTCCACTTGCATCCCTCAAAAATGCCAAGCTTCTATTTCATGACAAATAAGCATCAAAAACTGGACTAATGCTTAGCTCTCACCTAGTCCTTGTTGGTGACAGCAAAATGGAGCATGTTTGACCAGATTATTAGAATCTTTCATTTAATCACCTCCTTAAAATTAAGATGCTGGTTATTAAGTTGAAAATTATCAAATCCTCTTTCTCTTTTCATTTTGCCCTAGCACTATACCATTTTCTACAAGCAGTAAATTAGGAAATGAAAGAAGATTTTCCAGCACAAAGATGATGAGGGAGAATTGCTAAAATAAGTGCCTGAGGGAATGTTCTATGGGATGAAAGAATATTTAACCAAGAGGTAGAGATTTCAATTCTTGACCTTTAACTATTCATATGTCCTTTGGCATTTGACTCTGTACCTCAATCCCCTTGTCTATAAAATTAAAATAATAAGGCATGTCCAGTCCTCCTGATGATAAGAAAGCTCTCCAGAAATATATAAAATTCAGAAATCAGCTTTAAATTCTAGGTTTTCAATCCAGTACAGAAGTTTAATTATTCACATTTCTCCCCCCACCCCCACTGAAAAGTGGACTATGAGTAGAACTTTTTAAATGACTCATTACTTTTTCCCTATAATAGTTATAATCCTCTTTCCATTAAAAGAAAAATTCCTTGTATGTGTTCAGGAGAAGCATCCCAATGTTCACTGCTGTTCAGAATTTGGTATTTTTCTTCTCAATTGAAACAAAATACTGGTGACAATCTCCTATTGTTCTCAACATCAAATGCTTGGTGCAAAATCGTTGTTATCATTCCCATACTTTCCACAAATCCTTCAATATTAAAAAGGAAAAAAAGGGAGATAAATATCTCCTGAAAAGAAAAGGAAAAATTATAATAAAAATGAGCCAAATGGAATTCTGGAGGCATAAAACCAACTTTTCCCAACGCTCACATTTTAAAATGGAAATGAAGTGCCCATAGGCTACATGAGATCAGCTCTTCCAATACCAGAGGACAAAGTAGCAGTGCTTTCCTCTTCAGTCAATCTTGGCAAATGTAGGGATGGCATGCCATGGGAATCCTTGCGAATCTTACCACCACATAGCCACTTGATCCCACTCAGGAAGGAAAATTTTTTATGTCTTAGTGTATCAATTCTAAATGGCCTTGAGAACCACTCCCAATAAATGCTCAGTATTTACAGATTTCCAAATAAATGTAAATATTTTCTGAATCAAAGAACATACTGTTTTGCAAAACTTCTGTCACAAGTGGGCAAAGCCACCTTCATCTCTCCATTGCTTTTAAACATTACATTGACAATTTTGTAGTTTCAAGGTCATGAAAGGATTACTTTCCCTTAACAAATTACATTGATTTTGTGACCCTTCTGGAATATTTCTCCTGTCCTCTAAATTTGATCTGACTAAGGTTACTGATAGCTTCAAATGACCTGCCCCAACTTACTTCTGATAAAATGACAAAATGAATTTTCATTTTAGTCCATTTCTCCCTGACATTTTATACCACAGCTTGTTCTTTCTCTTCTTTCCTGACTTCCACATGCCACCTATTTTATTTTTTAGATTCTCTCATTTCCTAAGAGTGCTATTTAAATAACTCCTTTGCTTGTTTGTTCTTACACTGAAAATGCAGACTTTCTGGGATCCATCCTGGATTTCTTCTCTGTGAATTCCAATCTCTCCCATTACTTCTGGTATCACATATAACATTTGATTTAAAACCTAGCCCTTTAGTTCAGAACTCTCTCCTAAAATTCACTGCCATATCTTCTATTGCCCACTGGCAGAGCCAGCTTCATGGATGTACAACCTGAACGGTGTCATGGAGCCCCACACTCAAAACTGATGCTCCCTGTAATGCTCTCCTGTCACCATCTGGAAACTTTGAATAATTTTTGAACAAGGACCCTGACGTTACGTTTTGCACTAGACCACACAAATTGTGCAGCTGGTCCTGCCTATTAGCACATTTTGTAGACTCCTCTACCTGTCTCTAAATATTTAACCATTTTTATACTATCTTCTCCTCTACTGTTTAAAATATAAATGATGTCATCTATATATATGTCCCATCTAAGAGCTAGAGGCCACGTTTGACTTCCTTACCCAAACAAAGAATCAGTCAAAATTTCTCTAACTTTCACTGTCTTAGAATTTTCTAAATCCCATTGCTTCTCCCCGTTTTCCTAGCTAATGCCTTACTTAATTCAAGACTCTGTACTGTATTTCCTAGAAGATTGTAACATCGTTATCATTGCCAAAGTGGTGGACCTAAAATTCATGTAGGTTCTTGTCACTCCTAATCGTAAAAGCAAACAATGGCTCACCTTAAGACCATCCAAATGCATACACGTGGGCACTTAGGTTTCTTAAGATCTCTTCTCTGAACCCCAACCCTTATTCCATTTCTGGTATTCTTAGCAGTGCAGCAGACTTCCAGGTACACTTATTTATTCAATCTTCTGTGACCATGGTACTAGATAACATTGTGATTTTTCAAGTGATGGTCCTTGTGCTTCTTCCCCAATGGAAAGCCTTTATAGATATATATAGATATAGATACACACACACACACACACACACACACACACACACACACACACACAATATATGCATATACATATGCATATATACATACATACATATATGTGTATGCATACATACATATATACATATATGCATACATATATGTATATGCAATAATATGGATGCATTCCATTTTGAATATATACCTAGGACTGGAATTGCCAGGTTACAGTATATGCGCATGCTTGCCTTTAGTGGAAAATCTAACTGTATATATTTACCCCTTTTCTGGGCTCACCTAGTACTTTGTATATATATCAGTAAGAGAGTTTACCACCTGACTTGTTCAAAGAATATTTTATTACTTTGTTACATTTTTAGCTTTATCACAGACCTCAGTATGGAGTGGACAAAAGATGTTTCTTAAATGTAATTATATTAATATTAGTTATAAAACTAGCTTATAATTTCACATTATGAAGGAATATATATAATTATTCTAGAATTAAATATACAATTGAATAATTTAAATGTTATTGCATTTTATAAATAAAACATTTATATAAATTATCATTAAATGAATACAATGTTGTTTTTTCTTAATTTTTATTATAAAAATAGATATTATTTCATATGTAATAAATAGTATTTTACAAACATGAAAGCATTTCTTTGTATAAGAAATACAAGAAAAACTACAATGTTAACCAAAACACATTAGAAATTTTCATATTAATAAATGTTAAAATGTATTATATTTTTCACTTTCATTTATATATTATGTATTATAGAATGTTCATACAAACTGTGGAGCAGAGTTCAAATCAAACCTTTTTAAAATATTTTTAAAAATATAATATACATACTGAAACATGCACATAAGATGAATTTTCAACAAGTGAATATACTTATTTAAGTAGCACCTAAATGAAGAAATACAACATTATCAGCATCACAAAAGACCCACATCATACTCCCCTCCACTTTTATACTCTCCAAGGGAAATCATTATTCTCACCAATAACAGCATAGGATAGTTGGATCAGTTTTTGTACTTTAGAAATATAAACATCTAGTGTATACTCCTTTTTTGTTCCAGATTCTTTAGTAGGTTCTCATCATTATGTTTGAGTGAAGCATCCAAATGTTTTCATGTAACTTGGATCCTAAAGTCTCAAAGTTGTATTTAGTCTGTGTTGTGAATATACTACAAATTGTTTATTTACTGTGCTGTTAATAGGAATTTGGATAGTGGTCAGTTTGGTCTGTTGCATAATGGTAGTATAAATATTTGTATACATGCCTTTAGTGATCATATGGATGCATTTCTTTTGGATATATACTTGGGACTGGAATTGCCAGATTACAGCATATGCACATGCTTGCTTTTAGTGGAGACTGTTCATCCATTTGCAACTCTAAAAGAAATTGTTGAGCGTTCCTGTTGCAGCACATTTTAAAGAACACTTGACATTGTATGTCTTTTTAAGTATATATTGTAAATTCTAGATTTCTGTTGGATATGTGGCTTGTGAATATTTTCTGCCTGTCTATAGTTTGTTTTCTTATCCTCTCAACAGGGTCTTTCACAGAGGAAACATTTTTCTTTTCTTTTTAAGTGATTTTATTAAGATATATTCACTTACCATACAATCATCCAATTGTTCACAGTATCATCATATAGAGGTGCATTCATCACCACAATCAATTTTTGAATATTTTCATTACTCCAAAAAAAATAAAATTAAGAATAAAAATAAAAATAAAAGTCAAAAGTAATACCCAAAACATCCCACACCTCCATCCCCCCACCCCCATTACTCGTTTACTTTTTGTCCCCATTTTTCTACTCATCTGTCCATACACTGGATAAAAGGGGTATGAGCCATAAGGTTTTCATAATCCCACAGTCACACCATGTAAACTATATAGTTACAGGATCATCTTCAAGAATCAAGGCTACTGGGTTGCTTTTCAACAGTTTCAGCTATTTCCTTCTAGCTATTCCAATACACTAAAAACTAAAAAGGGATATTTATAAAATGCATAAGAATAACCTCCAGAATGACCTCTTGACTCCATTTGAAATCTCTCAGCCACTGCAGAACAAAAGTTGTTAATTTTGTTAAGGTACATATTAAAATATTTCCTTTTATGGTACACATTATTGGTGTCATCTAAGAACTCTGCCTTATGCATAGATTTTCTTTGTTTTTTCCAAAAGTTTTTGTTGATTTACAATTTATGTTTAAGTCATGATAGATTTTGAGTTAAATTTAGATAAAGCGTGAGACTTAGGTTAAGGATATTTTGAGTTATTTGTTTTAACCTATAAATATCTAATTGCTCTGGGAGCATTTATTGAGAGAGGTGATCTCTCCACCATTGAATTGTCTTTTCACCTTTGTCAAAAATCAGTTGCACATATTTGTGTGGGTCTATTTCTATTTTCTCTGTTTTGTTCCGTTGATCTAGATTTCTGTCCCTCCTCCAATATCACACTGTCTCGATTATTGTGACTATTTAATGGCTTGTGTAGACTGATTACTCACACTGGATACTCCTGTTCGAAAATAGTTGCTTTGCCTTTCCACATAAAATTTAGAATAATTGTGTCCATATCAATGTGATTTTTGCTTGGATTTTGAAACAAATTTCACTAAACTTGGATATCACTTTTGGGAAAAGTGAAATAGTTACTATCTTGAGTCTTCCAATCCATAAACACAGATTTTTTGATTTAGCAGTGCTTTGTAGTTTTCTCCTACAAGTCCTGTTAGTGTTTTGTTAGATTTACACCTTTTTCATTTTTTTGTGATTCTAAATGTTCTTATGTTTTTAATTTTGATGTCCACATGAGTTCATTGCTAGTATAATGAAATGCAATTTATTTTTTACATTTATCATGTATCCTGAAGCCTGGTTGAACTCCATTATTAGTTCTAGACATTTTTCTGTAAATTCTGTGGGAGTTTTTATGTAGACAGTTTATATCAGCAGCATATAGAGAATTTTGTTGCTTACTTTCTGATCTCTGTTCCTTTCATTTCTTCTTTCTTTATTATGCAGCCAAGATCTAGCACTAAGTTGAATAAGCATGTTAAGAATGGACATCTATGTTTTTCCCTTATCTTAGGAGGAAAGAATTCAGTCTTATACAATAAAGTATAAAATTAGCAAAAGGTTGTTTTTTAGATGCTTTTATCAATTTGAGGACGTTCTCCTCTATTATTTTTCTTTTCTGAGAGTTTTTTTTATCATGAATGAGTGTTGAGTATTGTCAGATGATTTTCCAGCACTAACTCATCTGATCATATGGTTTTTCCTCTGGAGATTATTAATATGGTGAGTGGACTACATTGATTGAGTTTCCAATATTGAACTAGCAATGCATGCCTAAAAACTCCCACTCATTCATAGTGAACAATTATTTATATATAGTGCTGCAGTCTATTTGATAATATATTGTTAAGACTATTTGAACCTATATTCGTGAGGAATATTGGTTTCTAGTTTTACTTTTGTGTGATTTTGCAATAACAGTAATGCTGATTTCCTAAAATAAATTGCAAGTATTCCCTCTTGCTCTATTTCCTGGAAGAAACTGTGTGCAATTGGTGTTTATCCTTTACATTTGGAAGAATTTTCTGGTGAAACCACCTGAGGTAGAAATTTCTTTTTAGGGGGTTTCTTATCTACAAATGCAATTTCCTTTAAAATATGCTTCTATTCAAATTAACTTGTACATACATATTGTGAGTTGTGATAGGGTGTGCTTGTGGGGGAATTTGGTCCCTTTCTTTAAGCCTCTAAGTTGTCTAATTTATGTTTGTAGAATTTTTGTGATATTGCCTTATTATCCTTTGATTATCTTTGCCTACAAGAGCAAGACAATTAGTGACATCCTTTCTTTCATCCCTGATATTAGTAACATAATCCCTTCTACCCCCTCTCTACCTCCCTCTTTCCCTCCCTCCCTCATCTCTGTCCCTCCTTCCTTTTGTCAGTCTTCTTAGAGCCTTGATAATCTCATTTATCTTTCCAAAGAAATAACTCTTTGTTACATTGATATTCTTCCTTGCTCATTCTGTTTTCAGTTTCAATGATATCTGCTTTTATCTTTATTATTTCCTTCCTTCTGCTTGCTTGGGTTTATTTTGCTCTACTCTTTCCACATTCTTGTGGTAGGAGCTCAGATTAGTGGTTTAAGACTTTTCTTCTTCCCTAATGTGTGAATTTGGTGCTATTTATATCTACCTCAGCACTAATTTGGTGTGCCTTGCAAATTTTTATGTTATATTTGATTATATATATATACATGTATATATATATAGCCTTTTTGTGGTTGCTTTAGGTATTACATAAAATATGCATAACTTATAGTCCACTGGTGTCATCTTTTTACTGATTTAATTGAAGTGTAGAACCCTTACCTCCCTTTCCATCCCATTAGCACACCATCGCATCCTACCCACATCTTAACTGCTTTTTATCCTGATAGATATGTTCAACAGAAATGAGATTCTGAATTGGCAGTTCTTTTCACATATATATAATGTGTTTATGTATGTATTTATTCTTTCCTTTGAGACTTCCTCTTAGAACCATGGAGTACTTGCAAAGATCATTTTTCCCAGGTGTTTGGATATTTTCAGATTCCTTTCTCTTATTTATTTCTAGTTTCATTTCATTGTGGTCAGAGAACACACTGCATGATTTCAGTTCTTTTCATGTGTTATGGTTTGTCTTATTTTGTTATATGTTCCATGAGCGCTTGAGAAAAATGTATATTCTGCTGTTGTTAAGATCATGTTGATTGATGGTGCTGTTGAACTTTTATATCATTGCTAATTTTCTGTCTAGCTGTTCTTAAGAGAGGGGTATTGAAGTCTCCAATTATAATTATGTATTTGTCTATGTCTCCTTTCAGTGGCATCAGTTTTTGTGTCACATATTTTGCAACTTTATTGATTGGTACATAGACATTTATGACTATATCATCTCCCTCTATTTCTGATAATTTTCTTTGCTCTGATGTCTACTGTATATGATATTAATATATGCAATACTGTTTTTTAAATTAATATTTGTAAGAGAAAACTTTCCCATCCTTTTTACATTCAACCTGTCTACATTGTTATATTTTGTGTGAATTTCTTGTAAAGAGGATATATTTAGGCCATATTTTTTATTTACTCTGCAAACCTGCCTTTCAGTTTGTGATTTTAGAATATTTAGATTTAGTGTAATCATTTATATGTTAAGACTTAGGTATGCAATCTATTTTATTTTCTGTTTTCTCCCTTCATTTTGTAGTTCTGTTTACTCTTTCCTGCCTTACTATGAATTACTGGAACTTCTTAAATTTCATTCTTATTTATCAGTAGTGTCTTTGAGTTTATCTCTTAGTATAGCCTTTTTGTGGTTGCTTTAGGTATTACATAAAATATGCATAACTTATAGTCCACTGGTGTCATCTTTTTACTGATTTAATTGAAGTGTAGAACACTTACCTCCCTTTCCATCCCATTAGCACACCATCGCATCCTACCCACATCTTAACTGCTTTTTATCCTGATGGATATGTTCAACAGAAATGAGATTCTGAATTGGCAGTTCTTTTCTCACAGCACTGGAAAAATGCTGTGTCTTGCCACTTTTTTTTTTATGGTTTCCACAGTTGCTGATGAGATACTCACTGTGATTTGAATTGTTCTTCCCTTATAGGCAAGATGTTGCTTCTCTCACTGCTTTCAATTTATTTCTTTGCCTTAGTTTTCATAAGGTTTATTATAATGAGTCTTGGAATAGATTTATCTGCTTATCCTTATGGGAGTTTGCTCAACTTCTTGAAACTGTAGGTTTATATATTTTGACAAATTTGGAAGTTTTCAGCCATTATTTATTTATCTTTTTTTCTGCTGAGAAATCCACACATAGCCTTATCGAGCTTCCTTTGTATGTGATGAATCACTTTTCTCTTGCTGCTTTCAGAATTCTCTTTTTCTCTTTGATATTTGATAATCTGATTATTAAGTGTCTTGGAGTCAGTCTACTCAGATCTATTCTGTTTACAGTACACTGTGCTTCTTGGATCTGTAATTTTATGTCTTTCATAACAGATGGGAAATTTCTAGTGATTATTTCCTCCATTATTTTTTCTGCCCCTTTCTGACCCAGCCATTATTTATTTTGAGTATTATGTATTTTTTTAGCGCCACTCTTTCCTTTCAAGACTCTGACATGAATTCTGACATGAATATTAGATCTTTTTTATAGTTCCTCAGGTCACCACTGAGCTTTTTTTTTTTTTTTTCCACCTTATAGTACAGATTGGGGAATTTCTTTCTTTATTCCACCTTCAAGTTCACTGATTCTTCCTTTGTCCTTTCCATTATGCTGTTGAGCCCATTCACTGAGATTTTTATACACATTTCAGTTATTGTATTTTTCGGTTTTAAAATTTCCAATTTATAACTTACAGTTCTTTGCTGAGAATTTCTATTTATTGTTGAGGATTTCTATTTTTCCATTTCTTTCTGGTGTATCCATAATTGCTCATGGAAGCATTTTTATGATTGGTGCTTTAAAATCATCAGATAATTCTAACATCTCAGTCGTCTAGGTGTTGGCTTGTTGACACCTGTCAATTGTCTTTCTCAATCAATTTGAGATCTTCCTAGGTTTTTGTACGGTTAGTGATTTTAGATTGAAACCTGGATATTTTGGGTGTTTTTTTATTGGATTCTATATCTCATTTAAACTTTCTGCCTTAAATGGGTCCCTCTGACACAACTCTGGGAAGGCAAAGGTAGACTATCCCTCATCACCTGCAGGTTTGTGCAAAACTCTGGTTCCCCCATTTGGCCTTTATCGACCTTCTGAGGATGGGGGGGTTGCACCTTACTACTGCCGCGTAGAATTGGGAGTTTCAGCTCACCATTAGGACCCCCTTTTGGGAGAATGGTAGGAATTCCACATTATTACTCCTCACGGGGTCTCCACTGGCACTGTGGGGAGGCAGTGTTGTTATCTCCGAGTGATGGTGAACACTCTGACTTTCCATTAAACCTCCTCTATGCTACTCCAGTGTTTTAGTTTCCTAGACTGCTAAAGCAAATACCATGGAATGGAACAGGTCAAACAATGGGAATTTGCTCACTCACAGTTTTGAGGCTGAGAAACTGTCCAAATCAAAGCATCATCAGGGTGATGCTTTTTCCCGAAAGACTGGCCGCAGGTGATCCTTGGCTCCTCTGTAACACGGCAAGGCACATGGTGGCATCTGCTGGTCTGTCCCTTCTCTTCTGGGTTTCATTGCTTTCACCTCCTTGCTTCCATTGCTTTCTCTATCTGAATTTCATTCTCTTGTAAAGGACTCCAGTAATAGGATTAAGTCCCATCATGATTGAGCTGGACGTCATCTTAAGTTAAATAAACTCGTCATCAAAAGGTCCTGCTTAAAATTTATTCATGCCACAGGAATGGATTAGATTTAAGAACCTTTTTTCAGGTTCTTAGCAAGGAGGGGGGTGGGCAGCTCATTACTCTCAGGTGGGCGTGGAAGTCCAGGCTCTGCTTGTGGTCTCCATGGACAACACAATGCAGCATGTGGGGGTTGGGAGACGTCACCTCTTTATCATTCTGTGGGGATGAAAATCCCGCTCCCTCCTCAACCTTCTCTGACACTGCTCTTTATGGCATTTCTACAACAGTAGGTTCTCCGCTTGGTCTCTGCTGGTGTGGTCTTTGCTTTTGTAACCACAGTTGTGTGTGTGTGTGTGTGTGTGTGTGTGTGTGTGTGTGTGCTTGGTATTTTTCCCCCCATGGTGTTTGGCTGGAGAAGAACAAACTTGTTCCTAAAAGTTTCCTGTCTTGCTAAGCTGTTTCTTTCCTTGTCCTTCAGCTAAAGAAGCAGGATTTTATTGGACCTTATTATGTCTGTGCTCATTTGTTTTCTGCGTAGCTTCAAGTCTGGGAAATATGAAGAAAAAGAAAATCTAGGGGCCTCGCCACCATATCATTCTTTGGATCCTGACATCCCTCACCAGTGTACCTTCTTCTCTCCTCCTATCAGTCTTCCTATGCTTATTTTACATATGAAGACCAGAGTTTTTATTTGTACTTATTGGAAGGAATAGGGAAAAGCATGCCTAGTCCATCTTCTCAGAGCAGACGTCCCGTTTATATATTATACACTTTTTAAATGTCATTATACGTTTGTACGTAGCTGATATGCAGAAACAGAATGGATTTTTTTATTATCAATTGCTTCCTGTGGCCTTGTTATGTATTCATTAACTCTAATAGTTTCTGAGGAAGGTCACAAAAATTGTCATAATTGTTTGCATCCTACCATGAGAAATGGTGTCTGTCTCCCCACATTTTGAATTGGGGCTGGAGTTGTGATTTGTGTTTACCAACAGATGCAGGAGAAGAAAAGCTGTCTGAGTACTGAGGCTCAAGAGGATCATCTGAGCCTGAACCGAATCAGGAGGACAGCACAGCTGAGTCCAACCCAAAAAAGACATCCACAGAACCATGTGCTAAATACATAGTTATTCTTTAGACCTAATATATGGAACAGTTTTTTACACAACAAAAGTTAATTAATTCAATTTGCCTTTAGTTTATTTGAATTTTCTAAGTACTGGTTAGACACTGGCTAGGAATACTCCTTCAGTGTTAACTGAATTGACATTTGAATGCTAATTTTAATTGATTTTTGAGTGGCAAACCATCCTTTCCCACACCTGAAATAAAACTCACTAGATCATAATATACTATGCAACTGATACCTGGTTGGATTTTGTTTGCAAATATTGGCTTAAAGTCAGCCGTTATATTGATAGCTATATTAAAATGTCCAACTAAGATTGTGAATTTGTCTATTTCTGCTTTTAGTGCTTTCAATTTTTTATATATATTCATTTATTCATATACTTATATAGGTACAATATTTTATATACACATATATAAAAGCTTTATAGGTTTATTATATTATATACGTTTATTTTTATATATTAGAGAGAGAGAGACTGAGACACAGATCTTAAGTATAAAGTTGAATTAGTTTCGAAAATTAAAAAAACCCTTTATGAATTTGTTACCACTTCTGCAATACTTCTCTTTGCCATTAGACATTTCCCCAGCCCAGCACATAATTTTGCAATTTGGGTATAATAGGGCTTCATTTTCAAAAGGTCAGTGTTCTGCCTATAAACACCGCAATAGTGCTTATTGTTTTTGACACAGGCCAAAGAATTTCAAGAAGTACTCCCTTCCAGTGTGTGTTATAAGCTTTGGTTCCCTATGGACCCCTTTTGTACTTGCATCTCTCAATGCCCTGAGAAGTCTGAAATAGCCCTGTGAAAGATTCAGCTTCTGGGTTGAGTGTTATAATTTATTGAGGCTGGCAGTGGAAGCACACCTCCCTTGGGTTAATAAAGCATGTACCTAAACAGAACCCAGAGACATAGGGATTAGGGGGAAAATTGTTTTATGAGTAGGTCAATAAATGCAACTGAGAGATATCAGTCCCCTGGTGCTCAGCTCCCTTTCCTCCTTCATGGACCCATGTGTTGCAGCTATATCTAGGCTGCCAAGCTAGAGCCTGCTATGTAGTATAGAAGACAGCATCCCCCAAAATAGCAGATACTTTAGTTTTTCAGTTGGCACTATAGCTAGGCCTTCAAGAAACAATTTCAGTTTTCCAGAAGACTAATATATAATAATGATTATAAAAAATAATCATATGTTAACTATACACCAAGCACAGTTCTAAGAACTTTATAAATGTTAGCTTATTTAATGCCCACAGAAATCCTACTGAGAGTATCCTAGTCACATGATTTTTGTAAGTAAATAAGGCACAGAAGGTGAAACAATTTGCCCAGGGTCACATAGCTTATTAGACTGACAATTTGAACCCAAGTAATCTATGCTCAGAAACCAGGCACTGAGCCATTATTCTCTCTCTATCTATCTATCTCTATCTCTATCTCTCTATCTCTATCTCTTTTTCTCTCACTTTCTTTAATACTATCAAGGACTTCAAAAAACATCACTCCACTGTTCTCCTTAAAGGTGACATAATATCCTTTGTTTAGCACACTATTGTTTAGGATACCAGGTAAGGTGTAAGTGTAAGTATTCAGTCTGAATGCTGGCAGACTCATAATGTGCAGATAAAAGCTGCTCATAAAACTATTTGGGACTGTGGGATGTGTGTGGGTAAAATCCTATACATACTTAATAAATCTGATGCTAGTGTGAGGTGAGTCAAAGTCATTTTCATGGTTAAGTGGGTCACACATAGGGTGTCCATATAGTTTGTTATCCTATCTAAAACACTTTGGGAGTAAAAGAGGGAATGATTAATAATTTTTGCTGAGGCAATTGGGCTGAAATCACATCTGTAGGGGGCAAACTGAGATGTATGGTTACCCTAATCGGAAAGCACATAATTCATGAGTGTTGTTTCATATGACAAAGCCATCTGGGGTGCAAAATGTGAAGTCCTCAAGCTCTACCAGAAGTCAGTATCAAGCCAGAAGTGTTTCTCACAGGACAGCTTGGAACTGGACTTGCTTCCAAACCCTAAGGGAGTCCTGTCTGTATCTTCCATAGGGCTTTCCATAGTCACCACAGGTCTTCTCCATCAGACATTCCAAAGTCCATGGGCCGAATGCTCAATAGCCTCAACCACCTGGAGAACATTCTCTTGCTGTGGGTCAAATTTAAAACTTCCTCTCTGGCTTCCTCTCTGAAAATTGGCTCTGCATCTTTATACGCACCCTATGCCCTATCCCACAAAGCCCAATAATTGGAGCATTTTTTGCCATGCTGCCAGGTCCTGTAGTGACTCCTCCACTCATTTCCTCTCACCTGATCTTGTTTTCAATTCCTGAACTGTTGATGAGTATCTTACTATGGTTCCTGGCCTCACCTGTGGCTTAGAGCTTATCCTTCACCCCCAAACCCTGAAAAGCTTTGGGTGCCACTCTTGATTCCTCTTCATTTTATTCTGGCCATTGTGAGCAAACACCTCAATAAATTCAGTCATGTCTTTGGCACCCAATTGCAGCATAACCCAAAGGCCCCTGGTCCTGAGGTGTTTGCACAGCCAGCCTTAAATGGGAGCCAGATATGGGCCCTATGTCACCCTGCACTAACCACTACAGTGCAGACACTAACCTCACAAATTGAATCCTATCAGAATATCATAGTTCATAATCCTCTTTGTTATTGTGGAAGATGAACACGAAGGAAAGCACTTTGTAAGATCCTATTATACATCAGGTATTATACTAGGAAAAAAACATAAATAAAAAGATGATGATGATAAATAATAATGTTAACACTAGTAATGATCATTGAATACTTCACATATCTAATTATGGAACCAGGACAAGCCTAGGACACTATTTTGTCCTGGACATAATTTTTCACAGCATCTCAAGCTTGAGTCTTCCTGAAAATTAAAAAAATTACAAGATAGCACATCACAGGTCTCTAAATTTGTCTTAAGTAGTTAGCAAGTTAAAGCCAATGAGGTGCATTTTTTTCCTTTATCTTGTTGAAAAAAGACTAAGTGACCAACAGAGCAAAAGAGGTTTTGCCTTAATGAGGCACTGAGCACAGGAAGGCTTGGTGTCCCAAGTGTTTTATTCAGAGGATACACTGGGGAAAAATTCCTAGTTACCTGCAGCTTCACTTTCTCTTGAGGACCTTCTTCTCTTTTCTTCTCCCAGCTATTCATAGTTTGCACCCCTTTCCTTTCTCTTGCAAATAAAATTTGTTTGCAGGGGAGAAAATCTGGTAAACATAGTACATTAAATCTTATATTGCTGTCCCTTCTGATGGATGATTGCACGGCATCCTGGAAACAGGATACTTCCTTTAAAAGCTGGGGCCTCTCTGGAACTTGGGGTATCAGAGAGAATGTAAAGGCCTTCAGTTATATGCTATTTCATAAAATGTTTTAAATTTTCTTTTATGAGATGTGGTTTGCATACAATAACATTCACACAGTTTAAATGCACAGATCAGCGGCTGTTGACAAATATATGCACTAATGTAACCATAAAAACAACCAAGAATATTTTAAGACTCTTTTGGTAACAGCATGCCTGAGGCTCTTATGAGAGATCAAAAGAAAAAATACAAAACTTTCTTTCCTATCCTCACTCCTCACAACCACTTTCCTAAATGGCTCAACTCTCAAAACTGATTGCATTATATCCTACATCCCATCAGGAGAAGCATACAGCTATTGTGGGCTTTGCTTGGTGTTGTCATCCCTTCCACTAGTGAATTCTTGGACTCCTGTGACATTTGGGACATCCGTATGAATGCTAAAAGATTTCCAATAATATCTGACCTATACTTAAAACCATGAACTGAGGCTCATGTGTGGTCCGATCCATCACCCTATATTTTCCCCACCATCCCATGTTCAGAATAAATACATTGGACCAACATGAAAATTGCAATAATTATATCAACTAGAGGAAAGGTGAAAATACATGCTATTTTCAAAAGAATCATAAAAGTTAACACTGGGTGACTCTGTTTAATATGTGAGGAAATGGAGTATTATAGAGGATTTTAACAATTTCTGATAGAAAGAGAAGGGGTATTAACCAGAGCAAATTTTAGACAAGTCCCTTGCTCTTTAGTAGAAAATTCAGAAAATTTCTTATAATTCTAACTGGATGCTCCATTAATATTTTGACCAATGCTTCAGAAAGAAAACCCAAATGATATTTATCATTTGAGTCTAGTATTTTTTGTTATATCTATCTGAGATCCTTAAGCAGGAATCCTTTCCATATCTCTGATGGGAGGTGGTCTAGCCTTGCTCTACTTGCACACCAACAGTGATGGGGAGCTCACCCCCTATGAAGGCATTCCTTTTCCTTGTGGGACAGGTCTCATGATCACAAGGATAGTTCTTATTCCCTCATTAACTCCTTAGGTCCCAGTTCTGCCCTTGGAACCAGGTAGAGTTTTACTCCTCCTTCATATATCCTCTGAGTCTCCTCTTCTCCAAGATCACTTTCCCAGGTTCCTCACAAACTGGATGCTGGTCTTTACCTTTCTCCTTAGTAGTATAGTCAACAGAGTTGAATATAGCTCTCTAGCTATTACCTCTTTCATCCTCAACCCAAGACCTCTGTAGATACAGCCTGGGTACACATTAGTTTGAGGGACAGCCATTGTAACATTGGATTATATTGAAACTTAGCCAAAACTCCAAAACTTTCTTTCATGCAAAATCTTTTAATTTGACACCCAGACTTATTCAATTTAGCTTATCTTTTTCTCAGAGACTTTAAAATAACACAGAATATTTACACAATCACTCTCCATCTGTGAGTATCAATTTTGGAAAGACCCATTTGTAAAAATACCACGATGCCTGTGTATATCTGTGTGTATATATATGTATCTTAAGGGAATGATTAAATTTGAAGATACACTGGTGATTTTTAAACTCACTTCTCAATCATTTTTTTGTGCATCTGTTCTTATTACTGCCAAGTAACTATTATATCAATTATATCTAATTAAATTAATTTCAAAAGACCATAACACCCAAATGAATAAAAATATTTTGCATGCTGTGAAAACAAAATCCATTTTAATAAAATGTCACATGCCCAGCCTTCCAAAAATAGATTAAAATGGAAATGATCATATGAAGTGTCTGCTCTTGTCAACAAGATTGAATTTTGAAATAATGCAATGCATGTCCATTTAGCTAACGAATGTGA
Source organism: Choloepus didactylus (assembly GCF_015220235.1). Classification (NCBI taxonomy): domain Eukaryota; kingdom Metazoa; phylum Chordata; class Mammalia; order Pilosa; family Megalonychidae; genus Choloepus; species Choloepus didactylus. Next base: position 11,208,653 of record NC_051315.1, read on the forward strand.
GCTAAATGAGGGGAAAACAATTTAAGTGTTGTCTTTCAGACCATGGAAATGAGCAATGTATGCCCAAGTGTCATATTTATTCATATGTAATTGGATTGAACATTAGATCATTGAATGGACAGGATTGTGTTGACCTTAAGGAATTACAGTATTTGTGTGTAATCACTCAAGAAAATGCTAACTACAAACTCTCTCCTTGTCTCCCACTGCTACTTTTTAAGTAGAGTCAGAAGTGAAACATTCACATCCATAATGATTTTTTTTATTCCATTTATATTAAGAAAATCAGGCACGCAGACATGTACTAAGTGACAAGCAATGCATGTGTTTCTGCCTTTAATCCTTGCAAATACTCCCTAAGGTGGGCATTTTTATCCCTATTTTACAGATAAGGAAACCCAGGTATTGGTAATATGATGAAGTTGGAACTAGGATCTGTGATTGTCTACCAGCAGAGAGCTTTTCTCCCCAACCTTAGGTAGCATATAAAATCTGAAAAAAATCTAGGGAAAAAACATTTAATTCATCTGGCATTTGGCTTAGGTGTAGAACAATCACCACACCAACACAAAAAAACACACTCACTCTGCCTCACATATGCCAACTAATATGCCCAAAATAATTAAGGCAAAGTTAAGACTGACAAGGAATGTGTATTTGTACAAAAGGAATCAAAGCCAATGCAAGGAATGAATAAAAATGCGTACTGGAGAGAAGAAAAGATTGCTAAAGAATGAGTATGTTAGCTTTCTATTGCTGTGATAACAAATCACCAAAAAGGGTGATAAACAATGCAAATGTACTAACTTACAGTTCTATAGGTCACAGAATGCACACAGCCTCACCAGGCTTTTAAAATCAAGGAGCTGGCTGTTCTGCATTTCTTTCTGCAGATGCTGGGTAGGATCCATTCCTTGCTTTTCCCAATTTCTACAGTGTGCTCACATTCCTTAGCTTGTAACCCCTCCTCCCTCCTTCATCAAAGCCAGCAAGATCACGTTGGGTCCTTCTCACACTCTATCACTATATCACTCACACCTACTCTTCTGTCTTTCCTTTCTAATTTTAAGAACTTGTAAATTTAAATTAGACCTGCCTAGATAACCTGTGATAATCTCCCCCATCTCAAACCTAGTTACATCTGCAAAGTCCATTTTACCCCAAAAGGCTACATGTCCCTAGGTTCTAGGGATGAGGGCCTGGGGATCTCTGGAGTACCTTATCCTGTTACCACAATGAGTGGGGTCTGAATAATAAGTAGAAATACACCAATTAAAAGCCAATGATTGTCAGAATGAATGGAAAAACAACACCCAACTTTATTAATAAATAAAGACATGGGTGAACCTTGAAGACATCATGTTGAGTGAAATAAGCCAGACACAATAGGACAGATATTGTATGATTTCACTGCTGTGAAATAATTAGAATAAGCTAATTCATAGAGTCAGAAACTAGAATACAGGTCACCAGGGGCAGTGGTGGGGGTAGGGAATGGAGAGTTAGTGCTTAATTGGTACAGAGTTTCTGCTTGGGGTGTTGGAAGAGTTTGGATGATGGATGGTAGTGATGGCAGCACAACATTGCAAACGCAGCTAACACCACTGGATCGCATATTAACAGAATAAAAATAAAAAAAAACACATAGGCGTGTACAATGCAAACAGTGACCCCCCATGTAAACTATGTACTCTACTTAATAGTGTAATTATGATAATATTGTTTCATTAATTGTACCAAAGCACCACACTGATATAAAGTGTTAATAATGGGGAAAACTATGTGTCTGAGGGGGTGTATGGGAACTATGTTCTTTCTGCAAGATTTTTCTGTAAACCTAAAACTTATATAACTTTATAAAAAAGGAAGAAAGAAAAAGACTCAGGTTAAAAGTAAAGAAGATAGGTATTGTATGATCTTGCTTATTTAAAATACCTACAATATGCAAATTCATAGAGACAGATAGTGGATTATAGGTTACCAGGGGGCAGGGGTAAAGGGAAGAGGATGTTATTGTTTAATGGGACCATTTGTTTGAGATGATAAAAAATCGGAGTATTGGAGGTTGGTAATGGTAGCCAATATTGTGAATGTATTTAATACCACTTAATTGTATACTTGCAAGTGGTTGAAATGGGAGATTTTTTAAAGTAAGGGGATAGACAAAGATAGAGTATGATGCTAACACCAGTCAAAATAAAGCTGAAGTAGACATACTAATTTGAGATAAAGAACTTGAGAATAAGGCTAATTGTCAGGGAGAAAGAGGGGAGTTACATAATGATGAAGGGGTTGATTGTCTTAGGAAGACATAGTCGTTAACATGCATGCACCTAAGAACAGAGTCAAAATACTTAAGACAAAAACTGATAGAACTATAAGGAAAAGGAGACAAATTCACTGTCTAGCTGAAAACTTCCACACTCCTTTCTAAGGAATTGATAGATCAAGCAGACAGAAAATCAGTAAGGATAGCTGAGCTAAACAGTGTGCTCATATTTATTGGCTAATTAGTCCTCTTGGTCTAATTAGTATTTACAGAATACCCCATCCAAAAACAGCAGAATACACATACTTCTCAAGCTCACATGAAACATTCACCAAGATAGACTACATTCTAGGCTATAAAGCACACCTTAGCAACTAAAAAAAAAAGTTTTAATTAAAATATGCCTTCAGATCACAATTTAATTAAACTAGAAATGAAAAACAGAAAATTAGCTGGAAAATCCCCCAAATACATGGAGATTAAACAACAAACTTCTAAGTAGCACATGGGTCAAAGAAATGCCAAGAAAACATGAAACTATTTTTAACTAAAGGAAAATAAAAATATAACTTATGAAAAATTGTGGCATGCACCAAAAGCAGTGCTTAGAGGAAAATGTATAGCATTAAATGCACATAAGAAAAGAAGAAAATTCTAAAATCAATAATCTAAGATTCCATCTTAGGAAACTAGAGAAACACGAAAAAATTAGATCTAAAGCAGGCAGAAGAAAATAAATAATAAAGATTGGAGCAGAAATCAATGAAATTGAAACAAGAAACAATAGAGAAAATCAATAAAACCAACAGATGCATCTTTGTGAAGATCAATAAAACTGATAAACCGCCAACAATCTAACCAAGGAAAAAAAGAGAGGATGCAAATTACCAACATTAATAATGCAAGAGGGGTCATCACTTCTGATTCCTGGACATTAAAAGGATAATAAAAGAATACTATGAAAAGCTCTACATTCACAAGCTTAACCCTAGATGAAATAGATCATTTCCTTGGAAGACATAAACTACCAAAAATACACAAGGAGAAACAGATCATAAGCCTAGATCTATATCAATCAAAGAAAGAGAATAAATAATTAATAATCTTCTAAATATGTAGAAAGGAAGAAGTTAGTTTGCAAACAGGGGAAGAAGGCAAGCAAAATCCTTTGATGGAGATTAATAAAGTGGGAGCAGCAAAGATATCAGATTAAAGCAGAGAAGAGAAGCAAGAGGAAATATTAACACATAAGGAGTCTCTACTTTCTCACAGATGCCAATAAGCTATTTCCTCCCCATTGTGCTTTGGAGTTACAGGCCAGGGGTGTCTCTAGGAGACGTTTCACACCTGCCAAAAGGAGCAGTTGCCCAGTACAAACAACATCAGTTGACCACCAGCATCCTGGAAGTCAGCAAGAGAAAGATGGAAGGAGACGATTTGTTCAAAAACTGGGACACCTGTGCTTCAGTGGGCTCCCATGAATTGGTGAAAACACAAAGCCAGTCAGCACTAAGGCAAAAATGTCCACTGGAAGGCTTTGACCTTTAGGTGTAGGGCTCAGAACAAAAGCCTTTGTAAAGCTGATTATGATTTGGAGCTGATTTGGAAAGTTCAAACTAGGGGTATTATAATGTTTCTTGAGCATGCTCGCAAGCGTTAATGTCTGTGCTTCACTTTGCAAATTAGTTCTAATCTCAAATTGGGGTCATATCATTTCCATATTATTTTATTTTGTTGTTTTTGTTGATCTGTCTGCTTAATGGGTTCTGTGGCAAAATGTTCCTCACCAGAAAGGAACATTCCTATACTCCAAGTTAACTTAGAACTAAAAGTGTATGTGTGTTGATATATGTATGCATGTGTATTGGTGGTGATGGAGGTGTTATTAATAAAGAGAAGGATTTTCTTAGCCAAAGGACTTCTTAGATTCCCAGGTCAGAGGGAAGCTGAGATCAAAGGGATGACAAAATTATCAAATCATCAGAGGGAGAATTTAGCTACATTTGCATAACCAAAACATTGCAAGATTTTACGAAATGCTAGGACTTTGAAAATGCTACTATATGGTAGGCTGAATTCCAAGAACATCCTGTCTCCCCCACGCCAAGATGCCAGCCCCTGGTTATTCAATCAAACCCTAATCTAGATGCTGAAATGAAGGGATCTTGCAGTTCTAATTCAACTCTGAAGTCAGTTACCTTCATATATGGAGATCAGAAGGTCTGATCTAAAGGATCAGCCCTTTGAAAGGCAGAGTAGGAAGGCAGTGGGAAAGTTAGAGAGAGGCAAAAGACAAGGGAGTTTCAAAGTACTATTGCTGGTTTGACGATGCAGAGGGCCATGTGGGGAGAAGCCAGCAACCTCTAACAGCAGAGAGTGACCCCGACATCCAGCAAGCAAATGAGGACCTCAGTCCTACAATCACAAAGAAAAAATTTCTTCCAAATACCTGAGCGAGCTTGGAAGCAGATTCAACTTCAGATCCTTGAGATAAGAGCCCAATGTGGCTGATGCCTTTTCAGACTTGTGAAGAGAAACCAACAGAGCCTTCCTGGACTCCTGGATTCTTATGGGCTTCTCAAGTTTGTGGTAATTTGTTCTGTAGCAATAGAAAACTTATGCAAACTGGTTCTTCCTTCTATTTAGGCATGATTCCAGATCAGGTGCTACGAATTCCAGTGGTCATCCCATAATAGGTATGTTGTGTACTGGAATGACATTATGATCTTGAATGCCCAAAATATTGTAAACATGTTGCTCACATTCAGGATGTAAACAAATTGAGGACACCATGTTTGCAGAACGTTCATGGGAGGATATGATATGGCCTCATCACTTGCTTGCCAGAGGGACCCTCCCTTGGTAAGGACATTGATGACCAGATCTCTTGGACAGAAAAGCCCAGTGAGTTGTCTCTTTGGTGGGTGTCAACTAGAGGCAGGCTGAGACCCAGTCATTCAACTCCTGGCTCTAGTAACCATACTGGGCTGTAAAGCCTGTTGCCGCGCTCATCACTATACCTCAACCAGCACCCACCACCAGCCCCTTTGGATCCTCTGCTCATACCGTGGTGGACCAGCTCCTGAGACTTCTCGTCAAGTATCAACCACCTGCCTTGGGTCATTCTTCATTCATGACAATGGACTTTAGAGACTGTGATGCCCTTCATCTTTAAATGTGTTGTGTGTGCCCTTGACCTGGCTATTGCCTAGTGGTTGTGTTGGCAGCTTGCTAATCAGCAAACAAAAAATTGCATTGAGCATCCAAACTATTATTGGCCAGATCTGTGAGCAGTCCTCCCCAGGGTACTCTATAATAGAAGCTACTGATATCGTTGCTACATTCAAGGATATTCAGAAAATCAAACTCCATGTCACTCTGTTTGTTTCTTGTTTTTTTTAATTCAGTTTTATTAAGATATATTCATATACCATACAATCATCCAAAGTGTAAATCAATTCTTCACAGTACCGTCATATAGTTGTGCATTCATCACCCCAATCTATTTTTTGAACATTTTCCTTGTAACAGAAAAAGTGAAAATAAGAATAAAAAATAAAAGTAAAAAAGAACACCCAAATCATCTCCCCCTCCCACCCTATTTTTCATTTAGTTTTTTGTCCCCAGTTTTCTACTCATCCATCCATACACTGGATAAAGGGTGTGTGATTCACTAGGCTTTCACGATCACACTGTCACTTCTTGTAAGCTACATTGTTATATAATCATCTTCAAGAGTCAAGGTTACTGGATTGCAGTTTGATAGTTTTGGGTATTTACTTCTAGCTATTCAAATACATTGAAACATAAAAAAGGTTATCTATACAGTGCATAAGAATGCCCACCAGAGTAACCTCTCAACTCCGTTTGGAAACTCAGACACTGAAACTTTATTTCATTTCATTTCACTTCCCCCTTTTTGTCAAGAAGATGTTCTCAATCCCATGATGTCAGGTCCAGGGTCATCCCTCAGAGTCATATCCTGCATTGCCAGGGAGATTTTCACCCCTGGGAGTCAGGTCCCACGTAGAGGGGGAGGGCAGTGAGTTCACCCACCGAGTTGGCTTAGATAAAGAGAGAGGGCCACATTTGAGCAACAAAGAGGCACTCAGGGGGAGACTCTTAGGCAAATTATAAGCAGGTTTAGCCTCTCATTTGCAGTAATGAGCTTCATAATGGCAAGTCCTGTGATAGAGGGCTCGAGACATCAAACCGTCAGTCCTCAATGTTTGTGAGAACATCAGCAACAATCCAGGTGAGGAAGCCCAACTTCTCTGCATTTTCCCCCAGCTCCTCAGGGGAGCTCATCTCCTCCATTATGCGCTTCATTTCCATAAATTCTGCCATTTGATTTTTCAAGTTTATGAATTCTTCTTTACGGTCATCCAGTGTCCTCCTTTATCCTTCATCTCTTTTGCTTTATTTTCCCTCAGTTCATTGACTTGATTTTTGAATTGATTTAGGAGATTTGTTTGAACATCTTTAATTAGTTCTTCCTTCAGTTCATTGAACTGATTTTGCATTAGTTGCCTAAACTCCTGTATCTTGGTTGAACTATTAGTTTGTTCCTTTGGCTGGCCCATATTTTCATGTTTCCTAGTATGGCTTATTATCTTGAGCTGTCTAGGCAGCTGACTTTCTTGATTAATTTATTCTGGAGCTCATTTTCACTCTTCAGCTAGGGTTTTCTTGTTGGTTGGCTTTGTTCTCCAACCTTTGGTGTTCAGTTCAGCTTATTCTAGACCTCTAACTTAGGTTCTATTTAGTTGATCAGAGTTTTTCCCTCTTGCTTTCTGTTTCTTGCCCTGTCTCTATGTAGCTATTTTGTGTGAGGGTCTCCTCAGATATGGCCAGTCAGGTTTTCCCAGTCCAGAGAGACCCAGGATTCAGGAGAAGGATGTAGAGTTTCCTTGAGATTGAGACCCTCCTGTGAGGCCTTTAGATTCTGTGCTTTTCCTCTCCTGTCCAGCAGGTGGCACTTGCCATCCCACAGCTCCCCCACCAGTGTAAGGTGGTATGGAGCTTTTAGTTCTCCTGGTGACCCTGTCCCTGTCGGGGACATGGCTGACTGAAGTTGTTTTCTGAATTCCAGTCCCTGGCGTCTGAGTTCCCCAAAGGAGGGCTGCCACTTGAGCTGGACCACACCCCCCTTTTTGGGGGAAGTTATGGCCATTAGCGAATTGTCTCCCCACTAGAATTATTGTTTTGTCTCTCAGAGCTATAATAGCTCTGCTCTTGCCTGGGCCCAAATTGCAGGTCTTTTAAGCTTTTTGTAATGGGCTACTTAGAATAGTTATTTTTAAAAAAAGAGAGAAAAAGATTAAATAAAAAGAAAAAAGAAAAAGAAAGGCCCAATATAGACAATATAGACTATTTAAAGAAAAATGCTTTAATTCTGTCCTTGCTGTTCTGATGGGCTATTTAAATGCAAAAAGACAAGGAGTTGGAGAGCAATTCAGGAGCAAAGAAGAAAGCAGAAAAAAATGGCTTTTCAGAGAAGGGACCTGGCCCCCTGGGTTTGCATACGTGCCTGATTCTGTTTGAGCCCAGCCCTTCTCTGTATGATGTTCACCCCCAACTCCAAAAATCTCTGTTTTTGTTTTTGTTTTTTTTGCTGTTTTTGCTAGCCCTATCTCCTCTCTGCTGGGCTGACTGCTCTCAGATTCTCCAGTGTTTGGTCTCAGTTTACTTGTGGTTGGAGTTTTTGTTCAGCAGTCTGAGTTTGTCAATCAGTGCTGCAACTGCAGTTCTCCCTCCTGGTTCCCAGTACTGACAGCCTCTCCTCCCTCAGGAAACCAGCCACAAAAAAAGTCTGTTGTGCCTGGCAGGGAGGGGCACAGAACCCCTGGCTGCAAGAAATTACAGATTTTGCTGATCTCAGCTGCTCCACCCACTCGTGTCTGTTGTATGATGCATGTCCAACCTCAGATTCCTCTTTGGTGTCTGTTCCACACAGTTCCTGGCTATCTACCAGCTGCCACAGTGAAGTAGCTAAAACCCACAGCTCACCACTCCACCATCTTCCTCCATGTCACTTTTAATTGATTGAACTCTAATAAGAACTTTTATGTTTCAAAAATGTCTGACTTCCTTATACTTTAATATAAAAAAAATCATATAATGAGTCACTCAACTAATCTGAAGGGTCTCTGGTCATAGACCCTCTCGTCTGATCATGGGTCCCTCACTACGCAGTTTTTCCTTATTTAAGACTTCTAGGAGTTTACAACTCCTAGAAACCATCAATCTTTCAAAATTTTTCCCAGATTCAGACTGCGAGAGAATGGGGACTCCACTCAGGCTCTAGCAACAGGGATAGCACTCCCAGCAGATGTTTTCATTCAGCCTGTAGCAACAGGGAGGGCACTCTCAGTGGGTGTCTTCATTCAGACCGTAGTAGTATGGTTGGCACACCCTGCTGGTGTCTCCATTCAGCCTGTAGCAACAGGGAGGGCACTCTCAGTGGGTGTCTTCATTCAGACCGTAGTAGTATGGTTGGCACACCCTGCTGGTGTCTCCATTCAGGCTGTAGCAACAGAGAGGGAATTCCCAGTAGGTGTCTCCCCAAGCATATTGGCTGAAAAGGGCTCCAAAGTGGAAAGAAAAAAAGCAGCAGGGGACTACCTGTGACTTTGGTGGGCTTTTATCAGGCATTCATTGCAAACTTTCAGAAACTTACATACTATTCTAGGAATTGCTAACTCAAAGAAGAAATTGAGAGGGAGCATGTTAGTTTCTTGGCACCAGGGAGTAAATGGTCAATGTAAGTTCGGAACAGAAAATTTTACAGTTCGCAGCAAAAGTAAAGTTACTTCTTTCCCATTAGTGATTTTGTGAATTGCCAGAGGAAAAAAATCTATACTGAGGTTGAAAATCCACCTTCTAGTCATGTCAGATGGCCAAATAACCTCTCCCAGGGACTCCTGCTACCCTCAAGGCCCCCTGTTTTGGCCATGTTTCCCTTGCCTTCACTGCACCAGAATCCATTTAGGCTGGGTTTTTATGATACACAAAGTAGGAGATACTTAGTCAAATATGCATCCTACATTCCTAAATCCCTACCCAGTTTATTAGTGTGGAAGCTTGACTGGATGAAAACCAAAATTCAAAGGCTCTTCAATGTCTCTATGGATGTTGAGAGCCTCTGTACTCCCTTTACCCTGGACATGCCCCACCTCCTCTCATTTCCCCCAATCCCAAGATGTCCAGAAGCATAGGGTATCCTCAGCCTAGAGCTATCGAGATGAAATGAGAAAATAGGGACACAGTCCCTGCCTTCACTGCCAAAATTTCCTCCAAGTAGTCCCAAATTCACGTCTCTTGCATTTATCAATTCTTCTGATCTCCAGAACAAGGTCTTGTAAGGTACTTGGCACAGAAAAGGAATGCAGGATGGTTTTAAGGATGAATATATTTTCCTCCTTCCCATTAATCTTATCATGCCTATGAAAAGATTTGGGCCCTGTATGAACTTGAACCCAATATGTGCCCAGGAATGAGATTAAGTGATACTGGCAAATGTCTTGAAAATGAGCTCCCACTCCACATTAGATACAAACAGCATAAAAATGATTCCTTTGCCTTGTTCAATGCCCTGTTTCTGGTTCCTAGAAAATATCTGTATTAAAGTAGTACTCAATAAATTACTCATTAAATAGGTGAACTGATATGGTAGGCCTACAAAAAGTTGATTTTCATGAGGCTCTGAGCATCTCCATGTTTCACAAGTTAGGCTTGGCTATTCTGTTGTGATAAACCACCTCAGAAGTGAGTGTTCTGTCTGTAACAAGAAAGATCCATTTTCACCCAAGCGTCTTTCCCACTTTGGTTCAGCCTGGAGACTCTGCTTCCTGTGAACTCACTCCATCCATGATGACAAGGCAACCACTATCTCATATTGCCAGTCTCCAAGGCAGAGGAGTGGGAGCTCTGGAAGGACCTTTTACCCTTGGATTGCCAATTAAGTGACCCACTTCACTTCTTCTCACAAGTCCTTGGCCAGAACTAGTCATATGGACACACTCAACTACAAGGATCAAGAAAGTTCAGTGGTACCATGTGCTAGGCATAGTTAGAGAACATCGTGAATGATCATCACGCCCCATTAGGAGGGAGAAATCAGGCACAGTTACCTTGAACTAAGAACAAAATCTAATCACATGAAGGGGAATCTGTTCATAGCATGTTTTCCAACTCCCAAGTCAGTATGTCAGCTCAATCCCTGTTGAACTCACATCAAGAATTAGGCCTTTTTGTATCAGCAAGGAATGCAAACAAATATTAAGGTAACTTTTACTAAAAATGTCAAAGGCATAAGTAGCCCCTGATACATGTGTCTCTTTCAAAATATCTTCCAAGTTGGGGTAAAGCAATCTTTCCCTTCCCAACAGAACCTAGCACAGCTTTGTCAACACTAGGGCTACCCACAGGCTTCATTTTATCTTTGTAATTCTCTATTCTTTTTCTTAAAGTGGGTTCACAAAACTCTATGAGAGTCAGGGCCTGCAAAAAATGTGTCTTCTCTTGCCATTACATCTTCCCTCACTAAGGTCTAGTGTTCAAATCTGTTCAAATTTGGTCTGATGACTTAATCCCTTCCGATGTCAAGGGATGCCTCTGCCAAATTAACCTCATTAACCATATTAAGAAAGTCTGCAGGACCAAACCATTTCAAAGCCAATTCCTCTGCATTTCAGACCACATGTACACAGCTCAAGGCCCAGTAAAACATTTCTGGCAGGAAATTTTGTTCCGGAGTGCAATAATGGTGAACTCAGGTGAACTGCAGTGTGACTTTGTGCCACTGGAAAACTGGAATATTGCTTTCATTCATTCATTATGTATACCTATCTATAAAAGAAACATAATTAGAATTTGTAACAATTTAATTAAGTTCAATAAAAACATATACGATAACTTCAGCCATCAGCTAAGCAGTGTGTGTGTGTACAACTCTGAAGAAAGTTAAAACTCAGAAAACCCCTCAAAGAAAGGGGAAGGGATATCTGATTGGAGACATCTAGAAAGGCTTTCTGCTGAGGCTGTTCTAGATACCTCTGGAGAGTGGGAAATACTGCAGGAATAATCCAAAGAAGATGTCATTCCATTCAGGTTATTGGTGGGGTGGGAAGTATTTGAGGTCTACTAAGTTTTGGGAAATGGACATATAGGACCTGGCACCTCCACCATCCAATTTATCACATCATCAGAAGCCTCAGCCCCTAATTTTACCACACTCATGTGCTTTTAGTTTGAACGTTTTGTTTAATGCATACTTATATTCAACTTATGGCCAAGTACTTTTACGACATCCCCTTCATGTGATAGGCTCCTCTGGACATTGCTTTCTGTGCTCCTCTGTTGAACAATGCAGGTTGTTTCTAGTGTCAACCATCCTCATATACATTCACTTACTTAATTTTCATGGTTCCCCTGTGCATTTCATATCAGAGGAAATATCTTTTGTTCATCATCTGACAAAGAAGGCTATAGCAATTTCCCTGAGTGTTGGCTGCAGATAGACAAGTGAATAGCTAGTTTGCTTCCTAACTGGCAGTGTAACTGCAGACAGTTTATTTAACTTCTCTTAGCCTCAAGTTGTTTAATCTCCAAAAATGGATAACCGTACATATCATAAGATTGTTGGGAACATTAATTGAAATAATGCCTGTAAATTACTTAGCATGATTCCTAACTAATATAAATTTTTAATAACTGCAAGATCTACATCACAGGCTGATGTAAAATATGGTGCATGAAAGAGATTTCACTTTGCACTTCATTCCATGTGTGAGTCCTCGCCGTTATCTGATCTTTAAATCACACTGGCATGAAATAGCCATTGAAAAGGAAAATGAACTAACTTGAATATACGCTATTTGCAAATTGTTTAATTTCCCTCCAAACTGGTCTGAGGATGTGTCTTCTAAGGCCAACAGGAGTACAGGCTTAGTTGTTCAGCAGCAGCTGCAGGATTCTCTTGCAATGGTTCCAAAGTAAGTATTAATGAGGGATGGCAGTTCCCTGCCTGGGCCTCTAAGAGCTGATGAAGAGAGCATCTATTAACAAGTGTAATTATGACCACTCTCCTGGTTAATGGAGAACTGATGATGCTCTTCGAGTGGGCATCATTTTGTCACTCTGTCATGCAAAAGCAGGGGACATTCTATGAGAGCTTTGGGTACAATGGAAGGCCCAGGGAACACAAAGTTATTTGACATTCTGTCATCCAAACAAAAGTCTGAAGTCCATATACTTTCCCTAACCACATTTCCAATCCACAAAGCCATGTCCCATTAACCCTGTCAAAAGTTGCCTTCATTATCAAACGTTTATCACCTACTTCCTGTAGCGTAGCATATGAAATAGAAAACTAGCAAATGCTGAGGGCCTACATGACACCAATCCAAGGATTAGGTATTTTCAAACAGTTTATATGAACTGTATATCATACTGTATCAATAGTTCATATCAACTGTATATCATACAGTACATATCAACGGGTTATAACACACAGGTTTATCACAACACCCTTGCAAACTGACTTTTATTGGTCCCATTTTAGAGATGCAAATATTAAGCAATTGGAAAGGAAGGGACTTAATTTCATTCACACGCACAAGTACAAAGACATAATCCTGGCCCTGGAAGAAATCCTTTCCTGGAGACTTTAGGAAATAATACGAGAGTCTTTGAAAAGGATCAGCTGCCAGGAAGAATAGATTCACTTTCAACAAGACCAGTTGTGAAAATCCACAGCTCACAATCTCGGAACAAGTGAGCACTAACAATAAGCCCACCACTTCCACAACCACCCTCTCAACACACACTACATCCATGGAGCATTCTTTTCTGGAGCAGGAGGAAAAAGCCAGTCTAGTGATCATTATTCTCTAGCAATGCCATTTTCTGCTCTCCCAGTGTTATTCTGCAAATGCTGCTTTGTGTTGCCACTTACAGAACAGGGTCTCTTTCCTTCCCTTTCCTTCTCCCCTTTGTGTACTTTGTTCAGCAAATGGTATTTACCCGTGAGACTGCAATTCTAATATTCTTTGAAACTCCTCCTGTTTAAAAGTGTAAGATGCATCTTCCCCACTCCACTGCTCTCAAAACGCAGCGTGAGCTGCTGACCTAGCATCCATCCCTGACACCTTCCCGTCACTCCCTAGTCGCGCTGCTCATTCTAACGGCATTTAACTTCCCGCTCATCCCATGCCCTTTCTGGGGTCCGGGTTTGTTCATGCTGCCCTTAGGCTTGGGAGACTCCCCCTTTGTCACCGAAACATTGCCTCCACAGGCCCCTTACCCAACACTCAGATCTTATGCCAAATATCCCAGCAAGTTCTTCCCTGACTCAGGTTGAAGAGATGGGAACTCTTCTTTTGTGCTTGTCAAATGCTCTGCACTTATCTTCATCGCAGACATTCTAACATTGAGTTATGATCCATTTTTGTGTCTCTCTTCCTCATTATATTCTGAACTCCTTGATGATAGGAATCGTATCAATTTATCTTTGTACCTGTGATCTCCAGCACATGTTTGGGTTAAAATGTTCCTAAGTATGTCTTAGCTCAGTGCTTGTAAAATTATTTTGTGTATTATATTGATGGATGTGGTTTATTTTAATCAGTATGTTTTCCTTATATTTAGCTGTAAAGTTGTCTTCTACCATTGTCTTATTATACTATTCAATTTTTTATTTAGTAGTGATAAGGAGTTTCCTCTTTAATAAATGTATTCAAGTTAAAAAAAGAAAAAAAAAAGAAGAAGAAGAAATCAAAGAAAAAAATGTTAAGTAAAAATTGATTCAAGTGCCAAAAATTTGGGAGGTGGTACAGGAAGGACCCAAATGTGGAAAGCCCTGGTTTAACTAGTGTTCTAATGCAGAAATCTTGGTAGAGTCAGTGAGGAATGCATAACAGAGCAAGAAGTCCTTTGAAAGTTCATGACATCCTATTTCAAGAGAAAAGTATTTTCAAAAATTCATTGTGGTGATGAATGTACAACTATATGAAGATACTGTGAACCACTGATTTTACACTTTGGATGATTATCTGTTATGTGATTGTATCGCAATAAAAATGGTTGCCTGAGTCATGAATTCACAAGTCACTGAGGGCCGATCCTTTCCTGGATCTGCTGTGGCAGCCGGGCCTGGGAGAGCTTGGATGACTTAGACATGCCATTTTGCAACTGCCCCTGGTTTCACATCAGCTGAGGTCATTACATTCAGGAAAGCACAGACTCTTATAACACAGCTCGACCTAATATGATGCTTTCATTGTCACTTGAAGATGATTTAAGTCTAAGGAGTCATTCAAAGATACAAAAACCTACCGGAGAGAAACTGAGAAACTACATTCACTATGATCATTAGTCACAAACCAGAAATCAGGGCACGTCACATGGCATGCCTCAGCAATTCCATGGGGGAAAATACACGTACAGTGAACGATGCCCTTCCCTTATGGAACTGCAGGAAAACCTACTAAACAGACCACCACAAGAAACTCTGTGGAGTAATGGTGGAGACAGCAGGGGCCACCAGTGAGTAGGACAGGAAAGTTCACCCTTGACAAAGGCTGGAACTGGTTCAAAATAAATAGAACTCCTTTGCCAGGGCTTTGAGGATTTCAGTTCTCTTAACTTTTATTGGCAAATGTGGAAACCATTCCAGGAAAGTGAGCCTTTTGCTCCTAAAGGACTCTTTTCAACTTCTTCTAGCCCCAGTGCTAGAGCTTCCTCAACCCCATGGAATCCAGATGAGGACCATAACAGAAATTCTTGCCCCAGCCTTACTTGCTGCCTGCTTGTCTGGCCTCTGATTTAACAGCTAAATCTACTCTGCAGAATTTACTAAAGTCACAGAAATTAGCATTAATCAATCACTTTATGTCATAGTTAGACTATGTTTCCTTTATGACCAATTCCAAATAACTGTAACATTAAATCTTAACTCTTTCACTTATTCAACTCTTGCAGCCTGGCATTAAAGTGGTGTTTAAGGAAAGTTCCCATTTCCATAGGCAATTTACTTTCGTCTCTTTGAGTAGACCCCAAATAGAGATTCTTAAGGAAGTTGTTGCCTGATGTCTGCTTTCCCCCAAGATAATTTTTGTACCACACTCCCACCAACCAATGTTTGCTGAGTGCTTTCATCTGTTCAGCACATGACTCTGGAGACAGAAATCTGTCTTTTAAATAAAATTCTCTGAATGCATCTGACCTCCTCACATTGCTTCTTCCACTAGAATTCTCAGTTCACTCCCTACCTCCATTCACATGCATCTGGGTAAGATACACTTGTCCTTATATTCTCAGTTTTAAACATAATCTCTGATATGGCTTTGTAACACAGAAGTTAGGGTTTAAGAAATAATTATAATTACTGAATCATTATACAGATATTTCTTTTTACTTTCTGGTACATTGGAAGGGGCAGAGGGAAATAACTGAAATTTTTGAACTATAATCCAGCTGCCTTGATCTCTGATAATGACTGTATAATTATAAAGCCTTTATCTTGTGACTGTAAAAATCTTACGACTGACCCTCACTTGTATCTCCTTATCCTGTTTTTCAATTTTAGTCCTATGATCATTAAAGATGGCACCTAATGAAGGGCCTTGAAGTCAGCCCAGAACTAACCCATCCCAATTCCAAAACTATCTTATTAGACGGAACTGGATCTAACCAAAATGGGCCCTCCTGACATGCACAGTAGCTGAAACTTCAATCTGTAAGTGGCCTCATTATCTTAAAACCTGTCCATCTTTTGACACTATAAAATTATCAGAGATACTACAGTTCAGGAAGATAGATTTTTAGGCTGATAGGCCATCTGAGCTCCTGCTTTGCACTTGGCAATAAACTCTTTCTCTCTTTGAAACCCCAGGGTCTCGGGAATTGGTTATTTGAGGGAATCGGGCAAAGAACCCAACACCTTTGATCGGTATCAGCTTTCTGATGCCTCTTCAATGGCAATACCCAGTTCTAAATAAAATTTGCCATAAAATTTATAATTTAACACAGTGTACTGTAATCATCTGGGGATTTCTCTTTCCCATTAGAGAATGGACAGATTGAGGGAAACAATGACATAATCACAACAAGTAGGGATTTGTAGTGACAGCAAAATCATAATGCTCACTAAATATTTAATAAATATGCATAGCTAGTGAGGGTGACACAGATTCTTCTCTTAGGCATGTTTCAAGTGTACGTATGCTGTGGGCCCAAAGTTGTGAAAATACCGTAAGTTATCAAACAACTTTTAGTGAAGCACTTATTATAAAATATCTAAATATCTGTCTCATTCCCTTCATTCTTATTTTACCCCAGCTGGAATCCATGGCCTGATTCTCTGACTCTGGGGAAAAAAAAACACACTAACCTATTCCAAAAGCCCATTGAAAATACACACTGACAAAGTATCATCCATATTTATGACAAGGCGATCATCCATAAAAGTCCCAGACCATCCTAGAAGAGGAACTTGGTGCAGCATGGAAACAATGTGGCCACCATATCCTTTCCCTTGGTGTGAAAAATTACGACGAGAGAAGTTCAATCTACCATTTCCTCCCTAAAAAGTGGTTCTGTCTCTCCCTTTGTAATCAGATAAGGGTTCCTAGCTCTTCTTAGTCTTGCTAGAAGGACTGAAATCATCTTGCTTTCTTATCTTTTTAAGTTACTTTGTTCTGGCCAGGACTGGATCACGTCCACTGGGGACCCTTCTTCTGACTTCTCAGTGTGACAGAAGAACTTTTAGTGATGCTCAAGTGAGGCTCCCGGGCTGGTCCTATGAGCTTGACTGTGATCTCAGCTACCCAGGTCATTAGATTTCCACGACCACCGCTGTCAGTGCTCAATGGCTGCTTGCCAACAGGAATGTCCTTCCCCATGCCAAAAATATAACCATCTTCAGAGACCTGACAACTTTAACAGGCCCATTTGATTTTTGTTCTGTTGTTGTCGCTGTTGTTGTTTGTTTATGTTTTGCAATCCTCTTTTCTGTCACATTCAAGGAGCTTTCAAATATGAAATGTGCCACGCATACACTGCAGTCAGAATGCATCACTGATCAAAAGGAGACATTTTAATGGGGTTTTCACTAAAATGCCCAAAGTGATGTTTGAAGTAACAGCCTAGACTAGCAATGTTTTTAATCCCGTCTTTGCAAATAAACACCTTTGAAAGAAGTTTCAAAGTGTCATGAGGATATGAAATGTGTTTTTATCCTGACTCGTTCACTCTGTTAGTAACTATCACATCTAGCAATGACTGAGTACCTATAATGACCAGTTGTCTCAAATGGTCACAAATGTGCAAAGTGGCAGATCTTATAATCCCCATTTTTTTAAAAAATTCAAGGCTTTAACCCTGAGAATAGTGCCTGGCATACATAATAAATCCTGAATACATATAAATATACATTTAAATAATTAATTTAAATTAACAGATGAGAAAACTGAACTTCACTATCTCACTGCTAACTCCTCTTTTCCAACCCAGGAATGCAGCATGGATGTATTTGCCCACCAGATCACAACTGTTGCCAAAACCCACAAACATGCATGCATATAGACACACACGTGCACACCATACACACCTGTTGAAAACCAGCTAATCAATATGGTCAGGTCAGAGGAAAGAAACAGACCCAACACCTCCACTGAGGTTGATTCTAACCAATAAAATACTCAGATTTGCATCTCTAAAACTTGTGATTTAACCAAGATTCCTCATCCTCTATTTTTTTTTATTATTTTGTGAAATTTAAAGGATATAGACGAGTACTTAGAAAAGTACATTATCTGTTTTTGTCTAACTGTTCACACAAAAAGTTAGCAACATACTCTCTGTTTTTACAACTAAAAAATTTAACTAAAATTCACATCTTTGTTGATCCTTTCTGAATGTTAAGTGTTTACTTCTTCCCATATTTCTACCCTGGTGAGAAACTTTGAATATACCATCCAATATATAACACATTTTATCTGGTTCTGTATCACATGTGAATTTGATAGGTATTCATGACATGCTTTTACTTAAGTTGTGGTTTAGATTTTAGAACACGCAGCCTTGTGGCACATCAACAGAATTCCTCCTCATTAGAAAGTGAAATGTTCCTTAGGTTTTTATATCTTTCCCTCCATATACCTGTATTATCAACCAGTCAATGTTTCTCCATCATGTTTCCAAAAGTATGAGAGATGTAACGATGGAAACTGTCAAACCTAAAGCAGAATTTTGTTCAATACGTTTGTATCTTCTTCCTCTTCGTGAAAGTCCCATGACTTTTAGACCTAGGTGAATGTATAGATTCTGTATATAGAAGCAGTGTCCTTAGAAAAGACTCTATTTCTCTGGACAAGCCTCAGTTTTATTATATAACAAATCAGGGTAGCGATACTTATGAAACATGGAGATAAATCAACCATGTATGTTAAGAGCCTAGAAAAGAACCCAAGATACATTAGTATTCAATACATACCAATCTGGGCAGATGTATTAATGTTGATTAGGTTGGAATCCTTTGATTGAGTGTTTGATTGAGTGATTGAGTGTTGAGTCACATGGAGATGTGACTCAACCAACTGTGGCGAGAACTTTGATTGGATAATTTCCATGGAGGTCTTACCCCACCCATTCAGGGTGGGTCTTAATTGAATCACTGGAGTCCTATAAAGTGATCACAGACAGAAGGGGAAGCAGCAGCCAAGAGAGACACTTTAAAGAATGCGCAGGAGCTGAGAGAGGAGCTGGAACACAACCTGGGATAAGCAGACACCAGCCACGTGCCTTCCCAGCTAACAGGTTTTCCGGATGCCACTGGCCTTCCTTTGGTGAAGGTATACTTGTGTTGATGCCTTTATTTGGACACTTTCATGGCCTTCAGATTGTAATTTTGTAACAAAATAAACCTCTTTATAAAAGCCAATCCATTTCTGGTATTTTGCATAATGGCAGCATTAGCAAACAAGAACAATCACTTTTCTCTACAGTACCATCAGTTGATCCAGATATCATCAATGTAGGCATTCAGGCTTAAACCAAACCAAGACAGACATCATCTTTGTCCAAACTAACCCATGATATGTTCTGTGATTGTTTTATTTTGAATTTACATAGAGTAAAATTAACTCTTTATGGTATACATTTCTGTGGATTTAATAAATGCACAGAGTAGTGTATCTACCATGACGATCAAGACACAGAACAGTTCCATCACCCTAAATAGCTTCCTCATGTGGTTACCTCCCTAAACTCCAAATTATGCCAATCAGCAGATCTGTTCTCTGCCCCCTATAATTTTGCCTTTTGCAGAATGTTATATAACTGTTGTATGAACATTCATTTTCATTTCTCTTGGGTAAATACTTATAGGGTAGTTGCTGGGTTATCTGGTCAGTGTATGTTTATCTTAACAGAAAACTGTCAAATTATTTACCAAAGTGGCTGCATCATTTTGCAAACCCACCAGTAATACATGATATTTCTCCTTGTTCTGTATGCTCACCAATATTTTGTATTGTCAGATATGTGTGCATGTGTGTGAAGGTAATTTTGGCCTTTTTAGTAGGTATATAGTGCAATCATATTGAGGTACTATTTTGCATTTGACTAATAATGTTGAACAACTCATCATTTGCTCATTTTCCACACATGTCCTTCTTTGTAAAGTAGCTGTTGAAGGATTTCACCCATTTTCTAATTGGCTTTTTGAGTTTTGAAGAGTTCTCTATATATTCTGGATACAAGTCCTTTGTCAAATATGTGGTTTACAAATATTTTCTCTCAGCTTGTCTTTTTATTCTCTGAACACTGTCATTTGCAGAGGAAATGCTTTTAATTTTGGTAAAGCCCAATTTATCATTTGAAAAAAATTTATGGATCATGCTTTGGAGTTAGATAAAGCAGCTCTTTGTATAACCCAGATTCACAAGTATTTTCTCATTTTTTTCTAGATACTTCATAGTTTAAAAGTTTACTTTTAGGCTTATGGTCCATTTTGAGTTAATATTTATATAAGGTGGGAGAAATAGTTTGAGGTATATGTTTTTTTGCAACTAGGCATCCAATTATTCTAGCAAAATTCGTAAAAAAAAATCTTTAGTCATTGAAATATATTTGCACCTTTGTCAAAAATCAATGGATTATATTAATATGGGCATATTTTTGAACTCTATTTTGTTCCAGTAATCTTTGTGCTAATTCTTTTGAGTTTTGTGTATGGATCTTATACATTGAAATCATGATATACTTATTAGTTTTGAGAACTTTTAGGGTGACTCTGTGAGATTTTCTACATATTCATGTCATTGGTAAATAGAAAATGTTATTTTCTTATCTAATTTGTATGTCTTTTGCTTACTTTTCTTGCCATAATGCATTGGCTATGACTTCCAGAATATTACTGAATAGGAGTAGTGAGACTGGAGAGCCTTTCCTTATTCATGATATTACAGAAAAATCATTAAGGATTTCACATTTAAGTATGCTACTAGCTGTAGGTTTTCATAGATTGTGTTTCACAGATCATGGAAGTTTCTGTTTGTTATGAATGGTTGTTGAAATATATAATTTTTCTGCATTAATTGAAAGGATAATATGATTTTTCTTCTTTAGTCTATTACTATGGTGAATTATACCTATTGTTTTCTAAGTGTTTCGGCAGCCTTGCATTCCCAGATAAACCCTTCTCTATCATGAGAATTTTTTTTTTTTTTTTCATGATGAAAAGATGTTTTATTTGATTTTTCCTGAGCAGAGAGAAAAGAAAACTGAAGGCATACTGAGCCAAATGTATACATGTTTATGAACAGGGGAGGGTGCAAGTAGTTAAAGATATCTATATTTATGCACCAAGGATAGGTTGCCATACACAAATCAAAGTGAAGAATTGTTTTTAAAAATGTTATTGCAGACACGGAATTTGATTTAATTAATGTTAGTACTAATTATTAACATTCAAAATAAATAAATAACATGAATAAAAATAAAAAAATTAAAAAATTCCTAAAAATTCTTTAAACATTTAAAAACTCAAGCATTTTTATTTCTAAAATAGACAGTAAAAGGCCAAAAATTGACGTTCATGTTCTTTACTATAATCAAGAAAAGCAACAAAAGTTAAATTATCTATTTAACAATAAGATCAGTGAGCAAGAAACAACTTGGTTAAAGTAATTTTATGTTATTTTTGACCAAGACCCTCCCAGTAAAGATATACACATAAACACACACACACACACACAATACATACACTATAGGGAGTTGAGAGCAAATATAACTTTAAACAGAAAGAATACATTGGAGCAGAGATAAAATAAAACAGTTAAAATCACTTCTTCCTACCTCTGATGCCCTGGAACTATTATATTAATATCTTCCTGTTAAAGGAATCCAAAATACCACAGATTGTAAAATAAACAAAAACAAACAAGACAAAAACAACTTTGCAATACTAATAAACTGAAGCTCAAATACTACCTTTATTAGTATCGCTTACTATGGTTTGAAATGTTGAAGCTAAGCTGGCGTTTCTACTTTCTCCTTCCCATTTCCCTCTTCCTGGTCCTTTATTTTCCATGCTTTTATGTTCCTCTTCAAACAACCGAGACACTTGGGGGAAAAAATTAACTAGCACTGATTATATAACCCATACAAAGAGAGCATTCCAGAATGACTTCTGCAGTTAGGAACAAAATTAAACAAAGTAATAGGACATGGTATTAAGTGAGATATAAAGAGTATAAAAAAAATTATGCAAATGGAAATAACCTAAGAGTGTATAACATGAAAAGTGTTTGGGTTGGTTATAGCACAGGGTCTAGGTTTTGAAATTTTATGTCCAATCATTTTTCTACTGGTTTTGTTTTTTTCCACCACTATTAAGCCTTTCCAAAAATATACTTAGCTTCCGTCACTTTGCATACCATTGGGATTTATTTTATTTATTTTTTTTGTTTTCTATACCATTTCTTTTTTATTTTTTATTTTTATTTCTTTTTAATCATCATTTTATTGAGATATATTCACATACCACGCAGTCATACAAAACAAATTGTACTTTCGCTTGTTTACAGTACCATTACATAGTTGTACATTCATCACCTAAATCAATCCTTGACACCTTCATTAGCACACACACAAAAATAACAAGAATAATAATTAGAGTGAAAAAGAGCAATTGAAGTAAAAAAGAACACTGGGTACCTTTGTCTGTTTGTTTCCTTCCCCTACTTTTCTACACATCCATCCATAAACTAGACAAAGTGGAATTTGGTCCTTATGGCTTTCCCAATCCCATTGTCACCCCTCATAAGCAACATTTTTATACAACTGTCTTCGAGATTCATGGGTTCTGGGTTGTAGTTTGATAGTTTCAGGTATCCACCACCAGCTACCCCAATTCTTTAGAACCTAAAAAGGGTTGTCTAAAGTGTGCGTAAGAGTGCCCACCAGAGTGACCTCTCGGCTCGTTTTGGAATCTCTCTGCCACTGAAGCTTATTTCATTTCCTTTCACATCCCCGTTTTGGTCAAGAAGATGTTCTCCGTCCCACGAAGCCAGGTCTACATTCCTCCCCGGGAGTCATTCCACGTTGCCAGGGAGATTCACTCCCCTGGGTGTCTGATCCCACGTAGGGGGGAGGGCAGTGATTTCACCTTTCAAGTTGGCTTAGCCAGAGAGAGAGGGCCACATCTGAGCAACAAAGAGGCATTCAGGAGGAGACTCTTAGGCACAAATATAGGGAGGCCTAGCCTCTCCTTTGCAGCAACCGTCTTCCCAAGGGTAAAACTTATGGTAGAGGGCTCAACCCATCAAACCACCAGTCCCCTATGTCTGTGGTCATGTTAGCAACCATGGAGGTGGGGTAGGCGAATACCCCTGCATTCTCCACAGGCTCCTCAAGGGGGCACTACATCTTTTTTTTTTTTCCTTGTTTTTCTTTTTTTTTTTTTAACTTTCCCTTCTTTTTTAAATCAACTGTATGAAAAAAAAAGTTAAAAAGAAAACAAACATACAATAAAAGAACATTTCAAAGAGACCATAACAGGGGGGTAAGAAAAAGACAACTAACCTAAGATAACTGCTTAACTTCCAACATGTTCCTACTTTACCCCAAGAAAGTTACATAATATAGCAACATTTCTGTGAACTTGTTCCTACTATATCCATCAGAAATTAACAGACCATAGTCATTCCTGGGCATCCCCAGAACGTTAAATAGCTTATCTGTTCTTCTTGGATTATTGTTCCCCCTTCCTTCATTACTCTCTACTGCTAGTTCCCCTACATTCTACATTATAAACCATTTGTTTTACATTTTTCAAAGTTCACATTAGTGGTAGCATATAATATTTCTTTTTGTGCCTGGCTTATTTCGCTCAGCATTATGTCTTCAAGGTTCATCCATGTTGTCATATGTTTCACCAGATCGTTCCTTCTTACTGCCGCGTAGTATTCCATCGTGTGTATATACCACATTTTATTTATCCACTCATCTGTTGAAGGACATTTGGGTTGTTTCCATCTCTTGGCAATTGTGAATAATGCTGCTATGAACATTGGTGTGCAGATATCTGTTCGTGTCACTGCTTTCCGATCTTCCGGGTATATACCGAGAAGTGCAATCGCTGGATCGAATGGTAACTCTATATCTAGTTTTCTAAGGAACTGCCAGACTGACTTCCAGAGTGGCTGAACGATTATACAGTCCCACCAACAATGAATAAGAGTTCCAATTTCTCCACATCCCCTCCAGCATTTGTAGTTTCCTGTTTGTTTAATGGCAGCCATTCTAACCGGTGTTAGATGGTATCTCATTGTGGTCTTAATTTGCATCTCTCTAATAGCTAGTGAAGCTGAACATTTTTTCATGTGTTTCTTGGCCATTTGTATTTCCTCTTGAGAGAACTGTCTTTTCATATCTTTTGCCCATTTCATAATTGGGCTGTCTGTACTATTGTCATTGAGTTGTAGGGTTTCTTTGTATATGCAAGATATCAGTCTTTTGTCAGATACATGGTTTCCAAAAATTTTTTCCCATTGAGTTGGCTGCCTCTTTACCTTTTTGAGAAATTCCTTTGAGGTGCAGAAACTTCTAAGCTTGAGGAGTTCCCATTTATCTATTTTCTCTTTTGTTGCTTGTGCTTTGGGTGTAAAGTCTAGGAAGTGGCCGCCTAATACAAGGTCTTGAAGATGTTTTCCTACATTATCTTCTAGGAGTTTTATGGTACTTTCTTTTATATTGAGATCTTTGGTCCATTTTGAGTTAATTTTTGTGTAGGGGGTGAGGTAGGGGTCCTCTTTCATTCTTTTGGATATGGATATCCAACTCTCCCAGCCCCATTTGTTGAAAAGACCATTATGGCTCAGTTCAGTGACTTTGGGGGCCTTATCAAAGATCAGTCGGCCATAGATCTGAGGGTCTATCTCTGAATTCTCAATTCGATTCCATTGATCTATATGTCTATCTTTGTGCCAGTACCATGCTGTTTTGGCAACTGTGGCTTTATAATAAGCTTCAAAGTCAGGGAGTGTAAGTCCTCCCACTTCGTTTTTCTTTTTTAGAGTGTCTTTAGCAATTCGAGGCATCTTCCCTTTCCAAATAAATTTGATAACTAGCTTTTCCAAGTCTGCAAAGTAGGTTGTTGGAATTTTGATTGGGATTGCATTGAATCTGTAGATGAGTTTGGGTAGAATTGACATCTTAATGACATTTAGCCTTCCTATCCATGAACATGGAATATTTTTCCATCTTTTAAGGTCCCCTTCTATTTCTTTTAGTAGAGTTATGTAGTTTTCTTTGTATAGGTCTTTTACATCTTTGGTTAAGTTTATTCCTAGGTACTTGATTTTTTTAGTTGCTATTGAAAATGGTATCTTTTTCTTGAGTGTCTCTTCAGTTTGTTCATTTCTAGCATATAGAAACATGACTGACTTATGTGCATTAATCTTGTATCCCGCTACTTTGCTAAATTTGTTTATTAGCTCTAGTAGCTGTATCGTCGATTTCTCAGGGTTTTCTAGATATAAGATCATATCATCTGCAAACAATGACAGTTTTACTTCTTCTTTTCCAAATTGGATGCCTTTTATTTCTTTGTCTTGCCGGATTGCCCTGGCTAGCACTTCCAGCACAATGTTGAATAACAGTGGTGACAGCGGGCATCCTTGTCTTGTTCCTGATCTTAGAGGGAAGGCTTTCAGTCTCTCACCATTGAGTACTATGCTGGCTGTGGGTTTTTCATATATGCTCTTTATCATGTTGAGGAAGTTTCCTTCAATTCCTACCTTTTGAAGTGTTTTTATCAAAAAGGGATGTTGGATTTTGTCAAATGCTTTTTCAGCATCTATTGAGATGATCAATTGATTTTTCCCTTTTGACTTGTTAATGTGTTGTAATACATTGATTGTTTTTCTTAGATTGAACCATCCTTGTATGCCTGGAATGAACCCCACTTGGTCATGGTGTATGATTTTTTTAATGTGTCTTTGGATTCGACTTGCAAGTATTTTGTTGAGGATTTTTGCATCTATATTCATTAGGGAGATTGGCTGGTAGTTTTCCTTTTTTGTAGCATCTTTGCCTGGTTTTGGTATTAGATTGATGTTAGCTTCATAAAATGAGTTAGGTAGTGTTCCATTTTTTTCAATGTTTTGAAAGAGTTTGAGTAAGATTGGTGTCAGTTCTTTCTGGAAAGTTTGGTAGAATTCCCCTGTGAAGCCATCTGGCCCTGGGCATTTATTTGTGGGAAGATTTTTGATGACTGATTGGATCTCTTTGCTTGTGATGGGTTGGTTGAGGTCTTCTGTTTCTTCTCTGGTCAGTCTAGATTGTTCATATGTTTCCAGGAAATTGTCCATTTCTTCTACACTATCCAGTTTGTTGCCATACAATTGTTCATAATATCCTCTTATAATTTTTTTAATTTCTTCAGGATCTGCAGTTATGTCACCTTTTTCATTCATTATTTTGTTTATATGGGTCTTCTCTCTTTTTGATTTTGTCAGTCTAGCTAGGGGCTTGTCAATCTTGTTGATCTTCTCAAAGAACCAACTTTTGGTGATATTTATCCTCTCTATTGTTTTTTTTTTGTTCTCTATGTCATTTATTTCTGCTGTAATCCTTGTTAATTCTTTTCTTCTACTTGGTTTAGGATTGGTTTGCTGTTCATTTTCTAGCTTCTTCAGTTGATCCATTAGTTCTTTGATTTTGGCTCTTTCTTCCTTTTTAATATATGCGTTTAGTGCTATAAATTTCCCCCTTAGCACTGCTTTTGCTGCATCCCATAGGTTTTGGTATGTTGTGTTCTCATTTTCATTCGTCTCTATATATTTAGCAATTTCTCTTGCTATTTCTTCTTTAACCCACTGATTGTTTAGGAGTGTGTTGTTTAACCTCCAGGTATTTGTGAATTTTCTAAGTCTCTGATGGTTATTGACTTCTAATTGTATTCCATTGTGGTCAGAGAATGTGCTTTGAATAATTTCAATCTTTTTAAATTTATTGAGGCTTGTTTAATGTCCCAGCATATGATCTATTCTGGAGAAAGTTCCATGAGCACTAGAAAAGTATGTGTATCCTGGTGAATTGGGATGTAATGTCCTGTATATGTCTGTTAAATCTAATTCATTTATCAGATTGTTTAGGTTTTCAATTTCCTTATTGGTCTTCTGTCTGGTTGATCTATCTATAGGAGAGAGTGATGTGTTGAAGTCTCCCACAATTATTGTGGAAACATCAATTGCTTCCTTTAGTTTTGCCAGTGTTTCTCCCATGTATTTTGTGGCACCTTGATTGGGTGCATAGACATTTACAATTGTTATTTCTTCTTGCTGAATTGCCCCTTTTATTAGTATGTAGTGGCCTTCTTTGTCTCTCAAAACATCCCTGCATTTGAAGTCTATTTTATCTGAGATTAATATTGCTACACCTGCTTTCTTTTGGCTGTGGCTTGCATGAAATATTTTTTTCCATCCTTTCACTTTCAGTTTCTTTGTGTCCCTGTGTCTAAGATGAGTCTCTTGTATGCAACATATTGATGGTTCATTTTTTTTGATCCATTCTGCGAATCTATATCTTTTAATTGGGGAGTTTAATCCATTTACATTCAACGTTATAACCGTGAAGGCATTTCCTGAATCGGCCATCTTATCCTTTGGTTTATGTTTGCCATATTTTCCCCCTCTCTATTAATATCCTTTATTGTACCCATACCGAATCTCTTTAGTACTGAACCTTTCTCCAAGTCTCTCTGTCCTGTCTTTGTTTCTCTGTCTGTAGGGCTCCCTTGAGTATCTCCAGTAGGGCAGGTCTCTTGTTAGGAAATTCTCTCAGCATTTGTTTGTCTGTGAAAAATTTAAGCTCTCCCTCAAATTTGAAGGAGAGCTTTGCTGGATAAAGTCTTCTTGGCTGGAAATTTTTCTCACTCAGAATTTTAAATATATCGTGCCATTGCCTTCTCACCTCCATGGTGGCTGCTGAGTAGTCACTACTTAGTCTTATGCTGTTTCCTTTGTATGTGGTGAATTGCTTTTCTCTTGCTGCTTTCAGAACTTGCTCCTTCTCTTCTGTGTTTGACAGTGTGATCAGTATATGTCTCGGAGTGGGTTTATTTGGATTTATTCTATTTGGAGTTCGCTGAGCATTTATGATTTGTGTATTTATGTTGTTTTGAAGATTTGGGAAGTTTTCCCCAACAATTTCTTTGAACACTCTTCCTAGACCTTTACCCTTTTCTTCCCCTTCTGGGACACCAATGAGTCTTATATTTGGACGTTTCATATTATCTATCATATCCCTGAGGTCCATTTCGATTTTTTCAATTTTTTTCCCCATTCTTTCTTTTATGCTTTCATTTTCCATTCTGTCATCTTCCAGGTCACTGATTCGTTGTTCAACTTCCTCTAGTCTTGTACTATGAGTGTCCAGAATCTTTTTAATTTGGTCAACAGTTTCTTTAATTTCCATAAGATCATCCATTTTTTTTATTTAGTCTTGCAATGTCTTCTTTATGCTCTTCTAGAGTCTTCTTGATTTCCTTCATATCCTGTACTATGGTCTCATTGTTCATCTTTAGTTCTTTGAGTAGCTGCTCTAAGTGCTGTGTCTCTTCTGGTCTTTTGATTTGGGTGCTTGGGCTTGGGTTATCCATATCGTCTGGTTTTTTCATATGCTTTAAAATTTTCTGTTGTTTTTGGCCTCGTGGCATTTGCTGAACTTGATAGGGTTCTTTTAGGGTTTGTAGACCAATTGAAGTCCTTATCTCTAATTTATCAGATCTACAGCTTCGTGGAGTACACTTTCTCTAACTAACCAGCAGGTGGCGTCCACGAGCCACCTGTTCTCCACAAGCCAGCTCTCCCCTGCTTAGCCTTTTTTTTGGTGAGTGGGGGAGTGAGTCTTGTGGGGCCCAATTGGTGTACCAAGCTTGCGTGTGTAGTTGTTGTTGCCTGCCCTGTATGTGGGGCGTGTTTCTGGGCAGTCGGGGAGGGGGGGTGGCCCTAACAATCAAATCTCCCTGATGATCCTAGAGTTTTAAAGCTGCTGCAATAGTCTAATCCTTCAGTTCAGTCCTGCCACAGTTTGTCTCTGCCACTGACCCACAAGTCTTTGGTATTGGCGTATGGCTCCTGAGACTTGCAAGTGGGCCCCTCTTCCAGGCCGTGCACCCCGGGTCCTCTGTTGAGGGATGACTGTGCTATGTCACAGGTGAGTGCCGTCCCCCCAGGGCAGTTCTGGGCTGCTGGGCTGTGTACGGAGGCTCCCAGTCTGCTCAAATGATGGCTGAATGGGACTTTGTTAATTCACACTGCTCCACCTTCCCAGCTCTGGGACAATCAGCTGAGGTTGCAGGGAAGGCTAATGTCCACGCCCAGTTTTGTGGTGTGTGCCTGTTATTTGAAGCACTTCCGTCACACTGGGTTGTCTGGGGCAGCTCTGGGCTATGGGGCTGGCGATGGGCAGGAGTGTTTCCTGTCCACCAGGATGGTGGCTGTGAGCGGACACCCCCCTTTTCTTGGGAAGTTGTGGTGTTTAGTGAATTTTCTCAGCCACTGGATTATTGCCTTTTGTCTCAGAGCTCTCTTAGTTCTGCTCTTGACTTGACGTGCCCAAATTGCAATTCTTTGAAGCTTTCTGTATTGGGCTTCTTAGAGTAATTGTTTTAGAAAAAGAAAAAAGGATTAAAAAAAAAAAAAAAAAAAAAAAAAAGGGCCCTCCTCAGAGATCTAATGGGTTATTGAAATGCTAATAGACAAAGCAACCAGGGCCATTAAGGAAAGGTCCACAGGGTGGAGAGATCAGCTTTTCTTCGGGATTTGCATATGCGCCTCAAGGCCTGAGCTCCGCCCTTCCCCTTTCTGTGTTCACCAGAACTCCAAAAATCCTCTGCTTTTATTTTGGAGTTTTTCGTGTTATTTTTTTTTTCCTATGCCTGTCTCCTCTCTGCTGGGCTGGCAGCTCTCAGATTCTCTGGTGTCTGGTCTCAGTCTATCTATGGTTGGAGTTTGAATCAGTAGAATGGGTTTCCGAGAAGGGCTACCACTGCAGTTCTCCCTTCTCCTTCCGGGAGCTGGCAGCCCCTCCTCCCACGGGACTGAGCCTGGCAGGGAGGGGCGCGGGTCCCCTGGCTGCAAAAACTTACAGATTTCGCTGATCTCAGCAGTTCGACATTTTCATGAGTGTTGTATGAAGTATGCCCAAAGACAGATTGCTCTGTGGTGTCCAGTCCACGCAGTTCCTGGCTTTTTACCTACTTTCCTGGAGGAGTAACTAAAACATACAGCTCACCAGTCTGCCATCTTGCCCCGCCTCCTATCATGAGAATTTTTGCACCCTTTTTTCTGAGGATATTTGTCTGAAATTTTCATTTGTTGTAATATCATTGTCTACTTTTGTTTCAACTTAATACTGGCCTCATAAAATTACTTGAAAAGTGTTCTCAGCTCTTCTAATCATTGGAAAATATTGCAGAGAATTGTTATTAATTTTTTTTTTTTAATTTTGGTAGAATTCACTAGTAAAACTACCTGGGCCTGGAATTTTCTTTGTTGGAAGGTTTTAAAGTACTCATTGATTGTGTTTTATAGATAATGGGCTATTCAGATTATTTCTTCTTCAGGGAGTTTTGGCATTTTGTGTATTTAAAGGAATTGGTCCCTTTTTTTTTTTTTGGACAATTTATGGGTCTGGCTTTGCTTATAGTATTCTTTTTTTTTTTTTTTTTTTTTTACTGTTTTATTATCTATTGGGTCTATTGAAAAGTCCTCTCTTTGGATCCTGATATTAGTAATATTTTATCCTTTCTTTTTGTTTCTTGGTCAGTCTTAGCAATTGTATTGATCTTTTCAAAGAACCAGCTCCTTGCTTCAATGATTTCTTATATTGCTTACTCTTCAAAAACTACTGATAACTGCTCCTATCATTATTTTTTTGAGGTTGGCTTTTGTTATATTTTCACTTTTCTAATTTCATAAGATGGAATATTAAATTACTAATTTGATACCTTTCTTCTTTTGTCATGTAAGCCTGTCATGCCATAAATTTCTTTCTAAACATTGCCTTAGCTGCATCTAATAAAGCTGATAGAATGTATTTTCATTTTCTTTCAGCTCAACTATTTTAATTCCCCTTTAGATGTTTTATTTTACCAATTTTTTATCTTAAAATGTATTGTGTAATTTTAAATATTTGGGGATTTCAAGATATCTTTCTGTTATTGCTTCTAGTTTAATTTTACTTTAGATAGAGAACATAGTTTGTATGATTTCTATTCCATTAAATTTAGTAAGGTTTACTTAATGGTTAAGAATCTGATGTATATCAATGAATGTTCCATATGCACTACAAAAGAGTGTGTACTCTGCTATTGTTGGGTATAATATTCTGTAATGTACAGTTGGCAAAGATTTTTATTCAGATATCTGTGTTGTTAATGATTTTCTGCCTACTTATTCTATTAATTAATGAGAACTGAGTGTTAATTTCTCTAAACATAAATGTGGCTTTGTCTATTTCTCCTTTTAGCTCTATCAGTTTTTCCTCATATATTTGAAATTCTATTATTAGTTGCATATACATTTAGGATTGTTTTGACCTCTTAGAAGATTGGTCCTTTTATCATCATGTACTGTCACCCTTCATGTGAAGTCTAGTTTTCTGATATTAATACAGTAAATCCATGCTTTTAAAAATTAGTGTGTACTTGTCTATCTTATTTCCTCCTTTTATTTTTCACCCTATATTTAGAGATCTTAATGTTTGTGGAGGTTAGTTGTGGGTAGACTATAGCGGGTTCTAGAACTATTTATTTTGGTCTTTCAATATTTCCTTTTCCTGGCATGTTTAGCTTTTTCAATGCTATTATGTTAATCTGGATTAAAGTCTACTGTTTTGCTGTTTTCCATTTCTTCCATCTATTCTTTCTTGTTTCCTCTTTTTATGACTCAATATGCATTTTCCATAATTATATTTTACATCCATTATCAGCCTATTATTCACATCTCTTAAATTTTCTGTAGTTTTTCTAAGGTTGCAAAATACATATTTATTTAATCACAATTTGACTGTAAAGAATATAATACTATAGCATTTGGCATATATTTTAAGGACCTTATAGCAGTCTATTCCTCCCTCCATTCTTTGTGCCATTTTTGTCATATCTTTTACTTTTAAATATGTTGTCAGCAAACAACGTATCACCAACTCATTTCCCTTTAGAAAGTCAGTTGTTTTTAGATAAATTAAAAATAAGAATATAATGCATTTTAATTTTATCTTTATTTATTTCAGTTCCAGTGCTTTTCATTTATTTGTGTAGATCCAAGTTTCTATATTATATTATATTCCTTCCAACTGAAGAACTTCCTTGAACACTGTTTAAATTGCAAGAATTTTCTTGATTTTTGTTTGTCTTAGAAAGTCTATATTTCTTCTTCATCTTTGAAATTTAGTTTTTCTGAGTATAGAATTCTAAGTTCATTGATTTATTCCAGGAATTTTAATATGCCACTCCATTCTCTTCTGTCTCACATTTTTTTCCTTCCAAAAAATCTGCTGTACTGTCTTTGTTTCTTTCTATGTAATTAGATAGATAGATAGATAGATAGATAGAGATAGAGATAGAGATATTTCCCATTTACCTTCAAGATTTTCTCTCTGACTTTGATTTTTAGCAGTTTTGATTCCATATGCCTAGTAGGTTTATGTGTATGTGTTGTACTTTGTTTAACTTGCTTGCTTGCTTGTTTGTAATGTTTATGTGTGTTTGGGGTATTTGTCCTCTGTGTGTTTTTTGAGATTCTTGTGTCTGTGGTTTGGTGTCTGTCATTAATTTTGGAAAATTTTCAGTCATAATTAATTTTTTTACCCTGTTAACTTTCTCTTTTTCTCCTGGGATTCCAGTTACACATGTTAGACTATTTGATATCATCTCACAACTCTTGGGAGCTCTGTTCTGAATTATGTTCACTCTTTTAGTCTCTCTCTGCATCAGATTTTTAATTTTAATTTTATTGACATCTTCATGTTCATTAATTCTTTCTTAGTTTTGAATTTGCTGATAAAAGCATTATTTCCTTTTTCTGCTGGGTTTTCTGTTTCACTTCTACATTTCTATTTGACCCTCATAGTATCTGCATCTGTCAAAATTACTTACCTGATAGGGCATGATGTACCTCATTCCCCTGAGAGCTTTTAATGTATTAATCATTGTTATTTCAAATTCCCTGTCTAATAGCTTTAACATGTATCATATCTGTTGATTGATTTTTCTTTACTGTTTCCTCATATACCTTTTTGTTGAAAGTTAGACATATTGGAGATTTCAGTAAATTTTTTTTTATGCTGAAAATTGGCATAGCTTTCCTTCTTCCTTTAGTGTGAAGATTTGTGTCATCTATCCAGGAGTGCAATTGGGTTTGGGGGTTATTTTTGCTTTGTTTATACTCTGCACCACAGGCTCCAATTCCTCCAGCATTCCCTTCTGTTTAGGATGGAGCTTGTTTGCCAGAGGGTTTTCCTTAGCACCTGGTCCTTTACAATGGGGATTTATTAGTTTACACCTTACAGTTCTTAGGCTGTGAAAATGTCCAACTCCAGGCATCAACAGGACGGTAGCTTCTCTGAAGACAGGGTGCTGGCATCTGGGACACCTTTGTCACATGGTCCTTTGCTCCAGGGTTTCGTTGCTTCCACCTTCTGGCTTCAGTGACTTCCTCTCAGCTTCTCTGTGGCTTTTTCTGTGGGGTTCTCTCAATATCATTTCTTAACTTCTGTATGTGTTTTATCCTCTTATAAAGGACTCCACTAAGAAGATTAAGACTCACCCTGAGGCATGACTCAACTGAAACAACCTAATTGAAGGGTTCCACCTCAATAGGTTTACACTCACCAGAATGAATTAAAAGAATGTGATCCTTTTGGGGGCACATACATCCTCCAAACTACCACACAGGGGGTGGGGCATGAGTGTTTTCTGTTGTTCTTATTGAGTCTCAGTCTTAGGAAGGCTGCCTGTGTCCTGGCCTTAGGCCTGTGGCCTCAGTCCTTCTGCCCCTCTCCTTTTTTTTGGTGTCCATGAGTCACCAGCAATAAACCCTCTTCCTCAATCCCTTCCCACCTTGTATCCCATTCGCATCTCCCGGGAATTAGTTTAATTACAAGAATCCAGTGAGAAAGCTTCATCTGGTTCCATAGCTCAAGGCAAAGAGAACACAAAGAGCACCAGAGTGAAGTGACATGAAATCTAGTAATCTCTGTGGAGAGCTAAATACTGATCCAGCTGAAAAACTTTAGATATGCCAGCATAAATTTCCACAAACTCTAACTGACCCAAACATATATTCAATAGCAATTTCCTCAAATTATAAAATTTGGCAAAGGCCTCTACTTAAGGCTCAGTTTACTGCATACAGTGATGGAGTAAGCTGTCTAAGACAACAGAGCATCCCTCCAGACTGCTGTGGCTTCGGCAGTTAGATTTGCCAACACTTTGAAAAAGCCTCAGCTCTCTCTTGGGGTGTATAACTACTTGGTCCCCATCCCTGGTAAGGTAAAACATCTAAAAGCAGCAGGCTATGGCTTGCTCCAGCATTGAAATGCACCTTAAAAGGGGATGAATTCAAAAACCTAGCCTTAAAATAGCAAACACATAAAATGCAAACCAAGATAATTATAACAGAAGACTAGTGTCTTTATTTCTAACCCAGTCCCCTTAGGTCACTGTGCTAACAGAGCCCTACTCAACAGACAAATTACATCAGCCAATCACATACTGCTGCAACTACGGCCTTGGAGGCCCATCTAATATTCCTTCTGAAGTGGCTGTACTTTTCCTTTCAGGCCCTTCCAAAGGTGAAGTGCACTGAAGATGTGTTTTCTTCTCACTGATCATTACTTGCCTTACAAATAAGCCTCTTCAAATTTGCGTTAAGGAGCAGTCGTTTTACTATTGTATGAAACAAAGAATGAATGGTGGAAAACAGAGATATTTATCCTTGAGAGCTGTTTATTATGTTTATAAGAAGACTCTGAGTAGTGAGGTGGAGGGAGGATGGAGGAAAGGGCTGGGGAGTGGATGACCAAGGGGCCTCGGTGAATTACATGACCTTGTGATTTGCCATCATTTGTCCTGTATCTTTAAATGAACCCAGAAGACCCAGAAAATAAATTTTATCTGTAGAACAGATGAGTGAGATTCTTGCTAACAGACCAAACATATTCATGTAAGATTAGCAATTAGAATACAATTTTAATGTATTTATTTATAATGGGAGATAAGTTGACTTTCCAACCAAGATATTTTGTGTCCTGTCTGCAGGTCACCCTCTCTTGGTAAAAATGTATTTCAGTCAAGACAAATTTGCTTGTTGGGCCTAAAATTTGAGCAGGAGTGAGTGAGTTAACTTGCAGGATATATGAGTGAAGCTATGATTATGGGGCTTACTAAACTGCCTTCATCTTCTTTTATTGTTTTTCTGTCCTGCCTGGTTGAGGACCCATGTGTTCAAAGCACATTTCTTAAGTTATTCTATTATAGTGAAATTTTATTGATAACTCATCCCCTTTCTTGTGATTTCTATTTGTCTTTATTGTATGGAAATCCTAGATTACTAGCTTTCAGTTACTGCCTTGCAGCCCTTGGGCAGTGGCTTCTCCTAGCTATCCTCCCCAGAGTTCCCAGATTGCTGTCAGATCCACCTTCTCCCAAATCACCCAGTCATTCATTTGCAGCTCATGGGTATGTCGGGTTCACAGCAAAAAATTCCAACCTGATACCTCAGGCAATTGGAAAAGACTGGCACATTGTGATATATTCATTCCTTCATTTATTCATTCAACCTACATTTAAAGAGCACTGTGTGTCAGGCACTGGTGGATAAAGAATGAATAAATAAGGGGTCTAACTTAAAGGCACCTTTCAGCCCCTATATCACAAGGGGCTGAATTCTACTCTACTTGATCAATATCTTCCTCTAGAGTGACACTCTCAAACATTGGTCCTGTACCCATTCATAACACACTCTCAGAGCTAAACTTCTACCATCTACCTATGGGCATATTGTCCTTTAACCCCCTATGCATTCAGCAGAGAGAGGAGTCAAGTCAGACTCTGACTTTGGATCCTTCCCTTGTGGATAGTTGCAGTTTATGTATTTCCTCCCTACAGGTCACCTTTTGTGACATGTTCAATTTTGCACATGGTTTTGTAGCTAGGCATTCTACTAACCTATTTTTGGGAAATATCTTGACAAAGTAGAGTATTTGGACACAAAGGCAGAAAAAGCTGAGTTGGGGTGATTTGGAGACATTTAATGCCAAACAAATGACAGTGGAGGCATGGGAATAAAGGGTAATTAATAGTTACTAGAGAATGGCACCTCAATGGATCTTTAATGAGATTTTCTTCTATTTACTGTCACTAGAAAAGTGATGATACTGACACACAGGAAAACAGTAGGCAATGTCCTATCTGTACGTGCTCATCACCAAGAGTTCACATAATATAACTTGAAATGCAAAGCTACTTCTACCTCAGCATGCTTCCAGAACAAATATAAAGGAAATGGAGTGAAGGAAATAATTCTTAAGATGCCGTTTTGCTAAGCAGGCACGTTTCATATTTCTGATCATGAGAAAAATAAAGATGAAAATTAAGGCCATGGGGGAAATTAATCAATTAAAATGATTAAAACAGTTAACATCCAGTCCTAAAATTGATCCATCCTAACTATTCATGTAAAATCCATTTGCAGTGAATTGTAGTTAATGCCTAACTTCTTACACCACAGTTAGTATGAGTCATGAAAATTGCAATTAAGTGACTATTGTAATTTTTTAAATTGCTATTACATTTTCTCTTTGTGTGGCTTGAGTTCAATTATTAATGACACCTGTAATTTCTTTTTCATATTTTTCTCTTGATGAACAAAGGTGCTCTGGTTTTCATAAGGTCTAATGAACTTCGTGTTTTAGCTGTTTTATAAGTTTGTTTTATAATATTTTGAAGAACTCTGAATATCCCATGTACTATTTTGCTAAGTGCATTTTCTCTTTCTCTGTGGATCAGCAAGGACAATCAAGGTATGTATTGAATTTTAAAATCCAATATGTAAAGGGTCATTGGTTGTCCAGGGAGCCTTTTATATCTTTTCTATCCTTGCAATTACTTTTTCTCCCCAAATAAGATTTCCTGAAATGCTAATTTAGCCATGTGTGACCCAATGGAGTCTAATGGCTCAAAAGCATTTGCTCAGCTCACTTTTCATTGGTGCAGGGGAAGTGTGGAAAGCAGTATTTACTGATCCCTTGGTTGGGAGTAGGAGGAAATCAGTAAGGTGGGGGCTGGTGAATAGAAGGAATTAACAGGCCAGGGGCTGGGAATTTTGCTTCCAGGTGAGAAATAAAAAGGGAAGTGACAAAACTAAAACCAGTCACCACAAGGGGCTTTCCCATATGGGACTGATGTCAGAACTTAGCACAGAAAAGAAAGGGTTGGGGACTGATGCTAGACCCACAGAGACCAATAAAAAGCCTTTAAAGTTGCCAGACGCTATCTCCACATGACGTGAAACATCTGTTCAAAAATTAAGTGGAATATTTCTAAATAACTTCACAGTTTAAAAAAAGGCAGACTAAACGATCTGTATTTTATTTTACTGTATTTTCCTATTTTTCTCATTTCAATTAGAGCAAACACACCACACATACACACATCCCACACACATACAGATTTTTGTGTTGTGTATTTTTCTGACTTTTCAACTCCCATTCCCAAACACTTCTGTGTTCAATATCTCAATCATACATACTAATAACTAAATACTTGGAGCATGTGATTCTAAATATATTCAAACACATGCACAGGTGAACATATACACACACTCTCATACTGAGACACAGTTGGGGTTTTGCTTAATTTACAGAAACTGTTAGAAACACCACTTTGTAGATAGGAATGAAAAATGAAATCATTAGAGAAGCTGCTTATTTACACTAATCTCTGAAGCACACATTTTAAACTGCTTTGCACTGGACTTCAAGAGAAGCAAGTTGGTGTAACTAATAAGTTATCAATGGGAATTAAGAAACAATGACCTGTAACAGTAAAAATTATAAGGAAGCTTCTAATCCACCGCCTCAGCAACCTTGTAAGCAAATGTCATGTTTGACAAAGTAGTTCATGTTGAGAAACACCATCTGTGAGGAATATTAGAGAGTGGGAGGAGATGTCATGCTTGATAAAGCTGGTAATTCCGATGGCCATCAGAAGAGGCGGCTAATATTTCAAAAGCCCGGGGAAAAGAGAGTCAAGAGAAGAAACTGATGAGTTTGAAGGAAACACCTGAGACCGTTGCTAATGAAAACAAGCACAAGGAAATCATCCTGTATGAATTGTTTCCCATCCAAACAATTTACCTGTACTCCTGCGAGGGGATCTCACCTCCTAAGGTTTAAAATCTCCTCTGTACTTCCAGATAACATCTTTATTTATCCTTCAACACTCATCCCATGCTGCTTCTCTGAACATACTAATATACAACAGCTGTGGAGGTTTAGAAAAATATAAAGCTAATGAGTCTTGTTCCTCCATATGGACACATCCTTCAATTCAATACTAGGTTTGACAGTGTTTCTGTGGAAGGCTCTGTGCTGAGCACTCAGCATGTACCTGTCCTCAGGCAGCTCACAGTCCATTGCAGATGTGCGTAGAAAACTATGTCCCATTGCAGCCCAGTGCAGTAAATTCACACAGGAAATATACATGGTAAGCAGATTCTGTGCAGAGGGAAGAGAGACTAACCATCAGGCTGTGGGTTTGCCAACAAGTTCACACAGGAGCTGCATTGGGAAGCACAAATGGGCATTCCCAAAGAGGCAAGGATCTATTTAGAGGTATGAATCATAATATAAAATCCTGAGCACTACCGTATATATATTTCACTGACACCCCAGGCTAGACTAGGTCCCCTGATGATTTTCTTCAATGCATTTTGCACCTTTGCAGTTACTTTTTAAGTTATTTGTTGAACACACCTGTTACTATTCACCCGTATTCACACAACACAAGTTCTTTGGTAGTGTGATAGCCATTTTGTTCAAATTTTATCTCCAATGCTTAAGACTGATTTCCTGTTCTAGAGGACTCTTGGTTATTTTTTCCTCAGACAGGTCTCCTGACACCTATCCTATAATTAATGATATTTCCTTTACTCAAAATACAACAGGAAATAGATCAACTACATCTATTAAGGAAGTTACACTAAGATCTGTCTGCTGCTTTCTTTGCAAGAAGAATTGCGCGTATCGCAACACGTGAAACTTGCAATGCTCCAGATTTCCTGTAAGATACGTGCCCTAACGGTGTATTTGCTCCCTGGTTACTGCAGCTATGAGGAAAGACATGGTCCAGCCCACTTGACTTGCCTCAAAAGACTTAATACATTAGGAGTAGAAATGAACAAAGCCAACTGTTTCTGCCCAAAGAGAAGTCACAGCATTTGCTCCAGTGTGAAAGTGAAATATTTTGTCCTTGTTTCTCCACAAAAATGGAATCAAGAATTGCTTGGGCTTTTGGAAAATAAAACAAAATGCCTCACAAGGTGAAAGGCCAATTCATGTTAGTAGAGTCTTAAATTTTTTAATTTACTGTGGTTATTGTCTGATTGTTGTTCAATATCAATTGCTTAAAGGTTCCAAGGCAACAGGGATGTATCTAACCCCTGACTGAAATATCCTCTCTCGTAAAATTCTCTGTTCATTGGATATTTTAAAATAATCAAAATTAATTTGGGCCAGGATTTTGGCTATCACCTAAAACACTGAGTAACTGCATAGCAATAAGTGGATAAGGAACATAATGAAAACAATCAATACTCTTTACTAGATATTTTCTATGTACCAGACATTGTGTTGGGCTTGAGGCATGGTATTTACTGTCAAGGAGCTTAGTCCAGCTTCATGAGAAATTGTAAGTGAAATTGTAAATATAGACAGCACAATGCTTCATTGAGAAGAGTTGTGATGTAGGTAAAAAACAACAACAAACCAGACTGCTCACAATCTATACAAAACAAAATAGGATACATGGATAGTGGAACAAACACACCATCAATAACCTAGCCTTTTTACTTATAGATGAGTTGAAAGGAATCTTCTGGAATTAGGGAGAAGGAAATAAAATCATGGCCTACATGTGATATGATTATGGATGACTTAAAACTACAGAGCATATCTACTGTAATTCAACATAAGATCATGTTTATTTATTTGAAAGCAAACATGCTCATAACAATAATAAACATCATCTTTTAATTAGCTATTTAAGGCATAAAGTCTATACCAGTCCTGCTGATGTATATGTGTCTACTAGAAATAGGAAAAGACCATATATTCAGTAGAAATGAAGAAAAACATGTAAACTTGATATTATAGTCATTTTTGCATTAGAGCAACAGATTTTAGGTTCAAATAATCTTGCATTTGGATTCTAGCTCATCCACTTATAGTTGGATATAATATTGAGAGATCAAATTTAATGTCTATATTGGAGATTCATTGTGTTAGAACAGTGCTTGGTACATAATAGGTAGTCAGTAAAATTTGCAATGGATTGGCCTCCATGAGAGTAGTTCTCTTCCCTTTGTCTTCATTTTTCATGACTCCTCTCCTTTTAATTGCCTGCCTTTCATTTCCATCCCTTTCCTACTTCTACAGGCTGATCTAAACTATTTCGTGATTAGAGCATAGTGATTTGATATTTTACCCAGGAAGCAACCACCAAAAAAAGTAGGAGGATCTATTTTGGGTTCAGATTTGAATGCACAATGAAGAAGAGATTTTTTTCTGGAAGGCGTAACATATGGTTTTCAGGTCCCTGACAGCTAGTAACTCTTGCTGGCCTATTAGTGGGGGTACAAGCTACAGAGAACAGAGTTTGGTGGCTGCAGTGGTGTTTGCCTCATACTGGTTCTGGGGTATGATTTTGATTGTGGTTCTGGCCATATGAACTTTCTAATTCCTGGACCTTTTTTTTTTTTTTTTTTTTGGATCCTTGTTCCTTAGTTTTCTTGGCAAATCCTGAGCTCCACAATATGCTTCCAATATACTAATTTACTCTGTAAATGTGCCAGAATCAGTTTCAGTTGCCTCTATCTAAGGACTCTGAGAAATACTATCCTGGTGCTTAATTGTAGGTCCAGAGAACTCCCTCAATTTTAGTTAAAGCCATACTAATGCTTTGCACAAAGTACATGGTGATTCCCTTTTTGTTAATTCAATTTTATTGAGATATATTCACATACCATACAATCATCCGAAGTGTACAATCAGTTGTTCACAGTGCCGTCATATAGTTGTGCATTCATCACCCCAATCTATTTTTTGAACATTTTCCTTGTACCAGAAAAAGTGAAAATAAGAATAAAAAATAAAAGTAAAGAAGAAAATCCCAAACACTCCCCCTCCCACCCTATTTTTCATTTACTTTTTTGTCCCCAAAAAACCTGCCGAGTTGGCTTAGCTAGAGAGAGAAGGCCACATCTGAGCAACAAAGAGGTACTCAGGGGGAGACACTTAGGCACAATCATAAGCAGGTTTAGCCTCTCCTTTGCAGTAACAAGCTGCATAAGGGCAAGTCCCGTGATATAGGGCTCGGCACATCAAACCGCCAGTCCTCAATGTTTGCAACAACATCAGCAACAATCCAGGTGAGGAAGCCCAACACCTCTGCATTTTCCCCCAGCTCCTTAGGCAGGCCCTGCATATAAATTTTTATTTTCTGCCCAAATTGCTTTGGTATGTGTCGCTATTTCACAATGCATGGTGATTCCCTTTTGCTTTTGCCTTGGTTTTAAGAAGGAAGAATTTGTTAAAAACTGGAAAAAAAAATTGAATGCACAAAGGATTCTCCCAACTGAAAAAGGTTTAAAGTGCCTCCTGCTCACCCCATCTCACAGTTGATTGACCCACCGAGAGAGGGAGAACACAGGCATAGGCTTCAGGTCTGAGAGAATGAAACAGGCATAGAACTGCAGTCCACATAGCTCTAGGAATTAACACAGAATTCCCGAGGGAAACCAGCACACAATAATAAAATCAATTAAGGTTCATTCTCCTGGGACTGTACAAGGGGGAAAATGAAACTTCTATAGTGCTAAGTAGTAGGGCTTATGAAGAAGCATATAGAAATATAAAATGGCCAAAGTATGTAGGCAATGCTTTAAAAAGATGACATAACATACTTTTATTCTGTGTGTGATTGTTGCACATTAAACATTTTCTCTGGATCCAGCCTTATATGCAGATATTTCTTGCCTTTCTAATCACTGTCTATCTTAGGCAATGCCTGATCCTTGGCTGATTTTCTCAGAA
Source organism: Choloepus didactylus (assembly GCF_015220235.1). Lineage (NCBI taxonomy): Eukaryota > Metazoa > Chordata > Mammalia > Pilosa > Megalonychidae > Choloepus > Choloepus didactylus. The sequence goes on from NC_051315.1 coordinate 11,250,807, forward strand.
CCCTATTGTTTTTGAGGATTAGTCTGATTAACTTTATCTATGTAAGGCACTTGTTCTTTCTATATAATTATTATCTAGCTATTTGGGAAGAATCTTTAGGAAAACCCTAAAAATGTGGAAATTCTAAACATTTTATATGTCATATCATCTTTGGCTTTCCATATTTTCTTCTTGGAAATTAGCTGAATTTCCACTCTTGCTTTTTTAAAGATTGCATATTTTCTTTTTCCAAGATTGTATGTTTTCTTTTTCCCCTCTGATTTCTAAAATTTCACTTCTTATTGTCTTTCTTCAACTTTATTACAATGTACCTAGGTGTATTTTATTTATTTCTTCGTGTGTGTGTGTGTGTGTGTGTGTGTGTGTGTGTGTGTGTGTATCCTATTAGGTTTGGTGGCACTTCTTTTCTTTCAATTTTTGAAAATTCTTGACCATTATTTCTTCAAATATTGTTTTTAACCTAAGACCCTCTCTCTCTAGCTCTCTCTCCTCTTTCTCTCTCTTCTCAAGAGCCCAAATACATGCCTTTAAGACCACTACCCTCTTACACATGTGGTTTTCATTTTTGGTTCAGTGTTTCAGTATTGATATATTCCTACAAATCTACTTTTACTCACTAATCACCTATTCCACAGTGTCCAATCTGCTATTATTACCCATCCAGTACTGAAACTACTCTGTAATAATTCAATCCTAGAATTTCCATTTGTTACCTCTGTATGGATTGCAGTATCCATCTAATTTCTTACCATATTCATTGTGGTTATTTTAAAGCCTGTGTATAACTCCACTGCCTGCATCACTTGTGAACCTGTTTCTAGCATCTGTTTTTCCTTTTGGTTCTCCTTTTGGTTCTCCTATTTGTGTGTTTAATGAATGCAGAACATTTTGTCTGGAAAAATATAGTAGGGGTTCCAGAAGTCTTTAGCTTCTGGCACACAGTTTGCGTAGAGTTGTGCCACATTAATCCAATTGGGGCTTGAACTAAGTTGACATTGCTTATTGATCTTTATTTGGACTGATCTATTTCCAGTCCCTCCAGACCCCTGAAGTGTGTACTGCATGCACCCCTTCTTGGAAGCCCTACTGATCTCCTGAGTCTTTAAGCCTTTGCTTTTTGTAATGGTTCACTGCCTCTCATCTATGCTACTTATGAAGCTTGGCAGAATATTGTCTTCCTTTCAATGTCTTTCCTTTCTTTACAGAAGCTGACTCAAGTTCTGGCTGGCTTGATAGTTCCCTATGCCTTCCATCAGATTTTTAAAAATTGTATTCAGTTTCCCTAATTATTTCAGCAGGTGGTTATCTTACCAGTTAACTGCTTTAGCCAGAATATGAAATTTGTATGTGTATATTTATACCTAGCTGTATGTTTTATTTCATGAAACTGATTCAATAAACTGCTTTATTATGTTTTCCAATTATTCACTTTACTTTCCTTGCTTCTAATACCATCTTAGTTGATTTGGGGTTTGGAAGTTGAGTTTCAAGATAGGTGTCAGTTGTCACAATTCAAGATTAGTTCTTTGTTAGTTGTTCTCCTAGGAAACAAAATGCTCAGTTAAAATCAAGGTATACTTTTGGGATACCTGAACTGGAATGGTCTAAAAAGTTCAGAATTTACCATTTTGTCCTAATTCTTACCAGAATGAAAAAATAGTCTTGCTTAGCCTAATATGTATTCATAGATATCTATTCTTGTTATTTTTAGAAATACTGCTATTATTTGAATGTTTTTGGTTTGCTTTAGTATTTTTTAATTGAGCCATGGTTCATCTTTAAGGCTGATCTTAAAGGCAAAAATTAGTAGATTTGAATGTGGAATAAATGAATATTAATAAAGAATCTAAAGAACATTTAGATGCATTTAAAAGCTTAAATATGGATCCATTTTTAAAAGTTATTATTAACAATCTTTTCACATGACTCATTGCTTTATTTGTTTAGCTTTTCATCTGAAATAATTTCAGATTTATAAAATATTGCAAAACTAGCACAAAGAATTCCCATATACCCTTCACCCAGATTCCCCAATTGTTAGCATCTTATAAAACCACAGTAGGAAATTAATATTTATACAATAAAATTATCTAATCTACAGACTTTATTCAAACTTTGCCTTTTTTTGTTTTTTCCTGGTCCAGAATACATCAAGAATCACACACCACAATTAGTAGTCATGTCATCTTAGTTTCCTTTAATCTCTAATGGAATGTCATGTTTCTCTTTATTTTTAAAGAAACTATAAGATTACAGAAAAATATGATACAGAAAATACAGTTTCCACATACCACCCCCCACACACACACACTCAATTGTCCCTATTATTACCAGTTTGCATTAGTGTGGTAGCCTTGTTACAAATGATGAAACATCATTATCAATATACTATTAACAATAATCCATAGTTCATATTAGAGCTCACTGTGTTCTACAGTCCTATGTTTCATTTCTTAAAATTTTTATTCTAGTAACATATATACAACCTAAAATTTCCCCTTTTAATCACATTCAAATATAATTCAGTTGTCTTAATTACCATCATGATGTTGTGCTACAATCTATTACCAAAATTATTCCACCACCCCAAACAGAAATTCTGTACCAAGTAAGCATTAACTCTTTCAGTTGTCCCTTGGTAATTATATTCTAATTTCTGACATATGAATTTGTTTATTCTAATTATTTCACACCAATAAGATCATATAGTATTTGTCCTTCTCTATTTAGCTTTTTTTACTCAACACGATGCCTTCAAGTTTCATCCATGTTGTATGGATCAGAAATTCATTCTTTTTAATGGCTGAATAATATTCCACTGTATGTATAGACCACATTTTGTTTACCTATTCACCTGTTGATGGGCACTTGATTGCTTCTATATTTTGGCAATTCTTATAATGCCATTAAGACCATCAGTGTGTAAATTTCTGTTCAAATCCCTGCTTTCAATTCTTTGGGGTATATACCTATAAGTGGAATTCCCATGTCATAAGGTAATTCTATCCCTAATTTCCTGAGGAACCACCACTCTGTTTTCCACAGCAACTGCACCATCTTTCTTTCCTATTAACAATGAATGGGTGTTCCTATCTCCCCACATGCTGCCCAAAATTGTTATTTTCCATGGCCATTCAAGTGAACATGAAATAGTATCTCATTCTGGTTTTGACTGGCACTTCCCTAATGGCTGATGATATTCAGCATCTTTTTATGTGCCTTTGGCCATTTGTATATCATCATTGGAGAAATGTCTATTCAAGTGTTTGCCCATTTTTAAATTGGATTGTTTGTCTTTTTGTTCTTTACTTGTAGTATTTTTAATATATATTCTGGATATTAAACCTTTATTAGAAATGTCGTTTCCAAATATTGTTCCCCATTCTGTATATTCTCATTTTACTTTTATGATGAAGTCCTTTGAGGCACAAATGTTTTAAATTTTCATGAAACGCCATTTATCTAATTTTTCTTTTGTTGCTTGTGCTTAATATTGCTAGAGAAAATCTAAGACTTTAAGAGATTCCTGAATTTCAAATGATTTTTCTGATGTCCTAAAACTTATGGGCTGTCAGAATGGGAGTTAAAACCAAGGATTAACACACACTTCTTTGCTATTTTCTACTTTATCTTCATCACAAGACGGGAAGTAGAATCAAGTACGGTTTTGAATAAATATAAAATGCAAAAAGAGCAGTCACCCGTGACCCAGTGGTGGGAGTGGGTGTTGCAAGCCCCTTCTCTGGGGCCTCTCGCAGCCTCTGCAAGGGGCAGTGTGTATCACCTAGGCTGTTCCCCAGGAGGGCTTGAGACAGAATGGTACTGGCCACCACCTATCGTGCACTTGCTGAGTGCCAACAGTTGCCTCGCAGAAGGGGGTAACTGAAGCCCAGGAAAATAGCATCTTACCCAAGGTCTGGAATCAAGCATTTCTCCAAGGGCTCCTGGGTTATTTTATTGGAGAATGGTATTTAGAATCCAAGATCTGGGTGGATCCCACTGACTTCTTGCTTCTGGCTCTTTACAATGCCTTCAGTAATCCGATAAGGACCCATCCTCAATTAGTTGGGCCACACCTTAACTAAAAATAACATCTATAAGAGATGGTCCACTTTATAATGGGTTCATACCCCCAGGGACATGGATTAAGGTTAAGAACATGTCTCAATTGGGCTACATAATTCAGCCTACTACACCAGCCTTCATCATCAGCCACCCCAGAAGAGACATGATGGATACATGAACAGAGGAGCCACACTCACAGAGATGGAGGCTATTTACTGGCCCAATAGTATCAATGCCCACTGTATTAGTTAGGGGTCTCTAGGGAGCAGAATCAACAAGAGATATCTATAAATATAAGATTTATAAAAGTGTCCCACACAACTGTGGGTATGCATGAGTCCAAATTCTGTAGGGCAGGCAGCAGACTGGCAACTCCAATGAAGATGGTGACTCCGATGAGCGCATTCAATGAACTCCTCAGGAAATGGATTGGCAACTCTGGTGAACTCCTCAGGAAATGCTTCACTGGCTAGCCGAAGAAGTGAAGGTCCTGTATCTGTCTCCCTTAAAAGGTTTCAGCTGATTGGATTAAATCCAGCTGACTGCATTTTCTAATTGTGGAAGACACACCCTTCGTTGATGTCATCAGTCACAGCTGCAGCCAATTGACTGATGATTCAATAAACCAGCCTTCTGGTTTATTAACCAGCCACAAATGTTCTTGCAGTAATGGTTAGGCCAGTGCTTGCTTGACCAGACACCTGGACACCATCACCTGGCCAAGCTGACACATGACCTAACCATCACACCCACCATCAAGACAGATCTAGCTACTGCTGCCTCTGAATGACCAAATCATCAACAACAGAGCCCAATGTCAAGCCCCTGATGTGGCATTACTCCATTCCTTGAAGACACTGACTGGTCACCAAGTGGCCCATTAACTACATTAGACCCCTTCCATTCTGGAAGGATCAGTGGTTCGTCATCACAAGGATAGATATCCATTCCAGGTATGGGTTTGCCTTTCCTGCAGAGCCTTAGATGGAACCACTCTCTGGGGACTTAGAGAATATCTGAACCACAGGATGTTTCCATAAACAACAAAGCATCCAATGAGGGGACCCATTTTACAGTGAAGGAGGTGCAGGAACAGGGCCCTAACCAAGGTCCATTGACTGTAGCATGTGCCTCACCATCCAGAGGTAGCCAGCTTCATACAATGTTGAGGCTGCTCCTCGTGTATTTATACCTTCCTCATGCCTTTTAGAAAATGTTCTCAATCTTATTTCATCCTTACTTATTTGGTCTTCGGCCACACCCTCTCTGCTCTTCAACCCAATGGTTAAGCTCTTCATTTCATCTGTAATAATTTTCATATCTGGTTCAATAGTTGGTTCTTCTTTGTGATTTTTTGTTCTTGCTTCATATTTCCAAAATCCTCGCTTTTCTTTTCTTTTTTTTTTAGGCGAGTATTGAAGATGTTTATTTTAAATTCTGTTCTGCCTAGTCCATTCACTCTACTTTGTTTGGAGAAGGTAGTCTAGAATATGTTTTTTCTTTTGTAGGGGCTCTGTCCCTCAATTGTCTCTTATCTATTCCCTAAGGGCTTCTATTTCCTATTTCCTTGGGGGTGTGTCCAGGGCCAGTACTGGGTATCTGGTGGAAGCTCTGCTGCTTGAACCCTTCCTGGGAGGAGGGAGTCTCTGGTGTTACAGTCTAGGTTCTACAACCCCTGGTTTGTACCCCTCAACCCTCAAGAGGGTGCTGTTCTCAGTAGACAGCTGCAACCCTGAAGAACCTGCCTGTATTTCTCTCTGCCCTGGTAAGCCTTTACTAGAAGCTGTCATCCACAGTTGCCATCAACTACTTTCTAGAATATAAGGAGGGGGCAAGAGGAGTGGGAGAAGAGGGGCTTCTAAGGTGTAGGCCAGTTTGTGGTCTCCTTATCTTAGTGGCCTTAGTGGCTACCTCCATCCAGCCAGTGCCTTCTCAGCCTCCAGTGATGGTGTGGTGATGGCAACAGATCTGGCCAAGGTCCACCTAAGACAATGTGAGGAGGAAGAAAGGACACATTCATCTATCTGAAAACTCTTATAGGGCCTGATTCCCTTCTGCAGAGTTCTATTTTCTTCTACTCTGGGCTGCTATTCCCCCCACACCCAGATGCAACCTTCTTCTGATAGCTTCAGGGAGGTCTCATAGAATTCATGCTAGTTTCCCAGGTCTGTAAACCTCCTTACCACTCTTAGGTATCCCCTGGCTTGGGGTTGACTTGTGCTAGTGAGGCAGGATAGAATAGAGCATCAAAGCTGTGGCCCCTGGTCTTCTATTCAACTACAAAAGAGTTAAAGCAGACCTGCAAACTTCTCATGGGACAAAAATTTCCCCTAAAGCTCTGAAACCTCCCCAAACTATAAAAGTGTGTAAAATCATGGGCCCAAAGCAAACTCATAGTTAATGATAAAGAGCATGGGGTCATAAAGATTGATAAACATCTGCCATGGACAAATTTTGGATACATGAGGGCAGGCCAGAAGTCCTGATAGCTATCTCCTTCCAGGACAAATGATACCTAGTTAATGCAAGCCATGGTTAGAACAAACCTTGCAAGCCCCTAGTGTTCAAAAGTTTACTATGGAACCTTCCACCGGCAAAACTTTCCTATAAAATAAGCCAACCCACTCCCACTCAGTGCATGCTTCTCCCTCAAACATGCACATGTTATCTCTTTAGCATGTATCTTTCTCTTTTTCTTTAATAAACTCTGCAATTTATTCCTAAAAAAGAAAAAATTCCATAAGCCAAATTCTTCAAATTTCTGTGACTTGAGATAGATATATATACACACACATACACATACACACATACACACATATATATATTTGATTTGTTATTTCAAATAAGTCAGGATCAGGAAAGCATGAACTATTCTACAGGTTGTGTAATATTTTCCTTTTATAATGAGGGCGAAAAGTGGAGAGCAGTGTCTCTAATTCCTGCTACACCAGAAGTAAATTCTAGATGTTTTACAAATCTCAACCTCCAAAAGAACAAGGAGTAACAAGCTTACTAAAATAAAAGTTAATATTTAGAATACTGGATAAAGAAGACCTTCTTAAAGAAGATGTGAAAACTGCCAGTGCCAAAGGAAAAGATGGATTGGTTGGAACATATGAAAATTAGACACTGTCAGAGAAGAAAATATTGGCCACGTTTTTATATTAAAATTAATATCTATCACTATATAATTATCTATATATATATAAGCATCTCTAATACATGAGAACTTGCACAAAAAAAATTGAATATAAACAGAAAAAGAGCAAAATATCTGCACACACAATTCATAGTAGAAGAAATACAAATAAAAATTAAATGATAATGATAATAAACGATAATGATAAACCTAATTGATAATACCATTTCATTTAATACATGGGAATAGTGAAATATCTTTAATAGTATTCATAGGTACAATGAAATAGGAATTTTCCAAAATATATGGATATTTACAGAATGTTATGAAAAATTTTAAGAAAGCAATTTGTTTTATCTAAGTATAGAATGGCTGTACCATCTGACTCCAAATTCTACTTCTAAAAATCTGTTTTTCTGATATATTGCCAAATAAACATATAAGAATGTTTATTACAGCACTGTTTGTTATAAGAACTAAATCAGAAAGTAGCTTAAAACCATCAATATATAAATGGTTAAGTGCTGTAATACAGCTATGATATAAGACAATGAAAACAATGGATAAAAAATAGATATTTCCCAAGATACTGACATAAATAATCTCCAATATCTTTTGCATCAATAATGCAAATAATTAAATGCTATGAATAGTAAGATCTTATTTATTTAATAGATGTGTGCATATTTATATTCAAGGTATGTCCATGCAAATGTGTCAAGGTATATTTGTGAGCATGTCTACAGAAAACTATCTGGAATTGTAGCAACGAACTGGAAACAGTGTCTACTTCAAGATAATGGAGTGGAAGACTGGGAAGAGAGTAAAAATAGCATGTGCTTTGTGCTTTGCCTGTACATAAATACTCTCTGTAAAGACTATGTAATATTTTTGGAATTTAAAAAATTGAGGGCCTTAAAAGTGGGCAAATGAAATAGGTATTTATTTGAAAGGGTATGGCTGTATAACCTCTGTGATCAGAAGATATAATTTAGTAGAGAGATATGAATTTTGTTTCTGATTTTCTTCTTACGGGTAAATATACCATAGACCGTTATAATGAATATACTTATACACATCAATGCACACAAATTTCATGTTCCAACAATTTCTGAATAATTCCCTATAATATACAATTCATCAAAATCATGGGAACATTAGTTATCCCTTTTCTATCTTATTGGGGATAATTGTGGCTTCTACAGAAAGTGAGTAGTTATTCTTAGAAATCTCAGTGAATTAAGAATGAGAGTTAGGTGGGTAGGCTAATGCAGCCAACTAGACATTTGGAGATTATATTTCTAGTTCAGGCTTAGCCACTAACTAATGTGGACAGTGGTTGTTCTACCTATAGGATGCGAAGAGAGAGGCTTGTTGATTAGATACATTTTTCAGAATCGCTGGATGAAAAAAGTCCTAGAATCCCATTTAACCATCATCTTCTGAAATTCTGGACCTCCAGGTACAATGGTTCCCTCAACATGCAAACATAGAATTCACTTTCTTCAGTCTAGGCAGACCCTGAGAAAGGATTCAAGGTGCAGTAGTTTATTTGGGATACATTTCATAAAATACCTGTAGAGAAGTGGGGTTTGGGGACATGATGTGGTGTGTTAAAAACCAGCTATTCCTTGTGGGCAGTGGAGCACAACCTCATTGGGGATGACTTGAAGAAACTCTGTTATTTATATACCAGCTTCCTGTCCTTCATTGGTTACAACTGTGACTGATGCAAGTAATTATTTGTCACTTCTGTTTGTCCTGTGCAAAGGTTGAGCATGCTCCAAAAGCCAGGAAAAATAATTGCCCAAGGGAAGTCTCAGATAGTTCCACATAGCAGTTTTCAATGTGAAGAGGTATGTGCTGAAGGGATACGGGCAAGGTGGGCATCTGCTATATTTCACCAGTGGCTCTGTTCCAATTTCCAGTAAGTTCATTCTATTGGGTCACTTATTTTTCAAAGGGTAGTCCGCTGTAAATTCCTAGCAAAACAAATCTTATGATAGGGGTTTCAATAGAACCAGCTACAGCCCCTGCTAATGCAGTTCATTCCCAAATTCTATTTGATTGTCATCATCTTCATTCTCTAACACTCATTCTATATTAACCACATCCTTGACTACCGCTTCTGCCAGTCTCAGTTACTTGTTCGGTGGAGTAACCCATACCTACATTCCTAAGTATTTGAGCCCCTCCAATTATCATACAGTTATCAGCCAGGTTGCTGCAATTGTACATTTGTGGTTTTTCCCTGGCATGGAAGCACCAGAAGCACTTCTTTAAATCTTATAAGTTCCATACTTGCTCCTCCAAGTACCCAGGTATAATCAGAAACCATATCCCCTCATGGTAATCAGGGTTAATTATCTTAGCCAGGTATAATAACTCCTTTCTGTGGCTGCTGATCTCCTAGCATGAAGATTCCAACTTTACCAGGCATAAGTCATAGCTTTAAGTATTAGAAGGAATCAGATGTTGTCAATTTGTCACCAAGTAACTGCCTGCGCTCCTTAAGGGCATAACCATATTGAGGTCTATGCTGCTAATAGGTTGAACATTAAGTTGCAGTAGTAGTTGACCTGCTTCAGTGAGAAGGAGCACAGCTGTTGGATGTACCCACAAACTTTCTGCATTCTGGTTGCCATAGCTACTCTTTTCATGTACTCATTGTGAACCACTGGCCTTGCTTCTGCCCTCAGGGTGACCAGAGACAGAAGATGGTTCACCTCCACAGGAAAAGTAATTTTATCCAACTGGTTGTTTTGTGTATCCTGTTAGTAGATGCTCTTTGGAAGGTATTGTCATGATTTTCAACAATTCACAGACTTTATGCCTATAGGTGCATAAAACTGCCTATCTCTGATCTTCCAATCTGGTTGCTCTCATGCTCCCTATCTACTACACAAGACCTTTTCCATTGCCTCAGAATCTAAGTATATTCTTATTTCAGCCCACTTCTCTCTCCATACTAATTTGATGATTTGGTGCAAGTGGCAGCAAACTGTAACCAATACTATGCTTGCTACCTTCCTAAATAAAGTTTTATTTGAACATAGCTGGGCCCTTTTCTTTATGTATGGTCCATAGCTGCTTTTTCACTAACACAGCATGGTTGTGTAGTTGTGATAGAAGTCAAATGGCCCACAATTCTCAAAATATTTACTGTCTTTCTCCTTAAGGAAAGTATGCTAACCTCTGACCTAGAATATAGAATAACTTCCCCTCACTACTGTCTTTCAGGGGCAACTGTGATTGGGACAATAATCTGACAACAGTGCATTTTTGGCTCACATCAACATATGAAACCAACTCGTCAAATTTTTCATCCTGTGTTAGCTGGTTTTAGTCAACCCACCATTAACCACATGTGTGAACTGAGAGAGAAGTGTCAGTGCAGCAGATGTGGGTAACATGGACTGAGCCACCTGCCTGTGTAACATATTTTGCCTTCTGGATCTATTCAAGTTTATTCCTGAATATACAGTCTACAACTTAAGATGAATTTACTGTGGTTCTCACCAAACTTCTTAAGCTCACAATAAATAGACCAAAGATGCATTCCCATGCTTAATATGTTCTATCTTCAGCATTCAAAGGAGTCTAGTTAGTATGGTGCCTCTTTCTTAGTGGTAGGAGGTAAAATGTGCAATAACTTGCGCTTTAACTTGGAGAGGTTGTCTTGCAATCCAGTCCACTAGATGCCTACAATGTAAACTGACGTGGCCAGTCCTTAAATTTATGAAGGTTTTAGCTCCCATTGTTTGGTGCACATAGTTCTTACTAGATCATTTGCCTCTTCCAACTCACCGTGCTCAATTAGTATGATGTCATAAAAATGGTGGACCAGGGAATGTTCTGATAATAAGGATCCCTTCAGACTATATTTTGACCAAAAAAAATTACATGAGACAAGAACATAATTGTGCACTACAGTCTATCCTGGGAGAATGTGGACTGCTTCTGGTCCTCATTCTTGAAGGGTATTGAGAAGAATGCTTTCACCAACTAAAGCCAGATCAATAGCTGCATGTCAAGTTGCAGAGACTGTGTTGAACTTTTCTAGCAAAGATGCCACATCCAGCACAGATGCTGCAGTTGGGGATACCATTTAGTTAAGTTTATAGTCATTAGTCATAATTGATCATGATCCTTCTGTGTTTTCAGGCACCAAACTCAAAACTTAAATGAGGATATAACAGGGACAAGAGCCCTTGCACCCTTTAGTTTTGAAGTTGGCAGTAATCTTCTATCTCACCCATGCTCCTGATTACCACCTTGACTGTGGGTGTAGATGTTCCCTTCTCTCTAGTGTTCAGTGGTCCATTAAGTAAAGCTCAGGGGGCATTTCTACTTAATGTATTTGCTCTGGGTCTTAGAACTGGCCCAAATGTGTAAACTGGGTAAGGGTCATATTTTCCCTTTGCAGAAGGTGATTTCAGTACTCTACTCCTCTGCTCTTGATTTGTTGGTTATATAAGTCAAGCCATTCCACCACTGGCTTTTCATTAAAAGCCTATAAGTGCATAGTGCCTGTGAGTTAGAGTCCCTTGATAATGAACCACCCTTCAGCTCATTACATTACTAAGATCCATCTGGTCTCTCTCAGTTTATAGCCACCACCTTGCTTCTGCTCTTCCAAGCAACCACCATGACCAGAGATGCTAACGGTCCATTTCCATACTGGTATCCATCACTGTCCATCTAGGCCTGCAGAGGATATCTACCACCAAACTTGTAACCAATGCAAGTATCCTCACCAGTACAATCCTTATTGCTAGAGAAGGGAGTACCTTGGGCCTTCCCAGGGAATATGATCAGCTGGTCCTTTGAGGTTATATAATAAATCAAAATTTAACATGCCCAGTGCTTGGAGCCTTAGCACCAATTCATCAATATCCTGCCAAGGAAGCACTGTCATCTCCACTTCATTTTCAATATACCATCATTTTCTGTAAGCTTTAATGAGCCATCCCTGCCTTGTACTGGGACTTGTTTTAGCTCTCCCAGCTAGGACATTAAATTCCAAGTTACAGAGTACTGCTCCAACAAAATCTCCACTATCAATCATTATAATCTCTCCATCCACCAGGGTTCAGCAAACCACGGAATAATTCAAGTTATGCCATCCATATTAACCAATTCCTTCAGCACTTTAGTAAATAATCTTTCCTTCTGTATCAGGGAAGTATTTGCAGATCTGAGACATACTGAGACTTGACCTTATTGTTCATAACACAGTAAAAAGCATAAATTCTTGATGAGGACAAACATGTATTGTGATGCACACACCACAAGTAAGGCCTTTACAGACAATGAAAGGTTGCAAACCTCTAGCAAGAATAAGGAAGCCACTTTTGCCCTCTCAGAGGATATTGGGGAATGTAGGAATTCCTAATCCTCAAACACATTCACCAGATGTCCTCATTCCAGGCCTCAGTGTTCCATTCCTTTCTTGTCAACATTCTGACTGTAGCATAGGAGATTCCTGGGGCTGTGCATCCAGCTATCTTTGTAGTTCTCTTCCTTTCACAATCAAATCTTGGACCTGATTTTCAGCAAATCTAACTCTGCTGCAGTACATGAATGTCTTTAAGATCTGACTTCATGCCTGGGGTTGAGCTGATAGCTGGCTAACCTGAGCCTGTGATTTTCTTCCTCCTGCTTGCAGACATTCAACCGTATTCAACTAAACCACTAATTCTTATAACTACCATTGACTCTCTGTCTCTCAAGTGCTAAGGCTATTGCATGAGCCACTGCATCAATTTCTACCTTTACCCAATCTCAATTCACTGTAGGCAAAAGTCTTAGAAATTTCAAGGCAATAACATATCAAGAGTTATCAATATATAGCAGGTGATCCAAATCCAGAAGAAATTCCAAAGAGTTTGCTTCCTAAATCACTTCTATTACCAAAAGCTTTGGTTTAGATTTTCAGCAAAGGCCATGTTGAGATAAGGATCCTGGTGAGATTAGTTTATTTGGAAGGTGATCCCAGGAAATACCAGTAAAGGTGTGGGAACTTGAAACATGGAAAAGAAGAAGTCAATATAGGGAGTGTGCAAATTTGAATCTATTATGTACCCCAGAAAATCCATATTCTTTTAATTCAATCTTGTGGGTGCAGACTTATTATGGGTGAGATCTTTTGATTATGGAAATGTGACCCACCTATTTGTGGGTGAGAACTTTGGATTAGATTATTTCCTTGGTGTGACCCCACCCATTCAAGGTGGTTCTTGATTAGTTTACTGGAGTCCTTAAGGGAGCTCAGGGGATGACACAGACCCAGACAGTTAGAGATGCAGAAAGAAAGATGTATGGAGATGCTGAGCTAAGAGATGAAGCTCAGAGTTTGCCCCAGAGGAGCTAAGTGAGAACCCACAGATTCTTAAAGAGAAGGCCACTGGAATCAGAAGCTGGAAGCAATGCAACCTGGGAGAAAGGACCAGCAGACACCAGCCACATACCTTCCCAGTTAACAGAGGTGTTCCAGACACCATCAGCCTTTCCTCAGTGAAGGTATCCTCTTGCTGATACCTTAGTTTGGACAATTTTATGACCTTAGAACTATAAATTTGTAACCTAATAAATCCCCTTTTGTAAAAGCCAATCCATTTCTGGTATTTTGCATTCCAGCAGCTTTAGCAAACTAGAACAGAGGGCTAGAAGGGGAGGGCTGGAACACAGTAAAGAGGGAGAGTATTAGAAGGTAAGTTCAGAGAGAAAAAGTGCCAGGTATTATATGGCTTTGTAGGCCATTGTAAATGCTTTGAATGCTATTTTGAGTAATACTGGGAGACATCATAGAATTTTGATCAGAGAAATGATTGATGTAACTCATACTTTAATAGGAAAATTGTGGCTGCTCTGATGGAGATATGAATAAATGGGGGCAAGGTCAAAAGCAGGAAGATTTGGGGATGTTCTTACAATAGGACAGGCAAGACCCTATAGGGGCTTAGACATACATGAATGATGGCAGTAAAAGTGGTCAGAAATAGTATATTCTGGGCATATTTTGAAACAAAAGCCACCATGATTTGCTAGTGGATATGATGCAAGATTGGAGACAAGAATGACTCCAGAGCAGCTCAAATCATCCTTAACTAAGATAGAGCAATGTGTAGAGGAATCTGGGCTTATGAGACATAGAGATGAAGATGTTGAGGATGCTGTTGGATATACAAACATGAAGGTAAGAGGGGTGGTCCAGTATAGAAAATACATTTGGGTCAAGTCAAAGTCAATGGAGAGTGGGTTGAAAGAAAATAGGTCTAAGGGCTGAGGTCTGGGCCATCCTATTCTCACATGTCAAAGAGATAAGGAAGAAGAAACAAAGGAGGGGAAGGATGAGCAGCCAGAAAAATAGGTGAAAAATGAGGACAGTGTGGAACTTAATAATTTATTGATAAATGTATCAGAAGTGAGCACTGAAAATCATAAATGCACTTACTAAATGCCAAGCTCTTTCTTTGCATTATTTTACTTAATCCTTACACCTTCAGAAATATTACTGTTATGGTTTTACATATGGAGAAACTAAAAGGCCTACAAGTTAAGCCATTTGTCCAGCTCACCATACCAGGCCACAGGAAGTTGAAATATCTGAACACCCATATGATAGTATGCCATCATCTCAGGAAAGGCAATGTATCTTTTATCTAGTTCACTTCAAGTTAGGTCTCTCTTCTTGCCCTCTATTTTCCCCACAAATCTACATTTACTTTTAGTTAGTGGTTTCATCAGCTATTCACATCAAGATATACTAAGTAGTAGAAAGAGTCTTAAAGGTCATCTAGACCCCTTTATATTCAGTTCACATTGTGGGGACAGACAATGAAGAAAATAGTTTTCCATGTAGCACAGTTGCTAAAATCTCAGGATTTTAAACCAGATTGCCTAGGTTTGATTCCTAATTCCCCACTTGCTATTTTAAGTGACCTCCAAGGCATTACTGAACCTATCCAAGTGTCAATTTCCTTATCTGCAAAACAGGCTGACAAGAGCACTTCAAAGGGCTATTAGGATTAAATGACTTAATAGGTACCAAAAAAATAGAACAGTTCTTGATATATAATAACCACCTGATAAGTTTTAGCTATTAATTAATAATAATATTATTTTATAGGGTATTTTTATTGACATATAATTCACATTCTATAAAATTCACCCTTTTAAAGTGTACAATTCAATGTCTGTCTATTAGCATATTTCCAAAATTATGCAACTCTCACCAATCTCTCATTCCAGAATATTTTTGTACCCCAAAAGAAATCCACATACTGATTAATAGTCCTGCTCTCCTGAGCCTCTGGAAAACACTAAACAATTTTCTGCCTCTATGGGTTTTCCTAATATGGGCATTTTATGTAAATGGAATCTTAAAATTTGTGAACTTTTATATCCAGCTTCTTTTACTTAGCACAGAGTATTTGAGCTTCATCAATGTTACAGCATGATTCAGTATTGCATTCTTTTTACAGCCAAATATTACTCCACTGTATAGATATACCACAATTTGTCTATGCATTAATCTGTTGATGAACATTTGAATTATTTCCATATTTTAGCTTTTAGGAATAATGCTTTTATAATAAACATTCATGTACAAGTTTTAGAATGAGCATAAATATTTCAGTTCTCTTCGATATACCCCTAGCAAAGGAACTGTTGGATTGTATGTTAGTACTAATTTTAACTTTTTTAGGAATTGAAAAATTGTTTTCCAAGGTGGCTGCAGCATTTTCAATTACCAATAGCAATGTATGAGGTTACCAATTTCCCCGCATCCTAGCCAACACTTTTTAATGTCCATCTTTTTATTACTATAACCATCGTAGTTGGTGTGAAGTGATATCTTACGGTGGGCTTTCATTTCCATTTCCCGTATGAATAATGATGTTGAATGTATTTTCATGTGTTTATTGGCCATTTGAATTTCTTTGTAGAAATGTCTATTCAAATAATTTGCCCAATTTTTAATTAAGGTTTTATAAATTGTTGCATTATAAATACTTAAGTATTCTGGATACTATTCTCTTAGATATATGATTGCAAATATTTTCTCCCATTCTGTGGACTCTTGTTTCACTTTCTTGATAATATGCTTTGAAGCACTTTTTCTGTTTTTAATTTTGATGAGGTTCAATTTATATATTTTGTTTTCTTTGTTTGCAAGTATTTTGGGTGTCATGTCTGAGAAACTGCTTCTTAATGAAGGTAATGAAGATTTATTTACACTTATGTTTCCCTCTAAGAGTTTAATAATTTTATTCTTACAGATCTTTGATCCATTGTGAGTTAATTGTTGTATATGATGTGAGATATGGTTCCCACTTCATGCTTTTGCAAGAAGATATCCCATTTTCGTAGCACCATTTGTTAAAAAGACTGCTTTGTTTTTTTTATTCCAAATTGAATTTTCTTCGCACCTGTATCAATAAATGTGCCGGTTTGAATGTATTATGTCCCCCAGAAAAAGCCATATTCTTTGATGCAGTCTTGTGGGGCAGACAGAATAGTGGGGATTAAGTTGGAACATTTGAATTAGGTTGTTTGCATGGAGATGCGCCCCACCCAACTGTGGATGATGGCTGATGGGATATTTCCGTGGAGGCGTGGCCCCACCCATTCAGGGTGGGCCTTGATCAGTGGAGCCATATAAACGTGCTGACTCAAAGGGATGGAACAGAGTGCAGCTGTGAGTGACGTTTTGAAGAGGAGCAAGCTTGCTAGAGAGGAACGTCCTGGGAGAAGCCATTTTGAAACCAGAACTTTGGAGCAGACGCCAGCCACATGCCTTCCCAGCTAACAGAGGTTTTCCGGACGCCATTTGCCATCCTCCAGTGAAGGTACCTGATTACTGATGTGTTACCTTGGACACTTTATGGCCTTAAGACTGTAACTGTATAGCCAAATAAACCCCCTTTTTATAAAAGCCAATCCATTTCTGGTGTTTTGCATTCTGCAGCATTAGCAAACTAGAACAATAAACAATTGATCATAAACAAGGATTTATTTCTGATCTATCAATCCTATTTCTTTATCTATATGTGTATCCTTATGCCAAGACAACACTGGCTTGAATATTGTAGTTTTGAAATCAGGAAGTGTGAATCCTCACACTGTGTTCTTTCAAGATAACTTTGGCTATTTGGGGGTCCCTTGATTTTCTCTATGAATTTTAGGATATGTTTCTCAATTGTGGCATAAAAGGGCAGCTAGAATTTTGATCTGGATTTTATTAAATCAGTAAATCAGTTTGGGGATATGGCCATCTTAACAATATTAAGTTTTCCAATCCATGAACATATGATATCTTCCCATTTATTTAGTGCTTCTTTAATTCCCTAATTCCATTCAATGATGTTTTGTAGTTTTCTGTGGATGTCTTGTACTTATTTTGTAAATTTATTCCTAATTAACTTATTTTTGTTGCTATTGTATATGCAATTGTGTACTTAATTTCATTATTGGACTGTTCATTGATAGTGAATAGTTTATTTTTGTGTATTGATCTTGTATCCTACAACACTGCAAAATGCATTTATTAGATCTAACCATTTTCCCCTCAATATTCCTTAGAATATTCTATATACAAGTTCACGTCATCTACAAATAGATTTGGTTTTAACTCTTCTTTTCAATATGGACATCTTTTTTTTTTTTTTCTTGCTCATTTGCCTTGGCTATAGTATCCAACAGAATGCTGATTAGACATCCCAAGAGTGGAAATACTTATGTTGTTCTGGATCTTAAAGAAACAGATTTTCAAGTTTCATCTAAGTGTGATGTTAACTGTGAGTTTTCGTGGATGCCCTTTATCAGGTTGAGGGATTTTCCTTCTTCTCCTGGTAGTTGAGGGATTGTTTGTTTTATATTAAAATCATTGATGTATTTTGTCAAATTTTTTTTTTCTGAATCTATGGAGATGCTCATGTGGTTTAGTCTCTAGTCGATGAATATGGAGTAGTACATTAATTTACTTTCACATGCCAAAACAATGTTGCATTACTGGGATAAATCCCAGTTGGTCATGGTTTATGATCCTTTTAAAATATTGCTAGATTCAGTTTGCTAGTATTTTGTTGAGGAATTTTGCATCTATATTCATGAAGGATGTCAGCTTTTAGTTTTCTTTCCTTGTGATGTATTTTTCTAGCTTTGATGTGGGAAATATTGGCCTCATAGAATCAGTTGGGGAGTGTTACCTCTACTATTTTTTTTTTACCATTTTGAGAAGTATTGGTGTATTTTCTAATTCTCTAATTATTCTGTGATCCCTTGGTGTGTAAACCTTTTAACTTGTTCAGTAGAATTCCATTGAAGCCATCTGGGCTTGTATTTTGTATGTGGGGGTGGGTGAGGGTTTTTCATTACTAATTCAACTTTCCTTATTATATATCTTCAGATTTTTCTTGAGACAATTCCAGTAACTTTTGTCTTTCGAGTAATTTATCCATTTAATCTAGGTTATCTAATTTATTGGCACAAATTATTCATAGTATTCCTGTATGATCCTTTTTAAAAGTTTATTTATTGTAGGTAGCAATGCCCACTCTAATTCCTGATTTTAGTAAATTGTGTTTTCTCCTTTTTTCTTGCTAACTCTAGCTAAATGTTTGCCAATTTTATTTTAGTTTTCTAATTTTGTTGATTCTCAATATTATTTTTCTATTCTCAATTTAATTTATCTCCACTATAATCTTTATTATTTCATTCCTTCTGCTCACCTTGGGTTTAATTTGCTCTTTGGTTTCTAGTTCTTTAAGATATGAAGTTCGGTTTTTTATTTGATCTTTCCTCTTTTTAACTTGGGCATTTACAACTACAAATATCCCTCTCAGAACTATTTTCACTTAATCCCACAAGTTTTGGTCTGTTGTGTTTTCATTTTCATTTATCTCAAAGTATTTTCTAATTCTTTAATTATTCTTTGACCCCTTGGTGTGTAAGAGTATGTTGTTTAATTTCCACATATTCATAAATTTTGCAGATTTACTTCTGTTATCGACTTATAATTTCATTCCATTGGGATGGAGAAGACACTTTGTATGATTTCAATCCTTTTGCATTTATTGAAATTTGTTTTTTTGCCTAACATATGGTTTTCACTATAGAATATTCCATGTGCATTTGAGAAAAATATATATCCTATTGTATTCGTGTGGAGTGTTATACAGAATAACTTAAATTGTCAAGAGTTTTTGTTCATTGTATTTTGGGAACCTGTCTTTAATTCCATATATGTGTATATTTTGTTTTCTTGATGGATGAACCCTTTCATCATTATAAAATCCCCTTCTTTGTCTCTAGTAAATGTTTTTGCCTTAAAGTCTGCTTTGCAGATTCCTCTAAAATCTACTAGTTTAGCCAATTTGCACAGGTACTATTTGCATTGCATAATTTCAGTTATTTTACTTTAAACCTATTTATGTTGATTATATTTGGATCATGTTAATAGATCCTGCTAATCTCTGCCTTTTGATTGTAATGTTGAATCCATTTACATTTAATATATTGATAAGCCAGGATTTATGTCTACCATTTTGCCTTTTTCCCCCTGTATTCTGTGTCTTTGTTCTCCATTCCTCTATTATTATCCTCGTGCATATATGTAGATTAAAATTTTTCATCAGTTTTAGGAAATTTTCAGCCATTATTTGTTCAAATATTCTTTCCAATCTTCTCTCAATCTCTCATCTTATCCTGGGACTCCTGTTATGTGTATGTTGATTTGCTTGATTTGTCTGACTTGTCCATAGGTCTCATTATGGGTTAAATTACATCCACAAAAAAATGGTATTTTGAAGTCCTAGCTCCCATTCCCTACGAATCAACCTATTTGAAAATAAAAGGAGCTCATGATGGAATCGGGCAGGCCCCAATTCAGTAAGACTGTTGTCCTTTTAAAAAGAGAAGAGATATAAACACACAAGGAAGAATGCCACGTGATGATGGAGGTTGGGATTGAACTGCTACAGCTGCAAGCCAAGGAATGCAGAGAAGTTAAGGAAGGAGTTTCCACTACAGAATTCAGAGGGAACATAGCCCTGCTGACATCTTGACTTCAGACTTCTAGCCTCCAAAACTGTGACAATACATTTCAGTTATTTAAGTCACCCAGTTTGTGGTCATTTATTACAGCATCCATAGAAAAATAATGGAGCCTCCAATCCTCTTTTGACTTTTCTTCTTTCTTTTTTCTTTCTGTTCCTCACTCTGTAAATGTCAATTGATCTATCTTCAAGTTTAATAATTCTTTCTTTTACTAGCTCATGCCAACTGTTAAGCTTCTCTATTATTTTTTTTGATTTCATGTATTTTAATTTTCAATACCATAATTTCTATTTGGTTCTTTTTCATTAAGTCTCTCTCTTTATTGATATTCTCTATTTGTTTAGACATCATTCCCATGCTTTCTTTTAGCTGTTTAGACATAGTTTCCTTTAATTCCTTGAGCATATTTAAAACAGCTGATCTAAAGTCTTTGCCTAATAATTCCAATATCTGGTTTCCTCAGAGACAGTTTCCATTGACTGCTTTTCCTGTCATCACCCATATACTCTTCTGTGTGCTTGTTTTTTGGCATGTCTCACAATTTTTATTTGAATCTGAACATTTTAAATCATAGAATGTGGCGACTCGGGAAATCAGATAACCCACTAAGTTGTTTTTCTTACCATTTGTTGTTATTTATTGTTGCTGCTGCTGTTTGCCTCTTCAATAACTTTCCTGGACTAATTCTGTAAATCTGAATTCTTTGATGAATGTGGTCACTACATTTTCTACTCAGTTAGCTTAGTGGTCACCTAAAGATTGGGCAGCTATTTCCTTAAAATCCTGGGACCAGTATGTTGTCCAGCTTTGCCAAGGATCTCTATTTGCTTGCTAGGGGGTGCCTTCAACCCTCATCCAGGCAGTTTATAACAGCCTTCACCTTTACTCCCTGCTTGCACAGAACCTTAAAGTCAGCCAGAGGCAAGAGCTTAGAGGTTTCTCAGGTCTTATTTTATTATATGTACAACCCTGCCCAGGTGTGTGCCCTTATGAATACCCAGGAATATGTTGGAGCTTTACAAACCCCTTGTGGACATCTCATTCTCCACCTTTTCTTTTTGAGTTTGTTTCTCAATTTTTCATTTGCCCACCTATTTCTGTTGCCTACTGCAGCTGTGATAATAAACAATTGTCTATGAATGCTTTGGGCAAATGCTCCCAAGGACAAGGCTGTCTGCACTGAGCAAGTTCTGAGTCAGGACAATTAAAAACAAGCCCTGGGACGGGAGTCTCCGTAGAACTGTGAGACGGGTCAAATAATAACATCCTTTAGGAATGTTGCTTTTTGGGAACCTCAGACCCGTTCTGTCCCCTTCAAGGCATGCCAGCTAGATGGATTTCAGTGTGATTGTGAGAGTTTTCATTTTAAATGCTACCATGTAGCTGAGGAGAGGGTGATGAGAAAGAGGCAAGCAAAATGCCACAAAATATCCCTGCTTTTACTGAGATTCAGCCATTTTTCTGGAATAAAAGCTTTCAGAATTTTGCAAGCCTTTGGTTAATTTGCAGAGTTCTCAAAAAATTGATTTTGACTTTTTTTTTTTTTTTTTTACCAGAGTTCTTACTCTTAAGGAGAAAAGGATTTCCAGAAGCCCTTACCCTACCATTCCCTCTGCTCTCATTCAAAACTATTATTATTATCCAGAATTAGAACTTGGGTATCTAAATCTTATGGAATTTTCACATATATTAAAGAGAGCAGCTGGTAGGAAATCAATAAAATTATTAATAGACAAAGGCCTTAGGAATAATCTATCTAAATTTCTTGAACTTCTATCACTTTGATTTTCAAACTTCTTACAACACAGAACTTTCCTTTCAAACAAAATGCCATGCAAAAGTTAAACATCTATGAAGCAGTTCACAAAAAACTTGAATGTTTTTGATCTAGGAGTGAGATACTTGTAGATTTCTGCCTGCTCTGCTCTTTGCTTGTGGGAGACCCTGAGGAAACTCCACAGTAACCCTGGGTTACCAATGAATCCTGTTTGAGAAATAAAGTAGCAGCTGAATAAGTTGGGTACATCTAGTGGAGGAGAAAGTGGCTTTCCTAAAATCCACAGAAGGAAGTGCAGGTCTTAAGATTCTTAGCTCAACTTTCTCTCTATTCCCACATGGCAAACTCTCTCTAAAGCTATATTTTCCCCACTTTTTAGCTTATTAAACTGAATTCTTTTGCATTGTAAATGTACACTCTTTTCTTAGTAATATTATATATAATATAATATTGTATATTGAAATAAATATTTAAGTTGAAATATGCACTATTTCTTTGAAAAAATAAAGCAAAGCAAATACTTGGTTGCAGACAAGCAATAAAAATAACAACCTTCAAAAAAGTAAAAAAAAAAAACATTCTTCCCTATGAATAAAGGTCATTTTAAAATAGAGTTTTATGTTAGATAATGGCAAAGAAACAAGAGCAAATTAAATATCACTGACAAGAGAATAGCAAGAAGATGTGATTTCCTAGAAATGAACTAACCTTATCCTTTGAACATCTGGATTTAACTGACTCATCATCCTATCTTTATGAGACTTTTTCTTTTTCAAAAATTCTTTTAAAATATGAAACAAATATGGAAAATGCTTTACTTTGGACAATGTCTGAAAAATCCTATATTGTTTAAGATTTGTGGCATGAACAGATGCATCACATTGATCTTAAAACAGGAAGAGATTCCCTTTTCCTGATTCATAAGGAGACTGTTTGAAATCTCTTCCTTCGGGCCCTGTAAAATCATTTTGTTGAGAACAACAGTCATGGGATATTGTGACTAATACCACTGATTTTAACATGCTGCTTCATAATATGCGTCTCTTTCATTTACTCTATTCATTTATTCAACAAATAATAAATTTACAAATGCAATGGATGTTTTTAAATGCATGAACACTTTTACATTTCCCAAAGAGTCTTCAATAAATATTTATTTTTGCCAATATAATATTGACTCAACTGGAATATTCAAGATACAGCATTTAGAAACCATCTTCCATTCCAATCAGGGACTTTAATTTATTCTAAACCAAATTTTTCAGCCCTGAGTAAAAAAATCAAGAAATCCATCTATCTCCAACATTTATGCTGTCTTCAAAATTACAAATATTACTTGGGCCAGTTCTATAATTTCTCCTAGTGGTTATTGGGTCTAATTATGCTAAGCCTTGTAATTAATATAGAGTAAAGATATTACCAATGGCTGGAGGACTGGAATGTAAAGTGTTCTCTACAGATCATTTTTCCAGCATTCTTTCTTGTCCTCAACTGCCTAGAAAATAGAGAATACAAGTTCAGACTTGTTATAATCATCAAAAATTTTTATGAGCAAATTTGGCATCCATCTTACTTTGGCTATGCCATTTGATTGCATACTGACCTTCGTTCTTGTTAATAAGCAGCTTTCCAGCCTGGGGTATAAATTCCTCCGGAGCCTACACACTCAAATGTGGCCACCACATACCACCTACACAACACCCCAAAACCCACAGCTGCTCCCCAATGATAAACTCACCATCCCCATTGCCCCCAGACTTCCAGTGCTTCTAACTTTTCCTGCACACTTACTTTAAACTAACCATCCTTCACTCCTAGGGGAAAACTTCTTACCTCTATCCCTGAGACACAGTAAGGCACCAGTCCATGGGTCCCTCTCAGCTTGTGAGCTCCCCACCTGCTGGTTTAGCCCGCGAGCCCATCACTCTTCCGGTCGGCTTCTCATGCCCCACCCTCGCCTCCGCGCACCCATCCGTGAGTAACACGCTGTCTCTTCTCCACTTTCATGGCTTCAGGTTCACTGTGACTCATCTGACCTCCAGCCAGACCCAAATTGAAAATCCACCTTAAATGGTTTAAAAGAAGGCCCCTGGCGTCTTGAAACTACCCCTGACTTGCACCGGAAAAGACAGGTGTTTGCTCTTCTGTCCTCAGCACAGCTGGAAGCACACTTGCTTTTCTAAAAGCATTAATCATGTTTCCACCATCGCTCCTGTGTCAGTCTCTTCTACCTGAGAGAGCATAGAAGGTGTCCATCGCATCTTTATAATCCCGGCACTTGGCACAGAGTAAACTCACAATAAAAATATTTTAAAGGATCAGAGAATGAATGATGGGTGATGTGCAGCAGCATGCTAGTAAAAGTAAAAAAGAAAAAAAAAATGGGATGCATCCATATATTTCTCTAGCAGGCAAGTAGGAATGAACTAGTGTATTCTAGAATCTGAGTAGGCTGGGGAAGTAAGCCACAGTCCGTCCTGATCACTTCATTGTTTGAAGGACGTAAGGACAGGCTGTGTTCCATACAAACCAGAAGACATTGGCCGGCTTG
Source organism: Choloepus didactylus (assembly GCF_015220235.1). Lineage (NCBI taxonomy): Eukaryota > Metazoa > Chordata > Mammalia > Pilosa > Megalonychidae > Choloepus > Choloepus didactylus. The sequence continues at coordinate 11,275,401 of NC_051315.1, forward strand.
TTTGAATCAACACGAGGTACCCCTTAAATAAAACTAACCAGCATTTAAATGTTTTACACAAATAATTGTTAAACAGATCTGTAGATGGAAGGGGTAAACTTTATCTAAAGTATGTCTACCTTGTTCTCAGAGGGCTCCCAATTATGATAAACAGCATCTACATATTTCTTTAAAATATTGTTTCTGGAACCCCCACATACTTACTAAATAACTTTTTTGTTTGTTTTTTAAGCATAAAGAAAAGAGTTTATTTTGAAAGTTCAGGGATTTCTCCTGGAGTCCTACAACATAAATTCCAGTCTCAGGCATCTGCTATCTAGAAGTGGAACCCCAACAGGAGCTGGGCAGCTCCAGCTCTGGTCTCTGGTTCTTTCTCTGCAATTTTGTTTTTTTTGTTTTTTGTTTTTCTTTTCTTTTTCTGTTTTTTTATAATTTTTTAATTGAGATTGTTCGCATACCATACAATTATCCAAAGATCTAAAGTGTACAATCAATTGCCTGTGGTACCACCATACAGCTGTGCATCCATCACCACACTTAATTTTTTTCAATTTTTAAAACATTTTCGTTACTCCAGAAAATAAATAAAGACAAAAAAAGAAAACTCAAATCCTCCCATACCCCTAACCATCCCCCTCCATTATTGACTTATAGTATTGGTATAGTACATTTGTTACTGTTGATGAAAGAATGTTAGAATACTACTAACTAGTATATAGTTTGCAATAGGTATATTTTTTCCCTATATGCCCCTCTATTATTAACTTCTAGTTATAATGTCATACATTTGTTCCAGTTCATGAAATAGATTTCTAATGTTTGTATAGTTAATCACAGACATTGTCCACCACAAGATTCACTGTTTTATACATTCCCATTTTTTAACCTCCAACTTTCCTTCTGGTGACATGTGTGACTCTGAGCTTACCCTTTCCACCACCTTCACACACCATTCAACACTGTTGGTTATTCTCACAATGTGCTGCCATCACCTCTGTCCATTTCTAAACATTAAAGTTCAACCTAGTTAAGCATTCTGCTAATAATAAGCAACCACTCCCCATTCTTTAGCCTCATTCTCTATCCTGGTAGCTTATATTTCATGTATATGAGTTTAAAAATTATAATTAGTTCATATCAGTGAGATCATAGAATATTTGTCCTTATGTGTCTGAATTATTTCACTTAATATATTACTCTCAAGGTTTCTTCATCAACCCATTTTTTAAGACAATTTTGTTCACACACCATACATTCCTTCCTGAGTAAACAATTGATGGTTCCCTATATAGTCACGTATTTATGTATTCATGTCATCGCCACTATCTATATAAGGACATCTCCATTTCTTCCACAAAGCAGGAGGAAGAGTCAAAGAAGGTAGAGAGACAAAAGAAAAAGAAAAAGGAAACAGAAAAAAAAAACATGACAGCTGAGAAGCAACAAAAGGAATGATAGCATTAAACTAAAGTAGAATAAAGAGTCAGACAACATTACTAATGCTAAGAGTCCCATACCCCTCCCTCATGTCCCCCTCTTATATGCATTTAGCTTTGGCATATTGCTTTTGTTACATTAAAGGAAGAGTAATACAATATTTCTGTTAATTATAGTCTCTAGTTTGCATTGATTGTATTTTTTTCCAATATTTCCCTATTTTTAACACCTTTCAAGGTTGACATTCATTTGTTCTCCCTTATGAAAAAAACATATTTGTACATTTTATCACAATTTGTTGAACACTCTAGCTTTCACTGAGTTATACAGTCCCAGTCTTTATCTTTCATCTCTCATTCTGGTGTCCCACATGCTCCTAATGTTCCTCTTTCAACCATGCTCACAGTCATCTTTGTTCAGTGTACTTACATTGCTGTGGTACCATCATCCAAAAATGTGCTCCAAAACTCTCACTCCTGTCTTTTCCTATCTGTCTGTAGTGGTCCTTTTAGTATTTCCTATAGAGCAGGTATCTTGTTCACAAACTCTCTCATTGTCTGTTTGTCAGAGAATATTTTAAGCTCTCCCTCATATTTGAAGGACAGTTTTGCCAGATATAGGATTCATGGTTGGTGGTTTCTCTCTTTCAATATCTTAAATATATTACCCCACTTCCTTCTTGCCTCCATGACTTCTATTGAGAAATCCAAACATAGTCTTATCAAGCTTCCTTTGTAGTGATGGATCGCTTTTCTCTTGCTGTTTTCAGGATTCTCTTTGTCTTTGACATTTGATAATCTAATTATTAAGTGTCTTGGCATAGGCCTATTCAGATCTATTCTGTTTGGGGTATGCTGCACTTCTTGGATCTGCAATTTTACGTCTTTTATAAGAGATTGGAACATTTCAGTGATTAGTTCCTCTATTATTGCTTCTTCCCCCTTTCCCTTCTCTTCTCCTTCTGGGACACCCATGACACATACATTCAGGTGTTTAATATTGTCATTCAATTCCCTGAGATATTGCTTGTATTTTTCCATTCTTTTCCCTATCTATTATTTTGTGTGTAGGATTTCAGGTGTCTTCTTCTCCAGTTCCTGAGTGTTTTCTTCTGCCTCTTGAGAACTGATGTTGTATGTCTCCATTTTGTCTTTCATCACTTGTGTTGTGCCTTTCATTTCCATAGATGCTGCCAGTTGTTTTTTTGAGCTTTCAATTTCTATCTTATGTATGCCCAGTGTTTTCATTATACGCTTCATCACTTTTCCCATGTCTTCCCTAAACTTTTTGAATTGATCTAGCATTAGTTGTTTCAATTCCTGTATCTCAGTTGAAGTGTAAGTTTGTTCCTTTGACTGGGCCATGCCTTTGTTTTTCTTAGTGTAGGTTGTAGTTTTCTGTTGTCTAGACATCTTCTTTCCTTGGTTACCCTAATCAGAATTTTCCATACCAGAAGTGGCTCAGGTCCCAGAAGGAGTAAATATTCAGCACCAGGTTTTCCTGAGGGTGAGTCTTAGAAGACTGATACACCCTGTGAGACCTCGAGCTGCTGTGCTTTCCCTAACCTGCCCAGCAGGTGGTGCCTGTTAGCCTGTCACTCCCAACTGGTGTAAGGAGGTGTGACCCCTTTAAGTCTCAACTTAAGTTGTTTCTGGTTTGACTGTTTTCCCCCAGGCCCTGGGGTCTGGTTCTGAATGGAAGGTGGGTAGTAGAGCTAGGCACCACCTCTTTCATCTTAGGGAAGATACACCTCCCAGGGAGTTTTCATTTGCATTTAAATAGGTTCTTTGTCTCTCTGACTCTGCTATCCCCACCTTTGTCTGGGTCTTAGCACTGTGAACTGAAAAAGGCTGAGGCTTTCTCCACTGTAGAGCACTGCAAACTGAAAATGGTGGAAGCTTTCTCCACTGAGTCGCTGAGGTTGAGAGAGAGAAAAAGGGGCCAAAAGCCCCCTTCAGGGTTAGTCCACAGTCCTCAGTTTCACATGTCAACCAGACAGAGCACCCAGTTCTCTGGGCTCCCCCTCCCCAGGATTAGAAGTCCCCTGGCTCTTCAAGGTCAGTCTGCTTGTTGGGAATTTGCAGCTTGCATTGAGCAGTCCATGTTTGCCAATTAAAACCCCAGTCAGAGAGTGCTGCTCTCTAGCACCACGAGGCTTTGCAGTTAGGGCTGCCATTGGGGAGGGGGCTCCTGGCTCAGGTCTGCAGTTTCTACTCACAGATTCCACTCTGTGATCTCAGGCATTCCTCTCAATTCAGGTTGGTGCATGATGTGTGGAGAATCACGGTAGTCCCCCAGCAGTTATTCCAGATCACTTACTAGTTGTTCCTGGTTGTTTATTACTTGCTTCGGGGGGACTAACTAACTTCCACTCCTCTCTATGCCACCATCTTCTTCCATCCCTCTGCAGTCTTCAAAATAAACTTTTAAATGGAGAGAGTTTGCATTTTTTGAAAGCCCCCAAAGAGTCTTAGTATTAGACATGTTTGGAAAACACCGATTGTAAGAATATTAATGACTGGATGAAGACAAGGTCTTCCAATTTGTAGATGTGAAATGCAGAGATGCAGGAGTGTTCAGAGGATGACATGGCAATCTTAAGTAGGGGGTAGTTCTCCTTCAGATCATGTGAACTTTCTCTCCCTTGTTTGCTAATTGTAGTAGTTTAAACAGGAATTGGTGCACACACAGAATCCCACCCCAAACCTCCCACCATATGCACACAGTCTTTCAATTCAGATAGTTTTAGTTATGCTGAATTTAAAAAACAAAACCAAAGAAAGCAAATGAACTAACAAAAACAGTTTTATCACATCCTTCCACGTTCACCGAGGCAGGCGAAAATGAACGCCGAGTGAAAACCATTCTTGCCCTTACATTTTCTGCGCTGAAATGACACACATCACTTACACTCTCATTTCACCAGCCAGAGCAAGACTCCTGATCATATCTAACATACTAAAGACAGAGAAAGTAGAAGCTTATCCATTGGGTCAGAAGGAAAATAGAGCTGGAATGTTGACAATCTGCCCTACTGACCACCAAGCACAGGTATTCACTTAGTTGTATCTGAATATATGTGTAGCTGTGGTTAAGGACCTGTTTCCATTTCCCTGTTAAAGGCACTAGAATGCTATTTCTTTGCCTCTCAGATTTGTCTGTCCTCTCAGCACAGAGTGCTATAAAAGGATCAAAAATGGTTGCCTTTCTGAGGGTAGGACAACAAGCAGATGATGGTTCCAACAGAGAACTTCTAATGTGTATTCTCAATGTGTACAGTTTCTGTAGGACTTAGTAGCTGTAGTTAAAATGCAGAACCTGTTCCCAGTCAGTCTCAGCATACACCAGCCGAGGGTAATGATAATATCCACTCCTCTCTGTGCACTCAAAGATCTTTGGACGTGAAGGCACAGAGAGGCTGGTGTGTAGACCACTTGTGATCCTATCTGGGAAGTGTCAAATGTGAGCCACTTAAAGGTAAGTTTCCACTTCAGGTGGACAGAAAATCACCAGAGGTTACAAAAGTCAATAGAGGTCCTCAGAAACAAATCCTCTCTTTATCCAAATGGAAGTTCATTTGATGCACCTCCCCTTTGGAAGGGTAAAACTATTGAACTCACTGTCAATTATTTAGTTAGAGCAAAACCTATTTGAGATGCTTCCCATGTGGAAAGACTGGGTTTAGAATCTGCAGAATGGATTGCAAAGAGATGCAAAAGAAGAAGTAAAAAAAATGGAGAAGGTGAGGCTTTCAGAAGTCATATGACATCTTTCCTGACGTTCCTTGATTTGACTTCAATCAATTTTCCTTCATGTTTCCTATGTGTAATGCCAGAGTTCTTGATATTTTTAAACCTCTCACCTCCAGATTCTAAAAATATTCTCTACTTCCAAAAAAACAATGTCTCTATGAGAATCTTATGTGTCTCTTTTTCTGGAATCAAATCATGACACTTCATTATTAAATATGAATTAATGTCCTGTCTGAAAGATTTTGTTTGTCCTTTCTGTTTAGGTTTTCTTAATTTCTCAATCTTCAAGTTCTCATTCTGTGTCTTCAACAACTTCCTGACTCACTTCTTCCAAGAAACTTGCTTACAGGCATTTTCCTTCACAGAATATGTAGTACAACCTGATGCAACAAACAGGCCTCCAAAGGTATAACCTCCCAACACATTAACAGTTTATTTCTTGCTCACATGCCAGCCCCAAGAAGATCTTCTTGGTTGGGGAATAGCTTCCACTCACATGATGTTTCAGGGACTCAGCCCCTGTCTCAGGCTCTGACATTTGCTACAGCTCTGTCATTGCTACTGGAGGGTTGTATGCATCCAGCAAGAAGAGGACAGTGCAGGAGGCACTGCCACTTCTCCAACAGGTATATCAGGAAACAGACATGCCATGCCTGTCCACATCCCTTTGGCTAGAATGCAGTTACCTGGCTCTACAGCACCTTAAGAGAAGCCTGGAAGTATACTCTTGTGCTGTGCCTAGGAAGGAGAGAAAAATTCAGATTTTGGTGAACATTTCTGCATGGAGTCCTTTTTATACTTATCTTAAGCACTTCATTGTGTTCTTTCCATTGGTCTTTAATTGTTTGTTAAATTTTTGTCTTATTGCCTAAATTAGACTAACTCTGTAGGATCAAAGGTCATTTGAGTCATTTGGCATTCTCCTAACTCAATAACATATGCTTAAGTATTTATGGATACATTGATTTCTATTAAGTAAAAACCATTATTGAGAATTGACACTGTATCTATAAAATGGCTCTTATTAATGACATTGGATATCAGTGTTAAAGCCAGAGCAAAAGTCAAATGAGATTCTTAGAAAACACAATCAATGACACAAGATAAAGTCCTAAGTGCCAGGTAAGCACTGATTTCAATTTGTGTTCACAGAGAAAGATAAAGATAATGGTGCAGGTAAAGGTGGGTAAAGTGAAAGACAAGATTTTTGTTAGCAAAATTCCTCTATTTTCAGGGACACTGCCAAGAAATAATTTCATATCACTTTTTTGTCATCCATCCTTTTATTTTGCTTCATGTTTCTTATGTCACATAATGGTTAAAATCTTTGGTAATTTTATCTGAATGTCAGAAGAATAAGCTTTTAGTTTTCAGTTCATTAACTAATTCCAACCTTTTATTAATTTTAAGCTTTCTAGTTATGGAGGAAGCCACAATGGTCCTTTTAAAACTTAAGTCAGGATGGAAGAAGGTGGTAGCATAGAGAAGAGTGGAAGCTAGTTTGTCCCCCTGGAACAACTAATAAACAACCAGGAACAACTAGTAAATAATCTGGAATAACTGAGGGGGGACAAACATGACAGTCCACCCACCCATCATGCACCAACCTGAATTGGGAGGAATGTCTGAGATCACAGCATAAAATCTGTAAGTAAAAATTGTGGATCCAAGCTGGGAGCCCCCTCCCCAATGGCCTGAACTGCAAAGCCTCACAGTGCTAGAGAGCAGCACACTCGGAGAAAGAGAATATAGCTCAGTTGAGCTCCAACTGGGGTTTTAATTAACAAACGTGACTGCTCAATACAAGCTACAAATCCCCAACAAGCAGACAAAGGCTTTTGGTAACGACTGACCATGGAGAGCTGGAGAGTGGCCGTGGACTGGCCCTGAAGGGGGCTTTCTGTTGCTTTTTCAGCTCAGTGGAGAAAGCCTTAGCCATTTTCAGTTCCCAGTGCTCTGACCCAGAGGGAGACCATTCAAATGCTAATGATCTCTCCCTAGGGGGTCTATCTTCCCTAAGAGGAAATGGGTGGAGCCAAGCTCTACTACCCTCCTTCCATTCACAACCAGACCCCAGAGCTTGGGGGAAAACAGCCACAGGCCACATCACCTTACACTAGTCTGGAGTGACAGGCTGACAGGTGCCAACTAGTGGGTGGAAAGCAGAGTGAATTGAGGACTCACAGGGTGTACCAATCTTATAAGACACACCCTCAGGGAGACCTGACACTACTGCCTACTTCTGAAACCTGAGCCCATTCTGGTCTGAGAAAACCTGATTGGGGTAAGCAAGGAAATCAGATGCCTAGACAACAGAAAACTACAAACTACACTAAGAAAAATGAAGTTATGGCCCAGTCAAAGGAACTAACTTACACTTCAACTGAGACACACAAATTTAAACAACTAATATTAAATCAATTCAAAAAGTGTAGGGAAGATATGGCAAAAGAGATGAAGCATATAATGAAGACACTGGGCATACATAGGTAGAAACTGAAAGTTTGAAAAAACTACTGGCAGAATCTTTGGAAATGAAAGGCACAACACAAGAGATGACGGACACAGTGGAAACAAACAACAGCAGATCTCAAGAGGCAGAAGAAAACACACAGGAACTGGAGAACAAGGCACCTGAAAGCCTTCACACAAAAGAACAGATAGAGAACAGAATGAAAAATATGAGCAATGTCTTCAAGAACTTAAGGACAAAATGAAATACAAGAATGTACATGTCATGGGTGTCCCAGAAGGAGAAGAGAAGGGAAAAGGGGCAGAAGCAGTAATAGAGGAAATAATCAATGATAATTTTCCATTCTCTTACAGAAGACATAAAATTACAGCTCCAAGAAGGGCAGTGCACCCCGAATAGAATAGATCTGAGTATGCCTACACCAAGACACTTAATAATCAGATTATCAAACATCAAAGATAAAGAGAGAATCCTGAAAGCAGCAAGAGAAAAATGATCCATCACATACAAAGGACGTTTGATAAGACTATGTTCAGATTTCTCAACAGAAACCATGGAGACAAGAAGGAAGTAGGGTGATATATTTGAGATACTGAAAGAGAAAAACCACTAACCAACAATCCTATATCCAGCAAAACTGTCTGTCAAATTTGAGGGAGAGTTTAAAATATTCTCTGACAAACAGACAATGACAGAGTTTGTGAACAAGATCCCTTCTCTACCTGCTCTACAGGAAACAATAAATGAAGCACTGCAGACAGAAAGGAAAACACAGGAGTGAGAGGTTTGGAACACAGTTTTGGGTGATGGCAGCACAGCAATGTAAGTACACTGAACAAACATGACTGTGAGTATGGTTGAAAGAGGAAGGATAGCAGCATGTGGGACACCAGAATGAAAGATGAAAGATAAAGACTGGCACTGTATAATTCACTGAAACCTAGGGTGCTCAATGATTGTGATAAAAGGTACAAATGTGTTTTTACGTGAGGTAGAACAAATGAATGTCAACATTGCAAGATATTAAAAATAGGTGGGATTGGGGGGAAAATACAATCAATGCAAACTAGACACTGTAATTAACAGAAACATTGTATTATGCTTCCTTTAATGTAACAAAGGCAATATACCAAAGGTAAATGCATATGCGGGTGGCATAAGGGAAGGGTATGGGACTCCTGGCATTGGCAATGTTGTCTGACTCCTTATTCTACTTTAGTTTAATGTTATCTTTCCTTTTGTTGCTTTCTAGCTGTCATGTTTTTTCTCTCTCTTTTTTTTTCTTTTTCTTTTGTCTCTCTAACTTCTTTGACTCTTCCTCCTGCTTTGTGGCAGAAATGGAGATGTCCTCATGTAGATGGTGGCGATGGTGCTGAATACATAAACACGTGACTACACAGGAAACCAACAGTTGTTTACTTAGGATGGAAAGTATGGTGTGAGAACAAAATCATCTTTAAAAAAAATGGGTTGATGAAGAAACCTTGAGGGGACTATATTGAGTTAAATAAGACAGACACGTAAGGACAAATATTGCAGGGTCTCACTGATATGAACTAATTATAATATGTAAACTGACAGACATGAAATATAAGTTACCAGGATAGAGAACGAGGCTAAAGAATGGGGAGCGGTTGCTTATTATGAGCAGAATGTTCAACTAGGGTGAACTTAAGTGTTTGGAAATGGACAGAGGTGATGGTAGCACATTGTGAGAATAACTAACAGTGCTGAATGGTGTGTGAAGGTGGTGGAAAGGGTAAACTCAGAGTCACACTTGTCACCAGAAGGAAAGTTGGAGGTTAAAAGATGGGAATGTATAAAACAGTGAATCTTGTGGTGGACAATGTCTGTGATTAATGGTACAGATATTAGAAATCCCTCTCATGAACTAGAACAAATGTATTACACTATAGCTAGAAGTTAATAATAGAGGGACATATAGGAAAATACATATGTACCTATTGCAAATGATATACTACAGTTATTAGTATTTTAATCTTCTTTCATCAACAGTAACAAATGTAGTATACCAAAATTATGAATCAATAATGGATGGGGGTGGTTAGGCATAGGGGAGGATTGGAGTTTCCTTTTTTTATTATTTATTTATTTATTTTCTCGAGCAATGAAAATGTTCTAAAAATTGAAAAAAAAACTAATTGTGGTGATGGATGCACAGCTGTATGATCAATAAGCAATTTGGTTACAATTGACTATTAACCACTTATTTGGTGCTTATGTATGAATGTATATGTGTGTGTTGTGTGTGTCTATAAATATATAGGTTGTATTTTATAAAATATATAATCTGATATATATTTGTAATATTGTATTACATAATAAATATGCATAATATATGCATATGCATACACAAGTTTGTGTATATATGTAGATTCATCACACGCATGTATATTCATTTTATGCAGACACGCTTGTGTGGTTTGTTTTGTTTTACGCATACACATAAGTTTTTGATCAAATGCTCTATGTTCACCCACATGTGACTCTTGTGAGTGACATTAATGAGACCTATTTATCTAAAATGCTTTTTCTACAAAAATTTCCACTGTAATCTCCTCTAATGTGCCTCCATCCTATTTTTTAAAGTTTTTAATGAATATCAAAGGTAATCTTAAAAGAGAAATAAAGACCCCAGAACTTTAGGATGACAGTACAATTGTGTTTTTCAAACCAGATCATGTTGAGATTGAGAAAGGAGGTGCTTTAGAAAAGTTTACCATAGCTGGCCTGAAATGGGACTGCCATGGACAAATCACAAGCCCAGCCAGCCAACTATCATCTGGCCCCAGAAGCTGAGCTCACCCCACTTTTGTGCTGGGGTTCTGACACTGGTTGGCATTGGGCTAGTACACTGGTGAGTGTCAGCTTCTGTCAACATTGGCAGGCAAAGCCCTTGCTTCTCTCCAAATTACCTCTCCCTGGGGCACGTGAGCCACTTCCCAGAAAACAGCTGCCTAACCCTCAAATCCTGTTGCCAACATTTCTCATTCCAACATCCACTTCCTCCCTTTCTCCACCCCTCACCCCTAATGCAGCCTGGTCCCCAAGGGGCAATAATGGGAAAAGGGAAAAAGTAATTTCACTGGAGTTTCACATGTAACCTAAAGCAACTTTTTCATCATATACCAACATTTATATTCACAGATATACTGGTATTCTTTCCAAGAGAAAAAGAATCATCCAGATGATATCTTATGTGCTTATCTTTGTACATGTTTTCCTCAGTACACTTTCATTATGAAATCCTTTCATCTTCATTCAGTGTCACTCATCATGAAGTTTCTCTCCGAAGAAAGATGTCTTATATTTTCATTTCTCAGAAAATATCTTATGTTTTAGTACCTTCATATCCGCACCATTTTATATACAATTATTTTCTTGGGGAAGATATGAGCAAGAGAAGATTGGTATCTCTTTTTCATTGGAAATGAAAGTAGAATTTATTTTTCTTTAGTATATTCAGGAGAAGGAAAATGGTAAAATCTCTGATCTCCCCCAAAACTCAGATTTCTGAAATGAAATGTTCCTGGATTTTTCAAACCAAGCACAATAGCTATTAGATTCTTTTTATCTCTTACCACAGGTCTCAGAGTCTACATTTCCCTCCCCATATCAGCAGGACATGCTGCCACTGCCCAAAAAACTATTGTCAAAAGTGCTCACTGACCTCCAACATCCTGCCTTCCAATTACCCCACCTGATGGAACAAAAAAAGTGACTTTGAATGGGCTACAAATAATATCAATAAATCATGAAAAATTGGATCTCATGATAGCTCCTCATGAAAGTTTATTTTCTCTATCCCCTCAAAGGAACTTAGAATTGAAGTTCCCCATCTGCTAAAAAAATCCTATGGCCTTATCTAGGTGTACTTACCTGATTAGCAATGCAGATAATCAACATTTCCAGCTGCAAAGGTTGGGATATACAGTCAATCATTCATTCCCAAGGGAGGAAGTCATCTCTTCGAAGCAGTCTAATTAGGAACATCTGCCCAAACTACATGGTGGCTTTAAGGATCTACCCGGACAGCTTAGGAAATTCTGTGCTACAGGAATGCTAGAGTTTTGCAATGAATTACCTGGATGATCTTCTCTCATCAAAATTAAAAGGAATTTAAGAGAATCAAATATCAAGTAAATGTTCAATTCTGCAATTATCATCCTCTCTCTCTCTCTCCCTTCCTCTCTTTCTTTCTTTCCTCTCCACCACCCCCCAGTATACTATCTTTTGTAATTTAGCTAATTCAAATCAGAACCTGAAGTTGAAGCATTGCATTTTGTTGACATGCCACTGAAATCTTTTATGACCTATCATTTCCTTCCTCCTTCTATTGCAATTTATTATTGAAAGCTTTTGAGTGATTATGTTTTCTCTGTAGACAACCCCCAGCACATATGTATGTTGAAGTCACCAGCAGGACTTGCATTTTCCTCAGGTGTTGGTGTGGAATCCCACCACATCAGCGAGGAGACCAGATTGATACTGAAGAGACCACTTACCCAAGAATGCTCCTTCTTTTATCTGTAAGACTGCCCTGAATCCACAAAGTAAAGCATCATTCCTTCTGATCCCAAAGGGTCACAAAGAAAGCAAATCTGGGTGACGGCTGAGATGGCCTTCAGCATAGAAGAGAGAGGGCAGGAAGTGGTGAATGCTTTAAAATGCTCTTTCCCTCTTGTTTTCAGATGATCTAACTTCAGGAATTACAGTTATAATTTTATAACAAGATTTTGAGCATGGCTAAAGTTCTTAAAACACTTTTGTTGGTACACACTTTAAGAGGTTCTCATTCATACATAACTTATCTTGAAGAAAGGATGCAAGTACTCAAAATCTAATTTTACACTTATTTCTCAGATTCCACTTAATGACAATCACCTGTGTTCCCTGATATGAGATATGGACAGGCACCAAATCATGATATTCCATCTCTGCCCTCTCCCTCAATGGTGTCATCCAAGGTTAGGACTTCAAAACTTACAATCATGAAATTACTCCAAAATCTACATACCTAAGCTACATCCTCCCTTTAAATTTCACTTCCAGAAATGGACAGACAAGATATTCCAGGCAAATGTTAGCTGCTCACTCTTTCTCTGTCTTGAGTACTCTTGTCATATCTTGAAATCATAGATTAAATCTGGGATCCAAGATTCATATGGAATATTCTCAATGCTCCAGAAAAAAAAATTCATTTGGAGGTCTTTAATTACAATACGTATTTTGGAACATTAATGAGAAGTCATCAACAATGGTATCATTTAACAATCAACAGAATGCAAAAGACCTATACATAGAAAACTACATAACTTTACTAAAAGAAATAGAAGCAGACCTAAAACGATGGAAATACATTCCATGTTCATGGATAGGAAGGCTAAATGTCATTAAGATGTCATCTACCCAAACTCATCTACAGATTCAATGCAATTCCTATCAAAATTCCAACAACCTACTTTGCAGCCTTGCAAAATCTAGTTATCAAATTTATTTGGAAGGAAAAAGTGCCTCAAATTGCTAAAAGCATTCTAAAAAAGAAAAACAAAGTGGGAGGACTTACACTCCCTGACTTTGAAGATTATTATAAAGCCACAGTACTCAAAACAGCATGGTACCGGCACAAAGGTAGACATATTGATCAATGGAATTGAATTGAGAATTCAGAGATAGATCCCCAGATCTCCAGTCGACTGATCTTTGATAAGGCCCCCAAAACCACTGAACTGGGACATAACAGTCTATTCAACAAATGGGGCTGGGAGAGCTGGATATACATATCCAAAAGAATGAAAGAGGACCCCTACCTCACACCTTACACAAAAATTAACTCAGAATGGATTAAAGACCTCAATATAAGAGACAGTAACATAAAACTCCTAGAAGACAATGTAGGGAAACATTTTCAAGACCTTGTATTAGGAGGTCACTTCCTAGACCTCACACTCAAAGAACAAGCAACAAAAGAAAAAACAGATAAATGGGAACTCCTCAAACTTAAAACCTTCTGTACTTCAAAGGAATTTGTCAAGAAGGTAAAGAGGCAGACAACTCAATGGGAAAAAATATTTGGAAACCATATATCTGACAGAAGACTGATATCCTGCATATATAAAGAAATCCTAAAACTCAATGACAATAGTACAGACAGCCCAATTATAAAATGGGCAAAAGACATGAAAAGACAGTTCTCTGAAGAGGAAATACAAATGTCCAAAGAACACATGAAAAAGATGTTCAGCTTCACTAGCTATTAGGGAAATGCAAATTAAGACCACAATGAGATATCATCTTACACCAATTAGATCGGCTGCCATTAAATAAACAGGAAAATATAAATGCTGGAGAGGATGTGGAGAAATTGGAACTCTTATTCATTGTTGGTGGGACTGTATAATGGTACAGCCACTCTGGTTGACAGTCTGGCAGTTCCTTAGAAAACTAAATATAGAGTTATCCCTCGATCCAGCAATTGCACTTCTTGGTATATACCCGGAAGATCTGAAAGCAGTGACATGAGCAGATATCTGCACGCCAATGTTCATAGCAGCATTATTCACGATTGCCAAGAGATGGAAACAACGCAAATGCCCTTCAACAGATGAGTGGATAAAAAAAATGTGGTATATACACATGATGGAATACTATGCAGCTGTAAGAAGTAAGGATGTCGTGAAACGTATGACAACATGGATGAAACTTGAAGACATAATACTGAGCGAAATAAGCCAGGCACAAAAAGAGAAATATTGTATGTTACCAATAATGTGAACACTGTGAAAATTGTAAAATAAATGGTTTATATTGTAGAATGAAGGGGACCTAGCGATAGACAGCAAATAGTGAAAGGGGAATGATAATCTAACAAGAACAGATAAGTTATGGAAGGCAAACTTAACATTATGAGAATGCACAAGAACGACTATGGATTGTTAATTTCTATGGGTTATGGTAGCAACAAGTTCACAGAAATGTAGTTATTTTAGGTTATTTGTTTTTCTTATTCCTTTGTTGGGTAATAGTCTGTTTATTTTCTTGGGGTAGGGTAGGAACATGTTGGAAGCAATGTAGTTATTTTAGCTTATTTGTTTTTTCTTATTCCTTTGTTTTGGTTTTGTTTGAAAATTTTTTTTTTATTGTTTGTTTTTTAATTTTTTGATAAAGTTAAAAAAAAACAGTGAATGAGTATGAAAAAAAGTAAAAGAACAATGAGGGGAGGAGGAGAACGGAATGTTTTGAATGTTCTTTTTTATTCTTATTTTTATTTTATTTTTTTGGAGTAATAAAAATGTTCAGACTGGGGTGATCAATGCTTAACTAATGAACAACTGATTGTACACTTTGAAGGATTGTATGTTATGTCAATATATCTCAATAAAATTGTATTAAAAAATGAATCAACAGAATCAAAACACCTATTTGAAACTATCTAAAACTATTCAGTTCTCTCTAAACTAAGAATCTTCATTTAAATAGGTAAAAAAAAAAAGCTATGGAGAAATGAGTAGCAAATCCTTCCCCCAAAATGAAATCCCACACTTTTCTAGAGGCATATGTACACCATTTGGAGGAGCAGCAAGGAAATGTGGCTGGAGCATAGTGTGTGAAGAGAGAGAAACAGAGAGACAGAACAGGCCAGATCCTGGGCAACTTCATTCTGGTCATTGGGATTTGGGTTTTATGTTAGAAGGACTGTAAGCCATTGGAGAACTTTCAGTTGAAATATGACATGATCTGATCGATATTTTAATAGTAATAAAAAAGAGACCTGGGTCAGCTGTACTATTATCAGGTAAAACTGTTACAAGGGATGGAGAAGATCACTATATATGGACAAAATGGTCAATTCAACAAGAGGACAAATAATTATATATATTTAGTATGTGTATATATATATATATATATATATATATATGCACATATATATACACACAAACACATACACAATTCAACAAGAGGACAAATAATTATATATATTTAGTATGTGTATATATATATATATATATATGCACATATATATACACACAAACACATACACACACACACACACACACCTAACAGTGGACTCCCAATTATATGAGGCAAATGTTGACAGATTTGAAGGAAGAAATATATGGTTCTACCTTAATAGCAGGAAATTTCAATATACTACTTTCAATAATGGACCGGATATCTGAATAGAAGATGAATAAGGAAAGAGAAGACTTGAACAATACTGTAAACCAGCTAGAGCTGACAGACATGTATAGAACATTTCACCCAACAACAACAGAATACACTACACATTCTTCTCTAATGAACATGAGTCATTCTCCAAGATAGACCATATTTAGGTAACAAAACAAGTCTCAAAAAAATTTAAAGTACTAAAATCATACCAATTATTTTCTCCAACCACAACAGAATGAAGTCAGAAATCAGTAACAGTGAGATAACTGCAAAATTCACAAATAGATGGAAATTAAACAACAAATGGGCCAAAGAAGAAATCAAAAGGGAAATTAGGAAATATCTGGAGTTGAATGAAAATGAACACACAACATACCAAAACTTAAATATGTACCAAATGCAGTGCTGGGAGGGAAATTTATAGCTTGAAATGCTTACATAAAAAAAAAAAAAAAAGTCTTAAATCAAAGTACTAACCTCACAATTGGAGGATCTAGAAAATGAAGAGCAAACTAAACAAAAAGAAAGCAGAGGAAGGAATCTAAAGATTAGAGGAGATAATCAATAGAGAATAAAAAGTAATACAGAGAATCAATGAAACCAAAAGCTGGTTCTTTGAAAAGAACAATAAAATAATATATATATATATTAGCAAGACAGATAAAGATAAAAAGAGAGAGGATGCAAACAACTAAAATCAGACATGATGGGGGAAGGAGATATGAATCCCAATCCCACAGAAATAAAAAAGATCGTAAGTGTATACTGTCTACAATTGAAAGCCATCAAATTAGATAACCTAGATGAACTAGACAAATTCCTGGGAACACACAACATACTTACACTGTCTTAAGAAGAAATAGAAGATCTCAACAGACAAATAATAAGAAAGAGACTGAATCAAGAATCAAAAGCTTTCCAACAAAGAATAGCCCAGGACAAGATGGTTTCACTGGCAAATTTAACAAAAATTCCAAGAATTAACACCAATCCTGCTGAAACTCTTCCAAAAAACTGGAGAAGAGGGAACACTTCCTAATTCATTCTATGAAGCCAGTGTCACCCTAACACCAAAGCCAGATAAAGATACCAAAAGAAAAGAAAATTCCAGACCAATATCTCTTATGAATATAGATGCAAAAATCCTCAAGAAAATACTAGCAAACTGAATCCAACAGTACATTAAAATAATTTATACACTCATGATCATGTATGCAAGTGTGATTCAATATAAGGAAATCAATAAATGTAATACATGACATAAGTAGAATGGAGAAAAAAACACATTATCATCTCAATTGATGTAGAAAAGGCATTTGATAAAATCAGTACTGCTTCTTGATAAAAAAAAATGAATAAAATAAAATAAACCACTTGGAAAACTAGGAATAGAAGGAAATTCCCTCAATATGATGAAAGACATATTAAAAACTCACAGCTAACATCATACTCAATGGTGAAAGACTGAAAACTTTCTTTCCCCTAAGGTCAGGAACAAGACAATGACACCCACTGTCACCACTGTTGCATTGGATGGAATTTAAAGCCAGAGCAGTTTGGCAAGAAAAAGAAATAAGACATCCAGATTTGAAAGGAGAGTGAAACTTTCCCTTTTGGCAGATGACATGATCCTATATAAAGAAGATTCTGAAAAATCCAGCACAATGCCACTAAAGCTAATTAACAAATTCAGCAAAGTGACAGGATACAAGATCAACATGCAAATATCACTGGTGTTTCTACACATCAGTAATGAATGATCTGAATAGGAAATGTTTTTAAACTCCAGTTACAAAAGCAACCAAAAAATCAAATATCTAGGAATAAATTTAGCCAAGTATGTGAAGGATTTCTGCATGGAAAACTACAAAACATTGCTAAAAGAAATCAAAGAAGACCTAAAAATATTGGTGATCTCTCCATGTTCATGGATTGGAAGACTAAACATTGCACAGACATCAATTCTACCCAAAGCAATTTATAGATTCAATGAAAAGCCCAATAAAAATTCCAACAGCCTTCCTTGCATAAATGGGAAATTCATCTTCAGATTTTCACAGAAAGGAAAGACCTGGATTGCCAAAGCCATTTTGAAAAAGAAGAGCAAAACTGGGCCCCTGTTTCCTGATTTTAAAATTTACTATAGAGCTATAGTAATAAAAACAGCTCAGTACTGGCACGAGGACAGACATATAGAGAACTGGAATCTAATTGAGAGTTCTGATATAAATTCTCATATCTATGGCCAATAATTATTGACAAGTGTGCCAAGTCCACTCAACAGGAAAAGAATAGTCTCTTCAAAAAATGATGCCAGGAAAGCTGAATATTCTGTGCAAAAGAATTAAGGTGGACCCCTACTTCACATCTTATACACAAATTAACTCAAAATGGATCCAATACCTAAATATAAGAACCATAACTATAAAACTCCTGGAAGAAAACATAGGGAACATCTTCAGCATCTTGTGATAGACAATGCTTTCTTAGACTTGACACCAAAAGCAGGAGCAACAAAAGAAAAAAATAGATAAACGGGACTTCATCAAATATTAAAACTTTTGTGCATCAAAGGACTTTACCATGAAAGTAAAAAGACAACCTACAGAATGAGAGAAAATATTAGGAAACTACATATCTTATAATGGTTTACTATCAAGAATATATTAAAAAATCCTACAACTAAACAACAAAAAAACAAAGACCCCAAATAAAAATGGGCAAAAGACTTGAATAGATTCTTCTCTAAAGAAATGGGCCAAAAAGCACATGAAAGGATGTTCAACATCATTAGTGATTAGGCAAGCATAAATCAATACCACAAGATACCATTCACACCCAATAGAATGGCCACTATTTAAAAAAAATGGAGAATAACAAGTGTTGGAGAGGATGTGGAGAAACAGGAACACTTTGCCTTTTTGGTGGGAATGTAAAATATAGTTCCTGTGAAAAATATTTTGGGATTCCTCAGAAAATTAATTATAGAATTACCATATGACCTGTCAATCCCACTTCAAACTGTGTACCCCAGAATCGAAAGCAGGGACTCAAAAAGATATTTCTTATGTGATGTTCACAGGGCATTATTCATAACTCAAAAGGGCCAACCCCATGGGAGGGAAGAGAGTCCAGCTCTGACCAATCCCAGGGGGCTGTGGCTATCCTCCAGCCTCAGCTGACCTGTAAACAAGGTTCCTGGAAAGAAACATGGAAGCCACCCAAGTGTGCATCAACAGATGAATGCATAAACCAAATGTGGTTTGTACATACAATGGAATATTATACAGCTGCATAAAGAAGTTCTGATACATATGACAGCATGGATGAATCTTGAAGCCATCTTGAAGCCAGCCACAAGAAGACAAGTATTTTATTACCTCACTGATATGAAGTAAGTAGAATAAGCAATGTCATGGGGTCAGAAACAAGAGTGCAGTTTACCAGGGGCAGGGTGGAATGGGGACTGGGGAGTCGAGGCTATGTTGGCACAGAGTTTCGGTATGTGGTGTTGGAAAGGTTTTGGTAACGGATGGTGGTAATGGTAGCACAAAATTGTGAAGGTAATTAACACACTGAATTATATACTTGGAGGAGGTTAGAAAGGGAAATTTTAGGTTGTATATATGTTAGTTGAAAAAAAAAATCAAACCCTAATGTAAATGATCAACTATAGATAATAGAATAATTATAATAATACTATTTCACCAATTGCAGTAAAGTTACCACACTAACGCAGTGTCATAATAATAAGCAAGACTTAGTATGTGAGGGGGAGCTCCATATATTTGTCATAATTTTTCTGTAAACCTACAAGCTCTCTAATAAAAAGTAAACAGTAAAAAAGGACAGTAAAAGTTCTACTTACCCAAATGGAAGCAAATTGCTTTTTTGGGTTTTCTCCTTGAGTGGCAGCTGATATAACCCTGGGTTTCTGGTTGAAATTCCAAAGCAGAGATTCCCAAACCCCTGGCTTGAAAATAAAACACTCAGCATCTATCCTATCCATGCCAATCAGCAAGAAGGTTGAAAACAATGTGTCTACTGATCCAAATATTTCCAGACCAATTTTAAGAGGGGTTATTTCATAAGGGCTACCATTATTGAAACAATTAGTAACAAAACTCACTATATTAAATAAGCATACATGCATATTATGTGTAAATTTGTTTGTTTATTTATTTATTGTATGGAGGCATTACTGATTAGTAAGTTCAAGTAAATGTCAATGGTGAGAAAAAGTCTCTGTTTACAAAAATGAATTCAATAATGAGTGGTAGTGGAGAATAATATAATGATTTCTTGCACAAAACCTGATATTTGTCTTAACTTCTCAGGAGGCCAGAAGTTCAATTTAAGAAAAATAAGGGAGCATATTCTTTCTCAACTGGATAATATGATTCAGGTAACATAAATGCCTCTTAGGGAAACTACAGACCATAGAAATCCCCCCAGCTTTGCATTCTCTAATGGAGAGAGCAGGATTAGTCTTTACTTGAAGGCAGCCTTTGTAGAGGGGAAAAAGAATAGCAAGAAAGGACCCAAGGTATTTCTTTATAGTTGAAGTCAATCTGCAGTTCATTACAGGAATACCAGGCATCCTGAAAAACAGATGAATGGGTAATTTGACTAGCAAAACGGAGAATACAGAAGTGTAAACCTGAGAACTGGGAAGGCGCGCAGAGACAATCCAAATATCACAAGTGGAATTGACAGGGTAGAATAACAAATTTCAGGGGTCAGGCAGACGATGGGGAGTGATTTTTATTGTCTACTTTACACCGTGCTTAGCCAACATTATCTCACTCTATCCTACCCAATAGCTCTTTGCAGTTTTATCATCCACGTATTACACGTGAGGAAAAAATTAGCTTAGGAAAATTATCCATGGGCACACAGCAAATAAATACCCAGGCAAGAATTTGGGTTGTTGCTCAAAGCCAGTGATTTTTCAAGTTCAGATAATGGACTCTAAACTTTTCTTAAATAGAGTAATACTCTGAAGAGAAGGCTAAATAATGTGTCAAATAAAGAACTTCACATCATCATGCCTGAACAATCCCTTCCAATCTGTTGAGATTATTTGTGAAGACAAAGGTTGGTAAAAATAAAAGTAAATGTGTTTGCCAGAGTTTACTCTATTCTAAATCAGCAGTTCTTGAAGAAATAATGATTACATACTAAAAATTCTTAGGAGCTTTGATTATAAAAGTTTTTTTTATAAGTGTGTATTTAAATAGCTTTGGTCTTTATGTATCCGTGCACACATGATGGACAGAATATTCTCCCTAATGTAGGCATGTTAGAGTTGGAAATTCATTGGCCTTTCCTCCAATCGTTCTTTGTTTGTTTTGATTTTCTGAAAATATTAGGTTATTTTTTTTCTTCAGGAAACAACACCAAATACCTTTTCATACTGGTGTCACTGGAAATCCTTGATATTAAGAAAAACAAAAAATAATGAAACAGTAAACAACAACAAGGCTCAGGATGCCTTTAGAATGGTGCATTTTTAAGACTCCATGAATGCACACTACCCCAACAATATTCTTATCATCCTTCGTTTGGATATTTCTAAGGAGGTAGGAAATTTATGGAAACTGCCTAGGAAGCCTAGCTTCAAACACAGAAGCCCCACCCTGACCTTCAAATGAAAATGTATGGCACAGAATAAAGTCCTAAGATGAAGAAGAGAAGATGGAGTCAGAAGGTAGGATCCCTGAGTAAATCATGGGGCATAAAGCCTGGGGAGTCTGAAATAAGCAGAAACAAAATAGCTGTGATGGTAAATTTCAACGTGGCAACTTGGCTAGGTTATGGTGTCCAATTCTTTGGTCAAGCTAGCTCTGGCCTGATTACTTGGGAGGGTATTTTGCAGATGGGTTTGTATCTTTGGCTAATTGCATCTACAATAAACAAGAAATTGCCCTCAGCAATAAGGGGAGTCTCCTCATCCAATCAGTTGGAGGTCTTAAAGGGAAACTGAGGATTTCAGAAGTCAGAAGGAAGAATTACTGCCTCTACTTAAACCAGCCAGATTCTCCTGAGGAATTTAACTTCACCTTCAACAAGTTTCCAACATGTAGCCTGCCCTATAGAATTTGGATTTGTCAAACCCATGAGGGAGACAGAGTGTATAAGAAAGAGAGAATGAGAGAGAGCAAAACGAGAGAGATATAATATATTCTGTCGAATCTGCTTCTCTGGAGAACCCTAACAGAACAGGTGAGGTTTGGGAGCAAGTCTTTGGGTAGAAATCCCCCCTGTGCAGCCAGAGGGTGAGATGGTTCAAGCATAGGTCCTTCCCAAAGTAGTGGGAGAGTATGAAGAATGAGACTGATGAAATCATATGAAGACCATGACTCTGATGTTTTATCATTCTCATTCGCACATGAGAGTCATTTTTAAGACTCTCCAGTAAAGATATATTTCTATTTCAAAACTCAGTAACATATTGTTTGGCTCCAACTCTCCTCTGGATTCCTGTCCTTCTAAATCATTTTTGAGGGCTAATTAGGTTGAGTGCCATTTTCAACTGCCACTTTGGAAGATAAGGTGCATGCCTGCATGTTTTGCACTTACCGCTGTGCACATCTGTGCTGGGTATTAATCTGCAGGGATTTTGAAAATTAACATCCCTTTAAAGGCAAAACAGAGTTATAAGCAAAGCTAGGTATCATTAATTGGTTTTTTTTCTTGCAGATACAGTTTGGACTACAGGAGAAAAGATAGAGCAGTGTAATTATGACAGGTTCTCTTTTGTTTTTGAAAACACCCCCTCCCTCTACAAATGTACAGACACATAGACATACCTGGAGAATTCTGATCTTCAAAAAGCAAATGCAGGCTGTTTCTTTTTTTTAATTTTAGTAAACTCAATTTTTGAAAGAGGCACCATATCCTTATAAAATGGAAATTCATTTATATTGTCAAAAAAAATGGGTGAATAGAATTTCCTGCCAATTACAAGATGGTTAAAAAATTACTTGCTTGTCTTGGGAAGAAAATAAAACAAAACAAAATGAAAGATCTGTTGGAATTAGGATCTTTGGAGGTTTAAAGTACAGGGAAAAAAAAACCAACTCTGTATAGTTTTCCCCACCACTTTCTATCTTATATTCTAAGTCTCAGGCTCCTGGAATCTGAGAACATCTGTACCTAGCGGAAAGAGGAAATAGAGCATTTTGGAGAAACCTGTATTTGTGACCAAGATTTATCAGAGTATAAATGGCACTACCACTTCCCCAAGAAGAAAACATCATGGCCTGAAGTGGGGAAGCAATTGTCAGGTTTTGTTATTTGTTCAAATGGAACTTTCATGCTTTTAAAATAGTAAAAGTAAAGGAGCAAGGTTGAAACACATAGAGAATCCAGCTGAAGTGAATTCAAGGAGTGTTTTTGAATTATCTGGCTCCACAGTAGGCACAAAGGAGAAGAGAAAAGAAATGATCAGAGGACAGAGGTTTACACTTTTCAAGTGTCCTCCGTGGGACCTGTGCTTTATTTACTAAAGTTAATTTAATCCTCACAAACTCCCTAGAGACACTAATGTATTAAGTATGGTATAGACAGCAATACCATATATGATTGAGTGAAAAGGAAGGAGACATAAAAGAATTAGGACATCAAAGAGAAGCAGCCAGTGGTCCTAGGAGATTTGTGACCTTATGGCAAGAATTGACAAACATTTTCTTTAAGGGACAGACAGTAACTACTTCAGGCTTAGCAGGTACTCAGTTCTGCCATTTTAGCAGGAAAGCAGCTATATATAATATATTTTAAACAATGAGCATGCTTGCATACCGATAAATTTGGTTTGTGAAGACTGAAATTTGATTTTGATATAATTTTCATGTAAAAACATTCTTTTTATTTTCACCATTAAAAAAATATAAACACCATTCTTGGCTCATGAACCATGCAAAAATAGACACTGGGCCAAGTTTGGTGCATGGGCTATGGTTTGCTAACCCCCACCGTGTGGACTTGTGCATACAGCACGGCTTCACTTACCTACATAGCTAAAGTGGAGGGACATTACAGCAATCGCAACTTATTCTCACCAGTGTGACTGTTAAAACACACTCCCTTTGAATGACTTTTTCTATTTTTGAAGATATAACCTAAAAATTTAGAAACACAACCCCCTAGAAGATCAAGCAAATGGAAGAGAAAAATGGATTTCTTTTCCATGGAATGCTTTAAAAATAAATAAAAGCAAATTTGATTGGCTTCACTGAATGCATTAGGCTTATTTCTGGCAGATTAAAAAGCCAAGTGCTGTTTCCTACAAAATAAAGAGATTGACACATGTGTCAGACTCAGTTGGCATTTCTGATGTGGAAAACAAAAGCCTTCAACAAGACCAATTAATTTATTTGTCTTTAGTTTTGCGGCGAGTTACCCCACTCATCTGTCTTTGTGCAGGCAAAAAGACACTCCCTTGTTCTGTGCTAGGATGATATTACACATTGCCAATTTCTCATTTACTCTTTATTACACTGACAGGAGAACAAAGTAGCATGGAAGCTAAATAAAAGTCATCTCCCCATGGCAAATTTACAATTGTGGTTCATTGGCAATTTAGTGGTCTTGATAATAAAGGGACTCTGTGTTTTCCATCCAGTATTCTGTGGATATATTTGTTCGGTACTATTTATAAATGTAATAGATGTGTCCATATAAGAGTGATTGCAGGTCACACAGTATCTATTCAGCTAGCTTGAACAATGAGAAAAATCCTTGTCACCTATAATATCCTTCAAATAAAAAGATGAGTAATGAGTGGTTCCACTTTGACGGTGAATGGCTTCAAGTAATACAACACTGACTGGTAAGGTTATGTCTCAGTCTTTGTTTCCTCGAGCTGCTGTCGTAGATACCACACAATGGGTTGGGCTTAAACAATGAGAATTTATTGGCTCACAGCTTAGAGGCTAGGAGAAGTCTAAATCAAGGTGTCAGTGAGACACACTTTCTCCCCAAAGTCCTTTCATCTTCTGGTACTGACTCCCTGCTATCCTTGGCTTTCCTTGGCTTGTTTCCCTGCCTCTCAACACACAATGAAGTCCTGTTATTTCTCTTCTTGGTTCCCTTGACATCCAGTTTCCATATACTCCCCAACCCTTTTTTGTTTTTTCCTGTCTGAATTTCTCCTGCTTATAAATGCCTCCAGTAATCTGGATTAAGACCCACCCTCATCCAGTTGGGCCACACCTTAGTTAAAATAACATCTTCAAGGGATACTATTTACAGTGGGTTCACACTCCCAGGAATGCAGATTATGTCTAAATTGGGGTACATAACTCAATCTACCACAGTCTCATAATAGGATCAGGCTGGAAGTTATCTCTGTGGCCTGGGAGCACCTAAATATTCTAAATAAAGCACTAAATAAAACATACCAGACTTTCCATAGGAAAGCTTCGCATCTCTGTTGCTTTGTTTCTCTAGCATCCCTTTCACAATCATTGAAATATCACCTGGTAACTTCAATCACATGGTGGTGAGGCAGTTAGATAGGGAAAGAAGGAAAGTAAGTGACCCTGAGACCAGAACAAGAAGTTCCTTTTGGTGCATGCACGCCCAGCCCTCACTCAGATTGATGCCTGAAAAGAACCAATGAAAAGCGCAGCTCATCAATCCCTTGTTAGCATAATCTTATAATGCAAGCATCCCGACCTCAGAGCTCTTCTCCTCCTTTGGAGAATTCCCACGCTTACCCCCTTCGAGAATGTACTTTTGCTACACCTTAATCTTTTTGGCTGTGCACACTGACTAGTCCTTGAATTCTTTACTATGAATGAGTCAAGCACCCTCACAGCCAGGCCCTGGTTGAGGTCTCGCTTTCTCAGAGATGTATGGATGTATACACAAACAAATGGACATATGGACATAAAGTGAAGTTAAATCACCATTGCAATTAGTCGACTACTGAATAATCTTTGTCACCATTTCCATTGATTGATACCAAGAACATAATGAACATAATGAAGACACTCAATCCATGAAACCAAAGCAAGGGATGAACTTTGAATTCTTGGGACTAAAGTTTCTCTCTATAAATTGCTGACTTAACTCTAATGAAAACTGAAAATACAGCCACAGCAGAATTTATTTTTCAAAAATGAACATAGTAAACTAATGTGGTAAGTTTTCCTTTGTTGTTTTTTGTTTGTTTGTTTGTTTCATTTTGTTTTGTTTTTTTAATTTTGAGCTTTGCTAAACTAGTAGGGAAGTATGTTAGCTCTTAAGAAACTTTTCATTTCCAAGATGTGATTGAATTAATAGTTAACAGGTTTGTATGTTTCTTCAAGAATAATAGTTATGCATGTATAATATTTTTGTCTTTACAAGTAAAATTTACAAATTTATACTATACATGCTCTATTGCCCTGAGTTTCTTTTTGCACTTACTATACCTTAGAGATATTTTCATATTAAAATTCACAGATCTATTTCATTCATTCTAAAGATGAACCCTAATTCACTCAATGAGACTTCTATTCATGGACAAGCTGTTTGATTCCGGTATTGCTACAATTTTCTGTTTTGTTCTGTTTTACATTCATGGGTTTTGTAACATCATATAATAGGCTTTTGCAGTCAAATATTCTAATTACATTTCTCTATACTTTCTTCTTCATCTCTTGTGGTTATAGAATTTCTTAGTTTTATATCTTTGATCATCTGTAATTGATTTTGCATCAAGTCAGAAGTCAATATTCTCTTTTCTTTTTAACCTGATAATTATCATAACATCTCAACATCATTTATTGAATAGTCTCTCTATCCCCACTAGTGTAAACTTGTTTCAATTTTGTAAGCTGACTGGCCATATGCATTTGCATCTCTCTCTACCTCTATGTTTTATTGAACTGCCTAGATATGGAATTATTATGAAGAGTCCATTACAATTTTAATATTGCTAATATTTTGTGTTACATGAAAATAGGAGTAGGAACCTTGAGATGAGAAGATTATCTTGGATCATCCAGGTGACTGCAATCTAAGGACATGAGTCATTAAAAGCAGAGACGCTTTCCTGGGTAAAAGAGAAAAAAAAAAGATGGGAAAGGTCAGTGGAATGAAAAGGATGAAGGCCTTAACATTCCACTGCTAGGTAAAAAGACAGGAATCACCTTGAAGTCAAGGAATATGCAGCCTCCAGAAACTGCAAACAGTCTTGAGTTTACAGCCAGTTAGGCAATGGGAACTCGGCCCTACAGCTGCAAGGAACTGAATTCAAACAAAACCCAAGTTAGCAAGGAAATACATTTTCCCTAGAGCCTCCAGAAGGAATGCAGCTAGGCCAAAGCCTTGATTTTAGCCTGGTGAGACTGGGCTCAGATTTTGGACCTACAGAATTGTAAGATAACACCTTTCTGTTGTTTTTTCCACTGAGATTGCAGAAATGTGTCATTGCATTAATAGAAAATGAATTTAGCCACCTATGTTTACAACAAGGCCTTGCTCTCTGTAGGCTGTTTAAAGTGAATGATGGAACGTGGACAAGCTCCTAAAGCAGGCCCCTTCTGAAGAGTTTCAGGAATCTCCCAGGATGACGTTGGCTTGTGGCCACCCCATTAAACTAGCTGCCATCTCTAAAAACCGTGCAGCAATTGAAGACTCACCCTACCCATCCCCTGTCCTTCCTTCCCTCTGTCCTTCTGCAGGTGCCAGGCCTGCATCCAGTTCTGGGGGCTCACCTTGTTCTCCTCCTCCCTGTCTGCCTAGACATCTCATGGGACCTTGGTGTGTGGTTTTCAGGGCACCTCAAGGAATACTGGCAGATACCAGATAAAACAAAGCAGCATTGCTTATTACATATTACATATTTCTGACTTCTTGGTAATGACAGTCTTGAGAGTTAGGCTTCCTCAAGAGAGGAAAGGGACTTCTAAATTTTAAAATTCCTTTTTTAAATATCAAGAAGTTATTTTGGCCTATTTGTTCCACAGATCCTTACTTAAAGCTCTCCCTATCCTAAGGAGAAAATACAAAGCACTTTCTGGAACTAGAGGATTTAAAGAAGGAAGGAAGGAAGAAGGAAAAGAGAGAGGATGTGTGTCTTAGTTCCCTTATTCTTGCCTAAAGCTGTCAAAGGAGTTTTTGAATAGATATACAAATGGTGTCAGGGAAAATCATACACCATGCTGAATGCCTAGTAGGGGCACAATAAATACATGTTTAATTGAATTGGATTTTGGCCCAAATCATGTATCCTATCCATCAACTGGAAAGCAAACCATCACACTGTGTGGAGCACATGAAAAGTTGCCCTGGGAACTCATCTATTTCACTGTCACTTTGATCCTACATCATGTTGATTTCTTACAGAGAAAATTTCTCACATCTCCAGATCATAAAGTCAGCTCATTTGGCCATCTCTCTGCTTTCTTACCAAAAATCTCATCACAGTCCATGCCCATATAGCCAAAACACATGAAATCATGACTAAATTAAAACTCTATGTTTCATTTTGACAATTGCAAAAAAACGTTTAAAATGTTAGTAAGTTGGAAACTGCTTTGGGCAATGCATTTGAATAAGGTTGTTTTATTTTATATCACTATAAGGTAAAAGCACATCATTGACAATGTTTAATATTTAGGCTTTGAGGGTAGAAAATGTTACTAGGCTAGTTTAAGGTGATGATATCAGATATTAAAGGACGAAGTTGAAGAAGAAAGCTTGAAGATTAAAACTCCTAGGAATTCCAAGAATGTACAGCCCCTCTCCTAATCTAGTTGATCCAGATGTGAATTCAGAACTGCCAACAGCAAGCTGCTTGATCTTAGGATAATCACTGCCTTTCAGGGCAGAAATTTCCAACTTCCAAAGGGGCACAAATCTTGTCTATTAGTTAGGGTTCTCTAGGGAAACAGAATCAATGAGAGATATCTATGAACATAAGATTTATAAAAGTGTCTCACGCAGCTGTGGGTATGCACAAGCCCAAATTCCGT
The DNA here is from genome assembly GCF_015220235.1 of Choloepus didactylus. Taxonomy (NCBI): domain Eukaryota; kingdom Metazoa; phylum Chordata; class Mammalia; order Pilosa; family Megalonychidae; genus Choloepus; species Choloepus didactylus. Next base: position 11,304,224 of record NC_051315.1, read on the forward strand.
AGGGCAGGCAGGAAACTGGCAACTGCAATGAAGATGTTCGATGAACTCCTCAGGAAATGAACTGGCAACTTCGACGATCTCCTCAGGAGACAAACTGGCAACCTTCGATGAACTCCTCAGGAAACGCTTCACTGGTCAGCCAAAGAAGAAGTGAAGGTCCTCTATCTGTCTTGTTTAAAAGTCTTCAACTGATTGGATTAAATCCAGCTGACTGCATCCTCTCATTGTGGAAGACACGCCCTTCATTGACATCATCAGTCACAGCTGCAGCCAATTGACTGATGATTTAATAAACCAGCCTATTAGCTTCTTAATAAGATGCAAACATCCTCGCAGCAATGGTTAGGCCAGTGCTTGCTTGACCAGACAGCTGGCTACCATCACCTGGCCAAGTTGACACAGGAACCTAACCATCATACCTTGAGATTGCTGTGAGAATAAAATGAGATTCCTTGGTTATAACAAGATAGATATTGGCTGGAACACTCTTGAAACCAAGCTCAAATATGAAAATGTGACCACAGTGGCTGGTAAATAGCCACTGCCCAAGCTCTCCCAGTGCTGGCTCCCACCATCTGGTCAACCCTGCCTTCCCCTTGGAACTTTTACTGCCTGCGCAAGGTCCTCCAACAAAGGACACATCAGCTTCTCCCCAAACTTGGCATTAATCTGGTCAGCCAGTGTGTAGGCCCAGTAGTTGTTCACTGTATTAATTATCACCTCCTTACAACAACAATGTGTACATATTATATATACAGTGAATGATTTCTGACCAGTGGAAATCCATGCAGAAGTACTTTAAATAGATAGACATGACATATAATTGTTAAATATTATTTTATGTTCACAAATATATAACCGCTTTGAGGTGATTGGTTTTCTCCTTAAAAAAATGGAATATGTTTGATATCATTTCTCTTCATATACACACAGGATGCACTAATCAAGACATACAGGAGCACAAGTCATGCTGGCCAAAACTCACATTTCATCCATATGCTAGGATTGGAGAGTGCCACAGAGCTGCCAAAATAGCCCTTTAAGAAGTCAGGTATCACTGCTGGGGAAATACTTTACACTCTTGCTCTTTTAATTCTCACATTACAAATTAGCCTTAGCCCACACAGAACTAAAAATATTTCCTGAGACAAGATACTTTGACTCATTCAGCTATATTTAAATTTCAGACTTTTTGAGACCACCTCTGCCAGGGTATCCTCTGCTTCCCATGCTCCCCTCCTTTCCACCTCACTCTCTTCCTTTACTCAGTGCTGCTATATGGAGATCATCTCCATTGGATTGTCAGGGGTCATCCAAAATTTAGCAAGTCCAAAACCCAGCTCCTGATTCTGTTCCCATCCCAAACCTTTCCCTCTCTCAGGAAATGGCACTTTTATCATTCCCAATTTTCAGAGGCAATCATAACTAGAAAGCCTAATTGCTTTTTCTGTTTCTTGCACAACCCTCTTAAAACCAACCAAGCACAGCCCTTGACAATCATTATCCTCTTAGCACTGAATATCCTTCCCAGAGTGTCACTTCCCTCTGGTATATGTTCAAATGTCATAGGGCTTTCCTTGCCACCCTATACAAAAGAGCAGAACCCCCATAGAGCACAATGTATCGCCTGCCCCGTGCTTGATTTTTCCACAGCACTTGCAGCCATTTGAAATATTACGCATGTTCTTGTTAATGATTCTCTTACATTCCACTCTCTTTACTGAAATATAAGCCCAGGAAGGGAGCCAATAGTTTACTCTGTCCGTCATTCTACTCCTGGCGCGTAGAATAAAGTCTGTCACACAGTAGTCAATCATTTGAAATGATTTTAAGTTTAATCGTTTTAAATGATTGAATCAAGTGCCTACTACATATCAAATTCTTTATGTGGGGCTGGGAGGAAGAGATTTTAGAATGTGGTCTTTTCTTTCAAAATTTTCACAGTGCATGCATTTCTTTCCATACGTCTAGGCTGGGAATAAGGGGAATTTTGCCCTCTCCACATAGATTATGTATATTTTGTAGTGGGTTATTTTCTTGAGGTTGATTTACTTGCATGTGTACTCAAGTAAATGATGCTAAATTAGATATGGTTCTATCTTGCCTTTGAATAAATCCTTTGGATAATTTAGTAGGGTAAAAATGGGAAAAGTGATTATACCTGCCTCTTCCTACAAATGTGTTCAGGAAAACTGATTAATTCTGAATCAGATCAATAATAGTCACCAGCTAATTGGCAGAATAATTGAGAAGACTGAAATAAATGAAAACTGAATATTTTTGTGAGACATGTTTATGTACAAAGGTAGGTTTAAAGGGGAAAAAAGTATGTAAATGTTGCATGCCTGCTTTGATTATGCTTCTTCACAGTGTACTTTTCTGCCAGCCCCTGATGCTGACTGGGAAACCCCAACTCAAAATACTATAGGGGATTTGTGAGGTGATGGGGTGTATCCAGTTTGAAATAACTAGGCCAAGGATCATATGTAGAAGAGATTCCTCCAATAACTCAACTCATCACCTAATGCTTGGATCTATATCTATCATTTAGTCAAGAAGTATGTGGGAAACCTCTATTGTACGATAAACCAGTATTTTCAATTAGAATGCTCGGAGTGCTTTTCCCTAAATAATAACACCAGCTAGTCAAGGTCTGAGATGAGTCTGTACAACATAAACATTATTTATTTGCAAAGAAATTCTCTTTGCCATCTTTTCTCTGAGAGGATTTATAAAATTGCTATTTTACATTGCCAATGGATTTTGCAAATCAAAATAAAATTACTTGAAATGCTAATGGTATTCTGTATTCCTGATTAAGTCAACCAGATTAATTTTGCACTTATTTGCAATTTATAGCAAAATCAGTATTCATTTTTGCCACTCAGTCTACTCGGTACAGTTGCTAAACATTCCTATCAATATTGCAGATAAGATGAAGCACCTGATTAATCCAAATACCTAAACACACTTTGCCTGATCTTGGATAATTTATCTTGTATTGACAAAATCAAGAGTACTCAAGAAATAAGCATATAAAATGTTCCTTACCATCTTGTAAATGTCGACCTTATTGGGAGGCAACATCACGCATGGAATGCTTGCTTGATTTAAATTTCCTAGCATAATTGAAAATATATTTTAATAAATCTTACATATTAAAAACAATCTAGTTACATCAGGACAGGAGAAATTAGAGTCATTTGATAACATTCTCATTTAAATACTTAGCACTATGCTTGTACTCAATGATTATATCAAGTAAATCCTCCAAATTGGCAGTAAAAATGTAATTGCTTGAGAAATAATATAATAAAAAGAACTGAGCAATAAATATACGCAGTCTGTATTATAACTATAGGAACAAGTCAATAACAAAATAACTGATAGTGTTTTGTTTTTGATATTTTAGTGTTATAATTTGAAACTGTTTACATTGAAGCAAAACAAATTTGCAGCATAGGATCAAAAAGTTCCAAGGTATAGAATTCATTCCTTCCTGTCTCTTAAAAGGATAGAATAAAACCATAAAATCAAATTCTTTATTATGAGATAATTAAAGGAAAGCCACTTTCCCTGGGAAAATATAGACTCAACACAATTCCCTGTGTTTCCTCCAACTTTGCCCATATAAAACTGTGGATCATTTCTCTTATAATTAAAGAGGCACAATTCTTGCTAACAATTTAAGAGCAGGCTCCATCCTCAGCTTTAACCACCTTTCACATTACAGCCAGAGCTTGGAACCAACAGACCTTCCCATTCATCTGTGTCTTCCATAAAGAATCACACTACTTTCTTGTTTCTAAAAGCATACAATTATTATAGTACTGATTACACTACCTTTTTAAATTAATCTGTTTCTTCAGTTGACAGTGAATTCTTTGAAGTTGTGATCAAGGGTTCATCATCACCGAGACCCCAGAACCTCTCGCAGTTCCTAATATTTAGAGGTTATAAAGCACATGCTTGTTGGATTTAATGAAAAAGAATGAAATTGAGCTTACAAAGCAGGAAACTTGTTTTAATATGCTATAGAAGGCTTCTCCACTTCAATTAATTCATCCCACCAGCAATGTGCCAGAGTTTATGGAATAATAACACTAAAATAAACATCTCGCAGACTCACTTGATAAAATAACAAAATGCAGAGAAACTTCTGTCAATAAGAACCACTGTCTTTTACCCATATATCCATTCACCAAGCATTCACCAAATACCTAATATCTGCTGGACACTCAACCCCTTCCTGGTAGCATTCTTGCTCTTGAAGAGTCTTAACACTTAGTAGGGGGTTTGCAGTTATGTTGTGGTGAGTAGTCTATGCAGGGATATTGACAGACCTTCTTGTACGGAGCAGTCTTTTCCCTGGCACATCCCTTCTCCCATGACCTCTGGTGCAAAGTGATCCCAAGAAGTTAAGTTAGTGGTAAAAGCATATTTGCATAGACTTCAACACTAAACATTTATGTGTAGATTGCATTTATAGGTGCTAGCAATTCCCCACAAACTTCAGGTTTTTGATAAGCATTGCCTCCCCTTCAAATTCTCCCTCATGAGCCTGAGAAGCAGCTGCTATGGCAGAGCTCCCTGGTCCTCTGCTTGGTCCTTACAGAATGGAGAGGGGCTGCACTGTCAGCGTGGGCCCAGAAGGCTCCCATCCCTGTGATGACTCGCTTCCTTCTTGCTGCCCACATGGCCTCTGACAGGAGGGACCCTGGACAGCGCCACGCTCACTGTTCAGAAGCACATTTGTGACAGACGTCTTCAGTGTGAGCTACCATACATGCCCCTCTCTGCCCAACTCTGCAAATTCATCTGCCTTGGACCATTTGCATTTCAATTTTCCAAAAAGCAGTGCTTGAGTACAGAGAAGAGAGAAGAACATGGTGTGATGATCTCTGATTTTATGCAGCTTATATTTCCTGCACGCTGGAGCTACCTGCCTTTGCTCATGCTGTTTTTTCTCTCTTCACCATTTGACTTCTAAAAGGCTCAACAGAAAGCATCATCCTTTTAGAAGTTTCTATTATTTTGACACTGTGCACATCCCCCAAGCATATACACCAGTAAACACAGAAAAACACAGATAAACAGATGTAATTAGTATTTTTTTTTTTTTTTTTTTTTTTTGCTCTCTGTTAGCAATCTGCTGGCTACATGCAGATCACATTTAATTTCTTTATTTACCACCTAAACCATGCAACACGGTATCTAGAACATACTATTCTTCAATGAGCACTTGATGGATGGTGTATAAATAAATAAATAAACAAATGGTGAACCCAAGTTTGCAATCATCTACTTATATGAGAGCAATTAAAATATTTTCAAGAACACGGTTGTTTGTGGTACAGTTCTATTCCCCAATGTTAACTGCTCCTCCTTGTATTAATCAGGGTTCTCCAGAGAAACAGAGAAATATTAATATGTAAATGTTAAGAGAAGTATTAAAGGATTTGGCTCATGCAACTGTGGGAGTTAGCAAGTCCAAATTCCATAGGGCAGGTCACAAGTTGGAAACTTGATGAAGGTGAAGCTGAATTCCCCAGGAGAAGCCACACATTGGAAACTGACAGAGGTGGCATTGACTTTCCCAGGAGAAGCTGGCTGTTTTTAGTAGAGGCAGGGATTCTTTTATTTGACTTCTGATATGCTCAGTTCTCCCTTTAAAACTTTCAAATGCTTGGTTGAAAAGACTCCCCTCATGGCTGAGGGCAATCTCCTTCTTTAATTGTAGATGCAAACAGCTGTAAATGCAATCAACTGACTAATGATGTAACGCATCTACAAAATACCTTCACAGTACCCTCAGGCCAGTGCTTTCTTAACCAAGTAACTGGATACCATAATTTAGCCAAGTTGACACATAAAATTAACCATGTGTCAAGTTACACTTATGTGAAAATTATGCTTTCTTAGTCTCTTGACAACAGACTGGGTGACGTGGCTCTCCTTGGCCAATGAAAGGGAGCAGAAGGGATGTTACCCACTCCTGGGCAGAAAGGTTACAGGATTCCATTCTCTCTCTTTTCCCCTGTGCCCTGAGACTAACATGTCCCAGACAGGGAGTGTTTCTTCAGCCAGAAACTAGAGCATAGAGGACAGTGAGCAGTGCCTAAGCTAAAGTACAGGTTTACAGGTAGTATGTACAGGTAATATATACAGGGAGCAGGAAATAAACCTCTGCTCTTTGCAGCCACTGAGATTGGGGGAGGAGGGATTGCTTTATATTTTAGCACAATTGAGCCTTAACTAACTGATGAATGGAATATCAGGGACCTGTATATTTGACATAAGGTTTATTCAGAAGTTCGTAACATTTCTGAGCACCAGAAATTGCTCAAAGGAAAAAAGCTACCATTCCCCAAGGACCTAAAGGGTATCAGGTATAAGGCACTACTCTAAGAAACACCATATGATGCATCCAAAGTGTACAATCAATGGGTCTCAGTATAATCACAAAGTTGCACATTCGCCAACACAATCAATTTGAGAACATTCTTACTATTAAAAGTAATAAATAAAAATAAAAATTCGCATGCCCCTTATACCCCCCATTATTGAGACATCACATTGGTACATACCTTTGTAACAACTGATGCAAGAATATTACAATATTACATTGTAACAATTGATGCAAGAATATTACACTTTGTCCTAGTGACGTATATTTGTTCTAGTTCATGTAAGAACACTCTTATATTTGTACAATTAACCACAGTCATCATCCACAACAGGAGGTTTGTTACATTGTACAGTCCCATATTTATCATCTAGCTTTCCCTCTAGTGACATACATGTCCCTAACCTTCCCCTTTCAATCATAATCACACCCATAACTCTGCACTGTTAGTTACCCTTACAGTAATGTGCTACCAAAATCTCTACTTCCAAACATTTATAATCAACTTTACTAAAACTTCTGTACAAATTAAGCATCAGTTCCCCATTCTCTAACCTCTTTCTATCGCCTGGTAACCTATACTCTAGATTTTAACTCCAAGAGTCTGCTCATTATCATTAGCTAACATGAGTGAGACCATACCATATTTGTCCTTTTGTGTCTGGCTTTTTTCATTCAACATAATGTCCTCAAGGTTCATCCATGCTGTCACATGCATCAGGACTTAATTTTTTCTTACAGCTAAAAAGTATTCCATTGCATGTATATATCACATTCGGTTTATCCATTCATTAGTTGATGGACTCATGGGTTGTCTCCATCTTTTGGCAATTGTGAATAATGCTGCTGTGAACATTGATGTGCAAATATATGTTCATGTCCCTGCTTTCAGTTCTGAGTATACACCCAGTAGCGGGATTATTGGGTCATATGACTTCCTGGGGAACCTCTAAACTTTCTTCCACGTGGCTGCACCATTCTACATTCCCTCTAGCAGTGAGTGAGTGTTCCTATTTCTCCACATCCTCTCCAACACCTGTAGTTATCTGTTTTCTAACACTGCCCATTCTAGTAGGTGAAAAATGATATCTTATTGTGATTTTGATTTGCATTTCCCTAATAGCTAGTGATTTTGAGCATCTTTTCATGTGCTTTTTAGTCATTTGTATTTCCTCTTTGTAAATGTGTCTATTCAGGTTTACATTTTTAATTCTTACAACTATATTGAGTTGGGGTCTACCATGATTTACAGATGAAAATGCAGCCTCAGTTAATAATTGTAATAACATGTACTGAGCTCTTTCAATGTCCCTGCTATATGCAATATTTCAATTTTTACAATTACCCTAGAGTCAATGACTTACATAGACACAGAGACCTTAATCTTTGGCTTTTCATTGTGTGTGTGTGAGAGAGAGAGTTGTGCATTTGTGTGTGATTGTATGTGCTGGAAGAGGGTGGGGGAGTAACCATAGGGGGAGGCAGTCAACCATGTTGACTCTGCCCATGGCAACTATGAGTTTTGTAGAGAAGATCAGGTTCCAATTTGTAAGTGACTTTCGTGTTTATAAATGGGCAATGATGTTCCCTACATCACAATGCAATTGTGAAAAAAATATATTACAAGTGAAAATCTTTTGGAAATACAATTTCTCCTTTATATATATATGGTGTTATTATTAACAAGGGAAAGGAGCAGCTCATTTCTGATTTTTCCTTAATGAGTCAGAGCCTAGATGGAGGAAGTCCAACATTTTCACAACCATATGTCCCTGGCAGACTAACAGAGAAAAGTAATATAAGTAAATACAATTTAAATATGAAAATAGCTCTCAGATCCCCCAATTTTCCAATACCAATTAGAAAGGAAAAGATGATTCAAGAACTCTTTTTTATTAAGTGAAAAAGCAAATAAAGTCATGAAGCATTTTTGGCATACTAGCTGAAAGAAATCTCACAGGGTATCACCAGTGTGCTGGGCTGGAGAATATCTTCGATATTCCCAGCCCAACACAGTCATTGTATAGTGAGGAAAACTGAGGCACAAGGAGAATAAAGTAACTTGCTTAAGGTCATTCTGGTAATCAGCTTACAGAAAACTGTTTCATAAATTGTAGGACATTGCAGTTTGGTTGAGCTGGGATTTAGTCTTCAAATAAATTAACGTTAAATTAAATTCCAATTTCCTTTCCCTGTTTGTAATGCAGGTAATGGTTAGCATTCATTTGGGTTATCTGCTACTTGAAATTTGCACCTTACAAATCACATCTTTTATTTACTCTGACATTTGTCCAGTTACATTCTAATTTATTCCATCATGTGGGGAACTGAATTCTGATAAGCAAATGGTATTGTGATATCAGGAGGCAAAATGCATCCTTAGGAAAATAATGCCCTTGTGTTTACTTTCTAGGAGCCTGCCTTTCAAATCTCTATTACAGTAGATTAATGACCTAACATTAGAGCTTAGAGGATAAAATTGTTGTATATTGACCCAGTGAAGAAACTGCCTTAACAGAGACTAAAGTTTTAATGAGCATCAAAGCAGGTTCCTCTGAATCAGGGTCTATGAAAAGGATTCATGAGTGTTTTAAATGAACAAAGATTGCATTGATTAAAGTTAGGCATTGGATGCCTTATTTCCCATGTGATGCCTTTATAAGGCATTTCAAGCAAACATCAAGTCAAATATTGACTCTAGGTAAATAATAACCACTATTTGTGAAAAGTCCAAACATTATAAACAGATTTGTCTGTAAGATAATGATTTTAATAATAATAATAAGGGTAAGTGGACAGTCATTAACACTTTAGTGTAAATATGTCTTCTCTTTTAGACCACAAATAAAACCACAGAAGTTGGCTCTTTAGGAAACTGAGCATAGGTCCTTTAAGAAGGGAAGGTCTAGATTAGACACCAGAGTGGAGGCTCCAGTAAGCAGATAGCAAATTCCAGGACATATGAAAAGGTCACAGAAGAGAAGACAGGAGAGGGGCAAAGAAAAATTTCAAAGTTTTGCCTTGGACCTGTCTACACAAGGGAAGACAACTAATCATATACCCTTCAAAATATGCATTCTACAATTCTACCTTCAAAGAGAGAACAGACAAAGGAAGAAAACCCTATTCCATACCATTTCAATAACCAATAAAATGCAAAAACTATTATGCAAAAAATAAAAAGTGGAAAAAATTAAAATAGGAAATGGTCTATTTAGGAACTTTCTCTCTCTATTGGACATAGGATCAATCATCCCTTTACAAATATTTATTGATAGTCCTATAAAAATTATCTGTTAAAAATCTTAAAGGGTTTAAAATATAAACAATTCATGGGCCATATGCTCGAGAGCCCCCTGATATAGAATGATAGTGAGATAAGTATTTGATAAGGGCCATAAGGGATCCTCTGGGAGTTCAGAAGAGTCATTTGCGATGGTTAATATTATATGCCAATTTAGCTTGTCTATAGTACCCAGTTATTTACACATACACTATTCTAGGAATTGCTGTGAAGGTATTTTGTAGACACATTAATATCTATAATCACTTGAGTTTAAGTAAATGAGATTACCCTTGGTAAAGTGGGGCTTCCTCATCAATCAGTTGCAAGGCCTTAAGAGAAAAACTGAGGTGTCCCAGAAAACAAAGAAGAAATTCTGCCTCAGGTCTGTTACAATTTCCAGGTGCCTCCCGGGCCTGCACATTTCAGAGTTGCCAGCTCCACAATCACTTAAGCCGGTTCCTTGAAATAAACCTCTTTAAATCTCTTTATAGCTACATATATGTCTATATATATGTATAATATATCTATGTCTATATATATATTTATGTCTATATATATGTGTCTGTATATATGTCTATACATAATATATATGTCTATATAATATATATGTCTATATATTATATATGTATATATATGTATGTCTATATATATCTATGTCTATATATATCTATGTCTATATATGTCTATATATATAATACATATGCCTCTATATATAATACAGTCTCTCTATATAATATATATGTCTATATATATGTCTATATATTATATATACAGACATATGTGCATATGTTTGTGCATATACATATGTGTGTGTGTGTGTGTGTGTGTGTGTGTGTGTGTGTGTGTGTGTGTATACTTATATAAACTTTACTCTCCCTGTGATGGTATGGATATAGTATGTCCCTCCAAAAGCCATGTTTTATCCAATTTTCTGGGATATTTGGATTAGGTTGTTTCCATGCAGAAGTAACTAACCCAACTGTAGGTGATAATTTTGATTAGATTATTACCATGGAGGAGTGGCCCCACCAATTCAGCATGGGTCTAATTAGTTTCTTGGAGTCCTTTAAAAAGAGCCACCCAGGCCCAGACATTTGCTGACACTGACGCTTAGTGATGATTGTAGAAAGCCATTTTAAAACACAATCTGGGAACAAGCAGACGCCAGCCACATGCCGTCCCAGCTGACAGAGGTGTTCTGGATCCCATCGGCCATTCTTCAGTGAAGGTATCCTCTTACAGATGCCTTAGTTTGGACAATTCTATGGCCTTAGAACTGTAAATTTGTAACTTAATCAATCCCCTTTATAAAAGCCAATCCATTTCTGGTATTTTGTATAACGGCAGCTCTAGCAAACTGGAACACTCCCCTAATAGCTCTGTGTCTCTGGCGAACCTTCCACTGGGATACTTGATGGCAATGAAAGAGGCACCAAGGGGCACTGCGGTGTGTTTGTTCAGATTATGAGGCTATGGAATCAGCCTGCGTGGGTCAGATTCTGGCTCTCTCAATTAACCCTGGGAGTAGTTGGATTAGTTAATACCTTAAAAACCCTTAAAACAATGTGCAGCATGTGTGTGTCCTCAGGGAATATGGGCCATTATTTTATTTCATTTGAGTAAGCCTCCAGCTGTCTGAAATGGTGATGCAGCTTACAGTGAAGAGAGAGAAGGACCACTGGGGACAATCTATGTGAAAATGCCCTGAGCACAAGAAGCTGAGAAGCAAGGACAGGCTCTGGTTCTGAAGTTCTGTTGCAATTACCTTTGTCTCTTGTATGGGGCTTGCCCCTTCTTACCTCACAGTGCACCAATTTATGGACATGGTTCCTAGGAGACTGGCACAGGGCAAAAGATGGTTAAATGTAGGTTGAATGCATGAATGGATGCTTGTTAAATAAGCTGGCAAAACATTTAGGCAAGAGCTTGGACAATCTCCAAATCTTAGGCTTAGCTTGTCCATTAAGCTGCGTGCACAACTCTTCTTCCATCTTTATCTTTTATTTTAATCTTATGCACTGTTTCATTCTCTCTGCTCATTGATCTCCTACACCATAGTGAAACAGTCAGTTCCATTCTTCCCCTTCTTATGAGTCCATTCTGATGTGTGAATACTCTCTCTTTCTTACTATATTATATATATGGTGATTCATACGGCCCATGTCCCAGCGATTGGCCTTCTTGAAGGGTTATGTTATGTGTGATTTCCTTCCAGGGGCTCTCTAGAGCCAAATATCATGGCTCGGTTCAAGGAGATAAATATGAGCAAATATTGATTTATCTGTTTCCTCAGTAATGGTGCTCAATGCTGCATAGTTAGGCTAACAGTAACATTTTTAAGGTCTAATTTCAAATTTTAGCAGCAGCTCAATTGATAAGCTCTATAAGAGGCCACAGAAGTACAGCTGTCCTCACTGCTGAGTGAGATCAGATCCATACGCCTGAGCGCCCACCCCAGGCAGAGGCCTCAAGAGGATGGATTTGGTGGCATGTGGGGGGTTCAGATGTCACAGTTCCTGCCCCCAAATGACAATGGCAGGGTCTATTGCATTGTACTGAGGGCTCAGGAAGCCACAGTGGAGGGAAGATTATTTTCTGGAGTGCCGAAAGTATCATTTTTTATTAAAATCAAAAGTGTATAGTGTATAATGCAAAATGTACATGATTTTTAAAAGTTAATTTGAGACTTGATAAAAGTCTTTAGTTTCCAGCAGCTGCTTTGGGCAATCACTCCGGGGCTCAGGAGTAATTTGCTCCACTTGAAAGGGAAGTAAAGGAGTTGAGAAGAACTGCATGGAGACGTTTTTATCATCTATAGGATGCATCAGGTCTCTAGCGGGACAACTTCATTTTGTGTAATGTGTCCCCCAGAAGCAGCCCTGAGAGTGCACGAACGAGAGCTTTACTCTGTCATAGTCCAAAGGAGAATATCTGGGGAAGCACCTTTCAAGCCACTCCACTGTATCTGTACTTGCCATTGTGCTTAAACAAACAGTTCTGTTTAATTACAGTCAACCTGTTTGAAATGTCATAAGTGCATATTAGTAAGGAAAACATTGACTCTAATTAATTCTTCATTAGAAATTCAAAAATCACTTAATCTTAGCAATTAAAACTGGAATCGTACATTGAGATTGAATTTCCCGTATCAGTAAAGCAGTAAACTATACAGCCCAACACATACTAGTCCAGAAATTCATTTAGCTGATTGCAGCTCTGAATGGCATATAAGGAAAAAGAAAGTAACAGACTCGCCTGGGAACAAATGTGGCAGGATACCAAGAGACTGAAACAATCCATTCCAGCTGAAATCACAAACACCAAGGGATGGAAAGCAACAAGCCCTTACAATACACAGAAGTGCCCGTGTTCAGGCATACAGCAGACCCACGTAGAAGCCTAAGCTTAGTGCAAATAAACACCAAACAATGTAATAGCTCATTAAACAAAGCCATAATGCATGTCACATAAGTGAGACAATGAGACTTAGCAGATATTTCAAAAGGACCACAGCCCCTCAGGCTGAAAGGATCAGGCAGGTTTTTAAATGGGCATGGTATCCTTGTGCATGTTTTTACTGAAAAAAGAGAAGGGCATCGCATCCCTAAATAAGAAGGTAGGATTATGGATGTAACAGATTTTTAAAACATGTATTTTGGGTTGCATCAAGGACTTATATAAAATTTTGGCCACATGACTTTTTGCAACATTGTTCAAAAACTATTTGGTTTTTCTTTGATGTGCCATTGAAGGCATTTTCCAAAATGAAACAAAATGGGCAACATGTAAAGAAAAGTACGATTTTGTTTAGAAAAGGGCTGACACACATTTCCTATTTAGAACTGCAAGTTCTCTATGCTTTTTTTTTTAATTTCCTTTTCATAAAAGCTTCCAAAATGGTGTGTTTCAATCATCGGAATGCATTTAGCATATTTTTTTTTTTTCTCTTAAAGTTATTCCAAGCTTTCAGTGACAATTCCCACTCAATAAACACTATGCATTCTCACTAAGACAGATGCCACATCTTTCACAAACAGGGAGCTATTGTTCTATTTTCTAATTCATCCCTTTCCATGTCATACATCTTGGCAAAGGAAGGCTGTGTCTACATGCACAACTAATTTGACTGTTTTGACTGAACTGAGGGGCTATTACCTGCTTGCTGATAACTTAGTTAAATAACTAGCTGTCAAAATGTTCCTGCAGGCTGGGTGTTAAAGCACAGCAAGAGTGGCTGAGAGAGGCTGGGTTTTATCGCTGGATAAGGACTCCAGATAACTGAATCTTGGTTTTATACAGAGCTTAGTCCTCTCCTGGATGTGTCAGCTTATGCACCACATATTGTGTGATCCAGTTTCCTTATTGATTAAATGAGCACAGGGCTTGTTATAATGTGTCTTGGTTTGGGGAAGTGCTTTGCCCACCCATTCACTTATTTACTCATTTAATAAACACTTCAGAGCTACCACCTGTATTACATAGCTCAGACTCCACGCCATCCTCAGGACACTACATGAGCAGAGAGAAGGAATCTTTTTGCTCTGCTTCCATCATGGGCTAGTTCCCGCAGTGCCAGGAGTTCTCAGGGTCCACTACTCAGTCCTTTCATTTTTATTCCTTAAAGTTTTTCCCTCAGCCATTTCCACATCCTAAATGACCATCTTATTACCAACAACTTTAAAATGTTGCCTTTTATATATTCATTGCTGGAGACCACCACTGCTTTTATATTCCTCCAGCACTTAAATCTAATATCTAGTAGAACTCCCAGTCTTTCTTCTTTGCATCAGCCCCAGCCCCAGGGGAACCTGCCCCAATTGTTCAGTCACCTAAGCCAGAGTTTCCTTCAACAGCAGCTTTAACTCATTCCTTACTCTTAGGCAGGACTTGAAATGAATCACCATGAAATGTTCATCATGCTCCCATCATGTATCCCAAATCCATCGGCTGGCTTCCTTCCTGCCACTACCCTCTTTGTTTAGTCTGTGCCATCGCTTCAATTTCTGGAAACCTAAAATTTATCTTTGAATGTAAGCAAATTCCAAATGTAGAGAAAATGTCTAAAGCTTGACTCAAGACTTCTTTTTTGCAAGCTCAAACAAATGATTAGAAAAAGAGCTGAAATTGAAAACTTTTGAAGAAAATGTTATTTACCAAACTTGACTTCAGAAGAGCAGAAATCTAAATAAATTTTCATAGAAGAAATAGAAAACTTTGACAAAGATGTGCTTTTACAGAAACATCAGAAACAAAGAGCTTCATAGAAAAATTCTACTGAAAAGTAGGCAATTCCAATACTATTTAAATTCTTCTATAATTTTTATGTAGAAAATATAATATTGATTCAAAATATGAAAAACATTAAACAAAAAGAAAACTACAGGCTAATTCATTTTATGAAAACCCATTAAAAATCTTGAAAAACATTGGCAAAAAGTCATCTGAAGCTCTCCATATAAACTGAAAATATAAATTGAGAAAATATAAATTACAATAGCAATGTGATAGAAATTGATGGTTGAATACTTATACATGAACATATGCATACACACACACACACACAAACACACACACACCGTAAATCCAGCTTAATAGAAGGAAACTGGTGACATTTCCAGTGAAGACAGGAATAAGACAAAAATGCCCAATCTCCACCAGTTTCTGCAATTATCATTCAACATTTCACTGGAGACATGGGCCAATGTATCAAATAAAAGACAGTAGAGGATTAAAAGTAATAAGGAAGAGATTTAAAAAATACCCTATGTGCAGATAATATGATTGTATAATAGGGGCATTCTTGAGAGTCAGTAAGAAAAAAAAAGCTACCAAAATAGTAAAATAATTCAATGAGATAGCAGAATATATAACTAACATACAAAATATCAATAGCCATAGTTTATATACCAACATTTAAATGATAGAATTGAAGAAAAGACTTAACTTTAAATATCAGGAAAAAAAAAACTGCGGAAATTAAAAAAAAAGTCATTTCAGGACACAAAAGTATATTTGAACAAATAGAAGTGTATAACATGTTTTTAACAGAATTACTAAGTTTCATAAAGATGTCAATTCTAAGTTATTTATAAATTAACTTGGATTTGATGAAAACACCAAGTTTTATTTCTGGAATTATATAAATGATTCTAAATTTTATATGAAAAAAATGAACAGGTAAAGATAGCCAAAATAAC
Organism: Choloepus didactylus; assembly: GCF_015220235.1. Classification (NCBI taxonomy): domain Eukaryota; kingdom Metazoa; phylum Chordata; class Mammalia; order Pilosa; family Megalonychidae; genus Choloepus; species Choloepus didactylus. Next base: position 11,320,113 of record NC_051315.1, read on the forward strand.
ACTGAAATTAAAAGTGCAATAAGGAGGTCTAGTCTTATGAGCTACAAGTATAATATAAAGACTCAACAATTTTAAAATGTAGCCCTGTTAAGTGAATAGAAAGTCAAACCAAAGAAACAGAATTAAGAGTCCAGGAATGGATCGAAATATTTATGGAAATTTTGTATATGATATATACGGTATCTCAAGCCATAAAAGAAAATATTTTTGACAACATATAAATAAACAACTTCATGCATGACTACCGTCCATTCCCAGCCCCCAAAACACACATGCACACACACACGGAAAAACCAATGTCAAGCCAGGAGAGACATTCTAATTTCATTCAGAGCAACATTTGTGCACTAGGAAAAATAAGAACCCATCAAACATCCAGGATCTGTTAAAGTCTGTTCTATCCATGCTATGTATTACCAAGTAGTTGTATCTTTATAGGAAGATCTTCAGGATATAATTTTAATTGCACAAAGCAAGGCTTAAAGGATGTCCTTGTACCTTTTGAGTAAGCAAGGCAAATATATATATATGTTTATATTTGCATGAAGAAATCGTGGGAGCTTATATATCATGCCCTTTCTTATTGCTGGGCCTTTCCTCTTGCTAATTCCTTGCCTGATGGGTTTTCTTCCATATAATTCCTTTGCATTCTTCAGGTCTTTTTAAATAGGTACATATTTCTGAGATATTTTATAGTCTCCATGGCTCAATAATTCATTGGAATTCTTCCCAGGTGCTCATCTTTACTTATGCTTCATTTAGCCTTTTCAAACAATGGTATAATTGTAAATTTATTTGCCACCCCCCTTAAATGCTTTGAATAAATGACTACGTGTGCTCCCTGCACCTACCACACTGCAAGAACAAATGATTGAACAAGTTTGATTAAAGAATCCCCACACCGTAAGGGATACAATATAAAATGAAGTGTGATGATAGGAAAAGCAGCATCTTCACATTTTTCTGGGATCCAGGGAAGGCATCTTAAAAGGCTTTGCTTTAATATAGCTCTCCTCCCTCCCTCCTTTACCTTTCCTAAAGCATAATCACATACATACCTTTTTCTTCTTCTTCAAAGAATTTTCTTGAAGTGATAGAATGTGGGTATTTGGGAAAAGTATATTAAATCTTTCAGGATTTGTATATAAAGTGAGTCTTTGCTTCTCCCTAAATACTGAAATACCCTTGTTTTAGGTGAGAAAGTAATGATCATTGATCAGGAACATATTATGTTCCAGGAACTTTGCCAGTCCTTTGCACGAGCTGCCTCTCCAAACAAGAAGACAGCGTGGAAAGGGAAAGCGTTTTGTCATCAGCATGGTTAACTGGTTGGCAAGTGAAGAATAAATACTTTTTCAACTTTGAATAGATAATCACCTTTTTTATTTATTTCAGATGAAATAATTGTCACTTCCCTGCACTTGGCCTGCTCACAACTTCTGAGTGTCCCCGGCTGCCTCACAAAACCCCTATAGCTACAAAATGAGAAAAGATACAGTAAAATTTATTTGGAATGAAAAATAGCTTCATCCTTAGTGATCTGATTTTCTTCCCTGGGCTTGTCTGAGACACAGGGAATTTTGGGGGGTTCCAGACCCATTGTCTGGAGGGACTAAAATAGTCTCCAAAGTCCAGGCCTCATTCAGAAATTTGGAGCACTGGATCCTTGGGGACAATGAACACATCAGTACATTCTGATCAGTGTCAGTGATACGGGTGGCCACATCTGGGCTCAACAATTCTTAAAATAAATATGTTAAATGAAAACCCCTTCCTTTTATAATGCATACTTTTAAAATACCACTGCTTATGCCATGGGGCTAATGCTTTCACTCAAATTTTGTCCTAGCAGTTCCCCACCATATGTTCAAGGTTTTAGGGAGATTTTTTTTTTAAATGCTTGTATACGGTCATATATAGCAGCCTTCAGCAGGCAGTTTGTTCTTACTAACATAGGTAATTATTACCAGAAATGGAAGATAGCATTGGTTGGAATGCCATGTTACTGCTGGATTATCAGATTCAGGTCTTCCTTTATCCCAGGAGAAAAAGAAGTTCTTGTGTTATATCTTTGATCAGCTTTGTTCCATGTATTGGGATCTTTCCTTCAGGGACATTAATTATCCAGATGTGGATACCCTTATCCTCAAGATCACTACTATCTCTTTAGACATTGCAATCTCACTGATTTTGCCTGCTTAAAAAGTCAACATCCACTTTTTTAACAGATCTGTTCTGTTCTAGCAAAGCTCTTGTTGGAATCCTCAAAATGCTTCCTTGGCTCTCCATTAACCCTTCTTCTTTATTTGCCACTTCATTTCTGAGTTTTATTGAAACCACGTCCTGATTAAATTCTTCTAAATCTGAGTGCTTACTCTCGGCACTATAGACATTTAGGTCCAGGAAATCATTGTGGTGGGGGAGCTCTTCTATACACTGTAGAATGTTAGCAGGATGGCTGGACTCTACCTGTTAGACACCAGTAGAAACCCCCACTTCCAGTTTCGACAACTAAAAATGTCTCCAGACATTGATACCTGTCCCCTGGGGCCAAAATCACCTTGGAAAAGATTACTCCTTATTATTATCTGGGCTCTTTATTCATATTTTTTTTTCTCAATTTCTGCTGCAGTTATGTTTTTCATGATAGAGTCCTTGATTTGTTGTTTAGTTTTGTGAACTTGTTCATGTTTAGTATGATTTGAGTTTATTGAAACCCCATTGGAGGCCTGATTTTCTTATCCCATCAGCTAAAATTTGAGAAATCTAAAAACCAAAAAACAGTATTGCAGAGAGAGATAAGGTTTGGGGTGGGGACCAGAGTTCATTTTCAGTGACAGCAGAGAAAAGAATGGATCCAAGGTGAGTTGTGGGCTGGACCCAGCCTGCACGTACCTCTAAAGGAACTTTACATTTCAGGGTCACTTGGGGGTGGGGGCAATGGCACCCCCTCCAAGGAGCTGGGGCAGGGCTCTGGATGCAGAGTCCTTGTGTGGTCCTCCCTGGAAAAGCCACAGCTCATATTACAGAAAATGCAACTTGGAGGTCCCAGAGTGGGTGGGATCTAAAGGAAGGCCACAGAATTGCTGGTAAGAGGAAAACTGGTTCCAGACAGCTACAAGGCTAGAAATACCAGTTACTGGATGTGGCAGAACCAATCAGAAAACCCCATGCTCTTCCCTTTAGTTCCTTTTCATCTCTCTGAGGAGTTAGAAACCACATTTAATGAGTTAGGGAGGAGAATGGAGATGGGGAAATACAGCAAAATGTAACCTGAACCCATTTCCCCTCTGCACGATCCCCAGTAAGAAGCAGACTGAGCTGGAAGGCAAGATAAACTTAATACAAATGAATTTCAGAATTTTAATTTTTCTTAGATTGGACATGTTAGTTATTGAAATCATATTTTCTCATGATGAAAGTTACAGAAGGATATTTTATTGTTTAGATTGGCTAACAAGTTATGGGATGTTGTACTTCAGAGCTGTTATGTGCCCCAGAAAAGGCCATGTTCTTTTAATCCATCCCTGTGGGTGCAGACCTATTGTGGGTGGGACCCATTGATTAGGCTATTTCAATTGAGATGTGACTCATCCAATTCAAGTTAGGTCTTAATCCTTTACTGGAGGATAAAGGGAGAGGATAAAAGGGAGAGAGAAAAACACCCAGGAGACACAGGAAAAGACCCACTGAAACTGAAAGAGCCAGAACCTGAAAGAAACAAAACCTGGGAAAGAAAGATCAGCAGATGTCAGCCATGTGCCTTTCCATGAGACAGAGGAACCCCAGATGCCAGCAGCCTTTCTTCAGAGAAGATATCCTCTTGTTGATGCATTAATTTGGACATTTTTCATGGCCTTAGAATTATAACTTGTAACCTAATATATCCCCATTGTTAAAAGCCAGTCCATTTCTGGTATATTGCATTTTGGCAGCTTTAGCAAACTGAAACATGGGCAATAAATAGATTGTCTTAAGAGCTAGCAAGAGAGAAAGGGAGAGACAGAAAATGACAAATAGAAGAAAAAAAATAAATTTGCTCCATGATTGCACTATACTGTCTATATTGTACCACAGAACATATAGGCTATATTTATATTGATGATTCTGAGTTTTAAGACAAAAGTTGAACTAAGTATAGTACACCTTCCTTTTAAATGGAAATAAGGCTAGAGTACCCATTCTAAAAAGTAAAACAAAACAAAACAAAATAACACTTTGTATTTGAAACGGGTGAGTTTCAAAATTTAAAATCTGTATTTGAACTTTTTTTTTTGAATGCCTGTTTGCCAGTTGTTTTTTATCAGTGGTAGATTTTTATCTGCATCCTTTTTGTGTGGTGGCTGTACCCTGTGCAGATAACAGTAGAGACTATATACAAGGTGATGAGGGCAGTAAGTAGAAGAATTAGAATTCAACTTCATGCTGGTCTCAAGTTAAAGCCAAAAAAGGGTCCCTTAATAAATAACTACTTATACATCCCCACCCACTTTCTAGCATCCTCTCCTCTGATACATGGCCGTGAGCTTCATCCATGTCTTCTTCCTAATAAGGATATGAAGGGATGAGGAAAACATAGGGGCGTTTAAGTTTCCAAAGAGAGTTGTGGAGCCTCATCTAGCACTTACTGGTGTGCTTGGCTCCACCCCTGACTCCCCAGGGCGTGTGGGTCCTGGACAGAGCAGATCCAGCCCTGCCCATCTCTGTACCCTGCACCCCCAGATGGACACTCATTTCATGTAAATTAATTTCTTCCTAAAATAGGTTTTCTGCATTAATTGTGGCATGCACTGTCTGTGGCTCCTTTGCAGAGGCACCAAATGTGTTTAGCATTTTGAAGTAATGGAAATACTGCATTTGAATGATCTGAAACCTTTAAATTACCACCACCATTCACCAAAAGGGCAAAACAGAAGAATGAAATCATGGCACACGAATAGCTGGCAAGAGCTTCCTTGGCCTGGATCTAACACATTTGGCCTCTTTAAAGAAACCATCACATTTTATAAGTTAAGTCTTCTTCCAAAAACGAAGAGAAATTCCAATTTCAAAAATGAATTGGCCTGGAGTTCAATCCCAAAAGAGTAAAGGAAAAAGAAGATAAAAAATTTTCTGTTGCACTCTACATGGGATGATTTTTCTTTGCAGTTTTCTCCATTCATTTCTCATAGCAAAATTGCAAAGAGTGAAACAGAGATTTCTCCAGCCTCCCCTTCCCTTTGCATTATCTGGGAATTACTCTTTGCAATCTCTACCCTGGGCCTTGAACTCATCAGGGTTCCAAAGCAGCTACAAGGCATTCACTCTGTTATCTCCTGGCAAAAATAAAACTGCTCAGGTGTCCAGCAGCTGATATTAGTTCTGACTGCTGAAGCAGCACAGCTATGGGAAAAGAGAAGCTGCTCTTTGATAGAGATAAGTAGATGGCTTCACCCAAGATGCCACTTGCATAGGTTACAGAGAGGACTGCCGATGGGGAGAGATTTGCAAAAGCCAGAAATGTACTTCCTGCCTCAAATTCTCTCTACCTCAAGCCTCACAAGTGGCATATTTCTGGAGAGAGCCCAGGCCAGATCCACATTCTTTTATCAGGCTCAGCCACTTAACAGCTGTTCGACTTCCAACTTCCAGCAAATTCCTTAAACCTTTGAGTGTGCATTTCTTCATCTGTGAGAAATAATTCATGTCTATTTCAAATGGGTTCTTATGAACATTCAGTCAGACAGTGTATGTAAGAAGCTGCCTCAGGAAAGCCACCAAGCACGTCTACCTTTTACATATCCAAGGTCTCCATGAGACCCATTTGCTTAGGTCTCCTTCAATGCAGTCCTTAGACCCCTCGTTTGCATTTAAATTTTCTTCTGGATGGAAGATCACATGAAGTCAGAGCATTCATGTTTTTTAGTTGTAACTCAAATTCAAACTGTATGCAAGGGCATCTTACTTGGTTGTTGTGTAATAGAGAACTTGGCTGGTCTTTGTCTCCCATTCTTGGGAGATACCCTCTACATCTTTGGAATTTCCCTGATTGGAATGTCTTTGTTTTTCATGGTGGGCTTCAATCCACACCAGATAGCTTCTGCTATCAAGATGGCTCAGGGTGGGCAGCCACACTGGAGTCTGAGGATGGGGGCTGCCCAGGCTAGAAAGACCAGCCCCCATTCTAAGGTTAGAGGGTTGGGGCTCTGAGCCACTTCATGTCGGACCCATCTCCAGGGAGCAGAGGGGGCTGGAGGTTGATTTCACCCATTTGGGCAGTGATGCTATCAGTCATGACTATGTCATGAATCCCCAGTAAAAACCCCAGACACCAAAGCTCTGATGAGCTTCCATGGTTGGCAGTCTACACCAAAGTCCCTGTTCCCAGAGGGTGGTGTCCTGACTCCATGAGGAGAGGACACAGAAGCTGTTGTATTGGAGACCTTCCCAGACCTTGCTCTAAGCGTCTCTTCTCTTGGCTTCTTCTGACGTATCATTTTTGCTAAAATAAAAGTATCATCATATGTATAGCACTTTCCTGACTTCTGTCGAGTTGTTGTGGTGAGTCATCGAAACTGAAGGGTTCTTGGGAGCCTCTTAATTTGCCATCAGTTAGTCAGAAGTGTGGGTGACCTGGGAACCCTCAATCTAGAGCCGATATCTGAAGTGAGGGCAATCTAATGGGCTAGTGACTCAAAAGGGCCCATGTTTTCATGCACATTATATCATTCAAATGGTACCTGTGAGTAGAGGGCATCTGGTTTCTCAAGTATTTGTCTTTTACTTTAATGACACACAAGACCATTACCCTTGTCTTCAGTCCTTGACTTTATCTGCCTCCAACCAATCACTCCATTGTCCATAACCTCTTCATCATCATATCCTTACACACTTTCCAATATGGGGAATTTATACTTTCTGTGCCCTCTTCCTTCAGTACCCTTCTCCCAGACCTTCCCATGGCTGCCTCTTGCTCAGCATTTTATACCCACCTCAAATGCCCACCCTTTGTTGACCCCACAAATTAACCCGGTCTCCCAATTGGTGTTTATTTGCATCACAGCACTTATGACTACCTGATGCTTTCTTGTTATTTTATTTATTTCTATAGCATCTACTTTGTCCTTCCACTCTTGTAAAAACAGACACACTACAAGTGACAATTTGCTTGGTAAGTAGTCAAAAATAATTTGGTGTTTTATTATCATCTCCAAATTTCCATGAATTTAGAGACTCATAAAACCTATGACATTTTATTTGGGGAATGCTAAGTTTTGAAGTATAATTATGGTAAAATGACAAAAAAGAAAAACAGGACTTCTTTAAAAGAATAAAGTAGGCTGTCAGTAATTCTCTTCACAGATATGATACGAAAACACTAGGGAGAAAGAAAAGGAACAGTGGAAAGTCTGCCTCTCTTGACTCCAGAAACCAACAAGTTGTGTAATGCAGTGAAGGACAAACTGAAAAGTGCTGTGCTGGCCATCAGGGTGGCCCAAAGCCTGTGGAGCATGTGTCTACATTGTCCACACACCTCACTGAGAAACAACACTAAAATGTTCATTTTGAAATTGTGGGAACGAAAATGAGAGATTTCATAGACTCTTTTGGGCACTAAAGATGAACACAGGAGGTAGGGATAGAAAAGGCACCATATAGACAAGCTAAAGTAGCAGGAGGCAGCCTCTCAGTAAGGTGGTGAAAGTGTGGGGCTTATAAACACAGCAGGTGATGAAGATTCCTACGGCTGCCCTACTCGGTTGGCTGAGGTCTCACTCACACACATAGAGCTGGAAATTCCACCAGCCTGGACCATGGCCGTAGATTTCAATATGAACCACCAGCAAATAGTGGTTCAGAAACATCTCAACTAATTCAAGATGAATAACAATAGAAAATAAGCATTGAGTCTGTTAAAAGGCATTGCAATTCACACACACAGGCATAAACACTCCTACACATGCATGCACCTGCTGCCATAGAGCAGATGAAAACTGTTCCCATTACCATGAAATGAAAAGGGGAAAAAACATTAATGATGTAATCATCTTGAGGAAAACAAGGATTCAAAGCTGACAAATGACATTAAAAGAAGAGACGGTGAGAAAGCAGAGGACTTGAAACATGAGTAGTAGAACTAATTTTTAAAAATAAAATGAAAACAATAAAATCATCACAAAAATAAAGATAATTTTGGAAACCATGTAGGAGAGAATAGGAAATGCATATTAATGTTCAAAGAAAGAGGGACTTAAGTGCAATACACATAAACTCAATATAAAGGCAACAACTAGATCAAAATTAGAAGAAACATACACATATAACTGAAGAAAGCAATCTCAATCTAGTGAAAGATAAAATAAAAAATCTAAAATCCAAAATAATAGCATTAAATAATATAATGTTGTCAAAATAAATAAATATATATATATATGTTACTGCCAAGCCACCAGAGAGAACACTAAAAGTCAAAGGATGCACAGATTGGATAAAAAATATCAAAATCAATTTTTGTTTTTAAGGTAAGTAGAAGTGACTCAGATTATAAACAAAATGATGGAAGAAAATTTCTGTCTACAAAGGCAAACAAAAACAAAAAAGCAAGGGGCAGTATCTCAATATCAAAAAGACAGATTTCAGGGCAGAAAACATTAAACTAGACAAAGAAAGACAATATATAAAAATAAAGAGGAAATCCAAAATGAATATCAAAGAATATTTAATATCAGTGAATGCAGTAACATAACATCAGCACAAAACTTAACATGGCAAGAAACTTAAGCAAAAAAAAGACACCTGTTACTAGAAGGAGATATCAACTCATCTTTCACAGTACATGAGTGATTTAGTATACAAAAAAATAAAATAAATAAAATCTAAAATACTTCTAACTAATCTAATCAATGATGTATTTTTAACTATATACACATCAACCTCCATGACTAAAATCAGAGAATGTAAATCTTTTGCATGGAAATATGAGATCTTTGCAAAAAGAACAACCATAAAATTTACAAATATGTTGAAGGAAGATGTTTAATGATCACACTCCAGAGAAATATAAATTAATAACAAGAAAACAAAAATAATTTACAATCCTAAAAATTAAAGAAACAAAAAGAAAAACACAACACTTTTGGTCAAAGAGAAAAATCAAAATTGAAATTCCAGAAGACATAGAAATGAATGATTATAAAATAATATATCAAAATCCATGGGACATAGTCAAAAGAGTAGTCCTAGGAAAATTGTTAGCCTTAAATACTTAGTGAATAGGTTACAATGCAAATGATGAACTAGTTCCCAAACTCAAAAATTATAAAAAGTAAAATAAACAAAAATGTATACATTATAATGAAGGAAATAAAGCTAAATTAGAAATTAATTAAACAGAAAGTAGAAGAATAAAAGAAAACATATAAAAGTAAAAGACTTGAAAGATGAACTATTCCTTAACCTAACCAAGTTAAAAGGGAAAAGCAACAACAAACAAAGAAATAAAACAATACAAACTGATGGGAGGAAAGTGTCAATGATACAGAATAAAATAAAGGATTCACAAGTCATCACTTTGTTCAACTCTATGGAAATAAATGGAAAAGGGTAGAATGCTTTTTAAAAATCACAGGGGATTTTTTACTCAATCTTAAAGAAACCAAACAAAAACAAAAGAAAAAAAGCAAAAACAGACAAACAAAAACAAAGCAAAGAAATCCTCCAATTTACTTTTACTCCTTCAATTTACAGAAAAGAGAAAATAGATTCAAATAATTTTTGTGAAGTTAGAGAAACATTCCTACCAAAACTCAACTAATATGGTACCAAAGGGGAATTTAAGATTAATTCCTTATCTAAATATTGATGGAACAAAACTTCACAAAATATTTGCTAATTCTGGCAACTCAATTTAAGAATATTATAACAAGTCTAAGAGGGACTGATTCCATGAAAGCAAATGAGTTACTACTAGGAAATATGCAGGTCTAATTCATTAGATTAATAGATCAAAAGTGAAAATAAGCTTCAAAAATTCAGAGAAAGCTTATTAAAAATCAGCAACCTTTCTTGACAAAAGGTCTTAATAATAGTGGATATTAATGGCTTACATTTATTAAGCTCTTAATACATGCCACCCACCATTCTAAGTGCTTTCTGTGTATTAACTCATTTAATCATTTATGACCTCAATTTTGCAGAGGAGGAAATGGCTGTAGACCTCCTGAACGTGGACATATATATTCTTCGCTGCAAAGAGCTAACTATGAGCCCCAGCACTGTTCTAAGAGCTTTACATAGGTTATGTTTTTTAATCCTGATAGCACCCCATGAGGTGGGTATTCATAGCCCCACTTTACACACATGTGAGTATGTAAACACACTTAATGTCTCAGCTCCAAAGCTCCCCCAGTGCTCTAATGGGGAAGTATCAGAAGTCTTTCCATTAGAGGCAGAAGATGTGGCTTTCCATTACTACTACTGCTATTTCACCTGGTTCTGCAACTACCACCCAAGAAAGAAAGAATACATATGGAAATTAGAAAAGCAAAGGCAGAATAAGCACTGTGTGCAAAACTTTAACTTTACACGTTAAACACCTGCCAGTTCAATTAAGAAAATTCATTAAACAATTAAAAATACCTCAGGAAAATTGCTATACCTTAATGTGCAGAAATTAATAGGTTTCTCAGCAACTGTATGGAAGGAATGTTGGAAGTAATGACAACATTTACATCATGCCTAACAATGATGACGAGGTAGAGGGGAACCAGAAATAAATGAGGATTCTAAAAGGTCTGACAACAGTTGAAGATGTCACTGAGGGTCAGAAACACAGACACCAGGACTTCGATAAATAGAATGCCTTGCCATATTGATAGAAATTGATCAATTTTAATGATCTCTGTTAACATATATATGTAGTGCTTCTGCAATAAAATGAGCAACACATTTTTTTTTCAAGTAAATCTTTTATCTCAAAATTCCTACAGAAAAGCTGAAAGGCAAGAATGTCTTGACAAATTCTGAAAAAAAAAAGTTATAAGAGAAGACCAACCCTAGAGGATATTACACGTCATATACATCTTCAAAAATGAAAACAGTGTGATTCTTGCAGGAAGAAACAGGTAAATGAGAGAAAACAGAGAGTTTACAAGAAAGCGAAAATATTGTTATCATTTTCAGGTGGCATGGGGTAGCTTGCTTGTCCTCATTGCACCTCCTTACCTTGCCTGGAGAATAAAATTAAGAATAGTAACTGCCTCAAAATTTTGATATTAGTGTAAATTGAGATAATAAATGAAAATCTCTAAGAAGGAAATCTGGCCAAATGCAAATGTTTGATATATGTTACTTGTTATTATTATTGTCCACCTCATTATCACCATTGTCATTTCAATATTCTGAGAAATTTCAGTAGTGTGGGAAATTTTAAATTATTCATTAAATTGTTTTGAGACAACATATCTGGAAACTAACAACAAACAAAAAAATAAGCAGGGTCCTTACCTCTCTCCTCAATCCAGTGTTCTAGGGTTAAAAGAAATCTAAATCTCCATCAACTGGTAATTAAATAAATTTTAATTAAACCATTTCATGGGGTACTATGCAATGTAAAAAGACAGGCAGTCTATATGTATTGATCTGCAAACCATCCAAAATTAAAACAAAGATCATACATTTGTGGAATTTATTTTTATATATGTGTTACTGGTTTTCTCCAAATATATATTTTTCAAATATTTTATCCCAGTCTGTGACTTGTATTTTTACCTGTTTAAAAGTGTCTTTTAGTGAGAAGTTTAAATTGTGATCAAGTTGAATGAATCTACTTGTTTTCTTTTTAGTTCACTACCATGTGTGTCTTCTCTAAGAAATCTTCGCCAACTCCAACATAATAAATGTATTCTAAGTTTCTCCATAAAATCTCAATAGTTTTATGTTTTCATATTTCATTCCATGATCCATCTCAAATTAAATTTTGTATATGGTGGAAGGTAATAGCAAAGTTATTTATAAAAGAGATATCTGGTTGCTCTAGCACCATGTGAGACTTCCCCATTAAAAGTCAAACAACTCAATTGATTAAAAAGATTTTAAAATGGGCATATAAAAACAAAAAAAAAAAAGAAAGAAAAGAAACAAAAATAAAATGGGCAAAAACCCTAAACAAATTAAATACATATTGTTAATAATGTACGACAAGATGCCCCTCAGGGAAATGCAAATCAAAATCAAAATTAGATGAAGTTCAAGAGGAGAAGTTCATCTCTTATAATAGACTCAGAATAATGTTTACCTGCAGAGGGGGAAAAGGAAACTTGATATATTATTTCTTGATCTAGGTGACAGTCACATGAGTTTATATATGTGTAAAATTTCATTGAGCTACACAATTAAAATTTGTGCATTTTATTATATTGAAATTGTAGCTCTGTAAAATAATATTTAATAAACTGTTTATAATACTGCACAACATGTGTTACCATGAAGGGAAAATGAAGAGACCATTAAAAGTCATTGCCTCAAGTCCCCTTGAGGGCCTGGGGAAATATTAAACTTCCTTATGTGGGGAATTCCTGATATTCCTGCAAGCATTAAGTATCCCAATTTAAAAAGTCAAGCCCTTGATCTTGGGGCTTGCCCTTAAGAAACTTATTCTTGCAAAGGAGAAGATAAACCTACTTATAATTGTGCCCCAGAGAACCTCTGTTTTGCTCAGATGTGGCCTCTTTCTGTCAGCCAACTCTGCAAATAAACTCACTCCCTGCCCCTCTATGTGGGACATGACTCCCAGGGGTGTAAATCTCCCTGACAACATGGCACATGGCTCCCAGGGATGAACCTGGCCCTGGCATCATGTGATTGAGAATGTCATCTTGACCAAAAGAGGGAAAAGGAATGAAGCAAAATAAAGTTTTAGTGGCTGAGAGACCTCAAATAAGATGAGAGGCCAATTTGGAGGTTATTCTTATGCATTATATAGATATTGATTTTTAGTTTCTAGTGTATTAGAACAGCTATAAGAAAATATCTGAATCTGTTGAACGAAAATTCAGTAGACTTGATTCTTGATGATAATTGTATAACTATATAGCTTGTATCTTGTGACCATGTGATGGTGAAAACCTTGTGACTGGCATTCCCTTTAACCAGCGTATGATCAGATAAGTAATAAAATAATGACATAAATATATATAAATAATAGGGAGGATAAAGGGTATGGGATGGTTTGGGTGTTCTTTTTTATTTCTTTTTTTTTTCCTTTTTAAATTTTGTTATATTTTTGTTGTTTTTTTCTTTATTTTGGAGTAATGAAAATGCTTGAAAATTGAGGCAATGAATGCACAACTATATGATGATAATGTGTACCACTGATTGTATACTTTGGATGATTTATATGGTGTGTGAATTTATCTCAATAAAATTGCATTTAAAAAAAAAAAACAAGTGGTATGCTCAGGAAAAATCAGCTGTGGAGCCAGGGAGGCAAAAGAGGTCGCGCGATTTCCCAGGGTAGATACTCTGCCTACAGCCACAGCAGTGCATTTCTGCCTTCCTACCAAGCAAACTCTGTGATTTGAGTGTGCTTGTATGTGGACATTTGTGGATGCACGGGCATTGTGCGTGCGTGCTTGAGTGTATGTGTGTGTTTTTGAAGGTATGCTTTCACAAATTCAGAGAAAATATGCTTGTGCAATGCAGTCCTTGTTCTCTCTTGCCCCATGACTCAATAAGGCACGCCCATGTGACTAGTTTTGACCAATGAGATGTAAAGGAAAAACTACTGGGGGCTTCTGGAAGGACATTATTCCCACATAAAAAGACACACATGAAGGAAAAAACAATTCTTGTTTGGACTATGCTTCCTTCCTTTGGTGAACGTGATTCTAGAAGGGCATGAGAACGTGGTGGTCAGATTGCCATCATGAAGGAAAAGCCCAGGAGATTTCAGGGAAATCAACTTAAAACACTGACAGCATTAAGCTCTGAATTCAACCCTAGAATTCTTGTTAGGTGACACCAAAAATCTCCTGAATGCACTAAACACTTGTTCACAAGCAGCATCATTGTATTTTGATATGTGACCATTTCTTCTGTATAATTTGTATATCTCCTGCGTATTTTGAAATAGTAAAGTAACTACTTTGCAAACAATAATGTGCACTAGAAAGGAAAAACCCAGTCTACCAGTTGAAAACATGGTCTCTGGCACCGAAATAATTAGCTGAGTAATTTTGAGCAAGTGAGTTTTCTCATTGTAACACAGAGATAATTGTATTATCTAAGTGTTGTCTGGAGAAGTAAATGAAATAATATATGTTAGGCATAGTTCCAGGAATATAGTTGACATTTAGTAAATTGTGCTTACGGGGAAATTAGCCATAATCAAGTGATCTTATTTCATATACATATTTTAACTTAATTGTATTCAAATGGTAATTGATTTTTATCTCTTGCTTTGGGTGCTTGCTATTATGTTTCAAGCTTTTTCTGATATTGTTATATAGGAGTAATCACCATAGTTTATAAGGCTATATAATATTTCATCTAATGGATTTAGCACAACTTGTTTATTTTCTGTTTGGCATTTAATTTGTGTCCAGTTTTCCACTGTTTTAAATAACATCGGGAATTTTGAGCAAGAATCCACACTGGTTTTTATTTTTATTATTACTCTTTATATAACACTTAAACTCACTCCCCAACACACACACATATTTTGGTCTAATGCTTTTATTTTGTATACAGATTCTAACCTTACATATAAAAGCCCAAATTCAAAATATAACTCAAATTCATGTCTTCCCAGTACAATAGGTAAGACAGGTAAGACACATTTCCTTGAGAACTGGTATGGATTTATACATGCCTCCTCTACAAGAAAACAGTTAAGTGACCTTTTCTGAGAAACTTTGCTTTAAGGAAAAAGAAAAGGTTTTACGGGTGCCTGGAGAGCATTTCAGACTTTTATTCAATCTAGCACTTTCTGGTCTTCAAACCTAACCTCTGAATGCAGAGACATATCTCAGGGCACCTGGCACATGTGGGTGGGAAGTCAGTGTCTGGTACTTGAACCTTTGATGAATCATCCTAGTCCATCAGCAGGGTAACTAGATAAAGAGAATGCTACAGTTCTCAACTACTCAATATTTTCTGTTTTCCTCTGCCTTGGAGCTTAAAATACCCACAAAAGTCACTTGACTTAGAACAACTGGATGTTAAATACTTTGGAGATCATTGTTTGGGGAGGAGGGGTGGATGAGGATGTAAATCAGAATCCCTTAGAGATTGGTTTTAAAATATACATATCAGTTTCCACAACACCCCCCAAATATCATGTTATTACTTGGGGGTTAGAGGGTGGGAGGATGCAGAGAGAATACAGTGAAAAAGCATTGGGGGGTGATTCCTGGGTGCCCCATCCTATTTCCTGCGTCAATTGAGAACCACAGATCCTGCCAACACCCAGTAAGTTACAAGAGAACAACCTGTTGCTGGTTTGTTGTTTGAGTCACCGACAGAGCTGGAGGTGAGGTGCCAGTTGCTCAATTCATTCCCATTGAGATGTTCTTTTCACTGCCATCTTTACAAAGGAATTATCTTCAACTTATCATTTGAAAATGAAATATATTGTATGAGTTGCAATCAGTCAAACCTTAATAAGACTAGTCTCCTACCCAGATCAGCACTCTAAGAAATTAAAAAGAGGATGGAGAAGAAGGGAGAGATCTGAAGTAAGGATATTTCAGATACTTCAAGCATATTACACACTACAGGAAAATACTGAGCATTGGAAATAGTTTTCTTGGGAGTCAAACCCCAACATTCCCACTTACTGGCTGTGGAACCTTGAAAAAATTATCCAACCTTCCAGTTTCTTTGTTTCCTTGTTAGGCTATTAAAGATAATAACATCAATCCCAGGCTGTTGTGGAGAGGATTAAATAATAAATCGACCCTTAATTATTCACGATTTGGTATTGGTGGCACTTTCACAGACAGTCATTTGCAGACTTGCACTTAGTCAAGAAAATCTGAGTCTCAGGATGCCGCTCATTCCCAGCTGAGGTCCGACAAGGCACTGCTCTGTCTTCTGGTTTCAGTTCTCCTGTTGCAAACAGTGTTTAAACCCTGCTGTCAAACCTTCTGAAGGTAGCGATACTCTTTCTGCTGGGGCAAATGCGGGCAGTCTCTAAAGATCTGGTGCAACCAAGAACTACCTAGGGAATCACTGTATGCAACTTTAAGGTGTCTTTACATGGAAACATATCTAAAACAAGGATAAATATTGAAGGGTAGATGAATTTTTTTGGCCAAAGGCTCCAGAGACCTAACCCTGCATTTCTCCTAGGCACTCAGTATTCATAATTCCATATTCTAGGTGACTTTACAGAACATAACTACCATGAATAAGGAGAATCCACTGTAATTTATAGAGTCCTTCTCATTAGTAAGTAGAAATGTTAGTAGCCTTGATAGCAGTCATTGTGACAGGGTTGGTTAACTCCCCCCCACCCTGGCCTATAACTTGGTAGAACCCAGTGTGAATGGGGGTGTGGCACTTGTTGATCTCATTGACCTAGGACATTTTGGGGTACACAAAGCTAGCACACAGTCTTCTGGGAAAATCACTCATCATTATGTTGTGTGACCTTGGACAAGTAATTTGCTCTCCGTGGTGCACCTGTTTCCCCAACTGTAAAATGAAGAGATGGGACACAATCCCGAAATTCCCTTTGCCCTCTATCATCATGGGTGTGGCTGAGATTAAGGCACCCCAAATTCAGGATTCGTGCTATGACCACACTTGTGATGATTTTTTTTTTTCCTAACGAAGCCTGTCTAATTGGCAGCCAACGGACTGAACAAATTTGCATCCACAAAAACAGTAGGGATGAGACAATAAGGCAGGATTCTCACAGGCAACCATAATCGCATTCCATCCTTCCTCACAGCGCAGGTAGTAAGCACAGCTGGGTTGCCTGGTGCTCCTCTGCATTTATGGCATCTGAAAGTGTGCAGGTCAACAGGCACCTCAATGAATGTCCAGTAGTATTTAGACTCATGTTGAATTATCTATGAAATGGTACATTTCTATCTGGGTAGTACTGCTGTAGGAGAGAAAGCATTAAAGTGTAACCAGATCTCTTCTACACCCTCCCCTTTCTGAAAAGCAAATCAACCCATGGAGGTCTGAGGTTTTTCCTTACCTCCTCCTCCAACCCAGGGGACAACTGAAGATAAGCAATCCCTGACACTTTTTAGACCTGCGCTCTCCAATAAGGGTAGCCACTGGCCGTGTGGGACCATTTAAATTCGAATTTGAACGAGACACCTATGCCAATAAAAGAATTAAGACGGAGTTAACTGGAAAGAGAGACCAGTGAAGGGTATCTTGGCAAAGTTCACTGCTATCTACCTAGTGCCCCTGGAACATGGTGCTGGAGGGACTGCTACTGGCAGGGAGTAGAGAAGGTTTGAATTGTAGACGTGGGAGACCACTGCTAGCGTTTCTTGTGGCAGTCTTTATTAAACGGTACCCAAGAATTGGAATATATTTATCTTCCCAAATTAGTTAACCACACCCTCTTTGGAATAAAAGCATCTCTTGTGACTCCTAGGCCATTTTTTTTTTTATTATTATTTTTTGCAAAATGTTGCTCTACAGCATACAAGCTTGTATGCCTTGTATGTCTCCAGATATCCTTGTCTTCCCCAGATTTAAAACTCCACTATAGATCAAAAAGAAGAGAGAAGGGATCAAGATAGTTTTTCTCTACCTTTTGGGTGGGGCACGGGTGTCTGTGTGTGAGAGACAGACAAGAAACTTGCAGTCAGGGTGCAAGTCAATCAATGCTTTAAGTTTTTGCCTGGTAAACAGAAGTTGGATTATTCTGATGTTTATCAGTATTATTTTTCACTCATCATAAGCCTGAGTTTAGCCTGATTAAATTCTGCATGTGGAGAAAGATTGTTATCTTCACCAGAAAATGTTCTTTGTTTTGTTTCACATCAGCACTCATTTTGCCCGAGGTTAATGTTTCCCTGGCGATTGGTAAGGATTGACACCTGAAAGAAATCTCTGCTCTCCTCAGGGCTGGTCAGGCTAATGTTTAGCTACAAGCTGCACAGTTTTATGTTCTATTGGACCCCAGCTTCAAAAGGAGAAAAGAGAAGAAAAAGCAGCTACAAAGGCATGTAGCAATTTACAATCTTAACTTAGGGCACGTAATAGAATGCCAATATTTACTCCAAGAAGCACAGTTTGTTTACTGCTGCCGTTTCCGGTTTCAAAGGCTTTGGGGCATGCTGGTACCTGTCGCGGCATCTTCACCTCAGTCTCCTGCAGTATGTTCTAGCACATGCTCCCAATATTCCACTGCAACATTGCAACTCTACAAAGTCTTACTGTATCAAAAATTCACTGTAACTGTGGAAGACAATTTTGGATTGCCACTCTAATGGTTTTTCTGTTACTTCTGGAACAAATTATCACAAATTTAGTAGCTTAAATCAACACATATGTATTCTCTTACTGCTCTGAAGGTTAAACCTCAAAAAATCAAGGTGTCGGCAGGCTGCATTCCTTTTGGAGACTCCAGAAAACAATCCATTCCCTTGCTTTTTCAGCTGCTAGAGGCCATGGGCATTCCTTTACTGTGGCCCCTTCTACCATCTTCAAAACAGTAAGGTAACATCTTCTCATCTTCCTCGGATTTTCTGACCTCAGCTTCCATTGTCAGCTCTTCTTTCTGACTCTGACCCTCCTGTCTCCCTCTAACAAGGGTCCTTATAATTGCATTGGCCCCACCCAGATAATTTAGGATCGTCTCTTTGAATCACATCTGCAAAGTCCCTTTTGCCATGTAAATTAGCATATTCACAAGTTCTAGGGACAACTTTTGGGCCATTCATCTGCTTCCACAGTCACCTGAATTCTGGTTTTGAGACTTTTCCATTTGTTTCCATTGGCCTCCCTGAGAGAATTCTTACTAGATGAGTAGATGATTAATACTCCTTCAATTGGGTTCATAAAGCAACACTCACATGAAACGTCTTTTAAACTTACTTCGGTCATGGGAATAGAAGCTGCGTAGGACTTTTAGTTTCTGGAATATTAATTGAGAATTAAGACTAAAGGGAATAACATTAAAGGAAGCTTTGGCACAGGTCCCAGTAACTATTGAAAGTTCCGCAAACTATTCACCACTGAATTTAGGACTTGGTAATACCTGATATTGCAACTTGTATTCAAAATCTCCATCAAATTTCCAATACATTAGAAGTAAAGTCCCTTCCATTTAAATTGAAAAATGGAGGCCTGTTTGCATTCATATAATTATTTGGATCCTCTTTTGAGCTTTTAGAAGGGGAAGCTCAGAGGTATCAGAAGACTGAGATTGCCACAGAGAGAGAGGAAGGGTAAAAAAGGAGGTCTGGGAAAGAAGAGATTTCACAGCATTGTTGAAAGCCATCCCTCAAGGTCATTTGATGGGAGAGACCAATGTAATTTGAGAGAGAGAGGAAGATGACCCGAGACAAAAGGTTTCTCCGTATTCACAGAGAAATAGTTACTTGCACTGTTTGAGGATTGCACTAGGAAACAATAAAAAACAATGTAAGCAGAGATGTCAGCTGCATGCTCCCCTCCCCTCCTTCAGCTCTCCCTGAAGGGAAAGAACTGCGATTAAACCTGGGTATCTGCATCCTGATAGGAACTCTTCAGGCACTGATTCTGTGGGCTAGAGCTGGAAAGTTGGCAGGACCTGTAGAGAAAAACGCCGGAGATGTGTGTTACTCAAGCCCCTCACCTGCTCAGCCACCAAAATGCATATGATGCAGGATGACACATCTCACTCCTGGGAGCATGTGTGATGCCTCAGAGTCAGCAGAGGACCTGGTATTTGTAGACTTTGCAGAAGACCCCACTGTTGAAAAATTCCACTCCTTTCCAAACTGCACCTAGGCAAGCCTTTTGTGCAAGACTTCCTGGTGGCCAGAATAACACTCTGTAGCCTCTGCATCCTGCCGCAAACCCCCTTCCCCAGCTGTATATATTCCATTCCTTAAAAGGACACTAAGACCCACTACTCACTTCTCCATTGGCTCAACGCCATTCCTTCTCAGTTCCCACCCCGACAGTCCCCCGGGGCCAATCATCACTTAAACCATCAGCTAAACCCCTGTCCATCTTTTCTTAAGCAGGCTGAAGCTTTACTTCAGACCCCCGCTATGCTAATTGCGCCTTTCCTTCCAAACCCCACCATGCTGATGTGTAAATAAACTTTCCTGCCTGAAGTCTATTAGTCTCCGCGCCTCTATGACCCTGCGCCCCGAAATTTCTAACACGCACCACATCACTGCAGGGACATCGTTAAGGCTCTTTCAGTTTCTGTCCCTTTTCCCTGAAAGAAGAGGCTTGGTGTGAGAAAGGAAAGAGGAAATGCAGGCAAATCCCTGGTGAAAAGAAAATGCTCATCATCAGTTCCCTTCTTGGTTCCTTGTCGCACAAATACAATCTCTCGTATTTTCAGGAATTGTACAATCCTTTCTTCCCTTCTCCCGTCATCTCTCAATGGAGTAGTCTGCCTACTCACAGCATAATACCTATGACAGATCTCAAATCTAACAGGAATTCAATTGACAGTTGCTAAACCTGCAGCTCATCTGCTTTCATCACGGGGAATGTGGCTCTTTTCCTCCACAGGGCTGCTGTAACTCCACAGCGCCCCCTACTGCTGCTCCATAGTCCCCTCTCTTTGGCGAGTCCAGGCACCCAAGGGCACCTTGGAGAGGAATGAGTTGTGGAGTGTCCCCAGGCTCCCACACCTTCCACCACGGGGCAGGCTGCCTGTAATTACCTGGTTGCACACTGATTGACTTCAAAGTTCAAACATGCCTTATATCTCCCTGCCCTAATGGGAAATTTATGTAATCTGCTCTCACTCCCGGATTTTATGTGCCTGCTGCGTGTTTCTCTAGTCCCACCTGTTGTAACTTATAACCTATCTTCCCCATGCCATCTCAAATTTAATTAGGTATAAAGTGTAAGGCTAAATATAAAATAAATATATATTTAGGAGTTCTTTCCATGCACAATTAAACTGCCCTCATCAAGTCGTATTACTCAGGGTCAGATTCTATTCAGTGATAGAGATAAAGGAACAGTTTAAGCAAGGAAATGACCGAACATTCTTTCCTGAAGACAGGATAACCACTTGGTTGCTCCTGTAACTGGAAAGAAAGGCAGATTCTGCCTCTCCTACAGTAAACTTTTTTCCTCTAGATATGTAGGAACCCACCCCTTCTCAGAGAAATCAGAGTTCCAAGGGCATTAATTAAAAATGATTTCAACGGATATACTCTTGCACAGCCTCTCTCTCTGCAGAGCCCTTTGAAAGTATACCCGGAATTCAACCACTTCTCTCTACTTCCATTGCTACCACCCCGTTCCCAGACATCCACATTATCCCTTCCTGGGGTGGTTGCACTGACTTTTCCCTGGTCTTTGGATGCCCAACCTTGCACTGCTCTCTCCATCTCCAACCCACAGGTCAGATAAACTTCAATCAGATCCTGGCATTCTTCTGCTCCAAACTCTCCCATGATACCCAGTCTTCCAGCATAAAAGCCTGAATCTTTCAAATGACCAAAAATCTACTACTCAAACCAGTCCCTCACCCTCAGCTTTGAGTCTCTCTTGTTCTTTCCACTGCACGGCTGCGGTCGCAGTTGATTCGTCTGGGGGGGGGGGGTGGCGGCCGGTTGCTAAATCCTAGGCTCTCAGGATTGCTTGGAGGGCACCGGCGGCAGGGGCTCTTTCCCGGAGGCGAGGGCGAGGCGGGGGACTTGGCCAGGTCCCCGGCGGGGTGGCGTGCAAAGTATGGAGGGCGGCGAGAAAGGAACAGGCGGGACACGTTTCTTTTTAGGGTGAAGAAACCAAGAGAGTTTATTAGGGGAGAGTACAAGCTTATCTCGGGCGCTTAGAGGGCGGGGTAGCTGTAGAGGTTAAAGGCTTGGATTGGTTCTGAGAGGGCGAGGAGGTTGATTGAAAAGGGGCGAGAGTTGCTCCGGTAACGGTGTCTGGCAACAATGTATGCGCACTGGTGGTGATGGGAGTTGCACTGGCAACGGGGAGTGTCCGGGCAAGATAAGGGGGTGGGGCAAAGGCGGTTCCCTCCGGCAAGCCTCCCCTAACAGTGTTATTTTGGGTGAGGAAATGGGGCCTGCCTCCGGCCTCACTTTCCCAGGCCCGGGGGGCTGCGGAGGGCGCTGTCGCCCGTGCCCACCACCCTCCCCAGGGGCTGATCAGGTCCCCCAGCCCAGGCCCGCCAAGTTGAAGCACGTAATCAGTGTCCCGCATTTCCCCCTTCTTTTCTAATTAAAGGAAGAAGCTTACCGGAGAGGCCCGCTAAGGGATGAGGGAAGGGGGAGGCCGGGGAGGGGAAAAAGGGGTTGACGGTGGCTCAGCGAGGCTGGAGTTCGGCGTTGGTGTGGCGCCCGGGCACTCGACAGGGGCATTGCTGCTTGCGGGATGGACGAGGGTGGGGGGTTTAAAGTTGGAGGTTCAGAGAAGCTGGAGCTCGAGGTTGGTGCGATGTTCAGGCGATCGAGAAGGGCCTCGCGGTCGGCGGGTTGACCGGTGGCGGTGAGGTCGCGGAGGGTTGGTTGTCATCTCGGAGTAGGGAGCGTCAGAGGTGGCGAGTCGCTGGTACTGGACTTGCACGAACAAGGAGAAAATAGCATCCGTTTGTTTCCTTACAAGCTGGACAATTCTGCGGATAATGCAGGGTCCTAAGGTGAGAGCTAGAATAATCATTAGTAGGGGGCCGAGGAGAGGGAGGAGGTAAGGGAGGAGGGGGGTAAAGATGTGGGACCAATAGCTGGTGGCTTCACGGTCTCTTTTGCGTTGTTCCAGTCCCTCTCGGACCTTCTTTAGGCTGTTCTCGGCGAGACCCGTGGAATTGGCATATACACAGCACTCTTCTCCTAGGGCGGCGCAGAGGCCTCCTTCTTTGAGGAGGAGAAGGTCGAGACCTCGGCGGTTTTGGAGCACTACCTCAGAGAGGGAATTGACAGAATTTTTAAGATGGGAAATAGCGTCTTGTAGGTGACGAATGTCCTCGTCAACAGCCGCCCTGAGGTGAGTTAGGGCGGAGCCTTGACTGGCTAATGCAGCGATTCCGGTGCCAGCGCCTGCAAGACCTAGGAGGGAGGCAATCGTGAGGACGGTGATGGGCTCTCGCTTTTGCAGTGGGGCAGAAGCTGCAGTTGTTTCCAGGCGGAGGAAGAAGTCTTCCTCGCTATGGTATAGGACCCTAGGGATGAGGACAATTAGGAGGCAAGTTTCATTAGTTGTATTGAGGGTTTGCACGTTAAGGCAGGGGGTAAGCCCTGTAGAGGAGCAGAGCCATTGGGAGGAGTTATGAGGGATGAGAAATTTTGCAGAGCTGCTGGGAGATGAGTAGTCGGCGCAAGCTGTGAGGTTGGGAGAGTTACTTGAGCGAGGGCGGATGCACTTTCCTGTAAAGGAGACTGAATGAAAGGTTAGGGGGACGGCAGAGGTATTCCAATTGCATTCCGCGGGGCTGTTCTCTGTGTTTTCTGAAAAGGAGAGGTTGGAGGCAACTGGCTCATACAGGGGGGAGGAAGTGGAGAGGCAAAGCCAACAAGAGGAGGTAAGATTGGGGTTGGAGGAATTCACTGAGGTGAAGGCTGCTTGGATAAGGCTGAGGAGGGGAGAAGAGTAGCAGGCGGGGGGCGGACAAGGTTGGGGTGGTGGTGTTGGCAACGCGCCGTTTGCAGCTGAGGTGCGGTTTCCGGGTGTGCTGCTTGTACTCGAGGTGTGGCTGGGGGGCTGTGGAAAAAGGGGGTTAATGACTTGGTTGGGACCTATGCCAGAGGGGTTTTTTTGTACAGCCCCCTTTTTTACAAGAATAAGGGAACCTGGGTCGACTCCTTTCAAATAAATTTTGAAGCCCCAGGTTCGACCGAGTAACCAGGAGGGATCAGTGGGGAGTTGCACTGTAAGATTAAGATGTGTGCAGGATCCCTCGCTTTCTTGGCCAAGCCAGTTAACTGTAGGGAGTTTGCACCCTGTAGGGGCCCACTTTAAGGTAAGGTATACAAGGGCTTGGAGTGCAACTAATTTGTGCGTGGGAAGGGGCCACTGCTCCACCCATATAGGTTCCTCAGTATCCCACTGCAGAGGAACGGGCGCTGGAGGTGTTAAACGAGCAGTGGCGCACATTATTGGGGGGGGCTGCGTGGTAAGCACTGCCCCAGAGGCGGCGAGGATGTCCCGGCCCCATAAAATTTGGTCTATGGTGTGTAGAAATAACGGGCGGAAGGTGCCTGAGTGGCCCTCTTCATCCTCCCACTTAATGGGCCCTATGGCCTGAAGAGAGGTGGAGGTACCAGTGGCTCCCACTACCGAGGGACCATCGAGAACCATGCACATGGTGGCATACTGAGCGGGCATGCAAGAGACTTCTGCCCCTGAATCGAGCGTGCCCGTGTACCATTGCCCCTCTATTCTTAACTTACGAGTAGGCTTCTCTGGAGTGATAGGGACTGTCCAGAGAAGCGTTTTACTGCTGGTGAAGTGATTAGTTTTATTAGAACCGGCCGGCACGCTGCCTCTTAGGGGCGGGGCTGAGGCTTGCCCCGCTTGGAGTTTAAAGCTTGCTCAGTGCCTTGGCGCTGACTGCCGTCAGGGCACCAGGGATAGCAGAGGTTTTTTAAGCTATCCTTGCTAATATCTCTGGGGCTGCTCTTGCAATCGCGCGCCCAGTGATAGCCACGCTGGCAGCGTGGGCAGGGAGTGGGAGGGGGGCGCCCATTGCGCTGCATGAAAGGCGGGCGGTTGACTTCTGCATTGGGGCACTCCCGGGCAAAATGACCGCTCTGCCCGCACTTAAAGCAACCTGTGGTGGCGGCTAAGGCGGCAGTGACAGCGCCAGAGACAGCCTGGGCTAGGGACGCAGAAGCTGGGTCAAAGGCGCTGCAGGCGAGAACCCAGTCATCTAGACTTTTTTCCCGCAAGGGGAGAATGGCTTGCTTACAGGGGGGGTTAGCCCCTTCTAGAATGAGTTCCCGGGTGAGAGCTAGCTGGGCTTGGGGGTTGCTAACTTTTCTAGCGCAGGTTTCTTCGACCCTGGATACGAAGGTGGCGAAAGGTTCGTTTGGCTCCTGGAGGAGCTTGGTAAAGTTGTCAGGTCGACGGGCAGAGCAGTTGGCAAACGCGCGTAAGGCGATGCCTCTGAGGATAGTCCAGAAGGTGGCAGGGACATTAATATAAGCAGACGCATCTAGAAACGCTCCCGTGCCTAGATAGGCTTCGGGGTGATGATAGACTCCAGTGGCTGCGTCTTGCTCACTTTGCTTAGCTGCTTCCGCCTGGAAGTGAGCACGCCAATCAACAAACTGGCCGGGGTTAAGAATGGAACGGGCAAGCGAGGCCCAGTCTTGGGGGATGCAAAAGTCCATGCCGAGATCCTGCAGTATTTGGGAAGCGTATGGGCTACCTAACCCGTCCTCCTTGACGGCCCTGCGAAGCTGCTTGATAGTATCAGAGTCAATGGGATACCAGTTATACGGTTTCTGTGGTGTGGGGGTAAGGTTAAGAGGAAAGCAGCGAAAAGCACGAGAGAAAGGAGGACGCGCTTGCAGAGGGCTTGGCGCGGGAGTGGGGGTAGGGGGAGCGTTGCCCCAAGGGTTGCCTTGAGGTGTAGAAGGCAGCCAGGGGTTGTTAGTCGGCAGGGTGGGAGGAGCGGCGGCAGCTGCCGGTAGCGGCTCCGAGGGGGAGCTCGCCGGAGGGGGAGGCGGAAGTGGGAGGCCCCAAGCGCCGCAAGACGGCGGCGCGGTGGGAGTGGCTAAGGCATAAGATGGTGGACTAGCTCCGCCCTGTGAAAGGGCGGGGTAAAGCGCTTGCGGTTTCCGGCCCAGCTTAGGGCTGACGTCATCGCCGGAGCACTTCCTCCCCTCGATGGAAGAAGAAGGAGGAGGAGGAAGTTCGCCATCTTGGCGAGGCTCAGTGTTATTTTGTTTTTTGGGAGTCACTTCGAGCACGTTGTTAATCTGCTCGACTAAGGACTCTGTGTCTGAATCGTGGTCTACATTAGTATCGCTGTCTGAATCTGTTGACTGGGTTGATAGGGCCTCCTTGGATTTAATGGGGCCTCGATCAGGGGGGAGGGAGCCTTGAAGGCAGGAGCGGACGGTTATTAAGGTGGGGAGCAAGCCGGGAGGGAAGCGCTTGCTCTCATGTTCCATGGCGTTGGTGACCCGATCAATAAGGCGATCATAAGTAACAGGGTCCCAAAGATGGCAAGTGGTGAGCCATGGGTTAAAGGGCAGCAGGAGGTCCCAGTATACTTGCAGCTGCCGGACAGACACCTTGCAGCGATGTGTGTCTAGGAGACCAGCCAGAGCACGAACTTGGGGTGCTTGGCGTGCAGATAGTCGATTACCCATAGCGGAGTGAGAAAAGAAAAAGGGGGGTTGATTATTGAGTAAAGAAACTGAGGTAAACCGTGGTCGCGAGGCCGAAGGAGACGGCGAGAATAGAAGGCAGGAGCCTCTAGTAGCGAGAGCAGTTTGGGGGGGGCGGTCGCAAAGAGGCACACCGCGCAAAACAAAGAAACAAAGACACAAAGGACCACAGCAAAGTAATGGAGGGGAAGAGGGAAAGCTACTGGAGGAAGAGTGTTAGGAGGAATGGGGGGACATAGGAAGAGAAGACGAAAGGTAGTCGGGGGTAAGAGTTAGGTTAACGCGGGAAAGGAAGAGCGGCCCGGGCGCGGAGCGGCGTGGGAGAGGCGGCTCCAGACGTGGAGCGGCGAGGGAGAGGCGGCTCCGCGGGGCGGCGAGGGAGAGGCGGCCCTTACTTTGTAGGCGAGGAGAAGGGGAGCTGGAGAGGCGTCTGGGCGAGCGGGTGGTTTTACTGGACCGCTGCGTGGAGAGGACTTTTAATTCCAGGGGCCCCACGTTGGGCGCCAGTTGCGGTCGCAGTTGATTCGTCGGGGGGGGGGGTGGCGGCCGGTTGCTAAATCCTAGGCTCTCAGGATTGCTTGGAGGGTACCGGCGGCGGGGGCTCTTTCCCGGAGGCGAGGGCGAGGCGGGGGACTTGGCCAGGTCCCCGGCGGGGTGGCGTGCAAAGTATGGAGGGCGGCGAGAAAGGAACAGGCGGGACACGTTTCTTTTTAGGGTGAAGAAACCAAGAGAGTTTATTAGGGGAGAGTACAAGCTTATCTCGGGCGTTTAGAGGGCGGGGTAGCTGTAGAGGTTAAAGGCTTGGATTGGTTCTGAGAGGGCGAGGAGGTTGATTGAAAAGGGGCGAGAGTTGCTCCGGTAACGGTGTCTGGCAACAATGTATGCGCACTGGTGGTGATGGGAGTTGCACTGGCAACGGGGAGTGTCCGGGCAAGATAAGGGGGTGGGGCAAAGGCGGTTCCCTCCGGCAAGCCTCCCCTAACAGTGTTATTTTGGGTGAGGAAATGGGGCCTGCCTCCGGCCTCACTTTCCCAGGCCCGGGGGGCTGCGGAGGGCGCTGTCGCCCGTGCCCAACACCCTCCCCAGGGGCTGATCAGGTCCCCCAGCCCAGGCCCGCCAAGTTGAAGCACGTAATCAGTGTCCCGCACACGGCCTCTTCGAACAAACAAGGCCTGCTCCCCACAAACAATCTGCCAACTCCCTGTCTCAGCTGTTCTGCATCTTCTCTCAAATAGCACGTTCTCATGGAGGG
The DNA here is from genome assembly GCF_015220235.1 of Choloepus didactylus. Taxonomy (NCBI): domain Eukaryota; kingdom Metazoa; phylum Chordata; class Mammalia; order Pilosa; family Megalonychidae; genus Choloepus; species Choloepus didactylus. The sequence continues at coordinate 11,347,836 of NC_051315.1, forward strand.
CTTTCTTATTTACTCTATTTGGAATTAATCTTCCACCCCCAGCATTTTGTTTTCATGCTATTATCATAGCATTTAACACAAATTAGCATGTCTTACTTTTTTATTTTTATTTTTAAATTTTCTAGTATCTCCTGTTCAACAGAAAGCCCATGAAGACAAAGGTATTTACTTGTATTGTTGGTGTTGAATATCAAGGCGTGCTGCTTGGAACAGAATAGATCCTCATTACATTGTGCCTGAAAGAAGGAATTCATAGTAGTTGTTTTCAAACTTTAACAAAAAAATCCTGGAAAAACACTTCAAAAGATGTCACAAATGAAAGCTGAAGACATAAAACAGATAAGAAGAGCTATTCTTGTAAGCCGTGACCATCATAATTCATATTAACTCATAAATGGCATGTCCTGTATCCGGGCTTTGTTCCCAGAAGTTTACATATATTTAAACATTCTGCCTACACAATAACCCAATGATGTGGTTACTATTATTCCCCCAATATACATATATGGAGACTGAGGCACAGAACAGAGAGGTGGGGACACTTTCCCAATGTCACAGAGCTATGATGATAGGAAGCCTGGAATTTGTCTACTCATCGCCTCACTCTGTTTGCCCGGCAAGGTCTCAGCTTCATGGGGTGATGTCTGAGACACTCACAGAGCCCCTATATTTGTAGGTTGGAGGTGGAGTGTGTATGATCTGACCAGCTCACTCATCTCACACTTGTACCTCCATGTGTGTTTGCCTGTGTTGTTTCTTCTTTCTATGATCCCCATTTTGTCCTCATCTGCTTGGTAAACCACTTGCCATTTTTGTTGTGTCCCATTATTTCAAGTCTTTACTCTGAAACCCCATAGAGTTAACATTTCACTCAATAAGAAGTATACATTTATCACTGCAGTGTTCACACTGATTTACCATTACTTGTTCATGAGTTCTGACTCCCCAGTGAACCAAGGGCTCCTTGAGATCAAAGGTGTGTCTTAGTTGCCTTGGAGTCCCCAGAATCAAGCATCAGGCCAGAAATCCTAGAATATTTTAGCAAATGCTCGTTTATATGTACTGAACTGACTTGCCAAAGGTCACAAACCTGGGGAAGAGAAGAGATGGGATCACACCTCATAGCACTATATTATGAGGTTGTGATAATGCCAGAAAAAATAGCTTACTTCTCTCTACCTCTTTCACTTTAGACATTCAACAACCCATTAAAACCCATTATCCATCTCCAGCCCTGTCATGTCTCTATGGCAACTGCAGACACAAAGCCAGACATTCAAAACTCCCCAGAGCTGGAGTTTTGAAAACATAACACTTCTAGGCCCAGCCCCTTGGTTACAGTCCCAGTGAATATGCCTTTCTCTGCTACTAACAGAGCACGCACCTCTAATTGGCTTTGGCAATAGGGGGTTTATTATCAAATAGAATACGATGTCCAGGGGAAGTACAGCTTCCCAAGTCAAGGTGGCCAAGCAGTTTCCAGGTCTCACCCATTGAAACACAGCAGCCAGTATAAAAGGAAAGTCCCTTTAACACCTCTGTTTTTCTTTAGGAGGTATCACATGAAAAACGAAACTGGCCCTAGGTAGGGACAGACATTTTATTCCAAAGGATTACAGCAATAGATGAAGGGTATTATTGTAATATGGAGAATGCTTCACCATGAGGTCTGCAACCCTCTCAAAGATTAAGCAGAAAAAAAATTTTTTTAAATGTTTTTTTAAATTTTTTATAGAGAGAGGAGCAAACAAGGCTAGAAAGAGCCAGGTGTGGAAGTGGGGTGGATTGGATGGGTGGCATGATCGGAGAGTAGATCAGAGAATGTTTTATTCTGATCTTTAGCCTCTTCTCATGCTGTGGTTGGGCCAAAGTTCTGGGGTCTGGGGGAAGGAGAGAATCTTTCCCAAAGTTTGGACAAGTCAAGAGAGCAGTTATTGTGCACATTGATCAGTGGGGTGCAGACAGTTCAATGCATCTTTTATGAGGCAAAAACTGAATTTGGAGAATCTGTATCTGGTCTTGTTATAGGTAGACAAGGTAAACATCGTCAGAGGAAAACCTTTTTACCAGAAGTTCAATAAGTGGACCTCCCATCAGGACTCACTGCTTACAATCAGGCCACATGTCAAACTGTAGCTGTAAGGAAGGCTGGGAAAGGGGATATTGGGGTGCTTTCTAGCTATGAAATGCCAGCAGGGAAGAGCTGGAAAGAGTGAGGACATTTCTGGAAGTATAACCAGAAGGGCCTGCTAAGTTCTAAATATGATCTCCATCTTCTTATTGACCCCAAACAGTTTTCCAGGACAGACTAGAATAGAGAGAGCCATACACTTGTTTAGGGACCAACCAACAAGAGGAAAAGTGGGCATTACTGCTCCAAATTCGCCTTGTTCGCTGAGAGTCTACAGCACTTAGCACAGATCCTGACACCGAAAAGGCACCCAATAAAGATTTACGTCTTCTTAGGTACTGATGAAGGCAGAGGGGTGGAAATTGATCAGAAACTTGAGGTTAATTAATTCCTGTGATTAATAAGAGGCAACTAGTTAGTTGTTTCCAGTATATTTATTATCTGAATTCTTAAAATTTACATCTTCTTCTCAGGGTTTAGAAGTTCTGGGTAATGATTATAGATGAAAAGGGGTCCTCTTACAATTATGTAACTCAGGAGATAGGCTCAAATGACAAGAATTTCTTAAGGCTCCCAATAGCCAGCTAGGATTTCCACCAAATTTTAAAGAGGTCTGTAAGCAATGCCAACTTACATTTGTAAAATGAATCTAGTCTCCAACACTGCACATAGAATAAAGCACAAATCCATCCTACTGGTGTTTGAAGGATTCCCTTTGGTTGATCCTGGGTTTCCTTTCTGGCCAAATCCCTCATTCCCTGCACCTGTCCCTCCCTCATGAAACAGACACATGTCCTTGCCCTCATGGAGCTGGCATTCTAGCTATAGAAGATAGACAATCAACAATAAGCATAAAGAAAATGTGTGGTGTTTTAGAAGGATCTATGTCTGCTGGATACAAAGACAAATGTAAAGCAGAGCCAGGACTCTCTGGTCTGCCAGGGATGGGGTGGGGTGCATGGATGATGGGATTAAATAGGATCAAATCTTCACTGAGAAGATGCAATTTGAGCAAAACTTGAAGGAAGGGAGTCAGTCACTGAACAGGTTTCTGAAGAAAGAAAGTTCCAGGTTGGGGAAAGAGCTAAATTAAAGATCTAAGGTGGGTGAATACCTGATGTGTGAGGCTCAGCAAGAAGGCCAGGGTGGATGGAGCTGAACAAGGGATTGAGAGGGGGTGGGAGAGAAATGAAGTGAGGTGTCAGGCGGGAACTGGTCGACCCGACTTCTACTCTGAGGACGTGGAAAGCCAGTAGAGGATGTTGTACACTAGGTACATGCTATGACTTTCATTGTAAAGGGCCCACAGCTGCTCCACTGAGAAAACAGACTGTAGGAGTGACAAGAGTCAAAGCAGGAGGCCTGTTAGCAAACTGTTGCAGAGATCTGAGGGTAGGAGCAGGGGAGGTGGTTAGAAAGGATTAATTTTGGAGAGTATTTTGACATAGTATGTCTTGGTTTACAGGCTGCTATGACAAATACCATACAATGGATTAGCTTAAATAACAGCAATCTATCAGATCATGGTTTCGGAGACAAGAAGGCTCGTTTCCTACCAGAGTGGGTAGCATTCTAGCTGGCAGCAATCACTGAGTTCTTTGGCTTTCCTGTCACATGAAGTTGTCCTCTCCTTTCTCTTCTGGTTTCCGTTGACTTCTTCCTTCTGGCTCCTCCCTGTGGCTTTTTCTTTATAAGGCCTTCAGTAATAGGATGGAAACCCACCCTAACTCAGTTGGCCATACCTTAACTAAAAATAACATCTTTAAAAGGTCTTATTTACAATGGGTTCATACCCACATGAATGGGGCTTAGAACATATTTATCCCCTCATCCCTGTGACATAATTCAACCTACCATATAGAGACAAATGGCTTCCTGATGGATTAGACATGGGATGTAGGGAAAGAAGAGCCACGGATGACTCTGAGGAGTAACATATGACACTGCTGAGATTGTAGAGGCTATAGGCTTAGACATATTTAGCTTGTGAATACAGTAAGACATTCATGTGGCCATGCCCCTGCCCTGTGGTGGGTTGAAATGTACATCCCAACAAACAAATGTTCTTAATCTTAATCTGAATCTCATTCCTATGAGTACAGACCCATTGTAAATAGACTCTTATGAAGGAGTTATTTTTAGTTAAGTTATGGCCAACTGGACCAGAATGGGTCTTAACCCATAGTACTGGAGGCCTTATAAAAGAGAACATGGAAGTCACAAAAGACAGAAAGGAGAGGGCACTTAACACATGAAGGGAGAACAAGTAAATAGTCAAGAAACCTCAAGGATTGCTGGCAGCCTGTAACAGAGTGACACAGAATGTGGATGAAAGCAAGCTTTGCCAACATATGGATTTTAGACTTCTAGCCTCAAAACCAAGCTAATAAATGTGTGTTAAGCCAATCCACTGTATGACATTTGTCATAAGAGCCTGGCAAAATGCATGGGCTTATATACTTCTTTCCATCCAGAATCAACTGTCTTCCATTCTTTCGTGTCTAATTTTTTATCCTTTAAAGCCTACGTAACTCAAAAGTTAGTTCTGGAAGCCATCATTTATACACAACACTTCTATAAAACAAACAAACAAACAAACAAAACTGTTCTTTGTTTAAACTGGAGTGATTCATTTATTTATTCCTTTATTCTTTTTTTCTTTCTTATCCAGTTCTCATCTATTCAGTGACAATTGAGCAACACTTGGCTACCCACACTTTTCTGGAAACTACAGCTACAGTGGGTAAGGAGACCAGCAAGATGGTTCCTTTTGTGGGACTGTCATTCTAACTGGAGGAAGGAGAAGAGAGTCAAGAAATAAAATGAAAAGGGAATTTCAGATGGTGACACTGCTATAAAGTAAATAGATCACGACATTGCGATGACAGCATACCTTCATAGCATAGTCAGAGAAAGGCTTTCTGAGGATGTGATAATTGAGGTAGACAGAAAGGTGGGGAGATGTCAGCACAGATGTGGGAATGTGGGTATGGGAGTGAAAAGCGAGTGCAAAATCAGTGACTTGTGAAAGAGTTTGATATGTGTAGGGTGCTAGCAGCATGCAGGGCAGTGAATTTAATCACAGAGAACAGGGATGAGGTGAAAGAGGGGACACAGGATGGATTGCACAGTGCCCCATGAACCACAGAAGGAGTTGGGAGTTTATTCCAGAAGGCAGAAGAAAGCCATCTCCTCTTTGTACAGGTTACATGGAAATTGGAAAAGAAAAAATAATAATTTTTCCTGGGGCACAAAGAAAAAAAGATGTCCCCATTCCCTTTTTTAGAGCATTTTCTTTAGAAAATTTCTAATTGTGAATTCTTTCTCTGCCCCTTTGAGATGTATGTAAATCTTTTTAAAAGCTGAGTGAGACTTGCCAGCTTTGTAACCCAGGAATATCTTTCTGAAGGACCTAGGAGCCATCTCTCTGAAATGTAAGTATCAAGAATAGAGCACCATTAGTTTCCCATTTCCATGGGAGTTTAACTTTTGAGTGCCTGGTTCCAACTAGTAACCATCTACTTGTCATAAAGATACGAGAAATTTTATTATTCATTTGGATGGAGGCAATTAACAAACACAAAGTCCACCCCAGTACCTGGTGAGTTAGGTTGACCCATGTGAAACAAGTGGTATAGTTAAGTCCTCTTACTTGAGGACTAGTTATCATGTATCTGGAGAACATGTATGGAGTGGGTGGAATCTGTTTGGCTATATAAATGGGTGAGATTTTCCTTTCTTTCTTTGCAATCTCATTAGTGATTTGCCTATGAAGCACCACATTCTAAGTAAAGGTTTATTCAATAATATGATTTTTTTCCTACTATCTTTGTGGAGAGGTTTTCTGGGCACAGAAAATTGTATTTCCCCAACCTATTCAACCTCTTGCATATGCCCTAGCTATATCATCCCCAAATCTTCGCAACAGCCCAAAAAGTGGCTATCACCTCATTTTATGGATAATGGAAATGATTCTCAGATAGGATAGATAACTCCCCCCATTACAGAGAAGGCAGGACTCTAACCATGTCAGCCCCATGCTGGAGGGACACAGCTGAGAATCACCCCTGAGCTGAGATCTACTTCCCCTGCACCAAACCCTGGCCTCTCTGTGCAGTTCTCAGGGTAATTAGGCATAAAATGAATACTTACGTTGAGCCAGATAATGCTATTTTCTAAAAAGGAATAATGAATATATGGAATAAGTTGTTGAACAAAGAGAATCTACTGGGGCATGTGAAATTAAAATGTTGCCAGAAGGTCAAAATTAATTTCGGAAACGGTGGTGGAACAGAGAGTTTTGCAAAAAGAAAATTGAGAAAATAAAAACGGCATGAGCTCAATGAATAAAAAAGGGCAAACATCTATCCAGAGGTCTTTTGTCTTTGCTGGAATTCATTAACTTTTATTTTGCCTTCAACTCTTTGAAAAAGTTCTGCCTATAGGAATTCCTTAATTTGGGCATAAGGTGACCTACAGAGGTAAAGCAGAGTTTGGAAGGGCTCAGAAGCTGAGCACAGCCTTGAGGGTTTAAGAAAACACAGGGTGCTCTGAATCTATGGATTGCTGTGAGGAGGACTGGGAGGAGGGGTTTTTTGGTGTTGGACAGGGTGATAATGACATGCTCTGCAGAGGCAGAATCAATATTTTCCACGAAAGCAGATGCCCACACAGCACACAGCACCCGGAGTGTTTTTAATACTTCTCTCGGCTGCCTTCTCTCCTGGCCATTGACAAAGTCTCACCCCTGGAGACTTTCTCAACTCCAAGATTTGGAGTTTTCAGATTTTCAAGGATAATGTTCACCTCTTCCCATTACCATCAAAAATGTTTCAATATTGCTTTCATCAATAAGTGCATGATCTCTAAATAAAATTTATAAAAAGTGTCAAAGGAAAAAATAATTCCCCATAACTTCACCATGCACAAACATCATGATACAGCACATTGAATTTCTTTTACTATTTAGAGTATAACTATATAATTATATATGTATAGTTGATTATCCTATATATGCTTCTATTTATTTATTTGTTTTTTTACTTTATAGAAATTCTCATTACCTGCATTTTAACAGGATTATATAGTGGCTAATAGCACCTTCTCTGAAACCAGGTTCCTTGCAACTTCCCTTTGTATTGTTCCACTATCTCTTAGCAATATGATCCTGAGCAAATAAATAGAAAAAATAATAGCTCCCTGATAGAAAGTGCTTAATGAATAATCTCTCTCATAATAATAATTATTATTGTGATTATATACAAAATATGTATGTGGATAAATTCTCCTATGCCGAAAGGTTCTGGTTTAAGAAAATGTTATGTTCCTGGGGTAGTGTGGAGGCTGTATGTACCCCAGAAAAGGATCATGTTCTTTTAATCCATTCCTGTGGGTATAGACCTATTGTAGGTGGAATCTTTCAATTAGGTTATTTCAATTGAGATGTGACCCATCCCATTCAAGATGGGTCTTAATCTTCTTACTGGAGTCCTTTATAAGAGAATAAAATACACACATAAGCTTAGAGATGAAATTAAGAGAAGCTCACAAACAGAAGCACCAGAGAAGCTGAGAGAGGGAGCCACTGAAGCCAGAAGCTGAAAGCAATGAAACATAAGAAAGAAGGACTAGCAGATGTTGCCATGTGCCATGCCATGTGACAGAGGAGCCCTGGATGCTGACAGTCTCTGTTAAGAACCTAGGTATTGTACCATTGATGCCTTGAGTTGGATATTTTCATGGCCTAAGAACTGTAAATTGTAAGTTAGTAACTCCCCATTGTAAAAGCCAACCCATTTTTGTTATATTGCATTTCAGCAGGTTTAGCAAACCAAAATGGCCCCCTTTAAAGCCTTGCAAAAAATCCTCATCGGTATTTGAATGGCAATTTCAAGTTGCCAGTACCCACCATTCTGGGCATCTCAAGCCCAGGGCTTCCTGCTGCCAATGCTTGCAACTCTTAGCCTGGGGTCTTTCTCTAGCCTCTAGAACATGCATGTTCTGACCTACATTAGTCACAAGTGATACAGAGTTGATACCTCTGGAAAAAACCCCAACCAATGACAGATGTGTAGGACAAATAAGTACCCAACTTCCCAATATTTTGGTGCAATGACTGTGAAGCATGCTCTGTGCAGTCTCCAAGAAGTCCCCAGAAGGAGTGAGCCCCAGGTGTCCCCAGTGGTAACTTGTTCATTAACTGTCCTTAAGTGGCTTCCTTCCCTTCTCTGTCTCACTTCATTGCTCCTCTTACTGTGCTTTCTATGATGACTTCTGAAATAAACATCTTGTCCAACCTTTGCCTCAGGCAATGGCCCTCCACTGTAAAGGCTTCTGGGAAGGTCGCCAGTCACACTGTTCCAGAGGCTTCCATTCTTTCAATTGAATACTGTTACCAGAGTCTGTTTTAAGTGGAATGAAATTCAGACAGATAGAGAGAAAGCCACTGGAAGCAAGAAGCTGAAGGTCAATGAAACCCGAAAGAGAAGGGAGAGGCCAGGAGAACCCAACCATGTGCATTGCCTCATGACAGGGGAGCCCAGGACCGGGGTTCACTGCAGCCAGCCCCAGAATGCCAGTCTTCAGGGAGAAAGCATCACCCTGGTGATGACTTGCTTTGGACTTCTCCTAGCCTCAAAACCATGAGCCAATACATTCCCATTGTTTAAGCCAACCCATTGCATGATATTTGCTTGAGAAGCCAAAGAAACTGAAACACCTTTTACTGACAGTTAACATATAAGCTTTCTATTTTAGCACATTCTTTTGAAAGATAAATTATAATGATCACCTAGTATTCAACTGAGGGAGACATCATAATTTCATTTACCAATACCCCATTGTTAGGCATATGTTGTTTACAAACAGAAGCATTAAAAATATGGTCAGAATAAATAAATGCCCTTGTGTTAAAAATTTTACAACTCCAGTATGATTTCCATAGTTGGATTCTCAGACAAGAAATTACTGAGTCAAAAACACAGGCTCTTAAATATCTCTTGAATACATATTGTCAAACTGATTTCCTATAATGATTCTAGCAAGGCAGAATTCTCTATTTCTTCATATCTTCTTTATCACAAGGTTCTCATTTTAATTAACCTAAACTAATTTCAAAGAATAAATTTATTTCTTATAATCTGTTTTAATTTGGGAGGTAGAATAGCATGGTGTTAAGAGCACCTGCCTGGGAGTCCATGAGTAACATCCCAATCTCTTGGATTAATTTACCACCTTAGTTTAACATGTGGTATTTTCTGTAAAGGCTTCTGGGACAGTTGCCATTCACTCCATTCCAGAGGTTTCCACTACCTCAGCAGTGCTTCCATGGCACAATGCCCACACTTACCAGTAGCATTTATATCATAGCAGTCTACTAGACAGGAAAACAGTTATTCTAGTTGCTATAATGCAGATTACTTGCATTTCCAATGCTCAGCACAGAGTAGGAAATCAATGTCTATTTAAGAAAATGAGAGTACTCAGGCCAATTTTGATCAAGGATACGGATATTTATAGTGTTCCACTTAAAAATATTATTGATCATCTACTATGTACCAAACATCTTATGTGAAGGTTACTCAGTCATGATAATGATTCTAGGTGTTAGGAATTGCCAGCTTCATTTATGGAGGAAACCAATGGAATGAGCAGATCAGTTCACCTCTCTGAGCTTCAGGTTTCATTCTGGTAGGGGGGGGATCTGGGGTTTCCGGCTTGCAGGACATCGCATCCTGTGCAGAGCCACCCAGGGTATCAAAGACGGGCAACAGGAGCCCCTCAGCACATGCCATGAATAGGGTGGACACCAACTAAATGATGAGTTTAAAACATGGTCCAAATTAGATGGATTTAAATGATTCCTTCACTTTAGAAACTGTTTATGTTGTCTCTCCAAACTCATCTCCTTCCACAGGTGAACTGTTATGACAAACAATATCATAAGCCGGCCTCAAGACTCGTGTTCCCGTGGCCTAATAAAATGACCATCACATTCATCAACCAACCAGCCATCCCTCGTGGCTCATGGACCCCACCTTATAACTATAGCACATACTGTGATGTCACCACCCCCCTCCATCCATCAGAAATGACCAATAGGCAGGACCTGTTTTCTGCAGCCTGAGCTCCAAAATGATGGGCCATTCCTTTCCCATCTTTGAGAAAGTTATTGCTAAATACTGAATGGCAGAACACCCTCCTGACTGCAACATCTTGGATTTGGGATGTGGCAGCATTATATTGCCATCAGAAGTATCTTTAATTCAATGATTGCTATGAATGATGCTTGTAAGTATTTTAATCTTGTAAGTCAATTAGTAATGTAAGTTCACAATTTGGGCTCCATATTTTACAGATGTGGAAACTAAAGCTTAGATGCTGTGGTAGGTTGAATTATATACCACAGTTTAGACACCTTCTTCATCTTAATCTGCATTCTTGTGGGGTGTGAGCCCATTGCAAATAAGACCTCTTGAAGTTGTCACTTTTCTTTAAGGTTTGCTACAGTGAAACAAGGTGGGTCTAAATCCAGATTACTGGAAGCTTTACAAAGAGAAGGCTAGAGGAGAAGCAGCAAATCACAGGGAACTTAGAAGAAAAAGGAGGGGATATCACTATGTGACTGAAAATCTAAGGAACTCCATGCATTGACCAGAATGCAGCCAGCACCAGAACACTGCAGTCTTCTAGGAGAAAACAACTCTTGCTGATACCTTGAGGTTGAACTTCTTGCCTCTGAAATCATGAGCCAATAAATCCTTGCTGTTTGAGCCAACTCACTCTATGATATCTGTGATGTCAGCTCACAGGCAAACTAAGACAGATGCTAAATGACTTTATCCAACTCATACAGCTTGGAAATGGGGTGGGCAAGCTTTGCAGAGCATTCTGTTTCTTCTAAACTCATTATTTTAGCTACTACATATGAAAGCCAGAAACCCAGAGGTGAGGACTCACAAGAAAAGGAGGCAGAGGACTCAGCTGAAACACCAATGCTGTAAATGAAAGGGAGGTGTGTATCCCAAGGAGCACCGGAGCAAAGAGAGACTGGGAGGGCACTTAGTGAGCTCTTTCCTAGCCTCAGCCACCATCCGTGTCCATCCCTGCACAGGGCTGCAGCCAAAAGCCCAGAAAGTCCCTGGCAAGGTGGCATGCTTTTGTGCTTTGTTTTGTTTTGTTTTCTCATACAAATGGAAATGGAACCACTTAAGACCCCAGCTCACAACTCATTCTCTCAGAATGGCCTCATCTGGATGCAGCTTCTGCCTCTCCCCCTTCCCACTTCCACTGTCAAGCACCATCACCCCAGAAATATTCTCTCCTTGACAATCCGCCTCCTTCCTTTGCACTTTATTTAAACCAAAAACAAATCAAGGTCCTTTACTTTTATATAACCAACAAAAAAAAAGAACTAAATGCTTCTCAGAAATTGGATTCAAGTGTGCAAGTTGAGAGTAACATGTTTATATCAAGTCAGAAATGAAAAAGGGCAGCTCTCTCCTTTCCAAACACATCTTCTCTCACAAGTGCGTTCTGGGGAGGATATTGTTTGCTAAACCTGCGCCTTTACCCCTTGCTTATTAATTGGCCTGATGTCTTGTTATAGGCCTTGTTCTAAGAAAAACAAATCATTTTCTTCATGTGGTGACACAGAAAGTGTTGGAGATTGAATCACTTCCCCCTGACAAAAGGTATGTTAACTCCTGGTGCTATGAGCACATTTACAAATGTAGGACCTACCAAGCCGTTAGCATTAGTTAGTGTGTCAACACATCTGTGAGTCAGATCATTGAAGATCCCATTTAGAGAAGGCCAAATTGAATCAGGGTGAAACTTAATCTAAATGACAGGAGTCCTTATAAGCAGAGGAAGTTGGACCCACTAGTGGAAGCAAGGAGGACACAGGAGAAGACAGAAGGAGACAGACAGCCACGTGATGGAGGCATGGTTTAATGTCAACATGGTTTAATGCCAAGCCACTACCAGAACGCTACAGACTTCTGAGAAAGCACGGTCTGTCAACACCTTGATTTTGGCGAACCTCTTAATCTGTGAGACAATAAATTCCTGTTTCTTAAGCCAACCAGACCATGGTATTTGTTCTAGCAGCCCTGGAGAACTAAGACAGGGTAAAGGACTAGACTAAGCTCACGCTTGCAGTTACTTTGTCAGTTCAGAGAGCCGGCTTCTCCTGGTGTCCATCAAGTGGCTGAACTCACTGTTGGCAGGTTCAAAGAGGACACGAACCTTGCTGGACCCCTCCCAAGGAGGCTTCTTGGGAGCTGATCCTAACCACTGAATTGATCTGTGCTGAGATAGACTTAATGCAAGGAAGCATGGAATGGGGACTCAGGGGATGGGAATCCCCCCTCTTTCACAAACTGCATGCTTACGGCCCACCTACCGATCACAGATAAGTGCATCAAAACAGCCATCCTTGACTCCAGTTCCCCAGACCCAAGAGGTATGATTATTTTCTTCTCTATATTTTTTCATGATTAATGTATTATTCATATCTACTATCCTTTCTGGACTTTTCGTATTTTCTCTGCATGGGTTCTGTGTGCTACATACACCACTGGGAGCTGGGCATATAGTCAGGAATAAGGCAAAGACACCACTCTTAAGGAATTCCACTTAATACAATGTAACGGGCTGGTAGCAGCCTGTGAGTATATAGACATATGCACACAGCAAGAGGAATTTCAAAGACCATGTAGCTCAAAGATGCTCATTTCCTGGAAACAGATAAAACTCAAATTAACAAATTCATCTGCCATGAGATAAGCACTATATTCCAATAGGAACGAGAAATAAGATGATTTCTAAAGGACTTTTGAGATAAACATATCAAATATCTTACTAAATATGAAAAATTAATAAATTTAAAATAACAAATACGTTCAAAATTATAGCGACAGATGGCAAAACTTTCAAAGCATATTATATGCTTAGTATTTGAATTGATAATAGCTAAATAATAATAGATTAGGTGTTTTGCTTACTCTGTGTCAGATACTGTATTCAATGATTTACATTTATTACCTCATGTAACCCTCAAAATATTCTTATAAGATGGATACTACTTTCATCTTAATTTTATAGCAAAGGTACTAAGTCTTTGAGTATCCAAATAATGTCTTAAGATTCCAGTTGGTACAAATGGATCCATCTAGGAATCAGACCCATTTAGTTTATAGCCTTAAGAATTGTCTTGTATTGTCTGCATATGTTGTTTCTGTTTGAAAACGCATGAAATCAGCACCTCTTCTAAAGAAACTCTCTATTCTGCAGGAGGGATTGAACCTCAGCACAGTTGGTTCAGCAGGTCATACTCCTTCTTAGTGGCCTTCACTGGGGCACATGACAGCCTCTGCCCCTTGACACCCGGCCTTGGTCCCCAGTGGACCTACAAGGAATGGACTAAGATACAAGGAACAGATTTCATTACCAACTCTGCACCTCATAGGTACGTTAATTAATGTCATTGGAATTTAATTTCTTTATCTATAAAATGAAACAAACAAATATATATATATATAAATATATATATATATAAATATATAAATAAATAAATAAATATATATATATAATACATATAATACATATATATATATGTATGTATATATATATATATATGTATGTATTATTTCCAGTAGTTTCTAGATGTTAAATGAGAAAATGTGTCTAAAATATTTACTCTAGCATGTATCGGGGGTACTTTAAGATCGTCAAGCCTTCAAGATTTAATATAGAGTGGGCTCTAATTGATGGGTCTCAAGTGATAATATGCTGAGACGGGGCTGTTCATGCCCACTGGGGATGAGGACGAGACCCCCATTCCATGAGGCTCACTGCCTAAGAGAAGTCCCTGGACCAGAGCTGAGAAAAGTTGGATGGTTGCTAGAAATGGGCATAGTCAGATTTTGTAATTATAATAATAAAGCTGATAAAATTATTATGTGCTAAAGCAATTTAACTGCTTTTCTAATTTAATGCTCAGCTAACCTCCCTAAGCTAATCCGATTTCATTGATGAGGACACTGAGACGCTATGTTAGGTAAATCTCCTAACATCACCAAGCTAACAAGGGGCCCACATCTGATTCCATTCCAGGCTCTCTGCCTTCATGTACTTTATTATTAATGTATACTGTACATCTAAGGGGGTTCCTGGGGCCCAAACCAGGATACTAAATCTTTCCATGAAATCCCAGAAACAACCTCATGAATAAAGTGATATAAAACCAAGGCCAGGAATCAAGTAAATGTGGAAAAGAGCAAGACTCAGAGTAAAGATTTTGCCTATGAATTGGCTTCAATATTCTGTAGTGTTCAAAGCTCACTTTGCTTGTTCTGCATTCCTAGTGTATGGATGGGGCAGGCTTGGTAGAGCCCAGGCTTGGGAGAGCTTGGGTCAGATCATATTAATGATCTGACCAGTAGGGAAACTTCTGGAGCCACCAGTCTACAAGGAGCACTAAAGTATGCATAGAATAAATAGGAAATAGGATGCCAGTTAACTTGAGAGTCTGCACACAACACAGATAAATGGTGAATTATGAATTATCTTATCTCCCAATGAATAGACAGAATAAGTCCCTTGTTTTGAATATTTTGCATGGAACAGGAAGAAATTATAGGCCATTTGTTGTAATCCACTGACTTGAGAGGGAGGTGATTCCTTCCAACTAGATCATCCTTCCTTTGCTGAGCACAACCAAAATTCTTCTTTGTCATCAACACAAGCATTGGCCACTCTTGAAGATGATTTGAAGGAATAGATGGGGAAGGCAAATAAAGAAGCTGGGCGGAGTGAAATTGCTCATGCAGAGAAATTGAGAAGCACGTGTGAAGGAGTGTAGAGGAAGAGTTGTCAGAAAAAGTGATCAAGAGTCAGAAAACCTGAGCACTGGAAAGGAAAGAGAAAACCTGGGAGACTTAGCAGCTGTGAAGCTGAAAGGAAAGGCTCGATGGAAGATATTGCAGCTTCAAAGCTCAGTGCTGGGCTTCTGCATTGCACTCTAGTTCTTCACTGCTCCCTTGTACTCCTAGACAAGCACAGTTTTGTTTGGGGAAAGTGTGAAAAAATGGAGAAGATAGCCTATATAAGAGTAATAAACATAAGTGAAGAGTCATTCAATCTAGATTCATTGAAAACCCAGTTTCTCCCTGTTGCCTATTTAATAGCACGTTGGGTTGAGGAGAGAGGAGGTTTCTGAAGTTCCCAAGGCCGTCTTCATGTTCAAGGTCAAACAGCTTGGTTTACTTACCATAGGCCTATTCAAAGGACTCCACTGTCAGTCCTTTCAAGGTGCTACTTAAGAGACCCCTAATGCGTTGTGTTTAACTAAGCCAGGGTCGTGATTAAAAGAGCAACCCCAGGCAGTACGGCATGATGTTTCACTCATAAGAACGGAGCTCTTCCAGATACACAGGATTTTGTTGGCTCTGCGTGTTTCTGGGGGATAATTAATTACACTGAGAATTGGACAGCAGGTATTGGAAGGTGGCATCTAAAGGGAGATGCAGCCGGGATTGGCAGCAAAATGACAAAACCCTGTGGGAATGTCTTGCTTGGCCTTCCCCCCAGTCACCCCATGGAAAGAAAGCCCTGAGAAGCATTCTGTGTTGTATACTTTGAATGTTATTTTTCTCAGTATGAGGAAGACCAGTAACTTTTTTCTGAAACAGAAAGCAAGATCTTGAAGAAGGTATGGGGCTATTTTTAAAACCATAAAATGACTGTAAAGGAACCTCTATTAGAAATCTATGTAGAAGGAAGTTACAGTATTTATGCTCCAATATGCCTCTCTCCAGAAACTATGCATTATATAATGGTCATAAAGGAGAAAAACAGGGGGAAAGGAGTTTGGTATGAACAAAGCTCTATAGTTCCTGGTGAAAATAATTACAGCTACTGTAATAGGGTGTAGAGTGAATTTTTTCCAGTAGCCCTGTAATTGGCAATGAAGGCCTATATTCAAAGGAGAGGCATCAACAAATGGAGCCAGATATAGCACCCCAGCCCACTCCCAGGGCTTACAGAGGTGGCATGGAAATGTTTCTGGAACAATCACTTACCACTGGATCACTTTTCAACTCTGGGTATATAATGAATAATTGAGAAAGGACAGAGGGGAAGTGGAAAGGAGTAGCTTTTTAGTATCTTAAGCCTTGTGGAGAACAAAATATTCATAGTACAAGTTAAATTGCTCTTTGCTTTCTCTGGAATGCCACCATGACCACCACTGTACCCCTAAAGTCAAACAATGATAGGCGGTGGTACTCTAAAGCCAATCAGACACAAAAGTGGGTGGGCTTACAAGAAAGGGACACTTATCTCACTTGTCACGTGAGGCTCATAGAGTTAAAAATCTACAGGGTGTCCTAATGCTTCTTCAAGTACCACCTGGTGACAGAGTTCTTGGGAGATTGACATGTGTGCCCTGGAGAATGTAAATGAAGATGATTGCATGTTTCTTGCCACATGATTTCTGAATGTGGGAGGATTGCAAGAGTAGTCCTAATCAGTAGGACTCCAAGGTTCCCAGAAGGCATCAAAGCCCTTTGTGGTGCCCAAAGCTCCAGATGAAGAGACGAAGAGGTGATGCTGGAGGCAAGAGAGGCATGCTGAGGAAATGTGGACAACCCACCAGAGAAATCCCATACAGCGTCTAGAGGAACAACCCTATGTCCATCAATGCCTCAAACCTCAGGGGAGAGTGGGGTGAGAAATGACCTCTTCCCTCACCCCAAACCTCAAAAACAAGATGGAGGGTGAGGACAAGTGAGAGAACAGACTATTCCCAATCTCTACCTCAAGTCCTTTCCTCCTAAGTCCAGCCAAAAATGTAGGACATAAAAGCTTTAAATCTGAAATGGGGTTGAATTTATGAACTATCCTTGACTGAGTTTCAAACTATAAATGACCAGAAAGTTATGGGATTTCATGATGCCATTCTCTGGTGGGAAAATGAGCTTCTACTCAGCTAGGTGAAAAACAGAGAGTAGAGAAGCAAATCTAAGGTTTTGCAAAGCTTAGACTACGTATTCTGAGAAACTCCATGTTCTAGATGTTTCACACAGAACTCAAATCCCAACAAGCAGTATTATTCATTCCATTTTGCAGGTGAGGAAAGTGGGAATGAGAACCCCACACCCAGCGCCACCGGGACGTAACTCAGATTCATATATACTCCATCTTGTGTACTTTCCACAACAGTTTTCTCTGGTTTCCTTGACCTAAACCTCAAGCAATTTCTTTGAGATATGGTAATATGAACATATACATATCTAGCCAATGGAAAAGGGTTTTAGACTCAATTCAATATATTTTAAATGTTTCTCCTCCCACACTCCTCACCACCCCCAGCTACTCAAACCGAATGCTGACAAAGGAAGTTGTGTCAACCTCCTTGCTAAGTGTGCTGTGTACTTTCACCGTTTACCTATAAGGAAAGTATCTTTATTTTCATTTTAGAGGTGAAGATTAGAATACTTAACTTACTTTCCAAAAGTCAAATAGTTGATAAATGATGTATCCAATAGTTGAAGCCTGGTTTTTCATTTTTGGTATTTCTTCAAAAGATGCCAATTAATGCCTCAAATCGAATCTCCCTGAGAGATAAAGCACCTATTATCTTACTTGCTTATATCTTACCCCAAATACCCTACTAGACATTTTTTTTTTCTCAAAGCCAAACAAGATTCTGCTTTGTATCAAAGGGAGAAAACCCAGAGACATATGCTGGTTCTCTGCTACACTTTCTGAAGTTCACTGGGAAATGAGAGGTTCACTGATAGTGACTGTAGAGATGCCAGTCTAACTTAGCTATTTAAACACAATAAACCCTTCAAAATCCCTTGCTCCAGGGAGCATCACAACCAGTTATGGTCAACAGTGCTTGGTTCACTCACTGGCCTTAGAATCTCTCTCTGCTTTGTCTCTCTATTTTCTTACTATGGTCTTATTCCCTTGCTTCTCACATGTTTTTTATCCTAGACCAGTTTCTCCTCCATTTCTTAGTTCCCAAATAGTCCCTGTACTCAATAGTTTGAAGCCTGGGCCTTGACCTTGAATTGTGCAACTTCAGATGACTCAGGAGACTCTGTGGGGTAGCAAGATCTGTTAAGTAACCCTAATGGCACACTGCGTTTATGTCTGTTGGTGTAAATTTCCACCTGTTGTATCAGTTGGCCCTCACAATAACTCTGTGCATTAACAAGGTGTTCCGGTTTGCTAATGCTGCCGTTATGCAAAATACCAGAAATGGATTGGCTTTTTTAAAGGGGGTTTATTTGGTTACAAAGTTACAGTCTTAAGGCCATAAAGTGTCCAAGGTAACACATCAACAATCAGGAACCTTCACTGGAGGATGGCCAATGGTGTCCTGAAAACCTCTGTTAGCTGGGAAGGCACATGGCTGGCGTCTGCTACAAAGTTCTGGTTTCAAAATGGCTTTCTCCCAGGACTTTCCTCTCTAGGCATCTGGGGTTGTTCTCTTAGTTGCTCCCAGGTAAACTCTCAGCTAGCAACAGTGTTTTTTCAATGGCCGTCTCCAAAATGTCTCTCTCAGCTGCTCTCTCAGCTCCTTCTGTCTGTGAACTCTTTTATAGGACTCCAGTGATTTAATTAAGACCCACCCTGAGTGGGAGGGGCCCATTTCCCCATGGAAATAATCCAATCAAACTTTCACTAACAGTTGACTGAGTCACATCTCCATGGGAAAGCTCAATCAGAGGATTCTAACCTAATCAAAACTAATACATCTGCCCCCACAAGATTGCATTAAAGAACATGGTGTTTGAGGGGACATAATACATCCAAACTGGCACAGAAGGTCAGCATCATTATCTGCATTTGAGGAAAAATGGGGACAGTTAGATTTAGTGATGTTCAACATCTTTTCCTATCTGAGTCCCAGGTCTTTTTAGGTCTCCCCTGATGAATTTGGTTTCAGTGGCTTTCCCTGTATCTTGATGGGAAATGTGCTCTCCCCCCCGCCCCTCCAGTTTGGGTTTTTATTTTCAACCTCTGAAAAAGAGACTGAAACTGAATGTTGATTTGATGTGATCAGTATGGGAAAGCCACATAAGATAATTGAATAATTTTCTAATCCTGTATTTGGTGTTTGGAAAAACAGACACACAAAAAGCATTGAAGTGTGTACCTAGAAAGTAGCTATAACTATCACTAATTAATGATTTCAGTAAACGCTGTCAAGCAAATGTACAGTTGTCGAAACACAGATTGTACCTGGAGAACATCGCCCTCTTTTAAAAAGGCAATTAGAGAGTATTGCATTGTTCAAAAAAGTCATGGACAAAAACAAGGAGAATATACTTGAACACCAAGGATTTTTTCTTTCAAATTATTTCATAGAGAAAACTTTTAATTACCACAAAATTCCAAGCAGATACTTGCATTTATAAACTCACTTACAGAACTGAAATCAAAAAATGTTTATTGAATATTGTTACATTTATAATGAGCATCTACATTAGTCCGGACACTATTCCAGAAGTGGTACATGCATCATCTAATTAAATTTCACGAAAATCTCTTTGTGGCTCTTACAGAAAAGGAGGAGGCCCAGGGAGGTCAGATACAGTACCACCTTGAGTCATTTTTAGATCTGTGGTTTCATTCAGGGCTGAAAGCCTCCAAAACCTGTACCATTTGCATTCCACTGGCTGCCAGTGATAGATTTTTCTCATGAATTGGAATCACTTTTATACTTTTGCATGTATCTTCCTTCCTTCCTCTTCCTTTATTGCTCCATGAAATGATGACCAGAAAAAAAGGATGTCCATATTTTACACCCAAAGTGTGAGCCCCAGGTATATTATTTCAGGCCTCAAAGAAGAAGTAAATCACACCGTGCATTGTCATTCATGAGGGGAATGACCCAAGCACATTCAACGATGTGATGTTGATGTCAATTGTCATGATAATATTGGTGGTGCAAATGATTGTGGCAACTGCACCCTATTCCTTGGGTGAAGATTATTAGAGGGATCAGATATCACAATGAAGGGAGAGCCTTAAAGCTGTCGTGACTCTACACACCAGCGTTCACTGATGGCTATGCTAGCAGGAGTGCTGGGAGCTCAACAGCTTCGCTGTGAAAACAAAAGATGTTTCTTTTTTCTTCACCATTCTATGAGGTGCAAACCTGGAGGGTACATATAAATTACAAGAACAGGAAAGGGATTTGTGAAAAGATCTGGGGGAAGTGTAAGGATTTGAAGTTTTGAGATGTGCTTGACTATAAACTGTTGCTGAAGTGTAAGAAGTGTAACTGCAGAGAATGAAATAAAAAGTAACTAAAAAAATATAGTGAAGAAAGATCAGTAACAACATCTCTTCCATCTTCTTATCAGAGCAGGGAAAGAAACTTACATCTTATATACTATCCTTACTTTTCAATAAAAGGGTCCATTTTCTGTATAACATTGTGTTGCTTTTTGGTAGAGAAACGACAATCTGAAAATATTTTAAATCATGCCTGTAACAATTAATAATCTAATGGAGACTCGTATATGAAATTACACAGGGTTATATGTTTTCCTACTATACTACATTGTATTATAATGTGTGTGCATGTGTGTGTGTGTGTGTGCGTGTGTTTAATAACACTGAATAAAAGTCATTGACAGAAAAATTTAGGGGCTAATCATGCCTTGATGCTGATAGACACCAAATCACTATGCCTACCCCAGCCCATAAGCCTAAGACTCAATGAAAATGGGGACCCCAAAGCATATTTTTGAGAGTTCAGTCCAAGCCATTCCACTTGATATATCCTTGACTCCATTTCTTGGGAACTTTCTCATCTCCTTATCCTCTGACCAAAAAAATCTTGAAAATTGACACCATCTTTTGGGTTCTGAGCACCTCAGATTTTCCCCCTTCTTCTACTGTATTTCTCCTGACTTCTTGGGTTTTATTACTTGAGGCTAAAACAGTTTCTTGCTTTAGACCTCACAAACTAAAGACAGTAGAGTATATTTAACTTGTTTTCTATTTGTACTGGACTGACGCATCTTAGCTGGCTGGCTGGCTATCCAGGACATGTGAAAGACTAAAATATCAGGCTGCATCGATATGTACAAACTTATTTTTAAGTAGCATGGTGTAGTGGAAAGAAAAGTGGCTTTAGGAATCAGAAATATGTGGGCTCATATTCAACTTCTGCAGGTCTAGGGAAATTTTGGCTTCTTACAGCTGCAAAAGTGACCATTTTTAAAGGTATGCTCCAAATGGAAGATACCACAAAGGAAAGGGTGGACAGGTTTATCTATTATCATTTGAAAGAGAAAGGAAGTTTCTATATAATTAGTAAAAACAAAAATAAAAGGCAAATGGAAAACTGGGAACAAATATTTGCATCAAACATTGACAATTGAAGGGTTGTCATATCTAATATGCAGGAGCTCTTATAGATTAGTAAGAAAACCACTACTATTCTGATAGATACATGAGGTGACAAAAGACATGAATGGACAATTCCATGGAAACAACTGCAAATTATCCATAGACATTTGAAAAGAAAAATCCTCCAAAATTATAAAAGGATAAAATTAAACATAGTAGTGGGATCCCATTTTCACCAATACCAATTTTGTTTTGTCTCGTTTTGTGTGTTTTGTGGCCATGGTACGCACAGACAGGGAATTATTTCTTTCCATGGCTGGATCCTCATTGTAATTTGAGTCTCTCAAAGTCATCTGCTCAAGAGTTCTCTGACCATGTCACCAATGTTGTTTCTTATCATATCCCTGTTCTCGTATCGTCACAGAACCCATCACTATCTGGAATTATCTTAGGTTTGCTAGTAGTTATTGTGTACCCTCTAGCTGGAATATATAATACTGAGAATATGACTCTACCTGTCTTTTATCTAACATCTAAAAAGAGTATAATTACATTGTAGGACTCAATAAATTCACACTGAGTGAAAAGCTAGGCAGAATGTATTTTATACTTCTTGATCTCAGTTCTGCAATATGTATCAAAAGCTTTCAAAGTATTCTTATTTTGACTTGGTAGTTCCACTTCCACAGATGTATACCAAGAAAAGAATCAGAAGTACACATTAAGATGTATGTGCAACAATCGTCACCTCAGTTATTATTTATAATAGCCAGAAAAAGAGAGAAAGTAATGTCAATGTCCAAAAATAGAGCAATAGGTAAATAAATTATGGTGTATCTCTATTATGGAAACATATGCAATCATCAAAAATCAGGGAATTATTTCTGTCTATAATAGAGATGTGGAAAAATATGCAATCATCAAAACTCATGCTTTTGAGAAATATTTTATGACCTAAAATGCAAAACAGAAATAAAACAATGATCCCAGTTTTACAAAAATATGCATTCAGTAAAGATATCCCATATGTCTCCTAATTCATTGGCCTATGATGTCATAATTTCTTTTACACCAAATCACAATTATCCCAGTGCTTGTCCACCTTTACTGAAAGAATTCCTGTATTTTACCATGTGAATCCCCCTGATCATCCCGGGGCTGCCTAGTGGTTTTCTGTCCCATTAATCCATCCCAGGTGTTGCTTGCTGTCTCAGGTATCTACCTAGTTCTTTCTGACATGCCAGCCTTGCAAGGCTGGAGTACTTTCAAAATTGTACCACTGTGAGCTCACCATAGGTTGAACCCTTGCCTTTTAATAGCACAGTAACCATCTGCCAACAATATTTAATGAGAAGGTACAACAGGGATATTGGAACGAACGTACAATGCAGAAAATGACCTATAAACCCTTCTGTCTTTCACTGTGATCCCTGGAAACAGACTCTGAGAATTGGCTGCAGAAAATGTATTGAGAAGTGTGCTTGGAAGATAAACCTTCTCGTGAGGAAGACAAGACCGAGCAGAGAGAGAAGGTGAATTATTAATACACTTGCAAATGAGAGATGAGCTGATCCTACAGGGAACTCCAGAGCTCTAGAGTCCTTCAGAGTAGTACCAAATCTATTTTTAATTCCTGTCCCATCTCGTTGGATGCATGTCTTTTTGCATTCAATCATGCTTTGGAGGACTTTAAATCCATTGAATCGTCTACCTTATAGGTAATCTGCCTCTATTCATGAGACACATTAGAATTGTTCTTTAGCATATCTCTTTAAAAATCTGAATACAATGAATTGGATGTAAATGTTACTTCTTACTTACCTGTTTGGCTCTCCATAATAACTTTCAAATGAGGTGTTTTATTTTCAAACAACTCTAAAATTCTCAGTGATGATATTTTTAAAAATACTTCCTCCCCTCCGTTAATTTTTTCTTGGCTTTTGAAAACCCTATTCTAAAGATGTTGTCACTTTATATTTTATAATTTTTATCTCGATGCTTCTCTCATTCTTTCCATCTCTTTATCCTCCCTGGTTCCTTCTGGAGAGTTCCAATAACATGATATTCAAGCTCACTCTATCTTCCTTGGATTTTGCCATATGGTTCTTCTATCCATTCACTGAGTTCTTTATTTCAACGACATGTCCCCATGTCTAGTAGTGCAACCACCCCACTTTTGTTCGACCACTGTATCTTCTGGTTTGGGCGAGTAGGTGAGGGTAACTGGTTAGTGGAGGTGACTGCTCCTTTGAGCTCCTGAGTTTCCAAATTAGGAGGACCTGAATCTGGCCTTGATGTAGACACTGGCCTCCTGGGCATCTACCTTGATGCTATGGTTGGATGGTCAGATGAGATTTTGGGGTGCCTGATGGAAGGAATGAATGTATGCTGTGTGAGAATGGCATATATGTTCTAAACAGTGGGCACACAGTGGTAGATTAAATCTGTGCCCTCAATTCTTTACTTCTTCTCTTAGAAGAATTATATTCAGGTCTTTTTCATGACTTCATAGTAAACCACTTTCACTTCTCTGTGCCTTGACTTGCTTCCATGCTCAAATGTCAGCGGATGTGACTTGATCAAAGCCTTGTATGTGTGGGCACATTTGGCTTGGTCTCTTGTAGTCCACTGTTCCTCCACACCATGCCCCAGGAAAGCTGCTGCTCCAGAGAACATGGAGAACTATACAGCAGAATTGGAGGCAACCCAAATTGTGTAATCAACTCCAGCTGAGCCACAGATTCATGAACAATAAACATAGTATGTGGCAGCATTATGGGTGACAGCTGACTAGTCTGATGGTGTGCCCAACTGGTTGTTTCTCATGGTTGTGTGATATGTTTCATGTGGATAATACCCCCCCCCCGAATTTTTAAGGATATTAATTTATTTTATTTTATATTATTGTATTACCTATTATTCATGGTCTTCGGGGTACATTCCACTACCTACTCCAGAGGGGCTGTACCTTTCCAAGAGCTGTGTCCCTTGGTTGTACTTAGTGCCCAAGGCTCTGAGAGGAGAGAAGGCTCAGATGGGTAGTGGATGCGTCTACTGGGATTTGCTCCCGCAGCTGTCCATGCCAGAATCCTGCCATGAACTTACTCTCCTGTCTCACACGGAAGCTGGGATATGCCTGGGGTTTCTCTCAGGCTAACATTGCAAAGAGGTCGATGTGGATCTGCTCAGGGAGGGATTCCAAAAGCATATTTAGAAAGTTCTCCAGAGTCTGATTCCCTGCATGAATTTTTTCTCTCTAAGCTGCCCATGCATGCTGGGATACAGCTGTGCCTGCTATTTTTTTTCTCACGGAAAATTCCTCTTTCTTTCATTTTTCTCTTTGTGTCTGGAAAGTTTATATATTAAGGTATAAAATGTGGTTTTGATTATGATTCCTTGCGCACTTGCCTTTAGGTTGTGAAGGCTTAATTTGAAAGCTGTGAAGTATTCCTCAAATATCCTAAAATGTCAAAAGTGACTGAATGGCAACAAAATTTACAAAAGTCACAAATATAGCTCCAACTAGTACTTTTTAAGTTTCCTGTAATTTATATTTAATGTATGTATAGGGTCGACCTAGGAATTCAATTTGTTTTCCCAGGAACATTAATTCTTCCAGTTATTCATTAAAATGCCTTTTGCATGTATTGCCTGAACATTTTGCAGTGGTGTCTCCTATTACTGTCTTCCTGGTTGACTCCTTCAAATAAATACCTTTAACTCCTTGTCTTGTAAAGGTGCTGCATATTGAGTTTGCTTATACACTCAGTAGAACACAGACATATATATAGCCGTCTCTTCTATATATTTGGATTTAGGCATGTCTAATAAAATATGCGAATAAATGGGAAACAGAATTCTAATCCACGAATAAATGTAATGAAAATTGTTAGAATCAAGATGCTGGGATAAAATTATAATAGAGTCAGTTCATTGTCAATAACTTTCTTTGTAAAAGCATGTCTTGTTCTGGCTCTGTTATTTCCAAGTGAAATATAATCTCATGTTCAGGGTGGAGAGAGCCACCATTTATGACCTTGAGTTCATCATCAGGACAGCTCACAGGAGCTCTGTGTATCTCGATTTTCCTCCAGCCCTACAGATGGTAGGAGCTTCATGAAATTAATGATTGGGTACCAGCACTGCCAAGCCTTCCTACACTTTGTATTCAAGTTCCCTTATTAAAACTCTCCAAAATATTTAACGGAATTTCTGGAAATCAACTGATGAAGCCTACATCTACCAACATCCAGATCCACTGAATAGCCTTGGGATTTCAGGTTGTAAAAGCCAGTATTTGGATGGGCGAAATTATTTTTCACCTCTCAAAACTCTGTGAAAGTATCACCTCCTCCAGTAAATAATAGAAAAAAGGTGCATATTCTTCTTAGCTAAAACTTTTTTACATTAAATAGGAAAAGTTGAATAGAAACATAGGAGAATGCATGTATCCACATCACCTCCCACACCAAGCCCCTGTAATTAACATGAAAACTATTAATAATATTCAAACATGTAACCCAAAACATTGGTTCAGTGTGTCTGTACACATGTGTGCATGTATGCACACAAGCACAGTGGGAGGAATTCAGAAAAGGGAATACAGAATACTTCAAGTTGTGGAAGGAAAAAGAATTCAAAGCAGGAGGAGAGAACGACTGTAGAGTTGGATACAATTTATGGTTACAAAGCTCAAGGGTTCAGGAAAAGAATGGGGTTCCCTGCAAATCCATTTGGTTAAGGATGTGCATTCAAATCTGTTTCCATAATCTGATCCAGTAACTCCTGTGATCAGAACTAGCCACAAAGAGAGGTGAAAAAGAAAATATCCAAGAACAGGATTTGGGTTCCTTTTAAAAAGCAATCTGAGGGTAACAGATACCCTAAAAAAAATTAATGAATTTAAGGAAAGAAAAATATAGTTCCAAGAAAAAAACATGAAAGAGCAATCTAAAGTAAGTGTTACAAGCATTCTCGGAGAGAGCAGAGAGAATATGTTATTCAAAAAACAAAAACAGGCTCTATACCATTAAAAAAATTAAAAAATTCAGAAAATTTAAATGTAATATTTAAATTTAAAAAATAGCACCAAGATGGACTAGGTAGCAGAATTATCACAACTAAATTAGAATATTGAAAGATGGATTGTTAGAAAATAGTTCACACAAGTCAAGGATCATGAAGAATACACACACAGATGATCCAGAAGTTCTTAAATATATCTGAAGAGTAATTTCAGAGTGATCAGATTTGCTAAGGCTGTCGGGATGCAATATACCAGAAATGGGTTGACTTTTAACAATGGGGATTTATTAGGTTACCAGTTACAGGTCTAAAGCCATGAAACTGTCCAAATTAAGGCATCAACAAGATGATACCTTCTCTGAGGAAAGGCGGCTGGCATCCAGGGCTCCTCTGCCACATGGGAAGGCACGTGGTGGCGTCTGCTGGTCCTTCTCTGCTGGGCTCTGGTTTCAAAATGGCTTCTTTCCAGGCATTTTCTTTCTTAGCTTCTCTGAGTTCTCTCCAAAATGTCTCTGCCTTTTATCGTCTCATGGAAGACTCCAGAAAGGGGATTAAGACCCACCTTGAAGGGGTGGGGTCACATCTCCATGGAAACAACCTAATCAAAAGGTCCCACCCACAACAGGTCTGCCCCCTCCCCTAAGATTGGATTAAAAGATCAGAGGCTTTTCTGGGGTACATAACAGATCCAAACCAGCACACAGACCAAGAGAAAAGAGACACTAAACAGGAGAAAGTAATCAAAGAAATAATGACTAAAAATTCTCAGAGCAGACTAAAGGTATTACCAAATTCAAGACAGAATCAATGAAAACAGTATTAATCACTAAACAATGGGTGATAAAATTTTAGAACTCTAAGGATAAAGAAAAACTATGAAAGATTTCAGAAAAAAAAAGGAGAGAAGAAAAAGATTATTTAAAACAAATTTAGAATAAGATTGGCATCTTACTGTTCATAGGTAACACCAAATGCTAGAAAACAACTGAGCATTTATTTCAGAGAAATAATTTTTCAGCAGCAAACAAAAGGGACAAAACAAATAGATTTTCAGGTATGCAGAGATGTTACCATTACAGAGGCTCTTTCTAGAAGATAAATTAAAATTAAATAATGCATTTAGGAAAAAGAAGTGGTAGAACAAAGAAGAATGAAAAACAGTATGATTATATAATAGTATTACAATAAAAGAATTGCTGATGCATAGTGTAAAAGGCAAATTGCTATCTGGAATAAAAATATCACAGATGATCTCACTTTTGTGACGTTTGATCAGTAAAAAAGGAAGAATCACAAATAAATAACATTAATCACAAGAAAGGGTGCATGAAAGTAGATACAGAAGAGATTAAAAAACATAAAAGATCATTACATAAACTATTATATCAGGATATTTTAAAATCCACATGAAACAGACAACAGAAAAATGATTAAGAATCTCTGGAAACTCTGAATATGTTAATATTACTAAGATAATTAAAAATATAGAGAAAATTTATCCCTAAGTAAAGCTGAAAAACTGAATAGATTTGGTAGTAAATTAAAAGTTAAAAGCTAACAAAGCAAACAGTCTTTTCAGGGAACAGATAAACCCTTACTATAGAAAATATTTTATAAGTTAAAATATATTTTTTCAAATGGAAATAACCCTAACTCAGAATATAAGACTGGCATGCTTTATACAAAAATTGAACAAGATTAGCACTCAAAATAAAATTGAAGGGTCAAATTTGAAGTTAATCTTCTAACTTCAAGTTATAATGGAAGAAGTATATGATCATATTCTGATATACATACATATAATTATTAAGAAATTGATATAAATTAAAAGCAAAAACAAAAACAGCTTTTTTGTAAAATAGGAATAGAAAAATATAACATATTCAAATCTATGATGTTATATGTCAAGCTTCAGTCTTAATGATCAAAGAAGAGAAGCATCCCTTTTAAAAAAATCAGGAATAGAAAATGAGAAATAAATGGAAAATGGGAAATATATAGAAAGTTCTCACTATTTGCAGATGATGTGGGTGTCTACCTAAACAAACCCAGGAAAATCTTCATGAGTTGTTAAAATTAATGATAGATTTCAGCCAAATGTAAGATCAGTGTGCAAATGATGATAGGTTTGCTAAGCTCCAGCAGAAACTAATTTGAAAATTCTATAAGGATCTGAATTGCAGTAGAAATAGAGCTGTAAAATATCTACTGTAGAAACAAAGATATGAGTGTGTGTGTTTGTAGACAAAAATAAATATATTAAATGAATATATAGTGAAAAATAAAAATATATGTATTTTTTCTTGAAGACCTTATAGGAACAAAAATATGTCTAGTTTCAGACTTATCTGATCCATGAAATGACACAATATGGGAGAGTGATTTCTAAAGATTTTTGAGGGACAAAGTTTCTTGCTAAAAAATTTGGAACAGGAGGGAGCACTGAGGATCCATAATGGTGAATGGGAGATGACCCTTATGAGAATTGAATGATACTGGATATAAAATCTACCCAGTGAGGGGAGACCCTACTGTAGACTCTGAAAACCTGTGACAAGCTAGATCTGAGTTGCTTTTTTAAAGTTAGGAATTACAAAGCACTGCCTTTTCTGCGAAATATTCTGGAAGAAACTCTACCCAGCAGCACTAGGAAGTCTTAAGTACATTTGCCAACCTCCAGTGAACACAGCTGGGAAATGTGCTACACACAAAATATAGGAAGTCTGGGCTTATACCTTCCGCTCCTGTAGAGTCCACATTTAAAATAGCAGCATGGTACAGGGCCATCAAGCAAATTAGTTCTTACATTTCTTTGCTCACCATAGCTTCTTAAAGTTTACTCCTTCCTTCTAAAATGAAATTAAAATTGCTCTCTGGTGAACAATGAAGGGGACAATCCTTTGGCAACAAATGCAAAGAGCTCTGTAGGAGGCACTACCCCAAGATATAGCACACTAGAGTCCCCCAGCAAGAAAGCTCACAGGGAAAAAAAAATTAATAAATAAATTACAAATCAATGGAGGACACAAATACTCCAAGGGCTTTTTCAAAGGATGAAATAGAAAAAGACTTGCACCTTTAAAATGAAGGTAATAAAATTATCTTAAAACAAATTTAAAATAAATATTGTGTGTGGATTAGAAATTATAAAGCAAGAAGAAAAGGGTTAAAAAAAAGCAAATAGAATTATAGAAATTAAAAATATGATCATAGAAAGAAATTTAAAAAAGAAACCTCAGTGGATGGTTTAAGTAGCAAAGAGAGAATTACTAGATTTTGAGAGATCTGAGGAAATCATCCAGAATCAACAGAGAGAGAAAGAGAAAGAGAGAGGAGATAAAGAATATGGATGAGAATTTAAGAGCCTGGGAGAAGACATTGGGAAACCCAGCACACATAAAACAGTACTTCTGGGAGGAAAAACTATTGCCAAAAAGGAGGATACAGAATGTGCAAATAAAATGCCTTGATATTTTCTAAAAATGTAGATTCATGTTGAAGGAATACTGGATTCTGAGCAGCATAAATGAAGAAAATTCCACAGTTAGACTATCATATGATGGTACAGAACTTCAAAACAAAAAAGACTCTTTAGCTGTTTCAAGAGAGAAAACACCACCATATAAGGAAGTAGAATACAACTGATTTTTTTTTATCAGTAATAATAAATAACTGAAGACATTGAAATAATATCCTCAAGTTCTGGCAAAAATAACTCAATCAATAATTCTATGTCTAGCTAAACTATATTCAATAATGAGCATACATTAAGGATATTTTCAGAAATACAAATAAAAGAGTTCACTAATCAAACACTTCCTGAAAGAACTATTAAAGAAAGCATTCTTCCAAAGGTAAATAAAACTCCTAAAGAAAATGAGGGCTTTAAAAAAAAAACAAATAAATAAAAAGGAGAAACTTGTTAATTTAACATTTTAAATTAACAGTTGTACAGGATACCTCTGAGATATTGCGCGTTTGTTTCCAGACCAGAGCAATAAAGTGAGTCACATGAATTTTTTGGTTTCCCAGTGCATATAAAAGTCATGTTCACACTATGCTGTGGTCTATTAAGTGTGCAATACTATCATGTCTGAAAAAACAATGTATATACCTTAATTAAAATGCGACTCAGAGTCATGCAGTAAGCATATGTTATTAAAAATGGCACTGAAAGATTTGCTTGCTGCAGGGTTGCCACAAATCTTCAAATTGTAAAAAGTGCAGTATCTGTGAAGTACAGCAATGTGGAGCACAATAAAATGAGGTATACCTCACTGATGCCAATGATGTTGATGATGATGACTATCAAAAACTTTGGGAAGTCTGAAGATCAGCAAGAGCTAAAATACTAAAAATAGGTTATCAACTGAAAGGGTATATTATTGAAAAAGCATTCTAAACTCATTGTAAGATTTGCAAGGGCGATAAAGCTATTGATTAACTAAATGCTGGTAATTTTATGGATACTTGTATCAAATTTAAGGATTAGCATACAAAACATCAACATAGATTATCTGATTTCTGAAAAAGTTGAAAAATCTGAAATGAATGAAATTCAATAGGTCCAATACAAAGTAGAAATGGGGTGAAATAAATAAATAAAGTAAAAGCATAGTAAAGAAGCAATTTATTATGGCAAAATAGGTAAAATTAGAGCAGGAACCACAAAAAGATGAACAAATTAAACTCACATGTTCTCAACATCTATCAGTCTGGATAAAAATTAAGTAAGTGTGTATTTGTCACTAATTTTCTATCACTGGGAACTGAGTGGTGGACTCATTTAAGATTAAAGATGATATCAACTACCACATTTCAAGGGCTATGCTACATACTTAGAAAAAAGGAATTATCTTAAGACTTTATGGGCTGAAGAAGGAGACAAACATGTAAACAGAAATGTTCAGTAGAGTATAATGGATAATATGATGGGCTCAGTTAACTTAGACCAAAACAGAAGACAATTTGGGGTGAGGCAAATGGATGGCATTTATAAATGAGCGGATGGGAGGCAGGTCAAGAAGGAAGACCGGAAAGGACAAGAACATTCCATGGGATAAAAGTCTGAACAGGTGACTGGAGACCTCACACAGAACGGCCTGTCCAGTTGAGTACTGTGTGCTGTGTATGCAGTTTGTGTTGCTGGAACATGAAGTACAAGGGGAAAGCAACAAAAGCTATACTCAAGAGTAAAGCAGTGCTTGTATTACAAGGGGGAGGCATTTGAGCGAATATGGGTAACTAAAAATGTCTTCTCGTGGTGATCCTAAGAACCTCAGGAGATGTGTCAAAAAGTGAAACACTGATTGACTATTTACCCTAGGGCAGACCACATAAGTGAGCTCACTCGAATAATAATTTGATCTCCTCTTCACTCTTGTTGTTTGATTCATTAAAGTTCACCCATGACCAGAAAATGAATGCAGTATTTTATTCCAAGTTATATGAAGGCTTTTAGCTAAGATAAACTACAAAGAGTTCAGGGAAAGGAAAAAAAAAAAAAGGTTTTGCCTTTAATATAAGCTAAATGCTCTGAAATAAGACCACTAAAAATCATAGCTAACTTTTTTTGATGGCTTATTATATGCCAAGTGTTTATCATGCATTAGTTATGCCTACAACAATTTTCCTGAGATAGTTACAGCTATTGTTCCCATTTTCCAGATGAGGAGACTAAAACTGGAAGCAGTTAAGAAACTTGCATAAGGTTTATAATTGATAGATACAGGCTTCAAAAATTCAAAGTAATTTAAAGTCCGTGGTCTTTTCCATTATAATTCATTGCCTTTTCATGATGTTTTGAATTTATAAATGGATTATAACATTCCAATCCTTTTATGCTTATGATTATCCTGAGAATATAAAGAATTAGAAAAGCTTCCCATTTCAGATATATGGAAAATTAAACGAAAAACAGCATGGAGTTTTACCAAAATCAAGTGGATTAACATAGAGTTGGAATAGAAATTGATATCCTATCATATGAGAACTCTCTCTGCACTAGAGCAAGATGGCACCTTACAGTTAAGAGTGTGCCTTGCTCATTTTTGTATACGCCAAAGGTCTTAGCATCATTATACCTTGACTTAACTATTTGTAGGGGCTCAATTTGAACAAATGAATAAAGAAATCAATCAGTGACCAATGATTCTTAAGGCTTGGCAGTTCTTCTTTACTGATCCATCTCATTAATTAAATAAAAAAAAACATTGAATATAAAATTTATTAGGGCACTAGGGATACAAACAATGAATCAACTTTGAAGACCTATCTACTAAAGCACAGCAGTGGTTAGTGGCGTGCAGGAAGAACTTCTCCAAAGTGAAGTGGGGAGTATAAAACAGGTGTGCAGGGAGAAGAGCAGGCTCAGGTCAATTCATTGTAAATCATTCAATAAAGGCATCACTGGATGGGTTTTTACAACCTCAGCACAGGAGTGTCATGAATGCAGAGTTTGGGAATATGTCAGGCAGAGGTATGCACATATTCAAAGGCACAGAAGTTTTATAGTGTGGATGCAACATAAATAATGTGGTGTGTGTGAAAAACTGCATGTGGTTCAGTAGCATGGAGCATAAAGAGCCTAGAGTGGGTGGTAGGATTTGGAGTAGATGGAGTTCAGGTGGAGAATCTTGTAGGCCATTCCAAGGAGATTGTGTCATCCTATTAGGGTATATAAAAAAAAGTTTCAAATAGAAAATTTTCTCCACACACATACACACACACACACACACACACACACACACACACACACACACACACAAATATATACAATTTCTTTTATGACTAAATTCCAAGGTATACTGTTTATAACAGGCCATGGCACATTACCAAGCAAAGCCTTGCATGCATCTCTTTCGGTGTTAATGAGAATATTTGCTGGGCTTTCCCCTATAAATATCCAAGAGGCTTTCTAGTGTCAAGAAATCTTATCAGAGAATCTCTCCAGTCATAATAGAACCCTTCTGCCACTATCTCGTTCCATATATTGTCAGCAATTTTTTAAATTTTTATTATTTTAAGCGAGGACTAGTTTAGATAATGACAAAGTCCTAGAGTAGTTTGGGTGAAGCCTGTCTGTTTCCCAAGTGGTACACAATCATCAAAAACAAAGCATCAGCAGAAATAACAACAAAAGAACTTGAAAATGGTGTAGGTAAGCTTGAACCTCCTCCAAATTCTACTGGCCAGGGAAGTGGAAATCCTGATGAGTGCATGGCCAGAGGAGAAGGGTCCTGGTTAAAGTTAAACTTGGATTAGTAATGGTCCATGTTACTTTAAGGCAAAAACTTCCAAGATGAGGAACCAGAATAATGTCAAACAGGACAAAGGTCATAGCCAAAACAAGCATTATTATTTTTATACAATTTTATTGAGATATATTCACATACTGGATAGTCATCCAAAGTGTACAATCAGCGGTTCACAGTATTATCATATAGTTGTGCAGTCACCACTGTAATCAATTTTTTGAACATTTTCATTATGCTAAAAAATTAAAATAAGAATAAAAATAAAAATAAAAAAGAACACACAAAGCATCTTATACCCCTTATCCCTCCCTCTTATTTATTTATTTTTTGTCTTTGGTTTCTTACTCATCTGTCCATACACTGGATAAAGGGAGTGTCAGTAGCAAGGTTGTCACAATTATACAGTCACACCTTAAAAACTATATACTTGAGGAGGAGCTAAGATGGCGGCATAGAGAGGAGTGGAAGACTGTTAGTCCCCCCCAGAACAATTCATAAATGACCAAAAAACTGGTAAATAACCTGGAATAACAGCGGGAGACAAACATGACTGCCCACTCATCATCCACCAACCTGAATTGGGAGGAACGCCCAAGATCACAGCATAAAATCTGTAAGTAAAACTGCAGACCCTCACTGAGAGCCGAGAGCTGAGAGCCCCTCCCTCACGGAAGCCTCGCGGTGCTAGAGAGCAGCACTCTCTCAGCCCGGCTCCAAGTGAGGTTTTAATATTAACTGCTCAGTACAGACAGCAAATCCTCAACAAGCAGACAGAGACTTTTGGTGACAACTGACCTTGGGAGAGTCGGGGGACATATCTGTCTCAGGACAGGGAGCCCAGAGGATCGGGTGCTATCTCTGGCTGACAGGTGAACCTGGGAGTTTTTCTGTCCCTTTCTCTCTCTGTGGAGAAAACCTCAGCTATTCTCAGCCCGCAGCGCTTTGCAGTAAAGACAGCCTCCGCCATTTTAAAATCAAAACACTTCGATCAGCAGAGTCACAGAAACAAAGAACTTATTGATATGCAAATGACATCTCTGGAGGGGGCATAGCTTACCAAGAGGAAAGGGAGGGGCCCAGCTCTACTGTCCGTCTTTCAGTCTTTCTGGAACCAGACCCCAAAGCCTGGGGGAGGAGAGCCACAGGCCACACCCTCTTACACAGGCAGTGACAGGTGCATCTGCCTGGCAGAAAAGCATAGGTGTCTCAATCCTCTAAGAAAAGCCATCAGGGAAACCAGATACTGAAATATTACCTCTTTCTGTGACCTGAGCCTGTTCTCATCTGGAAAACCCTGACTGGGGTGGCCTAGGAGGTCAGATGCCAGACAACAGAAAACTACAACCTACACTAAGAAAAACGAAACTATGACCCAGTCAAAGGAACAAACGTACACTTCAACTGAGATACAGGAATTTAAACAACTAATGTTAAATCAATTCAAAAAGTTTAGAGAATATTTCACAAAAGAGATAGAGGCTGTAAAGAAAACACTGGGCATATATACGGCAGAAATTGAAAGTTCAAAAAAACAACCAGTAGAATCTATGGAAATGAAACACACAACACAAGAGATGAAAGACACAATGGAAACAGACAACAGCAGATCTCAAGAGGCAGAAGAAAACACTCAAGAACTGGAGAACAAAACACCTGAAAGCCTACACGCAAAGGAGCAGATGGAGAAAAGAATGAAAAAATATGAGCAACTTCTCCAAGAACTTAAAGATGAAACGAAGTACAAGAATCTATATATCATTGGTGTCCCAGAAGGAGAAGAGAAGGGAAAAGGGGCAGAGGCAATAACAGAGGAAATAATTTCCCATCTCTTATGAAAGATATAAAATTACAGATCCAAGAAGTGCAGCATACCCCAAACGGAATAGATCTGAATAGACCTACACCAAGACACTTAATAATCAAATTATCAAACATCAAAGACAAAGAAAATATTGAAAGCAGCAAGAGAAAAGGAATCCATCACATACAAAGGAAGCTTAATAAGACTATGTGCGGATCTCTCAGCAGAAACCATGGAGGCAAGAAGGAAGTGGTGTGATATATTTAAGATACTGAAAGAGAAAAACCACCAACCAAGAATCCTATATCCAGCAAAGCTGTCCTTCAAATATGAGGGAGAGCTCAAAATATTTTCCAACAAACAGACAATGAGAGACTTTGTGAACAAGACACCCGCCCTACGGGGAATACTAAAGGGAACACTGCAGAGTGATAGGAGAAGATGGGAGTGCATGGTTTGGAACACAATTTTGGGAGATGGTAGCACAGCAATGTAAGTACACTGAACAAAGATAGTTATGTATATGGTTGAGAGAGGAAGATTGGGAGCATGTGAGACACCAGAAGAAAGGAGGAAAGATAAAGACTGGGACTGTGTAACTGGGTGAAATCTAGAGTGTTCAACAATTGTGATAAAATGTACAAATATGTTCTTTTACAAGGAAGAACAAGCAAATGTCAGCCTTGCAAGGTGTTAAAAATGGGGAGGCATTGGGGGAGGGATGCAATCAATGTAAACTAGAGACTGTAACTAACAGAATCATTGTATTGTTCTTCCTTTAATGTAACAAAGGCGATATACCAAGGTAAATGCAGATAGGAGGGGGGTGATAGGGAAGGCATGTTAGACACTTGACATTGGTGGTGTTGTCTGACTCTTTACCCTACTTTGATTTGGGGTTGCTTTTCCTTTTGCTACTTCCTGGCTGTCATTTTTTTCCTCTTTCTTTTCCCTCTCTACCTTCTTTGACGCTCCCTTCTACCTTGTGGAAGAAATGTAGATGTCCTTATAATAGATAGTGGTGAAGGTGGTGAACACATAAATATGTGACCATACAGAGAACCATCGATTGTTTACTTAGGATGGAATGTATGGGGTGTGAACAAAACCATCTTAAAAAAAAGAAAAATAAGTTGATGTCAAAACCTCAAGGGCAACATACTGAGTGAAATAAGCCAGACACATAAGGACAAATATTGCAGGATCTCACTGATAAGAACTAATTATAATATGTAAACTCATAGACATGAAATATAAGGTACCAAGATATAGGACGAGGCTTAAGAATGGGGAGTGGTTGCTTAATATGAGCAGAATGTTCAACTAGGATGAACTTAAATGTTTGGAAATGAACAGAGGTGTAGGTAGGAAGATGTGAGAATAACTAACAGTGCCGAATGGCATGTGAATGAGGTGGAAACGGGAAGCTCAGAGTCGTATATGTCACCAGAAGGAAAGTTGGAGGTCAAAAGATGGGAATGTATAAAACTGAATCCTGTAATGGGCAATGTCCATGATTAACTGTACAAATATTAGAAATCTCTTCCATGAACCAGAACAAATGTATGACAATACAACTAGAAGTTAATAATAGAGGGGCATATAGGGAAGAAATATATACCTATTGCAAACTATATACTACAGTTTGTACTATTTCAACATTATTTCATAAACAGTAACAAATGTACTATATCAACACTACGAGTCAACAACTGAGGGGGGTTGGTTAGGGATATAGGAGGATTCAAGTTTCCTTTCCTTTTTCTTTCTTTCTTTTTTTTTTTTTTTTTTTTTCCATCTTTCACTTTATTTCTTGTCTGGAGTAATGAAAAGTTTCTAAAAATTGAACAAAAATTAAGTGTGGTGATGGATGCACAGCTGTATGAGGGTACCAGGGGCAACTGATTGTACACTTTGGATCTTTGGATAATTGTATGGTACCTGAACAATCCCAATAAAAATGAAAAAATAAAAAAAGTATACAAAATAATGTTTTGAAAAACCCATTTTCCATTGCCTAGTTTAAAAAAATAAAAGTTACAGATATTAAAAAAAAAAAAAAACTATATACTTACACAATAATTTTCCAGAAATAAGGCTACTGGATTACAGTTCAACAGTTCCAGGTATTTCCTTCTAGCTATTTCAATACGATACAAACTACAAAGGGATATCTATATAGTGCATAAGAATAAACTCCAGAATGACATCTCAACTCCATTTCAAATCTCTCAGCCACTGAAACTCTATTCTGTTTCATTTCTCTTCCCCCTTTTTGTCCAAGAAGGCTTTCTCAATCCCGCGATGCCTGGACCTGGCTCATCCCCAGGACTCATGTCCCACATTGGCAGGGAGATTTATACCCCTGGGAGTCATGTCCCATGAAGAGGAGATGGCAGTGAGCTTACCTGCAGAGATGGCTTAGAAAAAGAGGCCACATACAAGCAGCAAAAGAGGTTCTCTGGGGCATAATTATAAGCAGGCTTAACTTCTCCTTTGCAGTCACAAGCTTCATGGGGGCAAGCCCCAAGATGGTGGGCTTGGCCCGTTAAATTGGTAGACCCAATGCTTGCGAGAATATCATGAATTCTCCAGGGGGAAGTTTAATATTTCCACATTTTCCCCCAGTCCCTCAAAGCTTGGCGAATCCTTTTTTATTCCCTGCCCAAATTACTCTAGGATGTATCAGGGCTTCACATTATCCTGTACAAACCAAAAAGATTTCACTCCCTATTTAAGTTTCCATGTAACCATAGCATTCAAATAAACCAACCATACAAGTTAAATTATATCGTGTGCTACAGAAAATATAAATGTTGTGCAAAATAAACATTTCTTCCTTTGGTCTCACACAGAAGTTGAAGTTTTAAAACACAGTCAGTATCATTCTTTACCCTTTATTCTGATTGGCCTGACTCCTAACAGATCGACTTCATTCATATCTCTAATTGAAGTCTGATCCCTTTTAAAGCTTTTTTAGCAGTTGCTATATTGGATAATACTGGCTTTCATGGCTGCAGAACTCTAAAGCATAGGTTATCAGGGGGAGGCTTGCTGTAAAGTTTCCTAGACTGTAAGTTTTTACAGCAGTCACATCCATTCCCGAGTTGTAATGATTATTTCTAAACTCTGAGATGCTGAGTTCTTTGTGTTTAACCTGGTTGGTCTCTGGAACTTCCAGTATCGACATGACAAGCAAAGCAAAATGAGAGTTGCAAATAAAAAGTTTCACACAAACAGCAAAATGAGAAGCCAAGGGAGTTTAGAAGTAGAATCAAGTCAGATGCAAAAAGTAGGCTGAAAAAAGTGGCTCAGAACTAATGATGGAAGAGAGAAAGCTTTGCTGACCCATTTCTCTTGGGGATGGGAAGAATGATAGCTTAGATGAGATGCTTACAACAAGAATGGACAAGAAGAGTAAGGAAAGCATAAAATACCAGACCAGTTTTGGGGAGTAGCTGAAAGACATTCATGTAATGGGAAGGTAACTTCTGTTTGGTCTCCTCCAACTTCCGGAGTGGCCAAGTATTTAGATAACTGACCTGCTGTGCGGGATCCATATTCATTCTGTGCATTGTGCCACACTAGCCTGCCCCCCACTTTTCATTATGACATGTGGTGGTCTGTACTGCCTCAACTTGGTTATGCTGGACTCAGTTTCAGTATTTTCTTTCCTGTGCAGTACTGGGTTAGAATTGGTCAAAAGAGAAACTCATGTGAGATTTGGAGGTTGGTTTGATGGCCCTCCTTGTTAGATGCAGTGACAGGTGCAGAGGTGCTAGTGAGAGATAGCCTGTCTTCACTTTCCACCAGCACTGTGTTTGGCTTTTCTTCCAGACTGTGTATCCCATTGAACAGCAGCAGGCCCAGCCCACCACCAGGTACTTGCCTGCAACCCTGTAGAAGAAACAGCCATGCAGGAAAATTGACAGCATCCCACAGACTTCTCCATGGTCTCCCCTTTATGGTCCCACCCTGGCAGCTGGATTCTCCCTGGGCATCAGTTTCCCAGATTCCCCTTTAGGCACTTAGTGGTGTTTCTCTGTCCCTTTAATTCCTCCTCTGGGCCCTTACTTCTTAAGCTTCACCCTCAATTATGCAAGGTCTCATTCCTATAATTAATCCTCTCCCTCTTAATACTCACAGTAGTTCTGCTTATGCATCTATGTTACTTCTTAATAGTAGCCTCCCATTCTTCACTGGCATGCAAGAATGAAGCATTGGAGATGAGTTGATTTCCCAAATCAACAGAGGTCATTGCAGGAGAGAATATTTAAATTAAACATGTTTGCATTAGAAACACGGGCTTTCCCCTCCCCATCCCCCCCAACATCCTTCATCCTCACTCCTCTTGTCCACATCCATCCAAGTCTCACAAACACTCCTTTTTAGAGTTTATCTTTGATTGTAGGTTCAATGGAGGCAGGAAAAATCAAGGTCAGTCTCAGCAGGAAGCTCAGCAGCGGTGCATACAAGTCATATAAGAAAAGTAATTCATTCTCCCCATGCTCCCAAGTCAGTAGTCCTGCCAGTTTCCCAAGTAGGAGTTTACCAATAAATGTTCCTATTGGAGAGGTCGAGGCTGAGAAGAATGAGAAACTATTGTTCTGGTACCACTCAAAGCTTGACAGTTGAGGACAAGCTGACTCAGGTAAAATACAAATTAAGAAAAGCTTTCGATTCTTGACCTTCAAAGCACGGCCTACTAAGAACCTTAGAAAAGCCATTCAATGGTTTTTCTATACAATAAAGATTTGTAAACTACATACACCTCACTCTGAGTAAGAGTCAATAAAATCTCAATTAAGAGTGTCAAATGCAATAAATAGCAAAGCCGTAAAAATGCTCAACAATTCCACATCTCGAATCAACTTAATAGGAGCAGGAGGTCGGAGCCCCAGCAGCAGCCGAATTTGCTGAGCACTTTCAGTGGAAGGCACTGTTCTCACTGCTTTATGGTTAGCAATTCGTTTATCCCTTACAACAACCCTCTGAGTCCTATGCACCATTATCCCCATTTGGTAGGTGAGGAAGGGAGTATCAGAGGTGTCCAAGGCCATACAGCTGGTGGGTAACATACCTTAATTAAGTCCCATGCATTAATCCAGGACACCAAGGCACTTCTCAATTCAGTTAGAGACACATCACCGAAGACGAGCTCTGCTCTCATTGATACCTAGCAAAAAAGGAAATATTGAAAAGAGCCAACATACAGAAATGTTTGAGTAAAACATGAAATATCCATATAGTTGAATATCATAAAACTTAAGGCTCCTATGTGGAGCCTTATAATTATGTGGCAAATCCTTATGATAGAGTGTCAAGTAAAACTTGTATATGCAGGATGATATCAAACTTACAGAAATACATAGAAACACTATTGAAAGGAAAAATACCAAAAACAGGGAGTGGTTATGAGTTGCTTTCTATAATTAATTTTTATATTATCCAATGAGCATGTTATTTTTATAATACTGTGTTTCAAAAGGCTAATGATTTAAGGGAAAAATAATTAGACTCCCTAGAAATCCAAAAAGATGACTTGCTGCTGCTATTTCTTTCCCCTGAGGATACAAATAAATTTTTAAAAATAGTAAAAGACAATTTTCCCCCAAAACCTAAATATCTTCATGTCATTATTTAAAATTAAGAGACATGGATACCTCATTTATACTTGTTAGAATCTCATATATATATATATATATATATATATATATATACACACACACACACACACACACACACACACACACACACACACACACATGTGCAGTACATTCAATATTCTGGAATATTTCTAGAATATTCTATATTCTAGAGTAGATAGATGATAGATTCTATTGCTATTGAATGCTTAAAAAGTTAACAATTAAAAGACTCCTTTAACAAACAGCAAATAAAACCCTGCCATCATGACCCCACAATACTGTTAAAAATAAGATGGCTTTTCAAAGTAACCCATAACAAACCTTCAGATTCCGGGGGCGTCTCTGCCTAGTTCCTACCAAGTCCCCTTTTGTCCATTTAGGGTCTTCAGGAGCAGATGCCCTAAAGTCTCATTATCATTGGCATTGTGTCCTAAGTGCATCTGCGAAACGGCCTTTTCTTAAAAGCCGAGAGAGCCCGTCAGCCCAGGACTGGGTGCCGGCAGGTAACTCTCGGATGATCTGTGGGGTGACCCAGACGGCTCCGGCTCCCAAGTTCTTTAAGCCTCGGCTGCCGGTGTGAGCTACGCCCTGGGTGTGAAAACAGCTTCTAAGGACCGATCGTGTCCTCTCCCACGTTGTCAGTTTCCACCCCTGCACGTGAGACCACCAGATTCATTCATTCATTTCATTCCATAAATCCCTGCTCCACTTATTGTCTACGTAACCTTGGGAGAGTTACTTAATTTCTCTGTGCCTCAGTTTCCACATCTGTAAAATTAAGATAGTAAGGACATTTTCTTCTTAGTTATTGTGAGAATTAACTATGTAAAGTACTTAGAACTGAGCCTGCCCTATATAGTAAGTGCTTTCTAACTTAGCTGTTGTTATCATTGTAGTTAAACATTTGTTGAGTGTTTTCCAAATGTCAGTCACCGTTTTAGACTATGAGGATACAACAGTGAATAAAAAAGGCAAAAATAAAAATCCATGTGTGCTCGTGGGAGGAGGTAATAATAACTTTTAAAAGCCAAGGTAAAGGGGTCGATGCTTTATCTGTTCACGTAACCTAGCTATTCTGAATCTGAGATGCTGCAAGAATCCCTCATTGAGCTCAGAGTTGGTACCAACCCCTATAATGGAAAGAAATCTGGAGAAGAAATACTGAGGCCTGGGCTCTGGTCTCAATTCTACCTTTTGCTGCTTCTGTGACTGACAATTCCTCAAGTTCCATGATCTTCAGTGCTTACCAACCACTGGTCATACAAAGCCTTGCCCTTCCTCCTTTACTGAGCTAAGGATTCCAGGCAGTAACAGACGCACTCTGTAACCCTGGGAAGTCCTATACACACAAAGCTGTTCATTGTCTAAAGAAACTCCCTGTTTGTGGTTTAGCAGCCAGCAGCAGATCAAAGGCTGTGGGAGAGTAAGTCAAGTTGCCACATGGAGAAACAAACAGAAGAGCTTAGCTTCATTTGAAGCAAACATGAAGCTGACCATGCAAATGAAAGAGTCTTCCACTTTATAATCATTTTCTAGAGTGTTCTCTGCACTTCCCATCATTTTTTAATGCATTAGAAGAATGGCACTTTGGTTGATAATAGCTCTTTTCTTCCCAGTATCCAAGAAATTATTTTCTTGCAATTGCTGGCAACAATTGACTCTACAGTTCTCAGATCTCAGAAAATGTTAAAACATAGAAGAGTGCAAAATCAATCAATTAGCAAAATTGAAAAACAACAATGTGAGGGAGAAGACAGAAATGCATGAACCCTCCATCCATGAGTGCACAATCTCTTTAGAGAGTCCAAGTACTTGGAGAAATACAGAGCCCCGATCAACGGAACCCTGCAGGACCTGGACTCCTTGCGAGGGTAGCTCCAGCCAGGGAGGATCAATGCAGTTCCCTGAGTCCTTCCTGAGCTCCACCTTCTCTTCTCCTAATTTATTTCTCGCTAAAGGAAGTAATAATTCCTTTCTCTGATTCTCACCCATCCCTTCCAGATACTTCTATCTTTTGCATGTATAAGGCCATATTATTTATTTGGAAAATGTCTCCCCCACAAATTCCTTGAAAATGGAAATGAATACTTTTATTCTGGTAACTTTTAAACTGTGAACCATGTAGGCATTCATAGATACCCAAAGAATTGAAAACAGGACTCTAACATATTTGTACCCCAACATCAATAGCAACATTATTCCCAATAGCTAAAAGGTGGAAGCAACCCAAGCGTCCACGGAAAGAGGAAAGGATAATAAAACAATGGTCCATACACACAATAAAATATTATTCAGCCATACAAAGGAGTGAAGTTCTGATACATGGGATGACATGGATGACCCTTAAAGACATCATGCTGAGTAAAAATGCCAGAGACATAAAAGAACAAATATCGTATGATCTTACTTATGTGAAATTCCCAGAATAAGCAAATTCATAGAGACAGATGGTAAATTACAGTTTACCAGGGACTTCTGGTGAAGGGAAGGGGGAGTTATTGCTTCATGGGTATGGCGTTTCTGTTTAAG
This sequence comes from Choloepus didactylus, assembly GCF_015220235.1. Taxonomy (NCBI): domain Eukaryota; kingdom Metazoa; phylum Chordata; class Mammalia; order Pilosa; family Megalonychidae; genus Choloepus; species Choloepus didactylus. Next base: position 11,391,606 of record NC_051315.1, read on the forward strand.
GTGACAGAAAGGTTGGGGTAATAGAGCTTGGTGACAGTAGCACAACCTTGTGACTGTAATTGATGCCACTGAATTGTGCTCTTGAAAGTAGTTAAAATGGGAAAATCTGAGTTTTATATACATTACTACAACAAAAACTTTTCTCTTAAAAAAGTAAACGTCTAATGAAAATAGGGTAGGGAAAGGCCTTGAGGAGTGGGTAAAATTAGGTAAGCAAGAGAAAGGTCATTTCAGGGATGAGGGAACAACAGGTTTGACTTCTACATAAAAGTGGGCGGGAGTTTGGAAACTGAGATGTCTTCTGCAGAAAGTACCTATTGAGTAGCATCTGAACAAGTTGAATGGAATCATGGAGGGTCCTCCAAATTTTAGCAAAATAAAATTATCTAATGTGGAGCAGAGCAGGATAGTGTGTGAGGGTCCTCTTTGGCCTTCTTTTTTTAAATTTTGTCCTAAATTCAAGGCACCATGTGTCGATCATGAGCAAATGACTTTTCTTTTTTTTTTTTTTTTTTTTTTTTTGGTGGGGGATTGGATATGTGTTAAACCAAAAAAGGAAAACTAACATAATCCAGATTAAATTTCTTAGGTCTACTGTATTGGACAATTCTGGAATTTCTGCCCAGTTTGGTTATCTCCATTAACTGCCCACTCCCACAATCTCTAACTGAAAACCTACTAATCCCTGGATCAGGATTTTAGTTCTTGGGCAAAATTCAATAGAATTAGATAGAGGGAATTAGAGATTGGGACTGAAATAAGATCCTTCTGCTTTGATAACTGGAGCAGTAAGAAGCTCAGGAGTCATAATAGATCTTGCTGTACCTCCTGAATCAAAGAACCAGAAGAAGGCAGAAGGAGACATAGAGAAGACAGAAGCAGATTTGCAAAGTAAAACAAAGATGAGACAAGTCAAAAGAAAGTTGCCTGATGCCTGGAACTTGATTCAAGTCAGTCTAGGAGACTTGGCCACGTGCTTTCCTTTGACTTTGTGAGAATGTCCGGTGTCCTAGTATAGGTTACCTCTTTCTATTTGGCTATCTCACGCTGTATTACGATGTTTGCCAGAAAATAGCCGTGCAAAAATTACAGGAATTATGTGGTATGGTTTCCAAATCAAAGACAAAAATATCAAGAAACTGATTTCATAGGCACACAAATTTGAGCACGTATACTCAAAATAACTAGTTAGACTGGGAAATGCAATGCACCATTACACATAATTAAGAAGGGGGTTACAGGATCACCTTTACATTTGCTTCTTTGCTGTAGAAGAATTTGTAATATAATATAGCCACCATTATTATTAATGTGCTTTTTTTTTCCTTCCAGATTTCCTATGTTTCTTTATAATTGGTCAGACCTTATGAATAAGTCCTCTCAGTTAATAACATGCCCATGGGCATGTGCCTACAAGGATTTGGGGATTAGGTTAAGGCCAACCCATCTGGGAAGTAATAGTGCTGCCACAATTTAATAATAGGCAGCTGCAAGGCACAAAGTGTCAAATAAAACATTGATTCTCATAATAGTAAACCATAAGGGCAAGCCTCATAACTAATGTTTAACTCTAAAGCACAATAGCAAGTGTCAACTGAGGAATGACTGATTATAAAAATGGGAACTTGCATTGCAACCAAATTTAGAGGGAAAAATTTAGGAGGAATATAACCCTAAATGTCCATTAGTTTTCCTGGAGAGCTGACAAAAGGCCAAGCAAACAAACCAACCCAAACGAAACACATGACTGAAATAGATTAAAACAGACAAAATAGGACTGCCAGATCACTCTCTTAGGATGGTGTGGGAGATTGAATTATGCACCCCAATTTATTCATGTTCTTGATCTTAACGCGCCTTTCTGCAGATGGGAACCCCTTGTGAATAGACCTCTTAATGATGTTAATTTTTCTTAAGGTGTGGCCCAACTGAATGAGGGTGGGTGGGTTTTCATCTGGATTATCGGTGGCCTCATAAAGAGAAAGCCACAGAAACAAGAACTCAGCAGGCACCCGGAAGAGAAAGGAGAGGACACGGCCATGTGATGGTAAAGCCAAGGATGCCCAAGGATGGCTGGTGAGCCAGCTTCAGAATGCTGCAGTCTTCAAGGAGAAAGCATGTTCTTGCCAACACCTTGATTTTGGACTTCTAGCTTCTCAGCCCATGAGCCAACAAATTCCCGCTGTTTCAACCAACCCATTGTATGGTATCTGTGATAGTGGTCAGGCAATCTAAAACAGATGGCAATTGCTACAATTGTTTTTTAACCCAAAATAAAATACTCCCCAACCATGCTGTAAACCAGTTGAGGAGAGATTCTTAGATAGAGGCAATAAAAGAAGAGAACCTGAGTGGATTTCTCAGTCTTTCATCATATGACTTCACTGGGGGTGAAGCGACCACCAAGATCACTAAAACCAGAATGGGCTGCTCTGGGTGGATTATGTTCACCACGACTCAGCTCTGCTGTGGGGATGTGGGTCGACCCATGCCCATTAGTTATCCATTCATCCACATGTTCTTTTATTCAGCAAATGCTTATTGAGCACTTATGCTGTACCATTCAACAGTTTGAGAGACAAGGGAAAAACAGGCAAACCAAATGAATACAAATCCTTTTTTCACGAAGCTTCCATGCTGGTCAGGTGAGACAGATAATAATAAAGATTATTAGGGGAATTATATAGCAGATTTCATTGTGATTAAATGTTATGGAGAAAAATACAGCAGGGAAAAAGGGAGAGTTAAGGTGAATTTCAGTGCGGTCAGGAAAGGCCTCACTGAGAAGGTTGAATTTGATTAAAGACTTAAAGCAGATGGGGGAGCAAAGCATTCAGCTCTCTAAGATGGATGGAAACAAGGGAACAACCAGAGACCAAGCCCTGAGATTGATTTTTATGACGAAGGACTAGCAGTGAGGCTGGACAAAAGTGAGAGAGAAGGAGAGTAGTTGGAAGTGAGTTTGGAGGGCTGGATCATATAAGACTCTGGCTTTTCCTCAGAGGCACATGAAAGCCACTGACACCGGGGCATGAGCTGATGTAGCAAAACGGCTGCACTCCACCTGCTGCATGGAGAATAGGTAAAAAGGAGCAAGGGCAGAAGCCAAGAAGCCAGGTAAGAGGTTACGTAGTTATTCAAGGTGAGCTGTGAAAATGGCTTGGACCACAGTTTCAGCAATGGCGGTGGTACAAAGTCATGTGTGTACGTATCTGCATGTGCATGTGTAGATCTCTGAAACATATTCCAATGGTAGTGCTTTCAGAATTTGCTGATAGATTGAGGGCTGCCTGTTAGATGTCTAAATTGATGTAGTAAGTATTTCAAATTAAGTAGGGAGATCTGTGCTGAAAGTGTAAATTGAAGTCATCAAAATATAGGTGACATTAAAGGCCTTGAAACTGGACGAGATCTCTAAAAGGTGTGAAGAGAGGAAAAGAGATCTAAACACTGAGATTTGGGGAATTTCAGATTTGGAGATTGAGGAAATGACAAATACAAATTAAATTCTAATAAAGTACAATGAAAATTATAATTCAGTGCTCACAGGTACTTTTCCCCTTCTTTCTAGCTTCACAGGTTGATAAAGGATATTTCCTTTTTAATTATCAAAGATCATGGCTTGGTGGGAATTTTGACATAGAAGGATGATGATAGGAATAAGTGTCACTCAGTGGCCATGTTATCCTAAACATCGTGTGAAGTCATTTAAGGTGTATAATAACCTCCTAATTACCTCTATCATCGTTGTCTTTAATTCACTTTCCACCAAGTTACCAGAATGATCTTTCTAAAACAGACCGACTTGCGTGCTTCAGTGGCTCCTTCTTGATGTCAGGAGAAGCTCAACCTCCTTGTCATGACACACAAGACTCCATCTTCTCTCCTCCACCTTCCTCCCTGAGATTGCTTTCTCCACTTTCCTGCTGGTGCTCTGATTTCCCCTGATGTTTCATTCTCATTTATCAACAAGCATCCATACATGGTGCTGAAAACTGGGAAAACTCTTTTACTCCTGTTGGTCTTGACAATCTGATGTGTCCCTTAGGGACCCCTCCCTGACCTCTCCAGACTGAGTTGGGTGCTTTCTCAATACAACCCCTGACATCCCTTTCTACTCTGTGTTGTGGAATTACCAGGGTAATAAGGGAAAAAGTATATACAGGAAAAGAGTGGTTCTCAATCTGGAGTAATGTGCCACCCACCCCCAGGGGATATTTGGCAATGTCTGATGATATTTTTGAGTGGATAGAGACCAGGTATATTGCTAAACATCTTACAATGCATAAGTGAGCCCCCCACAACAAACAATTATGCAACTCAAACACATTAGTGTCAAGGTTGAGAAATACCCATGAGAACCAGTAGAGGATCTCTTGCGGAAAGCAGAAAGCACTACAAGAAGACAAGTCTTGCACAGGGTGGGGGCATGGAGGAGGCTGCCCGTGGCGATAAGGAACCCTCTGCTGAGGGTGGACATGGAAGGGGACAAAGTGTGATAATGAGGGTCCTGGATGCATGAGCATCTGGAAGGCAAATGGTTCTTAAAGACATTTCAAGAAGTTTTCAGTATGAGATGCTGTAGGAACATCTATGCTGGCCCTTTAAGGAAACATATCATAGAATTCCAACTTGCATTTCGACAGTTCTTGAGCCAAACTGCTGTTCCCTTCTAATTCCACAGCAAGAAGAGAAAGGACCGCAGAGCATGGGGTCAACTCTATTGGAGTTAAAGTTAGCCCCTGTCTATCATTTCCAAAGCCTTGTGCTCTCTTAGGGAGTAGACCACGTCTTATTGCCTTTGAAATCACAGCGCCTACCATAGAGGACAGCACGGATTAGGAAAACACTTCAACGCTTTACACGTTGGGACCAGGCCCAACGTGTAAATTTTAAAGTAGTGGCTGGCATTCTCTTACCTTTCTTTCCAGTGACACTTTTTAGTCTCAGGAGTTTCTGTTGTGCCCCTCCAGGCTATGCTTAATGCCATACCCCAAACCCACACCTCCCTCTTCTCTCCTCTGTATCCCATTGAAACACTCCCATTCCAGGACTCTGAACCCCTCACCATCTCACCACTCCCTCCGAAATTTGAAAGGGAAAGGTTTTAAGATGCTTTAGATATAATTGATCTACTTATTCATTCTAAACTTAGAGACACAATATGTTTCTTTTACAATTTTTAAAATTGTATTTTAAAGGAAGAGCCTTTGGAGTTTCCGATGTATGAGAACAAGTGACTGAGGCAACAATGTAGAAATATCATGCAAAGTTGAAATATACAAGGGAAATATTTGGATAGCAAGAAGATATTTCAATGATATCCTTCAAATTAATTCTTGTTGGGGGCTGCATACAAAGCAACCTGAAAGACTATGTTGTTAATTCAGTATTTCAAATCTGATATTGTCACATTCTCTGGAAATAATCCTGATAATGTGTGTGTGCACATATGTGTGCATATGTGTAGTGGGTGGGGTTCTTACCTACTTGTATTATAGGTTATGTAGGATATACTTAAACATATGCATATATATACATATGCATATGCATATGTTCTCTAGCAGCTTTCTTCTAAATTCTCCCTCTTTTGTGTCTTCTGAATTCAGTTACAATAGCCCAGGGTTTTGAATTGCAATACTGGCTGTGCCATTTGCTATATTTTGGCTATATTAACTTTACCTTCATCATCTCTAAAATGGGGCTAACTATACATTTCATGCAGTCTTGCAAGGATTATGTGTTTCAAGGCATCACAGAGACAAAGGCAGGTAGACTCAACCAAACCCATCACTTTGTCTGTGAATGTGATCAGGAAGAAATCCAGTAGGAATGAAAAATAAACAATAGAGAAGGATGAGATTTGTTTATATTCAAAAAGCAGATATCCTAACACTCAGAGTTTTCTCTTCTAAATGTGAACTCTAAAGCGCACTTTTCATACCTGTGAATAAAAAGATAAAGATATGGATATTTAGCGCAACGTTTCCTAACACAGAAAACTGCAATAATCCTAAATGTCCATTTATAGGGGTAAATAATGGGTAAATAATTAGCGATATGATCATACTATACAGCAGTTAAGGGGACTCAGATCTGAACACTAATGTCCAGTAAAATGACAACCTCTGCAGAGGGAGGAAATGAAAAACAAGCAGATCAAAAATGGCAATACAAAAGAGATTTCTACTCTATCTCATCTATTCCTTTAAAAATATGGAACAGATATTGCTAAACATAAAATTTGCTACATCTCGATCACACTTTTCTTGAGAATTTTCACTGTGTTTAAAATCTGCTGGTATGTGTTTGTGAGTGCAAGAGGGACAGAGATTCCTTTATTTGAGGGAAACTCATCTGTCGTGAATTAAAATAACACAGGGGCTTTTTGTCCCGCTGTACTGCCTCAGCATGCAGCCTTTCTCTTAGTAGCTAAAGAAACCCCAGAAACTTAAACCTTATTATTAAGTCTCTCAGCGACCACCCCTGACATCTGCTTATAAAGATAAACATCTTCCCCTTCTCCTCCCCACATCCTACCTGGGTTTGCACCCCACTCGAAAGTAAAATACTAACTCCCCATTCCCCACTGTTGCTCGACCAAGGCTCCACTCATATGAAATCATAAAGACATCATCCCAGGTCCACTGGAAACTTTTGCTCCCACCTGTACAGTCGAGCCTGCACACCTGATGTGTTTCCCCGTGTGACCTCCCTATTTTGGGATGTGAGGACTAACAAACTTTTCTTTCACCCATCTCTGGTGTCCATCATCCTCACCTGACTACCAATAAAGAGATCCTTTCAACTCACATCTGATTGAGGTTTGCTAAAAATCATCAGAGACCATGCTTGCCATTTACTGAGACTTTCACTAACTTAACCTTAGAAAAGGAAATAGGTGATTAAACCAGGAAACCTGATATCAATAATCGGCCATTAACTGATTCTTATTTGCCTCACTCCAAATGTTTTTCTCCAAAAATAGCTGAACAACTCACTTAAAATAGTTTTATTTCCTTAATTAATATGTAGTGCACAGTCAGCTTTATAGTTGCATTATCTTTTTCATTTCCTCATTTCAAATATTGTCTTTGATTTCTGTGATTCTGTATATTAGTTAAAAGTGTGTTTTGGCTAAAAAGGGAAATCTTAGTTTGTCTATATGTTACTAGAATAAAAATTAAAAAAAAAAAACACCTTAGGACTGTACAACACAAACAAGCCATGGACTATACTTAGTAATAAAGTTATAATAATATTCTTTTGTCATTTCGAACAAATGTACTACTCTAATGCAAGTTGTTAATAATGGGGGTATATATGGGAACCCTATATTTTCTGCATGATTTTTCTGTAAACGTACAACTTCTCTAATAAAAAATAAATGTGAGGTGGGTTTTTTTTTAAAAAGTGTGGTTTTAATAAGATAATAATTACTATCTTATTTCCCTGTGCTTGGAATTATGATTATTTGTATTAGGCCCTCCAGACCCTCTCTTTAGATTTGTGGTTCTCAAGCTTGTCTTTTCTAGAATCCCACTTGGGCCTCCTCAAAATTTCTTACTCAGTAAGCCTAGTATAGTTCTGGGGTATCTGAACCTTTGAAAATTCCCCAATACTATACTTTCCTATGGTCAAACTTGGAGATACACTGACAGTGTAATTCCCCACTCTAACCAGGCTAAATCTTGCCTCTTCCTTCTTAGTCCTTTTCAACCCTCCAGCTTGTCATTTACCACCATAAATCACTTGTCCTTCAAGTTTCAGTGTAATGGCCAGCTTCCCCAGGAAACCTTCCCCAATACCCTGCTGGAATTAGATTCCCTTACTTTCCTTCCCGTATTGCTTCACAATCATCTGGAATTCTCAATTAACGCTGGCTCCCTTGAGGATAAAAAGCTATATCAACATCATCTACATCTAAATCATCTATATTCACATCTACATGTAAATGTATATCTGCATCTGAATCTATATCTACATCTATATTCAAATCTACGTCATCAATATCTACATTGAAATCTATTAACTATGTCTACACCTACATCCTCTATATCTGGATCTGCATCTAAATCTATGTCTAAATCTATATCTACCTCATCTATATTTGCTTCCACATCTAAATCTACATCTACCTCTATATCTACGTCTTCATCTAAATCTATATCATCTACACCTAAATACACATCTACATCTACATCTAAATCTCTACCTAGTGTATTTGGCTAACCCTAGTCAATCTGTTGCTATGCAGGTTTACAGACCACAAATAAAGAGTGAATACAAAACCAGCACCCAAATTCAAAACAAAGTGAAAGGAAACCAATTCCCACCCATTTAACTTTTCAAGAAAATCTTTATTTAATACAAGATAATTAAATTAGTAATTATCACAATAGAGCAGTACTTCATTTGTCTCGCGACCAAACTTCTGACATCCTCAAATACCCAGATAGAAAGGAAGGCCTCCACATGTCCAGGCACTACACTGTAGACAGATTTTCCTTCGGATTCCACCGAAAGTATGAGATTTAAAATCAAACTAGACTATTCTTTATTTGTATGCATTGTTATTCCAGTGCCAGAGACACATTGTTTAAATTAGTGTAGTAATTGTATTGAATTTTTATATGGAGTACAATAAAAAGAAAAGGAAACTGACAAACTGAGGATTATTTGCAACAAGATTAGCACAAAAGTCTACTCAAGGATAAGAAGGCTAAGAATTTACAAATGAAGAAGTACAAATAGTCAGTAAACCTATGAAAAGATACGCAATCTCATTTTACTAAAACTTAAAAATGATATTTTCTATAATACTGTCAGACATAGGAAGAAAGCAGATATTTACCATGAATAGTAGAATAAGCCCTTGTGTATTACTGGGCCATTTCCATTGTTAAAAACTTTCTGAAGCACAATTTGGATATACCTCTCAAAGTCTAAAAGTGTCCATTCCTTGTTTTTCCTGTGCATAGAGATATACAGCAACCTCTATAAAAATATTAGTAAACAATAAAACCTACAAAATAAACTAATAACAAAATAATTGTTGAATGAAAGATGGTATTCTCATTGAATGGCCCACACTGTACCCAATAAAATAATTTATGGACCTATATTTATTACTTGAGGATTAATATTTATGGAACATATCTTCAAAAAGGAGTGGATTTTTTAACATATGCTCAGTGTTAGCATACACTCACGGTAACTAATAATAACTATAATAATAATGATAATGTTGTATGATGATTTTGTAATTAGTATTTAGCCCAACACCAGAGCATGACAGTCGGTCTCCCAATCTAGTGCAAAGCCCTTTCGAGGACACCAAAAGCCCTTTCAAGGACGCATTCATCTGTGCACAGTGACATTGCTAAATAAACAACCTAAACTTTTCAACTTTATCATTTAAAAGAAAAACATAGTTATGCTGTGCCCTGTCACTGACTTGAAGATGATCTAAAAATTTTTTTTTCAGAATGTTCAGAAAAATTCAAAACTGAATTGAAAACAAAGAAAAGGCATGTTTATAAAACTGTTTGTGAATGAAAAGGTGATTCTATCATTTTATTCTAAGGCATTCATTGTGCTAATCCCCTTTATATTATAATGGTGCTAATATAACTGATGAAAGTCTATTATTTAGTTGCCTTCCTTGATGAAATAATAACCATATTGAAATGAAAGTGCAATTGAACTAAAATTCAGTTAATAAATCTATTATATGCCTTTGAAAAATTCATATAAGAATCAAGACATATTTCATCCTCTTGCTGAATTGTAACTTTATGATACATTAAAATAAATACTTCCAGTCAAAATACCTGACCCTTTCCCCAACCTCCCTGAAAAATGTAATCTATAACGCACTTGGTTTTTGAAAATTCAGACGGAAACGGACCACCTGAAACTCTAACAAGCTCTTGAGCTGTGTTGGCTCTTCCTGCATTTTCAGGAGCAGATGACGTAATTCATTATTTCCGCTGATATGTTCAGAATCCTTGGCCAACATCTTTGCTATTCATTTATTCAATCTCGAGTAATCTGTGCTTAATAGCATGCTGGTGCATGTCAGAGTGAATAATTAAATATGGTTGTTGTCATTGACAACCAGTAGTGATGGTTAAAAATGTCCCAAGAAAGGATATGAACATCGAGGTGTTTATATTAAACAAAGAAGTTTAGATGAAGTAACTGTTCCAGATAATGGCAAGAAAATGCTACCACTCAAATTGCACACTTCCTCTTCAGAATATTAGAAATATTAGAAGAATTTATTCCATTTCCTTCCTTCCTTCCCTCCCTCCCTCCCTCCTTCCCTCCTTCCTTCCTTCCTTCCTTCCTTCCTTCCTTCCTGGCTGAGGGGATTAATTCTTTACGCAGTCAGGGGGGTTGACTGAAAGAGTGACTCCGGCTGCCTGTTGAGGCAAGATGGGGAAAGGGGATTGTTTTTGAATAGGGCAGGAAGGGGACAAACCTTTGAAATAGAATATAGAAGACAAACAATGACCTCTAGGTAAACCTAGAGAGAAAAACATATTTTGAAAAGTGAGGAAATAAAATGAGATTTCATTGGAATTATCATGCAGGAAAACATCTCCATAAATGTTCCTCATTTGCTCCAATTATACATGTAAAATATGTGATATTTCATCAGTGCTGTGTGTACGTGTGGGGGAAGGACAGACACTGTCAGGAGGGACAAAGGAGAAAAGGAGAGGGTATGTGCAGAGCAGCTGCTATGAATAAATACATTTCCTTTGGCAAAGCCTTCTAAACTGCTGAAAAATATAGTTGTGCTTTTTCTAACCCCTACAATGGGACTGCTAATCAAATTTACCAAGACGGCAATGGAAATGTGTCAAGATAGAATTTCTCAAGGTGAATCGTTACACTCAATTCCTGAGGGCAATCTGCACTAGGAATTCTCATGGGGGCTGGGCACACATCTAATCATTTAGCCGTTTCCAGCCAGAGGCACAGGGGAGAGGAAAACGGAAGCCACCAGAAGGGGGCGCCAGTGAGTTCTCTCTGATTCTCTAAATGGATCCATCAAGAGGTGGACCACAATGTGGGCCGGTCAAGGCTGCACTGTGAGAGCCAAAGGGTCCATGGAGAGCATACTACAGAGCGAAGGAAAGGGGTGAAAAGCTCTCTAAGTTTCTGCTCTAGCACGTTTTCAAAAGACAGGTTGTTACACTCATGAGACATGATTATTCCAAGTCACTCATCAGTTCGGGTTGAGATCATGCCTAGCAAGGAATTATTCACACAAATGTAGCTCCAGCTTCTACTTCTTCACTCATAAGAGCGTGGCCTCTCAGGGAGGGTTGCGCGATTTAACAGATAAAAGCATAGGATGCTACGCCAGTTTGGATGTATTATGTCCCCTAAAATGCCATGTTCTTTGATGCAATCTTGTTGGGACAGATGTATTAGTGTTAATTAGGTTGGAACTTTTGGATTAGGTTGTTTCCATGGCGATATGACCCACCCAATTGTAGGTGATAACTCTAATTAGATAATTTCCATGGAAGTATAGCTCTGCCCATTCTGCATGGGCCTTGATTAGTTTACTAGAGCACTATATAAGAGCTCAGACAGAAGGAACTCGCTGCCGCAGCTGCAACAGACATTTTGAAGATGGCTGTTGGAAGCTGATGCAGATATTTTGGAGAGCACCATTTTGAAACGCAACCTGGGAGCAAGCAGATGCCAGCTACATGCCTTCCCAGCTAACAGGTTTTCCGGATGCCAATGGCCTTTCTCCAGTAAAGGTACCCTATTGTTGATGCCTTACCTTGGACACTTTATGGCCTTAAGACTGTAACTTTGTAACCAAATAAACCCCCTTTATAAAAGCCAATCCATTTCTGGTGTTTTGCAAGATGGCAGCATTAGCAAACTGGAAGAGATGCTCAGTGAAACTTGATTTTCATATAAACAATGGATAAAATTCCTGTATAAGCATGTTCCATGCCAAACAGAATTGGGTGTCCAGGGTTCTGTCTGCTCTCAGAGTAGGCCTACCTCTAGCTCAGGTGTACATTCTATCTCCCCTAGGATAAAAGCTGTTTTAAGTTGGTATCAGGCTAACAGCAAGGTAATAAGATTGGATGTCCAGGGTGGAAAAAGCCCAGTAGGTCTTGCAGCTTCATCTGTGCTTCAGTTTCATGGATCCAAAAGGCAGTGCCCTTCCAGCATCTCCTGTAGGTAATTCACCCGGAAAGGAAGTGGTGAGGGTGCGGGACAGGATATGGCGTTTCTGAGCAGGGTTCCCTCCTAAATGCCCTCTAACACAGCCCACATTCTACTCTGGGTTGGTCTCAGGATCCAGCCTCCCGTGGCCAACTCTCAAAGGCAGAAACAGGCTAAGGAAAATTGCTGTGTTCCATAACGTGGCTGGGTAATGGCCAAGGTAAGGCTGGACAAGCTCTATTTCCTTAATCCATAATAGTTCTTTCACCCAGGACTTTTTCTAGGTAATTTTTCAAACTAATTGTATTGTCAGCCCGGCTGAGTACACCACCTGTTGAATTACCAACTTCGTTTTAGTAACTATCTAGCAATGAACAGGTACACTATAATTTTATTTTGTTGTTGGAATCCTATTTCTTTTAGACTTTGAGCCCCACTTCTTCACCAAACCTAGAAAGTGAGCCCCGAAGTTTCCTGAACAGGTCAAATATTACTACTTCTATACTGTCTTCCAGGTTTTCCACTTTCCAGATTAAAGGAAGGGATTGTTGTAGTTTGCTAATGCTGCCGGGATGCAAAACACCAGAAATTGATTGGCTTTTATAAAAGGGGGTTTATTTGGTTACACAGTTACTGTCTTAAGGCCATAAAGTGTCCAAGGTAACACATTAGCAATCGGGTACCTTCACTGGAGGATGGCCAATGGTGTCCGGAAAACCTCTGTTAGCTGGGAAGGCATGTGGCTGGCGTCTGCTCCAAAGTTCTGATTTCAAAATGGCTTTCTCCCAGGACGTTCCTCTCTAGGCCACAGCTCCTCTTTAAAATGTCACTCTCAGTTACTCTTGGGGTGTTTGTTCTTTCTTACCTTCTCTGGAGCAAGAATCTGCTTTCAATGGTAGTCTTCAAACTGTCTCTCATCTGCAGCATTTCTCTTAGCACCTGTGCATTCTTCAGAATGTCCCTCTTGTCTGTAGCAAGCTTGCTCCTTCTGTCTGAGCTTGTATAGTGCTCCAGTAAACTAATGAAGGCCCATGCTGAATGAGCGGGGCCACACCTCCATGAAAGTCATCCAATGAAAGATCTCACCCACAGTTGAGTGATCACATCTCCATGGAAACATCCAATCAAAAGTCTGCAACTCAGTCAGCACCAATACTTTTCCTGCCCACACAAGACTGCATCAAAGATAATGGTGTTCTGGGGGACATAACACATCCAAACCAGCACAAGGGATGGATGTGTTTTTTAATCAGTCTCGATAAAGCAATTCACTAATATATTCTATCACAGACAGACACCCACACACATACAATCCCTTATTCAAATAACCCATATTTATCACATCTTTCTTGAGAATCACATTAATAATGAGAATAGCACACAACTCCCCCATTTTATAAGCCTAACGGTTTCTGTCTATGACACCTCTGTTTAATTGGTGGCTGAGGCTGGAAGTCCTGTTTTCCATCCTCTTATCTTTGTCCTTTCTGGTTGGTCATTCATTTGGAACTAGCCATAGTTTATTCTAAAATAGATTATAAGCTTTATAAAAAAAAAGGGCATGGAATATATTTTGTTTCTTACTATCACCCACAAAACGCTTTGTATATTATAGCAGCTAGGTAAAACACATGTTGAATAAGTGAATAATTGATCGATCGATACAAAGCACAGAAAGTATAGTCAATTGCCAATTACCCTAAACTGATGACCCAGAGTTTGGATTTCTTACTGAAAGTTTTTACGTGCCCTCATCCCAAAACTTATTTTTATTATTATTAATTATTTTAATGTTATTTATTATTCTGGGCATAGCATAGTAATTTACATAAAGAAAAACCCACCAATGAGTGGTGTTGATTGACTGCTTACTAGTTTTCATTAAATTTTTCTTCTCTCATATATTTTATAACACTGCTTCAGTGGCAAGGAAAATTCTTTTTAAGATACAATACTTAATTAAATCTCTGAGGCGATAGACAAGAAAAACTAAAAAGATGAAATAAACTAGAGCAAAAAGTAGAAATAAAATCGAGAGAGGGAGAAAGAGAGACTTTCCATTAATCCCAAAGAAAGCTGGCCAATTTCTGAATAAATAATTCAAAAAGTTGCACTAGGGAAGCAGAAGAAAGTTGCATAAGATGAAGAAGACAAACTTCAATTTCTTTTAAAAATAAATTTTTCGGGTTCTCAGGGTATCTCACGCTCATATTAATTAATAAATGTCAAACATATCCCAAAACCAAAGCAAAAAAGTTACCCCCTGTTTGGGATCCTTCATATCAGAACTCCCCTCTGTGGTATGAAACAAAGTTGTGTGCTGTCTGCATAATCAACTGTCTTTCCTGAGAAATTTTCCTGCATGGAAAGAAAGAATCAGTAGGGGATATGAGGACTGAAAAAAGATCAATGCCCCCCAAACAAGATACAGGAACCACAGCAGAGAGAAGACAAGCCACCAGGTGATTGTACACTCTCGCTAAGAGAAGAGTGTGTGTGTGTGTGTGTACATGCTTATCTTCAGGATGTGGAGGGGTCTTGCTCACTCTTGAAATTATTTTGGTAGCAGCTTTTAATTCACAGAATTCCAGTGTGCATTTGCATTTCAATCTCAGAAGATTTGCTTATTTCTTACATAACTCCAGGGATGTGCAACATAATTGCATGCATTTCAGAAGAGCAGGAAGAGAAATAATTCTTTTGTCTGCATATGATACACAAAGTATTCATGACATGTACCTCCATCAGGATCCCAGCACAAGACACAAGGATGTTTAGACGCTTCGAGACCAGCAGTAGTAGGAAAGCTTTTCCACATCTAGGCTTGACGGAACAAAGGGAAGAAATGGTCTAATTAGAGCTTGACTGAGGGCTGGGCAGGGATCAGGTCTCGCCTAATTGCTAGCAGTGCAGACACAGCCAGACCAGAGCTTAAAGCAGGGAGGGAGTGGGTGGGATAAGCACACTGCTGTCTCTATTTCCTGCCCTCTCATTTCCTTCCAGTGCTTTCCATCAGCCTCATCAAACCGAAGCCAGAGAGCAAGGCATCCATGTTTATGCCCTCCATGGTGGTCAGCCTCCAGGAGACCCAGAAATAGGCAGAGTAAGTTGGAGAAAGGATTTGGAGGGCAAACTCTGGGTAAACAGCCTGAGAAGAGTGTGGTGCCTTATTTTATTAAAGATTATGAAGAAAACATAACCTAAATTTATAGCAGCTCTTTTCCTACTGAAAGAAAAGTTGAGACCTGAGTTCAAATTTTAAATCTCTCCTTGTTTGCTCAGAGCCTTTGAAACAGTCACTTAAACCCCCTGCGCCTCAATCGGTAATATTATTTTTACTTACCTTTTTTACAAAAGGGTCTCTATAGATATACATGCAATTGTTGCAAACACTCATGCTCTCTTCAGGGCAGGGAAAAGTAGAAATCCAGAACTTTCCATTAGTCCTTGGCATATAGGGTGGATCTAACAGGGGTGACAAAGTACAGTGTCAACTTTTATTTCTTTTCAGCCTATGAACTTCAACAGACTCAAACTTGGACATACTTTAGGAAACTTAAAAAGATTAAGCCAAGGTTAAGCTATCAAATAGTGAAGTAGTATGTTTGGAGCTGAGAAACTTGGGTTCTATTTTCAACACACCCATTATTGGTGCTTTTTGAAATTCTTTAGATTTCCAAATAGTGTTTCAAAAGGTAATTTGTGTTGGAGTTATGAGTAGGCAAACACAGCAGAGTGTTCACTTTCATGTAGTTTTCTATTCATCTGCGGATGTCTTTGGTCTGCAATTTGCCTCTGGAAAATGCATGCAATTTGCTTTGATAAACTGAAAATTCCAGCCTCATGCTGCTCTTTTGGGGGAAATCATGAGGCTCATACAGGAAGAGATAAACAGAGCGGCAACTTGTCAAAAGTACTAACATTTGAAAAATTAGAATTACAGTAATTGGATACATCTATTTTTAAGGGCTCTGTGAAAAATAATCTCCTAACACTATTTAACTCAAAAGGTTTTAATGTCTGAGCTCTGGTGCTCTGGATCCCCCATGCCAGGCCAAATACATATCCAAGTCTGAGGAATGGAGAGCTCCTGGAGAAAAACCGAAGAGAATAAAGGAGAGAGAACAGCAAGCTGCCCGTGGGGGTGGTGGAGGGTGATTCATGGTTTGGGAGACCTCACACAGCTTAATCCTTACCTTGACAACCCCGAAATAGCACCGAAACAAAACAGGACAAACGTGGCCATCGTGCATTTAAGATACAGTCTCATCCCTCCTTTTTTTCTTAATTTTTTTTAGTAAGTCTAGGTATTTATTGAAAAGAATGCAAATGTTTTTTCCAGGTAGCATTGAGGAGCTGGGCTGAGTGCTTGTTTTCATTCATTTGGTTTATTCTCAGTATTTTTCTTTTTCTTTTTCCTCTTTTTTTTTTGGTCCATATGCACGTGTCTGTGGGACTGCTGCAATTTTGGAAGAAAAATGACAACTGTGCAAAAGTGGGTGCCTAGGAGAAAAGAAATGTCACAATTTGACTTGTGATGTTTTTCCTTCTCATCTTTGACTTTGCTTCTTTTGTGTTTCTTTCGTTTGGAACTCCCCCTTACAAAAATCCAGAGCACAGAACTTGTATCTATCTTACTACTTAATGATAAATTCTTAAATACTAGAAATGGTTCCCCTTCGGTACCTGAAGGGTTTTTTGCCTGATAGCTGTTATTTTTATATGGTTATTGTCTTCTTTAAGCAGTGCTGAAATGAGATGTAGCACACCCATAAATAAAAATAAAAAGGCTAAACTCTCAAGAGGCCCCAACTCGATTTTATTAAATCTATTAAATCTGGGTGCCAGAAATGCCCCAGGTATGGGACCTCTGCTCAAAGAGGGTTGAATAAAGACATTTCAGTTTCACTCCATCCTATGAAACCTATTGAAGACAAAAACAAAGTCAAAAGTCAAGAAGAGAGCTCCTTCTTTTTCACAACAAGGATTTCTCCTACTCTAGATTTCACTCTTTGAAGAGTATCTGCCAAGTATGGTCATGTTTGGAACAAAAATAAGATGGAAGTCTGGAAAGCTTGTATTTACTCAGACCTTGAGTAGGATTTGGATCTCCCTAAAAGGGAGAATCATGGTACTCAAAGACTGGAGCAAAAATGTAAGGTGTGGTGGGAAAAGATGTAAGGGGAAAGTGGGGAGTGTCCTCCTCAGAACGCCCATTGTTAAACTGGTGAAGCTGAAGGAGGACACAGGCTCATATGCCGTTGTACAGTCTTCTGCCCACCTTCTGGCTGAGAAACGGTTGGAAGTGAGGTTGGGAAGGAAGGAAGCAGAAGAAATCATAAGATTCCAATACAGAGAACTTCTGACTTAAAGAAGCCTACTACGTGCCACGTTGATCCATGGAACGTGTTCTCAGAACAGAGGGCAATATGGGTTTGTTGAGGAATATTTAAGAAAGCAGACCTAAATTGTTCCAGCTAATCCTTTTCAACTCAAAAGTTCAGATATATCTATCACAAGCTATCTAGCTACTCTTCTACCATTTTCCCTCCATGATGGTCTTTCCACCCATCTGTCCATCCATATGGTTGGTTACCAAAAGTTGAAAGTAGTTGATTCTCCCTGATCAGATTTAGGCTTGCCTTTTGCTTTTAATGTTTTCCTCTGTCTTTTCTGCATTGCTTGAGTTTTTAAGTACAAGCAAATCATTAAAAAAATAAAATGTCAGCTAGAGAACCAAGCAATCCAATTCATTTTTATAAATGAAAGTAATTAATTAATGACAAAGAATAAGGCAGAAGAAATTGTTGTCGATAACGGGAACCACATTATGATAATGTCATACTTTTTAATTCTACTGTGTATGTGTGTATATTTGTTTGTGTGGTGTATCTGTGTGTACACAGTGGGGCTAGCGGGAGAAAGAGAGAGAGCTTCCTCCTCCCTGGCCCTGCTTTTGGATAGCGGTGCTGAGGGAGCAGTTCATGTACATCCCCAGTCAGGTTCTCCTTATGCCAAAATTCTGATCCCACACTCAGAGATGCCAACATCTACACTTGAGTTCAGAGTCCTGACTAGTAATCATGGAGCTTTCTTTGTTTTTGGCTTGCTATGCCTCTTGCTCTTTCTGTGGGGTAGAACCCAACCTGAAAATGGGTCTCCCATTTATTAGGTTAAATGCCCATTTCCTCAATAGCACATTCATCAACTCATGTCAGAGATGCAAAGAGTAAGCAACTTTTACTAGTTAGTGTCATTTACAATCATTTTAGCCCAATAGTGAAGAAGTAACAGCACCCTAACCAGGTATCCAGAATCAACTTGCCTGTGCCACAATTACCTTTTATTTCCTCATAGTTCATGGGGTTATAAAACTTTTGAGTTGAAGGAAATAAAGGCAGGAGAGAAAGGAGCTAGCACTGTTTGGCTCATATCTTAGGATTCTTTGTTCTCCAGAACTTGAGAACGTTTTGCGGACCAAAACGTAACTTTTCCAAGGCTCACTTTCCTGAAATGTAAAATGGGGGAATTAAAGACGTTTCCTCACAGAGTGGTTGAGATGGGTAAATGAGATATTCGACTGCCCAATTGTAATATCTGTTCAATAAACATTAACTATTGTGGCAATAACTGACTCAACCTCAAGTCAGTCCCACAGAAGGACATTGAGCTTGCTTTCTCTCTGAAAGCCAATAAACAATATTTTGTAAGTATTCATTTTGACTCTGGCCTCTTGGTTCCCTGATATCTCCCAGGGTCCTGAGACTTGCACGCACGCTTTTGCTATAATGTTTTCTGTGCCCTAGAAACCTTGATACCACCCAGGATTCTGGTGTGTCGAGGCAGGGGGGAATTAGCATGGAAAAACATTAATGTCCAGGTTTTATTACCATGTCACATTTAAAGCAGTCACAGTGGAAAATAGTTGGAATTCTTACCTATTTACCCAGTGGCACAAACCCTTGAAGCCTAAGGAACCCACAATCAGTATAAATGGACATCAGTAAACAGGAACAAAGAAACCTAAGATCTGGATAAATTGCTGGAAAACATAAAGCCAGAGCAATTGGATGATTATGAATAAACAGGCAATCTCCCATCTCCAAAATAAGGGTAAGGATAGTTCTAACATGTCCTGTTAGGGACTGATTAGATTGGGAATACTGGGGCCTGTCCTCGGAGGGCTGTGGCTAAACTACAGAACATTCTAGCAGAGCCATCACAGACTAAGTGCCAGGAAACTGTGTTCCTCAAGCAGCCACACCTCCTAGAGGAGGAGAGGAGTATCTGAGGGGACCTGGTCACTCTCTTCAAACATGAGTAGGGCTGCCATATAGATGGAAGCCCTATTTATCCTTGATTTCTCCAATGGGCAGGCTGGAATCAGTGCCCAGATTAGTAGAGAAGATGGGTGTCATTCACCTCTTAGAAGGAACATTTTAACAGCATTAACACTCCTATTATGGAATAGGCTAGCTGATAAAACTGTGGGCAACTCACCATGAAAAATGGGCATGCAACCTTGTTGGGGCACCTCTATGTCAGAGAAATTAAAGATAAATGTTCCCAAAGTCATAGTAAAACATCTGAAAATGGCTCTAACAGAAAGGAGAAATAGCTTGAGTGAAAGGAGCAGGTACACACAAAGTGATATGCCCTGTATATAAAAAAATGAAGGAACGAGGAAGAAAAAGGAAAAATTAAAGTTAATTTACTGCTATTTGCCACCCCTCAAATATACTGAGAATCTATTATGTACAAGCACACATTTAGTTTTGATAACAGTGGGAGCTACATTAGATAAATTAGTCGGAAATCAGTTTTCACGAAATTTACAGCCCAGTAGAAGAAAAGCATGTTCATAAATAACGATTTTATCATGTAGAAAGTGGCATAAATGTGGTGCATATAAAGTCCCCTGGGAATGGTACTTTAAATAATAATGGATAAATCAACGTATATTTTCCCTGTAATAAAAAAAAATGAGGAAAAAGTGTAAGGGATTTGAAATCACTTGCTTCTCATTTGTAAGAAAAGAAAGGTAGGGCAAAGCAGTTAACCATTGAAATGAGAAAGAAAAATTTTAGAAAATGTTTTTTGTTTTTTCTTTTCTGTAGACTCTATCATAGTTTGGGTAGGACACCTAAGAACACATTTTTTGAAGTTATTCTAAATGTCTCCCCATTAAAGTTCATTTTTATTTATCTCAAATAACACAGGTTTATTGAAAAAACTGAGAAAAATAAAAATAAGCAAAAAGAAGAAAAAGCCAAATAATTTTTCAAAGAACCTATAATCCCATTATCAAGAGATAGCCATTATTAGATTCACATTAAAAATACAACCTTTCTCTATGAACATCCATTTGCATATATTATATGCATACAGAGCATAAATAATAGACAATAAATAATTTTAAGCTTTCTTTTTGTAGCATGATTTACACATAAAATATATGGAAACGCATTTTCACATTAATAAAAATGTTTTGTGACACCATCCTTAATGACTCATTGCTTTTTTGGACACACCGTAATATATTTTTAAAAGACTCAATTGTTGCACATTTGTTTCCAATTTTTTACTACAGATACTGCCACAATGAACTCACCAGCAAATATACATATTTCAGAGTCTTTTATTATAAATTTTTCTTTATTTCTGGACCAAACTCTATGAGTTCATTTTTCCATATTCTTGCAAACACAAAGTATTACTATTAGGTTCTCTTTAAGTATCTGGCAAAAAACGCAGTATCTCATTCCTGTGTTAATCTACAGTTCTTTTTTTCTAACAATGAACGTTTTTATATATCTGTAAACCACAAACCTTGTGAATTTATTTGTTTTTAAATTGTCTGCTACTGGTATATTCTTGGTCCATTCTTAATGGGTGTTTTTACTTTTCTTATTAATTCACAAGGGCATGTTTTAAATATATTTATCAGCTTATAGATTGACTTTTCACAGTATTTTTTTTATTCAAACTCATTTAAATTTTGTGTCATCAAAGCTCTTGATAGTTTTCTATACAGTTTCTGTTTTGGTGTCTTGTTTTAAAAAGCCTTTCCCACTCTGGAAGTTCTAGATTCCCCTATATATTCCTAAAATGTTTTGTAATTTCATAACTTGTACTTAATATTTAGGTCATCTGGAATTTATTTTGGAATTGTGTATGGTGTCCAATGTAAATTTTTCAAACTATTAATTCATTTTTCAAACTATTAACTACTAATATAATTATTAATTTTATTCTTTTCTTACTGAATTAAGATTTTTTTCATTGAGCATCTCTAAAGTCAAGCACCAGTAATATAATATAATATAACAGGGGAAAAGAGATACAATTATTTTTCTTGACAGAGCTTACATTCCCATAAGAGAAACAAGTATTACACAAATTCTCGTGGAAATATTTATAGAAAAATGTGGAGAACAGCCTTAGTTTGGGGCTCAGGGAAAGAAAATTAACTTTGCATCAGAATATAGGTAGAAAAATAGTGTGAAGGAAGAAATGATACCCTGTACAAAGTCTTGGTGTGTACTGAACATGGCTCATTCAAGGAGCTAGAAGAAATGCCCATATGGCTTGGCCACAGAAGATAAGAAGTCATCTATGTCCCAGAGTATGTGGGTCCATTCCACATAAGGCAAAGCTAATCTCTTCACCCCTTAAAAATTAGGGTATTAGCTATTCTGATTGCTTATTTTCACAAATTAAGTTCGAGAATCACTTTTTTATTCAGAAAAAAAATATTTCATTTTCTTTAGAAATTCTTTAAAGTTAAATATTAAGCTGTGGCAGGTTTTTTTTTTCTTTTTTTAGCAGTCAATGAAGTGACTATTATTAATTGTATGATTTCAAGATGTTTGTCTTAATTTTAACACACTACTTTTGTTACAGTTATATACATACGCATGTGCATAGGAAAGTGTGTTAATATGACTCACTTTGATAGCATTTATTATGAAACGAGTTAGAACTTAGATTTTAAAGAGGAAACTTTAAGTTGTTTTCCTACATGTTCTAGCGGTTTGTGTTTGGGAGTTTTAGTGTGACACCAGACGAAATTATCCTGCCATGAAAATATGAGCCTAACTGGGGGTCAGGGGCTCCCCTAATGCCCCAAACCATTGGATAGGGAAAGATGGAGTTACTGTCCAACATTATTAGACGCAAGGCACCTGAAAAAATATCAAGTCACTTGCCTAAGATTAATTATCCTTTACTCATGACCTTTCAAGGAGAGAAAGGGACACTTTGCCTGTCTTCTAAGACAGTTATAAACACAAGACATTAGGATACTGAACATTCTTAATAAATGGACAATCAAAATCCAAAGTAAGGCATTCATAAATTCACTTTCCCCTAAATTGTTGGCACCAGGCATGAGGTCAGTCCAGGATTAACGCCACAGCACATTCTAATAAATTACTTTGGGTGTTGTCTTTTTTGATGATTGGGCCTCTCGTTTAAGTGGGAGGGTGTATCTTTGCATCTTAATTTCTTCACCAAGCTACTATGAAAGTGGTTAGTATACATTGTCAACAGAGGCCAAGGAAGTGAGAAAGGTGAATTATAGACATTTCCAGGATGTACCAGTCATCACAGGGATGTAAGTCATTTGTCATAAAGTGATTTTATGTCACATAGTTTATCTGTAGGTGTTATGCACCACCTCCCAAGGGTCCTTGAATGAGCTTTGCTTTATGGGTTACTGGTTGTTGCCCTTCTTTCCAAGTGTTTGTGTTCATCAAGTGTGTAGTTACTTTTCCCTGGGATCTCATAATTCCGTGGGGTTGCCAGCTACCTTGGCAGTTAATATACATCTGAGAAGGAGAAGCAAAAACCTGGGCTCCAGCTTGTATTATACTTGGAGTTGGGGCAGCCCTGTAGAACTGTAGTGGGCAAAGGACACACCTCCAGACCCAGAACTGCCCCCTGCTTGCCACACTCCTCCACAACCCTGCCCCTCAGAGGAGCTGCTTGTCCTTTTTCCTGGCTGCTACTCCTGTGTCTAATCATTTAACCTTTAGAGTGGTGTGCTGAGTGAATGCGCAAGGGATGTTTCAGGGAGCAACTGGTCTACCTGATCCTCTTGCTATCCACTGCCTACCAGCCATTCTCAAGATTCATTCTGATGATTCCTTTATCCTCTGTGGCTAACATGGCTAGTGCTGTTGTTTTTGACAAACCGCATTGGATCAAGGAATGTGCAGTGATCTATTCTAGGAAATAGAGGGTAGGAAAAAAATCACAATGAAGCAAGTATCCCCAACACATTCTCTGACTATTCACTGGATCCTTTTTTCTCTTTCTCTCTTCAATGGACTCAATCACCTACTCTCTCCACAATATTTTCTCATGGATTTATGTTAGCTTCTCCCATCTCTCCTTTTCTTTTTCCCCTTTATACTATGCATCTCAAGTTTTAGGTCAGTGTGCCATATCCACAGGAAGCAGAACTCTAGAAAAACATTTCATCCCCATTTAATGTATGGGGAAACTTAGGTTCAGAGAATTTAAATAATTTGCCTTTAGATTGCCCAGTCTGTGAGCTACAGAGAAGAAGCAAGCCCATCTATCTTGGACTGCAATCCCCATGGGTTTTTCCTGGAATTTATATTGGATAAGAAGTAATATACAGGAATCATTTCTAAGAATATCATTTGCTCAGCCAATAAAAAAATCATCCTCTTTTTACTAACTCTGAAGCTGGGAAATCATTTCAAATTTGCCCAGGAAGATCAAACACACAGAAGATATTTTCTGTCCCAAAGGTTCGTTCTCACTTGGTAGAGATGAGAAAAGGTTGTTGAGTAAGTGTACAGATAATTCTGAGTCCCATTTACAAAGACAACTCATGCAGAAATTGTGCACATAAATCCCATAAGTGGACACTGAGCTGTTCGCAATTTAAAACCTCTTTAGCATTGTGCACTGAGTAAATGGAAATCATTCATTGCTCTCCACCACTGACACAATATTTAGCTCTTCTTTCAGGTCAGTGCTTTTCAGTGCAATGCCCCAAAAAACAGAGCTTTTTTTTCCCCCCAAACAACAGCTCTTGAACAATGCAAAACATTTAATTTTTAATCACCACAATGTTGCTTGTTCTAGGACTAGACATGCTACTGCCAGGTACTAAAATATAAACTAGTCAAATGGAAAAGACCTTATAGGTTTTAACTCCCCTAAATCATACATGGCAAAGTTGAAATAATTATCTGTAGTATTTGTTAATTTTTTGTGAATTTCTTGTCTTCTTATTCCTGTGCATTTACATTTTGGAGGGAAATGTTTATTTAAGGGCAAGGGGAATTATTTTGAGCAAGACTTAAGATTCAAGTGGTATTGAGTCTCCTATATGTAGAGGACTAAAGTAGGTGTTTGAGAGCAGAGGAGTGTTAAAAATGCTAATGCAGCACAATAATTTTGACTCTTCCATTCATCCTTAGAATAACCAGACAATCAACAACTCCAAAGTTCATAGCCTCATCACTTCTTCCTGGAGTTTGAACAAAGTCATGCCACTGATCTGATAGAACACAGTCAAAAATATTTCTTTAGCAAATACTTGAGCCAGTGCAGAGACCACCAATTGATTTACTTTTTTGTTGGAGGTGATAATACCGCTATAAAAGGAAAAGGAGGAAAATGTCACATGGAATATACTGTATGCTAAATATTTTGCCAGTCACCCTACACTTGTAACCCAACCATGTTGGCACAAGTCTATGATGCTGTCATCAGAAATTACATCCCCACAGCCTTTGAAGGGTCATCAGCTTTTTCTGAGAGTCCTGGAATGTCCCACAGTTCTCAGGAAACAGGGCCTCCAGTGCCATCTTCCAGCCTCTTGACCCTGCCACCATGCACCAGCTCTCCAGCTGATGCGCACAGCAAAGCTGTGCTGGGCAGAGTTCTCCTCCAGGGGGAAGCCACTCCGTTATTGTAGCTACTCTGGCAATGAGAGAAGGGACATTATTTTTTCCATATCCTATTTTACTCTATGCATAGGAATGATTATTACCCACTCCACTACAGACAACTGACATTAGGCAATAACTTTTTAGGAGAATTGTCAGAGCTACCATGAATCATCTTCTACCCAGAGAATAACTTACATACACCAGCAGGAGTCCTATCTGTCAACGATCTGTTACTCAGAAGGCTCCGTGCCTTACTCCTGGCTGCTTCCTCAGTCCCCAGGAACCCAGTCTCCATAGTCCAGAGATGGATGTCTAAAGGAAACAAAATCCCAGTATGGTAAAAGGGTGAGAGATTAAAATAAGAAAAACTCACTGTTTATAAAAACCAGCTATATGAAATGGTCGATGTGATTCCATACAAAGTGTAATTTAATCTTTTTAACACCTCTTAGGAGTGTATAGTATTATCCCCCTTTGAACAGATGGGAAACTGCAGGGAAGTTAAATAGCTTGTCCAAGGTCTCACAACTCTTGAAGAGCTGAGGCTAAGCATGTATTCAACTTTGGCCAACTCCTCAGTCAATGCTTTCAAAGATACTGTACTGCTTTCCTGCAAATCTGGAGATCATAGAGTACCATCAAAGAAGAAAACGGAAATACAATTTTCTGAGTCATTTATGTAAAAAGAGAGGATCCTTCAAGAGGTTATCTTATGGCATGTTGGTTTGGATTCCCATTTACTGGTGAGAGAATGCTCTAAAAATACTTTTGAAAGTTCATAACCCTATTAAAAGACAACGTACTATATTATTAATTTGAAGCACAATGGTCTTTGCATAAAGAGTGATTTTATTTATACAATGATCTCAAATATGTGTTGTTGGTGGAAGAAGGTAATATGGATTTCCTGATTACTTTGCATGTACCATGAGGAGAGCTATGAGCTAGCACACTTCAAAGCTGATTGCTTCGAGGTCCTTTCTGCAAAATATTTGATGACTGTGTGCATGAATTATAGAGTGTTAAGGCTGCAGAAACATCTTGGCATTGATAAAATGGAGCAGTAACTTGGAGCTGTTTCAAGAATACTGCATATTCATCTGTAATATGAATAGTAAGTTAATGCTTATGAAAGATGTATAAAACACTAAAAATAGGTATTACTATTATTACTAATAAAATCATGCTAGCGATTTAAGTGGAACCACAGCTAAAGAAAAAGTACTAGCTATCATATATTGACTACATTTTATGTGCCAAGAGCTATATTAGAGGTTCTAGTCACATGTATTTCACTGGGTAACTCCCAGCAGTTGGGTGCTGAAGCTGAAAGAAGTCAAGTCTCACAGCTAGAAGCTGTGAAGCACAGAGGCTTTGAATCCAGAACCAACCACATCTGAAACTCCTCCACTTAGCAGATGGCCTCAGAGTTTCTCACACACTTAGGATTAAGTCAGCACCAAGAGTGCCCGTGCTGCTCCTAGCTTCGGAGCGACTGATTTGATCCATTTGTGGCTCCATAATTATCCTGAAGGAAAGGTATATAAAGAGGAATCTTTTGTCCTTGACTACAGGTGTTATTTCCATGCATCCAACTCTCCCTCTTGGGAACAAATCATCAATAATCCTAATGAGCAGAAACCTGTACCAAGTGTTACTCAAGGTCGGTGAAAGGGACAGAGCAATTTTGACGTGTCAAACTGAAATCACTTTGGAACTTGAAAGTCTCTCAGCGTTATCTGGACTAATGGACAGCTTACCACAGTAGAATGGCCCACGGCACTCTCCGTCAAACAGAGTAAAATAGTATACGGTATTTTGGATTATAGGCTGTCAGAACCAGAAGGACCTTAAGAAATTGTTTTATAATTTCTTTTTAGGTGTAGAGATGTTGACAGCTACTGAGATTGAGGGACTGGCTCAGAGTAATTCAGCACAGAAGCAGAGCAGAGACCAGATCCTCCAGACTTGTGGATCTTTGCTCTCTAAGTTGGTTAAATAGACATACATTTTCATACTAAAAAACAAGGAAAATCAAGGAGAATATAAAAACACCCTCATATTCGCCATCCAAATTGCTTCCCCATGTCCTTTACTCACTAATACCTCCCTTCCCAGACACAGCTACTGTCACAAATGCAGATGTGAGTTTAATACATGTACACTTTTACTGCTATTTATGTGTGTGTCAATAAACAACATGAAGTGATGTGTTGTTTTGTTTACATAAATGTCATCATAGAGTGCATTATATTCCATATCATGATTTCTTTGCTCAAAATTGTATTTTAGCAACCTATGTTCATATATATATTTATTTATTCTGACTCTCTATAATATTACATTGCAAAAAATAAAAAACCAGGCTATTTAAACATCTCCTGACTACTGGAAATTTCTTGTTGTAGTTGTTGTCCTCTCCCCCACCCTTTGTTTGCTATCTCACACAATGCTGCTCGTGCACCTATATATCCCAAAGGCATATCTCATTTTGTTTTGCTTCTTTCTGTAATCTATAAAAGTGCTATGATTTTATGTGCAATCTTCTGCTTCTTGCTTAGATTTCAAAGAGTGAGCCAGGTTGACACACAAAGGTGTGTTTTATTCATCATGCACTGCTGTATTGTATTCCACGGCATACATGTGCCATAAATTATTTATCCTTTCCACTGTTGATCAGCATTCTAGTTGTTTCCCATTTCTGTACTATTTTGAACTGTCAGCCAGAAGGAGAGACACCTAAAGAGATGACAATCCGCTCTGGAACGCGTGTTGGGGTCACCACAAAAAGCACGACTCACACAGGCTCTGATGGGAAGACATTTTCTTCACATAGAGAAGAGACAGAGCAAGCTCAACTTCACTAGCTGGAGTCAGTTCCCCAGAGACAGCAGTTCTCCATCTGTGGCCGATACAAGGAGAAGTTCTATGCACAGCACCCCTTGGTTTGTGCCTGTGTGCTGTTCCAGTGGAGGAAACCACTCCCTCCCCACCAGGGACAGATATACCTCCGAGATGTGAGTCGGAAGTCATAAAACCTACCCACTAGAGTCAAACAGTCTCCCGTGTATGTTTAAAAGTGCTGGGGGGGATTCTGGGAAGATGGTGGCATAGAAAGAAGTGAAAGACTTAGTCTCCCCCAGAACAATTCATAAATGAACACAAAACCAATAAATAACTTGGAATGGTAGCGGGGAGACAAACGTGACAGTACACTCAACATCCACCGACCTGAATTGGGAGGAATGCCCAAGATCACAGCATAAAATCTGTAAGTAAAACTGCGGACCCATGCTGAGAGCCGAGAGCCTAGAGCTGGGAGCCCCTCCCTCACAGAAGCCGCACCGTGCACTTTCTCAGCCCAGCTCCAAGTGAGGTTTTAATAATAACTGCTCAATACAGCAGCGAATCCTCAACAAGCAGAGGCTTTTGGCGACAACTGACCTTGGGAGAATCGGGGGAAATATTCTGCTTCTCGCTCTCTCTCTGTGGAGAAAACCTCAGCTGCTCTCAGCCCACAAGGCATTGCAGTAAAGACAACCTCACACATTCTGCATTCTGAAACGAGCTGAGAGCCCCATGGCACAGCCAAGTGGCCCAGGGCTTCCCTAGAGGGATGGCACACACTGATTATGTTGCACGGCACCCCCCTTGGCTGAGGGAGGAACGTGGCTGGGAGGGGGGATCCGCTCAGAGAACCCTGGGGCACTACACCAAGTCCAGTGGTTTACGGGACACCAAGAGAGAGCTGCCCTTCCTCCCTGGCCACCCGTGCGCGTGCCCCACATTCAGCGCGGGCGACTCCAGCGGCGCGCCCAGGCTGAGCTCTCCAACTGAACACACAAGAATCATTTCCCCACACTACGCAAGAACTGACTGGAGGGATATAGATGGCTCACAGATGCCATCTGCTGGTTACTTAGAGAAACTGTACATCACCAAACTGTATCTCTGAAAAATTAGATCGATGTCCCTTTTTTTTTGATACAAATTGAAAGAACCCTATCAAGCAAAGTAAATGCCAAGAGGCCAAAAACAACAGAAAATCTTAATGCATATGATAAAACCAGATGATATGGAGAATCCAGCTCCAAACACACAAATCAAGATTTCGGAAGAAATGTTATTCCTCGCAGATTTCACTAAAGAACTACAAAGAATGAAAACATGGCAAAGGATTTAAAGGACATCAAGAGGACCATGGCCCAGGATATAAGCACCATAAAAAAGACACTAGAAGAGCATAAAGAAGACATTGCAAGAGTAAATAAAAAAAATAGAAGATCTTATGGAAATAAAAGAAACTGTTGGCCAAATTAAAAAGACTCTGGATATTCACAATACAAGCCTAGAGGAAGTGGAACAACATCTCAGTGTCCTAGAAACCCACAGAACAGCAAATGAAAGAACAAAAGAAAGAATGGAGAAAAAAATTGAAAAAATCGCAATGGATCTCAGGGATACGATAGATAAAATAAAACGTCCAAACTTAAGACTCATTGATGTCCCAGAAGGGGAAGAGAAGGGTAAAGGTCTAGAAAGAGTATTCAAAGAAATTGTTGGGGAAAACTTCCCCAACCTTCTACACAATATAAATACACAAAGCATAAATGCCCAGCGAACTCCAAATAGAATAAATCCAAATAAACCTACCCAAGACACATTCTGATCAGACTCTCAAATACTGAAGAGAAGGAGCAAGTTCTGAAAGCAGCAAGAGAAAAGCAATTCACCACATACAAAGGAAACAATATAAGACTAAGTAGTGACTACTCAGCGGCCACCATGGAGGCGAGAAGGCAGTGGCATGACATATTTAAAATTCTAAGAGAGAAAAATTTCCAGCCAAGAATCCTTTATCCAGCAAAACTCTCCTTCAAATTTGAGGGAGAGCTTAAATTTTTCACAGACAGACAAATGCTGAGAGACTTTGCCAATAAAAGACCCGCCCTACTTCAGATCCTAAAGAAAGCCCTACCAACAGAGAGACAAAGAAAGGAGAAAGAGATATAGAGAATTTTAACAGACTTATATGGTACCTTACATCCCAAATCACCAGGACACTCATTTTTCTCTAGTGATTACAGATCTTTCTCCAGAAGGGACCATAAGCTGGAACATAAAACAAGCCTCAAGAAATTAAAAAAAAAAAAAATTTGAATATACTCAAAGAACATTCTCCAACCACAATGGAATACAAATAGAAGTCAATAATTTTTTAACTGTAACTCCATTATTTACTTCCTACATGATAAAAAAATACACAAACTCTAAGGACAAATCAGTGGTTTTGAACTCAATGTAAAACATGTAATTTTAGACAACTATATAAAGGTGTGGGAACAAAGGAGTATAGGAACACAGTTTATGTGCCCTGTTGAAGTGAATGAGGTATCAAAGAAAAACCAGAATGATAGGATTTAAGAAGTTAATTTTAAGCCCCACAGTAAACACAAAGAAATTATCAGAGAATATAACCATAGAGATGAAATTAGAGTTTGGGTTAAGAGAAATGGGGGAAGGGACAATGGGAAGTTAAGAAAGGAGTGTAGGGTTGCTGTTTGAGGTGAAGGGAAATTTCTAGCAATGGATGGTGGGAAAGAGCATGACATCATTCTAAATGTGATTAATCCCACTAATGGAAGGCTAGGGAGGGGGTGGAATGGGAAGATTTAGGCTGTATATATGTTTCCACAATTGAAAAAAGGAGGAAAAAAAAAAAAAGACAGTCTAACTAGATGACAATTGAATGCTAAGGATGAACTTGGATGGGATTGGAGGGTGGAAGACAGGTGGCTCGAAGGGACACAGTTGAGACATAAGGAAAAGGAAATATAGAATGTAAGCATTGTATCATTGTTGAATCTCTTACACTCCTTAGCTGCGCTTAATGGAATTACATAAAACAATGTTCTTGTTCATGGGAAGTACATACATGAATTATAGTCTATGTTCAAGGATGTGTGCAACTAACTCTCATATGTTCAGAAGACACAGAAATATAGGATGGATGATAGATAGGGAGGGAGGGAAAGAAATAGTGATGTGACAGCATGTTAAAGCTGGTGGATTGAGCTATCGGGAGAGGGGGGTCAGGGTATGATGAAATTCTGACTATGGGGCTAGTATTGTTTTTGCAACTATTCATGTAACTTTGAATTTATTTCAAAATAAAATAAAATAAAATAAAATAAAATAAAAAGTGCTGGGACAATGGGGAAAGGAAAGTACCAGCAGTCCCCTTGTCTAGCAGGGGATTGTGTTTTATCTGTCAGGCCAACACACCTGGTGCTGAGCACAGGACACATTTGTGGGTCCCAGGGAGCGATGGCAGGCAGCGCCAGGACAGCCCCCTACCACAAAAACACTAGTGCTACAAACATTCTTATGCACATTCAAGACCTTTCTCTAAGGCAGTGGTGAGGGCAATTTGCAGCTCAGTGTAGAGTCTTTCACCTACTGGTTAGGAAGTACCTTTCTGTTTGACAGCTGGTGCTGCCCATACCGGGCACAGGAGAGGATGCAAGCCAGGCAGCTTTTCCTGGCCCAGTTCATTCATATTGGTGGGAAATTGGGCTCAATATCCTTCAGTTTTATTATAACGTCTCTGAGGGACTTTTTTTTTTTTTAATTGCTCAGTGCTCAGAGTGGGTTTTCCATCTGCAGACCCATGTCTTTCAATTCTAGAAATTTCTCAGCCACTATCATGTTGAATATTACCTCTCTGCTAGTTCATACTTTCCTTCTGGAACTCCCGTCAGATATGTGTATGTTCCTCTAACATTACAGTCCACTCTCCTTACATTCTTTTTTATAGTTACCATGTTTTTATTGTCTGTAATCTCTTCTGGGTAAGTGCTTGCTACCATCATCCAGTTCCCTAATTTGCTTTCTGCTCAGCCAAGATTTTAACCCATCTATTGATTTTTTTAGATATTATTTCTTCCATACTATTTGTGGATTTAATAAATGCCTCTTTTCAAATTCAGTTTGAGGTTGTTTTTTTATCATTTTCAGTTGTCTTCCTGATTGTATAGATAGTGGCTCTCTTTCTCCATGTTAAAATTCTCAGTAGCACAGAAAGCAGGTATCAAAATTAATATATCTCTATAGAGATATATGTATATGTACCTGCACATGAAAAATATATATATATCCATAAATTAACTCTCATCTGAGAACCAAGAAAAGATAGTAATGATATGATTTTGAGGATGGAATGTACAGATTTTGTTCTATATATTCTATCTGTGTATATACATTCCAGGCAGTAATATACCTATCCCTGCCTTCAAGGTGGAGTGTGAAAACATCATGAAACTTACTGTCTCCCACCTGGACCACAGCAGTAGCCTCCTAGCTTTGTTTGCTCTTCCCCCTACCCCTAACACCCTTCTCCCTACCCCACCAGCCCCAACAGCTCTATTCTTCACACAGCCAGAGTGACCTTTTAAAAACTTAAATCAGGTCACATCAAACTGTTGCCCAAATAAACAAATAACCTTTTTAAAATAAAAGTAAAATTCCAACACCTTACAACAAACATCTTACAAAGCTCTGTATTAGTGGTCAAGGCTTTTCAAACTCTAACATGAAACATGACCTACAAATGAATTTTAAAGCACTTCTGAGAACACAATTATGAATATTTACAAAATATCTAGATCTTGACAAAGTCTCTTCAGAGTTCTCGGACTTCGGGCCAAAGAAGTAATAAATCTTTCACATGGACAATTGACCAACAAATTCTCAGTGAGACCGTCCAACTCCCCAAACAGAAGAAATCGATGACTCAGCACCCAGTTCCCAATCTGATTTTTTTTGGTAACTTAAGTTGATAATTTGTTCACCTACTTAAAATCATGCTTCCGGTTGTCAGAGTAGTTAGGTTTTTCTTTTTTCCTTTTCCTTTGTAAAAATCACAGGAGTTCAAATATGATCGTTCTCTGAAAGGCCATGGATTATCTAAGTATTGCAACACTTAAGGAGTAGAAAATGTGATACTTGAGACTGTCTACATGTATTAGGAGCTGACTTGAACCAACCATTCAGTAAAGCAATCAGCATTATTTCCCAATGTCTTTCGTATGCTAATATTTCTCTCGGATTGCAGAGAAATTTTCATTTCATCGTCTGCTGTCAAGGGAAAATTCCTCCCCAAGTGTCCATCAGTGATGGGTATACTGTAGGAGAATAACTTCCAATTCCATAAATACACTTCTCCTTCAAAGTCAAGGCCATGATATGAAGTAGGTAGAGCTTATGACACTTATTAGCCCAAACAGGATCCCACCTGAAAGGGGAACCAGCTTCGATAAAAGCTTCCTGAAATTCATAGGCAGAAGACCCATAGCTGGTTTTCTATTTTCTACTGGTTTTATAAAATATTTAGTTCTATGCAGCTTAAATGACAGGCATGCAAAATAATATATCATTTGGATATAAGGTGGTTAAAAAGAAAAAAAAAAAAGATAAACCGGGGATATTCCAATCAGAATTGAGCTGATTTGATCTTGTTAACATAAGAAAATAGATATAAAGGAAACAGCAGATGAATTATGAGAACCTTAGATTGTCTCTTCATTTCATTTGCAATTTATATAAATGAGATCATGCAGTATATATTCATTTCTGTCTAGCTTCTTTTGTTCACGCTATTGGATATAGTAATAATTTGTATATTTCCATTGCTGTAGTGTTGCATTGTATGAATATATGAAAATTCATGTATCCATTCTAATGTTGATCAAAATTTGGGTTGTTTACAGTTTGGACTCACATAAACACTGCAGCTACAGACATATTTGCATCTATCTTCAATGACCATGTGCATGGCATTCTTTTGGATATTATATCTGGCAGTGGAATTGCTGTGTCACATATTAAGCAAGTGTTCCGCTTTACTGGATAATGTTAAACAGATTTCCAAAAGGACTGTGCCAATTTACACTCCCACCAGCAGTACACGAGAACCTTGGTATTAAACAGTTATTTTTGTTTTTCTTTCCAATTATAGTCATTCTGATAAGTGGGTGATAGCATCAGAGTATGGTTTCAATTTACATTTTCCTTGATACTTAATGAGGTAAAGAACATTTTCTTAGTTTACTAATAAATTGGATAGCTTTTGTAAAGTGCCTCTATAAGTCCTTTATTCAATTTTAAAATTAGGTTGTCCACCTTTTTCTTAGTGACTGCTAGAAATTCAGTATATTGTCTCCTCCATGGTTAGTTCTCATACTCTTAAAGTTGTTTGATGATCAGAGTGTCTTAATTTTGGTGTAATCCAATCTATCAATTGTGTGTTTTTTGTTTTTTGTTTTTTGTTTTTTATGGATAGGGTTTTGTACGTCCTGTTTAAGAAAACTTTGCCTACTCCAAGGTTGTAAATATAATCTCATATATAATCCCCTGGAAACTTGATTGTTTTACCATTCTTATTAGATCTACAATCCATCTCAAATTTATTTCTATGCTTGGTGTGAAATAAAGATTGACTCATTTTTCGCCATATTCATATTCAATTGATACAACATAATTCATTGAAAATTCTATAATTTTTTCCTGCACTACAGTGGCACAATTATCACAGAGTTTATGTGCTTGGGTCTATTTCTGCATTTTATTCTGCCTCATTTTTCTATTTGTCTGTTCTTGCCACACTTTATCCTTACTGTAGTTTTATAATAAATCTTGACATACACAAGTGTGTTGTCCACTTTTGTTCTCCTTCAAGATTATATGGCTATTCTTGGTCCTTTGTACTCCTATGTATATTTTAGAATCAACTTGAAAATTTTCACCAAAAGATGCAGCTGAATTTTTAATTGGTATTGTAATAAATCAATACATCAATTTAGGGAGACTGATAACTTTATTTCATTGAGTATTTCAAACTTGGCATGGTATGCCATTCCATTTATGGTGGGTTTTTTTTGTTTCCCCTCATTTAGTGTTTGTAGTTCTCAGTGTTAATGCGTTGCAAAGCGTTTGATTTATTCTTAAAGCTATTTGTGGTATAAATGGTATTCCTTTTGAAATTGTATCTTCTAATTGTTTATGGCCATATATATACATATATATAAATATATACACACACACATATGTACACACATACACACACATATTTATTGACCTTGAATCCAGTGATCTTAATGAATTCACACAATAATTCTAACAATTTATCTGTAGATTCTTTATTTTGGATCTGCTATGCTCATGACATATCATCAGCAAAACTGAAATTTGTTTTTATTCCTTCCAAATTATTATGCTTACTCTTTTTTATTACTTTATTGCTCTAACTTGAATCTTCAGTACAATGTTGGAAAATGGTAAAACCAATGCTCTTGGATGAGGTCTCTCAAAAGTTTATCATTAAATATGTTTGATGTAAGTGTTTTCGTAGATACTCTTAATCAGATTAAGGATTTTTTCTTTTATTCCTAGATTGGTCAGAGTTTTTATATGAATGGATGTTAAATTATATCAAATGACTTTTCTGCAACTATTGAGATGATAAAATGATTTTTTTTCATTTATTATGCTCATTTGGTGAATTATGCTGCATGAATTTCAAATGTTCAACCAACCTTGTATTCCTGGAATAAAACCAATTTATGCATGATGCATTATCCTAGTCGTACATCTCCTGATTCAAACTGATAATGTTATATCCAAAGTATTTTGCATCTATATTCATGAGAAAGATTAGCTAGTAATTTTCCTTTCTTATAATGTCCTTGATAAGTTTTGTTCTCAAGATCATGCTGGCTTCACAAAAGGAACTAGATAATTTTCTCTCTTTAATTATAAATTCAATACCCTTAATAGACATAGGACTGTTAAGGGTTTTTATTTCTTCTTATATCTGTTTTGTTAAATAGTGTTTTCCTAGGGTTTTTTTTTTTTTTTTCATTTCATCTGGATTTTCTACTTAACTGACATAAAGTTATTTATAATATCATCTTACTAATTTTTCACATCCAATATTGGTAATTTGTGAATTGTACATAGTTTTTTGGGTTAGTCTGGCTAGAGTTTATGAAGCTTAATAGTCTTTTTAAAAGGCCAACCCCCTGCTATGTTGATTTTCTCAATTGTGTACATTATCTTTTAATAATCTTCCACCTTTTATTTACTTTACATTTAGTTTGCCAGTCTTTTACTAATTTATTAACATAGATCCTCTCTATGCTTTATTTCAAAAGAAATATAACTACTATTCCTATTTTTCTTTTAAAGTCAGGTGTTTAGTAGCTTTATGAACATATGTGCTTGGCAGACTATGGCCCCCCAGACGTGTCCATATCCCAACTCCCAGAATTTGTGGATGTGTTATCTTACTTGTCAAAAAGGTCTTTGCAAATGTGATTAATTTAAGGATCTTGACATGAGGAGATTATCCTGGATTATCTGATTATGCCAAGGTAATTACAGAGGTCCTCGTAAGGAAAAGAGGGAAGCAAAAAAATCAGACAAGGAGATGTGACCATGGAAACAGAGGTCAGAGAAGAGGGAGATTTAAAGATGTTCTGCTGTTGGTTTTGAAGATGGAGAAAGTGTCCACAACCTGAGGATAAGACAGGTACCAGGCTTCCCTGAGAGCATCCCAAAGGAACCAGACTGCCAATACTCTGATTTACCCCAGTGGGAATGATTTTGGACTTTGGACATCCAAACTATATGGTAATTAATTTGTATTCTATTAAATCTAAGCCATCAAATTTGTGATAATTTGTTACAGCAGCAATAAGAAACTAATACAACATGCCTGAACAAATTGTCAGATACTGTTTCTTTTTAAACCTCACTTTTTATCTGGGTTCATTGTTTCCTTCTTAGCTACATCCTTTATTAGTTCTTTAAGGAGTGTAGATTATTAACAAACTTTTATAATCTTTATATTTCTTAAAAACCTTTACTCTGACACAATGTATAATAAAGTGGTATGATTGGTTTAAGGATTCTAAGCTGAACTCTTTAAAAATTATATTTTACTGACTTTAGTTTTTAGTGGTGAACATTGTGCTGCCAATCTTATTATTACTTTGTGGAAAATCTGCCTTCTTCCACCCTAGTAGATTTTTAAAATTTATTTTTTATTTATACTAGTTATTAGTAGAGATTTTATCTCCCTTTTCTTTAGCAAAGTCCATGTATTTTTATTTAATTTAAAAATGCACTTTATCTATCCTTTTTTTGTTATGGGAAGAAATAAGGCAGGCTTTCCTTTTTTATTCTCTTGGTCCTATGGGCCAAGATGAGCTTTACGGATATTTACATGAGAAATTGAAGAGCTACCTGAAGACCTCCTAAAAGATGACATTTCTAATTAAAACATGTCTCCTATTTATTTTAACACATTTGTGCATTACTAGGAAAGTGGCAATTACCTTATTTGTATTGTTTCAAAATTTCTTAATACATATTATTCTGCCCTAATTGTTTTTTCCCTCCTCTTCTTCCTCCTCCTCCTTCTTCTCCTCCTTCTTCTTCTTCACTTTTTCTAAAGACTAAATACCTTAAAGTATATTAATGTTTCAGTTTAACAAATCTAATTAATATATTTCTTTAAATTATATAGAGACAGGAGTGTTAATTTATGTAATATCAAAATTTATGATTAAGGAAAAACAGGATGTTATAATTTTAAGGAGGAAAGATAAGATGGAAGAATGCAAACAAAAGACTGTTTGTGTGACCCTAGGCACATTATTTAAATTTTCTGAATTTTTCTCTATTAGGTGGGTAATATAATTTTTGAAGCTTGTTGTGATATATAAATAAAATAATTAAGTGAAATAATTAAATAAAAATAATCCCCTGCAATTAGCATGTCTTCTGTGTATTTGTGTGTTAGCTTTCCCCTTTACGTGAAAATGCAAAATCTAATTCATTTTAAGAATAAAATGAGTGTTTCCTAAGTCCCATGTTTACCAAAGGAATAATTTTCTTTCACAACTAGGAATTTCGTATTTTCCTCTTTTGAAAAGAGGTGGTTGAATAGCACCAAGGTTATGTAGATAGCATATAAAATTTGTTTAAACATATTTTAGGCCAAAATGACCAGAATTGCTTACTGGGACAAATGCAACTATGCTGGAAAAGGAGAAGGGGTTGATCATTTGAATGTCCCCAAAGCCAGGCTGTTCCCTCAGGCCCCAAGATGCTCTGACTTCATTGGATTCAGGTTTGAAATGCTTTCCCTCCTTCTTGACAATCCAACCAACAAATTCTTCATTCCTGCTATCACCTGACGTCAGTAGTTACCATGGAGGGAATAATCTGTACTAATCTGAAGAAGAAACAGCACAAAATCATGGCCCGTGGAGTCATGTGTGTACAGTTGCCTTCCTGGTGCCACAATGGACTAGTCACACCCTCTCTAGGTCTCAGTACCTCCTTCAATAAAATGACCAAATAACTGTCTCATGCAATTATTACGAGGATAAAGTGAGAAGAAGATAACTTTTGTGAAAATGCTCCCACTGTGAGCAATGGCCTGCAGATGCAGCCTGTAGACCCCAAACTAAGGGATAAAGTATGTAGAGAACTGAGCACTGATTTTGGAACTTCCTTCAAATTCAATACGTGCGCTGAATGTTATGACTTGTAAATTGTCATTATTTATAAATCATAGAACACTGTATAAATGCTGACTGTTCTACAATATTTTCAAAAAGCATAAATACCCAATATGAGCTAACATGACTCACAATTATTTTTCTATATTCCAATTCAGTTTTGATAGAATACATGGGCCACACACAATGAGTCTGTACTGACAACCTATAGAAACCATGACAGCAAGATGGGAAATAGAGTAAGGAGGAGGTCATGGAATGATTAAAACCTTAGAGTCACTCAAACCATGCAGACGATGAATCATCTATTTTTGCTTCTATTAGACTAATCCTTGCACCAGCACTTACTGCAACCCCATTAGCAAATTTGTTTTAATTCAAACCCTAATGACATTCAGTGCAAAATTCTGCAGAAATTAACAGCTCTCCCAACAAGCAGCAGCCTGCAGTTTATGTGGCACTAATATGCAGCTAAGTAGTTTGGGCTGCTCAGACATCTGGCCCAAGTGAAACAGCTGGAAAAGCACAGCTATTAACCTTTTGTTTACAGTGAGAGGCATTTCTGCAGATGCCTAAATGTTATGGTAGACTCTGAAATGCCTCCTAATGGCTCAGACAGCTTTTCTGATTGTAGGGGATGAGTTATGCCTTCCTGTCCTCATCAGGAAGGAAGAGGACGTTGCCTAGTTTTTCATATTTGATCTATGTCACTTCTTGTACACCCTGATAAATTTAGACTCAACAGCTTCAGTCAAAGAAAGTCTTTATGGACAAAAACATTGCACCACACTAAAAACCAACAAAGCCCTGACTTACTAGAAAGATATTGGGGAAAGAGAAATTAAATCAACATATTATCGCAAGTGCAGGGAAGCAAAACTGATAGCTCTGAGAGCTAGCTAACTAGATAGACCTTAACTTTTTAGGTATTTTTTTCCAGGTTTTTTTTTTTTTTTTTTTTTTTTTTTTGGTAGTTCTCACTGAAACTTTGTTTGCAGAAGAAGAAAGAGACACATGGAGAGCTTGTGTAATTGCCCAAAATCACACAGTTAGAATGTGGCAGATCTGAGATTAGAACCCGGCCTTCCTGGCAACTCTCTAAATATATCATCTTCTAAATTTGTCCCTGGTATTTCAAGTCTAATTAAATTTTAAATGCTCTGTATAAATTCTGTCTAGTAGTAGTTTTGTCTGAAATGCCAAGGTCCAGATATTTCTGCATACTTGGTACATCTCAGTGAATTTTGGCTTCAGGAAAAAGATGTGGAGCGATGATGACATAATCTGATCTCCTCATCAAATAAGAGTATAGCACCATTCAGTCAAAATCCTTAGCGACTTACATTCAACAAATATTTTGAAGTACCTACACTGTCCCTGGAAGTGGGCTAGATACCAGGGATACAGTATTGAGCAAAACAATACACCTTTCTGGTCATCTCAAAACTTGGAGACCAGTAGAGGAGACAGACATTTATCAAACATCACACAAATAAATAAAATGCATATTATGAGAGTTTAAAATGTTGGGGATTGACATGGTCTTGGAAGTTGGGGAAGGCTTGAAAGAGGGTATAATTCAGTAATAAGTGGAATAACATAGGATTTATCATATTTGGGTTAGGGGTGGAAAGAAGGGGCAGAGTATCTCAGGTAGAAAGTATTCTATATGTAACAGCCCTTGCATAAGGGCAAAAGACATGTTTGCAAAAAAAAGGCCACTAACAGTTGGAATGCAGAGTGGAGGGGGAAGCATCAGAGCAAGATGCAATTGGGGAAGAAGGCAAAAGTCAGAACACCAGGGGCCCCACAATTCTGGTCTTTTTTTCTAAGAACTAGGAGAATTCATTAAGTGTTGTAAACAGGTGGGTGGTGAGAGGCAAGACACAATTAAGAGTTTGACAGTTCTCTGTAGCTTCGATGTGGAGGAGGGATTCATGGAGACCAAAGACAAAAGGGGATGAGGGTATCTCGAACTACAGCAATATCTGCAGGACGCAATCAATGGATTAGATAATGGACTGGGTGTGGAAAGTACAGAAATGGAGGTATCCGGACTGACATTGAAGTTTCTGGTTTGCATAAAAAGATGAATAGTGGTGTTAGTAATTGAGACAGAGAACACTGGAAAAGGACCTTATAGGAAGGGAAGCCCCCAAGTTCATTTTGGGGCTTATTAAACTTGAAGTACATTTAAGATATCCAACTAGGGATGCCAAACAATCAACCTATGAGTGCGTTACACAGAAAAGCCTACTGCGATGGAGACACACTTTTAAGCAATCTTTCATGGAAGCCTCATCCACAGTTAAGATTGTTTATGTAGACAAAACCAAAGTGATGAGATAAAAGAGTAAGACAGAGAGGAATCACTTGCCAGGTGGCCATAAACAGCTTCCAAAAGTACTCGTTCCCTTGGACCATGTTGCGAAGGGACACTTCGGAGTTGTTCAAAGTAGCAAACTTGAACAGAGATTTGAGGACCTACTGTCTATGGAGAGGAGGGCAATCCTATAAAGTGAGTAGGCTGGCCAAAGAATAGGAGGAAAATCAAGATGATGTTAGGCTATGGAAGACGAGGGAAGAGAGTATTTCAAGAACAAGGGCAATAAGAAGCCACAGCCACTGCTAAGTCAAATATGATGAACATCTAAAAAGAACATTGAAATTGGCAATGTAAAAGCTGTCAGAATCCACAGCAAGGATTGTCACAGTAGAATTATTGAGATGGAAGCCAGACTGGAGTAGACTGGGGAGTTAACAGGAGCCTTATTTGTTACGCTCAACTCTCAGAATACTTTGAACTCTCCAATAACACATATATCACCATATTAAAACTATGGCCTTTCAAATTGCATTGAGTCTGTTGACCTTAGCATTATATCTTATTCATCTTTGCAATTTATTCTCATCATAGCAACCAGATTTTTCCTGCTAAAACATAAATCATTATCAGCACTGCACTTTACCTGAAACCCTCTGACTCCCCATCTCTTTGGAGTAAATGACAGAATACTTTACATTTTCCTCAAGACCCTCTGCCAGCCATGCCCCTTATCTCACTGACTATATCTTCTACCACCCTCCCCTTCACACTGCCCAGTAAATAGCCATATCCTCCTCGTTCTTCCACAATATGCTAAGCACATTTCTTTCTCACTGCCTCTCCCTTTAATCTTGCAAACTTTTCCCCTAGATACCTACATAGTTTATTTCTTCGGTGTTTCCAATTCCTTGAATATCACCTTTTCTGTGAGAAAATCCCTGACATCCTAATTAAAATGTCACTACCACACCCCATCACAATAGTCTCTGCTCCCCTTCCTTTTTTCATTTTTTCTCTTCAGTACTTAGGACTTTCAAACATATCTATATTTAATTTATTCATCCCACCTATTTTGCCTCTTCTCTGTTAGATTATAAGTTCCAACAAGAGCAGGAATATTTGTCTGTGATTTTTACTTCTGTATCCCTGGAACCAAAACCATATCTTGCACATAAAGCCATTAATAAGTATTTGTTAAATGAATAAAAGCTCTTCCAGTGCTTAACAGAGTGCTTAATGTTTATGAGACACCTGGTAAATTCATGAATAATTAAAAGACTTTTATTATGTCCATATTATATTATCAATTACTAAGACTGTATTGACTAAAAAACGCAATTGATTTTTTTTTTTTTTAATTTGTCCCTTTGCTCTTCATCTTTTGCTGTTAATCTGTAACTCCTCAGAACTGCTGTAGCCATTATGGTGAAATTATTTGAAGCAATTTGAAACTCTAGGATTTCATTGGCCATCCATATTCATCTTGAAATTAGATTGATATATAAATATGTATTCATTGGACTCTACTGCCTTTCCTGGAATTTCAGAGTAAAGAAAATGGCTGTTATTAATTTCTCTAATAGGATCACTAAAATACCTGAATGGTACAAGCTTAAAATTCTTTTGTTTGTAATCTCATTCCAAGAATGAATGTGCTTTACCACATAGGAAGGGAGGATAATGCCTTACTCAGGATTTGACAAGAGGGTGCACTAAACCATTAGGTAGAAGAGCTTCATGACATCTTTATGCCCTCTATTGATGTTTATTTCAAAAGGAATCACTGATTGCTCCAAAAATTTCAACTTACATGGTTTCATTTCATCTTTTTTCCCAA
Source organism: Choloepus didactylus (assembly GCF_015220235.1). Lineage (NCBI taxonomy): Eukaryota > Metazoa > Chordata > Mammalia > Pilosa > Megalonychidae > Choloepus > Choloepus didactylus. Next base: position 11,434,494 of record NC_051315.1, read on the forward strand.
ATAATGTAAAGACCAAGCTTTTGAGCCATATCTCAGTTGCCTTCATAAATGTGTGACCGGCCATCAACTATGTGAGACTTGGTATAATGATGGGAATTAGTCTATCTGGGACAGAGGCAAGATCTTGAGGCATAACTGCTAAGCAGAATAAACCGTTTTCTCTGAGGAGCTTGGTAAATGTTCTAAGAAATATGGTTTACTGGTGATACTAAGAATGGCTAACTGTGTTTTTGGAAAAAAAAATATGTTTAATGCTGACAGGAATGAAGCATAATAACCACTGTTCCCCTAAAGCTCAAAAACTATAGAAAATGTGTGCCAAGGTGACTGTCATGCCAGAAAAGTATGGTGTAGGTTTTGCATCAAAAGCAGAAAGAATGGACTGCTTCTTAACACAACATCCAGATCTACAGGTGAGAAGCAGCCTGGTGGCATATGGATTTTCACTCTATGATACTGTACATTCCTAACACTTACAGAAGTGAGCATGGGATTAGGAAAGATGTCTATGTTCACATATAAATGTATTCTTCTGATCGCTTCAGCATTGTATTTAAATATCCAGAGTGGCAAAAGACTGAATTCTTGAAAATATGAAGTAAAAAATCCACTCATTCATCTTATTTATTAGGCACCTGCTGCATTCAAAGGTGTTAAAAACTGGGTACAGTAAATATGAGAAACAATGTGGTGGTTTGGAGCTGTATGTACCCCAGGGGGACAGGTTCTTAAACATAATCCATGCCTGTGGTTGCGAACTCACTGTAAGTAGGTCTTTTTGATGAGATTACTTCAGTTAAGGAGTGGGCCAGCCCAATCAGGGTGGGTCTTAAGCCTAATATTGGAATCCATTATTAGAGAAATGAAATTCAGACACACACAGAGAGAAAGCCACAGAAGGCATAGCTGGAACATCAACAGAAACCAGAAGAGAAGGGAGACACCAGGAGATACCACCATGTGCCTTCCCATGTGACAAGCTAAGGACCAAGGATCACCAGCAGCCTATCCCAGAACACTACAGTCTTCAGGAGAAAGCATTGCCTTGAAGTTGCCTTGATTTGGACTTTTTCCCAAACTCAAACCACGAGCCATTAAATTCCCATTGCTTAAACCAGCCAATTGCATGGTATTTGCTTGAGCAGTCCAGTAAGCTAAAACACTTGTTCTACCTTCAAAAGGGGCATATAGGTTAATGAAAGCTTACAGTCAATTTAAAAGAAATTGAATTGAGCTCATTTTTAAATTCTCACCTCCAGAGCGATTGTTTATTCAAATTGTGCCTAGATGCAATGCTTCCTTTAGTGACTGTAAATGTAAGCAAGACTTAATCCTTACTATGAAGCACAAGTTTTACTAAATTAAATATACCACATTTGTGCATATAAAATTCATATACATGGATCTTCATTTAGAAATGGTCAACAGGAGACAAAAAAATTATTGTGCATCATTACATTTAGGAATAGGATTATAATCCTGGATGCAATGTGACCTCCTGTCTTTTCTACTGTAGCACTGATCTGTATTGAAGTGGAGGACATATTTATTTATATCATGTTTCAAAAGTGAATACCCCCTTGTAACTCTTAAAATTGCAAAGCTGATTTTCCAAAAATTATATTCTACACTAGTGGTTCTAAAGAGTAGGTCCAAGATCAGCAGCATTGTCATGACTTGGGAGCTTGTTAGAAATGGAAATTTCTGGGCCCCATCTCAGACCTATTGTATAAGGACCTCTGGGGATTGCATCTAGGGATTTGGGCTTTCAAAAGCTCTCCTGGTGACTCTGAATCATGCTCAAGTTTGAGGACCATGATTTCAAGGTTCCAAGCCTGCCACTTCCACTTCTGAGAGCTGCCCTACCTATATGGTGGTCACTAGGAATGTGTGGCCATGGAGGGTGTGCCAGTTTGAATATATTGTGTCCCCCAAATGCCATTATCTTTGATGTAATCTTGTGTGGGCAGACCTATCAGTGTTAATTAGATTGTAATTCTTTGAGTGTTTCCATTGAGATGCGCCCCACCCAACTGTGGGTGATGACTCTGATTGGATAATTTCCATGGAGGTGCTGGCTCGCCCATTCACGGTGGGTCTGAATTAAATTACTGGAGCACTAGATAAGATCAGACAGAAGGAGCAAGCTGCTACAGCCAAGAGGGACACTTTGAAGAAAGCACAGGAGCTGCAGATGAGAGACATTTTGAAGACGGCCATTGAAAGCAGACTCTTGCTCCAGACAAGCTAAGAGAGGAAAAACACTCCAAGAGCAACTAAGAGTGACATTTTTGAGGAACTGCAGCCTAGAGAGGAATGCTCTGGGAGAAAGCCATTTTGAAACCAGGACTTTGGAGCAGACACCAGCCACGTGCCGTCCCAGCTAACAGAGGTTTTCTGGACGCCATCAGCCATCCTCCAGTGAAGGTACCCAATTGCTGATGTGTTATCTTGGACACTTAATGGCCTTAAGACTGTAACTGTGTAACCAAATAAACCCCCTTTTATAAAAGTCAATCCATCTCTGGTGTTTTGCATTCTGGCAGCATTAGCAAAATACAACAGAGGGCAGGAAATGTGGCTAGTCCAAATTGAGATGAACTGTAAGTGTTAAAATGTAACTAATTTCAAAGACTTTGTGAAACAACATTTAAAATACTTCCAATATTTTTTCATATTGGTCAAATATTGAAATGATAATGTTTTTGAAATATATGTTTAAGTAAAATATATTATTAAATTAATTTCACCTCTTTATTTTTTACTCCTTTTATTGTGGCTCTAGAAAATTTAAAATTTCATATGTGGCTCAAATTTGTTGTTCCTATTATATTTCTATGGGACAGAGCCAGACTTGAGTCTTACTTTCCTCTTTTAAAAATCTCCCATTTCGTTGCCAGATACAGTTGCAGAAAACAGTATTGTCAGGATTTCCAGGATAAACATTGCAGTGATGAATTAGAATGAGCAGTGAAATCCATTTAAAAGAATCAAGTGGTAAAAAAATCATGAGAGATTATCATGGTCAAGGAAATTATCATGCAAAATATAACACTTAACCCAAATCAAGTCTACCAACAAAAATAAACATGATTACTTATTTGACATTAATTGTCTATTGTGATTATGGCATCATTCCGGGAACTGGATGTCACACATTGCCTTCATTACAAATTTCCCCAGCAGCTGCCAGCGTGTCCAGGTGACATAGCCCACGAGCATTGGGGATGGGGAGTGGGAAGGGTTCCCCATGGATAGACTCCGGTCAGTGGGAAACAGGAAGTGGCAGGACTGTGCAGAGACAGCCCCTCACCCTTCCTGCTCTCCTTCAGTGCAGCCCATTTGCAGAGGTCCTGCTTGATTGGCCACGTGCACCTGCTGAGAACCAGCATGTCCTGTGGTCCATCATAAAGTGTTGGAGCACCTCAAGTACTGCCCTCAGACTACAGCCCTGCCCCACACATCAGCTCCTGCAAAGAGTTGATGCCAAACATAGGATTTGAACTCTAGGTGGGACGAAGAAAGAAGAGAAACAAACAGCGCCAATTGGTTAATGGACAGTGAAAAAGTGCTGGGCTTTTGCATCTACATTGGATGTTGTATGGAACGAGGGCAGCAAAGAGAGATTTCATCAATAAAAATGTGTTCATTTCTAATTAAAGATTTTTTTTCATTTCTAGGCAAAATAAGAGAGTGTAGTTTTTCCAGGATTTTTTTTATTTCCAAAATACAGTTCATTTTCTCCAGCTGAACTAAAATAGCTTCTGTAAGTACCAATTGACCCACTTTTTTTTACTATATATTTAGTGGTAAAATAAAGTTCCTCCAAAAGAAAGCTTCTCTGACTTATTCTTAGGTCATCTTCTGCTAGTTGTGAATGTGACAGGAAAGCTAGCTCATTAGTGCTCTGTCGATGCTTGTGTGGGAAGACTTAGCATCCCATTTTACTTTGCTGTTTGACATTTTTCTCTCTAATGTATAATCTACTGAGAGAAGCTAATCCTCAACTCATCCCACTCAGTGGGAAGTGAAGAAATTGCTAATTATCTCATCGTGAATCCGCAAGTACTGCAAAACTTGGTTGGGGTGTTTTGTATATGGCATTAATGAATTAACACCCATTCCTCAGTGTGCTGATCTAATGGGGGAGCATCTACTGATCCCTGACCTACATTTGCACCAGGCCAAAACCTGGAATAAAGAGGAAAATGTCCTTCAAGTGTTTGTAAGAGGCTGGGGAAAACCCCTGCCACATGTGCGTGAGAGCAAAGCTAAAGGAAGTTTCTCAGACAAGAATTCCAGAAAAGCTAGGGGGGGGAGTGATACGCCAACATATAGGACTCCCTGTTTCAAGGAGAAAAGTCAAAAAATGGAATTCAGCCCAGAGACAGATTTTCTTGGGTTTATTCAGTATTTTTATAAAAGAATTTATTGCCAAAGTTTAAAAATTGGCAGACTTCACACTAAAAAAAAAAAAAAAACAGCCCCAAAACATATTTGTGACTTCCTTTGAAAAGGAGATCGCTCTGGCATACTGATCCCACAGTCCATATGGCTTCTGTGGAATGGAGCCCAGGAACATCTCCCTCCAAGACCCCTGTCCCCACCAGACCTGCCTCCCTCATCCACCTTATCTGCTAGACACCTGAAGCCATTTATATCTCTGATCCTGGTTAAGGTTCCACATTTAAGTTGCAACCATGACCTGAGGGTCAGGTCTTTGTCACTTGGGACATTCTAGGACAACGGTTTCAAAGTTGGCCACACATTGGGGTCACCTTGGGAGCTATAAAGAATCTTTATGCCCACCATACACCAGACTGAGTAAAGCAAAATTTTGGTAGACAAGGGAATAGCAGTCAGACATAAGTGCTTTTTAGAACTCCTCAGGTTATTGCAATGTGCAGCTAAATGTGAGAACCATGGTACCTGTTAACTTCTCAAACTCCAGAAGTGTGCCTCCACTGAATTCCCATCACGACATAACACCTGCCCAGCAACAATGAATGGGCCAATTGGGCACATAGAGGAAATGGGAAAAATCAGTTGGTTAGGACAGTGGTTTACAATGCTGGTTATACATTCAAATAAGATAGGAAGCTCTGAAAAGCTTGAATGGTCAATGTTCCATTTCGTTTTGTTTTATTTAAAGTCACCAAGGTTGTCTAAGAAAAAGCTAGGGTTGTTAGACCACTGATTTACAGCATTCACTATAGCTTGGAATATTTAACTAGGCAGGAGTTATTTGATCACCTAACTATGAGCAAACATATGAATTGGATATGGTTGCACAAGCCAGCATTTTAAATTGTATCTCATTTTTTGACTGTTTGTAGACCTGGCCTCCAGCTTTATTTAGCCTTTTAATTCCCATGAAAAGTTGTCATCTTTCCATAACTAGAAGGTGAGGTTTTAATTGACAAGATCTACATTATCATTTAATTTTCAACATATTTTTTATGAGCCTACCAGCTGCTGGCTTTGATCTTCTTGCTCTGTCTCAGGAACCTAGCATGGAACTTGAACCTGGTCCTTGCTTGACTCTCAGTAAATATGTATTGAATTTATAATGTAACCACACAGTTTTCATAAATTTTAACTTCTGCCTCTCAGTTTTTATTACCCCACTCTCAATGTTAAAGCAAATACCACAACATGTTTTTCTCTTAAAATAATTTCTTGGAACTTCTAAATTATGACCTTATCTCAAAAAATGTGTTTAATATAAATTTATCTTCAGATTATCCCTTTAATTATTCAACAATCGACTACCCATTTTTTTTTTCCTGCTCAGAATTTCTTCATTTTGTCTTTATTTGGGCATTCAGTTCTCATTGGAAGGGCAGAGCAAGCCCACTGGAGACAAATTGAGTAAGGGGGAAAGGGTTCTTCCCAATCACGCATCACCAGAAAACCTGAGATAGTAAAGCTGAAGAGGAGTGAATATGCTGTCCAGAAGAACGAAAGTTATAATCAGGAAAACATACTACATACACATATGCATATATAAGTACATGTATATAGTCTCCAAATAATAAGAAAGGAGCAGAGTTAAAATCAGGAGAATAAAATACATGATGATCAAAATGCTTGGAATGAGGGCAAAATCTCATGCAAGGAATGAATGGATTGAAGAGAATGATTTCGGAACAAGAATCAAAAGCAGTCAGTTCCTAGTGTCAGACGAGGAAACCTTCCTAAACTATAAAGATGTAGACAATATTTATTGTTGATCACCATCCAAGACTGGGCTTCCCTTCTCCATAAAATTACACCAAATCAAACTGAACTATCCCTTCACCTGTATGGACTGTATCATTTAGAAGTGATATTCTATGTGTGTCAGTTTTGTCTTAGATTGATAAAAAGCAACAATTCTCAAGTATCCTACAGAGTACCTATCACAATGGTAGCTACATATAATTGGTATTCCCCAAATCTTTTGTGGATTGGGCTCTATGGCAGATTGTATTTTCAAAAGATGATCACAAAATATCTCCTATGCGCTATGCTCTTTTTAAATACTGGAAATCTCTTATGAAGAAGTGGAGCCTACTTCCCTTCCTATTGAATGCAGGCAGGTTTTTTATTTGTTTGTATCCAATAGACTGTGATGGAAATTCCTCTGCAAGGCTCCTTAGAGTAGGTAATAAAAGGCGACGTAGCTTCCACCTTCTTCTAGGAGACTTGCCTTTGAAGCCCTGAGACACCACGCGATAAGTCCTCCCGTCATGACCTACCATATTGTGAGGAAGCCCAAGCCAGCTAAAGCTGAGAGACTAAATGGAGAAGACTACACAAGGCAAAAGAAAGGGATGCATGGCAAGCCCTGCTCTTCCAGCTCCAGCTGTTGCCCAGTGCAGCTGCATGAGAGACCCTAAGCCAGAACCAGCCATCTGGAACACACTTTAATTTCAATGTCCATTCATTGGGTATGGAAGTCCCTACTTAATAAGGGGTGTGCTGGTAAAGGTTTAACAAGCAGCTCTCTGGAGAAGAAGCCCTGAAATCAAAGCTGATTTCTTTGATGTCATTTCCAGCTACCAATGTGCACAGCTGGAGAGAGTTACAACATAGCACATCATGACAGTATCTCCACAACACAGACACAATAGATGCAAATAGCCTCAAGAGCATAGATGCAGAAAGATAACTAAGAAGTGATGCATTTAAAGTTTGCATTACCTTTGTTTTTAATGTAATTTATTTAATTTTAAATTCACCCTATTTAACTTATAATAACTGCTGTGTTGAACAATCAACTCAAAAAATTCCTGAAAATTGAACAACTAGGTCTCATGCACAGGCACAATCCAGCCCCAGAATCCCACTGTGCTTACCTTTCTCTATCACCCTGTGTGTTTCTCAGCCCTGAAGAAAACATTAGAGCTCAGCAGAGCCCCTGGAAATGGCAGGCACACTTCCTGCTTCTCATACCCCACAGCCAATCTTCATACCCCAGCTCTTCTCATTGACTTCCGTCCTTTCACTGACTTTCCGCACTCTGATGGCTTTGAAATCCATATCCCAAATCAATTTACAAGGATTCATTATTTGGATGCCCCACAAATACCTCAAGTTCAACTTATCCAAAACTGAAGATATCAACTTTCCCGTCACCTCTTTGCCAAACATATTTCTTCTCTATCTTGTATAATGCATCACCAAACACCTGGTTGTCTGAATACTTTTTTAAATTCCACCCTTTCTCTTCCACAGCCAATGATCCTCAGATCCTATTATTCCACGGCCTTTAGGCTTCTCAACTTGGTTTATTTCTTTTCACTTCAGTTGTGACTATTATAGTCAAGGTATAGTTGCTTTGTTGATCAGATTGGTTCAAGCAGCTTTGCAAGCCATCTCTCTGCCTCTGATCTTCTGCTTATCCTTTTTCACCCTGACATCAGGATGATGTGAGGGAAGGGAGATTGTATCTTCCACTGTGTGTCAAGTGTAGCTTACTGCACTGAATTTAGCACTTAGTAAGTTCTCAGAATATGTTTCTCAAGCTAGCTGTTTTAAAGGCAGCCAGCAACATTCCAATAACACTGAAGACATTTGTCTCTGCATGCAAAGTGGTTATAATATAAATGTGAGTCTTGGATAAACCAGAATTGTGGTATAATTCTCATCTTTTACTTGAAATGATTGTGTTTTCAGGGTACCAAAAATAGCTTTTCAAAGTGTTACATTGTTGAATGTACACAAAGATCCAGTTTGATATAAGTCCAGTTGAATTGACTTGTCAGTTGGTTGTTGTTTAGATCAAGTGCTAAGCAAGAAGCCAGCACCCAGAGCTGATCAAGACATTGACACTTGGCAGCAGAGAATAACCCCTGAATGTATTTGTTATTCTTCTTATTTTTAAAGATAAAACATGATAGAGTCTGGTAAGACATATACCACTATTTATAATACAAAACATGATAGATTTCAGTAAATCACATGTGAATATCGGAGTAGTTCCTGGTTAATAACAAAGAAAGTAAAAAGGCGGGAGCTGCCTCTACATGTGACTTTTCAGGAGGTCCACGAAATTTGCCCTTTTCGTAGGTCAAAAGGATTGAACATTGGCAATTTCAAATGAATCAATTTAATAAATAAAGATTCTTTTGGTTAAAAAAAAAACTCTTAAAATAAATGTCTTTGGATCAGAAATTATTCCTAAACCAATGGCTACTACCTGGAGAAGATAGGGAGGAGAATGAGCATGTGGAAAAGGGATAAATGTGTGTGTTGTAAGAAACACATCCTGCTTGGCTTTCCAAGGGTGTGCCTTCCATAGCAAGCTTTTCAAGCAGACTTCTCCCTGATTCCATTTCCCACTGGAGACAGGCAGTGGAGCTCCGCTGGGGAAACACGCAGGGTTTACGTACACACCTGCATAGCCACGGTGTCTTAACTCAGTGTACATATTTAGTCTGAAAAACAGCCTGAACTTTCCTTTTGACCTGTAACTGCACTACCTGTGGAGTTTTGCTACAGTTCAGGAAAGAAAATTGTTCGTATTTCATTTCAAAGATCTCTCTCCTTTGTGTTTATATTCTCCAGCTAACACAAACAATTGAAATGGAAATCTATCTGGGAGACAGCGCTGTTGTCCGGAGATTACTTCTAATTTTCAGCCCAGTTGCACCAGGGAGTAGAGCTATAGAAATAGAATTTGGTTATCCTATTTAATATCTTAAGAATAGGTTCTTGAGGGAATTGTATTTGATGAACCTTGCTTTATGAAAACAGAACAATGTAAGTCTGAATTTTGTATGGACAACAAATTTTAAAAAAAATCAGTTAGTTTGCCCATACAAACTGCACCATTTCATTTAAATGACAGTAACTGTATATACAAAAATATATTGGATTTTTTTTATTAACCCTAACTCATATACTTAATATTTTAATCTTAATCCTAAAGTACTTAGGTTCAGACAGAGTTGTTAAAATGAATAAAATTCATTGATTCATAAAAGAAAATAGAAAAGTTAAATGATCTGAAATACATTTTACATGAGACTTTCATTTTTCAATAATGCTTCAAAAAACATACCCGTATTCCACAGGAAGGAATCTATTACATCCACACTGGAGATTTCAATAACTTCTGATGTTCACAACAGATTATTTAGATGTTTATAACTGGAGGGAGATATTTCCTATCAAAATCTGCTCAATTATGTTTTCTAGGGATATTTTCACAACACAGTCCTATACGTGGGGGAAAAAAAAAACACAACAGGCTTTCGAAAACAATCTATCTTAGGAAGGATAACAGATTTTGCTGAAAGATCTTCATGTCCTTTAATTCCCATAGAGAACTTTCCCTCTCTTTAAAATATGGCTCAAGACAGACAGCAACACATGAGCTGTTCTCTCCTCCCAGTGCTTGCACACTGAATGTTATTTTGTACTTCTTGTCACCCACCCCCAAGCATTGTCAGCCTCCCATTTGTCAAAAGGCTCAAATGCCACACGTGAGGTTTAACATTTCACCTTAAAAAGAAAGGATGGCATTCCACACAGCCCTCATGGGACATTTTGTTATGCTACTGTGTTTTGATTGTTTCCCAAATATTATGGGATGGAAACTGAGCTTCTGATAGAATATAAATTTTGGTGAACTATTATAGAGTATTACTTAGATTCTTATATTAGGCTGCTTTAACAAGAAAATTTACATATCTATTCATTCATTCACCCACCCATGCCTTCATGAAAAATTTACTTAATTGTGGTCTAAGCGTATTGAGCCCTTACTGCATGCTAAGCCGAGTGTGAGGCATTTCATGCATTATCTCATGTATGACTCCCTACAAACATATTTTTGCAGTGTAGAAACTACTAATAACATGCTCATTTTGCAGAAGAACTTGGACTTTAAATACTTGCATGGGGCCAAGTTTTCTTTCTACCACGACCTCCTCACCACTAGATAGACAGAAATATCCAGTCCTAAAATTAGTAGAGAAGGTAATTTTCAACTTCGTTTATAAATACAGTTACAGATTTGGTAAAGAAAATTATAGGATGCTCAGCTGGATTTGAATTTCAGATAAAAGCAATGTCTTAGCATAAGTATGCCTCATGTAATATGTGGGACATATTTATACTAAAAATATGTTCATTGGTGATTTCAAAGTCAATATTAACTGAGCATCCTGTATTTTATCTAGCACAGTCTTCTAAAATTAGACTCTGTTAATGTCTTATTTAGGCAAAGATTAACCAAACTCCTGTGGGCCCTTAGCCATTTGTCTTACTCCAATCTTATCTCTGATCCCATCCAACCAATGTCCTAGGTAGGATGATCCCTGCAGTCCCACTGGGACCCACCTGCAAGGTCTTGCAAGGCACCGGGTATCTAGACCTCTCTGTCTGCAGTGGGAGAGACCTTCCTTTCTAGGATGCTCCTTCGAGAGTGCTCCATGTCCACAGTGCTGTCTGCAGTTTTGGTTCCTGATCCAGCTGGACCTTCCTTTGACCACTGAGATCCTTGGGCTCCTTTCCTGATGACTGGTGGCCACTTCTTGCCCCAATCCTGTCCCATTGTTCTGCAGTTTCACCCTTGGGTTCTGTGTGATGCCATTTTCATCATGTCCACAATGGACTCAGGAAGCGTATTATTTGCTCAGAAGGGCGGTGGCCACACGTGAAGTTTGGCCACTGAAGAGGCTGATGTGGAGAGATCATGGGACCAGGCCAAAGAGACCGTGACAGATTCAGTATCAGCAAGACAAGACGGCAGAGCAAAGTGGGGGCGCAAGGAAACAGGACTGAGAAGGATGGACCTAGGCACGGTTGAATAAAATGGAGGCTGCTATGAAAACACACATCAATCGCTGCCTTCCAGTCTGTTTCTCTCTGCATAGGAATGTCTTAGAAAATTCTGGGATAAATTTTTCTTGCCGGTAGGGCCAAGACAAAAATGAGGCAGTCCGTGCACCTAAGGTGCAACATTTAAGGCGACCAAGTTCCCAGGGGTCGACCCTGCACTTAAACAACCCTGAAAATAAGTACCCCCTTAAATGTTGCATCTCAGGACCCTCACCCAAGTGCCTTACCCAAGGTCCTGTCCTGGCGGTTGGGCTTTCTTCTGCCTCACGCTATGTTGATGTTCCAAGTTTCCCCGTTATTCCATAATCATTGAAAATGAGCATGCAGCAGAACTCATTTAATAACATTCCTGAAAGAGGATTCACATTAATTCACAGAGTAGCCACTTCTCATTTATCAATCAGTAAAATGCACTTGCATGAGCATGCAACTCCTAAATGTCGACAGCAATCCCCTACCTAGCATTCACATCTTCTTTCTGGTTAAAAGTAAATAAGGTAAAATGTACTCTCTTTGGAAATCACAGTGTCTGGAAAAATGAATTAGAGAGAATGTAGACCTGGACTCCAAACCCAGCTGCTGCAATTGCTTTGTGATCTTGAACACAGGGCACAGTTTTCTTACCTGTGAAATGGCTGCATACCCGTTAAAAAGAGTTGTGGGGAAGATTCAGTAAAGTAGTGATTTATAATTGGCTGAGACGTCATGAGTTTTCAAGAGATGTTGGTTCTCTGAACCCTTCTTTCATGACAATAACTTCTAACATTCGAGGTTAATTAAATCGAACTTCTCATATGAGTAAGATAGTACAAAAAGTCCTTTCTCAAAGATCATCTGCAGTTGTATAGGGGAAGAGCACTAGACATGGAGCCCAGAGTCTTGGGGTCCAGTTTTAATTTGACCAAACACTACCTCTGATGGCTATTGAAATCATTTAACTGCTCTGAGCCAGTTTCATTGTCTGTAAAAATGTGAGTGTAGGAGTGGCAGCTCACAATGTGTCTTTCCACAAAATATGGCACTAAAACACATCTTCTGCACTAATGAAGTTATCTGTCTAATATCAAATGTATTTTAAGGCAATATCTTGGAAGCCCTTTCCCTCACAAATATTTCATTAATGATCCCGTTGAGGCTACTGAGAACAACTGCTTTAGATCTCATTATAGTGAGGTTTGTGGAATAACCTTGGGTCACACTACTTTCAGGAATTTTTGAGCATCTTTATTTTTGAAATATGTCATTCACCACAACAATTTGTGACCATTAGCAGGAGAAAAATCTTCACAACAGTTTCCGTGGTAGCAAAAATAACTTGAGCATCATTGTCAACCTGACTGGCAATGGTAATGATTAGATCATTTCATCATGTTCTTTATTCCCACTGGCATGTCATGTTTTAAAAAGGTGCTCATATCATGTTTAGTTCTGACAAATTATTTTTTTCATGAAAATATCTGTATATCATATCATTACCTACCTTGCTGAAACACTTTAACTAGCTCTTCTCAGAGAAGAAGTGAAAACAAAAAAAAAAAAAAAAAAAAGGTAACTTATATAATCCCAAAATATGCCCCCATGTTTATAATCTACTTTGTTCCTAAACAATTTTTCTGCTCTAGACAACTGGGCAACTCAGTCTATTTAAGAGAATTTTATATTTTCCCACTGTGCTGGTTTGAATCTGTTATGCCCCCCACAAAAAGCCATGTTCTTTTATAATCCAATCCTGTAGGTGCAGGACTTATGGGTGGGATCTTTTGATTAGGTTGTTTCCATGGAGATGTGACCCACACAACTGTGGGTAGGAACTTTTTATTAAATTATTTCCATGGAGTTATGACCCTGCCCATTCAAGGTGGGTCTTAGAGTACTGGCATCCTCTATGAGAGGATAAAAGGCAGAGGCATTTTGAAGAGAGCTCAGAGAAACACTTAGAGAGAAAACACCCAGAGACATTTCAAGACAGCTGTTGAAACCAGATGTTTGGAGTTGCTAAGCTAAGAGATGAAGCCCAGAGTTTGCCCCAGAGAAGCTAAGTGGGAACTCACAGATGTTTAAAGAGAAGGCCACTGGAGTCAGAAGCTGAAAACAATGCAACCTAGGAGCAAAGGAGCAGCAGATACCTGCCATGTGCTTTCCCAGCTAACAGAGGTGTTCTGGACGCCATCAGCCTTTCCTCAGTGAATGTATCCTCTTGTTGATGCCTTAGTTTGGATACTTTTATGGCCTGAGAACTGTACATTTGTAACCTAATAAATTCCCTTTGTAAAAGCCAATGCATTTCTGGTATTTTGCGTTCTGGCAGCTTAGTAAACTGGAACACCCACCTTTAAGCCTTGGTTCATGCCATTCTCCCCACATACAATGTTTTTTCACCACCAGTCCATTGTCCCAAATCCATCAGAGGCAAATCAATTGTATTAAATGCTCCTATCTTATATATGTACCCTTTGATTTAAAGCTTTGTTTTCCCCTTCCACTCTGAGTCTGGGCATATCTTGCTTTGGCCAATGAGATGTTAACAAACATAGTCCAAAAAGAAGCTTGACAAACATGGCCCAAAGAGAGGCTTGTATGTTTCCACTCTATTTTGAAGCCCTGCCTCCACCAAAGAAAAAGCCTGGGTTTGCCACATACAGCAGAGCCAAGCCATCCTACCTAAGGACAACTTAGAATAACCAGATCCCAAACACCCCAACAGCTAATTTCAGGCATGAATGACCCAAGCCAACACTATCAAGATTAGCCTAAAACAGCTGAATCACTGAGACCCCTGTGAACTCTGCAAAACATAAAAAATAGTTGGTTTTTAAGACTTTAAGTATGGAGTTCTTTGTTATGCACCAATAGCTTACTAATACATCATCCTTTAAATCATGGTCTATCTCCTACTGATTCTAAGGAGACTTCCCTAATTCTCCTTGTCAATGTCATTTCTCCTGTTTCAGAATGTCTATGACACATAGCATTTGTCCCATCAATTTACAATTAATGCCTTGGAGCATATATAATATTTCATGTCTCTAGTCTGTTAGCAATCACGGATTTGAATAAGAGACTCAAGTACTACTTCATGAACCCATAATTCCCAGTTCATTGTCTTAGCATAGGATAGGATATATAAATACTTGTTCCTTTTATTAATACATTTTTTGTTATAATCCCACCTGAAATTTTTATTTTAAAAAATGATGTTGTATTTCTTCTACAGCAATGATTCTCAATAATTCTGATTGAACTAAATTTTGCTAAGATCCGGGCTTTGGTATCTCTTAAATATTTCCAGAAGATTCTAATTTGCATCTAGGATTATGAATCTAGATTTCAGGTTGTCTTCTATTGGATTAAGTCTTCAAGAGACTATTTTTTAAAAGAAATTTATTCTGCCATGTTCACTTACTCCAAGTGTATAAATCATTTCCCACCCTTACTATTCTACTCAGTTTTTTGGCTTATGGATGTCCTCTTGCCCCAGCTACTTCCCCCTGTCTTGTTTCTGTTCCCAAGCAGAGCTGTTTGGACCCCTTGATCCTCTTTAGACTGTTAATTACAAACAAATAATTTAAAACCAAATTGCCACAGTAGGGGAAAAAATAACACCAAGTGGAATGTTAGTACTTTTTATAACTTCTAAGTGACAACCATCATAAATGATTAATTCCATGACACTGTGATTTACATCTAGTGGTATCTAATGAAATAAATTAGTTTCAACATCAATTCAACCCTCTTTCCTTTCTCATGTGCTCTCATTAGCTGTATCTGAAATGTTTTGTTGCTGTAATTTCTCTCCCACACAAACTGCACCATTAGTGGACTGCTCTTTTTGATTACTGAAAAGTCAAAAGTACGAAAGAAGATTGAGCCAGGGATTGGTCACCATGACCAGTTCACAATTTAATGAAAAAAGTCATCAACAAGATATTTATCCTCTTTTCTGTGCATTTTCTAGAGGAAATGGTTTGCTTCTGACCCCACAGACATAAAAAGATTCTGACATATATGCTAGCTGTAAAGCAGACTTTAGGGATATGATACAGAAGACTTTATATAGCATATGAAATAATAATCTGTTACACATGTTACAGTGCATTTCTGTATTTAGAGTACTTTCTCATTCATTGTCTTGGATGACATTCATGGGAAACCTAGGAAATAAGAAATATAGATATTTTTAGCCAAATTTTATTAATGAGGAAACTACATGAAAGAAAGCTTAAGCAGGTCATCTAAGGTCACTTAGCAACTTGGAGTAGAGGGAGGGATCAGATTTTTATTTTCCCCATTAATCCTCAAAGGCAAGAATCAGAGAATGAAATGGAGTTTGGGGGAATATGACTGGTGTGAAGAAGGTAAGTTTTGTAGTAGAGAGTGATACTGTCATGTAGAAGAGCCATATTATTGTTACTCCTGAATATGAGAGTGGGAAATTTGACCCTAAACACTTCACTGAATAAATCATGGTATCAGAAGTGCCAAAACACAAGATGTATATTACCTTGGCCCAGTGCATCATTTTGCAGAGGACCATCTCTCAATAGCATGGAACAGTGGAGAGGATATTGGTTTTGGAATCAGTGATGATCTCAGTTCAAATTTTCATCATTGCATTAGTAGGGTGATATTGAGATGTTGCCTAATATTTCTGAGCCTCAGTGTCCTCATTTGAAAAAAAATTGAAAAAAACCTAGCCTGTGGTTAAATTAAACAATTAAAAATTTGCCTAGGATATAATAAATGCTTAGAGATAATAAGTGAAAATATCGGCTCCATTTCTCTCTTTAACCTCTTCCCTCCAGTAACTATTATAATTCCAGAGACCTCTAAATTTTAAAATATTTATCTTTGTGTGGTGGTTAAAGTTTCAGAATATGAAATTAAACAATAAAGAGCCAAATCTTGTCTTTACCCTTCCCTCTTCCTGTAGCAGAA
Organism: Choloepus didactylus; assembly: GCF_015220235.1. Taxonomy (NCBI): domain Eukaryota; kingdom Metazoa; phylum Chordata; class Mammalia; order Pilosa; family Megalonychidae; genus Choloepus; species Choloepus didactylus. The sequence continues at coordinate 11,450,760 of NC_051315.1, forward strand.
TGCCTATTTTTTTCCCGTCTGCTGGCATCCATCTCCCTACATTTCCCACCAACCTAGATATTAGACTCCTTCTGAAGGAAGCACAGCCACTTACTCTTGCCGAGCATTTTCACTGCAGGCAAGCCAAGCCAGGTGCCTCTGGGCTTCTCAGCACCCCTTGGTGATGTTCACAAACACAGCAGTTTGCAAGATGAAGTGACATACTTAACTTTTCTCTGGTTTGCACATATAAAATGAACTGGGTTCATTACAGCTCCAGAAGTATTGCTATGATCATACTTTAAAGTGAAAATAATTTGATTTCAAATATAATATTGATATCTCCCTCTTTTGTGGATACTTCTAAATAGAATACCTGTTCAGTTAAATATTGATGATCTATATAGAATCAGCATATGAAACCTATCCAAATTCACATAAGATACTAAATCTGTTTTAAAGTAGATTTGATTGAAACAAAAAGGCAAATATTCAGCTATCCATTTTTTTTTAAGCTAAACCAATTTTGCAGAGTCAGGCAAAATTGCAGGTGGCAGGTTTTATTGTTAGCATTACAGTGGTCAATCAACTCCTTTGTTACAAAGGTTTTCTTAATTATCTCATACCTTCATTTTGTTCTTGTTTCAAGCACATGTCATCAAATTAAGAAGTGCTTAATTTTCAATATTTATTCACAGCATACTAAAATCCAAGAAAACTCTTGTTTTCTATCAGTTTAAAAAGTGTTTGGTCTTCGATCTTATTCCTGGAGTTCTGGCAGAACTCTGGTTTAGTGGTTAGGAGAGAGTACCCATATCACATTTTTCCTCCTTGGCTTGTTAACTACTTGATCTTAGGTATGTAGACTAGCAGCAATGGTCCATGGACCCCTCAGACAGCCAGCTCTATCACAGCATGTGGAAGGACCCAGCCCCTACATGGAAAATACAAGAAAAACACAGATAATATATGTGGTGGGGGTCCTCAGTCCTCAGCTACTTTTCTCATTATTCAGCAATAGCCAAAAGGAGATGAAAATGTGCTGCTAAATAATATTGCACAATCAAATTATTTCCTTTCCACCCAGTGAGAATTGTATGTATCAGTAGTTCATTATTCAGAGCAAAAGTTCAGGACTGTATAGCCATATGTTCTTTTGATCAATCAAGTTAACTTTTAAGTTTGAAAGCTGCTATAATGTTTAAATCTTGAGAGTCCAAGAAGGGCCAAAATAAAAAGAAAACTTGGTGCTAAAATGTAAACTATTGACCCAAACCTAAGGCTTTTATATACTACTTTGATAATTTGTGACTACATAATCCTATGGCATGATTTTGTCTCAATTACTTCTCACCCTTTCTTGTCTATAAGGAACAGACAAGTGGTTTATAGGTAGTTTCCCTGTACCCACTTCACGATAACATTGCAAAAAAATGGTTGATTTCACCTTTATTTTTCAAAGCCTTCATTTGACCCTCACAGTGTTCCTGCAGGGTTATAGACAAGAATTGTTACAAATGAGGAAGCAGAGGCCCAGGAAGGCTAACAGAATATCATTAAATCTGAGAACTATTAAGTGACTGGCTTTGGGCTAGAACTCCAGTGATCATAAGTCTTGGTTTGCCAAGGGAAGTTCAAGTTCACACATGTAGAACCAATATAATTATCAGATGGTCCCCCTCCACTCTCCAAGGGGATTTGGGTGACTTTATGTTCCCCCTAAGAAGAAAATGTAACCCCAGACTACTAGCCCCATATCCGTTACACTTCACCATGCTATATTTAGATGCATCTGTTCCAAAATAACTCAATACACAGTCAATATGCCAGAGCCCCTTTGCCTGCTGCAGAACAATGAGGAAGTTAACCCCCAGACCTGGTCGTTGCCTCCTTCACACATCCTCCAGGGCCATGGCTCCTTGTCAAAACACTATCAAGAGTACTAATTTCTCAGACATTATGTAGAATGATGTACTGAAGTTTGGATTATGTTTTCTATTAGTGCTTCCTCCCAAAGCTGCAGTCTAGAAAAGCCTAAATCATTAGTGTAATTATATAAAAAGATCAAAGAACTGGCATTAATTTCTACTCACTGGATAGTTTAAGAGTTCAACTGAATTTCATTAAATTTGATTTCGTTATTAATAAATACCAAATATTTTTAACAAGCATTCAAACAGTTCATTTTATCCTTGTGTTTCCTTTAAAATTTGATTTTAAATTTAAACCATTTGTTCCTTGTGAACACAGCACATCATGCTTATCAGTTGTAAGCTGCAAATAAGGTCAGTCTGGGTCTTATTAGCATCTAACTCATCAAAGTATATAGCAAATAGCTGACAATTTGAAATTGAGCCTAACAAGATCAGTTCAGTTTGCAAAATAAAATACTTCTAAATATAAACCCTCTTACACAGATATAACTCACTTGTTTTGCATTCAACATGTTTGCGATATAGATAGGCCATTTGTAACCAAAAATCTGTAGGTATAGAAATAAGGGTTGCATGATCTGGTCAAGGCTGATCAGCAAACCCAGCCAAAGAGGCTCTAGGGTAGCTCATTGTTCAAGGATGTAGATTCATCACTGCCCTGTTTCAGCATATGATCTTTTGACTTTTCTTTTTCCTCTGTGTCTGTCCATCACCATTCTTCCTAATGTGCCTCAGTTTGTCCATGGAGGCTTTCCACCATTTCTTCTAGTTCAACCACCTTCCCAGCTCTAGCTCACCCTAAGACAGGGAAGGTGGGCCTCAAGAATTCCCCTTGTGTGCAGCTCTTTGGGACCACCTCCATGCAGGTATACTTGGCTACCTAAAAGCAAGGGGCCAACCACAGGCATGCAATTCCCAGGCTCATTCACAAAGCTTGCAGCCTACTTGGGTAAACAAACATAAAGAAAATGAGTTTTAGTGTGAGCAGATTTACTGGGTATTATGACACAATAGAGCAGGGCAGTCTAAGATCTGTAAATTTGGAAGTTCTGCCTCTCTGAGGAAATGGAAGTTAGGCTAAGACATGATGGAAATTGAAGCTGACCAAGAAAAGTTAGAGGAATTATTTTACAATGAAATACATTGAATATTTCTCAGTCAAGTCTTTCTAAGTACAGCATTTTCTTGATTTGTTGTCACCAAGCCATGTTTCAGGGCTCCTGATTCCAAACATTGCCTCATGTCAAAGATCTTACTAGGTTGCAACTCATTCCTTGATGGATAAGTCACAGTTCCTGTGTTTTTCCATATTCTGCTCTTGTCCAGGGAAATAACGAGCTCTAAAAGGCAAACATCACTTGGTTATAAGCTGTGAAAACTCCCCATGTGGCAGGAGGTAAGAGGAGGACCTAGCAGTGTGGGTTACAGAGGATGGCAAGAAGATCAGACCTTGGCTCTCTAGCCTAGCTGTTTGCAGTGAGACCCTGTGACCTGAGCATGCCTGGCTGGGCCTTTAGACAGACCACAAAGTCAGCATTGATGGCTGTTACAGGCTGTCAGCTGGGCCAGAGGCTGCCATGTAATTTTGGCAAAGGTGCTCAGGAATGCAGAACCCATGTAAGTTCCCAAACTGGGAACAGAAAGGCACCTGGGAAAGGGAGAGGATGACATGCAGAGGGCCCAGGATTTGGAGGCACAGCTACCCAGGATTCATTCCCCACTTGTTACTCACTTGCTGGGGGATGTAGCCTAGTCAATAAGGCTTGTGGAGGTTTCTTCATGCACCAGCTGTGAATTGTGCCCTTCGGAGAGAGTGAGCGTAAGGCAATCAGCATCCAGCCTGGCTCTTGGTAGATGTGTTTTAAGTAATCGACAATTTTATTATTGACAGTTGTCAAAAGACCATGCAGAATTCAAGTAGTGGTAAACAGAAGGAAGCACATAGAAAACAAAACAGATGCAGTTGTAAGCTGGTGGGGCGGCAGGCTGGGAGGATGGAGAAGCAGCATTTATTTATCAGGGCTCTTCTCTCCCAGGAAAGGTAGAAAAAAGACTGCAAACAAGGACTGGTTACAACAGATGCACAAAGGGTGGGACTACAGGGACCCGTTACCAGGCAAGGGCAGAACCTTGGACAGCACCCTCCGGCCCCCGCCTCCGTGAATCCCTCAGACCCAGTGACCGGGTTTTAGCAGCTGCTGCTGTGCTCACCACCAGTGACTTACCCTCTGCCTCCCAGCACCAGCTGGTTTGAGGAGACGGGGCACTTATTAGAATAATTAGGACAAATCTTCTCAGTGAATTAATGTATCACCAGCTTCCCCGTGAGCTCCTGGAAATACTGCTGATAATAAGCGTTTCTGAACTTCTGTGGTGCTGCCCTGGTCCAAAAGACAGTTCAGTTCACTAGGAGGAAAGCAACTTTCCCTTTTCCAAATTTGCTTGATCTGGCCAATTTAGATGCGAGTTTAAGCAATTTTTTTTTTTTAACTAAATAAGATCCTGAGGATAGACGGTAACAGCATAAAGGCATTACAAATGCAATGATTGCAATTGAGCCACACTCAAGTGCTAAGAAAGAAAGAAAGAAAGAAAGAAAGAAAGAAAGAAAGAAAGAAAGAAAGAAAGAAAGAGAGGAAGAAAGAAAGAAACAAAGGGAGGAAGGAAGGGAGGAAGGAAGGGAAAGGGAGCTACAATGTTAACTTTCCTTAACTTTAGTTCCTTAAATAAAGTCAGAGTCTGACATTTTGGCAAGCATTATATTCTGATGTGTGGCCATATTTCATTCATCAGGAAGCAGTGGGTGCAAAGCAGTGAGAGTATGGAACAAATATCTATGATGTAAACCCTGGGCTAGGCATGTTTCGTAGAGATATTTTTCTATTTAATACCCACAAGAGTCCTATAAAATAAATATTATTCTCTCCAAATTACATAAGAGAAAACTGAGACTTAGACTGATTCTGCACCTTTCCTGAGGTGACACAGAGAAGAAGGGATGGACAGGACTCAAGTCCAAGGGTCTAACATCACAGCCCACATGCTTTCCAACTTGAGTCTCCATGCCTCTATCGCTAGCTCTACCTTGTTAAGAGTGGACGGCCCACTGCCCCCTGCTCTGAAGCATTTGCCTGAAAAATAAAGCTTCATTAGGCATGAATCAAGGCAGGCAGTCAAACATGCAAGACTCTGCATTTGGAGGATTGTGTTCAGGTCTTCGTGTCCCTCAAATGTCTTCACTTCCTGTCCTCTGAATTCTCGAAAGCCAAGACAACACTCTGAGTTTCTGAAATTCAATCATTGGCAATTAATTCAGAAAAAAAAGCAAACAAGGAGCACTATTTTTTCCAGGTGTGTCTACTGGCATCAGTAATACCCTAAACCAACAGCTGTAAATACCAACAATGTTGGAAGACAACTATAGAGAAAAGGGGCTCCAGAATGCATCAGTCTGAAGGACCACTGCTGACCCTGTCAGTGCAAGGAAATAATTGTCCTTTGCAAAATAGAAAGAAAGTCATCTAGCAGTACTGACGAAGTTTAACAAAGAAAACTTTCCTCGTGAGGACAAGCCCATGATCTGTGATCTAGCCAACACAGGTGCATGAACAACAAGTTAGGAAAATAATGTCAAGTTCCCAGTGACTTTGGGGAAATGGTGTAATTATCCACCTCACCATTTCTTCTGAAATTCCAATGATTTTGAGACTGGATGACGGCACCCCTGTGTTCTCCTTTTCTTTCAGGGAAGAAGAATTAGCATTATACAACTTTTCTCATTTAAATCCCATAACAAAGTTATAAGATAGACAATATTTATTTCCATTATGAAGAAGAAAAAAAACACCAGGGTCTCAGAGAGATTATGCAATGTTAAAAAAGTCACAGTCAAATGCTAATAGAACCGGGTTCACATACGTCTTTAATGGTAGAATTTTCAGCACATAGCAAAGACTGTTATGTGCAGGTAAGTGTGTGTGTTTGTGTGTGAGAATATGTATACATGGAAGAGAAGAATGACTTCAGTGCTTTTCAAATCACACCAAACATCACCACCATGTGTCACCTCCCAGATATCAGCTGTGGAATGTGACTTTTAAAAATATAATTGATAGGGGAACCATAAAACTATAAGGGACTATTGGGGTTTGAGTCATGCCTCCCATAAAGACTTGCTTGAGTCCTAACCCATGTTCCTAAGTGTTTGAGCCCATTTTTAAACAGTATCTTTGAAGATCCTATTTAGAAGAAATCGAATTGAATCAGGGTGTAAGCACAGGAAATTCAGATGCACTCAAGTAGGAGAAGCCTGAAGCCAGTAGAAGCCAGAAGTCAGTGGAAATCAGGGGAAAAGGCAGAAGGAGAGAGAGAAAGCCATGTGACGGATGGTTGCTGGAATGCAACAGACACTGAGAAAAAGCAAGCCTTGCCAATACTGTGATCATGGACTTCCAACCTCTATAAACCATGAGACAGTAAATTTCTTCTGTTTAAACCAGCCCATTGTGTGGTATTTGTCATAGCAGCCCCAGCAAACTAGGACTGGGAGTTAAAGCTCATGTTAGCCAAGATCCCTATTTCATAAAGAAGGTCTCAAAATCCCAAGGGATATGCTGAATTGCACAGGATTATCAAGCAAGCCAGTGGGGGAGCCAGAACTTTCACCAAGGCTCTGCATCATAAGCATAGCATTTACCCTACTTTTGATACACTGCTTCACACATGGGGAAAGAGTCACACACACACACACACACACACACACACACACACACACACACACATACTCACATACATATGCACACATATCAGTGAAAGAAAGGCTAATTTTCATCCCAGATTACATTTCCCTTTACTGATATCTCCACTGATTCTCCTGGAATACCAAGGTGCTCCCTCTAGTAGCATATTTACTAGGAAACATCAAGATATGATTGGAAACAGGAAGTGCAAGGAAAAAGCAGGGAATTTCCCGCTCCTTCCTTGCTGCTTTGAATTCCTACTATGATTTCCTCCACTTTCTTTACATAATTCCCCTTGCACTCCTTGTTCAAAAAATCATTTACAGCTTGCCTATTGCAGGCACTGATGAATCCTGTGGCCCTCACAGACAGCTCACTGCAGACACACCTCGCATTGTGAGACACATGAAAATCCAGGGCTACCTCTGGGAGAGAGAGGGAGGGAGGGATCATCCTGGTAAGCAGCGAAGGCTTCCCAGCAGAGCCTCCCGCAATCTGCTCCTTTTCTTCTATTTTCAGACGGCAAAAAGAAGTCAAGGAGGAATTCAGAGGCAATTCAGCCGAACACCAAGGCAGCCACAAAATAATAGCTGCCGCAAGAAAGTGGGATGAAAAGCGGCTCCCAGGGAAGGGCCCCCGCCAGCTTGGCACATGGACGGGACACTAGACAGCAGCGCTGGGCTCTTTGAGAGGCAGGTGTTTTGTGTTCAGAGTGGGCAGAGCTCCCAAGCATGCTGGGAATGAAAGAAGTTAATTCCCTGGATCCATTTGCCCCTGACCCTTTCTTTGTCCCACTGGAGGCATTTGTCAAGGTGGTGCATATGCTCCTGCTGGTGGTGCAACACTGGTGTCTGAATTGCAGCTGGCAGGCTGGCGTGAGCAGCGTTTGAGGCCCGTGGAGATGAAGCTCTTCTCAGTGATTGCTGGTTCACTCTTTACAGCTTGCCTGTTGTAGGGACTATTGGGGGACTCAGGAAAAGCTGGGCTGCCTTGCTTTGTCCCTCTCAAAGATGGAGGGTCCCCATCCCAGGACCAGGGGGTGGGTTGATAGGGAGGACCAGAGTGTGGGGGGCTCTCGGCCGAAAGGTGCACAGACCTCCTTAGACTGGTTGCTTCTCCCTGTTAAAGCTCAGTGTCCTCTTGGTCAAACAATGCTTTGGCCTAAGGCAGTGCTTATAGGTATGAAACACATCACCAAAGGAAAACGTACAGCAATGCCCTATTTGTGGAACAAATGTGAGCTACAGCAAGAAGGAAGTGCTGGAAGGAGTAAATGCAAGGAGTTTTGAAAAGCCTTGAAAACCATGTCTCAAAGGATTTAGGTCAGTGAATGGTTGTCGTTATCCCTAATGTAACATTTGTAAAACAACCATCTCAAATATAACTCTGATTACTTATAAGTGATGCTAATTTTAAATATAAAAAAAACAAGGCCTTCCCTGACCATGTTTTTAAAATATCCAGTCGTCACCCTCTATCCCCTTCCTCTGATATATTTCTCTTTGTAGTCCTTGTTGGTACCCAGCATTGCAGCGTGTTTTCATTTGCTGATGTGTGTGCTGAATGTTTCTCTCACTAGATACTCACTCATTGGGGGTCAGAATTTGGTCTATTTTCTCCACCACTGTGTTTCTAACACCTAGAATAATGCCTGGCATGAAATATTTGTTGAATATATGCCTGGATTTACCAGAATTCGACTAGAATTCTTTTCTTCCTAACTAGTATGTTTTATTTCAGGATATTTGTTTTTTCCATTGCTTTGCTTTGTTTTGTTTGGAACTGTTTTTTTTTTTTTTAATTTGATAAATAAAGTCATTTTAAAATAAAAAAATTAAAAAGAAGAATGTATGTATAAATGTAATTTTCATCAAGTTAAAGTCATCTACTGAGCAGTGAGATGAGCTTTCCCCTGCCTCTCTCAAAGGGTCATCTTTGAGAAAGAAAAAAAAAAATCAGACTTTTAATTTCCATGGAATGCCAATTCTAGACAGACTTGCACATTAAAAAAAGAAAAGGGAATCTCAGCATGCAGCCCAGTAGGAGGGCTGACAAGGGAGAGCCAAGTCCAGATGCTGGAGTTCTCCTGGCCCAGGGAAGGCATGATCAGAGAGCACGGGGGCATCCCTGAATAAGTGCAAGCCCAGGGAAACAGAAAGAACAGACAAAAATGTTAGAGGCAGAAAAGATATTATAATTTACAAAATAACACATTAAATGAGCTTAACAGCAGAGAAAAGTATCAATGAACTTGAAAATGTACCAGCACCAGAGAGCAGGGAACATGTTCCAGATTTCTAATGCTGCCCATTATACAACATACCAGAAATGGATTGGTTTTATAAAGGGGGAATATTGGTTACACAGTTACAGTCTTAAGGCCATAAAGTGTCCAAGGTAAGTCATCAACAATCAGGTATCTTCACTGGAGGATGGCCAATGGTGTCCAGAAAACCTCTGTTAGCTGGGAAAGCAAGTGTCTGGCGATTGCTCCAGAGTTCTGGTTTCAAAATGGCTTTCTCCCAGGACGTTCCTCTCTAGGCCACAGCTTCTCTCCAAAATGTCACTCTCAGTTGCTCTTGGGGAGTTTGTCCTCTCTTAGCTTCTCCGGAGCAGAAGTCTGCTTTCAAAGGCCGTCTCCAAAATGTCTCTGTAAACTGCAGTTCCTCTCTTAGCTCCTGTGCTTTCTTCAAAGTGTCCCTCTTGGCTGTAGCAAGCTCCCTCCTTCTGTCTGAGCTTATATAGGGCTCCAGTGAACTAATCAAGGCCCACGCTGAATGGGCAGGGCCACATCTCCATGGAAATTATCCAATGAAAGATCTCGCCCACAGTTGAGTAATCACATCTCCACGGAAACATCCAATTAAAAGTCTCCAACCCAACCAACACCAATAGTTTCCTGCCCACACAAGACTGCATAAAAGATAATGACATTTTCGGGGGTGTAATACATCCGAACCAGCACAGAGCATGACATTCAGCCACCAAGAGCTCTGATGGCCTTCATGTGCACTGGAATCTGACCAGGTGGAAAGGTGTGTAGCTCTTGATTATTCATGCAGTTGTTGACAGAGATCTGGCTCTCTGAAAAGATTTCTACCCCTCTCAGGAGAGACTATGGTCTTTCCTTAAGGAAGAGGGAGTCGAAGGAGGACACGAATGGGCTTAGAGCTGTATTCAATTCCAGTTGAGTTCTACTACTCCCTAGCTCTAGGAACTTTGGCAAACAACTAAACCTCCCTTGTAAGATAGGTCTATGAATAGCAATCTAGTAGCAGTTTGCCATGTTTGGAGATAATATTTATAAGACAGTGTGGAGCATACAGCATTATTAATTTCCACCACCTATGTTGACTGTAATTGATGCCAAATTAGGAGGTATGATGCATATATTAATTTCAGTTAACATAAAGAGGCACAATTATATATAAACCAATGAAGAAATGAAAATTTGTAAGTGTAGGTTAAGCTGAGTTCATTACCCACAATATACAGGGTAGGGAGGAATATTTTATCTCCATTTTTGTCCTTCCTTCCTTCTTTCTTTTTGCCTGATTTTTCAAGTTGATGGAAAAAGAACTTTCCCTTTTCTCTCATAATTCAATTCATAGATATTTCTGATGATCCCAACATATGACTTATAACTTTGAATATACATTCCAAATTTTTTCTTTGAAATGTGTTTTAAATAGGGATAATATGTCTAGGTGAAAAGTTTTCAGAAAAGTTGAAAATCTAATTTCAAGATGATGAATTAATTTCAAGATGGGAGCCTGAATCACAAGGTATAACTCACAATCCTTTGATAGAGTTTTTTACTTCTCTGTAGAAGGCAATTTGTTTAATGGTTAAGGGTTCTGGAGAAGAAAATTCCTGGGAGTGTCACTTACAAGCTCTGAGAACTTGGGCAAAATACTTAATCTTTGTGGGTTTTTCCTAACTGGAAAATGGTTCTAATAGCCCCTATCTCTTGGGGAATTCTATAAGGAAAAAACTAAACACAGTATATAAAGAGTATATAATGCATTTAATATAGAGTTTGATAGATCACCAAGCCCTCAAAGAATATTTATGTTGTTATTACCATTATTATTTTCTTATTATTGTTTTGTTTTTTCATTAAATGTTAAGTAGGTATTGAAGGAAACAGCACATCCTTCAAAATCCTGGTAGAAAGCAAGTTTTTTTTTTTTTTTTTTTTGTAGTGAGGGCAAATAATGTGGACATTTGATTCATTCCATTTTGACAAACTACTGTTCATTCCAAACACAGTTAAATTCTTCAAAGTGTATCAGAGTGGTGTCTATATAATAAATATCTGGATTCAATGAAAGATAGTAATAAAATACATGCATGTTTCCCAACATACAAGTTGTTTTTTGAAGACATTTCTGTACCTCAATGAGGTCAATGTTACCCATTTCCTGCAGTCACTTGTAGGACTTTTCCCCTTTGTCCTCTTTGTACCATTCCCCAAGAACTCTGTCAGAGGCACAAAACATCAGCCAGAATCCCTGGCTCTGAATTGAAACTCATTCTATTCTGCAGCTGGCCAGAGTCACCAAAAGGCAATTTTCACCCTGGGAAGAGGGTTTACCCATCTCTGGAAAATTCCTAGATCCTCTGGACCTTTTCTGGGTTTTGTTCCCTTTAAAGGATCTGGCATTCCTTCTTGCCTTTTCTCAGGAAAAACCTTAAGTTTACTTCCTTGATATCACTTGGCTCAACACAGATACTTCCCATCTGCAGAAAAAGACTTTCCCTTTAATGTCCAACTAGAGTAGCCAATCTCTCCTGGGCAGACAGTGTCTCACCCCACCAGGCAAGCCTCTCTTGCCCAAATAAAGCAAACAAAATATTCAACACCTTTTTTCTCAAAGTCAGAGTTTCTCACTGTAAATGCATCCTTTGTGGGTCCTTAGAACAAATCTGAGAGCTCCAGAGTCTGAAGAAGAGATTCCCTCTTCTTTGGTCATCTTCTCAAGCTGTGTTCCAACTCCTCTAGCTAATTTGTGGACAGAGGAGACATATTTCCCAAAAAAGAAACAACACTGTTTAGCTACTGCCACAGGTTCTGACGCTGCCTCCCATCTGCCATGTGGTGTCGGTGATTCACCGCAACTCGACTGGGTCAGTTTCACTGCCTGTGACTAGAGGGATAGCTGGATGATTTCCCTTTTAGCTTTGGCATTCTCAAGTTCTTGGTGTTATACATTGTTGGCTTATGAGTCTGCATCCAGAACTTGTGGTTCAGGAAAATGTTACTGTTTTATATTAGATATTTTATACACAGTGCTTGTAATAAATCACAACTTTGTGAATGATATTTACCCTCTTTTGATTTGTGGTCAGTGGGATCTGCTTTGAGGGCCTGCAAAACAATCAGAAAGCCAAGCATTATTGCATAGATTGGAAGTGAGCCGGCACAAATCTAAGGCACTGGTTAAAAATGAGAGCAGGACCAAGTTCTAGGTGGGTTCTTCCAGGCCTAAATTCTAAATGAGCCCCAGAAGTACATAAATTACTTCTCCATCTTCCCTGAATGAGGATTAAATTAGTAGGTACTGTAAATAAAACCTCTCAGAGCAAAACTAGGCTGAACAAATGGCTACATTTGGAAGTAGAGACACGAGACAATGAAATGAAATGCAGCATGGACAAGTGCTCAGAAGCACCATAGAGAAGGCCATAAAACAGCAAATCAGTGATGTTTACAGTGCATTAAAGGAAATGAAGGGAAATCATGAGACCATTTGTGTATATTGGCCTAAAGAATATACATGGTTGAGTTCCTCTAGGCTTGCTCCTGTCATATTTAGAATCATGCAGTATAAACAGCACGGGACCAGAATTAAAGAGACAGCTACTGGCTGATGACTGGTCCCCAACCACCTCTAAATGGTGGCATTTCTCCCCTAACATCAGTTTTCTCACCTAAGGAATGGGAATAGAACACCCACATTTTGAGTTGCTATGAAACTGTTATCTGTTTAAGAACCCTTTGTAATTTGTAAATTGTATTATGAAATCTAGTCATTAAATTATCATGGTGTGTTAGGTTATTAATGCACAAAATAATACTCATTTTTCAGACAAAGAATTAAAACTCAATGAAGTGAGAGTCATGTAGTAAATAATAATTATCATTTAATGATTGCTTAATAAATGTCAGGCACTGTGTTCTGATGTTCTTTCTTTAATCTTCACAGTGATTCTACAAGGTTGTTTATCCTATATCTATTTTCCAAATGAAAAAACTGAGACTTGAAGGAGTGAACTAATTTTTCCCGAAGTCAAACAGCTGGTAAAGGGTGAAGCTTTGGGTTTAAATACAGGTTCATCTATTTTATGGCTTGTATTATTAACCACTATTTAATTAAGTGAATTACTACATGCAGGAAACTGTTCCACCTAAAAGTTGTGTGACTGTGTGTGTGTATGTGTGTATTTCAAGTCAGAGAGGGATTAACTGTGCCCATCTAAAGTGTTGTGCAAAGAGCTTCTCACTTACTGGGCATGAGTCCTAGTCTGGGAGCTTGGGAACACCTGGTAACCAAGAAAAACAAGCTTAAGCCAAGAGCCTGACAGCAAGTTAAAGCCAAAATTCTCAGAGAACACCAGAGATCTAAATCAGGGAAACCGACTTCAGCCATCAAAAACAAAGAGCAGATGCAGACAAGAAAGTTAGAGGGAAAATATCCCATCAGAAATCACTGTAATGAAATAGCCATGATGAAAATGGTAAAGTTTCTAGTGGAACATTTGGGCAATGTGGGTAAAGAAATTGGGACCTACAGAAGTGTTTAGTTTCCTCATTGCTAATGCAAATATCATGCTATGGGTTAGCTTAAGTGATGAGAATTTATTGGCCCACAGTTTGAGGCTAGGAGAAGTCCAAAACTGAGGTGTCAGTAAGGTGATGTTTTCTTCCCAAAGGCTGTTATTTTGGGGCTGGCTGCCAGTGATCCTTGGTCCTTGACTTTTCTGTCACTTTGGCAATGTACATGGTGGCATCTTCCTCCTGCAGGTCCTGTTGACCATCAGCTTCTTGCTTCCAATGGCTTTCTCTCTCTCTCTTTTCCTCTCTCTCTCTTTCTTCCTCTCTCTCTTCTCTCTCTTTCTCTCTCTCTCTCTCACTTTCTCTCTCTCTTTCATTCTGCTTATAAAGGACTCCATTAATAGAATTAATAGCCATGTTGATTCATTTGGGCCACACCTTAACTGAAGTGAACTCATCAAAGTTCTCCTTTCGATGGATTCATACCCACAGGAATTAATTAAATTTCACGCTGTTTTCTCAGGTACAAACCACCACAAGCAAATACATAGAAATAATAGAATTGAACAGATGAAAATATTACAAGTGGAAAAAATATTATAACAAAATAAATGATTAATTAGATGGTCTTAATAGCAGACTGTACAGGGCTTAATAGCAGACTGTATCAACGAATTTGAAAACATATCTATAGAAACTATCAAAACTGAAACACAAAGATAAAAAAGAGTGAAATAAAAATACAAAAGAACATAGAAATCAGGGATAAAACATCAAATGTATAACATACCTTTAATTAGAGTCACAAAGGGAGAGTACGGAGAGAATGAGGCAAAAACTTTACAAAATTGATGAAAAATTGCAATTCAAAAATTCAAGAAGCTTAGTGCTCTCTAGGTAGGGAAATATAAAGAAGCCTAAATCTAGCCTGATTTAGGTAGAATTTGTAAAGCCCAGATAAAGAGCAAATATTAAATGTAACCAGAAAACAAAAGAGACACATTTCATACAAGAGAACATTTATAAGAATTAGAGCTGTCTTTCCACTGTAAACAATGGAGATCAAAAGAAAACCTAACAGTATCTTCAAAATGGTACAAGAGAGAGAAAAGCCTAGAATTATATATCCAACATGAAAGCTCTTCTAAATGAAAGTGAAATAAAGATATGTTCAAAAAGAATAGAGCTGAGAGATTTTATCTCCACAATATGCACACTTGAGTAAATGTTAAAAGAAATCTACACAACAGGAAAAATGATATTTGGACCAGAAAGATAAGACAAAATCTTCCTTAGTAATTCAGAATACTGATCAGCATATGCAAGTGAGGGAACTCATCCAAGGTAAGAGAAAGAACCAACCAAAGGATTTGATTTCACAGTGCTGGACACAAACACAGGGTCAGAAATAGCACCTGTTCACACCAGCCAGAATGGAAATCACATGATGGAGGGCACACTGCGAAGAGCACTCAGAAGGGTCATGCATCAGTGGTAACCACAAAGCTGGTAATTATACGAGTAAATAAATTAATTAATTAAAACAAATTGTTCATCAGAAAAATTATAGTGTGTTCATAAGATATTTTAAAGTAAAATTTTGATAATAACACAAATGTTGAGAGAGGAGAAATGGAAGTATACTATTATAAGTTTCTTGTTCCACACCTGAAGTCCCATAATATCATTTGAAGGCAGACTGGATAAATTAAAAATATATTATAACCCCACCAAATAACTAAAATCCAACCCCCAAAATACAAGAAAACAAATAACTTATTAGTTACAGCTAATAAGCCAATAAAGAAGATAAAATAGAATCATTAAAAAGTAAGTGAATTCAAAAGAATGTAGAAAGAGAGGAAAATATGAATAAAGAATGGATGAGTCAAATTGAAAACAAACAGCAAGAGGATGATTTTAAACCTAACCATATAAATAATTGTATTAAATGTAAATGGTCTAAATGCACCAATCAAAAGAGAGGGATTATCTGACTGGGAAAAAAAAAAAAAAGCAAGATCCTAAAGAAAGCCACTTAATTGCAAAAAGGCAACTTTGATAAAAGAAAAATAATGATAAAAGGTAGGCCATGATAACACTTATCAAAAGAAACTGGAGTGGCCACATTAATACCAAAGTAGATTTCAGAGCAAAGGGATTAAAAAAAGTCATTTCATAAAGAAGGGGTGAATTTATCAAGAGAATGTAATAGTCCTTAAAGACTATGCACCTACTAACAAAATACATAAAGCAAAAACTGATAGAAATACTTAGAAAATTGACAAACTGATGATCATTGTTGGAGATTTCAATATGCTCCTTTTGTTAGCTAATAGAAAAAGTACAAAGAAATCAATAAGCATAGAGTGATATGAAAAACACTGCTGTGCTGGTTTGAATCTATTATGTTCCCCACAAAAACCATGTTCTTTCAATCCAATCTTGTGGGTACAGATTTATTGGTAGGATCTTTTTGATTAGGTTGTTTCCATGGAGATGTGACCCAGCCAACTGTGGGTGAGACCTTTTGATTAGATTATGTCCATGGAGGTGTGACCCCACCCATTCAAGGGGGTCTTGATTAGTTTACTGGAGTCCTTAAGAGAGCTCAGGGGCTGGCACAGAGCCAGATACTTGGAGATGCAGACAGACAGACTTCTGGAGATGCAGACAGAAAGATGCTTGGAGATGTTAAACTAAGAGATAAGGCCCAGAGTTTGCCTCAGAAAAGCTAAGAGAGGACCTCCAGATGCTTAGACAGAAACACCCTGAGAGAACAAGCAAGGATGCACAGGAGCTGTAAGAGAGAAGTTAAGAGAGACAGAAGCCCAGAGACATTTTGAAACCAGAACCTAGGAGCAAGGAACCAGCAGATGCCAGCCATGTGCCTTCCTATCTGACAGAGATGTTCCAGAAGCCATCGACTTTTCTTCAGTGAAGGTATCCTTTTGATGATACCTTAGTTTGGACACTTCTATGGCCTTAGAACTGTAAATTTGTAACATAATAAATCCCCTTTATAAGAGCCAATCAATTTCTGTTATGTTGCATAATGGCAGCTTTAGCAACTGGAACAACTGCCAATCACCTTGACACAACTAACATACATGGAACACTCCACCCAATAACAGCAGAATACACGTTCTTTAAAAGTGTACACAGAATATTTTCCAGGTGGAGATCATATTCCAGGCCATACAACAGTTCTTAATAACCTTAAAAGAGATCAAGTCTTACAAATTTGTTTTCTGACAACAGTAGAATTAAGTTGGAACCAATAACAGAATGATATCTGGAAACTGTCCAAATTGTTGGAAATTCAATAACAAACTTTCAAATAACCTACATGTCAGAAATATATCAACATGGATAATAGAAATTATTTTGAACTGAATGAAAATGAATTACACTCATAAAATTTGAGGGATGCTGCTAAAGCAGTACTCAGGGAGAAATTTTTGGAGCTAAGTCAACATATTAAACAAGAAGTATCTCAAAACAATATTTTCAGTATCTAACATTATTTAACAAAAGAGAAAAATGAAATAAAATAAAATCCAAAGCCTTTAGAATAAAGGAAATAATAAATATTAGAACAGAAAACAATGATATATAAATCAACAGGCAAAAATCAAAGAACCTAAAAACTAGTTATTGAATATTAATGTAGTTGATAAAGTTCTGGCTGACTGATCAGGATAGGAAGAGAGAAGACATACATTTTCAATACCAGGAGGAAGACGGGTGACATCATTACAGATTTTAAAGCTATACAAAGAATAGCAAGGAAAATGTACAAGCACCTTTATGCCAATATATTTGAAAAACTAGAAGAACTGGACAAATTTCTTGAAAGACACAAACTACTGAGGCACACTATGAAGAAACAGGTCTCTTAAATAGCTCTATATTTATAAGCAAAATTATACTTGTACAAAGAATACCCCAGGCCCAGATGGCCTCACTGGTAAACGCTACTAAACATAAAATAAATAATACCAATTCTATAAAATTCTTCTAGAAAATTAAAAAGTAGGGCATTTCTACCAGCTCATTCTGTGAGTCAGTATCACCCTGATAATGCAAACAGAAATAGACATTATCAGAAAAGAGACCTATAGACCAATATTCCTCATGAATGTAGATACCAAAATTCTAACCCAAATCTTAGCAAATCAAATGCAATGATATCTGAAAGTGGTGATATCTTAAGACCAGGTGCATTTGTTCCAGGAATGTAAGATTGGTTTTTAATTTAAAAATCAATCAATGTAATTCACCATCTTAAAAACTGATTTAAAAAAAACATCTTGACAGGTGTATATAAAGCTTTTGACAATTCTGATATCCATTCTGGATAAAAACTCAAATCTTACAGTTAACTTCAATCTTTAGGATAAAAGACTAAATGATTTCCCCCTAAGATCCAAAACAAGCCAGGAAATTCTGCTCTAGACACTTGTGCTCAACATTGAACTGAAGGTTCTAGGCAGTACCATAAGGCAAGAAAGAAAATATAAAAAGGAGATCAGGATCAGAAGGGAAAGAATACAATTTTCTTAATCACTGATGTCATAATCATCTTTTTAGTAATCTATAAAATAATTGGCTGGAAATAATATGTAAGTTTAGTGAGATTTCGGAATATCATGTGAACATACAAAAGTAAATTATATAAAATAAATTATAGCTACAAACAATAGGACATTGAAATTTTTAGAAACACCACTTCCCATGCAAAACATATGACACAATTAAGGATAAATATGGCAAACACTACTGGGAGAAAATAGAGAAGACCTAAGTAAATGGAAAGAGAGACCATTTTCTATGGATGAGAAGACCCAGAATTAAGATGTCAATTCTCCCCATATTCATATACAGATTCAACATTATCCCAAAAAAGACCCAGCAAGTTTTATTGTAGATATAGACAAGGTAATCCTAAAATTTATATGGCAAGGCAAAGAATCTATAATAATCAAAACCACTATGAAGAAATAAAGGAACAGCATTTAAGAACTAATGCTACCTCATTTCAAGACATCTAGTTACAAAGACAGTATACATTGGTGTACATGAGGAAAAATAGATCAATGCAAGAGAACAGAATTTTCAGAAACAGACCCACACATATCCAATTTTTAATGAGGATGCAAAGGCTGTTCGGTGAAGAAAGAATGCTCTTTTCAACAAATGATTTCAGAACAATTGGGTATCCATATTAAAAAAGACAAAGAAATACAAATATAACTCTGATCAGTTACTTTTAAAATGTACAAAAATTAACTCAAAGGGAATCATGGATCTAAATGCAAAAACAAAAACTTGAAAATAGGAGGGAAAGTATTTGTGATGAGCTGGGCAAAAATTTTTAATTATGGCACCAAAAGCCCAATCCATAAAAAAGCAAATTGGCAAATTGAATTTGTCAAAATTAAAATCTCTCTGAAGGACATTGTTGTGATAATAAAAAGGCAAAGATTGGGAGGAAATATTTGCAATGACTATATATATAAGATAAAGATCATGAATCCAGAATGTATTTTTTTTTAAAAATTCAAAACAATAAACCTTGTAAAAAAACAAAAAAAAAAATTGAACAGATACTGTTTTCACTTCCTAGGCTGCTGTAGCAAATACCATGAAATGGGTTGGGTTAAACAATAAGAATTTATTCACTTAAAATTTTGAGGGCAGGAAAATGTCCAAATCAAGCATCATCAAAAGACTGTGGTGTTCCAGGGCTGGCTGCTGGTGATTCTTGGATCCTTAGCTCATCACATGGCAAAGCACATGGCAGCATTTTCTGGTCTTTCCCTTCTCTTCTGGGTTCTGGTTCAGCTTCTGGTTTCCATGGCTTTCTCTCTGTGTGAATTTCATTCTCTCATAATGGACTCTAGTAATACGATTAAGACCCATCCTGAATGAGGTGGGACACACCTTAACTGAAGTAACCTCATCAATTGGTCCTACTTGCAATGGGTTCACACCCACAGGAAAGGATTGGATATAAAAAAATGTTTTTCTGTGATCCATTCAGCTTCAAACAACCACACTCCACCCTCTGACCCTAAAAAGACATGTCCTTTCTATACATAAAATACGTTCATTCCATCATAATATCCCAGAAGCCTTTTAGAAAGAGTATTCAGTACAAAGTCTCATCAAAATCGGTAATGGGCATGTTCTGTCCTAGGGAAAAATTCTCCTCTGTCTGTGGACCTGTGAAACATAAAAAATTATTTGCTTCTGATACACAATGGAGGACAGGCTTAGAATAAACATTTCTGTTCCCATAGGGAGAAATTGGATGGAAAACAGAGGCCATGGGTTCCAACCATTCCAAAACCCTGTAGGGCAAAGTCCATTACATTTTGGGGTCCAAGAGTCAACAAGAAATGATGTTTTGTCCTCAGGGCCTGATGAAGCAGCAACCCCACCCCTTCCAAGTGCTTGCCCAGTGGCCAAGCTCTCTCTGAATACTGGGGGATGCTCCACCCTCTCCAAGCATCAGGATCAGGGCTAGACTCTCTGCAAGTTCTAGGGCACAGGTTCTGCTCTCTGAGAGTACTGGGTGGCAGCACTCTTCCTGAGCAAGAGGCAGAAGGCCCACCCTCTCCAAGCTCTAGGGCAGACTCACCCGCTCCACACACATGGGTGGGCTTGCTCTCTTGGCCCAAGAAGATGTTTTCAGTCCAGACCTCTGCTTCCATGGTTCTGCACTTGATACAATTCTTCCTTCAATTTGTCCCTTTTCTGTCTCTTTTAGTCCAGGCTGGCAGTGATTCCATTTATACAAATTCTGAAATAACTGACTGTTTCCCTGTTTAGTTAAACCTTTACAAGGAGCACCATCCTCTGGGACTTGATTTACAGAAATTCAGAATTTTCCAAACCATCACTTTCTGGTTTCTTCATGCCTGGAGTTCACTTCTCAGCTTATGCCTTTACTCTCACATTTTACTATAACCTGCAAAGAGAAAATAAGCTGTATTTCCCAGACTTCACTTGGAAATCTCCTCAGCTAAATGTCCAAGTTCATCGCTTTCAAGTTCTGCTTCCCACCCAACATCAGAACTCAATTTCTCAGAACCAAGTTCTCTGCCACTTTACAGTAAGGGTCACCTTTCCTCCCGTTTCCAATAACACATTCATCATTTTTATCTAAGGCATCATCAGAAGTACTTTAATGCCCTTATTTCTAGCAACAGTCTCTTCAAAGCAATCTAGGCCTTTGCTCTCAAGCACCTCACAATTTTTCCAGGCTCTACCCATTACCCTATTCTAAAGCTGTCTCCACATTCCTGTTACTTGCAATAGTAGCACCCCACTGTCTTGGTACCAAAATCTCTTTTAGTTTCCTAGCTGTTCACAGCAAATACCATGAAACGGGTCTGGTTAAACAATGAGAATTTATTCACTCATGATTTCAAAGCCTGGAAAATGTCCAAGTCAAAGCATCATCCCGGCGATGCTTTCTTCCTGAAGACTGTGGTGTTCTGGGGCTGGCTGCTGGTGATTCTTGGTCCTCAGCTTGTTACATGGCAAGGCTCGTGGTGGCATGTCCTGATTTCTCCCTTCTTTTCCAGGTTCTATTTCAGCTTCTTGCTTCCTGTGGCTTTCTCTCTCTCAATCTGAATTTCATTCTCTTATAAAGGACTCCAGTAATAAGATTAGGACTCAACCTGAATGAAGTGGGTCACACCTTAACGGAAGTAGCCTCATCAAAAGGTTCTACTTAAATGCATTCACACCCATAGAAATGGATTAAAGTTAAGAACATGTTTTCCTGGGGTACATATAACTTCAAACCATCACAGACACTTCACTGAGGAATATATGCAAACAGCAATAACAACATGAAAGATAAGTCCACATCATTAGTTCATAGGGAAAAGCATATTAAAACCACAAATGTGACATTCCAGCACATACAATTAGAATGTCTACTCTAAAAAAGACTGATCATTCCAAGTACTGGAAGGCAAGAGTGTGGAGCAACTGGTACTCTCATACGCTGTAGATAGAAATGCAGAAGGATACAGTTCTCTGGAAAAGAGTAGGCAGTTTCTTAAAAACTTAAGCATATACCTACTATTTGATCTAGCAATTTTTCTCTAATAGAGATGAAAGTATATGTCCATATAAAGGCTTGCATTTGCATTGCAGGCATCTCAGCTTTATTTATAATAGGAAAAACTGGAAGCAAATCAAATGTCCATCAACAGCTAAAGGTATAAACAAACATTGGTACTGAAGTCAAAAAAAAAAAAAAAAAGGACAAACAATGATAAACAGAAAAATGGACAAATCTCAAATGTATCACATTAAGTGAAGAAAACCAGACTCTAAATGTTATATATTCTTTGATTTCATTAAGATTCTATTCTGGCAAAGGCAAAATTTTAGGGTCAGAAAACAGATCAGTGGTTGCCAGCAGCTGTAGTCAGGAGAGGACTGGGCAAGAAATTTTGTGTGTTTATTTTTGAGGGGAGCTATGGAACTGTTTTATATATTGATTGTAGTAGTAATTAAATGACTGTACAAAGTTGTCAAATCTTACTAAAAAGTGAATTTTACTGTATGTTAAAGGTAAAAGAAATTTCTGCTCATCAAAAGCCACCAGTAAGATGATTAATAGGCATGCCACCGCCTTGAAAATGATTTGCAGACATATATCTGGCAAAACAATAATGCATAGACTATACAAACAACTCCTGTTTATGCACAGTAAAATGATGAACAACCCAACAACAAAATACTTAACACTTAAATACATATATATACATACACACACATACATATACGTATACGTATATATATAGACAATAAGCACATGAAAACATATACTGACAGAACTCTATGCACTCGGCATTTTGCAAGATGCTTTGCAAACATTGTGTCATTTGATCTTCATTTGATCTAACCACACAAATTAGGAATTATTGTTCCTGTTTTAGAGATGAAGAAACTGTGGTCCTTGAATTAAATAACTTGCCTAAGTCTAGTATTTTTCAAATAACACACTGCTAGATCTCAAACCTGGTGTTGAAGACAGCACCCACTGTACTCCCTGCTTTTGTTTCTCCAAGAACCATGGCTAAAGGTCTTGCCTCCCTGAATTAAAACAGCCTTCTGACCTCCAAACCACAGTTCAAGGAATGGGAAGAAAAAGTGTTATCTGATTTGTAGGAAAGACAACATATCAGATTTGTTTAATTGCTTCTTCATTATACAGCTCTCAGAAACACCATCTATTAATCACCTAGAGTTAATAATAGTAAATTTCATCCATTAAAAACAGAAGCCATTAGTCAGAGAGCCAACTGCAAAGACAGTGCATGTGAAAAGCAATCATCTTGCTGGACGTGGGCCAACGTTTACCCAGCTGCCTGGTGGCTAATGACACAGAACAGAACACATTGGAGGGAGGTAGCTAAGAGGAGGCAGACATTTTATTTTGTTTTTCCAAAGAAAACAGAGCAACAGGGAAAACGGTGCTTTGGTGAAGTGAAAAATAAGGAAAGATGGATGGATGGAAGGAAGAAAGAAGAAAAAAAACAGCAACAAGTTCAATGTTCCTTTGGAATGTCTAATCACCTCCAAGTTTCCCGTGGTCACCTAAAGATTAAAAATGCATCCAATGAGGTCTGCAAGCCATAAACAGATGCATTATCACAAAGAAGAAATTGTAGGGAATGGGGGTGAAAAAAATGAAAATAACTAGGAATCTTCAGATAGAAGCAACCCAATTTTCCTTTCATTCAGAGGCTTTAAAGAGACAAAAGTTGCATTTCTAAGAAGACTTACACTGATTCTTTAAAAAAGTTAACATCATATGTAGTACATCATGCAAACCTATCCTTTCTTCTTCCTTCAATAATCTGGTTGATTTTGCATGAGTTAAGGGTATTTCTTTGGAGTATTGTTAATAAGTAAATTTAGGCAATTCTAATATGCAATTGTATGAGTACATTAGCAAATGTTATCCTTTGGTTCTACTATTATCTGGTGCCATCTGTGTGGTGTGGTAAGAGGGGCTCTAGAAGACCCTTCACCTACAGGGAATTTTTCCCACAGCATATTCCCAAAGTATGAGATTTCACAAGGCAAATAACAGGCTTAAGGTGATCATCGCTTGCTTCTTTACCTGTTTACCATGAGAACAGACTTTAGACCTGGGTTTCTCAAAGTGTGGTTCTGGAACCCACTAGGGAAGGGAACCAAGAATATGAATTTATAAAATCACAGCAAGTGCCACAAATGATTCTTAGGTACACTAATGTCTGACAACAACTATTTACATATTCAATATCTTGATTGTTATCAATGGTCTTCAGCTCTCAAGGTCTTTTCTGAAAAGTGCTTTAAGTGATACAATCTAGCACAGTTAGTTAGAACCCTCTCTGAAGGGAGAAAGGAAACTACCGATCATTTTTACCAATATTCCAACTTTTCCTGGCTATTCCTATAGCATGTACCTAGAAGGTACCTGAAACTTGAACTTATACACAGTTCTATGATGAAATAAAATGGAGATACAGGAGGACTAAATGTATTGAGCTTTTATGCAAGGTGCCAGAAATTTACACATTATCTTATTTAACCACAGTAACAATTGACTATTTGTTATTTCCCTATTGCCTAGATGGGGAATCTGCAGATCAGCTAGGTTACATATTTTGCCTAAATTCATAAAGGACTTTAATTCAGCCATTCTTACTCCTAGAACTAATTTTATTTCATTAATAAATCCTTGTGTCTTTCCAGGTATACCTTTCCCATTATTTTATATCCTAAGGAGGTATTCGGGATATTCTGAATATCTAAATGTTGACATCTTAAAGCATGCCTGCACTTAGGTGAACATTTGTACCTAAGCAAAACTCCCTATCAGCTTTGCCAGGTTGCCTTTTGGAGCTGTGGGGCTGAGGATGGTGATGTCACGCCAGAGGAGGTTCACTGAGAGAGAAGCATGAGTCCCAGGGACATGTGCACTTGGGAAGTGGCTGCCAAGCAGGTCAGTTTGGGCCCACCACGTAGGGTTCACATAATGACAAAAAAAGAAAAAAATAGTTACATTAAAATGAAAGCTCCCCTTTGCCCACACTGATGCCATATGTTCTAACAGTGTCTGAGCTATTTTTCCCTGGATGCTACTGCACTCCATTTTAAGTCTCTCCATTGGTGAATAGACCATGCAGGCTCTTTCTGATCTCAGAGAAAGGGTCCCTGACTCTCCCTAAACACCCAATAGTGCTCAAGTTCCCCTCAATGTCCTCCCCCAACAGATATCCAGTAGCCCTTAGTGGGTGTGCTGGTTTGGATGTACTATGTCCCACAAAATGCCATGTTCTTTGATGCAATCTTGTGGGGGGCAGATGTATTTAGTCTTGATTAGGTTTGGAACCTTCGGATTGGGTTGTTTCCATGGAGATGTGACCCACCCACCTATAGGTGATAACTCTGACTGGATTATTTCCATGGAGGTGTGGCCCCATCCACTCAATGTGGGTCTTAATTAAATCACTGGAGCTCTATAAGAGCTCAGACAGAAAGAGTTCAGTGCTGCAGCTTAGAGAGATATTTTGAAGATGGCCATTGAAAGTAGACTTTTGCTATTCCAGAGTTTGCCTGGGAGAAACTGTGAGAATACCCACAGATGCCTAGAGAGAAATGTCCTGGGAGAAAGCCATTTTGAAACATAACCTAGGAGCAAAGGAAGAAGACACCAGCCACATGCCATCCCAGCCAACAGAGGTTTTCCGGATGCCATTAGCCATCCTCCAGAGAAGATACCCTATTGTTGACACCTTAGCTTGGACATTTTATGGCCTTAAGACTGTAACTTTGTAACCAAATAAACTCCCTCTATAAAAGCCAATCCATTTCTGGTATTTTGCATAATGACAGCATTAGCAAACCAGAACAGTGGGAAAACAATCTCTTGGAACCAGAGTGTCAACTTATTTACCATTACATCCCCAAGGCACTAGTAAGTGCCCGTTTGTATTCATGGACTGTCTTTCATTCACTCAATAGATATTTACTAAGAATCTTGGTACCAGGAGTTACCATGGCACTGGGTATATGGCAATGAAGAGACAAGACCCTGGGCAAGGGGAGAATGTGGACCCCACACGACCAGGTCACAACTGAGAGAATCACTGGGACGCTTGTCCTCACTGGTGTTCCAATTCAGGAAACATTCACCCTGAAGACTGGTCATGGAATCTGATTCTAGCCTGGTAATTTTGACAAGCTTTGGCCACCCTGGTAATCATCAGATGCCCCTTTCTGGTTCACCTGGCCCTGGTTCTTGCTCTGCTCAGAGCTCTGCATGCTACCTTATGGCTCACAATACTTCAAGTGAGATATGTTGTCTATGAGACCTACCTGGTGTGCTAATGCTGATACCCTACCAGGCAGATTAGAGGCCAGGCCAGGAAATAATAGCAAAAAATGGGACTTTATCCCTGAGCCCAATTTCTGGTAGCTGAGGCCACTGGGGCTGAGTAGGGATCTAAAGACTTTAACCTGGAAGACAACACAAGAGTGGTGAGAATGAATTCTTTATTGTGTCTTTGCTGATGTTGGACCATTTAAAACTGTTTTGCTTTTATTTTTTTTTAATAAATTATATGTTTTATGCAATACAGAGGAAAAGAAAAATTTAGTATACATATATGTTGAGCCATTTTTATGATGCTCTAGGCAAAGTTCTGAAGAAGGGTGTTCTAGTTTGCTAATGCTGCTAGAACACAAAACACCAGAAAAGAACTGGCTTTTACAAAGGGGGTTTATCTGGTTACAAAGTTACAGTCTTAAGGCCATAAAGTGTCCATCAGCAAAGGGTGCCTTCAATGGAGAAAGGCCATTGGCATCTGGAAAACCTCTATTAGCTGGGAAGGCACGTGGCTAGCATCTGCTTGCTTCCAGGTTGTGTTTCAAAATGGCATTCTTCAAAATGGCATTCTCCAAAATGTCTGCATCAGCTTCCAACGGCCTTTTTCAAAATGTCTCTCAGCTCCAGCTAGCTATGGACTCCTTCTGTCTGAGCTTACATACTGCTCCAGTAAACTAAACAAGGCCCATACTGAATGGGCGGGGACACACCTCCATGGAAATTATCCAATCAGAGTCATCACCTACAGTTGGGTGGGGCACATTGCCCTGAACACTGAACTAATAGGTTCCAACCCAATTCACACTAATATGTCTGCCCCCAAAAGAATGCATTAAAGAATATGGCTTTTTCTGGGGGACATAAATATACAAATCAGCACAAAGGGCAAATTGTATTTAAGAGAGAGAAGAGCACAAAGTTGGGGCAGAGGGAGAGAAAGAAAGAGAAAGTTTGCACCAAGCATTCCTGTTAAGTGATAGCCAAAACAAAGCCTCATTTCTGACATACAAAGTGAAATATCTTGTAAGTAAGGGGAAGTGTTAGTCCAAGGAGAATAATTATGATGTAAACTAATTCTTTCCTGCACCTGCAAAATAAAACCAATCTCCTTACAGACACATCTCAACTTCTAGAGGCAGTTGTGTTCAGGAGGCAGGCAAAGGCAAGCTCTCAGAGGTGGAATTCCATTTTTGACTGCAGACACTGAAGTAATCAATAACTTTGCCAAGCATTCAGGAAACAAATTCAAGAGTTTTTCTTTCTCCCCACCCTCACCCCAGACTCAGAAGGTAATTTTTGCTTTCATCTAGATGAAGACAGCCATGGTACAGCTCTGGTTCTCTTAATTTAAGTCCTGCTTGTCTCCTGGTCAGCTAGCAGACCTGATACCTCTCTGTTCAAATTCTGTTTTGAGTTTTAAATCCCCAAATCTTTGGCCCTTACTCCAAGAAAGATTAGAACTAAGTACCGGAAAGGAGAGAGAAGCAATAAAAATGAACATTCTACTTTGATCTGTCCATTTTGAATATTTTGTGGTGCAAACAGAGAATTGTAGCAGAAGAAATAGGTCTTATTCTAAATAGTGTTTGGCAGCCAATTACTAAATCAACTGGGTCTCTTGCACTCTCTACTTCAAATAAGACTGAAAAGGAAACAGAATTCCTTTCCATGGATAAGTCTTTGAGAATAGTTAAGCATTAGAACTGCAAGAATAGAATTATAGAGAACACAAAATACTGTGCCTCCCTTTATTAAAGCCAATTGGTTGAGATGTTTTTATGTATTCAGACTGTGCCAATATATTTTAAACCACTTAACTTAAAAAAATATTAAAAACTAATAGTTACCAGTTGGATGCATTAAATATTATTTGAAAAACAACTGGGTGAATACCACAAAGAGATCATCTACATTGAAGTAGAGATAAAACAACGAATTAATAGCTGCATGAAAAATCTCCTCTTGAAGATCTTTCTTTAAGAAAATAATTCATAAGAACCTTGCAATAAAAGTTAAAACCCTCTAAACGACAGCTAAGAGAATACAAAAGCTCACTAGTGGTACTGCAAGAGAAAATGAGAGGAAGAAAAAAAAAAAAAGGGAAGGGTGTTCCAGTTTGCTAATGCTGCTGTTACACAAAATACCAAAAATGGATTGACTTTTATGAAGGGGATTTATTAGGTTACAAATGTACAGTTCTAAGACCATAAAAGTGTCCAAACTCTTTCTCTCTCTAAGCCTAACTCTGCAAATAAATTCACCATGCTTCCCCTGATGTGGGACAGGACCCTAAGATGAATGAGCCTTCCTGTCCAACGTGGGGCATGAATTCCTGGAATGAGCCTGACCCTGGCATTAAAGGATTGACAATGCCTTTTTGACCAAAAGTGGGGAAAGAAAGGCAACAAAATAAGGTTTTAGTGACTAAGAGAATTCAAATAGAGTCAAGAGGCTGTCCTGGAGGTTACTCCTATGCAAGCTTCACCTAGATATGCCAAATGACCACATTATGATAAGCCCAAGTCAACAGTAGACCTGAAAACATTAAAGAATACCCAGTTCCCTATCTGAGACTCTATAAAAGTTTCACTCACTAAGTTTATTCGTCAGAAACATAAACCTTTCAGAGTGCTCCTATGGCAACTACGTCCCAAAACCCAGAGGCAATAGCCTCTTCGAGAACACCAACTATATGTGTCCCCTTTGCTCATAAAGTTGACACCCATTTTCAACATGAACAAGTTAGGGTGGTCACTGCCTCGACATCCCTGAGGATTGGGAAAGAGATTAAACTAGTGGAAGGGGAAGCAACAGACAAGACGGAAGTTAATAAAGGATTATGAAAACTGAATCTTTATACAATTTTCTTTTCCTTAGTTGCTAGGGCATTAGAATAGTTAGAAGGAAAGAATTGAAATGGTGGAAATGTAACCCATAGCATTCTTTGAAATTTGTTCTATAGCTACTTGTTAAGTTGTAATTGGAAAGTTCTATCTTTTTGTATATATGTTAGATTTCACAATAAGGAAATAACTGAAACCATGGTACTATAACTGGTAATAACTTTGGAAATTTCCTATATATCTACTTGTCAAATAGTACTTTGAAACATATTGCCTTTTTGTATATATGTTATATTTCATGATAAGGAAATAACTGAAACTGTGAAATTGTAACCTGTAATATTCTTCAGAATTTGTTCTCTAACTACTTGTTAAATTGCACTTGGAAAGTTATTGTTTTTATGTATATGTGTTATATTCTACAATAAAAAATATGATAAAAAAAGAAAAGTGTCCAAACTAAGGCATCAACCTTCACTGAAAATGGTCAATAGCTTCTGGAACATATCTGTCAGCTGGAAAGGCACATGGCTGATGTCTGCTGGTCCTTTGCTCCTGGGTTGTGTTTCAAAATGGCTTTCTCCAAAATATCTCTGGGCTTCTGTCTCTCTTAGCTTCCCTCTCTCAGCTCCTGTGCGTTCTTGCTTCTTCTCCCGGGGTGTTTCTCTCTAAGCATCTGTGGGTCCTCTCTTAGCTTCTCTGGGGCAAACTCTGGGCTTCGTATCTTAGCATCTCCAAACATACTTCTGTCTGCATCTCCCAGCATCTCCAAGCAACTGGGTCTGTGTTGGCTCTTAGCTTCTCCTGGGAGCAAACTGTGGATTCCATATTTTAGGTTCTCTCTGAAAGGTCTCTCTCAGTTTCTCTGAACTCCTTGCTTCCATGTGCTCTCTTAAAGGACCTCAGTGATCTAATTAAAACCCACCTTGAATGGGTGGGGTCACATCTCCATGGAAATAATTTAATCAAAAGTTTCCACCCAACAAGATTGGATTAAAAGATCATGGCTCTTCTGGGGTCCATAACAGTTTCGAACTGGCACAGGTGGGGAAGAGGTAAGGGTTTAGAGAAAGGAGGCGTGATTGCTCTGCTACTGCAGGTAAATGACAGGTAGAAAAGTTCTCCTGGGGAATAGCCAAAGGACTTGAAAGAACAGGAGCTACCCACCAGTTAGAGGGTGGTTTCTTTGCTTCTGTCAAAGATAACCCACCTCTTCTACCTTCTCTTCCCACCATAACTCTAGCAAAAATGGCAAAATACAAATGCCTGTGAATGATAGACTTTTTTGCAAATATTAAAGAAAAGGCTGAGTTTTAATCTGGGTTTTGTAGTACAAAACTCAGGCATCCCAAGAAGGAAAATCAAAAATTAAACAAATTGGGCAGAAGCAGAATCCAAAGTGAAAATATAATCGCCTTCTCACCTCTCTGCCACACACACTTCTGTTGCTATCAAAAACAATCACACCTGAGAAAGCCTTCTCGGAACAAAAGGGGGAAGAGAAATGAAACAAAATAGTTTCAGTGGCTGGGAGATTTCGAATGGAGTCATTCTGGAGGTTATTTGCATGCATTATATAGTTATCCCTTTTTAGTTTTCAGTGTATTAGAATAGCTAGAAGGAAACACCTGAAACTGTTGAACTGTAATCCAGTAGCTTTGATTCTTGAAGACGATTATGAAAACCTTGTGGTTCACACTCCCTTTATCTAGTGTATGGACAGATGAGTAAGAAAAAGATAAAAAATAAATAAATAATGGAGGGGGAAAGGGTGTAGAGGATGTTTTGGATGTTCTTTTTTTTTTTTTTTTAAATCTTCATTTTATTGAGATATATTCACATACCACACAGTCCTACAAAACAAATCGTACATTCGATTGTTCACAGTACCATTACATAGTTGTACGTTCATCCCCTAAATCAATCTGTAACACCTTCATTAGCACACACACAAAAATAACAAGACTAATAATTAAAGTGAAAAAGAGCAATTAAAGTAAAAAAGAACACTGGGTAACTTTGTCTGTTTGTTTGTCTGTTTGTTTCCTTCTCCTATTTTTCTACTCATCCATCCATAGACTAGACAAAGGGGAGTGAGGTCCTTATGGCTTTCCCAATCCCATTGTCAACCCTCATAAGCTACATTTTTATACAATTGTCTTCGAGATTCATAGGTTCTGGGTTGTAATTTGATAGTTTCAGGTATTTACTGCTGGCTATTCCAATTCATTAGAACCTAAAAAGGGTTGTCTATATTGTGCGTAAGAGTGCCCACCAGAGTGACCTCTTGGCTCCTTTTGGAATCTCTCTGCCACTGAAGCAGATGTGCTGATGTATGCACAAGTTATGAAGATACCATTAACCACTAACTGTACACTTTGGATAATGGTATGGTATGTGAATATATTTCAGTAAAAGGGCATTAAAAAAGCAATCAAACAAACAAAGCATGGGAGAACATCACTGAATACTGAATGTTGAAATATGCTAATACTGCCCTGCAGAGCTGGAAGGTTTTGGTTGACATCTAGGTCATGCTGTCTTGGATCTGAACCAGGCACAGGTGATTTCAGCTGTTCCTGAGCTTTTGACCCAGCTAAAGGCATTGGTTCCAGAGCCTTATAAATTAGGAGGGAGAGTCTAGAATGAGCAACAACATGTTTTGTCTGGCAAGATGTTTGACTTTTAACCTAAGTGTGAAACTAATTCCTGAATGATGATATTTGAGGACCATTTCACCTCCCACAAAATCGTGAGCTTGACTTTGAGAATTATATATAAATAAAATGTAATATATATATATATATATATATATATATATATATATATATACACACACACACACATATAATTTTATATGCAAACAGATATTAGTAAGGATACAGATAATATGTTTCTATAGATGGGAATCAATCAATATTTATCAAGTTACATTTGCCAAATACTGAGTCAGATTCATGGAGTTACCAGCTTAAAAAACTTGAACTTTGCCTTCAATGGGCAAAATCTAGAGAAGAGGTAGTTATTAGTGTCATCTGCATTTTATAAATAAATGTTTAAGTTACCTGCCCAAAACTGGAATGGTGAAACTGAAACTCAAATCTATATCTCTCTGACAATAAAACTTACGATCTTTTCATTACTCAAAATTTTCCATTTTTTGTGAACTTGGTAGCCTGGATACCATGTTCAATATTTTCCATGATCATATTTGTTTCTGAAGTTAGTTTTTGTTGTGCGTTTGTAATCTATCTATCTACACCAATGCGGGGAATGGTTCATGTGTAAAAATTCTCATCTCAGTGCAAACTAAGGCAACAAAAATGCTTAGATATTTTAAGAGACAGCATAATAAGTGAAAAAAATGTGGTTCCTGGAGTGAGGCAGACCTGGATTTGCATTCCCTATCTGCTCCTTCAGAACTGAGTGTTCTCCTTGAATGTTTCACTGGATTCTCTGAGCCTCATGCAAAAGAAGCCTAAAATGTTTGCTCTTCATTGTGAATAGATATTCAAAATGTGTATATCATAATCTGTTAACTTTTTGATGAAAGTAGTTTTAATGCAGACTCAATAAACAAAGTCAATAAAAAATAATGTGAAGAACTTACAGTTTTTGCCTTTGAAGCAGTATTTGGTTCCATCACTAGCATGACTGGGTGGCATTCTTTACTTCTTCTGACCTCCTGAATGTTACCCCTTGCCTCCTACCTGTACCACCTGAGATGTACCTCCCTTTCTCCTCTGCACACACTGGCCTGCCTGGATTTAACATCTTGACTGTATAAACCTGCAATGTCATCCAATTGCCTCTGTTATCCTAGACTTTCTGGTTCTCACTGCTTCTGAATCTCCCAAAGGATGTAATTTGTAAGCCAAACCTATGTGATCTGAGCTATGTCATCTGGTAGTTCTTGAAGCTGAATTATAGCTGTAAGTTACATCTACTTGGATTTTATTCATCACAAATAAACATTGCCCTTGGGCTGAGGTTCAAAATTTTGTCCCATTTCCCTAATGCATTTCCAAAAATCAAACCCTATGTTCTTTAATTAAGAGCCAAAAACTCTAACACATTGACATTTCTATGTATTAGAAAAAGCTCCATTTTGAAGTGAAACCCACTTGCTTATTTGTTAGTCAGCGTGGCCAATTTTCCTCTGGGATATTTATTCTCTATTTTCATGTTTTATTTATTACTACTGATCAAAGGGGAAAGCTATAACTAGAAAGCAAACTTTTGGTATAGTCTGTAACCATTAGTTAATACTTTCTCCCCATTATACCATATTGGAAGTGTTATTTTATTTATGGCACTATTTAGATATTCCTGATTACTCTAATATCTAACACAAATGGTTTTTGGTCTAACATAGCATAAAACATCTGCATGAAAGCTTAACATTTAATTAATTTAGCTCTTTATTTTCAATTATTTTCATGTTTGACATCTTATGGAGCAAACAGCCAGATGTGTCACTGAAGATTTCACTTTTCAAACAGATGTTTCAGTATCTACCAGATATTTTTCAAATGAAAAAAAGGTTTTTTTTCCTTTTCTTCAAAAAGCAATCTTTTCTCAGCCTTTTAAGTTCCAATTGCTCTATTCTGTACTCAGCAAAAATCTCAATTTTCTTGAAGCTGATTTAAAGAAAAAATCTCATCCTCTTCTCTCTGTATCTTTTACTTTCCAATCATGATAATGATTCTTACCAACTGCTGTAATAGGAAAATCCCCTCTGTTGTGTGTTACAAAGAAATTGCCTTGGAAAGAGGACTTCTACTTAAAAGTTTAGCCTTGCCATTTTAGAAGATAGATCTCATCAATGTTGAGGATGCAAATCAAATATTTATTGAGAATCTACTTATTTTAATGTTCTGTGACAAAGATAGAGGAACTAGTAGAATTACGTGGCCCCTTTTCTCTCCATCACTGAATTTAAAAGCCAGCCAAATGTTTAATTGAAAAACAGATGATTGCATTAGGGATCAGGCCCCTTTGGTGGCAAAGACCAAAATTGATTCACACTGATCCAAATAAAAGGGTTTATTGGAAGGATGCACGGAGAGATCAAGAAAACAAAGAGCAGAAAATTAAGCTGTTTCTAGTGAGAACTGGCAGCCTGTGTTCTCCCCCTCCCATCTCTGGAGGCCCAGGATTCCTACTGAGTTTCACATCTGTCAGCACATCTGCTTCGCCTCCTGTAACCTGCCTATATGGGCAGCCTTTCACTCACATTTATGGCAACTATATTTGATTTATTTCTACTTGATATTATGAGCCAATGACTCAGTTCAATTCAAATTCTCAAGAAAGATCATCTGAGAGCCTCAGTTCAGATTTCCATCCTGGGATAATAAGTCATGATCAAAGGATTGAAGTTATTTGGAACAAACACAGCAGGTCTCCAGGAAATACGTGGCATGGGAGACATTTCTAAGAAAGAGTCATGGATGGAAAACAATATATCGTTTTTTGTTTTTTTATTTTCTTTCCAGAGGTGGATTCCCAAAATATGTTGATCAAGAGTAACAAACTTAAAAGCAATCTTAGAAATCAAAAAGTACAAACTCCCCTTTTACAGTTAAGAAAACAGAACGTACAAGAGGAGATAACTAATACAAGTTTGAAAGGTTTGTAGTGCATTTCATACTAAAAGACCAGCTTTTTAATTTAAAGACAGAAATTGTGCTATTATACCTTAACATATGTAGGGGCACAGTGATTTACAAATTGGCTCTACTACTGCTTTTGCTTAATATGTATTACATAAAGATCAAAAAAAATTAAATGTATTCAGTATAATACATTAAAGATATTACATATTTGGTGTACATAATCATAGACATCACTCTGCTTACATAACATAGCTTTCTGCCTCTGGTTTTCAGCATTTTATTTTGGAAATATAATTGTTAATTTTTTCCAGTGGAAAAAGCTAGCCCACACAATTAATCAAGCATCCAACTCTGCCCAAGACTTAATGTTCTCCAAGACTAACAATTCTGTAGTATTGTTAGACATAATCTATGCCAAATATGCCTTGGAAGAAGGAAAATATTAGCCAGTGAAACCAAAACCTAACCTCACTTCTGTTTCCAAATACTGCATGACCTTGTCAAGTCAATAACATCTCTAAGTTTTAGTTGTGTCATCCATAAAGGTTAATGTTTAATGGCTTATTTATTTAAGCTGCATTGAAATGCCTTCCCCCCCCCAAAAAAAAAGTGGTAATAACAAATATGACATGTCCATCATGAGTGTCTGTTCATTAATATACTCAAAATTGTGTTCAAAATGATTCCATAACATATAAAAGCCCTGGGCTGGTCACTTATTAGAAATATCTACTGAAGAATAGCCATTATTAGCCCCATTTTCACAAGAAGAAACTGAGGCTTGGAAAGGTACAGTAACATGTCCAAGGAGAACACTCAGCTATGAAGTGGTAGATGATGAATTCAACTCCAATGGCCATAGTTTTTCACTTGCAATACTGTCTCTCAAAACATCTTAGGAATGTTCTCTACTTCATGTTGCACTGAGAATCAGTCCAATGTCAGGTATGAGACATAACACCATCTACTGTGTAGCACATGGGTGAAAATAATCCCAGAGAAACAACCAAACAATGTTGTTTAGTAAATGCTCAAATTTCTTTCCATCGATTTATGTGAGAAATCTCTCTTGTGCCAATGAAACCACATTTATCTCCACTAAATGCCTTTAAAAATAAATACGTGAGATTTCAACTAAAAAAGCAGAACAAAATAAATTCAGGCATGACAAAGTCTTCTCTTTAGCAGGCCAAATTGCAAACAAAGTATACACTCAGAGTCGCTGAGACTAATCATTTTGATTTGGAGTTTCAGCCATAAATGATGGATTAGGTGTTGAGTTGTTCTATGCATCCTGATGCCCATTCCTTTAAAATAAGAGAGAGAGAGAGAGAGAGAGAGAGAGGGAAAGCCACTTACATTAGCTTGATCAGAGAGTAACCATTTCTGAATCTGAGACATAAATAGCATTACTAAACAAGAGTTGAAGAAAAAGAACCTTGAAGGCTTAAGGGAATAGGCTTTCCTTATGGTTTTCTTTCATTTTACTTTATTTTGTTTTTTTATTAGGGAAATTGCAGGTTTACAGAAAAATCATGCAGAAAATACAGAGTGTCCATATACTTCCTCCCTCCACACACACACACACACACACACACACACAGAGAGAGAGAGAGAGAGAGAGAGAGAGAGAGAGAGTTTTCCCTATTATTAACATTTAGCATTAGTGTGGTACCTTTGTAACAGTTGATGAAACAATAACATTATACTCATAGTATTAACTACGGTCCATAGTTTACATTAGGGCTCACTATTTGGTTTTATAGTGGGGATTTTTTTTTTTTTTTTAGTTTTTATTCTGGTAACATACATACAACCTAAATTTCCCATTTTATCCACTTTCAGATATACAATTTGGTGGTGTTAATTACATTCACAATGTGGTGCCACCATCACCACCCTCCTTTACCAAAACGTTTCCATCATTTTGACAAGACTAAATGTCACCTTCATTCTATCAATGATAGAAAGCTGCTGCTCATTCCCTGTTTCAGATCTCCATAGAGAGTCCCCAACATAACCAAAAGCATGTTAGAAGTAGCAAGAAACCTTTTCGTTATACGTGTTGACTATAACTTTTGTCAACAATGTTTCTGAGAGGATTTAATACAAATAAATGTATAAAAAAGCTATTTGTGACCAGTTAACTTCTGCCAAGCCTGAACCCCCCTGACAGGTATGCCTTGACGAATAAAACTGAATGACATTGAACCCAAGGCAGCCTGAGGCTACCAGAAAACCTGTAAGATGATGGAAGAAAATCCACATTTTTTCTCTGCTGGAAAGCAGTGGCCAGGGAGGAAGGAGGCCAAGTTCTGAAATTTGAAATTGAACATGAATTGGGAAGTTGGGCACCTTGGCAGTATAACAGGAAGGTATAAGATGCTGACGCAAATAGTTCTGAATGAAACCTGTAAAAGGATAGTCTTCCTTTAAAATCAGAGCTAGAGTGTGGCATTTTTTGGGTGGGTTAACTTACAGGAATACTACAGAAAAGTCAAATTGCTAGAAGTCAACATTCCTTACTAAACATAAGCACACTACAAGTCTTGGAAGACAAATAAACGCCAGCCTCATTGTTCACACATGTCCTTGAGCTCAAGTATGAGGAGTCACACAGCTATTACAGGCCACTGGTTCTTGGTACTTTTCAACATCCTTACAAGGTTGATATTAATATTTCCTTTCCTGGAAAAGGAAACTGGGTTCAGGAAATAATCTATTGAATAAGGAATTCCAAGTTATTGGACTATAAACATGCAATGTTTTAGGTTTGTTTTAATATGTGCCACCAACTATTCTATGTCAAACCCTTCTTGCATCAATGAGTAATGGGTTCCCCTAACAAAATCTCTTCTTGGATTCACAAAGTTAAGAATTTTTCAATTATTAATAGAGTTCTTGCTTCTTAAGGCTCATGGTTGTTCACTGAAAAACTTCAATCTCAGATTCATTCAAAATTCTCAGATGAGATGAGACGTGTGCCTCTAGCAGCTTGGCATGGAAGAGAAGCAGGGTCTAGTTTTCCATATTTTCTTTCCCTCTTCTGATATGCCATCACCTTGGTGTGGGTGGCACATGGAGAGAGGACACATCAATCCTTTCTTTTGTGGACTGTGGCACTGGTGAACTTTTTTCCTCTTTGGCAGTGACCCTGAGCTTACCTAGGAGTACAGGTGTTAGTTGTTCCTCCTCAACCTGCACAGTCCCTGAAAAAGGAGGATCAGTTAGGGCTCAATGTCAACCTGCCCCACCTCAGTCTTTTACTGCTAGTATCACACAGAGACATCGTGAGCACCACCCAAGCAACTCAAGCCTCAAGCCCAAAGATTTCCCATAACACGTCTTCAACAACTCCGTATGATGAAAACACTCCCTACACCCTATCTGCTGGCCCCATCTGCTCCACTTTCCAGGATCAGGCACTCTGATGCCCAGTGGTTCAGAACATCTCAGTAAGAGACGAACTAGGGCCACTGGAATCAAAACTTGCCATCTTTCCACTCTAGTATACTCATTCCAATAATTTATGATATCATTGGAAACAAGGGGCTCAAGAGGGGAAAATATGAAAAATTAAGGATCTGTTTTCCTAGAATAATTGCTCACAAATCATTTTTTAGAGTTTTGCAATATTATACACAATATATGGCAATCTGATATATATATAATATCACATTTAAGTATATGAGGTCAGTGAGGGCTGAAAGTAGCAGGTATTTGTGCTGCCCCTTGGAAGACAGAATGGCAAAGAACAGTGAGAGAACAGGAAAGGGAATTAGTGGTGGGGGTTAGATATTATGAGGAAAGTATGAGAGGGGTAAATTCCTATGTGAATTTACTGGGAAAAAATAAGCAACTCTAGCAAGAAGTTGTTTCGGACACTGTTTTTAAGTCCTGGCCCTTTTGAAGAACTGACTAGAAAGACAAAAGTAAACCATAAATTTCATGAGGTTGTTTCCATTGATTTCCATTAAAGACTTGAAATCTGTCAGGCATTTAAGTAGAGCATTTTATGTGACCAAGGACAATTGTCAGCTATTACTTCTGAAGACATAATTAAAAAACAAAATTGAACTCTTTGCATATTCATATTTTAATGACATGCTATTGGTTAGAATTAACTTTATACTGCAATTGGAATGAATTATTTATCTCCCCTGATGTTTAAAATCAAAATACAACAGAAGACAACGTGGATATAATTCTGGCTGATATGACATAGTGATTTGGTTTAAACACAACATATTAAAACCTAAACTGTAGGTTACTCTGATAGTCACATTTTGATAAAGGCTTCCAAGCATTGCAGAGCAGGGGAAGAGAGGACATTATTGACCACCAGTGAGAAGTGGATTTCCCAAATATCATGCCTGACTAGAGTCCCCAACTCACTTAATGGCAACTCATCTTTCTAGTTCCAGGCCCAAAACCCTGGAATCAGCCCTGACCCTTCTCAGTTGATCATACACCACATCTGATCCATCTGCAAATCCTATCAGCTCTACCTTCAAAATATATCTGGTATCTCATCAGGTCTCACCACCATGGACCAAGCCCTCATCACTTCGTTTAGGGATTATTGCAGTCAACTCTTAATAGGTTTCTTTGCTTCTGCCTTGTTCTCCTTCATTGCCATCAACACAGCCACCAGGGTTATATTTTTACCTCTTACACCAAATCACACCTCTTCTCTGCTCAGTTCCCTCCAATGGCTTCTCATTTCTCTCAGAGTGAAGACTGAGACCCTCACATGGTCTTACATGTCTGCCCCACCCTTCTCACCACAATTTCTCTTGGGTTTCATCCCTCCCATCTGTCCAACTAAGACACTGCTCTAGCCACACTGGCTTCTCAAGCAAATGCCTGCCTCAGGAATTGAACACTAGCTTGCCCTTCCCCTGAAATACCCTCCCCATAAGTACATACCCAGATCACTCATCAGTGTCTCTGTCCCAATGCTATCTAGTAGGTGAGGCTTTCCCTGGCTATTGTCCATTGTACCCAAAATGTCTTCCTCCCTCCCTGACACTCCTTGTCTCCTAACCCTGTGTAGTGGATTATATCATCGTCCCCCATTCTCTCCTCCCTCCTCTGTTAGCATGACTTTTGCCATGTGATGTTGCAAAGTCACCCACTGTGGACTAAGTCTATCCATACACTCACCTTCATTGAGCTTGGTCTTGCCCATGTGGGCAATAGACTTGGGCCCAAGGGAAAGTGTGTCAGCCCCTTGCCAGGGCTTACATAGCAATGAGAGTTTCCATTCACCCTCTTGTACTCCTCTCTCTCTCCATGGGGAGAATGTGCCCTGAGCGGCTGTTAGTATGGGCAGATTTAAGACACGTGGAGCAGATCTTAACCCAAAAGGCAGCCTGAGGTGAATCCACCCAACTACAGGTCTGAGAAGGAGAAATCAGTGTCATGGTAAATCACTGAAATTTGGGGATGTTATGCAGCAACATCATAGCAGCTAAAGCTGACAATACAACCTGCTTCATTGTTTCCAGAATACTTCACAGCCTTATGGCAGGCTATATACAGTTGCCCCTTTCCTGATTATTTTATGTCTCCACTGTTGGTTTATTGCTTTATCCCTAACACCTGGAACAACATGTAGGGCATAGAAGGCACTGAATGGGTATTTTCTGAGTGGTCGAATGAATGGATGGGCAATGGAAATGTGTCATTTTGAAGAATGTCAGGGAAACTTCAACCACCCCAACAACTTTTCCACCTGAGGGCTTTCTCGGCTTATGATCGAATGATATGCCTAGTGGGCAATCTACCTCTGTCCCTGAGATTGCTCCATCCTTCATGGCCACCCATTCCTGACCTGAAGTCTGACTGCACTGCCTTGAGGACACTGCTATTACCATCTGCACTTCCAAAAGACACTTCCACACCCCTTTGAAACTCACCTGGATGGAGCAGTGAGAACACAGAAGGCTCCAGGGTGGAGTCTGGGTGAGGTGAGTAAGGGGTCAGGGACATGTAAAGGTTGGGGATGGGATGTGGATAAAGCAAATGCACAACCACAACAGCAATGAAAAAGCAATGTGTTATTTGAGTCACAACTTACACGTGGGGACAAGTATCACTTCAGTTACGTGGATCACCTTGTGATAAAATGGATGGTTCAAGATGAGAATAACTTTTTCTTGAGGAAATTAAGGCCCATAAAGAAGTGGCTAACCAATGATCACAAAACCAGTCAAGGACAGAGACAGGGCTGGAATCTATTCTCCTGACTATTGGTCCAAGCTTTCAGCATAAAAGAATGATTGTTCAAGGGCCCCTGTCCATTGGATTACACTTCTCACAGCCGTGCAATCACAGCTTTGCAGTCCTCTTGTGGGTCCTGATTCTGTAACTCTAGAACTAATTTTTCCCACTGCCATAACTAGATTGCCTTCTGATTATACTCAACATGGCAGGCAGTTTGCATACATTATTCTCTTATATCCATGATAATCTAGAAACATTAGATATCATTATCTTCATTTTGCAGATGAAGATAGTAAGGGTCAGAGAGATCAAGTAAACTGGCCAATTTACAGCCAATAAACAGCAGAGCTTGAATTCAAGCCCAGCTTTCCTTAACACCTCATTTTATAATGCTTTTACTAATTCATATTGCCACTCTGTTGGCATCTATCAGAACGTGCTGCCTTCAGCATTTGCCTTGTTCTGTTGAACATACTTTGGAGGTCCAAATCCTGTACTTATGCAGAAACTCCAAACTCCAACTCTGTTTCTCAGTCAATATCCAGCTAGATTATCCCCCAGAGCTACTGTGGAGAATAAGGGGTTTAACTTACCACCAATTTTTCTGGGTCTTCTGGGCATAAATTTACTGCTTGCCTTCTTTTTCAGAGAGGAAATCTCAGCTTCCTGTGAAACTCAGGTGCCCTGATAGATGCATTGAGTCTTATATTTTTTCACAAATTCTTTTGCTGGCAGTGTCTGTATCTTCCAGATTCCCCAATGAAATTTGAATTCTCTACAGACAATGCACACTCTTAATGTCTTTTTGTCAAATGACATGTATACTTAGTGCCCAAGACATTGCCTTTGTGCCTAGTTTTCTTTGGACAAGATATTGCATGTAAGGAGGTGTGTTTTCATATGACTTCTCAGATCTGAGTGTCATTATGGCTACAGAAAAGTGTTATTGACAGAGGTACACCAAGGAAGGGAGCAGCCCAGCTCAAGTGCAGGCATTAAGGGTGTGCATTGCCTGTACAGAATTCATTGTCTGTGCATTCTGTACAGTCAGCCTGCTTTTTATCATCACCATGAGTCAACAACATCAAAGATAAAATATTCCTCCCCCAAATAACTTCTGATCGAAGACCTAAACATTTGCTGCAGTTACTATTCAATATTACATGTGTAAGCCTCAAATGAACACATTTTTTATGTCTTTTCTTTTAATGAATATAGTTTTCTACATGGAAGCTAATGTGAGGACTCCCAGTTATACAGTCAGACCTGGACACAGATTTAGCCACAGGGGTTTGTTTGAGTGTAAGTTCTTTAAGGATTTGGAATCATTTGAGCTTACACAATGCAGGTCACCTGGGGTCAGTTCATGTCTCCAATCCCTCTGGTTCTGCACATTCTTGTGTTTAAATGGTAAATTCACAATTTTAAAAGCCAGGATAGGCACTGCAAAGAGAAAGATACATGGCTCGAGTGTTTCCATGTGGCTTGCATGCCATGTGACCACGTAGAAATGTTATTCGTCTTTCAAATGTAAAACTGAAAGCCAACTGCCAAGTGTGCTATTTTTTTATTTTGTAAGTGAAAACGTTAATTCTACACACAATATTTACTCCAAATAATATCTTTAAATGTATTCTTCTTTTTAGTTAACGGTTTGAAAGATAAGCGAGGAATTAAAAAGTGGTCATTACTGATTAATAACTAAATGATTACAGAAAATAATTTTTGCATATAGAGGACGAACCTTGTGACAAATAATTCCCTGCAGGCATCAAATATGTCAGATAGATGTAT
Source organism: Choloepus didactylus (assembly GCF_015220235.1). Taxonomy (NCBI): domain Eukaryota; kingdom Metazoa; phylum Chordata; class Mammalia; order Pilosa; family Megalonychidae; genus Choloepus; species Choloepus didactylus. The sequence continues at coordinate 11,493,085 of NC_051315.1, forward strand.
TGCAGTACTTAGGGCCTCAGTTCTCATAGTCTCACCTGGACCAGCCTGTGCCTTTCCCCTTCTGAGCCATCAGTTATCTGTGGCTCAGTTTTGTTCACATCTTTCCTACCACAAGGAGCCAAACCTTGTTTGGCGTGAAGGCTATTTCCCATCTGAGTGTGCCAAACAGACAGAGAGCAAGGAAGGCGAGCCATCCATAAATCCAACTGGCACATTGCTTTGGCAGGTTGGATGATAAAAAGCAAAAAGCCCAAAGAGGTTGTGGGACATGGATGCCTATTAGCGATGATAGTGATTTCATCATAACATCTTTACAAATAGTAATTCTGCCATAACATTCAAGCGAAAGAAATAGAAATAATTATTATCTGTTTCACCAGGCAGTTAAGTGATTCTGTAAGGCCCCTCACCCCTTCATCCTCAGGGCCCCTTTAGTGGCGTGTGTGGTGGAAAGAGCTCTGTGTGAGAGTCACGCAGTAAGGCCAAAACCAAGACTCAAATCCAGATTCTGCTTCAGCTCGCGCAGGGAATTGGGACTGTTATCTAAGTTTGCCAATTTCAATATCATCCATCTTTTTCAAATAGAAACAGCTGCTTAATTCATAGACTGTGTAAAGGGCTTAAACTATGTGAAGCAGCAACTTAAAAAGTGCCTTCCAGGTTTTGGTTGTGGAGGAGTTTTTAATCACACTGATATGGCTGAAGATAACAATAGAAGTTAGGTTTTTAATCTGTATTTGGAAATGTATGGGGTTATCAAATATATCACTTTTCACTCCATTAATTTAGGCTGGCATATTTCTTCTATGTTGTTCAGCAAGAATAGATGCATACTTAGGAAACTTTTCAAGGACTGGACTTATTTGTAAGGACTGCATTCATGCACAAAAGAAGCAACAAGCAAACCTAAACTGCCATGATCACACCAATTCATCTCTTTGGGTGGCAGAATTTTATGATGGTGCTCAGAGATTTAGGCAGGTATGCTCATGATTCATTTATTTGGAAATTAATTAACTGTGACTCCAGAAACAATTCTCAATATGTTGTTTGAAGTTAGAGAGGACGCTGTGATATAGCATTTAAAGAGGCCCTGCCTTCTATACAACATCCTAAACTTATCAAAAATGCCTACTGATCTTAAAAAAAAAAAAAAAAAGAGCTGGGTCCAATCTCAGGCCTATGTGGAATAGGATCTCTGTGGCTAGGAGTCTAGGATCCAAAAATTTCATTGTTCCAACCCAGCTCTTGAAGGACTCGGGTCAGTGCAGCCCCAAAACCAAAGAACACGCTAGGCACAGAGTCAGGCATGGGTTTATTAGGACTTATGAGCAGGAGAAGATTCCTCCTGGTGGCAGCTGTTCGGGAAATGGAAACAGCGCTCCACAAAGGTGGGGGTGCAAAGGGCAGCTTATAAGGGCTTAGGACAAAGACATTCCATAGGGTAGGGGAACAGAGTTTTGGCAGGATCTCATGACACAGGGGTCTGGAGATGTTGTTACCAGCAGTGATCAGGGGAGGCGAGTTTCAGTGCTTTATAAGGTAAGTGCTTCACAACACCGTCTGTATATACTTTCTTCCCTGAGGATGTCTGATGACCTTTAGCTTCTGACCTGTCATGTAAGAGGCTATGTGCAGTGACTTACTCTCAATATGGAAGGGGAGCCTGGGCCCTGGGTCTCTACACACATCTATTTTAAGTTTCATGGGTTTTTGTACTGCTGCTTTAATTAGACAGACATGGGTGTATAGAGTTACAACACACCCTCTTGCTCTAAAATGAATATATACCTTGATTCACCCCAAGCATAATTTGAGGCAAATTTAATGAAACAGACAAAAAGGGAATAGAAGGTTAAGGACAGGGAAAAAGTTCAGACAAATATGCAGGTAAATGTTAAATCAAAATTTTTTCAGTGCTCCCTGGAAGCTAAAACCAAACAAGTTAATATAATAAAAAACATCCCCCAAGGTGATCTCTAAATATATTCTCCATTAAAATCATGGCAAGTTGCATGTGTGTGCTCATGTATACACAAAATGAAAAGCTAATTCTAAAATTAACATTGAAATTTAAAGCCTAAAGAACACCCAAGACACTCTTGAAGAGGAACAAGTCAGGAGGATTTGCTTGCTGGATATCAAAACTTACCATAAAGCTACAAAGCTTAAGAAGCTATGGTGTTGGAACAAATACAGTGACCCAGAAGTGGACCCATGAATGTATGCTCCTGAGATATTTGACAAACACAGCATCATAGAGCAGTGAGGAAAGTCTTTTAATAAATTGTGAATTGAAGTGAAATAATAAAGCTTCCAGAACAGGAGAATAATATAGGACACTATTTTTGGAAACTTGATGTAGTAAAATATTTGTTAAACAGAAAGAAGAAAGCAATAATCTTAAAGAAAAAGATTGATCGATTGGACTATATTAAAATTACAAATATTTCGTCATCAAAAGACACCATTAAAAAAGTGAAAATCCAGGGCAAAAAGTGAAATATACTACATTTGCCATACATATAAGTAACAAATAATCTGTGCACAGAATAGTAAATGGACACAAACCCTTTAAATAAAGGGACAACTCAAGAGGTAGGCAAGAAATTCAAATATGGACCTTATAAAAGAGAATGTGCAAATGACCAACAAAGGAAAAGATGATTGATCCCATTAGCCATTAGGGAAATGGAAATTAAAGCTACACATCCATCAAAATGGCTAAAATCAGAATGCCTGGTAATATTAAGTATTGGAAAAAATGTAGATTAAAGAGAGCTCCAAAACACTGATAGTGGAAATGCAAATTGGTACACTCTTTTAACATTGAAGGTATGTGTACTTAAAACCCAGTCATCCCACTCTTAAATACACCCCTATGGAGTTATATGGACAAGTGGTCCAGGAAAAATATAGATGAATATTCCTAGGAGCATTACAAATAGTATCAGAAATCAGAAATAACTCCTATCTCTATTGACATTAGAATGGAAAAAGTATTGTGGTATAATCGTATAATTCAGGGATTGTCCAATTTTTTCTACAAAGGGCTAAATCTTAAGTATTTTCAGCTTTCTGAGCCTGTGATCTCTGTGGTATTACTAATCTCTTCTATTTTAGCACAAAAACAACGATAGATGACATGCAAATAAAAAAGTGTGGTTGAACTCTGCAGGTGAACTCATTGCCCTCCCTCCTACATGGGACCTGACTCCCAGGGTGTAAATCTCCCTGGCAGTGCAGGATATGACTCCCAGGGATGAGCCTGGACCCAGCATCGTGGGATTGAGAACATCTTCTTGACCAAAATGGGGAAATGAAATGAAAAAAAATAAAGTTTCAGTGGCTGAGAGATTTCAAATAGAGTTGAGAGGTCACTTTGGTGGACAGTCTTACACACTATATAGATAACACTTTTTAGGTTTTAATGTATTGGAATAGCTGGAAGTAAATACTTGAAACTATCAAACTGCAACCTAGTAGCCTTGACTCTTGAAGATGCTTATACGGCAACGTAGCTTACAAGGGGTGACAGTGTGATTGTGAAAACCTTGTGGATCACACTCCCTTTATCCAGTGTATGGATGGATGAGTAGAAAAATGGGGACAAAACTAAATGAAAAATAGGGTGGGATGGGGGGGTGATTTGGGTGTTCTCTTTTGTTTTTATTTTTTATTCTTATTTTTATTCTTTCTGGTGTAAGGAAAATATTCAAAAACAGATTGGGGTGATGAATGAACAACTATATGATGGTATACAGATTGTATACCATGGATGATTGTATAGTATGTGTATATATCTCAATAAAACTGAATTTTAAAAAAAGAATGAAAAAAATTAAATTAAAAAAAAAAAAGAAAAAAGCATGGCTGTACTATACCAGAGCTAAATGTCAATGGTAGGGGGATATAAGGGATATGGGACTTTTTCCTGCAGATAAAATGAGAATGTTCTCATATTGACTGTGGTGGTGAATGCATAGCTATACGGTTATACCAAGAGCCATTGTTGTACACTTGGGGTGGACTATATGGTGTGTGAATAAAACTATTTAAAATAATAGTAATAATAATAGGAGAGATAAAAGGTATGGGTTGTTTTGGGTTTTCCTTTTCATTTTTATGTGTTTTTCTGGTGAAGTGAAAATGTTCTAAAATTGATCATAGTAATAAATGCATGACTATGTAATGGTATCATGAGTCATTGATTGCATACTTCGGATGCTTTGTATGGTTTTTGAATATATCTCAATAAAATTGTATTACAAAATGCATGGCTGCATTCCAATACAATTTTATTTACAAAAATGGGTGGGGGCTAGATTTGGCCTGTGGGCTGATGTTTGCATATCCCTGTTACAATGGAATAATTTACAGCAATGAAAGGAAACTATAGTTACACACAAAAACCAAAGGGGATAGAAGAAGTGCTTTTGGGTGCTGGCTATGTTGTATCTTTTCAGTTGTGTGAACTTTGTCGGAAATAAAGCGGTACCTGTAAGGGAATAAACGCTCTCTCGGTTCTGGAGGAGAAAAGAATTTATTTACGATCTTGCAAGATAGGGCGTCCAGCCAAACACACGGAAGGCTGGCGCACCAGAGGAAGAGAATGGCAATCTTTAAATCTCCTACTCCTAATTCGCAAGTCCCTCCCCTGTTTCCCCATTGACTGGGTACTACAGAGGTTACAGCCTATCCGAGAACACTAACTAATTCATCTTTTGAGATTTTAATTTGTACAGCCAATCCCAGAGAGCCAACTAGCTCATTATTGAGATTTTGAACTGATTAGCCAATCCCCCCCAAATTTTTATTTTTTTGCTGTGAGTTCCTGCCTCTGATATTACCTCATATCTCTTTACATTCCAGTAACTATGGTTACTTTTCCATATAAGGAGCAGGCAGATTCTCTCTTCTCTTTGTCTGGGGCTTGTTTAAACTGGTTTTGCCTCCATTTCTCTTATTCCATGCTGTCTCTGTGTGAAAACGAAACTTATTCCTTTCTTACACCTTTAGTCTGGAGTTTATATTATAATGACTTGCTAATGTGTATATTTTATGCAATATTCTATATTTGTGTTATACTTAACATTTTAAAAATTTGCGTAAGTTCTTGCTTTAAATTCCCTCCTCTGCTCTGAGCATATAACATTAATAAGTTGGTTTATTTCTTCTTTTAAGAACAATACAGATCAACAATGGAGCTTACAAGGGGTGACAATGTGGTTGGGAAAGCCATGTGGATCACACTCCCCTTTATGCGGTGTATGAATGGATGTGTAGAAAAATGGGGGCAAAAAAAATCAAAGAGAAAAACAACTAAAGGAAAAATAGGGCAGGGGTGGGGACCATTTGGGTGTCTGTTTTTACTCTTAACTTTCTACTCTTACTTTTTTCACTTTTTTCTGGTACAAGGAAAATGTTTTAAAAAAAATAGATCAGGGTGATGAATGGACAAGTATATGATGGCAATGTGATTAATGGATTATATACTTTGGATGATTGTATGGTGTATGAATAAATCCTAATAATAAAAAAAAGAACGCTATAGATCAGAAATGCACATCAAGAAATAGATTGAAGCCATAAGCTGGTATTCTGAGCTCTTGGTCCCCAAATAGGTAGAGGTAGCTGGGAATTTACCTTCTTCAGGAAACAGAGGGAACATTTTTCCCATGCATGGAAGGAAAAAAGATCTGCCCTCAGTGCTTAAAGAGGGTAGAGTGGAGCTGCTACCCATAAAGACTGGTGGAAAGGTAGTGTCCACTGTCAGGGCTTTGCTTCAGGTCAAACCTTCACACCTAGAATAGTGAGAGTTCACAGAGAGATAAATCCTAATCCTTAGAACCTCACCCAGGAATCCTCAAGGGCAGTGAATAAGCCATGGTGGCCCTGGGGGCAGAAGCCAAAAAGGACATGAGTCCCCCAAAGACCTGATTTGGGGATATATCTGTGTGGATGCTATTATTCAATCACTAGACAGAGAGAGGGGAGCAAAGGAGAAAAAACTAACTGCTTTTCACGGGGAACACACCAATAAAACTTCCAAGTCACTGAGATAACATGAGAATGAAAGAGAGACAGACGTCTAATTCTGTCAGGAAATTAATTTAACCTATGAAAAGGTGTGAGACTAATTATAAGTTTAAAAATCCTCAAAAAATCAGAGAAGCTACTAATATTCAGTTTTAAAAACCACCAAAGTATAAGACAAAAACGACCAATCTGAATTAAGGGAAATGAAAGAGAACCATCCATTCATGAAATATTTATTGACCATGCACTAAGCATCAGGCACTGTTGTACGTGCTAGAAATAAAACTGCAAACAGAACAGAGAAGTCCCTGCTGACTTGTAGTGAGGGAGGAAAACAGGAAAGGGAAGGGGGGAGGGAGGTCAGGAAAGGAAACAGGAAGAGAGAAAGGGGTGGGGGAAAGAGAGGGGAGAGAGAAAGAGGGGGAGAGAGAAAGTGAGGGAAATTAAGAACAAATATCTCAGATAGTAATAGGAACTGTATAGAGGAATACAGCAAGCAACAGCCATAGGAGAGAAGGGGTGGGCAATTCATTAAGCAAGGGGCTGAGGAAAGGCCTTTCTGAGACAGCACCCAAATGAAGTTCAAGAACCACCCAAATAGAAATTCTAACCCACTGAAGCCAAAACACTAGAGCATGGGGTGGAGTGGACAGACTCCGGCAGTTAAGTGGAGATTGGGAGTACAGTGAAGAACCTTAAAGAGAACTGAAAATATGAACTTGGAAAGCATGAAGGATAGATTAAAAGGTTCTGACATGCACATAATAAGAATTCCAAAGTCAGAGGATGAAGGGCATGGCAGATAATCTATATTCAAAATATATTTTGCCCAAGAGGTTTCTCAAATTGACAAAAGGCATGAGTCTCAGATGGAAAGAACACATTAAGTGAAAAGGATAAATGCAAATAAATCTACACATAGATATGCACTAATGAGGCTGCAGAACATAAAGACACACCACAAAATAAATAAATAAAAAGAAAGAAAATCTTTGTAGTTAAAATAGAGAAGAGACATGTTACATACCAGGAAATTACAATTAAAATAATAGCACATCTTATCAACAACAAATGTCAGAAGATAATGGAATAAAAGAATCGAAGTTCTCAGGGAAAATGACTGTCAACCTGGAACTCTCTACCAAGACAAACAATCATTCAATTCTAAGGCAAAAATAAAACCAATTTCAGATATAAAACACTAAGTAAGTTTACACTTACAGATGTTTACTGAAAGAATGAATAACAATATTTGGAAGGAACAAACTCAAAGGATGGATTGGTAAGAAAGAGGGAGAGAAAATCACTATTAAAAGTAGTTTTTTTCTGAGCTAACTTAATATATCCCAAATTCTACATAAATTAACATGGATGATTGTGAGAAGGCTAAATTTAAATGGGAGTTAACATATGCTAAAATTGGTAGGAATAAGATACTATTCAGTTTCAGACACCGAAAAATACAGGGTCAAAATTCATGTTTTAAATAATAGACAATATATAAGTGAATCAAGGTAAAGCTTCTAATCCAGTAGAGGGGGAAAAGAAAAAAAAAAAAGAAAGAGAAGAGGTAAAACTCAGCCAAACAGAAGACTAGTTTGAAAGGAAAAGAAAAAGCATGGTAGATAGGAAAATAAAAAAAAGGAAATGAAATAGCTTATCTAAACCTAATAGAAGGTTTAAACTCATTTATAAAGGATAAAGACCATTGGATTGTATATATTTTTTTAATTCAGTTTTATTCTCCTTAATACAAATATACCACCTCCTCCCCACACACACCGTCCCACAGTATCTACCCCCATGTAGCTACATAAAATGGTTGAAAATAAAGTGCATGTTTACTATTTCTATTATTGAAAAGGAGCAGGTAGCTTGAAAACCCTTCTACTAAAACCAAGACAAAAAAAAAAAAAGCTACAATGGAAAAAAAAGTACAAAAAATTATGTTTTCAAAATAAATAATCCAGTCCACTAGCAATTACAGGAAATCCATAAAGTACAAAATAGGTGCCCTAACTTCAAGCAGGCTCTGGACCTGGCAGGTGCACTGAGGACGAACACTGTTTCGTGGAAACTCGGGGTCTGGGGTTTTAATAGGACAGGATAGGAGGCGTCAGGCTCCTTTGAGAAAGGGGAAAGTTGGAACATATGTGTTAGATGAATCATAGCCCCAAAAGTGTAGAAAGGAAAGATAGTCTTCTAAGAAAATTGGTAATCTCAGATTGTCCTTCACATTGTTTGGAGAATGAGATTCATACAACTAAAGTTTTCTAGAAAACCCCAATGAAAACTTGCCCTGGTTGGTAGAGTCCCAAGGACTATAACATACAAAATCCACGTGAATCCTCTAAGAAGGTGAACACCTCCACAGCATCGAGAATTCGAAAAGTTCACAATTTTGAAATCTTGCATAATTCACAAGAAGTCACTATGAGCGAGAGTTCGCAGAAAAACAGCAGACTTAGACCAACAAAGATTTCAGATATTGAAAATAGTGGGAACAGAATAGTGTATGTCATGAGTTTAAGGGAGCTAAGAAGGAATCAAATGCATAAGCAGGGAAATGTTTGTATAAATGACCAAGTATATATTTTTAAAAACCAAATAGGGTTTATAAAAATTTAAAATACTTGTGATATTAACAACTCAGTGGATATATTTAACAGCATATTTTACAAGTTGAGCAGCAAATTAGTGGAGTAAAAAATAAAAAAGATCTGAAGAAATTGTCCAAAATGGAGAACTGGGAGAAAAAAAATTATACAATAAAGGAAAAGTACAGTTGAGAGAAATGGAAGATGGAGTGAGAAAATTAATATGTATTTACTCAGATTTCCAGAAGGAGAACATAGAGAGTATAGGAACATGGAGGGAAAAGGATCACAGTAATAATACAGTGACTGGGAATTTTCCAAAAATTAAGAAAGTGACTCCTAAGATTCAGGAACTCTAACATATCCCAAATCATATTCAGAAGGGAAAAATTCATACCCTGACAAAGTGTAATGAAACTCAGAACACCAAAGACACTTTGATCTTTTAAAAAGCCGGAAAGATATGGAACCACAAAAAGAGCTCAGATTGAGCAGTAGCAACAAAGAATGTCAGGAAAGTGTGAAAGAAAATATCACAAAAGTGGGAGAAGAAAATCGCTTTCAACTAACAGTGGTATGCCTGGTGAAACAACCTCTTGAGCTCCTGGGTTCAAAAATGAGGGCAAAATAACAACATATTCAAGAAAAAATAAAGTCAACCCCCAAACCACAAACATACAAACAAGGCTTTATCACCAATAGCCCACTGAGTATTTAAAGGATGTATATCAAGGAGAGACATTATTCTTGAAGGAATGGGTACAACAAAAAAAATTTTGAAAATAAGGGTAAAACAAAACAAATATTAGCAGTATGAAGCAATGCCTAATTTGTGGAACTTTTAAAAAAAGATCAGGAATTAAGCGCTCTGTATGATCACATAAGATGATTGTTAGCTAGGGAAATGAAACCATAAACTTTAGGTCTTGTTGGGTATATGTACGAAATTTCAACAATAATTACTCAGTAGAAAAGTATAAAACTTCATATAAATAGACAAAATGGAATACAGAAAACATATATACCCAAAAGATAAAACTATTAGTTAATATTCCTAAGCACTTTCTATAATGTTAACTAATTTAATGATCATTAAAAAAAAAAACAAAAAACTGCAGTTGGTTCCAATGTTAGTCCCATTTTACAGATGAGGGTTTATAGAGAGAGATAATTTGCCCAAAGCAACACTGCCAACAAATAATCGGAAGCCGAGATTGTAAACAGGGCAATTTCTGGCTCCCAAGCGTGAACTCTTAACCCCTATGCTATACAGAAAGCAAAAATGAAAGCAAGCACAGACAAATTAGGAAAAACATACTTAAAACTCATACAGTAATATAGCATAGATTGCTTCAAATTGATCAACAATTACAAGAAATCAAAATAAATCAAAATAGACTAAAATAGGTAAAAGGAACTATAAGAAAACTTTTCTAAAAAATATCATCTATATATAATTAATGAGACATAGCTGAAATGCTGAAAGCAAAATGGTAAAATCTTATACACTTGGTATAGTACTGACTGGCTAGCTGATCATCAAAGCCATTTTCTTTTCCTACTGGACAAACCAGCTGCACTTTCTTTTATTACCTGGAAGGTAGGTTAGAATGTGGCTGAGTTCTTGATTATGGAAATTGAGTGAATATAACATACGCTATACCCCAGCCTGGTTTGCAAAATCCAACCAAACCCGATCCCCTTTCTTTTCATCTATTTCTGGCTGGATGTCTGTATTAATCAGGGTTCTCCCTGGCTAATTATAATTATTATACAATATGTGATTATTATTACAGGAGGTTAATTAATATTAATTATGCCTATTAATATTAATTACCATTATATTATTATATATTAAGGAGAACCAACACTTATTTCCTGACGCCTGTAATTGTATCATTATTTGCCTTCAGGACAGCCTCAGCTTTTGCATTAGCTTACTGCTCACGTCTCCCCAGTTAGGTATCAGTTCAAGGATGTTTTTCTTTTACAGTAATTGGCAACCCTTCTTGAGGCCCAGTGATGTGCTTTAGAAGTATGTTGAATCAAGCTTCCTGTTGTTTTGTTGACAGGGGAGCTCTTCAATGTATCTAGGTAGGCAAGCCAATGGAAGTAGAAATTCTTTTTAATTTTTTAATTTAAAAAGTTGCTGTGAATAGAGACTGAAATCACCAAAAGACATTTGTATTCAAGGGACATCATGGGTAGTAGTATTCAAATATACATATTCAAATATATTTGTTCATATCGGAAGCCACTATTCCTAATTGAGAAACAATGTATACAAAAACATTATTGGCACCTCCAATAACTCAGACGTGTGTTTCCAACTTGATATCATCAGTGATACATCCAATGCCCTAATTAACATTTTCAGTTGAGTGTCTGTGTATCTCAATGTTAATAGCTTCAAATGAGAACTCTAGATTTGCCCAGTTCACATACATCTCCTGTTCTTTGTCATCTCAGTTGATGGCAAAAGCATTCACTTAGCTGCACCAGCAAAAATCTGTGGCTTTGTCCCTTTCTGTAACTCCTTGTCTTTGTCCATAGGTTTAAGCATTCATTCTGTGAGCAAATCCATTTAACTCTACCTCCAAAGCATATTTTCAATTTTTCAATGACTTTCCATTTCTATGACTAAAAACCTGGTCTTAGCCAACATCTCTCACCTGGACCACAGCAATAGCTCATAACTGAATTCCTTTTTGCTCACAACCTCCCTCCCCTGTGCAATCCATTCTCCACATGGAAGTCATGACAGTCTTTTAAAACATAAATCATCTCACATCACATCACTCCTCTGATTCAGAACACCAGTGGACTCGCTTTGCTTTGGGAGCAGGGTCAAGTATGACCAGGCCCTACTGCAATGTCCTTCTTGGTGACTGCATCTGGTACCACTCTCCATTTCAATCATTATATTCCAGCCACAGTGACCTTCTTTCTGTTCCTGGAACACTCACCTCATTCCCATTTGGGGCTCTTTTCTCCACCCAGAATGTTTTGGCATTAGACGCCACATGACTGGCTCCTTGTGGACTTTCATGGGATGGTGTAAATATTTCTTACTCAAAGAAATATCTTGATCATCCTATATGAAGTAGCTTCCTCCACCAATCACTCTCTATGCCATAATACTGTTTTATTTTGCCTGTTTTACTCTTCACTGTCTCAACTTACATTCCTCATTTATTAATTTACTTTTAAAGTTTTCAGCAGACCCCTGCTCTAGGAGGTTTGGTTCGTTGCTGATGCAGAGATTATTGCCTAACACCTAGTAGTCATTCAATCAATTATTGATGAATAAATGGCTCCCTGACTGAATGAATTAATGAACAAAGTGAATAAATTCTATAGAGGAAGAAGTAATAAATACTGTCCATGGTTATCAAGGCTGTAGTCACATGGTAAAGATGGCTGAGTAGGCTTCACAGCAACAAATAGTGGATCAGAAAGCCGAAAGATAGAGGAGAGAATTTCACATGGAAGAAACACAATGCATATACACATAGGATCGTGAATCTGGATATATCAAGGAGATCCAAGTAATTCAATTGCTGACCCATAGATTGTGAAAAAGGAAGTGTGGGAAAGAAAACTAGAGATAGGCAGGCAGCAACTCCTGGAGACTTGAATATCAGCATGGTGAACTTGGACTTTACTCTGTAAACCAGGAATTGGCAAATTTTCTAGAAATGTCCAGATAGTAAATATTTTAGGGTTTGCAAACCATTTGGTCTCCAACACAACCACTCAACTCTGACATTGTCATACATAAATGAATGAGCTTGGCAATGTCCCAATAAAACTATCACAAAATTTGATTCTCCTTTTGATGTTTTCTAGCCATTTAAAAATGTAAAAAGAAAAAAAATTCTTAGTTTGTAAGCTGCATAAAAACAGGCAGCAGGCTAGATTTGGCCTTGGGTCATAGTTTGCTGACCCCTGCTCAAAACCAATAATTCTCCATATATGCTGGGATGGAAATCAGTAGTGAAATATATATTCATGTTTGTTTATATTAATACAAATTCCAGGCACAACCTCAGTGCTACTGATATAAAATCTCTTGGGTTAGTTTCCCTACCTCTGTATTTTAAAAACCCTGTATTGAGAACCACTCTGTCTTCCTAATGCAAATTCAACTTTTCCTTTTACAAAGATCTCTCTTGAGTCTTGTGTGACAGATAGATGGGAGAAAAGGATAAAGCCAGTGAGAAGAGTTAGAAGGCTGTTGCAAAAGTCCAGGAGAGAGCTCATAAAGATATGAATATAGGCAGTAGGAGGATAGAGATAAAGGAGTAAATTTTAGCAAGTAGAAACATGAGAACTTAGAAATTTTTAACTGTTAAGAATATGGCCAAATGGAGTTGTGAAGGTGACTTCCAAGTTCTTTGGCAGTAGGTGCCAACTCTCTTGCCCCCCTACATTTGTTGTTAGACCTTGATAGCTTTGCTTTCCCAATTCTTGACTTCTGGTGAAAGCTGAAACAGCCATGACTGACCATGTCAGCTCAGGAACTAGACTTCTCAGCTAGGCATTGAGGAAATCCATGAGCTTATGTCTGAAGAATGGGCTCCAAGATTTGACATACTGTTTGCTTGTTATTCATCCAGACATCTCAGAATCCAAAAGTGACAGATGAGTTTCTGCACTTTGACAGAAAGATGCGGCATGCTTCTTTGAAATCATAAAAGGGTGGGGGAAATTTCCCAGGAGGGTACTAAAGTGATCTGCAATTGATGAAGGAGAGTCTGAAATTGAAGTCAGATGAAAGATGGGAATGAGAAGGTCTAGCTATTCCTTAGGGAATTTGGCTGCAATTGCACAGCTTGCCTTGTCTAGAAACCAAACGTATTCATGGTCCATCAGTATTTAAGTGTGTCAAAGTTCCTCAAGCGCAGGACTGAGGAATGCACCCAGTAGAGGCCCAGTAAATGCTGACAGATGATAAATGGCATTAAAAAGGAATACATCAAGGACACCAGTTAGAGTACATTCAAAATAAATGCTGGAGAATAATACAGCATTACCTCTTTCTTGAGCGCGCCAGATCGTGATAGGAGGATATTGCTAAAGGCCGTGGATGCCTGATGATAAGACCTCACAGGGGCTTGCAAATGGTTTAAAGGAAAAGGCAGTGACTTTGGAGCCAAAAGACCCTGGTTCGGATCTTATCTCTGCCAGTTATAAGCTGCGTTACCTTGGGAAACTTATGTAAACTTTTTGGACCTCTGATGTATCATCTACAAAATGAAATAAAAAATAGTAATCTTAATACATAAATGGCAACTTTGTTTTGATGACATAATGAGAAAGCAAGTCGAAGCACCTTCTACTTTATCTGATATCCAGAGTCCACATAAATGTGAATTCTTTTTATTCCTTTTCCTGCAGATGGAGTGGATCTGCACATATGCATCCATGTATGTGTATATGTATCTGAGGGTGTTTTAACTATATTTGAAAGGCTGGGAGGGAGGATTTCTTGTCAGAGGAAAATGGTATTTTGCTGTTTAGAAATGTAAACTGCACTAGTTTTATCCTTCAAATTTTACGCTTACTGATCTTTATATATTAATTTCTTCCAGGCAGTATAATTAGACTCCTAAATATTCTGGACAATTTTCTAACAGCAAAGAAGGAAAACTAATTTAGCAGACATATGAATACATTGCTACATTCAATGACCAGCAAGCCCCACCCTCTTCTTAACTGTCTGAGATTTATGGCACCATGAAATTAGCTTGAAAAGTGGAAGGGTCTGCTCACATTGGCTCTTCTCAAGGAGTTAACCTTGATACTCAATGCCACTGATTAAATGTCTGCTCTGAATAATGAGCCTTCCAGGAACCGAGACTCCTGAAGGATGGGACACTAATGTCGCTCCCTTCCTTTCCCATTCGGCCCGCCCTGAATCTCAAGGTGACTTTTAAGGACAGCAGCTCGCATCTCACCAGTTTCCAGAAAGGTGTGGATTCAGGGGGTGGTATGCTTTCAGAGGAGAATGGAGATGAATTGATTGTTCTTAGAGCTCAGCCAGCTCGTGCTTTCTCAGCCTGAGTTGCTGTGTGCTCCCTGCCCTGGCTGGGAAACACTTTTCCAGTATACTCAGCATGTTTGTTGTCCTCAGAGTTGCTCAGTGATTCCTGAATCCCATGATGATCTGGAAGAAACGAAACTCTCACCCTTTTATTGGCCCTCAGAAGCCTAAATAATACATGTGAGTCTTTCTTCAAGAGCTGACTCAAACCTGAGAGAGAATATAAAAATACGTAAATGTGTGGAATGAGCAGAAAGCTGTCTTCACCACCACGCCTAATAAACAGCTCCATCCATTCATTTAAGGAGCACCTGCTGTGGGGCCCGCACTGTGCTACAAACTGAGAAGACAGAGGTGAAATCAAACATGCCCTGTCCTCACGAAGCTGTAATCTAATTGATGGGCCAGTGCCCTCTTGCACGGCTGTTGATGATTGACTAAATGGAGTGTGCATTTCACCAGGACTCAATTTCTATTTCATCAACCCCAGGCTCAGCCAATCAAACACACCTCCCTGGGAGGTGGCTGTGACCCTAATAAACAGGGGCAGTGAAGGCCATAGCTTTGGGAGCCCTGGTACAGTGGGCCATGCTTTCCCGTGACAGCATCCAGTTTCCAGGGCTGGGAGCTGCATCTTTTCTCAGCTGTAGCAACAGCAATGCCCTCCCATGCTTGTTCTGTAGTGTTTATAATTTTATGAGTTATGTAACGCCCTTTCAGAATTTTTTTTTGACTCATACAAATTGTAATCAACTTCTTTTGCTTGTTATTAAGACTCCTATCTCATGAAAACATTCTGTGTAAGGGGGCGGTATACAACTCCAGATGAATTGTTAAAATTGCAAAAATGCTAAAATGTTGAGTCTACTGGAATACAAACTGCATGAATGCAGGACATTGTGGGTTGTTTTCTCTGTTGTACCAGATGCTCAATAAACAGCTGTAGCATGAATGAATGAATGAATGAATGGATCTTTTTGCTCCAATTTCTGGATGCTTACAGCTTGTGTTAACTTTTTCAGAATTTGGTGGTTTGGAATCCCAGAGAAAATGTTCACATAAATGGTATACTCTTACAATTTAAATAATGTCATGGCTGTCTGCTGTCAAATCTCCCAGAAATATGCAAGCACTCGACATTACTAAGTCCCACTGACAGAATTGTGCTGCTAGCTCATAATGCCTAAAGGAAATGCTGATATCCCCCAATCTTCCTTCTCCCCATCCTCTAAAGAATGCTTTTCCTCTCTCTGGGGGGCAAATGCAAACCTCCCAAGGCAGAAATTTGTAGAAGCTGTGGGTTTGACTGCCAATTTTCAAAGAACTAAGGAACAGGCTTCTTCTAAATAATTTGTCATGCCCTTGACATTGCCATTTTGTTCCATGTTTCTTACAGAACTTGGAGCTGCAGGAACACACAGGGCTGTAATGTGTTCTGCTCAGAGAGGGAGCTAAGCAGAAGCTGAGCTGTGGCTCAGCAGGTGCCCACTGACAGCCTGGCAGCACCCATTGCAGGCTGCCCCTGCTTAGCACCTGTCGGAACAGCCAAGCAGCACACATCTGTGAGCCCTGAGTATCTCTCCCACCAGCAGGGAAGGCACTTGCTCCCAGACAGGCAGGCATTAATTAATGAGGACTCTATGCTGTTTCTGAGTAGTAACAGTAGAGTAAGCTGGCAAGTATGCACTTACAAGAAAAATCCAGTTTTCTTAAGGAACGAAATAATAAAGCTGGCCTATTGTCTAGTAAACAGAACATTTACTAGCAGCACAACTGGAGATGTCTCCCTTCTCTGACAATCCAACCCATTATATGGGACATAATGACCCAGCTCTATCTTTCCCTCGGATTGCCAATGTGCTTTATTTATTTATTTGCACCTAAATTTGAATACAACTGAGGGAAGGATCTTCAGTAGAAAAGAAACTCATTCTGCAGAAATAACTCCCGAAAGTCATTTATTCTGAAAAGGGTAATTAAAAATACACACTCTAGAGTAAACTATGGACTATAGTCAATAGCACAATTATAAAAATGTTCTTTCATCAGTTGCAGCAAATGTGCCACACCAATTCAATGTGTTAATAAGAGGATAGTATATAGTAACTCTGTATTTTATGAATGATTTTTTTCCTTAAACCTACAACTTCTCTAATATATAAATATACATATTTTTAAATATACACATACACACACTCAATGCCTTATATATTTTTACCCTGTAATTGTATTTCTAGTTGACTGTTTGGGTATTTTCCCACTTTAAAATGGTAATGGAAGGTCTGATGACTCCGGTTTTTTAATTTGCTCAGGGAGAGCAACTCCCACCCCAGTTTTGTGATAGGGAGTTTGTTACACTTTTAGGGTTCATCCTATAGAATTACGGGATGCTGGGATTACCAGGTGTTGCCAAATTTGTTTCATTGTTTAATTCACCTGCTAAGTAGTTATCTAAATCATAAGGAAGGCATCGCCTTGGCCATGTCTGGGACTCTCTTTCTGTGTGTTTGATCCAAATGTAAGCAAAAGAGAGAAACTAACATCTCCAGGCCAGAAAGGATGTGTAATATCATTAAACTCAATATTGATTTTAACAGATGGGGAAACAGACTCAAAAGGAAAACAAATTGCCTGAAGTTAGAGTTAAGCAGCAGGAATGTCTGGCTATCTCCTGCCTTCTCTCTCTGGCCCAGGGCTCCTTCAGGTTTACTGACTTTCTGTTTCATTGGGTGCTCTCTACCATGACCTTTTTGAATAAATTGGGTGCCCAGTGTGAAAAAAGGAGATAAGGAGCTTTGGAAGAGGAGTGCATTCTCTAAGGGTGTTTTCAGAAACTGCATGGTTTCAGTTTCACCAGCAGAAACTGAGATGACTTACTTTCATTAATTTAGACAAGTTTGAGTACCTTCTACCTTTCACTTGTCATGCAAGAGGAGCTTCTCACCAATGGAATGTTCCTTTTAATGATGACTGCACAAATGCCCTACTTTTCGACCAGACAGGGTGTGCTGGTTTGTATATATTATGTCCCCCAGAGAAGGCCATTCTTTAATGCAATCTTGGCAGGGCAGATTCATTAATCTTTTTGATTAGGGTGTGACCTCTTGACTGAATGTCTCCGTGGAGATTTGACCCTGCCCAGTCAGCATGGGTCATGATTAGTTTACTGGAGTCCTTTAAAAAGAGCCAACACAGACCTAAACACTTGCTGACACTTTAAGATGCTAGCCCAGGGTTGATCCAGAGAAGATAAAAGAGGACAAAATGCCCCAAAGCAGCTGAGAGAGACTTTTGGAGAGATGCTTGGGAGCTGATGCTTGGAGACTTTTGGAAATGCAAACAGAAGGACGTTTGGAGATGCTAAGCTAAAAGAAACAAGCCAGGGACTTTTTGGAGAAAGCCATTTTGACAACCCAGGAGCAAAGGACCAGCAGACACCAGCCACGTGCCTTCCCAGCTAACAGAGGTTTTCCGGACACCATTGGCCATCCTCCAGTGAAGGTACCCGATTGTTGATGCATTACCTTGGACACTTTATGGCCTTAAGACTGTAACAGTGTAACCAAATAAACCCCCTTTATAAAAGCTAATCCATTTCTGGTATTTTGCATAATGGCAGCCTTAGCAAACTGGAGCAGGCCATATCAAGATGAATGAAACACATCTCCTGCTTTCAAGGTCCTTGAGGTATAATATAGATGATGCACATAGTGTGAAGATCATTGTGACAGTTTACAGGACAGCTGAAGCACGAGTCACCAGTCTGATGAAGGGATGGTATCAGAGAAGGCTTTCTCAAGCAGGTCATGTCTGGGTGAGTTTTAAATATTATAGCAATTAGTTGAAGAAGGCTTGAGAGGGTAAAGGTGGGTGATACTTCTCTGTATCTTCTTAAAGCATCCAACACAAATATTCAACAAAAATCAGGTGATCAAATGGATGATGAATCTATAGGTGCTCCTAAATTTCCATTTCTACAATATTAATTCAAATGGGAGCTTGCACTGTACAATTATAATTCTGTAATATTCTTTCTGCTTCCAGCATCTACTCCTATTCCTACCCTCTGGATATTCATCTGATTAATCTCACCGAAGCATCACCTTTGTCACATGGAGCCCCAGGACCTATTCAATAAACTCCAAACTTCACAGCCAGACAGTCTGAGGCTCCATGCTGAGGCCCCAATCTACTTCTCCAAACATTCCTTTTCTGCACAAACCATCTGCAGTAGTCAATTTAGTGCACACTTTTCCCCTGAGATGTGTTGCCCACTCCTTCAGAAGGTACACAGCTCTTTTAAGAGCTTTGCAAAGTGGAATGACTGATCAGTAATAAGAAGGAACACTGGGTTCCAGGGAAGATTTTCAGGAAAGCAAGGACCAGGA
This sequence comes from Choloepus didactylus, assembly GCF_015220235.1. Lineage (NCBI taxonomy): Eukaryota > Metazoa > Chordata > Mammalia > Pilosa > Megalonychidae > Choloepus > Choloepus didactylus. The sequence continues at coordinate 11,512,155 of NC_051315.1, forward strand.
TGTGACTACAACAAGTGAGAGGGGAACCAACAACAGCAGCAAAAAAGATTCTCTCTGTTTACACAAATTATGTGGATCTTTGGGATTGCAAAACTGATCAAAGCCATGTTTTTGCAAAATTTTCAGAATTTTTCTTTTTCAGCTTTTCAAAATAGTGCAAAAAAAAAAAAAAAAGGCTCTGCTTCTTTTTCTATTTGCAGCTCTAAACCCCTGTGCCTGGAGAGTGAAGGCAGCAAGAAAACACAAATATAATAGAGTAAAAATATGTCAACTATTTTCAACCATGTCGGAAATCATTGGAATTGAAAGCAAGGCCGTCAAATCTTATCGGCTTTGAAGATTCATTCTGCCTTAGCTTCTGCTTTCTTGCTCTTCTCCTAACAACCTCTCCATGCTGTTTCATGTGCCTTCACCTCCATGGGCTCTTCTGCAACAGTCCTCATTTTTCTGTGGATTGCACCAACTCATTTGCAAAGTAGAACTTCACCCTTTATTAATCCCTTCCTTTTCTGCCATTCTGTAATTAAATTACAGCTTCATCTGTAATCTGTTTCTTCATTCTTGGACTTGCAATATAGTGCAATAATATCAAAACTGTTTGGTAGGAGTTGGTGATATATTCTGTAGATCAGAGAATTCAATAAAGGCTTAGTATTTGCCTACATGTGCACATGTGTACAGACACGCACATACCGCACACACCCCCACACACATGCTATTTTCTTTCTAAAGATGATTTTGCAGCTATTATGGACTCAGAGTAATGGAGTAAGCAGACCCCCAATGGCCCATTCCCTGGTTCTCCATTGTCCTCAATATTTACCAGTCTACGGTGCTTACTCATTGCATGGTACTTAGCTGTTCACTCCCCGCCCCCCTTTTCTTGACTATGAGCTCCTGGAAGGCAGAGAATATGACTTTCATTTCTATATCCCAGTATCACGCTACTTGTGCCTTGTCATCAATGCTTGTTAACTCCTCACTGAACAACCAAGGAGTCATGGGCTGTTTTTTAGAATTGAAAACCAAGCATGATTTCATCCTTAAATCTTTCTCTAAAGCAATGACTCTGAGCTCTTCTTGTTTAATTATATTCCTTCCTCCACATACATATATTCATTAAGGTGTCTTTGAATTATTTTAAGTTACTTTGAGAAATTCTGAAATAAAGTTTCCCCAAATTTAAAAAAAAAAAAAGAGCTAGGATTTCTTTAATTTCAGTTAGTCATATTGAATATGCAGAACAAGTACAAATATCAAAATATGTCCATTTGGCCTCTCTGGTCTGTGGTAGGAGATACATGTCTCTATATACATATACATATGCATATACATACACATACATGTACACATGCTAGGCCATGCACCTGCTACGTTGGTGCTCTGTGATCAGAGATACTGGCTTTCTATATGGCTGGTTGAATTCAGGAGTGTGGGCAAGGAACTAGGAAAGCTCACTCTATAGGAGATTCATTTTCTGCCATAAAGAAATCATTTCCCTAGTAACTAGGGTAATGCAAATTTTAATAAAATGAGTTGTCATTTTTAACTTGTCAGACTGACAATTTTTTAAAAAAAGCAGCCACAGCTGATAAGGGGGAGAGGACTGGACACTTTCATGTACTGTTGGTGGGAACACATATTAGTATTTTTGGAAGGCAATTTAGGCACATCCTTTAGCCAGTAAACCCACTTCAAAGAATCTTTCCTGGATTCTTGGATGCTGGATGTACCTCAATAAAAGAAAGTTAAATAATTCATGATGCATCCGAGCAAAGAATACTTTGCACCCAATTAAAGAGAATGAAAAAGGTCTTTATGTATTAGTTTGCCCACAGTGGGTTAGACAGAAATATTCAAGAGACAGAATAGTATGTCTAGAATGAACTCTTCCATATACATGTCTAAGAATATACATTACTGGAAGGGTGCTCATTCAATTTATTTTTATAATGGTTAACTGTAGGTATTAGTACTATAGCATAGATCTGAAGGGGACGGAGACAACGTGAGCACTTTTTACGTATTTCTTAATATGCAAAAACCAATGAAAATGTGGTAGAAATTTTTCTGGGGATTTCTCATTATATATGAATGTCTATATTGCTTTCCAAATGATAAAGTAAAGTAATCCAATAATTGGTTGAAAATCAGGGTTCTTTAATGTAAAAAAAAAAACTATCAAATTATATACAAATTGGCAAATTACATCTGTTATTTTCCTTACAAATGTGGTTTAAAGCAATGCTCCAGAGCCTCCAAATTCCAGAGTCTTGAGAACAGCCTACTGGGCTACTGGCTTCTGCTCCCAGTTTTCCTGTTTCTGCAGCTGTGACTTAGGCTCAGCTATAACTCCAGAGACACAAGGAAATCAAACCCATCCAGAAGCCTCCCCATGGGCTCCAGGTACAAGATGATGGAGGGACTATATGTCTTTTTTGTCTCTCCCAGTCTTGGCAAATACGACTGATGATGCAAGTTGCAAAATTTAGAATATGTCTAATTCTTCCAAACAAATCATATTTAGTTTATTGTGAGTTTCCAACAGTTACAATCTCAAATGATGTAAATTCAACCAAGAATTCAAACAGACTGTGCATATACAAAGGCAATCAAAAACCCATGGACAGGTACTGCATATATATTATTTTCATTAGTTATCCCAAATGCAGACATTAGGTTTCTGTCCCCATTTTATAGATAAGGAAGTTAAGGCCGAGATTAAGTAACTGTCCCAAAGTCACATAGCTGACAAAAGTGTGTGCCAGGATTGGAATCCAGGTGTCTAATTCCAAAACCTGGCTTCCTTCCATTGACACATGTTGCCTCCTAAAGGATTACGATTTAGTGAAGAAGACTTTTCACTCAACATTTATTTTAAAGCTACCAACTTTAATTTTCATCATCTGCATGGTTACTAATCAGTAGGGATTCCACCTGTCTCAATTTTATTTACCTGGACTGATTTCCATGTGATATTACCCTGTAAGCATTAGCTTTTCCCATCCTTGATTAATAGAGTCCCAAACATCAGGCACCATTGTTGTGGGAAAAACACCCATTAATGAGAACATCACAACCCCAGCTAACAAAAACCGTTTGCTAAAAACACATTTAGAACCAGACAAATGATGATCTTAAACTGGAAACAGACACACACCTTTCAGAGGTGGACCCAAGCCCATGAATCCCCTATAATTTCTTGAGTTTCCCTCCAATCCAGTCCTATCCAATGAAACTACTGAAGCCCATGGCACAGCGTGAGCACAGGAAAGCACTCAGGCTTCACTGAAGACCTGGCTTGGAAACCCAATCCCTATGTTTTCTGTAGGTGTCACAGTGGCTAAATGATGTCATCTCCTGGGTCTCAGTTGCTCACCTATAAAATGGGGAGGAAAAAGCACTGCCACACAGAGTTTGTGGAGATTGGAGATTTGGACGGTTAAACCCTTACAAAGTCTAATCGTTGATTCCACAAAGAGTTCTGAGGGTCTCGGGTATGGGTCTGGCACAAACTTCCAGATGGCTAAGTGAGAACACTTAGGGTACCTGGTAACTGCACATGTGTGTCATACAGAACCTGAACAATAGTAATAGTGATTATCGTGACATCCTTCATACCACACAAAATCCTTAGTGAGACAAATAAAGATCTAATCATTATGAGTGTCCATTTTCCTTTGGGGAAAAGGGGAATTGGGAACTTGAAGCAAACATTTTATCAATATTTCCAAAGAGGAGTATTTTTTTAATGCTGTTTAGCTTAAAAATTGAAGAAATTGAGCTAACCAAGCCTCTCTTTCACATGCCAAAAGACGTTATTAAAGAGACTTTTCTGGTTCTGGTTAAAAACAATCAAAGAACAATTGGCCCCAGTGATAAGGGCCCACTTTCTTAAATGAAAATTGGCTCCAATCTCCATTACACAAAATTCATGCTATGTCTGCAATATTTTTTAATCTATTATGGGTTTATATAAAAAGTAAACAAGATATGTTACAATCCATATTTAGTGATGTGCTTATACAATTAGAAGCTTTTATGAATCATGTTCATTATGCATTCAAACAGTTCATAAAAGTTATGAGTCCAATGCATTTACTCACTTTTTGTTGTTGAAAACCTCTAACTACTACAAAAGCAGTGAGAACAAAGGAACCAAAATGTGCGTATTCTGAAGGCTTCACACCAGCCCTTGCTTCAATTATGCATGAATTAACAGAAATGAATTTGCAGCATTTTATTTCTTGGTGTAATGGAGCTCAAGTATTTCATAAAGCGTAACCATACAGCAAATTCTGAGCTCATTTTAGAATAATTAGCACATTGATGTTACTTCTGTAGTTAAAAGGGAATGTTAAAATTTTTCCCATAGTAAGCACTTTTTGAAGGCTCACTGTGTTCTTTAAAGTGAGCAATCCTGCACTCAGAAGAAAGCTGGACTCTCTGTCTTTCCAGGGTTTCATCTTCCTTTTCCTGTATTTCAATTAAAATACCAGTGTTTACTCAGACAAGACTTAACTGCAGGCATGGAGCCAGTGAGACAGCCTCTGTAGATTAAGCAGGTAACTTTTTCTAAAATGATGCACTAACCCTGAGTTATTTCTACTCAGTTATCTGAATAATTAAGGCTGAGCTGAGAGGCCTAAAATCTGTATGTGAAAATTTCTCCATTTAACATTCTCACCCAAATTTGACATTCTCATATCTCTTTCCCCCACCTCTTCCAGAAGAGGACAGTCACCTCCTGGGAGAAGGAAGGAACAAAATTTACCTGGTCTCTGCTATATATCAGGAGTTCTACTGTACCAGGTATTTCGTTCTTTGAATGTTCACAATAATTCTATGCGGTCAGTGTCATCATTCCTGTTTTACAAATGAAGAGAGTGTTCCGGTTTGCTAATGCTGCCATTTTGTAAAATACCAGAAATGGATTGGCTTTTATAAAGGGGGTTTATTTGGTTACAAAGTTGTAGTCTTAAGGCCATAAAATGTCCAAAGTAATGCATCAACAATAGGGTACTTTCACTGAGGGATGGCCGATGGCATCCAGAAAAACCTCTGTCAGCTGGGAAGGCACGTGGCTGGCATCTGCTAATCCCGGGTTATGTTCCATCTCCTCTCTCGGCTCCTGTGCATTCTTTTTTTTTTTTTTTTTTTTTTTTAATCATCATTTTATTGAGATATATTCACATACCACGCAGTCATACAAAACAAATTGTACTTTCGATTGTTTACAGTACCATTACATAGTTGTACATTCATCACCTAAATCAATCCCTGACACCTTCATTAGCACACACACAAAAATAACAAGAATAATAATTAGAGTGAAAAAGAGCAATTGAAGTAAAAAAGAACACTGGGTACCTTTGTCTGTTTGTTTGCTTCCCCTACTTTTCTACACATCCATCCATAAACTAGACAAAGTGGAGTGTGGTCCTTATGGCATTCCCAATCCCACTGTCACCCCTCATAAGCTACATTTTTATACAACTGTCTTCGAGATTCATGGGTTCTGGGTTGTAGTTTAATAGTTTCAGATATCCACCACCAGCTACCCCAATTCTTTAGAACCTAAAAAAGGTTGTCTAAAGTGTGCGTAAGAGTGCCCACCAGAGTGATCTCTCAGCTCGTTTTGGAGTCTCTCTGCCACTGAAGCTTATTTCATTTCCTTTCACATCCCCCTTTTGGTCAAGAAGATGTTCTCCATCCCACGATGCCGGGTCTACATTCCTCCCCGGGAGTCATATTCCACGTTGCCAGGGAGATTCACTTCCCTGGGTGTCTGATCCCACGTAGTGGGGAGGGCAGTGATTTCACCTTTCAAGTTGGCTTAGCCAGAGAGAGAGGGCCACATCTGGGCAACAAAGAGGCATTCAGGAGGAGACTCTTAGGCACAAATACAGGGAGGCTCCTGTGCATTCTTCAAAATGTTGCTCTTGGGGCATTTTGTCCTCTCTTAGCTTCTCCAGAGCAAACTCTGGGCTAGCATAAGTCTGCTTTCAATGGCCATCTCCAAAATGTCACTCACAGCTGCTCTGAGTTCCTTCTATTTGTCAGCTCTTTTATTTGGCCCCAGTGATTTAACTAAGACCTACCCTGAATGGGTGGGGTAACACCTCCATGGAAATTATCCAATCAAAGGTCTTGCCCACAGTTGATTGAGTCACATCTCCATGGAAACACTCAATCAAAGGATTCCAACCTTGTCAAAATGAATATGTCTATCCCCACAAGATTGCATCAAAAAACATGGCATTTGGAGGGACATAATACATCCAAACTGGCACAGAGAGTGTGCTGCTTTGAAGCTGTTATGTGGCCCAGAAAAGGCCATGTTCTCTTAATCTATTCTTGTGGGTTCACATCTATTGTGGGTGGAACATTTTGAATAGGTTGCTTCAATTGAAATGTGACCCAGTTCATTCAAGGTGGGTCTTAATCCTTCACTGGAGTCCTTTATGAGAGGATAAAGGACAAGAAACAAACAGAGAGCTCAGAGAGAGAAACACCTACAGAAGCCAAAAGAGCCACTGAAGCCAGAATTTGAAAGCAATGAAACCTGGGAGAAAAGGATCAAAAGAAGCTGGCCATGATCCTTCCGCTGTGACAGAGGTGTTCCAGATGCCAGCAGCCTTTCTTCAGAGAAGGTATCTTCTCGTTGATGCCTTAATTTGGACATTTTCATGGTCTTAGAATTGTAAAATGGTAAGCTATTAAACCCCCTTTGTAAATACCAATGCATTTTTGGTATATTGCATTGTGGCAGCTTTAGCAAACCAAAACGGTGTGTATGACTCAAGAATGTTGAGTAAACTTCCCAAAGCCACTTGTTGCATCCAGGACAAGAGGATGATTTAATTCAAATTGCTCAAAGTCTAGATTCTTCTAGTTGCCACACTCTATCCCAGCCCAGGAACACTGGCAACTTAGGCCATCAGGGGCTATTTGGACATGCTCAAAAGTCTCAAAATGAAATTAATTTACTTTTATGTAATTTACCAAAATCCTTCATGCTGCAGAAGGGTGTTAAAAAAAGCTGACAAAGGCTGTGTAAAGAAACACTTTGATTTTCATAGGTTGATGTTGTATCTGGCAACCTTCTGAGCTCTCTTATTTGTCCTAATAGCTTTTCTGTTGATTCTTTAAGCCCTATGAAGAGGCTCCTCAGGTTGTGAGGAACTGAGGCCTCCCGCTGACAAACATGTGAGTGAGCCACATTGGAAGTGGGTCCTTCAGCCAAGTCAAGCCTTCAGCTGTCTGCAGTCCTGGTCAACAAATTGAGACCTCGTGACAGACCCTGAGTCAAAACCACCCAGCTAAGCTGCTCCTGGATTCCTGACCCTCAGAAACTAACCAACTCCTAGCATCTACTGTCCCACCACTGGGGAAGCAGGAGCCACCCTCCATTGAGTATTTCAGCTCCATCAGGCCTCCCCCTGTGGCCACCGAAGCCAGTGTCTCCCACTTGGCTGGGGGGTCCTACAAGCTCAACCTCATGTTCAGGAGGATCTGGGGGCAGTGAACTCCAGGTGACCTCAAGCATGCGGAGAGCATCGTCAAAGGCTAATTCATGCTTGACCTCGAGCAGCAGCCAGCGGTAACAGAAGAAGAGATCATCAGCACCAGCTTCTTGCAGGTGATGACAAAATGGGTTGGAACAATTGGTGAATGGCCCAATGTGCGACAGCCAGAAAATCAGAATATTATTTGCCTTACTCCAGAGCCCAAACATATTTTTAAAAAGTATCTATAGTGGAGATGTCCTTATATAGATGGTGGTGATGGTGGTGAATGCATAAATACATGATTATACAGGGAACCATCAATTGTTTTCTTAGGACAGAATGTATGGTGGGTGAACAAAACCATCTTAAAAAAAAACAGGTGAAGAAACCTTGAGGGCACTATATTGAGTGAAATAAGTCAGATACATAAGGACAAATATTGTGGGGTCTCACTGATATGAACTAATTATAATATGTAAACTCATAGACATGAAATATAAGTTACCAGGATATAGAACAAGGCTAAAGAATGGGGAGCGGTTGCTTATTATGAACAGAATGTTTAACTAAGTTGAGCTTAAGTATTTGGAAATGGACAGAGGTGACGGTAGCACGTTATTGTGAGAATAACTAAGAGTGCTGAATGGTGTGTGAATGTGGTGGAAAGGGGAAGCTTAGAGTCATGTAAGTCACCAGAAGGAAAGTTGGAGGTTAAAAGATGGGAAAGTATAAAACAGTGAATCTTGTGGTGGACAATGTCTGTGATTAACTATACAAATATTAGAAATCTCTTTCATGAACTAGAACAAATGTATGACACTATAACTAGAAGTCAATAATACAGGGGAATATAGGGAAAATATATACCTATTGCAAACTATGTACTACAGTTAGTAGTATTTTAGCATTCTGTCATCAACAGTAACAAATGTACTATACCAATACTATGAGTCAATAATGGGTGGGGAGGGCTGGTTAGGAATATGAGAGAATTTGAGTTTTCTTTTTCATTTTTATTTCTTTTCTGGAATAATGGATGCACAGCTGTATGATGGTACCGTGGGCAACTGATTGTACACTTTGGATGTTTGTATGGTATGTGAACAATCTCAATAAAATTGAATTTAAAAAAAAAAAAAAAAAGCTAACAAAACTGCAATATTCTATCCCTAGGAATTACAGTTCTAAGTGGTGGAGAATGGGCTGTAGGAGAGAGACTGGTGGGGCCAAGGGGATTCCAAAAGCCCCAGGAGGTACATCCCATCATTGCTAAGTTCCCAAAATAAGATCAGCATTAAAAATTATTTCAACCCTGTATACATAGCTTCCCAGATAGGATTTTGTTTTTGTATGAAACTTACAGCAAACAAAAGAAAAAATGAATAAGAAATGATGCACTTGTCTTAAACATCCATCTACAAGCATTTACTGAATGCTTTCTATATGCCAAGAGCTATGCTGGGCACTGAGAATAAAGCTTTGAAATAATTGCATGAGTCCTGTTCTTACAGAGCTAGAGGGGTGATGAGAGAGAGATGAGGAAAGTAGAAACTTTACAATCCAATGAGATTCACCTTACGCTGGGATCTGGTGAGATAGATGCTAAAGCCAGAAATCGTTCTGTTCACTGATATAACCCAAGCACCGTGGGCCTAGCACAAAGTAGGTGCATGATTAAGACTAATTGAACAAAACAGTGCTAGGGAGCAACTAGAAGGAATCCCTCATCATCCAGAGTGGGGAGCAGGGGCTATGAAGGAGTGCCATGTAAGGAAAAACCAGAAAGGGAAGGAGGAGTTAGTCCGGGATGAGGGACCAGTGAGAGATTAGGATGTGCAAAAGTCAAGAAGAGGAATGGGGGTCAGGACCTCTCTTTTCCTGGAAACTAAAATTCTTCCAAATTCTTGGTGCATAAATTGAAAGGGCCAAGAGCAGAGACAGAACAGGGAGGCAGAGAATCCTGTAATCAATGCTTTATCAAGGGCAATGAAGAATTGGAAACCCTCTGCTGCTTAGACAAGCTTGGTGGATGGAAGCAGGACACTTCACAGTATATTCCATGGATTCCTTTATTCAGCAAATTTAGAAAATGCTGGGATCAGTAAAGATTTTTTTTTTTTTAATTTGCAATGGGTTATTTTACTCTCTCGAAGCTTAATGTGCTAGTATGTTTTATACATCCATAAGATGTATAAACTGATTTTTAAACTTATTTGACTCCTGGAAGCAACTTAGGAACCCAGGTTGGGAAACACTGGACTGAAGGCATTATGTAAGATCAACCGCAGATTTTTCCCCACTTTTTGGTCAGTTCTGGAATTTGCCAGGTGGCTCTGGAGCAGCCTGAGTATCTGCTGTGGTTAGGGTGAGCACTGGATACATGTATGCCCACGAATCGTAGATCTTTGCTATTTTGGTCAAATCTGCATACCTTGGTTTGAGCTTCACATTTATACTTATTCTCACTGGTTTCAGATTCTTGCTGGGACTGGATGCTTGGCCAACCATACTCCATATGGCAGGAATCCCATCACTGCACCTAAATCTAACAAAGTACCCTTTCGAATGACTGGAACATGCTTCTTGGTAGGCTTAGAATGTATTCATCACCAGAGACCACCATACCCCACCCCTCTGGGCCAGCTTTTGTGGAACATTGTTTGCACTCCATGATCTTCTTGTCCCAAGTTTTCTATAAAATTGAATCTCCGTATATCTCAATTGATTGTGAATTACAACCAAACTTACCATCCACTTTTTAATAATGTGTGTACAAAACTGCTGACCACTCTTCTGGGAGGCTGGTCCTTCAATGAAGCCTGAAAACTCTGGTCTTCCAAAGTTCTGTGTATATTCTTCCCCCCACCCACCTTGTCCCACCCACCCACATTGTCAAATGAAGCTTTGAAGCTAAAACACTTGGAAACTGGAGAGAGAAATTAGATGCAAGTAGTTACCAATACAACATTGGTTTTTACACATTTCTAGACTCCTGATTTATTTTGCTTCTCCCAGGTCATTGCCACCAGTTAGCTAAGTTCCCCTTGAGATAATGCCAATGCCACTCTTCTCACATTCAAATTGCCATTTCTTTAGATGAGTGTCACTCTCCTTGTTCCTTCCACAGTAGCTGACTTTGCTTTCTTGAGTCACAGATGATGATCTCCAACTCTTATCTTCCCAACTGAAAGCTCTTTACACTCCTTGCTCATCAGATTTCTTTGAGCAAGTTTTAGATAAGCTTCAAGGCCACATGCTGGACATCTGATAAAATTGTCCTCAGTGGCTATTGCTTTTTGCTAAATTCCTATCAAATCTCTTACAAATATGGAAGTTTTTAATTAGAATATTGGTTTCTTTAGCCAAATTTAATTAAAAATTCACAAACACTCACGCACATATGTATTCACAGAGCTCTTCATTACTATAATTCTCATAGTTGGTCAAGTCTATTTATTATTTTCAAAATTGTCTATACACCAACTGATAACAGTGGCTTGCAGAATATTTCAACAACAGGTCAAAAACTCCTCAAGTTGAGGGATATTGTAATGGTGCTATAGCCAGAAAATGAAGAATTTCTATGTATCTAACCTACCAATCACCCATGTATTCCTCCTTAAGATTTGAAAAAAAAAAAAAAAGCTACCAAAAGGAATAATAGCAAAATGTGCATTAAAAAGTTAGTATCCACACGCCTCTATGCAGAATTCTGATAAAATGCTGAACTGATGTAGCTTACATTCACAGCCAAGGATGGCTGCTGTTTATACGCCTACAGAAAGAGCAAGCCAGCCAGGGCCACTTACAACCACCCCCCATGGGACCAGAAAGAAAAAGAGAAAGGGAGGTGACAATTCCAAGAGATGCTCTACTTAATGTATTATTCTGCCATGTAAAAGCTAGAGAGCCCAGGTTCCTTGCTAGCAGTTAAAACAGAGATTCCTCCCACTCTTAATTATCCCTTCTCTATGGCTGGGACTATTTCACATTAACAATGCCAGATAGAAGATTTTATTCCATCTTACTCCATTTTTCTTACAATTCTAATTTATTTATGTAAACATCCAAGGATCTATTACCAGTTGGATTGAGAAAAGCAGTGTCGATTTAGATTTGAAAGGGTGTTGAATTTTGTCAAATGCTTTTTCTGCATCAGTTGAGATGAACATGTTTTTGTTTGGTTTTTGCCTTCATTTTATTAATGCAGTGTATTGCATTGATTGATTTTGGCATGTTAAGCCACCCTTGTCATCCTGGGGCAAATCCCACTTAGTCATGTTATAATCCTTTATATGCTGCTAGATTCAGTGTGCTAGCATTTTCTGGGAGGTTCTGGCATCTATATTCATAAGAGAATTGAGTCTGTAGCTATCTTCCCTTCTGATATCTTTGTAAAGCTGTGGTAATAAGGTTATGCTGACCTCAAAGAATGAGTTGGGAAAAATGGTCCTCTTACTTTTGGGTAGAAATGTAATATCATTGGTATTAATTCTCCTTTAATTATTTGGTAGAATTTACCAGTGAATCCATCTAGTTCTGACTTTTCTTTATCAGGAGGTGTTCTGGTTTGCCAGAGCTGCCAAAATGCAATATAGCAGAAATGGGTTGGCTTTTAACAAAGGAGATTTATTAGGTTACAAGTTACAATTGTAAGGCCAAGAAAATGTCCAAATTAAGGCATCAACAAGGGGATACCTTCTCTGAGGAAAGGCCGCTGGCATCCGGGGCTCCTCTATCAGATAGCAGGGCACATGGCCAACATCTGCTGGTCCTTCTCCCCAGTTCTGCTGCTTTCAGCTTCTGGTTTCAGTGACTCTGCTCCTCCAGGGGCTTTTCTCTGGAAACTCTCTCCACACTACTCTGGGTGTTTCTCTCTTTGCTCTCAGTTTCTCTCTCTGAGCTTTCTGGCTTTTTTCTGTCCTTTATCCTCTCATAAAGGACTCCAGTAAAGAATTAAGACTCACCTTGAATTTGGTGGGTCACATCTCAATTGAAACAACCTAATCAAAAGATCCCTCCCACAATAGGTCTGCACCCCTAGGAACATGGTCTTTTCTGGGGTACGTAACAGCTTCAAACCAGCACAGATATTTATCTAATGTACTGGTGTACAGTTGTTCTTTGTAGACTCTTACATTTTTTTAAAAAATTTTGATGGGTCAGTAGTAATGTCTGTCCTTTCATTTCCGATTTTAGTTGTTTGTGTCCTCTTATCACTTTATTTTCTTTCCACTCTAAGGAAAGGTTTCTCAATTTTATTGATCTTTTCAAAGAACCATCTTTTGGTTTTCTTGATGCTTTCTACTTTTTTAGGCTCTATGTCATTAATTTCCACTCTATTCTTTGTTATTTTCTTCCTTCTGCTCATTCTGGGTTAAATTGCTCGTCCTTAAATAGCAGCTCCAGGTGTAAAGTTTGGGCTCTGATTTGAGATCTCTCTTCTTTTTAAATGTAAGCACTTATGGTTATAAATTTCCCTGCCAGCACTTCCTTTGATGTATCCTGCCAAGTTTTGGTACATCATGGTTTTGTTTTCATTCACTGCAAGATATTCACTAATTTCTGTTGTGATTTCTTCTTTGAAGCATTTGCTGTTTCGTGTCCACTGATTCGTGCATTTTCCAGTTCTCCCTCTGCTATTGATTTCTGGCTTCATTACACTGTGATCAGAGAATATACCTTGTATGGTTTCAATATTTATTTTTTAATTCATTGAGTCTTGTTTTGTGATCAGAAGAGATACCTTTTTGAAATTTCAATCTTTTAAAAAGTCACTGATACTTCTTTTGATATATCACATAGAATTTTCCATATGCACTTAAGAATGATGTGTTTGCTGCTATTCTTTGGTCAAGTGTTATGTTTATGCCTTTCAGGTCTAGTCAGTTCACAGTGTTATTGAAGTACTCTATTTCCTTATTGATCTTCTGTCTAGTTGTTTGGTCCATTTTAGAAAGTATATTATTGAAGTCTCCAACCATTATTGTAGAACTGTCGTTTTCTCCTTTCAATTCTATCAATTTTTGCTTCCTGTATTTTGCTGCTCTCTTATTAGATACATGAGGTAGATGGAATGATGCCTTCCAACAAAGACATATTCTTAATCTTAATCTGCACTCCTGTGTGTGTGAACTCATTAATAAATAGGACTTTTTGGAGAGGTTATATGTAGTTAAGGTGTGGCCCAACTGACCTAGGATTAGCCTTAATCCATATTACTGGAGTCCTTTATATGCAGAATAAATTTGTACATGGTGGGTCAAAAGAATCCACAAGAGGAGCCAGAAGCTCCTACATTTGCCAGCAGAAACTGGAAAAACAAACACAAGGAGAGAAATACCACCATATGATGGTAGACAGTTGCAAGGCAAGGCACCCCAAGATTGTGGCAAGCCAACATCAGAATTCTGCAAACTCCAAGGCAAAACCAGTTTTGTTGACCCCTTGATTTTGGACTTCTAATCTCTGAAACCATGAGACATAAAAGCTTGTTATTTAAGCTAAGCCATTATGTGGTATTTTTCATAGCACCCTGACAAACTAAGACAATGCATATGTGTTAAAGATTATCATATCTTCTTCGTGTATTGAATGTTTTATCATTATATAATGTTCATCTTTTTTTCTTGTAGCAATATTCTTCATATAGTCTATTTTGTCTGTTACTAGGATAGCCACTTCAGTTCTCTTTTGGTTACTATTTGCATGGAATCTTTTCATTTTTAACCTGTTTGTCTTAAGCTCTAAAGAGAGGCTGTTATGGAGAGTATGTAATTGTATTATAATTTTAATCCATTATGCTAATCTCTGTGTGGTAGCTTGAAACTCTATGTACCCCAGAAAAGCATATTGGGTATGAATCTATTGTAAGTAGGATCCTTTGATGAGGTTACTTCAGTTAATGTGTAACCACTTCACTTACGATGGGTCGTAACCCTCTTACTGAATTCCTTTATATAAGCAGTGAAACCTGGAAGAGAAGGGACAGACCAGCAGATGCCACCTTGTGCCTTACCATGTGACAGAGGAGTCAAGGATCGCTGGCAGCTGGTCTTTGGGAAGAAAGCATGACTTTGATGATGCCTGGATTTAGACATCTTCCTCAGTCTTAAAACTGTAAGTGAATAAGTTCCCACTGTTAAGCCAACCATTTCACAGAATGTGCTTTGAGCAGCCTGGGAAAGTAAAACAGAATTTGTTCCAGGAGAGAGGGGTGCTACTATTACAAATACCAAGAATGTGGAAATGGCTTTGGAATTGGGTAATGGGTAGGGGCTAGAAAAATTGTGAAATGCTTCACAGAAAAGGCCCAGATGGCTTTGAAGGGACTGTTGGTAGAAATATGAATGCTGAAAGTACTTCCAATGAGGACTTAGACAAAAATGATGAATGCGTTATTGCAAACTGGAAGAAATGTGACCCTTGTTTTAAAGTGACAGAAAACTTGGCAAAATTGAGTCCTGATATCAGGTGGAAGGCAGAATTTAAAAGTGATGAGCTTGGATATTTAGCTGAGGAGATTTCCAAACTAAATATGGAAAGTGCAGCCTGAGTTCTCCTTGTAGCTTGTAGTAAAATGTGAGAGGAAAAGTATATACTGGGAACTGAACTCTTGGGTACAAATAAACTAGAAATTGATTGTTTGAAATATTCTGAACTTCCAGAAAATGAGTCCCAAGGGAATAGTGCCCCATGTGAGTATTTAACTGAACATGCAACCAGTCAGCCATTTCAGTGCAAGTCAGGATTGGAGATGGAGTTATCCAGAAAGAAAGTCCTATTGTCTGATGGTTGGGATTCCTGAGTGCTGCATGTGAAACTGACAAGTTTGTTGCAAGATCTATATGAAGAGAACCACTGCCATTCTGGACTAAAATGGACAGAAAAGGGACAGAATGAATGAAAAATGACTTCAAAGGCAGAACCATGGAAGCTGAGCTCTGGAGCAAAGATATCTTCTCAGGCCAAGAGAGAGAGCCAACCCATGTGTATGAAAATGGTGAGTATGTCCCAGTACTTAAAGACAGTGGACCTTCTGCCTCATTGTCCAGGAAGAGTGTTACCAACACAGTTTTCTCAGATGCCTGGGGGATTGCAGTGGCACCATGTCAATGTTTGGTGAGGGTGAAGCCTAGAGTCTGACCTCCACCCTGATGTTTGACAAGGGTGGAACCTTTACCCCAATATTGGTGGATGGCATGGTCACTGCACAAGAACTTGGAAAGAGTGGGGTTTCCACTCCATCAGGCCCAGAGAACAAGCCATCATTCCATCAATGACTCTCAGACCTTGAAATATAATGGAGTATGCCCCGCAGGGTTTCAGAAATGTTTGGGGTACATGAACCCTGTTTTCCTTCCAATTTCTGCCTATGGGAATGAGAATGTTTATCCTTTGCCTGTCCTTCCATTGTGTATCGGAAGCAGATAACTTGTTCTCCAGGTTTCACAGGTCCACAGCCAGAGAGTAATGGTACCCCAGGACCACACCTGTAACCAACTTTGATGAGACTTTGTACTAAGCATTGTTTCTGAAATTACTTAAGCCTTTTAGGATACTGTGATGGAATGAATGTATTTTTCATATGTAAAGAACATGTCTTTTGGGGCTCCAGAGGTTGGAGTGTGGTGGTTAATCCATTCCTGTGGGTGTGGATCCATTGAAGTAGGATCTTTTGTTGAGGCTACTTCAGTTAAGGTGTGACCCAGCTCATTCAGTGTGGGTCTTAATCCTCTTACTGGATTCCTTTATAAGAGAATGAAATTCATACAGGGAAAGCCGCAGATGCAAGAAGCTGAAAGCAATGAAATCCAGAGGAGAAGGAGAGTCCAGCAGATGCCACCATGTGCCTTGCCATGTGTCAGAGGTGCCAAGAATCACTGACAGTCAGTTCTCAGAAAGAATTCATTGCCTTGATGATTCCTTGATTTGGACATGCTCTCAGCCTCAAAACTGAAAGTGAATAAATTTCCATTGCTGAAGCCCACCCATTTCATGGTATCTGTTTTTAGCAGACCAGCAAACTAAAAGACTCTCTTTCAACTGGAGAGTTTAATCCAATTATATTTAAGCTAACTATAGATAAAGAAGGAATTATTTCTGACATTTTGATTTTCTTTCTATGTGTCTTATAACTTTTGGTCCTCAATTCCTCTATTACTGTCCTGGTCTTTGCAGATTGGCTCTGTGTTCTAGAATTCCTACAATGCTTAGCCAGGCAGTTTACAACTCTGTATTAGCCTTCACTTTCTGCAGGAGCTGAGACTAAATATTAGCCATAGAGTCTTCTCAGGTCTTCTCTGAGCTTGAGTCCTGCCCTGGGAATGTGCATGGCTTTCTAGATACTCTGGTTCACATATGAACTTTTCAGCTCTTATTTCACAAAATATTTCACTCCTCAGTGTTTTGCCCCAGGCTTTGGATATGTCTATTATTTTCCCCAATAGTTATCTTTTGCCTTTGCTTGCAGCAACTTGCATAATCCTTTTAATATGCCACAGAATTTAGTTTGCAAGTATTTCATTGAGAATTTTTACATATATATTCTTAAGGGATATTGATGTGTAGTTTTCTTGTGATGACCATCTGGTTTGTATGTCAAGGACCTACTAGCCTCATAGAATGAGTGTGGAAGTATTTAATTTTGGGAAGTGATTGTGAGGTACTTATGTTTATTTTTCTTTAAACATTTGATAAAATAGATCAGTGAATGTATATGGGCCTTGAGTTTCCTTTGTGGGAAGTTTTTTTTTTTTATTATGAATTCAATCTCTGTACTAGTCATAGATTTATTCACTTTCTTTTGAGTCTTGCTTATGTTTTGGTTGTTTTTTATTAGGAATTTGCCCAGGTCATCCAGGTGATTTAATTTACAACCATAAAATTGCTCAGCATATTCCATTTTAATACGTATTATTTATTTAAGTTTGATAGTAATATCTCTTCTTTCATCCCTGATTTTAATAATTTTAGTCTTTTCTCCTTTTGTCTTAGTCCATACAGCTAAAAGGTTTGTCAATTTTGTTGATCTTTTAAAAGAATGAACTTTTGATTTCAATGATTTTCACTATCCATGGTCTTCAAGCACCAAACAATTTTAAAGCTTGGGATTGAGCTCTGATTCTAACACCCACTTCTCCATCATTTCCAGAGTTGTAAACATTAGAAGATACATTAAAAGAATGGCTAGCCAAAGAAGTACAGCAATACCATTTTTGTTTAGATAAAATGGCTCCAGAGCATGGCTTCAACCTGAAGCCCGCACTACTGATTCCTAGTCACTACCTGTGCTGGTTTGAATCTATTATGTACCCCATCAAAAGCCATGTTCTCTAATCCAATCTTGTGGGTGCAGACTTATTGTGGGTGGAATCTTTTCAGTGAGTTGTTTCCATGGAGATGTGACACACCCAATTATGGGTAAGACCTTACGATTAGATTATTTCCATGGAGGTGTGACCTCACCCATTCAAGGTGGGTCTTAACTAGTTTACTGGCATCCTCTATGAGGGAACAGAAGATAGAGACATTTTGAAGTCAGACTCAGAGATGCTTAGAGAAAAAAGCTCAGAGCCGATACAGACCCAGACATTTGGAGATGCTAAGCTAAGAGATGAAGCCCAGAGTCTGCCATGGAGAAGCTAAGTGAGAAACCACAGATGCTTAAAGAGAAAAGTCACTAGAATCAGACGCTGAAAGCAATGCAACCTGGCAGCAAAGGACCAGCAGACTCCAGCCACATGCCTTCCCAGCTGACAGAGGTGTCCCAGATGCCATCAGCCTTTCTTCAGTGAAGGTATCCTCTTGTTGACGCCTTGGTTTGGACACTTTTATGGCCTTAGAACTGTACACTGTAACCTAATAAGTCCCTTTTATAAAGCCAATCCATTTCTGGTATTCTGCATTCCAGCAGCTTTAGCAAACTGGAACACTAATGATTGAAGGAAAGGCCGGGCAAGAAGCATCTGGAGAAGCTGGAAAGAAAGCATAGATCCCTGCTTCTCTCTGTGTGAAGTTCAGAAGCTTAGAAGAGCCCTGGTAGTTCCACTCAATCATGAAACAAGCAGCAGAAGAGAAGGTGAAACTCAACCCATGAACAAATGCCCTTTGCACCCCTCCCAGGTCACAGGGCATGTCAAGTTCTCCATAGTCAGATTGGCCAAGCAAGAATGTAGGTTGCCCTGTCTTCCAAAGAAATGTGAGGGTTACGGTTTAAAGGTAGTCCTTTTGAGAATCATCAGTGAGAGTTATAGGGAGCAGTGTGATATCGTAGAAAGGGTAAGTCAACTGGGCTTTGCTTCCTAGTCACCTACCAACAATGTAACCTTAGAAAATCACATAAATTATCTGAACTTCAGACTATGGTTTAGAATATCCATTTCTTGATATTGTTGCTGGTTAGTTCCCCCCCTCCATGCAGTTGCCAATTCATTGACAGAGAGAAAAGTCAAAATAGTTTTTGATCATTATCTCATTGATTATTACCATAGCCATTTAAGTCAAAATATTAAAAAAAAATTAGAAGTGCTGTATAGACTTTCACATCACAAAGCCAACATTTAGTGAATCTTATTCTTCCTCTAGTCCCAATTTAAATAAATCAGCAACATATAGTTATCCACAGGCATGCTGGAATCTTACACTAACATGAGCTTGCTAATTTATTTATGTGTAAAACTATTTGTAAAACTTACTACTAGGCCTTGGAGATGCATTTCAGCTGTTGAGTTTGGTAGCTATGTCTGCTATATGTGCATTGAGTACTGCTGACATCAGGACATGCTCAGAGTTTGGTGGCTACATCAATTGTTTCTAGAAGCTGAAAATTTGGGTAAATTGCATGCCAATACTCATTATCAGCGATTTACAGGAAAATCAAATTCTGTCCCTTCCTGATGTTATGGCAGCTTGTTGTAATGTTTCTTCATTGGCTGCCAAACTGGAAAGTGTGACTTGTTCAGGGTAGGATTCTGGTACTTTCACAGTGTTATTTTGGGCAGAGAACCCAAGAATTTCCAACACCTGCTTTCACCACCACCTTTCCTTCCCGCTGGATTCCAGAGAGAGTTGCAAACAGAAGGAACAGTAGCACCATGGAAATCTAGAAGAGTCTTTTCTGTGCAAAGTTCTGGCAAAAGTCTGGGCTGGAGTTCATGGCTTAGCTTAGAAGCCTAATTGAAGCTTCCAACTACCCACCCTCTTCCCTATTTTGAGACTTTAAAATTTTCTGGTGTGCTGCAACATAGAATAACAATTAAAAAGTTGCGGCCTGCAGAATAATCTTCTGATAAATCCACATAAGCAGAGGTGATAGAAAATAAGAGGAGGCAGAGACTTGGCAACCTGACTGGTCAAACCTCAAAAAAGAGGCAGACAGTGGGAGGTACACAAGAAATAGTAGGTGAAAGTTCCTGATTTCTGACTTTTAAGGCACAGAGATGCCCATTTATTAGGAGCATCTCCTCAGCTCTTGGGGGACAGTGGAGGTGGAAGCCCAGAAAGGCAGAATCTTGCTGCTGTGTCAATAGGGTTAGATATGCTAACCTTTCCCTACATTTCCCTGTCTTTCCCAAGTCTCTGAAGCCATTGGAGCTCACTGTTCAGTGGCAAGTCAAGCAGAGCTATAGCAGCCCCCACGGTGAAGGAGACCAACAGTCAAAACATCTTCCACTTTTTTGGAGCCACTTTGACTCCTTGACTCCTTATGACCTCTTTGACTCCTGGAAAGGGTGAGATGGATAGACAGGCTGTTTCCCCAAGAATCCTCAGCTGTTTCCCCAAGAATCCTTAAATTGGATTAGAACACAAGGTCATCTCCATAGGGACTCTGCACACTAGTTTGAACATCCACTTCTCTTGAATTTCTCAACTCATATTATACCTGGTTGCATTACTCACCCAAGTTTACCAAAAGGGGCATATCTTGAATACTCAGAGACAAAGAGACGTGACACAATAAGAAATGACACAGACTTGAACAAGGAAACCTCCCCCTCTTGTTAAGTTCCTACATGGAAATTGATTTTCAAAATGATATTACAGAGGTGAGGTCAATGGAAGTAATGTAAAGCTGATATTGCTATATTCCTTCATCCATCAGTTCTTTGAATATGTCTTCTAATATTTTGGAATGTGTGGTAAAGGAGAGGCGAGTCTTGGGATCCCAAACCCAACATATCAGGGATCAATTTTAAAGCCTCAAAATTTGGGGTATTTTTGAAGACCATCTCTAACTTTAAAAGCATTTGTGCTTATTTGCTAATATTTCACAAGGACATTAAAATGTTCACATTTCTTGAATCTCAGATTTCTCTTCAGTTACTTGTCACTGTTGTATCATATGCACTTGAGCTTCTGGTATGTAATAGACACAATAAATACATGCAAAATGAATAAATGAGGGAGAAGTGTGAAAAAGCAGACTGGGATTTATGCCCAAAAATATTTATCATGGCATTATGTACTGAGATCAAAACCATTAAAAATAACTTGTGTCTTAAAAGGGGACCTTTAGTTCTGTAGACCTTACAATCACTATCTATCATACAATAAAATATGCAGCCAAAGGTTTGCATTTCTTAAAATTTAATGACATTAGAAAATTTGAATGGTACAATATAACCAATCAAAACAGGGCACAAAATTAATTTATCTGCATAATATGCCTCTATAAATTAAAAATACAGGGAAAAAATATTAAAGTATTGGAGAGGGTTCTGCAAAGATGGAAACCTGAGTGCATGTCTCTTAACACTCCTTCCCAAATTCCTCTCTGGATTAGCACAACCATCAAAGGGAGCCTGCAGTGGACAGCCAGGAAGGGAATTTGCTACTTCAGCAGGCTGCCCCAGTAAAGAATTGATGGGTCAAAACCCAGCCCAGGATTTTCCCACTTAGTCATGCACACTGAACAGCGCTGCATTCATGCAGAGGGGATGCCTTTTTCTTACCGGCCCTAAGTAGCCATGCATGGCACAGCCTGATTGTAGCTCTGCTGAGGCTGATTAGAGAGACGATTGCTGTAGATTTCCATTCTTCATGTTGCCCGGTAAGAGCTGAGGGACCAGTGATGGAGGAGAAGGCTTGCTTCCCCTGGACTCAGTGGCTCAAGCTAGAGAATACAATTCAGCTTTCTTCTTTGCTAGGCAAGGTCTTGATTGGTAAGAATAGTAAAGATATATATCTAGCAGGAATATGATCAATACTGACTGGTTGTGATAAAGCTCATCTCAGGTAACTATCAGCAGATCTGTTCTGCACCTTTCATATGTCTGCAGTTTGGGGTAGAGAGGCTCAGTTGCTTGATGCTTGGTTGGCTTTTGGGCCCTGGGTGATGACGCTCCAATGCCTAAATAACTCTGGGTATGTTTGTGCTGTTCACATTTTACAGTCTCTATAGCATGTGACATGCTGCCAATTAGTCTGCTCGGAAGACTCTACATCTTGTCAATTGGTCAGTTCAAGCAGTCAATAGGACTGTGACCCAAGAAACTTCACCAACCCAAACAGGGGATTTGAGGGGAAAATCCTCCTCTGATTCTGACTGCACTCTTGCAGAATACTTCAGGTGTGCATGTGATCCACAAGTAGTAAATATGCGTGGGGTACCTTTTATTTGGGCACCAGGGAAAGCAAAGTACAGCCAAGAGGGTATTGGGTAGCCTTCATAGGGTGCTGTGACTTGGGCTGTTTGTTGCACTAATTAAGGAGAATCAAGAAAGGCAGAGGACATGTAACCCCTCCTCAGCAGGGAAATCTGGCCTGTCAACTGTCAGGCTCTGAAAGATAACCTGGATCCCTGCTAACTGGCAATCTGACAAGTTCATGCAGTTATCTGTAGTTTCAGATTTCTTTGTCATCTTTAGCTCTGCAACCATTTCTTAAAAGATCAAATCTAGATATGCTTTTAAAATGTCATCGAAAAGCTGTGGTGAGGTAATTCACAGCAAAGGAATACTGAATAGCCACTAAATACATGAAAATACCTGCAGCTTCACTAGCAATTAGGAAAATGCGGGTAAAAACAACAAAGAAATGCCATTTTTTCATACTAAAAGAGCAAACAATGACAAAAATTCTGATAGTAACAAGTTTGGTAGAGGATGTGGGCAAATAAAACTTTCAAACTCTGCTACAAGGTGTTTAATTTGTCACAGCCACTTTGCAAAGCCAGGAGACTATTTCAAAAGTCAAAAGACAGTATATATGCCTGATAAACCAATGCCACTGGTAGATAGCTACATCAAAGAAATTCTCAAATACTTGCACTCAGAGACACAGAACACAACATTATTTTCAGAACTGTTTGTAAAAGGATATAATCAGTAGAGGAAGGAATAATTAAGGTGGTATTATTCTTTTGATCCAGCAGTTTAAAAAAGTAAATTAAATCAGCAAACATAGGTGAATTATACCTACATGTTATCAACATGGTTATAATACAAACTTAATGCTAAGTGAAAAGTTACAAAAGGACATATTGTAAGACATCAGTTATGTATATGCGAAAAACATACAAAATGGTACTGTATTTTCTTTATAAATACACACTTACGTAGCAAAGAATAAAGTAGCCATAAAATGTCACACCAACTTCAGTAAAATGATTACATCTTGGGGAAATGGGAGAATAGGAAATAGAAAGAAGAGGAGCTTCAACAATTTCTGGAACTTTGATTACCTTACACAAAAATAATATGAAATAAACGCAGCAAATGTTAACATTTCACAAGTCAAGGTGGTTGGGTACCTAAATTATTTCTATCTTTCTTTTCATATGAGTGAAATAATTCCAAATGAAAATACATTTTTAAATGTCATAGAAATTAGTCCAAGGCATGGTTGTCCTCAAGAGCTTTTTGCTGGTTCCGACATTAAATCCACACGTATTTGTTTTCAAAAGTTCTACAGAAATGTGGACCCATTCAACCTCTCCATTGCTCCCCACACTGGAAGGCAGTGTGCTAGGATGGAAGTCACATGGGTGCCAGAGTCAGACAGACCTCAAGGTGCTAACTAACACTTACTGTGTTTGAGAAAATCACTTAATGCTATCTGAGACTTAGTCTTCTCAATTGTGAGATGGTGGGTAGTGATACATACTACATTGAATTATCTTAATTCTGATGAAACAAACATCACATAAGACATAGAGTTTGGCTCCTGATATGTGCTAACTTCCTTTCCTTTGTCAACATGCACTGACCAGATGGGCCAAACATCTTGGCTCACAATAAGCTACCCGTCCTTAGTTCCGAACTTAGAATGCTTTCCTGTATTTTTCTGTACTGTAAAATTTTAACTAGTCTGTCAAAACAATCCAAATCCTTTCTATTTTCACCTTTTTTTTTTTTGCAACTGCTACCTACAGCTGTCATTCCATCACTTAATCCTCCTTGTCCTGTTACTGCCTTATAACTATTTCATGTACTTGCCTCATCACATCATCCTGGAATACTCCATACATCTCTACAACCCTCAGTTTTTTGGTCTTTAAATTGAGGCGTGGTGGATGATCATTCAGTTCCTGAGGAATTTGGGTACTAATAGTTTGCAATTCCTGGATCCTATGGGTATATAACTTGTCTTCTGATCTGCATCAGAGAGGGATCTCAAAGTGTTACTCTCATATCCCATGGAGTTAGGCTTTATCTGGAACTATATAGGGAGAGAGGAGTGGGGACCAGCACAATCCCTGATTGAAATCTATCAAATTCCTTTTGATGGAGAGGGGCATTTTCAGTTTAAAAAAGCCTATTCTATATTATAATGAAAATTTATTTGAGGAGAACTGAAAAAATATACTTACTGCTTGAAGAAGAAATATCATCCATTGGTGCCTAATGGTGAAGACATGGACAAGAAAAGTAAGGAATCATATCGGGGAAGCTTCATTGGTAATAAGAGATTTGCTACTCCTGTTAGCCCAGCGACACCCTTTGTACAGTACAGCTCAACTTAAGAATGCTGTTGTCTATGAAAAATGTAAACAAGCTTTCTGTTCTTAAATATATAGCTAAAGATAACATACAAAGGTGATTTGAGTGTGCTTTTTGTGGTTGGTTTTAATATCTATGACTTTCAAACTCCAATGAGCTTATTGTTTCACCATTTTTTTTGACAGTCCTTTGTTTTATCTTTTAATTTTTATTCTAGTAACACTTATATGACCTCAAATTTTCCCTCTTATCCACATTCACTTATATAATCCAGTGCTGTTAATTACACTCACATTATTGTGCTACCATCACCACCATCCATTTTCAGTTCAATTTAAGAATACTGCTGTCTATGAAAAAATGTAAACAAGCTTTCTGTTCTTAAATATTTAACTATGTTAAAAACAAAGGTGCTATTTGTGTTTTGGGGTTGTGTGTGTGTGTGTGTGTGTGGGTGTGTGTGTGTGTGTGTGGCAGGTTTTAGTAGCTATACTGCCTTTCAAACTCCAATGAGCTTATTTTTTCCCACTTTTTAAAACTTTCTTACTGAAATCTCTATGCTAGAAAAAAATGATTTGATCAAAGTAAGAGCATTTTAAAATGTCTTTCAGCATCATTAAATTGTAGCAGGTCTCAGGGAAGTGCAAAATCAAAACCAAGAGATACCACTTCAAACCCACTAATATGGCTGTTATTAAAAACAAAAATAAACTATAACAAGTGTTGGTGAGTATGTAGTGAATTTGGAACTCTTGTACATTATTGGTGGCATCGTAAAATGGTTCATCCACTATGGAAATCAATTTGGCAGTTCCTCAAAAAGCTAAACACAGAATTACCATATGACCTGGCAGTCCCACTTGTTAGCATATACCCAAAAGAACTGAAAACAAGGAAGCCAACAGACATTTGTACATCAATGTGCATAGTGTCATTCTTCACATTAGCCAAAAGGTGGAAGCAACCCAAGCCCATCTATAGAAGACTTGCTAGATTATTCCTATATAACTACTCTGCACGTTCCCTTTGATCTTGTCCTGGTGTACTTGCAAGAATATTCCATTTTTTTCTGTCTATTTATGTGTCAGCAACAGGCATTGATCCCTAGTAAGATAGAATCCCCCTCCATACTTTTGGGATTTTCTCCATAATTTTCCTATCTTTCAAAAAATGTATCTCTTAATTTTTTTTTTTTTGTCTCTAGCATATTCTTATTTTCTTCAGTATTGTAAAATATTCTTTGTTATATTTGACTTGAATCGCAGAAAGTTTTCTTGAAGTGATTGGAGATTTACTGTGGATTTGGAAATATGTTTTCTTATTTGTGAATTTATGAAATGACAGACATGGCATCTTGCTTTTAATTCACCATCACAAAATGGATTATTTTCACATAGAAAATTTTAATGACCAATGGTTTATTTAGAATTAAGAAAATAAAAATTATGTAGTTTTTAATGAATTGTTAAACACTGGGAATGTTTTGATTGGGATTATGATGTACTCTAATCTATATTATTATGCTTTATTTTATTATTTAAATTTTCTAAAAACTTTTTGGTTCAATAAGGAAGACAAATTATCTAGCTAATGTGCTCTTTTCTTAATACTCATAGTAACAACTAATTAATATTGCTACTTATTTAACTAGCTGATGGTTCTTTATTGGCTTTTAACATAAAATTAACTACCTTTACAAGCAACATTAAATTCTTGCATTTTATTCTTGCAAGAGTAAATATACAATTAATTTTAGCAAAGTGAAAAAATTTCAATGTATAAAATAGGCAGAGAGATTAATTTCAAGTTACTGGTAGAATTCTTACCTGTACCTGAAAAAGGGCATTAAGGCCTTCACAAATCCAAATGGCATGTGTTATTTATTGTGCTAATGTCTTTATCATGATTAGACTGATGGCAACCTACCTGACCACAGAATCAGTGTTCATGCATAAGCTTGTGAAGTCCAGAAATGGCACTGAAGTAAACATGGGGCCATTCAGCCTTCCAATCACGGAAGCAGAAGCCAAATACCAGATTTTGGTCAAATACCAAGGCCAACATCAAACTTTGATGCATTTCTAGTTGGCATGTATTTGTGTTTTACATGCATTACAAAGGATGGTGTAGAAATTCTTCAGTCTACTGTATATCAAAAACCTGAGCCAAGCCCTCTTGACTTAAAACAATTGGAGTAAAACTTGTGTGTCTATTATATTTTCAAAAATAGATGTTTTTTGTTAGGTTGTTAGTTTGGTTTTCTACAAAGCATTTTCCCCACCCATGAGGCTAGACAATAATGGATTAAAGAGAATCAGGAATCCGCAGCTACTCGGAAAAATTTTTTTATGAAATAGAAGAGGAATTTTAAAATTTAAATCACAACACCAAAGAACTTACAAAAACTTACAGATTAACTGATGTGGAAAAAATTGCTTGAATTATAAATTTTAGAAGAAATTTCAGCTAAGTGCCAAATTGGTGGTATAGCCAAAGATATCAATGATGATTTTCAAAATATATGCTTGTCACTGCCTTTTACTTTTAGTTATGAAACCTCCACTGATAACAGGAATTGTGCTCAACTATGTCCAGAAAAAGAATAATGCTTTCTGTAGCCAAGTGTACTACTAAATAACAGCTGATACCTCTTATTCATTAAAGCTATGCTAAATGTTCAGGAGTGAAGGAGTTCTGTTGGAAATGAATGATGGTTTCGTGCTCTGCCTGTGCATTAGCCATGCTTTGGCAGGATGGTCAGGAATTCTTAAAATAATAATAATAATAAAACACACAGTGACAGAAGCACTTCAATTTCCACATGTTCCTACACTATTTTCTATCAGGCAGTAATACCCAAAACTCTGCCCACTAATCCACCAGAAGCCTCCAGCCTTGCTATGATGACAGTCAATTAATATTAAAGACAAGTACATTAAAGTAAAGATAAGAATGCTTGCCTTTCTCTATGCATATTTAAAGACAAATACAAAGTTCTTCTATTGCAAGGTCATTACTGGTCAAAGGGAAATAAGCTAATTTCAGCAAATCCTTAAAACCATCATTTACTCTAAACTTTCCCAAATTATATTTTACAGCTGTGTTTGGTATATGACAACATATCTCTGAAGCTTTGAATACTTTGAACATAAAAACCGCAGGGAAAAATACAAATCCTATTGTTCATTGTGATATACTCAAAAATATAGCTGTGGGCCCTGAGAACTGGTGCTAAAACATCTCTTCTTGTTCCCAGATTGATGAAGCTCTCAAGGACAAAGTTCTTGAAAATGATTTGCAGGAAAAGATCAGATCTCATCAAGTCTGTCTGCAGAAGATATTTTCCTGACATTGGAGCTAAAAATGTCTGCTAAACCCATGAACAAAACCCTTTTCTCAGCAATAATAATATGGGGAGTTGAATGAGAGCTGACTCTGTGTCAGATGCGTGGCACCTGACATCAAACATCTCATTCCTCAAAACCTCTTAAGTATCTTTCATGCATTATCTCACTTAATTCTCACAATAGCACAACAATGGAAGGATAGTGTTACCCATTTTCATATGAGAAAATAAGACCCAGACAGGCTAGGTACCTTGTCCCTAAAGCACATGGCCTGGGAGAGGCTCTGGGGAGAACGCATTCTGCCTCTCTTCCGGCTTCTGGTAGTTGCCAAAGTCTTTGGTGTTCTTTGGCTTGTAGATCATCTCCCAAATCTCTGCCTCTGTCTTCACAAGCCCTTCTTTCTCCGAGTCTCTTCTCCCTTTCTTTTCCCTTACAAGGACACCAATCACTGAATTTAGAGCCACCATAATCCAGAATGTCTTATCCCCAGATCCTTCATTTAATTACATCTGTAAAGACCCTTTTCCAAATAGGGTCATATCTGCTGGTTCTGGGTTGACATATCTTTTGTGAGGACACTATTCAACCCACCACAAATGCCAAGGATAGCTTTTTAAAACGTTTGATTCCATTGTCCCATATTCTTCCACTTGCATTTTTGAGGCCATTAATTACACTGATGATGCCCTAAGCAACACCCCTAGCTTGACCATGAAAAGCCTTTGTTCACCTCACTTATTAAATCCCCTTCACTTTTTCTCCCTCTCTCCCTCTCTCTGCCTCTCTCCCTCTCCCTCTCCCTTTCTCTCCGTCTTTCTATTCAATCCCCCCTCCCATCCCAATCAGGAGGAAAGTCAAAGTCCTCAGAAAGGTCTCTATAAGGACTTACAGGATCTCCTCCTCCCAATAGCTTCTCTAACCACCTCTACCTCTAGGCTGCTGACTCTCATCCCATGTCACACTTACAGGACACCTTGCTATTCCACAAGTTCACCTGGACGGCTCCTACGTGAACTTGTGAGGCTCTTCACGTTGGCTGTTTGCAGTTCTTGGAATGCTCTCCCCTTAATATCTGCATAGTTATCTCTTGATCCTTCCATGTCTTTGCTGAAAGATTATCTTCTCAATGAAACCAACAATGATCTCCCTATTTAAATTGCAACTCCACCTGTTCTGGTTTGCTAATACTGCAGTTACACAAAATACCAAAAATGGATTGGCTTTATAAAGGAGGTTTATTTGGTTACAAATTAATAGTCTGAAGGCCATGAAAATGTCCAAATTAAGGCAGCAACATGAGTGTACCTTCACTGAAGGAAGGCCAACGGCATCCAGAAAACTTCTGTTAGCTGGGAAGGCACGTGGCTGCTGTCTCCTGATACCAGGTTGTGTTCCAGCTTCTCTCTCAGCTCCTGTGCATTCTTCAAAATGTTGCTCTTGGGGCATTTTGTCCTCTCTTAGCTTCTCCAGAACAGACACTGGGCTAGCATCTCCAAAGTGTCAGCAAAAGTCTGCTTTCAGCAGCTGTCTCCAAAGTGTCTCTCTTGGCTGCTCTGAGGTCCTTCTGTTTGTGAACTCTTTTATAGGACTCCAGTGATTAAATCAAGACCCATCCTGAATGGGCATGGTCTATATCTCCATGGAAATAATTCATTCAAACATTTCACCCACAGTTGATTGACTCACATCTCCAAGGAAACACTCAATTAAATGATTCCAACCTAATCAACAATAATACATCTGCCCCAAAAGACTGCATTAAAGAACATGGCATTTTGGGGGACATAATGCATCCAAACAGGCACACCACCCCTACCAACTCTCCTAGTCTCCCTTACCTTTTTCCACTTTATCAGTAGGACTTATCTTCTTAGAATACTCTCTATATTACTTATTCATTGTGTTCATGTATATTGTCTGCCTTGTACCTTCAAGAACTTAAGCTCCATAAAAGCAGGGGTTTTTATCTCTTTCATTATTGATGCATCCCAAATATCTAGATTGGTGCTCAGCACACAGTTGATGCTCAATACTCATTTGTTCAATTACTAAATAAATTTGGGGTAGAAGTCTGTAGCAAGTAAATGGATTCACCCTTGTTATCCCATTCTCATCATAAGAGCTAACGAATGCCTTTATACTTGTCTAGTGCAAATTAATTTCTTCTAAAGATATCCATTGCTTTTGATTTGAGCTAATGGTGAAATTTCAAGTAATGTTTAAAAAGAGAATGATATTGTATGTTTAGTACAAGGTTGAGAAATGCTACTGTAAGGCACCTGGCAGAGTTCCGGACGTGCAGCAAGTGTGCAATAAATTCTGGTTGAATGAGTGCTCATTAAACACATCGGGGTGCTGAGGAGATTAGAGGCCACATGTTGAATAGCAATCACTGACAAAAGTTCACATTAAATCCATGTAGGAATATTGTGTTTATTGAAGCAAGTCATAAATAAAGTAAGCTAAGATTTCGGAATGACTAATGATGAACATTTGGGATCCATCAAGCTGAAGCAGAGCTCCAACCTACCAGGAGGTCTGATGAAGCTGTTAATAAAAATGCTATTATCTGAAGGCTTGCTAAGAAATATGGAATTGATAAAAGGCTATAAAGCCAGTCATTTCTGGATAATCTGGAGCCATCTTGTTCTAGCAAAATTTTACTCTCTCCAGCTTTCGTTTCTCATCCCTCCCACCCTCCCGTCTGACTTTTAAAGTAATTGTTCCACATACTTAAATGCACTATGCTCCCTTAGAACAGTTTATTAACCCTTGTAAGGCGTTCTCCTTCACCTAGGTGGCTTCACCTGAAACCCTCTACATAAGTCTCCTGCAAGGCTGAGCTCAGCACCAAACTGTTCTTCCAAGCTTCCTGTGACCCTCTCACCAGATTTAGGTTAGGTGACCCTTCTTGTAACCACAGCTCCCTGTCATATCATTTAACACAAGAAACTATGACTGTCTATTTTTGTGTGTGTTTAAGCTCCACTAGACTACAAATTCTCAAAAGGTAGACCTTATATCTTTTATCTCTGTGCCCTTAATGCCTAGCATAAGACCAGACACATATCCTGTCCTCTATAAATGGACGTCCATTTTTTTTCTACCTGCATATATATCATAACACCAAGAACAAGACTATGTCTCTCTCATCTTGGCATTTACTGTAGTACTTTACACTGGGTCTGACATACATCAAGCATCCAAAAAAATCATGTGGTCATCATTGGTAGTTGACTAACTGATGTGAGATTCTTTTTAGTTAGTATAACATAATATTTTCCAGGACCATATTCCATAAAGTCATGCAGGATTAGTTGAGGAGGAACAGAACACAAAGTGCTTGAAAAATAGGAGCTAAAATTTTGAGTTCTCTCTTTCTTGTCATGGTAAACTCCTACAGGCCCTGTAAGATTCAATCCTCATATCCCTTCCTCTGGGAAGCCTTTGATGACTCACAGTCCCCATTTCTGGAATTATTGCTCTTCTGTATTCCCTGGCATCCTGTGGCCTGCTGTCAAAACTATTCCAGGATGGTGCACAATGAATGATGAACACTGACTCATTGTTGACTGCCTTCCTTTCCCTTTTGATACTGTAACCCACAACATTCTTGAAGTTCTCGACTCTGTTGACTTCCTTAACGTCATTCTAACTTGGTTTCACTCCCATCCTTGACTATTTTTTCTTAGGTTCTTCTCAGTTTTGTTCTTCCTCCTCTCAGCTGTGTCTTCATTCACTTCTGTCCTGGAAAATCTGTGTACTTTCATGACTTCGAAGATCATTTCTATATGTGAGATACTAACCTTACATCCACTCTTAAGTTTTGACTACACATCCCAAATTTCTTTTTAAAATTTTCCCATTAAAACAGCTCTCTTTGTACCAAACTCAAAATG
Source organism: Choloepus didactylus (assembly GCF_015220235.1). Lineage (NCBI taxonomy): Eukaryota > Metazoa > Chordata > Mammalia > Pilosa > Megalonychidae > Choloepus > Choloepus didactylus. The sequence continues at coordinate 11,543,852 of NC_051315.1, forward strand.
TTGCTAGATGCCATCCTGATCCCAGGATACTGTGGCCTCAGTGGTCCTTTACAAGATTGTGGCTCCCAATGCTTCTTGCCACGAAATATCAGGAAGAAAGATTTTAAATGAAAAACAAACGTTAAAGAATTGCTCGTTTTTAAGATAATTTGTCGTCACAGCCTGCCATCTATATTAATTCGAAGAGATTCACAGGCTCACATAAACATAAATACACATATACACAGAGAGAGAGAGAGTTAAAACTGAAGCCTTTAGAAGAAATCCCTCACCTCTCCTCATCACTGCCCTCGGCTTAGGCAGCCGCATCTGCACTGATCTTCCTCTTGGCAGTGAGACGTGCCAGGCTCATGCTGTCCAAAGGCTTTTCACTCACTCTTCTCTCTGCCTGGAATATTATTCCACAACATGGGTCCTCCATGTAATGCATGTCCCTGCTTTCATGCCACCTCCACAGCATCTGTCACAAATTGCCCTGTCCCCGTGCAGCATGCCCCTTCCCCGCTTCCGTTACTTTGCCTTCTTTTCTGAATTTGGAGTAGTGTGCTTACATGTAACTCTCTTTCTCTTCCACTTAAATATATATATAAAATATGGATGGGGTATTTTCTTTGTCCTCCAGATATAAAACAGTGCTTGATGGAGATTGTGAGACCAAATATTTGCCAAATAAATGGCCAAATGAATAACACACCTTTTCATCACCCATTGTGAGAAGGCCAGAGGGAAGTACCCACCAGGTGTGCCAAGGCCAGGCTGTCATTAGGACACAAGAGTCACAGTAGTTGGGGCAGAAAAGTGAAGGGCCAGAAATCAACGACAATCTGTTGGGCAGAATATCCAGAGTCAAAATTCAGGAACCTTCTCCATGCCCTAGGAGTAAACCCTGGAAACAGCCAGAGTAGATGTGAAGGCCAAGGAACCAGCAGAAAGGACCCAAGAGGACCTCTGCAGATGCTCATCATTTTGTCTTCTGTGCTGCATAGTTGGAAGCAGTCCTAGATAAAGACAAGGTCAGGTCAGACCAACAGGCCTTGCTGCTTGGCAGCCCGCACCATGTCTGGTCCATCGGTTCTTGCTGATTTCGTGAAGGAGTCTTACCCACTGCAGAGAGCTGCCCCTGGGTTAGCTCTTCTATGGAAATTCTTTGGCAGGCTCTTTTTCACACACATTTTTTTTTCGTCATTCAACTCATTCCAATTTCTTTCCTTGAGGATTCATTAACATAAAATCACTTCTGAGACAAGATTATAATAGCAGTCAGTCCTGCAACTGTATTTGTGTCTATCAGCTCATCTCTGGGCTGAGGAGATCCCAGACCATGTTTTAAAGGATGGCTGTTTAAAAGGCTAAACTGCATGTGTGTGACCAGGTTGTTCCTTACTTAGGCACACTAAATCCAAAAGATTTAAGTCCAAACTTCTTCCCATGGCTGTGGCTTGCTGTTCAATCCTCATTTTCTAGTGTCAAAAATGTCCACAGCTGGATTTCCCAGAGGCCCCCATGGCTCCACCAATCTCCATCTAACCCTGCCTGTCACACCACAGGCAGCTGGCCAAGTGACCTATCCCAAGAAGGAGATTAACACTGGAACTAATGGTCCCTCTCCCCATTGACACAATGCCTTTTTTTACTATCAACTGTAGAACTTAGTATGCATGAATTGTATTTTTTCCATATACCATTCCAATTTTAATGCCTTGTAATAGTGACATACATTTGTTCTAGTTCATGTAAAAACTTTCTTACATTTGTACAATTAGCCACAATCATCATCTACTCTAGGTTGCGCTAAGGTATACAGTTCCAGTTTTTAACTTCTGGCTTTTTTCTGGTGACACACATGCCCCTATCCTTCCTTTTTCAACCATACTCACACTCAGCTTTGTTCATTATACTTACAATATTGTGCTATTGTCACACAGTATGACACAATGCCTTTTTGTCTTGACTACTATAGTAAGTCAAAGACTTGATATTTCATCTACTGTTCATTAAGTCCTCAAATCTGATTAAAGCTTCCATCCCTGCCAGACTCCTCAAAATCCTTCCTCTGGAACTTAAAACTGTGAAGAGTAAAATTCCCATATTACACATTCAACCATTGCTCTGAATAAACCCTTTACCTTCTCTCCAAACTTGAGGTCATGCATCCCCTGCAGCCCTGTCAAGAGGTGAGTTTCTTATGTCACTGGGATAAAGGTCCTCCTTGAGATTTGCTGCCACTTCCAGAAAACTGCTTCTCCCTCCTCCCTAAACCTCCCAGTTCCTTTGAAACATATGCCCTCAGTTGATACCACCTACTATTTCTCTTTGTTGCAATTTCCTATCCTTCTCACCAATCCCTCTTATTTTTTAAAAACTTTAGCTCTTGAATTATTAACTCCTGTTTCTTCTATTACTAAGGCTTTTCTCATTCTTGTTGACTCAATATCCAACTGATACTCCAGTTTCTCAATATCTTGTCCTCTTCCCCTACTATCATTTTGTCTTACATCTTACCTTATTTCCTCCAACTGTTCCCATACCCTATGCCATTTGTTAGACTTTATTCTTACCAACAACTAAAATACTGCTAAGTGATGCATTCAGCCATCCAGTCTTCTGGGTGGCAACGCTTACCCTTCCATCCTACTTCCTTCTGATCTAACACTCCAACAGCTTTTCAACTAGGACTTTCAGTCAATCGTCATCTCCACCTTTCATTCTCCATCTTTTCTCAGGTTGTCACTTCCTTTCTTACCCAGTTCAGAGTCTATGGTCTACCCTTTATTATCATCACTCCTTGCACATGTCATTCTCTTCCTTGACCACTATATCCTCTTTCATCTGCAAAACCCCAAACCTGATTGAAATCCAACTTTCTGCTATTCTGTCTTTCATTCATACAGCTGATTGAGGCTCAAGAAAATCACAGTACATGCTGACTGGACTCACTTTTAATTTATGACCTAAGCCCTTCTCAGGAAATGTATCATATATCTTCAGCCAATTCCCTCAACCACTTTCTAAAACAACTATCTCTCACCTTTTCTTCACTCCTCAAAATGCCAGATCCCCTCTCAATTTTCATTTTCAGCTGTCGACCCTACTTCTCATTTTTCTGAGAAAATAGATGCAATCAGAGAACTTCTTCAAACTCACACCACCAACTCTATTAACCTGCTCCCATCTGCACTCTTGTACGCCATCATTTTCACACAGTGAAGAAATGCTTCAGATTCCTATCTAAGCTGACCCTTCCACTTGTGTCTTTGTAGCCCTTTTATTTGTGTCTTCTAAAGTGCTTTGCTCCTGAAAGTTTCCCTGTTTTCTCCTATATCAACTATTCTTTCTCTATTGGGTCATTCTAATCAACTGGAAATTATACTTAATAAATACCCATTAAAAAACAAATTCCCTTGGTCCCTTATCCCCTTCACCAGCTATGACATCATTCCCCCATCTTAAGTGCAAAATCATCAGAAAGAGTTGCTTACACTAGCTGTTTTCACTTCTTCACCCCGCAGTCTCTCTTGAGCCCAATTTGATCATGTCTTCATCCCCATCACTCCCTTCTTGAACTGCTTTGTCAAGGGAGTTAACTCAATGATGAAATCCCAGATCTTAATCTTACTTAACCTTTCATAGCATTTGTATCAGTCAGGGTTCTCCAGAGAACCAGATCCAACAGGATATATGTAAGAAATTTATTAAGAGATTTATTTTAAGGAATTGGCTTAGTGATTTGGGAGACTGGCAAGTCCGAGATGCACAGTACAACAGGCCAGATGCTGGAAATTCCCATGAGAGTAAGACTGATGTCTTAAGCCCAAATTTCTTAGGAGAAGCAATCAGAATGGAAATTCCATTAAGAGTTGATATTGAAGTCTTGAGTTCAAAAATCCATAGGGGACACCAAAAGGCTGTAAATTCAAAGAGGAATAGAGGAATTAATATTAAGGTAGAATTTCTTCTTCTTTCTGGAACCCTCAGTTCCTGGCTCTTAACTGATCAGTTGTTTCCAAATGATTAGATGAGGTCCACCCACATTATGGAAAGTACTCTCCTTTCCTTAAAATCAAGTAGATGAAACAACTTGGGGCAGACATTGCATATGACCCTACACTCTGATCTTACAATGTACTGATATCAGTGTTTCAGTGTTATTCCATTATGAGAACACTGCTATCTTCATTCTGACTCATGGTTTTTCACTGCAACAGACTGCTTCTTTAAATGGAAGAGCCACCCAGAATGAGAATTTAATGTTAAGTAGATGCTGTTTTTTCAAAAAATTATTCTGATCTGAAATGAACTGCAGTAATATTTTTACTTTCTGGTTGAACAGTTACATCCATAATACATATCTAACCTGCATTATATTTGCAAAATATCAGTGCCTTTTTCTCTGTAACTTTAGAAAGTTTTGCAAACATGATTTCAGTCCACCAACATCTCAGCAAGTGGGAATGGAGGTGCACACATGTTTTGGAGCTTTGCAAATGGTCATTGTTGGCAATGGTTCCAAAAGACTGGTTCCTGGGTCTTTGAGAAGATCTCCCAGCTCTTTCTCATTTTTTTTTTGTTGTTTTTTATTTATTTTTAAAAAACAAGCCAACAGGAGAACATGTTTATCAGAGAATAATTAATTACAGGCCATGGCTTTCTTTTGATTAAACTCATCAGTAAATACATTACCATTTCACCAAGCATCTCACTAATGCTCTTGCTTTTAAGGCTGACAACACTTTCTAATTTAAATGTCAGAGAGGAATTGTGGGAGGATGGTAGAGTAGGAAGCCCCAGGAATCAGTCTTTCAACTGGAACAATTGTTAAACAAGCAGGAACTGTCTGAGTCAACTATTTTGGAACTCCAGATTCCAGTAGGACACAATACAGCATCCAGGGAAGAGCAGGAGGAAGAGGCTGGTAAATTATGGTAAATACGAGTAAATTCTACTCTCTGAGTTGTGTCTACTGGCACCCATTCCCCACTCTCACAGCAGGCAGCAGTGGGGTCCGGCCCCTGGAATATCTTGCTGGTTCCCAAGAGGGACATACAGCCCCAATTCCCCAAGATTCAGGGATTGTGGGAAGGGATGGATGGCATGGGACAATCAGTGGCCATTGCTTTTGATTAGCCAACTGAACTCACTAGAGGTCTGGCTCTGAGGGTGGCCATTGTTCTAGCCCACCCTGGACAAAGGCAGTGGAGGATACTGAAAGACAGTATTCTTGCTTCCTCAGAGCCATGGTGGGTAGTGGAATGGTGCATTGGCTGGGTGGGGGCTGAGGCAAGGAAGTGCAGCTTTGGGGAGCCATGGAAGAAGCTCCCGATGCCCTTCCTGGCCCCTTCTTTATCCCCTTCCCAGGGTGGTTTGGAACCTGCTGGCATTCCATCAGTGGGTCATTGGCTTTCATCCAGCTGGAAAATCTGACTTCTGGCACTCCTGAACAGTGTGCCTCCCTGCCAGAATTTGCCCTCCAGGCAAAAGCAACTTGAGACAATGAAAGCAGAGTAAGAAACAATTGAGGTGTAAGCCAGGGGCAAAGACTTACCTGCTTTAGGTCCTGCTGTGGAAGAGGGAGAGGAGCTGTTTCCTGGGAAGTAGAGAGGGTATTTAAACTCCTGTAAGCAGGGAAACTCTGCAGGCCACCAGCAAGCACAGGTCCAAGACACCATACAGGCCCAGAAAAGACAGGGAAGACTCTGTCACCTTGGGCTGATCTTCCTGATAGGAAGGCTAAAGTCTGATGGTGATGAGCAGCCAATGCAAAGCCAATTTGCAAAAATGGCAAAAGGTGATTTTTGCTTAGATTTCCTTGGTTTTGTTAACTCCTGGCACTCAGGAAAATTTATGTCTTATCTTCAGCTGGTTATAAGCTCAAGAAACAGACATCTCAGAGAATAAACCCCAGAGTTAACATTTCAAAATATTAAAAGGTACAGTGTGCAAAAAAAAAAAAAAAAAAAAAAAAATGTTACAAGACAAAAAAGAAATAGGAAATCATGATCAATCCAAAGGAAGAAGAATAAAAAAATAGAAAACACCAGTGAAGAAGATCAAACTGTGGGCATATTGGAAAAAGACCTTTAAAAAATTCTAAAATGTGCTCAAGGAAAATACAGAAAAAGAAGTAAGGAATATCAGGAAGACAATGAATGAACAATATGAGAATCTTGATTAAAAGACAGAAAATTTTAAACAGTACCAAAGTATCAACTGGAGTTGAAAACCACAATAACTGAAATGAAAAATAGCCAGGAGGGTTTCCACAGTTGATTGGATCTGGCAGAAGAAAGAATCAGCAAACTCAAAGACAAGACAATTGAAATGAGTCAAGCTGAGTTACAGAAAGGAAAAAGAATTATAAAAAGTGAAAATAGCCTAAGAAATGTTTGGGACACTACCAAACATGCCAATATACAAATTATGGGAGTCACAGAAGGAGAAGAAAGAGAGAAAGGAGCAAAAGGAAAATAGAAAAAAAAAAAAAAAAAAACAATGACAGAAAACTTCCTAAACTTAGCAAAAGATGTGAATATGCACATCCAAGGAGAGAGTTCTGAAAGTTGCAAGAGAAAAGCAATGTACAAAGGAGACCCAATTAGACTGAATTTGATTTCTCATCTGAAGTCATGAAGGCAAGAAGGCAGTGGGTTAAAATACTTTAAAGTGCTGAAAGAAAATATTTGCCAACTGAGAATTTTATATCCAGTGAAACTTTCTTTTAAAAATGAGGGTGAGATTAAGACATACCCAGTTAAAGGCTGAGGGAGCACCTCATCTCTAGAGCTTCCCAGCAGGCAGTGCTAAAGGGAGTAACTCAGACTGAAAGGAAAGAACGCTAGGCAGTGGTTCAAAGTGGCACAAAGAAATAAAGACCTTTGGTAAAAATAACCATTTGAATAATTAAAATGTCAGTACTATTGTATTATATTGCATTTTTTTTGGATGTAATTTCATTTCTTACTCCACACAGGTGCTAAAATGAAAATGCATAAAAAGTATTGGTAACCCTATGGTTTAGGATATACAATATGCAAGGATATACTCTCTAACAAATACAAAAAAAAAAAAAAAAGGCAGGGTACAGAGGGGTATAAGAGGAGTATATGTGTATGCTGTTGAAGTCATTAGTATCAAATCAAATATGAGTCCTATATATGTAGGATGCTAAATTTTAACTACATGGTAAACATAGGGAAAATATATGAAAAATATGTTCAGATAGAAATGAGCTGGGACTCAATATGGTACAATACAAAAAAAGCAAAATAAATATGAAAATAGGCATTAATGAAAGAATTGAGGGACAAAAATGGTATACAGCTTACAAAGACTAAATAGCAAAATGGTAGGTAGAAGAAAACTGTTCCAGTTTGCTAATGCTGCTGGAATGCAAAACACCAGGAATGGATCGACTTTTACAAAAAGGGTTTATTTAATTACAAAATGATGGTCTTAAGGCCACAAAATGTCCAAGATAAGTCATCAACAATCAGGTATCTTCACTGGAGGATGGCCAATGGTGTCTGGAAAACATTAGCTGAGAAGGCACATGGCTGGCATCTGCACCAGAATTCTGTTTTCAAAATGGCTTTCTGCCAGGACACTCCTCTCTAGGCTGCAGTTCCTCAAAAATTTCACTCTTAGTTGCTCTTGGGACATTTTTCCTCTGTTAGCTTCTCCGGAGCAAAAGTCTGCTTTCAACAGCAGTCTTCAAACTATCTCTCATCTGCAGCTCCTCTCTCAGCAACTGTGCATTCTTCAAAGTGTCCCTCTTGGCTGTAGCAAGAGTCTGGGCTTGTATGGCTCTTTTAAAGTACTCCAGTGATCCAATTAACACCCACCCTCAATGGGTGGGGTAACACCTCCATGGAAATTATCCAATCAAACATTTCACTCACAGTTGATTGAGTCACATCTACATGGAAACAATCAAATGATTCCAATCTAATCAAAACTAAATACATCTGCCCCCACAAGACTGCATCAAAGATAACGTCATTTTGGTAGACATAATACATTCAAACTGGCACAGAAACCTTGCATCATAGGAAAGACTTTGAAGGTAAATGTATTAAACTCTCCAATCAGAAGGCAGAGATTGGCAGTATGGATTTTTTTAAAAAAAAGCATGGCCCAAATATGTGCTGTCTACAAGAGGCTCACCTTAAATTCAAAGACATAAGTAGTTTGAAAGTGAAAGGAAAAAAATATATACTAGACATGAAGCAACCAAAAGAGAGCTGGGACAGCTATACTAATGTCAGATAAAATAGACTTTAAATCAAAAACTACTACAAGGGAAAAAGACAGTCATTATATATTAATAAAGGAGACAATTCAACAAGAAGACATAACAACTATAAATATATATGCACCTAACAGCAGAGCCCCAAAATATCAAAATATATGAAGCAAATACTGACAAATTTGAAGGGCAAAATAGACGGTTCTCCATGAAAGGTATGAGACTTTAATACACTGCTTTCAATAATGGATAAAACATCTCTACAGGAGATCAATAAGGAAATACAAGACTTGGACAATATTCTAAACCAACCAGACCTAACAGACATATATAGAACACTTCAACCACTAACAACAGAATACACATCCTTCTTGAGTTCACATGGATCATTTCCAAGATAGACTATATCTTAGGTCACAAAACAAGGTTCAATAGATTAAAAAATATTGAAATAATACAATGCATCTTCTATAATCACTAAAGAATGGAGGTAGAAATCAATAACAGAGGGAGAAATGGAAAATTCACAAATATATGGAAACTAAACAATTACTATCAAAGAACCAATGAGTTAAAGAGGCACTCACAAGGGAAATGAGGAAATATCTTGAGATGAGTGAAAATGAACACATAACATATCAAAATTTATGGGATTCAGTAAAAGCAGTTCTGAGATGGAAATGTATAGCTCTAAATGCTTATATTTTTAAAAAAATAAGAAAGGTTTCAAATCAGAGACTTAACATCAAACCTGGAAGAACTAGAAAAGAAAAAGATCAAACTAAACCCAAAGCAAGCAGAAGGAGGAAAAACAGATTCGAGAAGAGAAAAAATGAAATAATGAATAAAATGAGGTGGGGGGAGGGAGCGGGAGAATCAACACAAGCAAAAGTTGGTTCCGTGAAAATAGCAATACAATTTACAAGAAAGTACAGCTAGGCTGATGAAGAAAGAAAGAGGACATAAATGATTAAAATCAGAAATGAAAATGGGGGCATTACTACCAACCCCACTGAAATAAAAATGACTATAGGAAGAAACTATCAAAAACTGTATGATAACAAATTAGATAACCTAGATGAAATGGACAAATTCCTAGAAAAACACGAACTACCTTACCTGAATGAAGAAGAAATAGAAGATCTCAATAAACAAATAACTAATAAAGAGACTGAATCAGTAACCAATAACCTCCCAGCAAAGAAAAGCATAGGACTAGATGGCTTCACATGGGGAAGAACTGACACCATTCCTGCTCAAAATTTTATAAAAATTTGAAAGGTGGGAGCACTCCCTAATTCATTTTAGGGGCCCAATATCACCCTTATACCAAAGCCTGAAAAATTTACCATGAGGAAAGAAAATTAGAGACCAATATTGCTATGGATATAGATGCAAAAATCCTCAACAAAATACTAGCAAACCAAATCCAACAGCACATTAAAAGAATTATATACCCTGATCAAGTGGAATTTACCCCAGGTATTCAAGGGTGGTTCAATATAAGAAAATTAATTAATCCCCTTAACACAATGTAGGACAAAAAACACCTGATCATCTCAATTGATGCAGAAAAGGCATTTGACAAAATCCATCACTGCTTCTTGATAAAAACTTTTAGAAAACCAGGAATATAAGGAAATTTCCTCAACATGAAAAGGGAATATATGAAAACCCACAGCTAATATCATACTCAGCAGTGAAAGATTGAAAGCTTTTCCTTTAATGTCAGGAACAGCACAAGGATGCCCACTATCACCAATATTATTCAACATTGTAGTGGAAAACTTTGCCATAGTAATTAAGCAATAAAAGTAAATAAAGGCATCCACACTGGGAAAAAAAGAAGTAAAGCTTTCCTTATTTTCAGATGATACAATCCTATATAGAGAAATTCTTGAAATAAATGCAACAAAGCACCTAAAGCTAATAAATGAATTCTGCAAAGTAGCAGGGTACAAGAGCAATGCCCCAAATTAGTAGTTTCTATACACTAGTAATGAACAATAGGAGGAAGAAATAAAGAAAAGAATTACCTACAATTGCAGCTAAAAGAACCAAACATCTGGGAATAAATCTAATCAGGATATAAAGGACTTGTACATAGAAAATTACAAAACATTGCTAAATGAAATCAAAGAAGACCTAAATAAAAGGACATTCTGTGTTTATGGATTGGAATACTAAATATTGCTAAGATATCAATTCTACCCAAAGCAATTTACAGATTCAACACAATTCCAATCAAAATTCTAACAACCTTCTTTGCAGAAATGGAAAATTCAATCAAATTTATTTGAAAGGATAAGGGCCCCTGAATAGCCAAAGCTGTCTTCAAATTAGAACAGGGTTACAGGAAAGATGCTTCCCAATCTTAAAACTTATTAAAAAGCAATCAGGGTACTGGCACAAGGACAGACATATAGACTGATGAAATAAATTTGAGAGCTCAGAAATCAACCATCACATTTATGGCCAACTGATTTTTGACAAGAAGTCAAAGACCTCTCAGTTAGGAAAGAATGGCCTCCTCAACAAATGGTGCCGAGAAAACTGGATCTCCATTTGCAAAAGTATGAAGGTGGACCCCTACCTAAACCATATACAAAAAATTAACTCAAAGTGGATCAAAGACATAAATGTAAGAGCCAGAGCCATAAAACTCCTAGAAGAAAATGTAGAGAAGCATCATCAGGACCTTATATTAGGCAATGGTATCTTAAACTTTACACCCAAAGCACAAGCAACAAAAGAAAAAAATAGGTAAATGGGACCTCATTAAAATTAAAAACTTCTGTGCCTCTGTTCTAATTTGCTAATGCTGCCAGAATGCAAAACACCGGAGATGGATTGGCTTTTATAAAAAGGGATTTATTTGGTTAGATAATTACTCTTAAGGCCATAAAGTGTCCAAGGTAAGTCATCAACAATCGGGTACCTTCACTGGAGGATGGCCAATGCTGTCTGGAAAACCTCTGTTAGCTGGGAAGGCACGTGGCTGGTATCTGCTCTGGGGTTCTGGTTTCAAAATGGCTTTCTTCCAGGATGTTCCTCTCTAGGCTTCAGCTTCTCCCCAAAACGTCACTCTTAGTTGCTCTTGGGGTTCTGTTCTCTCTTAGCTTCTCCAGAGCAAAAGTCTGCTTTCAAAGGCCATCTCCAAAATGTCTCTGTAAACTGCAGTTCCTCTCTCAGCTTTTGTGCATTCTTCAAAGTGTCCCTTTTGGCTGTAGCAAGCTCACTCCTTCTGTCTGAGCTTATATAGTGCTCCAGTGAACTAATCAAGGCCCATGCTGAATGGGCAGGGCCACACCTCCATGGAAATTATCTAATCAGAGTTATCACCTACAGTCGGGTGGGTTGCATCTCCATGGAAACACTCAAAGAATTACAACCTAATCAACACTAATGCGTCTGTCCACATAAGATGGCATCAAAGATAATGGCATTTTTGGGGACACAATACATTCAAACTGGCACAGCCTCAAAGGACTTTTTCATGAAAGTAAAGCGACAAACCATATAATGAAAGAAAATATTTAGAAACTACATGCCTGCTAAAGGATTAATATGCAGAATATATAAAGACATTCTCCAACTCAACAACAAAAAGACATTTCTTCAAGAAGATATTCAGATGGCCAAAAAGCACATAAAAAGTTGCTCAATGACTAATGAGTCATTAGGGAAATGCAAATAAAAACTACAATGAGATACCATTTCACACCCACTAGAATGGCTACAATTTAAAAAAAAAACTGGAAGATCACAGGTGTTGGAAAGGTTATGTAGAAATAGGAACACATTCCTTGTTAATGGGGATGTAAAATGATGTGCCCACTATGAAAGTCAATTTGGTGGTCCCTCAGAAGGTTAAGCATAGAATTACCACACAGCAATCTCACTTTTAGGAATTCAAAGCAGGGATTCGAACAGATATTTGCACACCTATGTTCATAGAGGCATTATTCACTATAGTCAAAATGAGGAAGCTAATGAATGGATAAGCAAAATGTGGTATATACGTACAATATTATTCCAGATATGTACAATAATATGGATTAGGTAGTTAAGACTTAAAATATACAGAGTTTCTATGTAGGACAATGGAAAAGCTTTGAAAATGGGTGGAGGTGATGGTATCACACCATTGTGAACATAAGCCTTTGTGTACTCGCCCCAGTGAGAGTATTTGGAAACCTGGCATTAGAGGAAAGCCTGTGCTGTCTGTTACCTGGTTCAACAAGGCATTAGCTCATTGATTCACAAAGAAATCTCAGGGAAGTCAGATGCGCATTAAACCCATGGACCTTTTATCATTAAGATGTAAGTATCTAAAATGTGCTATCCATGCTAACGGTAAAGAAGACTATCAATGATTGCTGTTACCTGGCCAAGCACAATTATCTGAATCTCCCTTTGTATACTTCCGTGTGGTGTCATAAGCAGTTAAGAAAGGAGAAACTATTACTAAACTCAGGAGACCTGGATTCTAAGTTTTATTCTGCCATAATTGGTTTTAGCAAAAATTAGCATATCCTAAAATAAAATAAAGCTAACAGGACAAACATGAATCGCACTCCTGGAATTATGGACAAGTTTGAGATCAAATCCTTTTTCATCACTTACTATCTTTGTAATATTAGACAAAGCCCTGCTCCTCTCAGAGCCTCAGTTTTCTCATCTGTGAAGAGAGGATGACAAATTCTGCATCAGAAGGTTAAGAGAATTAAATAAGATGAGTTATGTAGAGCACCTATGAAAATACTAGAGATTCAATGTTTCTGTGAAACTGAACTCAAGTGAACTGAAATGCTACAGAGGCCAATTTGGAAGAGGGTGACTGAGATTCAGAAGGGGTTAGAAAAAAGTCTTGCGCAACAAATGCCTGGAGGATCTGGGGAGGTTCATCACTGAGAACTAAAGTCTGCATATCTCTATTTTATTCTATTTCATTTAAAAAAAAAGATGCTGGTTAAAAACCTTTAATTTAATTTCAGGTTCCCAATGAATAAGAAACCTCAATGAGTAATGTCTACAGAGAATTGTCCATGGGAGACCCCTGCTTAATCTTCTCTGTCACATTGATTGACAAATCCTTCACCCATGTGTCTGACAATGTCAGCTCACAGGAAGCACTGAAAACAATAAGGGGAGCAAAATCTCTAGAAGCCTCTCAACTAACTAGGAATAATCATCTTACTACATAGAGATAATAGATACCTTGGGAGTAGTTTATTGTTTATTTGCTCATTGATTGAGGCAAAATTCTCATCAGGATAAGGTCCAAACTGTAGCATGGTTTGAAACTCCTTGATAATCTCGACCTTGCCTTTGTCTTCCATAACTACCACTCACTGTTTCCAGCCTCATTACCTCCAGTTTTCACCATCTTGAGTTACTTGCAGTTTCCCAATATTGCCTGGTGGTTCTGCACACACTTGCTCTTTCTGTCCATCATGCAAGCCAGTCTGCCTCCACTACCACATGCTGTTTCCAGGTCATACACATGGTTCAAGCCAAAAGTCAGATGGTACTCTTCCCATAAGAATTTCTCCATCTCTGCAATTCTGGCATTGGTTTCCAGCCCATATACTCCCATATTTCTCCAAGCGTACTTCTAGGGAAGTCTTCATCCTTATTGCTTTAAAAATGTCTGCTCTTTTTCTGAAAACTCCTATAGCCTGAGGCAGGGTCAGAGTCTTTAATGTCTGTATCCCTAATTCCTGGAACCAGTAAGCATTCAATACATGGTTGATTCATGAGCAAATAAAGAGATGCTTCACTCAATGAGCAAATAAACAATAAACTATTTCCAAGGTACCTGCTATCTCTGTGTAGCCAGATGATTCTTCCTAGAAGTTGAGAGGCTTCTAGACATTTTGTTCACCTCATTGTTTTCCCTGCTTCCTGTGAGCTGACATTGTCAGGCACATGAGTGAAGGATTTGTCAATCAATGTTTTATCTGACTCCCACTTTTTGGGTCTATTTTCGGTGATAACATTCTGGAAGCCCTAATCTGACAATATCAGAGATTGGAGAATCCATGCTGCCCCCTATGGCATTAAATAGTGGAAAAGATTAACTTGAATGTCCTTGTTCTCAGATATTTTAGAGAGTTTTCCCCTTGATGACAATTGCCAAAGAGTGGTTTTTAACACCCTTGGAGAGCCAACATTTAGGCTTATTCTTGCACATTCAGTAATTGATATGAGGCACCCCTTAGGATTTTCAAATGGGCAGTTCTGAAATATGGAAGTTTGCATGGGAGTAAAGCAAGTGGGTTTATCAGATTTCAGTATTCCAGAAATACAGGTGCTGAATTTTCCTATGTGCTTATTAAAGTCACCAAGTGTCTCTACAAAAATTCAAGTCACTGCTTTCTTAAGAGATGAGACTATGCAAACAGCATCCTTATTTCCAGCTGTACGCAATCACTCACATGAATGTGCTAATTCATAGAGGCAATTGTTGCTCTCTCCTATTAGGAAACTATTGGAAATTCTGTCAGTGACTTTCCCAGGTGAAAATGGCAGTGATGCATGTTTTAAATCCTCTGCTGACAAACTGTGGAAGGCAGGAGAACATCACATTTTGTGCTTTGAGATTGGCTTACCTGGGAACATTAAAAAGTAAATCCATGCCATACAAAAGATATCACCCTTCTTTCTTCAGGACAAAAAGAGAGAAAGAAAGAAAAATATGGAGACTGGAGTGGCTCTGAGATGGGCTCCAGTTTTTGCTCATCAAAGCTGACTGGTACAACAGTAACACTTAACTGTTGAGGTCCATCAGCGGCAGCTCGGCTCTAGTGTGATAAGGCCCTCTGACACGTGAACACTTGTCCTCCTAGCAGCAAACAACTAAGCAGAGCCTTAGTGACCATGAAAAGAGGACGGAGGAGTTGAGCATGAATGAGGAAGAACATTCTGGGAAGTGCTACATTCTCCTTTGCCACCTCGCCTCTTTTCTACTACCTGCTAAAATAAAACGACAGCCCAATACATGCAACTTCACAAGTATAATTTATCCCCCTCTCAGAAGAATCATTTGCAAATCTTTTACAGATTATTAAAAAGTTACAGCAGCATCAGGGTAGTAACATTTCATTAGTTTTAAATTTCTAGATCCTTAACAAATGTTTCTGCACACCAGATATGGGGGAAAGGGCCACAGATTTGTATATTTCCACTGCTTGTTCTCCATAAAGATGAAGCTCGTTTCCTGATATCAATAAGATTGCACTCAGAGACTATGAGATCCCTGAAATCATGAGTAGGATCTGTATGTTTCCTTTGTAGCACCTAACACAACTCAGATACTCAGGCTTGTGGTAGATGCTGTAGGATGTTGTGCTCCAGATCCTCCTTCAGTGACTCACGATCAATGATGAATTGGTGGAGGAGAAGGAAAACCAGGCCATCTTGATCCAACTCTGAAGAGCCATTCAAACTCCAGACCTTCCTCTGAGACAACCAAGGCAGTCATAGGGCTTGCCTCACAGCTCAGCTTCTCCCATGGCCCATTCCTCCTCCTTTCCCTTTTCATTCACAGAAGTTGATCCCCAAAGTCTTTCCTGTGAACCCAACTTGCAACGTGAAAGCAAAACAATATTTGTTGGATGGGTGATGGCAATATAGAAAAAAATGAGGGCTGAGTGGGTTTGCTCAGTTGAATATAAATGGACTTTCTAGTGGCCAAAATAAAGTGTGAAGACTTCTTATCTATGGACCCTTTGAGCAGCGGTGGAAGTTTGAATTATATAGTTAGAGCTTTTCATGGAGTTGGATACTACAAAACCAAATGGAGGGCAGGATAGTCTTGATTATACAGATAGGAGTCAGACAGCCTCCATACAATTCTCATAATTTGCCATCTCTGTGACTTTGGGAAAAATGAATCAACATCTTTAAGACATAGTGTGCTCATTAATGAAGTATGGATATTAATAATTCTCATGATGGGTAACTGAGAAAACAGATACCAGCTTACCCCAGAGCACGACACAACACGAGAATTCAGTGAGTGTTTGGCCTTATTGGCATCCTTGATGTTTTCAAATGGACTGACACAGGTCTTCCTCATGGCTCTTGCACACGTTGCTCATTCTGCTGGAATGGCTCCCCTCCTCACCTCTTTCAAGTCTGTTCAAATGCCATCTTTTCTGTGAGACTTGCCTTTGCCATCTTATTTAAAATTGCCACCTGATCCTCATGTCCCACCCCAACAATCACGATACACTTCACCGAGCTCTGAAGTTTATTTTCCTCATTACACATAATAGCTTCTAACAAATTATATACATGTGTATATATATAGGTTACTTATTTATTATGTTTAACAAATTGCATATGTTTGTGTGTGCTTCTATTCGTTACTTATTTATTATGTTTACCATTTTTGCTCATCTATGGGAGTAGGGATCTTAACCTGTTTTGTACATTGTCTCATTCCAATTACTGCAAAAAGTGCCAGGCACATAATAAGTTGGGTCAGCAATTGCATATTAAATATATGTTAATTGTACATTAGCCTAGTGACACCAAACAACAACAACAACAAAAACAAATGCTGTTCATGCATATTGGACCTATTAATAGCAAAGTAAGGGTGTCTTCACCCATATCAGTGTAGTAAAATAAATGTTGAGTTATCCCTCTCTACTAGGCACCATGCTAGGTATGGGAGATATAAAAATAAAGTCATAGTCACTGCCCTAAAGAGGACTGTAGTGGATACTGTGCTGTGCCACCCAAATACCCTGGGGCACTCCACCAGCTGCCCTCAACTGTCAGCTCTCAAATGTCAGCATTTGATGGAAGAGAGTTGCCTTGACTGAGGCCATGCTCTCTTCTTGGGAGCAGCCTACATCCAATGACTGCCATGGAAGGAATATCAAGCCCAGGTCTCCTTGATCCAATTCATTTCACTTTGAAGCTCTGTCCCACGATCAGCGCTCCCAATGTAGTCCAGTGAGGTTGATATTCTGACTGCCATAGCCCAAATTCTTCCTCTACTCAATCCTGTTTCCTTCTCTTGCCCCCATAGGTGTGAATATCAGGAGTGTTTCCCAATAAACTTCCTGCCTGCTAATCTCCATTTCAGAATCTGCTTTCTGAGAAACCAAAACCGCAAAACTCATATTATGCTAATTTTCCATTGCTTTGCAACCAATTAGCACAAATTTAGCAGCTTAAAAAAAAAAAAAAACAAATTTATTATCCCACTGTTACTAAGGGTCAAGAGTCTGGCAGGCTTTAGCTGGGCCCTCCAATCAGCATTCCCCATGGCTGATATCAAGGTGTTGGCCAGTTGGATCCTCATCTAGAGGTTTGACTAGATGATGATATGTTTACAGACTCACTCGTGTTGTTGTCAGAATTCACTTTCTCTTGGGTGTAGGACTGAGGACCCCGTTGTTTTGCTAGCTGTCATCCAAGGACTGCTCTCAGCTCCTAGAGGCCTTTCCACTCTCAAGCTTTGTATTTCTTCTTTTAGGAAGTGCCCAGTACCTTTTAAGGGACAGCCTGTTTAGGTCCAACCCACCCAGGTTATGCTCCATTTAATTAATTCAAAGTCAATTTATTAATAACCTCATCATGGGAATAACAGCCCATCATATCCCCAGATTTCACCCACACTCAAAGGGAGAAGACCAGGGGGTCTTCTTAGAATTCTGCCTAGTTTACACATTCTAGTGGAAGTAGGAGATAGATGCAAATAATTATAGTGTGATCCATGCTGCATGTGAGTAAAATGCATAGTACAGAAGCAGCACAGGGATAAACTCTTTGAGAGTCAAGCAGATTCCTCTATAGGGAAAGATGGTTTTGTGCTGAGACAGCTAAGGAAAGACAGGGTACCTCTAGGTAAAAGAAGTGACATGCACCAAAGCCCAGAGATGGAGCATAACCTGCTGTGCCCAGAGCATCAAGGTTTAGAACCAATTGAAGAAATATCCACAGCCAGGGACTACATATCCTGCAATGGACAAGGAAGTGGAAGACCTCAAAAAGCTTCCAAATTGAATGCCAGATAATTCTTGCATCAAGAAAAAAATTCTCAAACCTGTGTATAATCCACAAGTATAGCCCATTCAGTGGAGATTCATTAAAGGGAATTATTTAGGGACTGCAGAAGTCAGAGAAAACTTCATTCTTTGATTCTGTAGCAGGTGCTGCAGAAGGTTTCATTTCAGGCTGTGAAATAGCATGAGAAAATTCAGAGGAAAAGAGAAGGTTGAAGGATAATAGTTAGAAAAAGTTGGGAAAGAAAATAGGATATCAGCTTAGTTCCCATACTGGGAATTGAATGAGCGTTGGACCATGTCCTAGAGACTTGAAATATCAGGCAGAGGAGCTAATATCCAATTAAAGGATATTCAGGGAGCTATTGTAAATTCTTGAAAAGGGAAGTTATATGACAAAAACTACATTTGCACAATTAGCCTAGTAGTGATAGGCAAGGCCATTTAGCATTATTGATTTTTGCAGTCATCTGATTTCATGGGTTTTCAAAATTTTCAAGAAGTTTACACTAGTTTGGCATGCTAGAGGCCCCCTTCTTGACTGTATATCACTGCCACATTGCTTGTGATTTATTGCTATTGCTATATTCCTTCTGCCATT
Organism: Choloepus didactylus; assembly: GCF_015220235.1. Taxonomy (NCBI): domain Eukaryota; kingdom Metazoa; phylum Chordata; class Mammalia; order Pilosa; family Megalonychidae; genus Choloepus; species Choloepus didactylus. The sequence continues at coordinate 11,562,720 of NC_051315.1, forward strand.
TCTGGACCAAGGAGAGGTAAGCACATATGCTTAGTCAGGCTTCTTGACCCAAAACCTTTGCATTTTCTTAAATGGTTAAAATTGTTCTCCCGATGTACTTCTTTAACGTTTGAAATTTTAACTTATGCATTTCCTGTTATTTTTAAAAATTTCCATAAATGTGATATTGATGGTTGAATGCTATTTCATAGCACAGATACACTACAATTTACTTAACTATTAGCTTATTGTTGAATCTATCACTTGTTTCCTTTATCTATCTATATGTGAATTATTTATTTGCTTTGATATATAAAACTGCAACATATTGGTAAACTTTGCACACTGAAAAAGGTTCTCTTTCCAATATAAAAAATTATAAAAGTCACCAGGAACAAAACAATTAAAAAAAGATTGATAATATTATTTAATATAACTTTGAAATTTTAGGAACAAAGAAAGAGACACAAGTGAGAATGTGGCATAGTACTTAACAATTCTTAGTCCCACTACCCTGTCCAGAAAATGTACTATGGAAAGAAGAAATATCTGGTAAAGCCTGAGAAATCTGGCTCCTATCCCCTATTTGGAAAGAACTAAACCAAAGGAATAAGAAAGCAACTCAGAGATAATTTGAGAATGTTTTTCTTAATACTCTAAAGCCCTACTAACTAGTTCAGAAAAAGTGCAGGTAGAAAGGACAAATGGCAGTCAAATTTTTTATTTTTCTAAAATTTTCCTTGGCCCCATGCTGGACTGAGGGAACCAAGCAAATCCCAAAATTATACCTTTACTACTCACACTCACACACAAATACACCTATGTACACAGGTCCACATATATATTTAGGTCAAATAAACCACAGTGCAGGACATTTACCGAAACCTGGAAGAAAGAACAGAGCCAATGTTCTCCAGCAACTGTTGGATACAGCTCCAGGTATATTCATTCTCCCTACCTACCTACGCTCCAACCACCTAGTACATTTCCAAATAAAAGTGTATAGGATGCAATATAGATTATAGCTCACAATGAAAGATAAATGGGTTGCATTATCATGCCTCCTAAAAGGTAAAACTGCTCAAATGAAGCATAAATGATATATAAAAAAAAGTAAGTCTGCACACTTAAAGGAGAAAAAAAAGGATTAAAAAAAGAAAAAAGAAGAGGAACATAATGTAAAAACAAGTGGCAAACCCAATTTAGATGAAAATGCAATACAGTGAAGAAAATTCCCAATTAGAGCTTTAAGCTATAAATGAATTTTATAAAAATAATTGAATGGAATAATGTCTAAAATAGGAAATAATGAATAATAGTGTCTACATTGGACTTCTATAGCACTATCCTAATTTCCTCATTACCACACCAAATTTGTTCATAAACCAATAAAAACTTTGAATGTAAACACAGTACGTAAGATAAGCCAACACAGAAAAGAAATACGTGTCTCAAGAAAGCAAAATTCTGTACATATGTAGTATGATTAAATTGTATCCTATAATTATTATCAAATAGAATACTATCATAGGTTAGAACATCTACATTCTGGTTTATAGTGACTTTGTATTGAGTAAAATAGTATGTCTTTTTCTTTCTAAAAGATCCATTCTTATGACTCTGTTACAGCAAAGAAACAAAAGAAGTGTTAAAACCTCCACACTACGAATAGGAAACTGTTTTAGTTGCAAATGTTGACTGTTCCAGCCTCTGTTTCGTGGTTCCTACGGCCAAATTTTGTCAAAAGCTCCCCTTTGCATCTTTGTTGTATAATTTAAGACCAACATTATGTAATAGAGGTTAGTAGCCCCATAGTACCCTTGAGGAAACTGATGTTAAAAAAGGTTATGCAACTTGCTCAAGATTAAATAGCAAATAAGGACAAACTTATGATCTGAAAGCAGGTCTTTCTGACTTCAAAGTCCACATTCTTTCTAATCAACAAAGTCAATTTCATGTGCCCTTCTCCCCTAGCCCTTTCATGATATACAGATGGGTGGGTTTTGGAATAACATTCCCGGAAGCAGTGATTGCTCACTGGCAGCTCTCACCTATCCTAATGGTTTTATGTATAATGTTCAGCCCAAGAAATAGAAAAAATTGAGTATCTCCCCAAATCATGTAAAATACAATTATAGAGATTCCAAAAGGGCTCTTATATTTATATCTGGAATTCCCTCTCTACCTCTTCTGGGTTTTCCATCCCTTCAATCTCCTTTTATAAAATGTCAAGTCCTGATAAATACATTAATTGATCTCCCTTTCCTGAGGGCCACTCTGTTCTAAAAGATCATCATATTTAATGGCACAGATTCTAGAACCAGGCTGCCAGGGTTAAATTCACCATGGCCTTAAAAGAAGTCTTGGATTAGACAGCACTGCGGGGTGAGGACTATATTTTAATATACGTTTCCTGCTATCCCTTATATATTTTATGATTTTTTTTTTACTTAATATCTAAAACTTGTTTTGATTTCCTTAAAATTCCAGGATTCCAGTTCTGGAATTTTAAAAGACTGAACTCTGTATTATAGTGGAAAAATAATGGACTTTGGAAAAAACCTTAGACTATAGACTTCATCTTGAATACCCCACCATTTGCTCCAAACTTGAGTTTTGTCATGAATAAAATAGGAATAATACCACATAATAGTCAAATTATTTAAAATATTATATGACCATAAATGTTAGTTTTCCTTTTCTTTGCTCCCAATTTCATTCCAGAATTCTTACAGGAGCCCTGGAGCCCCCAGTGAATGGATTGCCAGGAGCATGATGCTTACCATTACGTAGCCCATATTTCAGAATTATTGACTCATTATTTTTTTTTTTTCAATTTCCAACCCATGGATTTTGTAAATCAATAGTATCTCCCACTATGTCTGCACTCTCTTTGGAACCAGTTACAAAGGGCAAGATCATCCTAATACACTGGGAGTCCTGGAAGCTGCTCTAAGCTAAGTACTTGCCACAAATTTTGGAATTCTGTGGAAAGCCTAAAAGACAATAGGACAAGCCACTAGGGATCTATTAGCAGAGGAGACCTAGACTTCTTCTGGAAAAGAATTCAGCTAGTGAGAAGTGAGAGCTTGGATGTACAGACTTGACCACGGGTCTGAATCAGTGGGGAAACAGAGTGTAACACATTGTCTGTCACTCAGATCGTTCTTTGTCCCAGCTTCTACTGACCTCTCCCAAAGGGCTCTGCTGAAGAATACATAACAAAGCTCCATTGAAACCAGAAAGGCCTTCAGCCTAAAAACTTTATAAAGTTTAACACACGGTTGTGTTGACTATAAAACAAGATGGTACCCTAACTGGACGTGACAAATATTTCCTGCAAAGGAGGCATTTTGCCACACGTGGACACACAAAATGGAACCAGAAGCCTAAGTCATGGAATGTGGCAGAGGATACAAGTCATGCAAGTTTTAATGTATGGGTTGGGGTGTGGGTGACAGCAGGTGGCCTCCAGAGCAAGAAAGGAAGGGAAATATGATGGCTTGAGAGACACCTGCAAACACACATGAGATATTCCTGGGGGATTTCCAAAACTGAAAATGCTTGAGACCCCCGAAGCATTCAGGAAGGTAGGAGGCAAGTTCTGTCTTATTACCTTACTTTGATCATGTTTATCTCCAAACAGAGGCAACCTAGGAAATATGCATTTCAATAAGGTTACTGCTCTCCATTTTCTATGCTTGTAGTCTTGACTTTTGAAACTAAATAGACTCCTTAACCTAAAACTGTAAGAAATCCTTTCATCTGTGGCAGGGCTTTCGGTGGCTTGGAGCATGGGAGATGTTTGATTATTCTCTGGAGGTGCTTCCTTTAATCACTGCTTTTATGAAATATATTTCATAACACCTTTGATCTGCTACCACGTTGGGAGGTATCAAATGTGACCCAAACACAAACATTGTGCTGGACTCCCCATGCTTGAGAAGAGCTGACATTTGGAGGGTCCATGCCTTCTTCAACCCAACCACACCCTCTGAGAAAAGGTCTCTCATGAAGAATATCTCCTTCCCTAGAGCCAGAGAATATAGAAAATGATCTGCTTTCATTTCAAGCTAGAGAAACAAAGAGGAAAACTGGGCCAGAATTATTGCAAAACATAGATAAATGTCCATATATATGTTTTCATTCGTGAAGTGCTATAATCCAAAAACCAACCAACCTGATCTTGTATGTCTATTTGTGCGTGTGTGCATCTTTCTCTCCCCCTGCACAGACAATCTTTATGGGAACAAGAACTGCATCTCTTGTCATCACCATGACACCACCTTGTCTGGAGCAGCCCAGCCCAAATTGGTCTAGCTCTCACAGGAACCAAGCTACCCTTCCTTTCCGTCACCTGTGACCCTGATCACATTCCAGTATCACTCTATGGTTTGCTAATGCTGCCATTATGCAAAATAATGGATTAGCTTTTATAGAGGGGGGTCATTTGGTTATACAAATTTACAGTCCAAAAGCCATAAAAGTGTCCAAACCAAGGCATAAATATGAGTATACCTTCACCAAAAAAAGGCCATTGGCATCTGGAAAACCTCTGATAGCTGAGAAGGCACATGGCTGGTGTCCGTTTGCTCCCAGGTGGCATTTCAAAATGGCTTTCTCCAAAATGTCTTAGGCTTAAATTCTCAAGGCAAACTCTGGGCTAGTATCTCCAAAGTGTCAGCAAAAGTCTGCTTTCAACAGCCGTCTCCAAAATGTCTGTCTCAGCTGCAGCACTGAGCTCCTTCTGTCTGAGCTCTTACAGGGCTCCAGTAAACTAATCAAGACCCATGCTGAATGGGTGCGGCTATGCCTCCATGGAAATTATCCAATCAAACGTTTCATTCACAGTTGATTGAGTCACATCTCCATGGAAACACTCAATCAAAGGATTCCAACCTAATCAACACTAATACATCTGTCCCCACAAGATTGTATTAAAGAACATGGTGTTTGGGGAGACATAATACATCCCAATCGGCACAGCCCATATTAGTTCTTGTTTCTGTGGCTGTAAACTCCTCAGCATTAAGGACTCTGCTTTACTTAGCCCCCAAGGATAAATGATGATTCAGTATAAATGGTGTAAAATATAAATGGTGAGTGATACTTAACACCATTTGCCCAAATAAAAATGGTGATTCGCCATTAGTCAAATTAATTAGCTTTAGTACAAATGTAGAAATGGTCAAATCCTAATTACAGACTCTGAGCTACAGGTCTTAGAAAGACTGGGATATGAGCCAGCTGGCTCCTCCAGTTTCTATCCACCACACTTATTTGCAACATCTGGTTAATCTGGCCTCTTCACTTCTAACATGCATCAGATTTTGTGTTCAAAACTTTTTAATTATTGCTCTGAATCCTTTTGTTTCCCACTGAGCAGTCAACAATAGGACTTAGAATATGGACTTCCCCTGCCAGCTTCTCCTGGGTTTTCCTGGGCTTTCAGAGTTCACTGCTGCCGAGAACCCAGAGCTATTCATATTAACATGCCAACGCATCAAACAAAGAGCTCCCTAAGTAGACACTTAGGGGAGATTTCCAGTGAAGTACAAATTGCCATTATGTTGGTAAGTAGGTGGGCTACCACCATCGGAAGGAGGGAATTATGGGTGAGGGAATATATCTGAGAAAATGCAAAACCCTTTAAGGCGTATTTCAATAAAAGATTATTCCCCAAAGAGCCCCTTATGAAGTAAACCTTGGGGAGAATGGAGCCAGGCACCCCGTCTTTTCCTTGGATGGACAACTGCTTAAGAATAATGAAAAGAGTGGGGAGTACATCTCACGATGAGGTTGAGTGAGCTTCCGTGCCCTGGCTTCTCCTCACACACTTTTCTTTAGGGGCCCTTTCTCCCTCTCAGCCTACTTCAATTCAGTGCAAACAATCAGTCCCAATATCAACCTGACCTCCTCATAAGAGGAGGATGTACATATGCTGACTCTACTCCCTTCATATGAAATAGATTTAAGACTCCAGACCGTCTTCTTTATTTGTTGTTGACCTCCATTCCCTTCTAGTTTCTGGGTCCAAACCTGTGCTTTTTAAGGAAAATAGGTGGGGATGGAAAGAGCAAGGTTTGCTGATCACCTACTAAGTGAACCGTATTAAGATAAATGCTTTATGTTCAATCACGTTTAATTCCAGCAGGAAATACATCTCCCTCCCCCAGACAGAGTGACGCTATTGTTGATAAGCCTCATTCTTCTACCATTTGTTTCCAAATCAACCTCTAGTGGTCTTTTCTATCAAACTGATTATTTTTATCTGTAGGATCCTCATCTCCCCTCGACGATTATGCAGAACAGCAATAGTGCAAGTGCTCACTTCCTGTTTCAGCACAGGTTTTGTTTCTTCGTTTCCCTATGTCTGTGAACTCCCATCCCCAATCTGAGCATCTTCTCCATTTTAATCCAAGCTTTCCTTTCCCTTTCTGTTTTTTTCCCTCTCTACATTTATGTAAATACCTATCCTCCATCTCTATCCCCTAATGCCTAATAATTACTAACATTTACAGAGACCAGGTAGCGTCTCAGATCCTGCATAAAATATTTTCATGAGATATGCTATTTTATCTTCATTCACAGCTTGTTGATACAGGTATCATTTTCAACCCAGTTTAAATGCGAGAAAAACAAGACACAAAGAAGTTGAGTAATTTGCCCAAGTTCTCTTAAGAGACAGAACCAAGATTCAGGTCTATACTCCCTCCAGAACATCGTTCATCTAGAATATAGTGTCTCTAAAATATGACAATTGTAATGCAAAATGCGCACTTGTTTGTTAACCCACTTAATTATTTTCTTGGCAGTGGAAATCAACCCTAACCCATGTGGAAAGAAAGGGCAGTTTGTCACAGTGCAACTTTGAAGCTATATAGATTCATTCTCCTTGTGACAACAAAGTCCCCTGTTAAAAGTAATTTACAAAGTAAATTAGAGAAATTGCATGTTACATATAATCTCTCTTTTTATAGTTACTTCATCTCACTCCAAACTTGCCTCACTAATTATAGCCATTTAGCTATAACATTTTACACAGATCTAAAGGTGCATATTTCTACCTAAAAATTATTGCAATATAAATCAATATTAAAAAAATGATCCCTGCCCCCTTAGGAATGTGTTGTATTGAGGTTGCCATTCATCATTCATCTCCATCAGTACCCTAGCCACCACTTTACAAACATCTTTGCAGGACATATTCAGCTCCCAGGTAAGGTTGATGGATTTAGCAAATACAAATACAGGATGCTCAGTTTAATTTAAATTTCATATGAACACTTTTTAGTATAAGTTTATCCCATGCAATATTTGGGACAGACTTATACCAAAAAAATATTCCTTGATAATCTGAAATTCAAATTTATCTGGGAGTCCTGTATTTTATTTGGCAATGCCACTCAGGGTAAGATAGGGTCCTTCCCCTACCCCAACTTTAAGTCTCTTAACACAGAGTTATAAAAATAAATTAACACAGAACACATTACATGTATAAATATCAAGCTTATATGGACATTTATAATTATGTCTGCCAACTGAAGAGTTATCTGCTTACTAGCGAGGGGAGCCAGGGGGAGTTAGGGGAGCAGTAACTGAGTGCTCCTTCCTGATTCCCTACCTGAGGATACCATTCCTCTGTAAAGTGTCCTAGTTCAGCTCTTCATTCTACAGGTCTCCGAGGCCACCCTCCCTACCCCATTCTGCTGAGTGGGATGGAGTCTGTCTCCTCTACAAACACACAGTGTAAACCCTCAATTGGGCATTCTAGATGCTGTGGTCTACACATGAACACTGGGTCAAACTCCCCATGCTGGGAAACATGCCTCCTCCAACCCAACCCCACCCACTGGGGAAAAAGTCTCCCTTCGGCATTTCCTCCCCATGGAGATACATGGATATCTAGGCTTGATGAGATGCTATGGTCATGTTTTACTCCTTCGTGGCTGCCAGCTCTGCTCCTTCAGTGCCATGAATGGGAGAGGAATCTTAGAAGTATCTCTGGGTTTGGGGAGCGAAACACCATTTTAGGTCTTGGTGTTGCCTTATTGTTCCTATCTGAAGCATAGCATCACCATTCCCCTTTTTCTTTGCAATGGCTATCAGTTAGATTTCCAATCAACAAAATTTATTGAACTGCTAGGCCTTATTATGTTAGGTGTTGAGGATATCAAGAATAATTAGATTTAGTCTTTGCCATCTAGAAGGCAACACAGACATAATCAAGTAAAAGGCAATGTAATATAGAAAGTGGAATGAAAGAAGCAAGGGCAGATGTAGGTTTTGTGGGGCCAGAGGCTTAACAATTGGGGGTGTGCTTTTTAAGTAAAAGAACACAAAACTACAAATACAAAATTAGCTTTGAATGTAAATGAGAAAAAAAAATCTGAACACAGGACACATTATAAAAAACTAACAAATATGATAAACATCTTAAAGTTTAGAAAAAGAACATACTTTCCTCTATATTTTTGGCTGCAAATTCTGTGATTGCCTTTTTGAATGACATCAATTTTATGACATCATTTTCTATAAAAAGAATAGAAAGATATTCCCATATTTCTTCTAGCAACTTGAGCCAAGTTATTTTTCTAATTTTTGATAGTTCAGAAGAGTTTCTCTCAGTTACACAAGTTAGCATTGTTAATGTCATGTAAATTTTTAGGATTTTCCATCAAGTATGGGGAAAACACATCAAGTTCATTTGATACATGATCTATGAGGTTTGGAAGAATTTCCACAGACTAGCTTCCAGCTCCTCCTTCACTACATACATACTTCTTTCCTCGCACTAAATGACACATCCAATTTGTGACACCCCTCTGGGCCCGTGCCTTCTTGTCATGTCAATTGATTTGGCACGGTGGGTGGTAGGCCTACTCCTAGAAGCCAAGTCATTCCCACACTATACACTGAAGTGACAGTTGAACAACTATAAATATACCAAGCTAAATGCATTTCCAACTCAGCTTATCCTTAGTTGGACCCTAAAAATGCCTATGCCACTCCAGCATCACTCATTAAGTGGGGAAGAACGACAGAAGGGAAGTTGGAATGGACAGAAGCAAAGGACTGTGGGTAAAACACCTGATTTATTCCCATTGAAACGTGTACATATATATATTCTCCATGTCTGCAGTGCTTGGTGGAGCTGCTGCTTCTCTAATCCAAGCAGCACCTTCCAAAGGCACTGGGGGTGGTATATATTTGGAGAGGGGAGTTCTCCATAGACTCAGGCAGCAACTGCTTTGATAGCCCTGCTCTGCAGAAGACGAAAAAGACTCTCAGATTCAGGCTCTGATGGGCTTAGAGCTGAGAAGCAGCATCTAATTGCCTCCATTGACTCTGCTCATTGCCTCAGCCCTCACCGTCTTCCTTGTTCTGTAGGACTGTAAGTTCTCATTTGATCCTCTGGGAAGTTTTCAAAGCCCACACTCCTGGCTTGTGCATCCAACCAAAAGGAAAACACATGGTCCCCAAAGACCTTTCTGCTGTCTTGCCATGTTTATTGTAGCATTTTCTAATATTGCTCTTTGAAGTGTGGCTCTGTTCGGCTTCTCTCTGAAGATCACTGCTGCTTCTGTTAGTCTTCTCAGTTTGAGTTTTAATTCTCGCTGTATTGGGAGGAATTTCTCCAACAATCAGTTGCAGGTGCTGGTTTGGAGACTTGACCTTTTTGTTTTTTTTTCCAAGATTCTTTTCTTTCTTAAAAATAACAGGAAGTCCAGTAATCTCCATATCACAGTCTTCCTGGCTCCAGGCTGGGCTTGCTAGTTGTATTCTAGGATTAATCCTTCCTGCCTGAGGCATACAGCTTGGTTCTATATAGGTGACAGGTCTACCTGTCCCATGGGAAACTCAAGTTCAAATTCAGTACAGTTATGAAAACAAGACTTTGGGAAATAAAACAAAATTAAAGGGAATAAGATGGCCATTCTGAAATCAATAAAAGAAATATCAAAAATGCAGAAAACTTAACGATTCAGCTCATGGACCACTTCTTCTTTGTTGCTCTTCCTGATTCAATCTCAAACTTTCCTCTCCTCTCCAAGCCAGGCCTCTCTCCTAAGGATCATTCTCAGATTAATCAGGTGAAACCACAAGGTACATTAGAACGCTATTGATTTTTTAGCCAATTAAGTCACTGAACTAAGAGTAAGGATTCCTACTCATAATTATATCATATATTAAAAGAAGAAGTAGTTGTAACTCTTCAGACCCAGAGGACAAATTAGGACCACCCAACAGTGCTAATGAAAGACTGTCTTTCATAAGGAATAACTTTGAAATTTCCATGGAGAAATGCCATGGGCTATCTCTTGAAGTGGGTAGTCTATTGGTGGGAGGTTGGACTAGACAATAATTGTTGGGGATTGAATCATGTCCCCCACAGAAGATATGATCTATTCACAACCCTGGTCCTGTTGATGTGAACCCATTTGTCAGTGGGACCTTTGAAGATATTATGAGCTGAGGTGTGGCCAAATTGAATGAGGGTTGGTGTTCTGGTTTGCAAAAGATGCCAGAATGAAAAATACCAGAAATGGACTGGCTTTTACAATGGGGGTTTATTGTTCACAAATTTATAGTTCCAAGGCCATAAAAGTGTCCAAACTAAAGCATAAGGCATCAACAAGAGGATACCTTCACCGAAGAAAGGTCGATGGCATCTGGGGCTCCTCTGTCACATGGGACGGCACATGGCCAGAATCTGCTGGGCCTCTCCCAGGGTTAGCTTCTCATTTCCACTGCTTTCTCCCCAAAATGTCTCTGGGCTTTTGTCTTAGCCTTTCTCTCTCAGCTCCTGTGTGTCCTTGCTTGTGTCTCCCAGGGCATTTCTCTCTCTAAGTTTCTGGGGGTCCTCTCTTAGCTACTCCAGGTGCAAATTCTGGATTTCATCTCTTAGCTTCTTCTCTCCTGGTTCTGGTTTCAATGGCTATATCCAAAATGTCTCTGGGCATTTTCTCTCTAAGCCTGTCTACCTTTTATCCTCTCATAGAGGATGCCAGTAATCTAATTAAGACCCACCTTGAATGGGCGGGATCACATCTCCATGGAAACAACCTAATCAAGAGATCCCACCCACAACAGGTCTGCCCCCACAAGATTGGATTAAAAGAATGTAGCTTTTGTGGGGTACATAATAGATTCAAACCAACACAGTGGGCCTTTGTCCAATATGTCTAAAGTTCTTATAAGCAAAGAAATTGAACACAAAAGAAGCCACGGGAAGAAGCCAGAGGCTGGTAATCAATGGAACCTGGAAGAGAAAGGAGAAGATGCGCCATGTGTATTGCCACATGATGGAAAATCCAGGGAACCCCAAAGATTGCTGGCTAGCCCAAAAATACTGACCCCAGGAGAAAAGAAGCATTCTAGCTTCTGACACCATATGTCTGTTTTTAAGCCAAACCCACTGCATGGTATGCGTTTTAGCAGCTAGGAAACAAAACAGTTTTTGGTATGGAAAGCAGGGTGCTGCTATTACAAATACCTAAAAATGTGGAAATGTCTTTGGAATTGGGAAATGAATAGAGACTAGTAGAATTTTGAGGAGCTTGATAGAAAAAGCCTACCTTGCTTGAATATATTTTATGTGTGGGAAGAAAAGATCATTTGGGGATCCAGAAGGTAGACTATTGGGGTAGGACTATTGCCCCAAAAAGCGTGCTCAGATCCATATCCCAACCCCTGGTCCTGTGGGTGTGAACCTATTTGTCCATAGGACCTTTAAAGATGTAATGAGATAAGATGTGCCAAAACTGAGAGAAGGTGGGCCTTCATCCAGTATAGCTGAAGTCCCTATAAGCAAAGGAAACCGGAAACAAAGAGACAAGCCACAAAGAGCAGCCAGAGGTTGGAAGTCAAACGTTCAGAAGAGAAAGGAGAAGATACTGCCATGTGCGTTGCCATGTGCCAGAAAAGCCAAGGAACCCCAAAGATTGCCAGCCAGCCAGAAGGTACTGACCTCAGGAAGAAAGCCTTTTAGTCTCTGAAACCATGAGCCAATAAATTCCTGTTGTTTAGGCAACCTATTGCATCATATTTGTTTTAGCAGCTGGGAAACTAAAGCAATAATTAAAGTCCATTTGAATGCAGGAAGATTATTATATTCAAGTAACTTGAAATCAAACAGAAATAGGAACCAAAGTCGTAAATGAAATGCTCTAATCTGTTGAACCCCAACCAAAACCTGTCTATTTTTTATTCAACCATAAAAAATTCAATATTTAACACACACGCACACACACACAAACACACATAAATACACTAAATAATGAATTAGAATTGGTACTGAAACTTCATCTTTTCTTAAATGATCAAATGAAATAAAAACATAAAAATAAGAATATTCACTAAAATAAATCCAACCAATATCCTCCCTTCTTAGATCCTCTATTTCCTTTTCTGTAGAAAAGATAGCAAGATGTTGTTTTGCTTACTAAGTGGAATAAACTATATGAAAAGCCTAACAAAAAGCCAGGTTCAACAAAAGCACACAGTTTAAGTTACCTCCCACACCCTTCAGTTTCCTTGATTGGGGTGGGGGTAAAAGGTATTTGGGGTATGACCTCTTCCAGCAGATAGGATATTTCTGTATCTCGGCTTTTCCGTCTAGCCTACGTAGGAATGGGATTTTTCCTGGTCACAGATAATGTTTCCTCAGAGATTTGAACTCTGCAGATATAAAAAATTGTCCTCATAATGCTAGATATTATTTTCAAGAAATGCCTTCTACACTCATCATCCATATATTCAGAACTCTGAGAATAATTTGCTGGCTTTCATGTAGCTCACACACTTGCAAGCCTGCTGAGACCACGTTGAAACAGAGAGTTGTTTGGGCAGCAATGAGTGGGTTGTAAAATATAAATGATTGGACAAAGGGGAAAAATAAATCACTTAACAGCACAATCCTAAAACAGCCACCAAAAGGGAAGTCCAGGCAATGTTTCTTTAGGGTCTTGGCTGCCCTTTAACTCACCCCAGAGCCTCTGTCCTTAGACATGGGCTCCATGTGCCCCTCAGTGCCCAGGTCTCCTACACTGGGAGCGAAGTCGTTGTCTGCACATTCCCTCAGTGTGGACATGTATGGGGTACCCAAGGTAATGGTTATGCCAAAGGATGGAAGGTGTATTAGTTTCTACCTCATTTACCAGCATTGGCACCAAAGCTACCGCAGCGCCATGGAGTGGTTGTTAGAGCACTAGCTAACATGTGCCAGGTGCAGAGTTCAGCTTCTGGCGTGCTTTCTAACATTCCAGTTGTAGTTGGCCCCACTGCTGTCCCAATTATACATGAGCTTTCCCAGGGTCAGAGACCTCAGGGGATTTTCCCAAACACAGCCACAAAGGGTGGGATCAGGAGTCAAATTCAGTTTGCTATGGGTTTTGCTCTATTCTATTACACCATATTCTCCATGGAAAAATTCATATAGTACAGTCATCCAGCCCCAGCATTGAGAGCCCCTTACTAGAATTCTACTGTATAAATTTATTTCCAGCTAGCTTTTCCACAATCTGAGACTTTTTTATTTATGTATATCACAAAACATCCTAAAAGCGTTTTTGGATGGCCACCGTCTTGGCTGACTGATCCTCTCCTCACCTCGGGTTTTCTCCGTTCTACAGTGCAGCAGGACTTGGCCAATTTTCTTGGATGCAGATAATTATTAGAAGCCTTTTATTTTTATTCTTGCTCATTCTCTTCTCAAATATTCTGTGCAAAATTATTGTATAAGAAAATGATTGGAACAGTCGCAGAAGTAATCTTGAGATGGTTCTTGGAATTAAGTTTTTGTGAATAATTATAATGATAGCAGAAATACTAATAGCTAAAGCTAACACTTAATGCATGCTCGCTAAATAGAAATTAATTCTTGGGTCAACATGATTTCTGTTGGATTATGACAATGTTTGTCATTTTACGAAGCATACTGCTTGTTAGCTTTGTTTTAGTAAATAGAAAATAAGGTGGAGATTTCCAGCGTCTCTCTTCCATTCTTATTTTCCCAGCCACAGATTTCTCTTCCCATGGATATTTGGAGGTGCATGAGCTACCATGTAACCCTAGGCCCTGGGGCCAGAACACCAGAGCTATATCTTGACCCTACTATTAACTTAGAAACTTGAACAATTTAGTTTAAATTAAACAATTTGTGCCATAGTGAGTCATTTTCACAAGGGTGATACATTCCCTACCCTTACTTCACTACAGTTAGTATGAGCATCAGCAGGAATGGAAGTGCTTTTACAATTTAAAGAAATTATATTGAAATGAGGCGTTATTAGACAAAATAAAGGAGCAAAGACAAGGGATGGAGTCATAAATTACTAACCTCTGCCCTCTAGCTATATGCAATGGTTATTCATAATTCAACCAGCCCAGAATTGTTACATTCTTCACCTCAATTTCATTAGTGCATAGAATAAGAATAGTCTTTATCCATTTTTTTATTGTAAGTAAGTGATGGTGAAGGTTCTAGCTGATTATTTCAGGTGAGCGCCACTCAGACACTCAGACACTCAAGTAACATGACAGATTTAAAGCTTTTGAAACAAACTCATTTGGGTAATTAGAAATTACATGGAAGGTTAAATGAGACAACAGGGCTTGGACATTTCTTTCACTTTAGTGGGACTAAAGAGTTAGTTATTTAAAGGCATTTTATCATGAACGGTGGATGGAAACCTGCCATGTGTCATGCTTTGGAACGGGTGCTAGGGGAAATGTGCCTTGACCTCATGGGCCCGTGGACTGTTGTGTGAAAGAAGGGAGCCCACTCCATCCTCCGTGTTCCTGCAAAAGAAAAGTTTTATTCTACTCATTCTTATGGGTTTTTATAGCATACAAGGTAGATTCCTACGTGACTGTTTTCAGGTATTTCAGGGAGGGTACATTTTTTCTAAAGCCATAAGGTGTGTTTACGTGTCTTTAATCTCAAGGGACAATTTTTTGGGGCTAGACAGGAAACAGCAGGGGCAGGAGACAGGAGCACAGAAGGAGCCCAGCAAGAGCCCAGCGACTATTCCCTTACCTAAATTGCTGCCTGCCTTCAGGCACACAAAGGTTTGGCCTTCTCCAAGCCTGGTGCCCGCCTTCAGGCTTCCAGATTTTGGGAAATGGGCCCGCTGTGTAATCTATCGAGCCAGGGAATCTTCCGTGTCTCCACACTGTTGGATAAGACAGACATCCAGCACGTACTATTCCAAGATAAGGCAAAAATTACAACAGACATTGTATGGGAGCCCCATACTATTATAGGTGCATGGAATTATGAGAAAGACCATTTAACTGGAAGATCTGAATTAGTTGGGAAATTCAGGGATCTGTCTTGGAAGAAATGACAACTGATCCAAGCTCTGAAGGGAGGACCAGGTTTAACTAAGTTTAGAAGGGGAGCACAACAACATATGCAAAACACCATTTAACAGGTGGCGGTGAGCATGGAAATTTCCAGAAACTGAAAATCAGTATGTCTGGAAGAAGGAGATCAAGAGAGACTTGTGTATAAAATGAGGCTGGGGCAAAAAAAAAATAAAAAATAAAAATTCAAAATTCAAAAAAGCATGAGAGTAGATTATGCAGGGCATTTTAGGCATATTGGGGATTTGAACTTTAAAAAAAATAGAAAGTCATTAGGGTCAGTAAAGGGTTATAATCTGAGAGATGGCAAGATCATATTTGCATTTTGAAAATGCCTGGCAGTGGGACTACTTTCTGAATTGGAGGAGAACAAGTATGTATGTGGAAAACCAATACGGAGAGTACTGCAGCTGTCTAAAACCAGGGATGGCAGGAGTTTAGAGTAAGGTGTTGTACCAGTTAGGATACACTTATGCTAGAGTAACAAACAATCCCCAAATTTCATTGATTTGTAAAAAATAATCAAATGAAGATTTATAGCTCATTTATTCTAAGTCTTCTCTGGACCCTTTCAAAGTCTAGGACCACTGTCTTCTGAGATTGGTATTTTAGGCTGCTTTGACCTCGTGGCACCTCAATATCTACAATCACTTCCACAATTTCCAGGCAGGAGAAGAAAGAGAGTGAAGTACTGGTTCTTCCTCAAGGAAGCAGTATGTGTAACTTCTGCTCACATTTCAATGGAGAAAACAAGCCACTTGCACCATGTTACACTTCAAAGGAGAAGGGGATGCAACAGTCCTGCAAGGCAAGTGCTTTTCTGGAGCTTTTCCTGGAACACAGTGGTTCTCAATTAGGGTACGATTTTGCCCCCAATGGGAATTTGGCAATGTTTGGGTTGTTACCAGTAGGGTGCTCCTGGCATCAAATGGGCAGAGCCAAGGATGCTGTTAAACCTCCCACAATGAACAAAATGTAGACAATGTTGCTATTGAGAAATCCTGCTTGTTCTAGTTTTCTATGCTTCTGGGATGAAAAACACCAGAAATGGATTGGCTTTTATAAAGGGGTTTTATTTGGTTACAAAGTTATAGTCTTAAGGCCATACAGTGCCCAAGGTAAGTCATCAACAATCAGGTACCTTCACTGGAGGATGGCCAATGGTGTCTGGAAAAACTCTGTTATCTGGGAAGGCACATGGCTGGCGTCTGCTCCAAAGTTCTGATTTCAAAATGGCTTTCTCCCAGGACGTTCCTCTCTAGGCTGCAGTTCCTCAAAAATGTCATTCTTGGTTGCTCTTGGGGTATTTGTCCTCTCTCAGCTTCTCCGGAGCAAGAATCTGCTTTCAACAGCTGTCTTCAAACTCATCTGCAGCTACTCTCTCAGCTTCTGTGCATTCTTCAAAGTGTCCCTCTTGGCTGTAGCAAGCTTGCTCCTTCTGTCTGAGCTTATATAGTGCTCCAGTAAACTAATCAAGGGCCATGCTGAATAGGTGGAACCACACCTCCATGGATGAGATGCAGCTGGGCTGAACCATAGGAGCTAGTCAGTTATTCTTGACAGCATGATGTCATTTTCAAGGAGAAAGACCTTAAAAGACACTATAGCTGCTGGCTTCCCTGAGCTGAAGGTGTCCTCACCCTCTCAGCCTCATCTCTCATGAATGCACTTATTCCAAGTGAAGAGCAATGTGGGGAAATTGGAAGCTGTGCCTGAAGTTCTTGAGCCCTATCCTGCAGGAAAGGATTGTTTTCAATCCTTTCTTAACGCTGTATAAACTTTGTGCTGAGTGGAGCCTATTGTGTCTTGTAAATGTAGTCATCAATTGAAGTCCAAGACTACTGTACCTTGTGGAGTGGGCATGTAGAGGGTACATTGCAAGAAAACTCCAACTTTTGGTAAACATCAGCAATGTCTATCTCCAATGTTGGAAATTCAGATGGAAGGAATGTTTAGTTCTGAGAGATCTTTAGGAGGTGCTGCAAATGCTGCTGTTCTTTCACAACATCCATTTTGCACAATTTTCTTTGCCAGCAAAGATTGGGTTTTGTTCTGGTGCCCTCCTTCCTCTTGCTTCAGGGGAAGCTGGTTTCAGTTCTCTTGCCAGTAATAGATTTAAGCTCAGGCTGTGATGTAATTTAGGCAAATGATATGTAAAGGAAAACCCACTTGGAGGCTTCAGGGAAAATGCTTCCACTCTCTTAAAAAGAGATGTTTTAGGAAAGATGGCCTTTCTTTTCCACTGGGCATTGTTGAATTTGGATGAGATACTGAGATGTTCTGTATAAATCTTGCAACTATGAGAGAAATTATCTGAGGACAATACAGATGTGCTAATGACAGCACAGAGAAAAGTAGAGAAAATCTTGTTTCTTGATGAAAACATGAATCACCACTTAATCAATCTTGGAGCTCTCTTATATTAGGGTTTCTTGTTAGTTAATATTTTAAAATATTCTTTAATATAAAACCATTTAATTGATATATTTTTCTGTAACTCACAGCCAAAGTATCTTAAGTGATGCAGAATCAAAATCCTATAGGACTGAGACAGAATGGGTTTAAGGAGTGAAGGACACATATTTAGAGTTCTTGCTTGGTAACAAGGGGGCCTGAGTGGACTTAATGGACATGAACACTGGTAGAAGACAAGGTTTCATTATGAATATCATAAATTTAATTTTTGGATATTTTGAGTTTTAGATGCCTCAAATAATCCAAATGGACATTTCAAGTGGGAAGTTGGATATGTGTGTATAGTTCTGAAAAGAGATCTGGGACAAAGATTTGCATTTGAAAACTAGCTGTGAAAAGGTGATGATTTGATGTGTGTGAATGGGTTGAGTAGAGAAAATGCACAGGGACAAAACCCTAAGACCAAACCTTCAGAACTTCCAAATTTACTCACATAGTACAATGTCCACATAAAGAAAGATAAGCCTGAGAGTGAAGCTAAGAGAATTAATCAAAGGGCATATTGTGTCACAGGAATCCAGAGAAGAGAGTTTTAAGAAAGAAGGAGAGGCTGACAATGTCAAATGCTATAAATCAAATAAGATTACAAATCAAGCATTTTTTTAAATTAAAAACTACTGAAAGTGATAATTAAATTTATAAAAATTATATGTGTGTAGCATTTTAACTTTTTCACATGTATTTTCTCTTTTCAATATGCTTACAACTGTTAGTAATGGAGAGAAGAGCTATTGTTAAACCAGTTTTGTACAGGTACAATGAAGCGTAGATATGCTATATTGATTGGCCCATAGAGCAATGGAGTGGCCAAACCGGAATTCAAATTCATAATTGGCTAATTCCTGGCCCAGGGCTTTACCCATGCTGCCCCCAAAACTCAATTACAATTTGCTCTCTTGCCAGTAATAGTGAATTAAGTGCAGCTTCCTAGCAGGAAATATAAAAGAGAGAAAGAGACAAAAAGACATATATTGAACACATATTAGCCCAGACACTGTAGCACCTGCATTTTATGAGGAACAGATGTCCTTCAAAGGGCTTTTTCAACAATATATTTGCCACATATTCAGCCAGGTGGTGACAGAGCCTCAGGCTCAATCTAGAGACTCAGTGTCGAAGACAGGGGCAGGTGGAATGAGGAGCTTCCACTTTCGGTGATGAAAAGAGGAACTTTGATTGTCTGGTTAACTACATTACCCCCTTTTGAAACATAGTTTACATATGCTCAAGACAACTATTAAAATAGGTATTTATATACTTCTCTTAAAAATGGACTATATGGTTGGCTGATAGAAATAGAAGTGGAAATACTGTAATATATGTATGTATATGTAGGTGTATATGTATATATATGTGTATGCATGTGTGTATGTGTGTGTATAAACACAAGACACCTTTATCAGAAAAACATGGTTTTTTTTATTCACACCAAAACCAGCAGCCAGAGCAACATCTTGTGTTGGCTCTGCATGCTCCAGTCCCCACAGGGTGACACAATGAGGGCAGGATGTTACCTGCACAAGCAGAAAAGGACACCTCCAGAAAAGAACCCCCAAATTAGGAGACTCCCATCTGTTATGATTTTGCTGACGCATCTCCCCATCCTCCCCACTGGAAAGAGTGATTACTAATTACCCTGGAACCGTAAGTAAATCTCCTCGGGGGGAGAAAGGAAAGACATCTCTGGGTTTTAGACCCTCGAATGTGAGCAAATGTATCTAGAGAGGGGAAGAAGAGGGCTTTATCTTTACTATCCTGGGACTTTTCTTGGAAGAGAGAGGGCTTTTTTTTAAAGCAATTTTTCATTGTGAATTCCAACATACACACGTAACAGTGACAATTTAAAGCACAATTCAACAAGCAGCTAGAGAGCAAATTCCAAAGAATATTGTGGGTCACAGTTCCACAAACTCAGCCATTTCCATTATTGTAAGATATACTTACAGAAAGGTGTTAACTTTCAATGTACAGCTCAACAAGCAGTTATACAGGTAATTTCAAAAATTGTTATGGGTTACAGTTCCAATGTTTCAGTTCTTTTCTTATTATGCAATATAGGGTATATACAGAAAGGTGAAGACTTTCAAAGCACAATTCAATGAGTAGCTGTAGAGCAAATCTCAAAGGATGGCATAAGTTACAGTTCTACCATGTCAAAAAAAATCACATATTTTGTTCTATAGCTATGTGTTTTTATTTTCATGCATACCTTTTAATCTTTCTATCTTGAAAAGTTAAGGTGTGCTAACTTATCTATCATTTATCTTCCTTCAATGGCTTTATGATTGCATGGATTCAAATATCTCTAAGACTTTTTAATCTTCAAGTTTCTTTATTTACTGTTCTTTCTACTTCAGCTCTGTCTCTTTATCTTTTTTTTTCTTAATTCTTCTTTAATCTCCTAGGCCAAACATCCACATTATTAATACAAATGTTCCAGGTGCTTAAAATTAAGTTAAGTGAATTATTTTTGATTGGAGAAAATGGTATTTTTCAAAATCCAATTAACCTGCTCATTTAAATGGTTCCTGCATATGAAGAAATATGTTTCTTTTCCAAATTAAAAAGAACTGAAATTTTAACTCTATTGCAAATTTGAAATATCATCCAGAGATGGTCTCATTTTTATCCATATTTTGGCCATTTCTGAAATATCCATGAGTTATAATCTTGAATAATATTTTGTATATAATGATATCTGCATGTAGATGACTGTCACTTCTTGACAAAATAAATAGCTGTTGCACACAGCTGCTTAGACTGTGTCATCTACCCATTTATGTAACTGATTTCCTTGTAGGAGGGTACAGCCCTGCTGATTTTCTTTGTACTACCATGGTATCACCATGGAGCTACAAAGAATGAGCAGATCACACTTCACTCCTGCAAATGCAACTCCACAGTGTTGAGGTGCTTATTTCTTTAAATGATGTCTTTTCTTCATTTATTTCATGCATTATGGCTTGAGACCTTTAAAGACCTAAGAGTTGCTCATCTAATTAAAGGGCTGCAATACCACTTTGTTGCAACTCTAAGAACTAAAGCAGAGCTGCACAGGGCTCCTGTTGACTGCTTACCAGCTAGCTAAAAAAGAAGTTAAAAGTAAAAGTAAAAATGAAGAAGATTTGAAAGAAATAACCTAGGTTGTCGACCTTTTACCAGTTTCCCATACCACAGGCGCATATCTGATGGAAGAAATAAATGAAAAGGATGCATGCTTAACTGATTTTGAGTTCAATTTGATAAACTACATAATTTACAGTTATTCACTTAGCTTGATTGAAAATATTGTATTAGTTTCTTCACAAGACACACATTTATTCCCCACCTGTGGTCAAGGAAGGAAAAGGTAGATCTTCTTACAGAGTCAGTAACCTTAGATCTGATTCTAAAGGCAAAGTTGTAGAGGAGACCTGGGTCCAACTATCATGTCTTACTCAGAGAGGGGCCAGAGGATATTTTATTTAACCTTGCTAAGAGTCAGATACTGCATCAACCAAATGGGGAAAATGATCCCTACCTTTCAGATTTATTATAGTTTTATGGGTAATTCATGTAAGTGCCTGGCACAGGAACTAGCCCTTTATAGCCATATATGATTGGTAGTTACTACAAGTAGTTCTGGCTGGGAAGTGTACTACAACATAGCACCAATTCCTTGCTTCTTTGTATTTCCCATAAAATGTTCACAATGAATTTGGTCTTCCTCATGTACAGAGAGATTGGGTAGAAGCATAAGGAGTTATATTTCACATTCTGTCGGAATGCCCTCTTCTGCCCTAAACTCCTCTTCCTGTGTTCTAAAGTCTCTTGTAAAGTAAAAGACAAAGACTTTCATTTTGCAGAAATAAGGCTGCAAAAACTAAAAGGCATTGAGACATTGGAGAGAGGATGGTTTGAAATTGGAGGATGGGATAGAGAATAGTTAGCTGGCAAAGAAAGCCTCCAGCTATTCCATATTGCCCATTTCACCAACCCCCCTTAGTTGATCATTTCTGTATAACAGGAGATTATATAAAAAACTTTTGCAATAAGCAGTCAACAGAAGGAAAAAAAGTGAAATTTTAGGGAAGAACATGCATCTTTTTCTGAAGGTCATGAAAGCTTTTCTATAGTTTTGTATATTTTAAACCAGGATTTTTTGAAGAAACAATATTTTTGACAAACTAGAATAGAATAAAATTGATGAGGTATCTGACTTATTTTTAGAAATCACATCACCCCAACTTCAGCAACCATCACCCTGATCAGCCAACAGCCACCAACATTGAGGTAAAAACCTCCACTGGCAAAAAGATTACAACTTGCTGAAGGCTCAGATGGTGGCTAGCATTTTTTAGTAGTAAAGTATCTTTAAATTGAAGTATGTATATTGTTTCTTTAGGCATAATGCTATTGCATACTTAATAGTCTGCAGTAAAGTGTAAACAATTTTATATGCACTAGGAAACCAAAAATTTGTGTGACTCAATTTATTGCAATATTCACTTTATTGCAATGGTCTGGAACCAAACCCACAATATCGCCAAGGTATACCTGTGTGTGTGTATAGTGTGTGTGTGTGTGCATTTTTATATAAACATTTATACAAACATAGAACCAAATCATGATCTAAAATGCATCTCTTACTCTAGATGTTGATCAAAAAGTTGGAAAGCCACTGTTCTAAAGGATTTTGTTAATCCAAGACAAATGTTTTGAATCATTTGAAATGAATTGTTCTTGTTGTTTGTTTTATTTTAAATAACATGGGATTTCAGGCACTGAAGAAATTTTGAATCATGATCTTAAAATGCTGGATGAGTTTAATCATATGATTAAATTCTTCCAAAAAGACTCAAACTCCTTTGCTGGGAATACTGGCCCCTTCAGCAAGGATAACTGGTTCCTTCTGAAGGTAGGAAGCATCCTTCCACTTCTTTTACGGCACATAGAACTTAGCAGGATTAGCCCATGGAAAAGCCATGTGGATTGACCACGGATAACTGACCAGTCAGCTGGGAAGGCACAAGTGAAACCACCTGCCACCTGCTTTCACTCAAGGAGCCCTGAGTTACAAAAAAAAACACTTTTGGAGATAGTTTCATCTTCTTTCCTGACACTTATTCAGAGGTAGATTTACTTACCATGGAGCCAATAAGCTTAAGCTTCAGACCCTTCCCTTGACGGGCCCCTTCCAATACCTTGAACCTAATTTTGAGTTCCAAATTTTTACATTATTTTTGTTAAAAGGGTGTGATGGTCAGGTTCATTTGCCAACTTGGCCAGGTGATGGTACCCAGCTGTCTGGTCAAGCAAGCACTGGCCTAACCATTGCTGCGAGGACATTTGTGGCTGGTTAATAAGACAACAGGCTGGTTTATTAAATCATTGGTCAATTAGTTGCAGCTGTGACTGATGACTCAGTGAAGGGCATGTCTTCCACAATGAGAGAATGCAATTGGCTGGATTTAATTCAATCAGTTGAAGACTTTTAAGCGAGACAGACAGAGGACCTTCACTTCTTCAACTGACCAGTGAAGCATTTGCTGAGGAGTTCATCGAAGTTGCCAGTTTGTTTCCTGAGGAGTTCATCGAACATCTTCATTGGAGTTGCCAGTTTGCTACCTGCCCTATGGAATTTGGACACGTGCATACCCACAGTTATGTGAGACACTTACAAATTTTATATTCATAGATATCTCTCATTGATTCTGTTTCCCTAGGCATCCCTAACTAATACAAAGGGTGTCCCAAATTTGAATAACCTTCAGGTCTCACAAAAGCTGAGTTTACCCTTGCACTTAGTTCTTAATCATAGACTAACCAGCAGTATTAAATTGTAAAGACTTTGCCTTATGCATGTTTGAAAGCCCAACAATTTGTATTATTAGGAGTTGTATAGGTATAGAGTGAAGAGATTTTTGGAAACAGATCAACCTTATTGATTTGGGGCAAGTCACTGAAAATCTATTTCCTCAACAGAAAAAGCAGGCTTGATAACTTTTAACTCATGAGACTATTGGGAGGATTAAATGTAACCTCTCATAAACATGATAGTGACTCATAGTGACTAAATTTTCTTTCATGTCAAAGAAAGGAAGGGAGGGAGGAAGAGAAATGCAAGAGAAACAAAGAATTTTTTCTGCTAAATTCTGGCCATCAGTCTCCTAAATCAAGCTCTGTTTCCATGATAATATGAAGGTATCAATAAATTTTTATAGTTCCCTAATTCACAGGTATGTAAAAGTATAACACTGCCTGAAATTTAAAATGTTCTATTGGCCATGTTCATCTTCACCAACACATCTGGCCATTTTAATAAGAGAAAGCAGCCAATCTGCTATAACTTTATGCAAAATGGATACTTGACATCTCGAGGCTAAAACAACCACAGGGGTGACTAAAATTCACACTTGTCATCCATTAGTTGTGCCCTCAGGCTGATATCAACCTCAAAGTCCATCCTTTCTATTACTAACATAAAAATGTCACCTCAGCAACACTGGTGAATCTTTTCCCACAAAATTGGTTTCAGAAATCAAAGAAATGAATATTATTATGGTGGTTCTGTGAGGCAGGCTTTGTTCTCTTCCATACTTCCAAATTCATTTCAAAAATCATGAAATGCTATCAATTAAGCAAGGCAAGGAAAAGACCTTCCATCTGATGAAGGGCTGCTAAATGTTTAAATAGTGGTCCTCAGTTTGCCATCAATGGCAGGCATCTCCTTGAGAATCATTTCATAAATTCTCCAGCACAAGGCAGCCTGAAAAAAGTGAATCCTGGTCAGCATTACAGATTGCCGGCTGTGAAGATCCTGCCCTACCCCTTGTCACAGCTCAGGGAGTTTGCCTGACAAAAGAACAATTGAATTGGTAATGCAACAGTACAAGACGTAAATCACTGTTTTGCAACAGGAACGTTTAAGTCATGAATAATGAAGTGATTTCCTCCAGAGTAATTTATGGAACAGATACATTAGCAAAGCAAGCTCCCCTAGGTCTGTGAAAGCACTGCACCTCTGACCCAGGAGAGCTCAGTTAGGTCTCTAAGCTCATTTAGATCCCTTTCTTCCTGACTTCCACTTAGGGCTGGTAGCAGGGCAGCAGGTGTGAGGAAGGAGGGAGGATGTTTTGGGTTTATTATGTTTTATATTTTTCATGCTCTGTGGCATCTGGCCACAAGAGTAAGGCAGAGGTTTGCTAAAGCAGTTTAATATTGAACATCCAGCAGCTGCCAAGGAATCGTAACTTCTGATCATCTCTGACCTCTATTGAATTCGAGTCATTACTTCTGGTTGTATTGCTGAATATGAACCACTCAACAGTTAGCGCTGCCAGCAAGTTAGCTGCCAGGAAGCTGATCTGTGGTAAAACAGACCCCACCTCACCTTCATATATTGCAAAGACAGTCTCTTCTCATTTATAAAATTTACATTGCTGAACTATATATAACAAAGGTTTCATTTGAAGAAGCAGAAGGCTTGTTTAAGGAAAAGGAACTGAGGACTTGCAGATCACTCTTGCATGAAAAAAGAAGCCATCTTGAAAGAGTGAAAGGCAAGAGGATGTGGGGTGCAACATTGTTTTAGGAAGAAAGGATAGTGATGAGGTAGGGCACTTAAAAGTGCAGGCAAGAAGGACCAGAAGAAAATCCCTTGGATTCCTTTGCTAATTGGACTCAATTTGTGTCCACAGTTCACAGAAAACAAAAATGGATGAAATATAAAGAATCATAGTCATGAACATGATAATAGTAGATACCATGCTAAGTGTTTGGCATGAATTTCCTTATTTAATCTTACCAATAACTCTATGGAGTTGGGACTATTTTTGTCCCCATTTTATAGAAAAGGAAATAGAGGGTGAGAAAATGTAAGCAAGTTCAGTTTGGTTGTATCCCAAAGGACCAAAATATTATTTTTATCAAGCCACATGGAAAGCAAATAAAACCAATATGAAAATAATTGATTCTTTAGCATGCATTGAGACCCTTATCTGTGCCAAACACTATATTAGTCACCAGCAATGTAAAAATGAAAAAAACACAGTCCCTGCCTTCAAGCTGTTCATGTTTGGTGAAGGAGCAAAGTCACAAACAGATAATACTATGCATGTTTTCATTTTGGTGAATAATGTATGGTGTGTAAATCTAGGTTCTTTAGGTACAAGCAACAGAACTTGACTCTGCAGTAAATGGATCTTTTGGAAAAATAGAGAATATTTGTATTAATCGGGGTAATTAACACAAGATGCTATAAAAACAACCCCTATGAATCACATTACTGAACCCAACAGAGGTTTCATGATTGCTTTATTTTCTAGTCTGATGTGGGTAAAGTATATGCCAATGACCCAGGGAGTTGGACTGCCTCTACCTCATAATTTTGCCATCCAGACTTATTGCCGCCAAGGAAAAGAAAAACAGATGAGGCACTCTGGTTCTTAAATGCTTGGCCTAGAACTTCTTCTCATCACTTCTTCTCAATGTCTTTTGGCCAGAACGAGTCATATGGTCCTAAACTAACTGAAAAGAAGGCTGGGAAATGTAGGAGAGCATGTGGAATAATCCTCAATGAGCAGTAATTCTCTCTCACCCAGTGGTTCATAGAACTGATGGAAGACTATAGCAAAAGGTGTGGAATGAGAATGGAATCAGGATGGGTTGGGGAACTTGGCTATCTCAAGACAACACTGCTGGGGTATTTATTCTTTCCTTACCACCCTCCACTCAAGAGATTCCACATCTTGCATAGAGGAAAGCAGAGTTATTTGATTTGCAGTCCATCAGGTCTACGGGTAAAAGGAAACAAAACCCAAAAGGAAACCAAGGAGGAATAGAAATTAGATAGATTGAAGAATAGGGAAAAATATACAACACAAACAGATAGGAAAAGGCAAGAGATGGCATGGCTGGGATAGGAAGGACCCAGCAGTTTTTGGAGATGTCATAGTGTTGAGTCCAAGAAACACAAACAATGAGTCTGGAGCTGTTGGGCAATGGTAGATCACAGAAAGTGTTATTTGATTATTTAACTCAATCAGCCAGTGGGCAAATAAATGGGTGCAGACTGACGTGGAGGGCTTCTGGTCAATGGATTGCCATCTGTACAACTTGAGTCATGTTTGGGGAGAAAACACAAGACAGCTGACCCTTCTGCCCATGATCAGCCAAAATACATACACAACCTCACACACTGACCCATTCACACCTGCACACAGAGACAAATGCTTGCATGGAAAGGTGGAAACAAAATAGATGTAAGAAAATCCAAGGTTGTCACTAGGTTCAGAAATTGATTTGGATAATTGTGGGGAGATTTGGAAAAGTTTAAATGAAAATGCATGGGTTAAGATAAAGTCAAAGTGAAAATACTCTGGAGTCAGCAATTAATGAATTAAAGGGTGTGAGGGCAAGCCCTGGGCTAGGAACTATCCACATGCATTAGTCTTGTTCTATCACTACCCAGTTGTGTGACCTTTAGTGAGTCACTGGAACTTTCCTAGACTAAGTGTCCTCATTTTTATCAATATAAGGACAATGCTATCTTTTCCTTGCTGTGGGTTCCAAATGCCAGATTATGTGAAAGTAATTTAAACATAATATGCATTCCATAGCAATTCATATTTCAAATGGAAGCCCTCATCCACTCGTGCTGAAGCCTGAAATAAATTTGAGACTAGACTCAAGTACACGTGGGTCTGACAGGTGGGATGTGGGAGAGAAGGAGCAGCTAATGGATTGAGAAGATAGAGCTTTCCTGCCTCTGTCCCCAGTCTGCATTGGGTTACTACCCAGCTTTGCTGGATCACATGAGGTACCAGTAATTGGCATTATGTAGTCAGACTGATCAGTAATAATTCATTGAAAGTAGAGCAAATCAATTTGCAAGCATTTGGTTTTTGAAATGAAATTTCAAAGTGCAATAATGGCTCACACTAATGGCAAAGGCATAGTTAATTCAAACTAGTTTGAACCAGATATTATGTACAAGAAAAAAATGAAAATAAATGGAACTGCTTAGCCCAGGGAAAACAATGCATCAACTAAATAATCATCATTAGATAAATGATCTCCCTCTATATTGAGGGAAGAACAGGAAAAGATAGATGAAAACATAGATTTGTTTTACTTCACAAAAATATCAAGTTGGACACAAGGAAGAAATTTAAGTAATAGCTGACCGGAACAAATTACTAAAGAGAAACAGGGTATAGAGTAATAAATACTGTGGACTAGGGAAAAGGAGGTTAGATTCTTGTCCCACTAATGGAAAGCATTTCCTTACACAAGTCATTGGATCACTTGGCCTCACCTGCCTTTGTAGTTTTTGTTAATTGCACACCATCCCCCTAGTCAGCCAAAATAGATCTCAGAGACATTGTTCCCTCACATTTCTTCCTCATTCTGGCCAACCTGTCAATGATCTATCTTTCTCTTGTTCCATTTTGGGGGTCAAATCATGTACCGTACAAAAGACATGTTCGATATAATTGTGCCTAACAATCTCCCACTGAGAACCTCTTTGTTGCTCAGATGTGGCCCTCTCTCTCTCTAACTGAGCCACCTCGACGGATGAACTCGCTGCCCTCCCCCTACATGGACCTGACTCCCAGGGGTGTAAATCTCCCTGGCAATGCAGAATATGACTCCCGGGGATGAATGTGGACCCGGCATCGTGGGACTGAGAGTATCTTCTTGACCAAAAAGGGGATGCAAAATGAGATGAAATAGTTTCAGTCACTGAGAGATTTCAAATGGAGTTGAGAGGTCACTCTGGTGGACATTCTTATGCACTATATACATAACCCTTTTTAGGTTTTAATGTATTGGAATAGCTAGAAGTAAATACCTGAAACTACTAAACTCCAACCCAGCAGTCTGGACTCCTGAAGACAATTATATAATAATGTAGGTTACAAGGGGTGACAGTGTGATTGTGAAGACCTTGTGGATCTCACCCCCTTTATCTAGTGTATGGATGAGTAGAAAAATGGGGATGAAAACTAAAGGACAAATGGGGGGGGTGGGGGGATGGTTTGGGTGTTCTTTTTTCACTTTTATTCTTTATTCTTGTTCTGGTTCTTTCTGATGTAAGGAAAATGTTCAGAGATAGATTGTGGTGATGAACGCATAACTATGTGATAATACTGTGGACAGTTGATTGTATACCATGGATGATTGTATGGTGTGTGAATGTATTTCAATAAAACTGAATTTAAAAAAAAAAATAACAAAAAAAAACAAAAGATATTTTCGAGTCTTAATCCACATTCTTGTGGGTTTGAACCCATTTCTAAATAGGAACACAGGAATGCTGCTTTTAAGGAAGGTGTGGGCTCATTTGTGAATAGGATACTCAAAGATACTTTTAAATGAGGTCAAATTGAATCAAGCTCAGCCTTAATCTATATGGCTGGAGGCCTTACAAAGAGAGAAAATTCAGAGGCAGTCAGTCAGAAGAAGCCAGAAATCAGGACAAGTCAGAAGGCAGAGGAAGCCAGAGAAGAGAAAGAGATAACCATGCGATGGAGACAGAGATGCAAGCCAAAAAACCGAAAAGGATTGCAGCAAGCCAGCCCCAGAAATCTACAGACTCTGGAAGAAAGTGCCGTCTATCAGGACCTCAAATTTGTACTTCTAGCTTCCAAAACTGTGAGCCAATAAATTCCTGATAAGGAAACCATTGTGTACTCTTTGTCATTGCAGCCCTGGAAAATGAAGACAAACCTTCTTCTACATTCCTGCATCCTTGCCTCCATTTGGGGTCTTTGCTTTTCAGACTGTGGCCATTGCCTTCTGGCTGCTCTCCCTGTGCTGTAGGACTCTGAGTTCAGTCCACCTTGTTCACTGCTCGTTGGCAGATGAATCTTCTAGTTGAGCTGTAGTTATATTCACTAACACAAGTGGAAACTTCCCTGCCTTTGCCAAATAAAGCACTGCCTATCATTGGCTAGTTTTAGAACTTTCGCTAACTTATTAAAAAGCACCTTTTTAATCATATGCACATTCAATTGCTTTCCTTTACTTTCCATATAATCCAATCAAATTGAATTACCGCTTTATTCTAAACACTCCTTAAGACTTCTATTTCTGTCAAAGATGGAGTAAGAGGGATCAGATTCATCCTCCTGCCCCAAACAACCAAAACATCAGACACACTATATGAAAGAATGGTTTAAGAGATGTAAAGGACAGTGATCTCTGAGAGGTGAGAAACAAATGAGGTGGCTAAAAAAATGTACCAATTTACTGCCTGGAGAGGATTTTGAGATCAAGGTGCAGGGATGGGAATTCCAGGTAGAGCCTAGCAGTGTCCCAGACTTGAGGAAATGGAGCTGAGAGCCTGGGGAAGCCAAGACAGCTGGAGTCCACAAGTCAAAGTAATATATAGGAGAGGGCATCCTAGAATTCTGCAGAGGGTCCCACTCAACTCTTCAGTTGTATACTGATCGGAGTGAGTTCAAGGGAAAAGTATTCTAGGCCAAGAAAATAATCTCCTCAAAGAATTATAGGAAATAACACCCTAAGTTCACACAGGGCTGGAATAATTACTGTTCCCATCAGCTAGAATAGAATATTTCATAATTCAAGAGGCAATAGGTAAAGTACTCTGAAAGATGTTTGCCTCATTAGTGGGCAAAATCAGACCTACACTAAACACTGGCCCTGTCTAAAAAGTTTAAAAGTAAGATGTGTAAAGAGAAACCTATTTATAGGTAACATAACTGCATCCAAAAACAGAGTTAAAGGATATTTATAGATATACAAAAATATCCTGCACTAAACAAAGTGACACTCACAATGTCTGGCATTCAAAAAAATCAGCAGACACGCATAGGATAAGGAAAATATGATCTACAATTAGGAGGAAAAAACAATCAAAACCAACCCAGAAATGAAACAGATGATAGAATTAGTAGACAAGGATAAGAAAGCCATTGTTATAACTATATTTCATAAGTTCAGGAAGCTAGATTGAAGATGAAATATGTTAAGGAGAGACATGGAAGTTATAAAAAAGATCCAAATTATTTCTAAAGATGAAAACTACAGTGTCTGAGATAAAAAAAATACACAGGATGGGATCAGCAGCAAATTAGACATTGCAAAATAAAATAGTATTTAACTTAAAGGCCTATCAATAGAAACTATTCACAATGAAACACAGGAAAAAAAAAGAATAAAATAAAGTGATAGAGGATCAGTAAACTGTGCATCAAAATCAAGCAGCCTAATATACTTACAGTTGGAGGAGAGACAGAGGACAGAAAAAAAATATTCAAAGAAGAAATGGCTGAAAATTTCCAAAATTTAATGAAAACTGTAAGCCCGAAGATCCAAAATGTTCAATGAATCTCAAACACAAGGCACATGAAGAAAACTGCACCAAGGTGCACCATAAGCAGTTTGCTGAAAAATGCAATAAAGATAAATCTCTAAAAGCACCCAGAAAAAAATTCCACATTACGTACCAAGGAACAAAGATAAGCACGATCCTCACCACTTATCTTCTGAGACCTCTGCTGTCTTGCTTTACTTCCATCCCTGACCTGCCATATTATCCTTCCCTGTTGTCCCCATGTCCTAAAAGATGAAGAGTGGAATGAATTCAAAACTGGACTACAAAGTGTGGTTCAAGACTTTTAAAGGGATATGACACAGATCCCAAGAGTCCTTATTTTAGTGTGTTTTCTTGTCAGTCTGGGCATTTCTTTGTACCAGCAATCTGCTTCTCATGCCAATATTTTAATCTATAGGTGCTTTGTGACTTCCCATTCTGAGCAAGGGATGCATCTAGTGCCTACTGCAATTGGCAGCTTAACATGAGGTGGGGCTAAAATGAGAGAATAACAGACTGGGTCCCAGGGGATCTCCACTCTAAACTTGGTCCTTCCACTCTTGCAGCTCACTTATTGCCCACATGATTATGACGAAGATGGAACTGAGTGGTTTGTGAGGTGCCTCCTGGCTATAAATATTTTAAGTGTGCTGGCATCTCTCTATTGTTTTATGTTCCATTCATCAGGGATTTAGATATAAGCTAAAAGTACATAAAAGAACAGTAGCAATAATTTTTTAGAACTTTGACCAAAAATTACTAAGCTTCTACATTTATCAACTATGATTCTGAACACTGGAATGCACAGAATACAGCAAGGTCCCTCTCCTTGAGAGGCTCGGAGTCGGTGGTAAGTGGTTTGCCAATGTGCAGAAGGAAATAAAACTGCCAGAGCCTCAGGAAAGTTTGGAAAACAGCTGAAATTAAAGATAATTTTGAAGTTTAATCAAAGGAGATGTGGGATTATATTTGCAAAACTCAGCTTTACATTTAGAAAGAAAACTGCAGCTGCAGAGACCTTGAAGGAATATTTTAAATCGGGAGATGATCCAAAGATGAATGGCTGACTTAAGGTCATGAATTCAAGAGATAGTAAGAAGGCAAAAGTCCAACATATGATGTTTGTCAAACCAGAGGATATGACCATCTAGAAACATGGTAAATATGAAGGTCTGTGAGAATTTCACATCCTTCAGCCCTGCCACTACTTAGCAATAAAAATCTAAAACTTCAGCTGGAGTACAATCTGCAAAGAAAGAGAAATGTATCCAAGAGTGTAATCAATAGGCATGCCCAGAAATGGCTGCACAGATGGTGCCTGGGAATCTGGAGGCTCAGAAGTGGGCTCCAGGATGCATCTACTTGTGCATCCTATTTCTGCTCCAGTGCCAGGTATAGCAGTTCACAGCTAACACTAAGTGAGCATCTATTATGCACAAGGTACTGGGGACACATAGGTAGAAATAAGTCTCTAATTTCCAAAAGCTCAGAATCTATCAGGGAATACATGCAAACATTGCAATTCATTGTGAAAAAGCTATGATGGAGTGCAGTGCAAGCTTGCAATCTCTTATATGAAGGCTTGAACCAGATGTATTTTCTAATCCTGAACTTTTCAGCTTTAAGTCAAGCAGTATGTATGTAAAGCATCATGCCCTTTGTCCAGGGCAGCAGCCAGGCAAGCTCACCAATGTTTCATCAATGAATCTATGAATATTCACGCTAAATGTGCCAGAGACTGTAAATAGCCTCACATCTGTTCAGATTATGTTTGCTCCCAAATGAGCAGAGGTCAGTCACGTTTTGTCACCAAATGAGTTAAGAGCTTCTGGGGATTTTAGAATTGAAGATAAAAGATTGCAGACCTGAGTTCGAAAGTATAGTGGGATGGACTGATCAATTTCTTGGGAATATTAAAAATTTTGCCATCTGGAAACTCCCCTTGGATTTATACCCTCATCCACTCCTATGCATTATAAGTTCAAGACTAGCTCTTCGCTCACGTTCTTTTACCTTCCTCAGCATATAGAATGGTTTGGAAAACACTGGGGGTACATGACATTTTCTTAATTAAAAGATCTCACCACACTCATATCACAGTCCTGCAACTAAATGTTTGTGAGAAACAGACATAAAATTAAGTGAAAAAACCAGAAACAGCTCTGCATGTTATCGCATGTGTCAGACAACATAAAACATGCAGAGGAATATTCTGGAAAGAAATACACATAAATGCAACTGTGATGGTATTTGGATGATGAGACTACGAAAATGTTTCCTACTTTTTACCTTTTTGGATGCTTTCCCCACATTTCTTTAAGAAGCCTGAATTTTTAAATAAACTTGAAAAAAATTCTGGAATCCAACTGAATTTTAAAGTAACTTTACTCTTGTTTTAAGTCTCAGCTATGATTTTCTTTGGATTTATTTGGTGCTAATAATTTGTTTTCAGGAATTTCATATTTTCAGTAAAGTGATTAGCAGTTTCTAAAACCCCGTACAAATTCCTAGCTCCAACATTAATAAGAATTCTCACATTTCTGACAAGAGGGGGCTTATTTCCCATATATATTGTACAATAGAGAGTCATTAATACCGATTTTGTAAGATGATATGTATTAGTGTCCAGACTTTCTCATCCCACATATTTCTCAAGGTGAAAGAGGGAGGAAGTAACTGTTGCTTCCTTACTGTGCTTGCTGCCAGGCTTGAATTTGGTGAACAGAAAAAATATATCCTATCTCGGTCCTAGGATCTGTGTCAACCATATATTTTAAACTCTGGTCTAATGGTGCAAAGGTTCTATGTGTTGATTTTGACACAACAGATTTTACTTTCTTCTAGTGACTTTATAGATTTGTATATAGCATATGACTCTCCAAATTTTTCTGATGATGTAAGAGTCATGTTTGCAATGTTCTTGTGTATGAAGAGCATCGCAGTAAATTACCATGGTATGTATTTTTTAAATGTAAGTCAGTCTTTGCCCTAAGAGGACACGACTGCTTTGGTAAAACAGTTCTTACTGCACACAGACAACCAAAGAATGTTCTCATAGAACAAAGGATCAACAAGGATAAAGTAAAATGGTAAAAATGAAACATGTATGTATTAAACGGACACAAGTGAAGGAGGATATCATCAATTAGAGTCAATCATAGAAAACTTTGTAACAATAAGCATGGGGTTTGAGAAGGGGAGTAGAGCAAATATCTGCAGAAAGAGAAACAAGCTAGGTCCATTCTGGCAGAGGACAGGAACATGGAAGAGACAGCAAATAGCTGAGTGTGACGGGTTTGATAAACCTACTGTCCCTTAATGTGTCCTGACTTTCTTGCTCATGTCTTTATTCTTTGCATTTCCTTAAGCTGAAAAATTCTACCTCTTAAGAAAAAATGACTCATTCTTCTTGATGGTTTTATTGGTTGTTTGCTTGATTTTCCCCACGACATTAATATTGAGTCTTGAACATAAAGGTATTCAATTAAATTTTGCAACACTCTATACACTAACATTTTCTA
This sequence comes from Choloepus didactylus, assembly GCF_015220235.1. Classification (NCBI taxonomy): domain Eukaryota; kingdom Metazoa; phylum Chordata; class Mammalia; order Pilosa; family Megalonychidae; genus Choloepus; species Choloepus didactylus. Next base: position 11,597,388 of record NC_051315.1, read on the forward strand.
TTCCTTTTCTCCAAATATTTTATGGAGTATTCCAACCTTCTCTACTTCACCTTTTCTCACAAGCTTTTTATGAAAGTGACTTCTTCCATTCAGAGCCTCCAACAAAATTTATTTTAAGTTCTAAAATATTGGCATTGCTATTTGGTGCTTTCTGAGGAGCATTCTGTATCAGTGCATCTCAAGCTTTAAAGTGCATAAGAATGATTTGGGGATTTCATGACAGCACGGATTCTGATTCAGTAGGTCTATGGGGGCACCTGAGATTCAGCATTTCTAATAAGCCCCAGGGTGATGCCATAGCTTCTGGTCCATGGACTTCACTTTAAGTGCCAAGTACACTTTGATTGCCAAGTTCATGTCATTAACAAAATATTAGTAAGGAAACACACAAAATAAGCCAGGACAAAACAAATAAATAATAAGTACCTTCTAGTCTAGAGGGTATACTAAACTTATCTGATAAGAATCATCTCCAGGCTCCTGAGAAATAAATAAAAAACAAAACACATTCCCACATTGCTGCACCAAAAATTGTAATTCCCAAGAGAACAGGTGAAATTTAGCAGGCAACAAATTTGAGAAACCAAGTCATTCATTTAACAGTGTTAGTGAACCAAAGTCCATGGTTCTCCATGAGGAAAGCACTGAGCTCAGTGGGAGTGGAAAGCAACTTGGTAAATGTGTACAGGCAGTTCACTCCTTTCACATCAATAAAACCACAAGCAACTCAATTTGAACATTGGCCAAAAAATATAAAGCAGCATTTCAGACATAAAGAAATACAAATGTCCGTCAAAAAAATAAATGAAAATCTTCCACTGTGTTAACAATTTAAAATGCTGATTAAGAAAATCAGCATATCAGCCTTCACTAACAAATGCATAAAGAATAAAAATGTTTATTATTGTTTCAAGTTACTGAGGAAATAGGAGCTCTCCTCTGCTTTCACTGATAGTATAACTGATAAAATCTTTTGGGGGACATCAATCAAAATGTAAAATGTTCATGACCTTTGACCCAGACATTCCACCTCTATTTTCCGCATCCTGGACAGCATTTGGTGTTGGCCTTTTTTTATTATTTCAGCCATTCAGCCAGGTGTGTGGTGATAGTGCACTGTATTTTTAATTTACATTTCCCTAATGGTAAATGATGCTGAATATCTTTTCATGTGCTAATTTGCCACCTGTATATCCTCTTCAGTGAAATGCCTCTTCATGTCTTTTGCCCATTTTATAACCACATTGTTTAGATTTTACTGCTGGGTTTTGAAAATTCTTTAACTATTGTTAATTACTAGTTATTCGTGGAGTAAGTGATTTTCAAATATTTTCCCCCAATCTGTAGCTTGTCTTTTCCTCTTAACAGGATCTTCTACAGAGCAATATAGTAATTTTAGTGAAATCCAATGATCAGTTTTGTCCTTTTATGGATTACACTTTTGGTATCAAGTCTTAAAATTCTTTGCCTAGCACTAGACCCTGAAGATTTTACATTTCTTTTTCCTAAAAGTTTTATAGTTTTGCATTTCACATTTAAGTCCATGATCTAGGTTGAGTTAATTTTTCTGTAACATGTGAAACTTAGGTTGGGATTCTTTTCTTTCTTATTCCCCTATGGATGTCCACCTCCCTTGATGGAAAAGCTTATTTTTCCTCCATTCAATTACTTTTGCACTTTACCAAAATAAGTTGAGCATATCTGTGCAGCTCTCTTTCTGTGTTCTCTATTCTGTTGCCTTTATTTATGCATCTATGAGACCACCAATGACAAACAATCTTATTTTCTGTAGCTACATTATAATCCTGAAATCAGGTAAACAGATTTCTCTCATGTTAAATTTTCTTTTAACACATCACTTTAGTGATTCTAATTTCTTTGCATTCCACATAAATTTTAGAATAATCTTAACCACATCTACAAAAAAAAAAATTGCTGAGATGTTGATAGAAATTGCATTAAACCTGTATATCAATTTGGGGAGAACTGACATCTTTCCTACATTGATCTTCCAATCCATGAGCATGGCATATCTATCCATTTACATAAATTTTCTATGATTTCTTTCATCGATGTTTTATAGTTTTCAACATACAAGTCCTGTACATCTGTACATACTTTGTTAGATTTACACCTAAATATTTTATTTTTGAGTTATTTAAATGGTATTGGATTTCAATTTTTGCTTCCGTATGTTCATTGTTATTATATAGAGACATACAATTGACTTTTGTCTATTTATCTTGTATCCTGTGACATTGCTGAACTAACTCACTTAATAGTTCCAGGAGGTTTTTTTGTAGATCTGTTGAAATTTTCTACATCGAAAATCCTGTCATCTGCAAACAGCAGCAGTTTTATTTCTTCCTTTCCAATCTGTATATATTTATTTCTTTTTCTTCCCTTCTTGCACTGTATAGAACTTCTAGTGCTATTTTGAGTAAGGATGGTGGTGAAAGCAGACATCCATGCTTTGTTCCCTATCTCAGAGGGAAAGTTTACAATCTTTAACCATTGAGCATAATAACTGTTAAGTGTTTTTATAGATACTCTTTATAAAACTGAGGAAGTTCTTCTCTAATTCTGTATGTCTGAGAGTTTTCATCATGAATGGCTGTTGATCTTCTTAAATGCTTTTTCTGCATCAGTTGATATAATTGTGTAATTTTTCTTCTTTGGCCTGTTAATATAGTAGATTACATTGATTGATTTTTGAGTTCTGAATTAGCCTTGTATCTGTAAAATGAATTACACTTTGTCATGATGAATAATTATTTTTATATATAGTGGAATTCTATTTTCTTATATTATTAAGGATTTTTGCAACTATATATTAATGAGGAACACTGGTCTATAGCTTTCTTATTTTTTTCTATTTTTGTCTGGTTTGGGTATATGCATAATCCTAGTTTATTAAGAGGAATTGTGAATTATTCTACAGTCTGGAAGAGAATTTGCATGTATTTGGTATGAATTCTTCTTCAAACATTTGGTAGAACCCTCCAGTGTAACCATCTGGGCCTGTATATTTATTTCCAGGGATATCCTGTTTAATTTTATCAAGCATCTTTTTAGCCTCATTGAAGTTATCATAAGATGTCTCCCTTGATTAATTAATATGCTACCATTTGACTTAAAAATGGAGACACTCTGAAACGTGAAACATTATATTGGTGACCTCTGAGAGGCAGAACTAAGTGACTGAAAAGAAGGGATAGAAAAAGACTTTTCTAGGGAAATTTAAAAATTTAAGCCATGTGGATTTACCACCTATTCAAAAAATAAATACATTAAGAATCAAATTTAAATGGTGCAAACCAAACATAATGAGTGAAATGTGATTTTTAAAAAAATCATTTTGGGGAGACTTGGGAGAATTTGAATAGGACTGTATACTAGATTATAGCACAGAATTATATTTAATTTTCTCATGTGTTATAAACGTATTTTGCTTTTTAGGGCAAATGTCTTATTCCTGAGATATGAATTACTTGGAAGTGAAATGTGATAAAGTCTGCAGCTTATTTTCAAGTGGTCTAAGCAAACATTCTATCTACCCATCCATCAATCTACCACCCATCCAAAAACACGCACACACATCACAGCTATGTATATGCATACAAATACCACATACATGCATTTTATAAATATATACATTGCTTTAGTTCCCTGGGATGCTTAAAGCAATAACACGAAATGGTTCAGCTTGAACAATGGGAATTTATTCACTTACTGTTAGAGTTCAAGAAAATGTCCAAATCAAGGCATCATCAAGGTGATGCTTTCTTCCTAAAAACCGGCTGTCAGCAATCCTTGGCTCCTCTGCCACATGGCAGGACAAGGCAGCATCCACGTGTCTCTCCCTTCTCTTCCGGGTTTCGTTGCTTTCAGCTTCTTGATTCCATGGTCTTCTCTCACTCTCTCTGTACTCATTCCATACAGACTCCAGTAAGAGAATTAAGACCCATCCTGAATGGGGTGGGTGACACCTTAACTGAGTAGCCTTGTCAAAAGGTCCTACTTACAATGGGTCTACAGCCACAGAATAGATTAAATTTAAGAACATGTTTTGCTGGGGTGTATACGGCTTCCAACCTCCACATGCACATATCCATTCACACATACAATATATGATATATATCATTCATATATTGCAGATTATTGTGTATATATACATATACACATATGCATGCAAGTGCATATATAATATGCATATTGTGTATGCATATTATATATATTAACATAGGTTGCAAAATATTAACAATTGGTGAATCTAGGTGAATGCTTTATGCCTGTTGACTTATTTTCCTGGAATGAATTCTATATGACCTTGGTGTATTTTATTGTGGAAGGGTTCTATTAATTAATATTTTATTTAAGATTTTAACATCAGTATGTATTAGTGAAATTGGTCTCTAACTTTTTCTGTGTAGTGTGCGTATGTTTTGTAATGATTGGTCTGCATAATGAATTTTGATCTTTTGCCTTCTGCGCTTTATAATACTTTATATTCCACTGGAACTATCTGATTTTTAATTTTCTTTTCATAATTCCCCTGGAAAATCACCTCTTGGCTGTTACTTTTTTGAAAGATAACTCTTTGTACCTTTCTCTTATGGAAACTTTTCTGATTAGGTTTTCTCTCCCTTCTGATGTTATTTTGGTAAGTAACATTTTCTTAGAAAGTTGTGATTCACATCTTTTAAATAATTTTCATGTAGCTGAGAAAATTATTTTCTTGAAATTATTTTAAATGTTCACTCTCATGGACAAATTCCTGACATCATTTTTTATTTGGACCATTTATGCTTTATCCCTTTTTATGTTTAGTATGTTATCAAGAGGATTTAAATCTAATGTATTAATTTGGATTTATATTTGTATTAATTACTGCCTTCAATTATATATAAGTATATTTGATTATTTCTTTTCCCAGTTTTTAAATTTGATGCATAATTTCTTTCATTTATATTTCCTTATTTTTTGATACAAATATTTAAGGCCGTGTACTACTTATAAGCATAGCTTTATATGTACTTATAAAGTTTTTAAGATCTTGGTAAGATCTAAATTTTTTAATGTCTTGACTTCTTTTTTTAGAAGAGTTTATTTACTTATTCATATATTTATTTTTAGTTTTTAGGTGGCTTCTTCTCTCTAGTATTATTATTAATTTCTATTTTTGTTTTATTATGATAAGAAATTTTCTTACAATATATTTTCACTGTCATTTTTAAGTTTAGTATATGTTTTGTATGTGTGTGTGAATACACCATTATAATTTTGAAAAGAAGATATATTATCTCCTTTTAGATTTCAGGTTTTGATCTATGTCTGTAAGATCAGCTTTGGTTAGATCTTCTATATCCTTACTCATTTTTTTTTTTTTTTTTTTTTTTGTCCACCTGGTTTGTTATGGATTGAGAGAGGTAAATCAAAAGCTCCTACTTCTGCAATATTTTCCTCTTGATTTTTTCCTTTTATCACCTAAGCTTAAAATGAATTATTCCAATTTTGCATGGTTTGATATGTGGTGTGATTTCTGAGCCAAGGAAATAATTTGTATGGTTTATTCCTTTTATCAATGGTACCATCACTGATACAAAGTTGACAAGTTGGCTGACAGAAAAACTATGTTCTTTGTGCATAAAAACATTAGGAATGTGATATATTTATTGTGTGTTAATTCTCATGATATAGCAAAATGTCCTTTGTTTAATTCTAGCTTGCCTAAATTTTAAGATTTCAACTAACTAAATTTTTTAAAAAAATTCATTTCTAATTATTTTTTTAATTTTATTTTTAAATTTCACTGTCATATTTTTGCCCATCTTTATATTTCCAA